>NC_138078.1:63794912-65207690 GCF_964212035.1 Myotis nattereri | reverse complement strand
TGTTGGGAAAATTGGACAGATATATGCAAGAAAATGAAACTAGACCACCAACTTACACCATACACAAAAATAAACTCAAAATGGATAAAGGACTTAAATGTACGACAGGAAACCATAAAAATTCTAGAAGAATCCAAAGGCAACAAAATCTCAGACATATGCCGAAGCAATTTCTTCACTGATACAGCTCCTACGGCACTTGAAACTAAAGAGAAAATGAACAAATGGGACTACATCAAAATAAAAAGCTTCTGCACAGCAAAAGAAACCATCAACAAAACAACGAGAAAACCCACTGTGTGGGAAAACATATTTGCCAATGTCATATCTGATAAGGGCCTAATCTCCAAAATCTATAGGGAACTCATACAACTTAACAAAAGGAAGATACACAATCCAATCAAAAAATGGGCAAAGGACCTAAATAGACACCTTTCAAAAGAGGACATTCAGAAAGCCAAGAGACATATGAAAACATGCTCAAAGTCACTAATCACCCGAGAGATGCAAATCAAAACAACAATGAGGTACCATCTCACACCTGTCAGACTGGCTATCATCAACAAATCAACAAACGACAAGTGCTGGAGAGGATGTGGAGAAAAAGGAACACTTGTGCACTGCTGGTGGGAATGCAGACTGGTGCAGCCACTATGGAAGACAGTATGGAGTTTCCTTAAAAAAATGAAAATGGAATTCCCATTTGACCCTGTGATCCCACTTCTAGGAATATATCCCAAGAAACCAGAAACACCAATCAGAAAAGATATATGCACCCCTATGTTCATAGCAGCACAATTCACCATAGCTAAGATCTGGAAACAGCCTAAGTGTCCATCAGTAGATGAATGGATTAGAAAACTGTGGTACATCTACACGATGGAATACTATGCTGCTCTAAAAAGGAAGGAACTCTTACCATTTGCAACGTCATGGATGGAACTGGAGAGCATTATGCTAAGTGAAATAAGCCAGTCAATGAAGGAAACATACCACATGATCTCACTCATTCATGGATAATAGAGAACATTATAAACTTTTGAACAATAATAGATACAGAGGCAGAGCTGCCTCAAACAGATTGTCAAACTGCAGCGGGAAGGCCGGGGAGGGTTGGGGGGCAGGAGGTAGGGGGGGTAAGAGATCAACTAAAGGAGTTGTATGCATGCATATAAGCATAACCAATGGACATAAGACACTGGGGGATAGGGGAGGCTGGGGGACTGTCTAGGGCGGGGGGATAAAATGGAAACATATGTAATACCCTTTGTAATACTTTAAGCAATAAAAAAAAATCAAAAAAAAAATGATAAAATACTGAAACATCAATTAATCTGCATTTGGCTCATATGAAAAATTTAAAGGATAGATTTGAATCTATTAATTGGATATGCCTTGTATTTTATTTTAAATACTAGAGGCCTGGTGCACAAAAATTTGTGCACTTGGGGAGTCCCTCAGTCCAGCCTGTGCCCTCTTGCAGTCTGGGACCCCTCGAGGATTGACCACCTGCTGGCTTAGGCACGCTCCCCGGGGGAACGGGCTTAAGCTGGCAATCAGACATCCCTCTGGCATCCCAAGAGCCCTCAGGGGATGTCCACTTGCCAGCGGGGAGCAGGCCTAAGCTGCAGTCTGACATCCTTAGTGCTGCTGAGGAGGCAGGAGAGGCTCCCACCACCACCATTGTACTGGCAGCCATCAGCCTGGTTTGTGGCTGAGCAGAGCTTCCCCTGTGGGAGCGCACTGACCACCAGGGGGCAGCTCCTGCATTGAGCATCTGCCTCTTGGTGGTCAGTTTGTGTCATAGTGACCAGTCATTCTGCTGTTAGGGTCAATTTGCATATTACCCTTTTATTATATAGGCTAGAGGCCTGGTGCATGGGTGGGGGCCAGCTGGTTTGCCCTGAAGGGTGTCCCAGATCAGGGTGGGGGTCCCGCTGGGGTGCCTGGCCAGCCTGGATGAGGAACTGATGGGTGTTTGCAGGCTGGTCACACCCCTTTCAGGGTGAGGGTCCCCACCGGGGTGCCTGACCAGCCTGGGTGAGGGGCTGATGGCTTTTTGCAGGCTGGTCAAGCCCCACCCCCAGTGGGGACCCTCACCCCATGGAGGTTTGGCCAGCCTGGGTGAGGGGTTGATGACTGTTTTCAGGCTGGCCACACCCCCTTTAGGGCCGGGGGGTCCCCACTGGGGTGCCTGGCCAGTCTGGGTGAGGGTCTGAGGGACATTTTCAGGCTGGCCAAGCCCCCCCGGTGACGGAAGCGCCCAGCCTCTCCTTTTTTTCCTTTTTTTTAAATTCTGGGATTTATTTACCTTCTATAATTGAAACTTTGTTGTCTTTAGTGGAGCTCAGAGCTGGCCGCAGCAGGTGGGAAGCTTGGCTTCCTCCATCACTGGAGCAACCAAGCCTCCTGCTCGCTCCAGCTCCATGGCTGCCTGCCACCATCTTGGTTGGGTTAATTTGCATATTGTCTCTCTGATTGGCTGGTGGGTGTGGCTTAAGATGTAGCAAAAGTACAGTCAATTTGCATGTTTGTCTTTTATTAGATTAGATATTCTTAAAAAATATGAATATATTACTAATGTGAAAAATGCTAAGTATTTAACTTGCCACCTAAAATTTGAGGCTTCTAAGAGTTAAAAGTTCAAACTAAGTTGGGAGAAATTATATAGTTGTGATAATAGAATGCATGAAGTATGGAAATTCATTTTTGAGGAAAATAATTCTTGTGTCTCTCTGGAAAAATTAGTAGTTCAAAATCTATTGTAGTCTTTATGTGTACTATGTGTAGTGAAATTTCAACCTAGTATATAATATTTTATTGGCCTGATTAAAAAAGAGAATTAATTTTATGGTATGAACCAAATTTTTAATATTAATGAAAAGAAAAATGGTGGTGGGGGACTTGCAACCCAGTTCAGTATCTGGTTAAAACTGTAGTCTTACTTCCCCACTCTGACCGACTTGGACAGAGCTGGAGAGCCTGACCCCAGGGCCCCACCACAGCTGACTTGGGCTGAGCTGTGGTGCATGCCCTCAAGGCTCCGCCAAGACTGACTTGAGCAGAGCTGCGGGGATGCTCAGAGGCCCGCCACAGGAGGAGATATATAGGTCAGAGCCTCCCCAGGAGTTCAGTTCAGGCTTTGGATCCAAAATTCCCCTGGACCAGCAGATCTATGAAATAAAGTTTAAACTTTCCTCCCTCAGAGTGCTGGCTGATTGTTCTGCCATGCATTCTGCCACAACATTAAAACTGGTTTAAATTTAATTGATATCTTTTAGAAAAAATACAAAAAGTATATAATATAATCTTTGGGTTATGTATATTTGATAGTCTTTCCAAGTTAAATTTCAAGACTTTAACTGAGAGATTGCTTTGGGACATTTCAAGGGCCCTGGAATGATTCAAGGATTTCTTCTCTCTTCTTAAAAGAAATATTTTTGAAGTAAATTAGGCCAAGCTAATATGCTTGGAATCACATGGGAAGCTTTGTCAAATGAAAATTAATAACTGTGTTATATATATACATATATACATATATATTAAATGTTATAGAGGTTTCAGCCTCTAAGCTTGGTAGACAGCGGAATTTCAAGACAGGAGCATACATAATGCCTCAGACCCCCACCCAGCCTGCTCTTCAGATTGGTTGGGGCGGGGGGGGTGGCATCTGTACTTCATAGATCAAATGTATTAGTTTGGTTACTTTGCTTTTTCAATAAAGATGCCTACTTTAATTACTTAATAAGTAAACTTTTCACAATATAATCAAGATCTCATATAAACTCATTTATATGTGAAGCCAATATTTTATAAGCAAATATAAAAAAAGTTCTAAAAAAGTCCAAAGTAAAATTTACATACATATGCAAATGAGCACTAGCCAAAATGAATACTGTTTAGAAGTAAAGTTTAGCTTAAGGAGAAATTTAAAAATCTCTTCTGCTACTATTTACAAAGTAAACTAAAAGTTATTATTCAAGCATTGAATCTCACCATATATAAAGAAAGTTACTTTTACTTAAGATGTATACATTGAAGTACTGGCCAGTATGTCTCTTTCCTACCTGTTTTTCTAAAAGGCAACCAAGTTGGTTGCTCTGCTTAAAAAAAAGTAAAAGTCTTTAATGTAGCAATGTATGGCAAGCCCACAGGAAAAGCAAACTTTAGCAATGTTTACCCAATTAGAAAAAAATAATCCCTAAATGGGGCTTAAAGGTTGCTCTGGAAAAGGTACAGAAAGTAATGCCCTTCAATTATCTAGAAACTGTAATTGAAAATAAATGTATTAGGCCTCAAAGGGTAGAAATATAAAAGGATTGTCTTAAGACCTTAAATGACTTTTAGAAATTATTAGAGGACATTAAATAGTTAAGATTTTATCTAAAAATCTCTATGGGAGAAATGACAAATTTATTCAATATATTTAGGGAATCCTGAGGAAGCTTTATATAAGTGTATGCAGGAACCTACAGAATCATTTTCTAATTTTGTGGCTCACTCACTCGAGCAGTGAGATGGCAAATACAGCAAGTAACTGCAGTTTTCAACCATCTAAAAAATATAAATGTCAAACAGTTTGAGTCCATCTAGTAAATCCTGTCTTCCGTAAACCAAGGACACGTAAAAGTAAATAATTTGCATTTTGCCTCCTTAAACAGAGGCTAAGTAGCTTATGTCAATATACTCAGAGAGACTGATAGCAGAAATCCAATTAGTTTCATTTACTGTCCACACCCAAGGACAAATGAAATTAGAAAATAAACCTTATTTCAGACTAATTTAAATTGGCAAATTGAAATAAATGGATATTCAGGGGAACTTAGTTATCACCTACTAAAAAACAAGTTACTACAGTTTTTATATTACACTCCTATTATTATACCAAAAAATACTAGACAGGAACCTATTCCTGTAGCCTTAACTGTTTTTACTAATGGTAAAGCTGCTTATCATATAGTAAATTCAGACCAAGTCATCCAGACTAGTCACACTTCTTTACTAAGAATTGAATTAGAAGCTATCAAGGCTGCATTACAGAATTTCCAAGAGCCTCTTAATATTATTTCTAATTTTGCCTATGCTGCTGGCCTGTAAAACAGAATTGAGACTGCTTATTTAAAATGGCTCAGTGACCAGTCTATTTATACTATTTAAACATGTACAGCAAATTGTACAGCAAAGACAATATCCTTTTTATATTACTCATATCAGGGCTCATACCACCCTGCCTGGCCCTTTAACAAAAGGAAATGCAAATACCAATCAGTTAGTTGCTTTATTACAGCAGGCAAAACAAATTATCAAGGAATGTCCCACTTATATGTTACATCTGCCTCAAGGGCCTAATACAGGAATTAACCCTTGAGGATTAATAAGGGACCATATCTGACAAATGGATGTAACACATTATACTCCTTTTGGACACCTTGGGGCATTGCATCTCTGCAAATACCTTTTCAAAGTTACTATGGGCCACTGCATTTACAGGAGAAATGGTGAAACAGGTTATTAATCATTGCCTAGCTGCTTGTACTGTCATGGAAATTCCAAAAATTATTAAAACTGATAATAGGCCTGCATATACAAGCTGTCATTTCCAGTAATTTTGTAAAAATTCAGCACATTACAGAAATACCAAACAATTCCCAAGGACAGGCAATTATAGTACACAAACATCAGGGGTTAAAATCCCAACTTGAAAAACAAAAAGGGGGAATAGTGATGCTGGAGAAATCTACTATAGGTAGACTACACCAAAACTTAATTACCTTAAATTTTTTCACTTGTATAGCTGATGGCAAGACACCAATGGAATTACACTGGTGTCATAATAAGCCAAAAGAAAAAAGGCTTGATCAAACAGAAGAATCCTGTCTGGTTTATGGAAGGGTCTAACCCTTTATTAACCTTTGGTTGAGAATATGCTTCTGTATTTCAAGAAAACTCCTCCAAGCCCATGTGGATTCCTGCAAATAACATCAAACTCCAAAATGAAGCTGAGGAAGGAACTGACCAAACTAATGAGGACCTTGCACCTGGAGCCTCAACCTGTACCTGCAGCTGCAAACAGATGACTACTCTGGCCCCAAATAGCAGAAGCCCCAAACAAACTTACAGACCAATTCCATTAAATGCCTGACAGCAATTTTAAAAAGGACATGAAAGAGCTCAATTCTTTTTATTGAATCCCCCTACATTTGCCTTTTAGCATAACTACTATTATCTGTCTCATTCTTTGTCTTATCTTGGTTTATTTCTAGTCTGCAGATGTGGAATGAAAAGTCTTAAAAAAGACTCAAGCCCTACAGACAGCATACACTTTTCAAGATTGATTAAGAAAACAAAAGGGGGAAATTCCAGAGGCTAAACCAAACAACAGTTAACATAAAAAAGAAACACTGGAAGATCAATGAACTTTGATATTCAGCAGGGCTGAATCCCACTGTGATTGCAATTGCTAGAGGAGATTTCCCGACCTGATAATCTTTACATTGTTTATCAAACTCTACCTTTGATCTGCCTGTAAGCATTGCTAAAGGGCAATGTGTATTCAAGTAAATAAAAAGCAGACTAGGCCAGAATTCGGGGAGCCTCTTCAGGAAAGAGGTTTCCACTTGATCCCCCAATGCCTTCTAAATTTATATTTCTTATATAGTATTTTCATTTGTGCGTCGGCCCCTTCTTCAGATCCTGAACCTCGCAGTGAAGGTCATGGCACCCTCTATGTAAATTTGCATCATTAATTGTAACAGAAACTACTACTGACTCTACCAAATTTTAAATAAAACATGCATCCCCATAATACTGAGAGGGTAGCCCCATGTTTAATATGTAAAAGGGGTAAATTCATTACATATATAATTAGTTATGAAGAGGTACTAACAAAATAAGGTCTTCCAATTATACTATGAAGAAGCAACTCAAGAGAAAAATGTATCCAGGTGCAAGTGAGATATCTATATATCTATATCTATCTACATCTGTATTCTTTTTTAAAAAAAATATATTTTATTGATTTTTTACAGAGAGGAAATGAGAGAGATAGAGAGTTAGAAACATCGATGAGAGAGAAACATCGATCAGCTGCCTCCTGCACATCTCCTACTGAAAATGTGCCCGCAACCCAGGTACATGCCCTTGACCGGAATCGAACCTGGGACCTTTCAGTCCTCAGGCCGACACTCTATCCACTGAGCCAAACCGGTTTCGGCTACATCTGTATTCTTAACTGTGAAAGACGTATGATTTGGAGTTCTATAGTACATCAGTGTGCAAGGGAAATAAGTATCTAGATTTACTTCTATGAGAATGTCCACAGCACCTTTATATGTAAGAGTTTATTCATAAGACCTGGAACATCCTACCTGGCCAGTATGCTCAGTGGTTGAGAGTCAACCTATGAACCAAGAGGTCACCAGTTTGATTCCTGGTCAGAGGGCTGTGGGTTTGATCCCCAGTAGGGGGTGCAAAGAAAGCAGCCAATTGATGATGTTTCTCTCTCATCAATGTTTCTATCTCTCTATCCCTCCCCCTTCTTCTCTCTCTAAAAATCAATAAAAACATCCTATCTAATAAGAGAAACATGGTAATTGGCGTATGACTGCTACCCTTCCCATTGGCTAATCAGTGAGATATGCAAATTAACTGCCAGCTAAGATGGCGGCTGGCAGCCAGGCAGCTTGAAACTAACATGAGGCTTGCTTGCTTCAGTGATGGAGGAAACCAACGTTCCCCGCCTGCCTTGCCGGCCTCTGAGCCTGCAGTTTAAAAAACATTGTAACAAATATAGAAGCTAAACAAAACCCCAGAAACCTGCTTTCAGCGAGCCGGGATCTCAGAGCTGGAATTGATACAGAGTTTCGATTATAGAACCTAAACAAACCAGATACCTGCTTTCAGCAGTGGATGCCTCAGAGCTGGAGCCTCGGAGCTAAAGCTGGCCCAGAATAAAAAAGAAAAAGAAAAAAAGGAGCAGTTGGGAGCTTCAGTCCCAGCCTGAAAGCAGCCCTCAACCCCTCACCCAGACTGGCCAGGCACCCCAGTGAGGACCCCCACCCTGAAGGGTGTGTGACCAGCTGCAAACAGCCATCATTCCCTCACCCAGGCTGGCCAGACACCCCAGTGGGGACCCCCACCCTGATCCAGGACACCCTACAGGGCAAACCAGCCGGCCCCCACACGTGCACCAGGCCTCTATCCTATACAGTAAAAGGGTAATATGCCTCGCAGCACCGGGATCAGCAGAGCCGCGAGGCCTCCCGGCACTGGGATCAGCATGACAGGGGGCAGTGCCCAAACCCCCTGATCGCCCTGCAGCTCTGTGTGTGACGGGGGCGGGGCCACAACCTCCCTATCTGCCCTGCTCTGTGCCTGATAGGTGGGATCTCCCCAAACCCCTGATTGTCCTGCGGCTCTGTGTGTGACAGTGTGTGGCGCCCCAACCCACCCCCCCAGGGGCCCTGCTCAGTGTGTGACAGGGTAGACCCATAACCTCCTCATCGGCCCTGCCCTGAGTGTGACAGTGGAGGCGCCCCAACCCACTGATCCGCCCTAATCTGTGTGTGACAGGGGGCGGTGCCCCAACTCCCCCTATTGGCCCTACTCTGTGAGTGACAGGGGGGAGCTCCCCAACCCCCTGATTGGCCCTGCTCTGTGCGTGACAGGGGGTGGCGCTGCAACCTCCCCATCGACCCTGCCTTGAGTGTGACAGGGGGCGGTGCCCCAACCCCCCAATCGGCCCTACCCTGAGCGTGACTGAGGGTGGCATCGCAAACTCTCAATCTGCCCTGCTCTGTGCATGACAGGGGGCGGTACCCCAACTCCCCAATCGACCCTGCTCTGAGCCCGACCAGGGGCTGCACCTACGGATTAGGCCTGCCCTCTGCCACCCGGGAGCAGGCCTAAGCCAGCAGGTCGTTATTTCCCGAGGGGTCCCCGACTGCGAGAGGGCACAGGCCGGGCTGAGGGACCCCCCCACCCCCCTGAGTGCACAAATTTTTGTGCACCGGGCCTCTAGTCCTATCTAATAAAAGCGAAACATGGTAATTAGCGTACGACCGCTACCCTTCCCATTGCCTAATCAGGGTGATATGCAAATTAACTACCAGCCAAGATGGCGGCCAGCAGCCAGGCAGCTGGAAGTGGACATGAGGCTTGCTTGCTTCAGTGACGGAGGACTCCATCGTTCCCCACCTGCCACTGCTGGCCTCTGAGTTGCAACTCGAAGCAACTTTGTTACAAATATAGAAGCTAAACAAAACCCCAGAAACCTGCTTTAGTCCCAGGCTTCAGCCAGCAGGATTGCAACATTGGTTCAAATACAGTAGGTAAACAAAGGCCAGAAACCTGCTTTCAGCAATGGAGGCCAAAGAGCTGGAGCCAAGCCTGAGAGCTAAAGCTGGCCCAGAATTTTAAAAAAAAAAGAATAAAAGGAGCAGTTGGGAGTTTCAGTCACCCGCCAGCCTGAAAACAGCCCTCAGCCCCTCACCCAGACTGGCCAGGCACCCCAGTGGGGACCCCCACCCTGATCCAGGACACCCTTCAGGGCAAACCAGCTGGCCCCCACCCGTGCACCAGGCCTCTATCCTATATAGTAAAAGGGTAATATGCCTCCCAGCACCAGGATCAACGGAGCCACGAGGCCTCCCGGCACTGGGATCAGCGTGACAGCGGGCAGCGCCTAAAGCCCCTGATCACCCTGCAGCTCTGTGTGTGACAGGGGGCGGGGCCACAACCTCCCTATTGGCCCTGCTCTGTTCATGACAGGGGAAGGCGCCCCAACCCCCTGATCAGCCCTGCTCTGTGCCTGATAGGGGGGAGCTCCCCAACCCCCTGATTGCCCTGCAGCTCTGTGTGTGACAGGCTGTGGTGCCCCAACCCCCTGATCGGCCCTGCTCTGCGTGTGACAGGGGGGAACTCCCCAACCCCCTAATCAGCCCTGCTCTGTGCATGACATGGGGGAGCTCCCCAACCCCCTGATTGGCCCTGCTCTGTGCGTGACAGGGTATGGAGCCCCAACCCCCCTGATGGGCCCTGCTCTGTGAGTGACTGAGGGTGGCATAGCAACCTCCCAATCCGCCCTGCTCTGTGCATGACCAGGGGCTGCACCTAGGGATTGGGCCTGCCCTCTGCCACCCGGAATCAGGCCTAAGCCAGCAGATCGTTATCTCCTGAGGGGTCCCAGACTGCGAGAGGGCACAGGCCAGGCTGAGAGACCTCCCCTTCCCCCCGAGTGCACAAATTTTTGTACACCGGGCCTCTAGTATTTAAAATAAATAAATAAATAAAAATAAATAAAATAAAATAAAAAGACCTGGAAATATCCCAAATGTCCATCAACTGGAGGCTGCATGATTAAATTGTGGTATATTTACCTAGTGAAATACTACTAAATAAAAAGAGAATGAATTACTGATAAATGCAACAACATGGATGGATCTCATGAACATATTGAGTGAAAGGGCGAGTGCTACGCCCTCCATCTTGCCCCAGGGCGAGGGCTACACCCTCCATCTTGCCCCAGGGCGAGGGCTATGCCTCCATCTTACCCCGGATCCTCCATTTTTGGGCAGTAGCCTTAGCCATGTGCTCAGCAAGGAGCTTCTTCCCAGAAGCCCAAGCCTCTGCTAGCCACACCTAGGATTTCTTTAAACTAACCAATGATAATCAAGGGAAGTGCGCCCCATAGATATGACCACATCCTTTGTAACAAGACACCGACTTGCGCCTGGCCAATTGTCAGGGCCCACAGTCCTCTCTCCTCCCCTTACTCCAACCCCCCTATAAAACCCCTCGCCCCACAGAGCTCACTCTCTCTCTGCCGCTTGCCGCTGCATTGGTGAGTGTGGTCGGGGAGCCAAGCTAGCGCGAATAAAGACTCTTTGCTTTTGCATCGGACTCAGCTGGCTCCCTGGTGGTCTTTCGGGGATCCTGAAATCTGGGCTTAACATTGAGCATAAGAAGCCAGGAACAAAAGAATATTTGCTATATGATTCCATTTATATGAACTTCAAGAACAGGCAAAATCAGACTATAATAATAGAGGTCATAAGAGAGGTTACCTCTCTGTTTCCTTTCTGTGTGCATAGGCAAGTGGTATTGAATGGGATAAGGGGGCTTTCTGAAGTGATAGAAATGTTCTTTTTTATAATCTGGGTAGTGGATATATGAGTCATTCAACTATACACTTAGGATTTGCACATTTTGCTCCATGTCAATTACACTTCAATTTTAAAAAGCAAAATAAATGAGGGCATATCAAATGTTTTAGCTGTTTGTTAATACATTTTATCGACATGTCAAGGTCCTTTGGTTGTAAGACACCAACTAGACTAGCTATCCTGAAGAAGGGCCTTCCTAAATCTTGTGTGAAATTCATTTAAAAAGGTGTACTCCTTTCTGGACAGATGAATTACATAAAGAAGCACATTACCCCTGGGCTGATACAGGCCCAGGACAAGACTTATTGGCCAAAATACAGAGGCTGGATTTCACTTTCCTCATCCTTTTGACCAGGTGCCCTTGTGCAGGGTATAACTCTGCCAGTCACACAGGGATGCATGGTTCTCAGGAAGGAAGCTGGAGCACTCCAGGAAACTGAAGGCAGCCAGGCTAGAGAAGAGACTAATACTTGGACCCAGAAAACTGCCAGGCTTCAGGCAGTGTTCTCCTTGATGACATTGGTCTCTGCCTCTCTCTTTTACTTTTGACAGACCTATTATCTCTACTTCTCTATGGATGAAGGGTGACCTCCCATCACACCATCAAGCACAACACTTTCAAAGTTTTATTATGTTCCTCTGTTTCAGACACACTGCAGGATCAACTAGAACCACTAAAACCCAATTTCAAATTCCTAAGAGAGAAACTGATGAGGTTATCCCCAGTCAGGTGTGTTTAGCCCAAACGCATCAACATAGGCACAAAGATACACCCAGAGAATAAGTGGGACAGTGTTTCACAGAGAACTGGGGTGATTTTGAGGTAGGCAGATTTCCATAGTAGGGTCTACTATACCTGTATCAGGTATGATTTAACTAAAATTATTAGAAAATCTGACTTCCAGTGGCTTAATCAAATAAAAGGTTATTTTTCTCATATAACAACAACAACAAAAAAAATTGAAAGCAGCCAACTGATGATATTGTTCAGTGGTTAGTGATATCAATACCAGGATGACACAATTCTCTCTTACTTCCCTCATGTTGGATGTACAAAATGGCTGCTATAAACCCAGACACCAATCAAGACAGGAAGAAATGAGGAAGGGCAGCACTAGTCACATCTATTCTTTTTTATTTTAATCTTTACTGTTGAAAGTATTACCTACATATCTTTTTTTCCATATTGACCCCTTCAAGCCTGCCTCCACCACCTGCCCCAGGTTTTGACCACATTATTGTCTGTATCATTTGTTATGCATGTATGTGTTAGGTTAGGTGGCTCAGGAGGTGGCGCAAGAAAAATAGAGAAGTCCAGTGAATCAGAAAAGAAAGGAAAGGAAAAGGTTTATTTCTGCGTCCCCGGGAGACCCACGTACCCCAAGGACAGGGCACGTGGATTCACGCCAACAGGGAGGGGGGCGCTTTTTTTATACTGCACTTGGGTGAGGGGCGGGGACATGAGCTGAAGAATTCTCTACCGCAGGGGATGGGCGGGGGTATTCAGTATCTGTGTGGGGGTATGTAGATTAAGGGAGAAGAAGCCGGTATCTGTGTCTGGCACATTGATCTGTGAGAAATTCCAGAGGAAGTCCATTGTCTCATCACATGTCTGCATGTATCTGATCCTGGGCTCTCTCCAACCTAACATCCCGGCCTTTTGGTGATAAGGGACGGCGACTCGTTCTGACTGCTTCCAGCTGACTAAGGGTGACGAGGGGGGTGTTTAAAGGCCAGGGTTAGGCAGAGGCAGATCAGAGGGCAGCCGAGCAAAGGGATGGAGCAGGAGCTGATTCACAGTCACCCGTGATATCTCCGTGATCCGGGAGTGGATGAACTTGAGGAGGCAGGGGGTTAGAAGAAAAAAGACACAGATGAGAATCAGGGGCCCTATCATGGGTAGGACCCAGGTGGCTAAGGGGCTTTGGAACCAGCCGGAAGGAGAGTTGTCCTGGAAGTGCCCTGCATGTAGTTCTTCAGTCAGCTTAATCAGGGTCTGTACGTTTACGTTTTGCTCCACTACTCCGGACTCGATGTAGTAACAGCATTCTTCCTGAAGGAATATGCAGGTTCCTCCTTTTTCTGCAGTCAGAAGGTCTTTGGCGAGCTGGTTCTGTAGGGGTACTTGGGCTACTGATGTCACTTGCTGCTGTAGGGAGGCTAAAAGAGGCAGTACTAGACTCCAGGGCTAACCGGAGCTTGTCATTAAAGTACTGAGCAGTGACCAGACTGTTCCAGAGGGCCCCCCAGTGAGGCCTACCGAGGCAGTGATACTCACCCCTAACCTGACAGGGAGGAAGGCAGCCCGACGTGTCCAGGGGTGGGATGGAGGGAGCAGCCAGGCGAGCTCCGACTCTCCATACAAGGTTAGTTGGGGAACTACTGTGACCACGAAGCAAGGCCCGGGGTCAGAGGAGTTCATGCAGTTGCTAAAGGTGCCATTGCACCAAAAGAAGGTACCTGGGCTGGCCTTGGTGAGACTGGCTGCGGTGTGGTATGACAGTCTCTCCCGTGGCAACCCCATAGGTGTTGACATCTTGATTACATCTGTGTGGGTTCCGCTGGTTGTAAGCAAAACAGACATAGGGTCAGCCAGTATTGGACACTGACTGGATGTCGACAGCCATCTGGATCTTTGTCTGACATCCGAACAGAGGGCAGTCCTGAGATCCTACCTGCCAGGTGACTTGTTTGCCGTTCTGGTAGTAGGTTTCACGGACCTTGAACCTCCACACATAAGCGGGTGGGGGTGGGTGGAGGTTGCTCAGGGCCGGAAGGAGCAGGAGGAGGGGAGGGCGGTTAAGGCGGACCTTAGTGGGGCCCAACACCTCACATTTATAGAAGTCATGCTGCTCCGGGGTCCTCTTGAGTCTGGAGAGGTGGTGCCAGGACAGGTCGTCAAGCTGGGGTCGCCAAGTAGCTTGGCCACAGTGGGGGCTGTGAGGATTACAGTGTGAAGTCCCGTCCACCTAGGCTCCAAGGCTTGTGTTTGTAGGTTCTTAAGGAGGACCGAGTCACCAGGATGAAGGGCTGGTCTTGGGAGTCTTGGTCGGTCGGCTCTGGTTTGGGCAGAAACCTGTTCTCGTGTTCTCAGAGCAATTGTCTGGTTAAAGACAGATATGGGAGATACGTACCCAGGGGAGGGGGATCAGTAAGGTGACGGTGGTTGAGCAAGAAGAGCCAAAAGGGCTCAAGAAAGTGGGGCTCCTTGGTGTAGCTGGAGTTTGGTCAGGGCCACTGGCAGGAGGTCAAGCCAGGAGCTATGAATTTCTAGAGAGAGTTTAGGTAGATGGTTCAATAGGTTGGAATTGAGTGGCTATGATGAGGGTTCGAGCCAGTGACAGAAATCTAGCAGGATGTAGAGGAGGAGGGACTGATGTCAGAGAGTAGATGGAAAGTTGTGTTGATGAGAGTGTGCATAGGAGTAGGTCCAGAGTTCGTAAATAGAGAGTAACACTAGAGGATTTCCCATCCAGACAATAGAATTGATGACTCCCTCATCTTTCCATGTCCGTTTCACCTGAAAATATGAAAAACCTGAGCAAAATTGGAGGGTCCCTTGCCAGGTAAGAGCCTGTGAGGAATGATGGGTCATCCGGTCCTGGATAGTGAAGCCAAATCTTCTTCAGGGATGGTGGGAGGCACTCGGTGAGCCTGAGAGAGGTAGGTATTGCAGCGAAAGTGGGAGGAAATGTTAGAATGCGCTGATATCCAAGGGAAAATGGAAGGAGCAGTGAAAGCCAGGGACCTGGAGGCTGGAGAAAAGGTGGGGAGAGGGAGGGAGCAGATCACGCAGCCTGTTCCCAGGCCTCTAGGCGCTTGGATTTTAAAGTTGCTGCATTTTTCCTTTGGGCAGGGTGGAGGGGGATGGGGCGAGGTCAGAGCAGGTTTCAGTTCAGAGGAGGGGACAGTTGTGGCGGAGAGAAGGAGAAAAGGCATTCACAGCGAAGACTGAGGTAGGCAAAGACTGAGCTAGGCAAAGACTGAGCTAGGCTACTGTGGTCTGGGACAACAGGGCCCCATGACGGGATGCATGGCAGTGGAGGATCGGTGTCCCTGTTAAGGGAGGGGGCCAGGAGTGGGAGGAGCAGGGAAGCTGAAGGGCTCAGAGTGAGCTGCAGAGTGGCCACTAGGATGGTGAGGATGTCTCGTCCTAACAGGGGCATGGGGCATGCTATCATCAAGGAGGCAGGAAGGGGTCCAGTGGCCAGAGGGCAGGTGGATTTGCCGTCAATACACATGTCTGAAATCTTGGAAGGATAAAGGGGCCCTAAAAAGGAGGGCAGGACAGAGAAGGCAGCCCCCGTGTCAACGGGGAAGGTGACCTACTACCTTCATTGTGACCCGAGGCTCAGCGAGGGTGATTGGAGTCATCGAGGCTGGGCTTCTTCAGTCTTCAGCCAGTTCCAACATGGCCAGCAGGTGGGTCCTGGCCTGGAAGGGTGGCCCCCCTACGCTGAGGCATAGAAGGCCTGCCACTTTTCCAGGGCAGTCACTCTTCCAGTGACCATTTTGACCTCACGCCGGGCAGGGCTTTGTCGGAGCTTGGGGCAGGGGCACTGCATTGCCCAGTGGCCTTCATTTCCACATTTGAAGCATTCTCCGGTGGCGTTCCTTTCGTTGCACCCCCACCGCTCAGAGCCCCCTTAGGGCCATGGCAGCTGCCATCAACCTCAGGGCCACAACTAAGGCGTGTCTGCAGGTCTACCTCGTGTGGAAGGCAGGCCTCCCATTCTGACTGTACCTGCTCCTCCAGGGCATTAAGAACCTCCAAGGCCATTTTTCACTCCATCTCGGACCTGGGTTTGAGGACTAATAAAGACCTTAAAGGTCGGGTTAGAGAATGGGGGGCATAGATTCAGACTATTCCCTCAGTTCCTGGACGGGACTATGGCAGGGGTAGAATGGGCGCAGGAATGGAAGAGGCTGTTTTGAAGCTGACGTTCTTAGGATTTGGGCTCAGCAGAGAAGGAAGTTTCTGGTTAAGAGGGTCTGAAGAGAGCACAGCTGCAACCTCTCGCAAAGGGAACTGGCTGGCCACCTGTGAAGTGACGTGCTGGCAGTCATGGTGGCGGAGTTTCAGTGGAGCACACAGAGTAAGGCGAGTGGTTAGACCTTACAGAGGGCACTGCATGGGGTACTGGTTACTAAGGCAGGTCTGTAAGGGAAGAGGAGAGCGTGGGAGAGGTGGCCTGGGTGGGCTTGGAGAGGTATTGGCAGCTGAGTTTAAAAGCCGCAACCTCCCAGGGGCAGAACGGAGGAGGAAGGACAGAAGGAAGGTACAGCCTAGGGACGTGTGTGTGTACCGACTGGAAAAGCAGGCAGGGGCGGGGGCGGCAGGGGACTTGAGTTTCCGGCTCCCGCTGCCACTACGGCGTTAGCGGCTGTGGAGGGACCAACTGCGTGGCGGCTTAACGGGCCACAGTGGCAGCGGAGGCGTGCAGGGGCATGGGGTTGTAAAAGGCGGTTTGAGTTTCCAGCCGCCAAGGGGTGGGCGGAAGAAGGGAAGCGGGGTCAGGAGGCAGTGGAGAAGGCCTGGCTGGAGGAGAGTCCACCAGGGAGGGAGGAGGGGAGAGTGTGGACGGACAGGGGCTTATGCCGGCGGGAGAGCGGGCGGCTTTCACTAGGGGAATTCGGAGGAGTTCTCTGGTGGAGGGGGTGGGGGGACGCAGAGACGATGGCGGTGCTGTCGACGCATCCCACACACAGCACATGAACCCACCCCCACACGCACTGCACACTCCGCGGGCTCGGCTGTGCTCAGCAGTGCATGGCACAGGGACAGCCTGGAGGGAGGAGGAAGGGTGGAGCGAGGAGAGATGGCAGAAGAAACTTTGGGGGTAGGGACGGGGAACGCAGAGAGATGAAGAGAGGCTGAGAGAGAGACTGAGAGAGAGACACTTGGGAAAATTTCCCAGTTCGCTGGCAGAAATTACTGAGATCTGAGTGACGGTATAGTCAGGGTCCCGTTTTCAGACTGAGGCCATGCTACGTTATAGAAAAAGGACGCAGGTCCGGGACAGGCCATGTGTTTAGCCAGATTGGTGAGCCAGCACCCTAGAGGTGTGCTCAGGTCAGGTTTGGAATTTGGATTCCCCCTGTGCTTGATCCCCATGGCCTGTAGCGGGGCTAAAGGCTGGTGTCCCAGCAGTTTAACCCACGCTATGGAGGGACAGAGGGACCATGGGCAGGGTAGCGGCGTCCCTGCTACCCCTCCCAGGTCCAGAAGAGCCTTCCTGGAAGGGTCCAGAGAGGCAATCTCTGACGTGGCCACGTTTTACGGACAGAGATGCCAGCGGGCAGGCGGCCACATCGGACCAGCATGGGGGCGGGGCGGAACTCACTGCTGATGCTGCCAAACTGGGAAAAGTTGCTGAGCTGAAGAGATGAGGTCCTGATGGGTCCAGAGCCACGAGGAGGGAGAGATGGTCACCCAGAGCCGTGGAGGGATGGCCAAATGGAGTGCTCGCGCCACCCGGGTTTTGGCACCAAATGTTAGGTTAGGTGGCTCAGGAGGTGGCGCAAGAAAAATAGAGAGTCCAGTGAATCAGAAAAGAAAGGAAAGGAAAAGGTTTATTTCTGCGTCCCCGGGAGACCCACGTACCCCAAGGACAGGGCACGTGGATTCACGCCAACAGGGAGGGGGGCGCTTTTTTTATACAGCAGTTGGGTGAGGGGCAGGGACATGAGCTGAGGAATTCTCTGCCTCAGGGGATGGGTGGGGGTATTCAGAAAGAAGTCAGTATCTGTGTGGGGGTATGTGGATTAAGGGAGAAGAAGCTGGTATCTGTGTCTGGCACATTGATCTGTGAGAAATTCCAGGGGAAGTCCATTGTCTCATCACATGTCTGCATGTATCTGATCCTGGGCTCTCTCTGACCTAACTATGCATATAAGTTCTTTGATTAATAATCTCTCCCATCCACCAACCATCCCCGCCTATCCTCTGACATTCAACAGACTGTTCCATGCTTCTATGTCTCTGAATCTATTTTGTTCTTAGTTTACTTTGTTCATTAGATTCCACATATGAGTGAGATCATGTGATACTTGCCTTGCTCCGACTGGCTTATTTTGCTTAGCACAATCCTCTCCAGGTACCTTCATGCTGTCTAAAAGGGTAAGACATCCTTCTTTTTTTACTGCTGCATAGTATTCCATGATATAAATGTATATAGCATTTTTATCTATTCATTTACTTTGACTATTTCTAAATATTACCTATTGTAAAATGTGTTTGTATGAACATAGGGGTGAATATATTCTTTCTGATTTGTGTTTTGGGTTTCATAGGATCTATTCCTAGAAGTGGGATCACTGGGTAGAAAGGCAGTTCCATATTTAATCTTTTGAGGAAACTCAATACTGTTTCCCATAATTGCTGCACCAGTATACATCCTCACCAGCAGTGTGTTTTTTCCACATCCTCGCAACATTCGTCATTTGCTGATTTGTTGATGGTAGCCATTCTGATAAGTGTGAGGTGATAGTTCATTGTCGTTTAATTTGCATCTCTCTGATTAGTGCCTTTGAGCATTTTTTTCATGTTTCTTGGCCATCTGTATGTCCACTTTGGTGAAGTGTCTACGTAGGTCCTTTGCCCATTTTTTAAATTGGATTGTTTGTCTTCCTGTTGTTAAATTATATGAGTTCCTTATATATCATGGATAATAACCCTTTATCAGATGTATCATTGCCAAATATGTTCTCCCAAAGTGTGGGCTCCCTTTTCATTTTTATGGTGGTTTCTTGTGCTTTGCAGAATATTTTTATTTTGATGTAGTTCCATGTGTTTATATTCACCTTTGATCCCCTTACCCTAGATGTATCAGCAAACATATTACTATGAGAGATGTCTGAGATATTGTTGCCTGAGATTTCTTCTAGGATTTTTATGATTTTATGACTTACCTTTAAGTCTTTTATCCATTTTTTAAATTTTTTTTATTGCTTAAAGTATTACAGAGAGTATTACAAATGTCTCTTTTTCCCCCCTTGACCTTCCCCAGGCTCCCCTACCCCCCAGTGCCTTGTGTCCATTGGTTATGCTTATATGCATGCATACAAGTTCTTCAGTTTATCTCTTACCCCCCAAACCCCACAATCCGCCCCGGCCTTCCCGCTGTAGTTTGACAGTCTGTTCGATGCTGCCATGCCTCTGTACCTATTTTTGTTCTTCAGTTTATAATGGTCTTTATTATCCATAAATGAGTGAGATAATGTGGTATTTTTCTTTCATTGACTGGCTTATTTCACTTAGCATATGCTCTCCAGTTCCATCCATGCTGTTGCAAATGGTAAGAATTCCTTCTTTTTTACAGCAGCATAGTATTCCATTGCGTAGATGTACCACAGTTTTCTAATCCATTGATCTGCTGATGGGCACTTGGGCTGTTTCCAGATCTTAGCTATGGTGAATTGTGCTGCTATAAATATACGGGTGCATATATCCTTTCTAATTGGTGTTCCTCTTTCTTGGGATATATTCTGAGAAGTGGGATCATTAGGTCAAATGGGAGTTCCATTTTTAATTTTTTGAGGAAACTTCATACTGTACTCCACAGTGGCTGCACCAGTCTGCATTCCCACCAGCAGTGCACGAGTGTTCCTTTTCCTCTGCATCCTCTCCAGTACTTGTCCTTTGTTGATTTGTTGATGAAAGCCAATCTGACAGGTGTGAGGTGGTACCTCATTGTGGTTTTAATTTGCATCTCTCAGATAATTAGTGACTTTGAGCATGTTTTCATGTGTCTCTTGGCTTTCTGAATGTCCTCTTTTGAAAAGTGTCTATTTAGGCCCTTTGCCCATTTTTTGATTGGATTGTTTATCTTCCTTTTGTTAAGTTGTATGAGTTCCCTATAAATGTTGGAGATTAAACCCTTATCAATGATAACATTGGCAAATACGTTCTACCATGCATTGGGCTTTCTTGTTGTTTTGTTGATGGTTTCTTTTGCAGTGCAGAAGCTTTTTATTTTGATGAATTCCCATTTGATTATTTTCTCTTTAGTTTCCAATGCCCTAGGAGCTGTATCAGTGAAGAAATTGCTTCGGCATATGTCTGAGATTTTGTTGCCTTTGGATTCCTCTAGTATATTTATGGTTTCCTGTCTTTCGTTTAAGTCCTTTATCCATTTTGAGTTTATTTTTGTGTATGGTGTAAGTTGGTGGTCTAGTTTCATTTTTTTGCATGTATTTGTCCAATTTTCCAACACCATTTATTGAAGAGACTGTCTTGACTCCATTGTATGTTCTTGCCTCCTTTGTCAAATATTAATTGAGCATATTGGTTCGGGTCGATTTCTGGGTTCTCTATTCTATTCCATTGATCTATATGTCTGTTCTTGTGCCAGTACCAGGCAGTTTTGAGCACAGTATCTTTGTAATACAGCTTGGTATCTGGTATTGACATCCCACCTACTTTGTTCCTCTTTCTCAGTATTGCTGCAGCTATTCGGGATCTTTTTATTATTCCAGATGAATTTTTGGAGAGTTCGTTCTAGATCTGTGAAGTATGCCATTGGTATTTTAATGGGGAGTGCGTTAAATTTATAGATTGCATTGGGTAGTATGGACATTTTAATGATGTTGATTCTACCAATCCATGAACATGGTATGTTCCTCCTGTTTATGTCTTCCTCTATCTCTTTTTTCAACATCCTGTAGTTTTCTGAGTAGAGGTCTTTTACCTCTTTAGTTAAGTTTATTACTAGGTATCTTAATTTTTTTGGTGCAATGGTAAATGCAATTTCTTTTTTAGTCTCTCTTTCTGTATGTTCACTATTGGTGTATAGAGATGCCATAGATTTCTTGACATTAATTTTGTATCATGCTACATTACTGAAATCATTTATTAAATCGAATAGTTTTTTGATGGAGTCTTTAGGGTTTTTTATGTACATTATCATGTCATCTGCAAATATGGACAGTTTTACTTCTTCTTTTCCAATTTGGATGCATTGTATTTCTTCTTCTAGTCTAATTGCCATGGCTAATAGTTCCAGTACTATATTGAACAGGAGTGGTGAAAGTGGGCATCCCTATCTTGTTCCTGTTCTTAAGGAGAATGGTGTTAGTTTTTGTCCATTGATTATGATGTTGGCTGTGGGTTTGTCATATATGGCTTTTATTATGTTGAGGTATGATCCTTCTATTGCCACCTGGCTGAGAGTTCTGATCAAAAATGGGTGTTGGATTTTGTCAAATGCTTTTTCAACATTTATTGATATGACTATGTAGGGTTTTTTTCTCAATTTGTTTATGTGATCTATTATGTTTATTGGTTTGCAGATATTGTACCATCCTTGCATCCCTGGGATAAATCCTACTTGGTCATGGTGTATGATCTTTCTGATGTACTGCTGGATCCGATTTGGTAGGATTTTGTTGTGGATTTTGGCATCTATGTTCATGAGGGATATTGGCCTGTAATTCTCTTTCATTGTGTTGTCTCCATCTGGTTTTGGTATTAGGGTGATGCTGACTTCATAGAACGAGCTTGGAAGTTTTTCTTCCTCTTGAATTTTTTGGAATAGTCTGAGGAGGATAGGTTTTAGTTCTTCCTTGGGTGTTTGGTAAAACTTCCCTGTGAAGCTGTCTGGCCCCAGGCTTTTGTTTGCTGGAAGCTTTTTGATGACTGCTTCAATTTCCTCCATAGTTATTAGCCTACTGAGATTTTTAGATTCTTCCTGATTGAGTTTTGGAATGTTGTATCTTTCTAGGAGTATGTCCATTTACTCCAGGTTGTCTAGTTTGTTGAAGTAGATTTGTTCATAGTATTGTTTAACAATCATTTGTATTTCTGTGGGGTTTGTTGTTATTTTGCCTAAATCATTTCTGATTTTGTTTATTTGGGTTCTCTCTATTTGTTTCTTGGTGAGCCTGGCTAGAGTTTCATCAATCTTGTTTATCATTTCAAAGAATGAATTCTAGGTTTCATTGATCTTTTGTATTGTTTTTTTGGTCTCTGTGTCACTTATTTCTGCTCTAATCTTTATTATCTCCTTCCTTCTGCTCACTCTGGGATTTCCTTGTTGCTGTCTTTCTAATTCTTTGAGTTGTAGAGTTAGATGATTTACTACCATTTTTTCTTGTTTTTTGAGATAGGCCTGTAGAGCTATAAACCTCCCTCTCAGGACTGCTTTCATTGTGTCCCATAGGTTTTGGATTGTTGTGTTTTCATTGTCATTATTTTCCAGGATGTTTTTAATTTCTTATTTGATCTCATTTGTAACCCAGTCAATATTTAATAACATGCTATTCTGCTTCCAAGTGTTTGAGTGTTTTGGATTGTTTTTATTGTAATTTATTTCTAATATTATGCCTTCGTGGTCTGAGAAGATGCTTGGTATGATTTCAATCTTCTTGAATTTGGGGAGAGTTTGCCTGTGACCCTATATGTGGTGTATTTTTGAAAATGTCCCATGTGCACTTGAGAAGAACATATATTCCACAGCTTTGGGGTGAAATGTTCTGAAGATGACAATTAAGTCCATCTGATCTAGTGAGGATTGCTGATTCTTTGCTGATGTTTTGTCTAGAGGTTTTATCCAGTGATGTCAGTGCTATATTAAAGTCCCCTACTCTGATCGTATTGTTGTCAGTCTCTCCCTTGATTTCTTCCAGTTTTTTTAATGTATTTGAGTGCTCCTGCATTGGGTGCATATATGTTTATCAGGGTTATATCCTCTTGTTGTTTTGATCCCTTTAGTATTATGAAGTGGCTTTCCTTATCTCTTGTTATGACCTTCACTTTGAGGTCTATTTTGTCTGATAAAAGTATTTCTACCCCAGCTTTTTAAAATTTCCATTTCCCTGAAATATCTTTTTCCATCCCTTCAGTTTCAGTCTGTTGAGTCTCTTATTCTGAGGTGGGTCTCTTGTAGACAAAAAATATATGGGTCATGTTTTTTTATCCATTCAGCCACTCATGTCTTTTGATTGGAGCATTTAGTCCATTTTTGTTTAAGGTTATTATTGAAAGGTACTTGTTTGTAGCCATTTTTATTTTTTGTTCCTGTTTTCTTTCTTAGGTTTTTATTTCTTCTTTTTACACCAGAACTTTTAGCATTTCTTGCATTGTTGGCTTGGTGGTGATAAACTCCCTTAGACTTTTTATTTATTTATTTTTTTTGTCTCTTACGCTTCTTATTTCCCCTTCAATTTTGAATGATATCTTTGCTGGATAGAATATTCTTGGATTAAGTCTCTTTCTTTGCATCACTTTGTAAATTTCTATCCATCCTTTTCTAGCCTGATGTGTTTCTGTTCATAAATAATTTGATAATCTAATGGTAGATCCCTTGTATGAACTTTCTGTCTCTTTCTTGTAGCCTTTAAGATTCTGTTTTTTTCCTGAACATTTGCCATGATAATTATGATGTGTCTTGGTGTGGTCCTTTTGTAATTCATCTTGTTTGGGACTCTCTGTGCTTGTGTGACTTTTTTCTTCCCCACCTCAGGGAAATTTTCTGACATCATTTCTTTAAATATGTTTTGTAACCCTTGTTCCTCTTCCTGTTGTTCTAGCACCCCTATTATTTGTATATTACTTCGTTTCATGTTTCCCCATAGCTCCCTTAGGTTCTCTACCTGTCTTTTAATTTTTTTCTCCAATTGCAGTTCAGTTTGGGTGTGTTTTGCTTCCCTGTCTTCTAATTCACTAATTCAGTCCTCCGCTTCTCCTAGTCTACTGTTGAAACTTTCCATAGTGTTTTTTATTGCAGCTATATCACTCTTCATTTCTTCTTGATTCTTACATAAATTATTGATTTTTTTTCCTTCAATTTTTTCTTGATTCTTGCATAAGTTGTTGATGTTTTCCTCCATCTGGTTTATGCACTCTAGGACCCTTATTCTGAGTTCTTTTTCTGACATATTGCATGCCTCAGTTTCACTTAGCTGCTTTTCTGGCGCTTTCTTCTTTTCTTTCCTTTGGGGGTTTCTTTTTCTACCCATTTTTGGTCTCACCAACTGATCTAGATGTCGAGTCGTGCAGGGGTTGCTCCTTGGGTGCAGTGGTTCCTCAGGCTGCAGTTGCTCCTCAATTGGTCGTGGTAGTGGCTGCTCCTCAGTTGGCAGCGGCTCCTCTGGTGGGTGCTGTTTGCAGCAGTAATGTCTCCTCTGGCTGGTAGGGGAGGCTGCTCGCACAGCTGCTGTTTCTTGGACAGGGGTGGGCTGATCACAAGGCTGCTGCTCCTCAGGTGGGGGTCGGCTGTGCGTGGCTGCTGCTCCTTGGACAGGAGTGGCCTGTTCATGTGGCTTCTGCTCCTCGGATGGGCGCAGACTGCTCTCATGGCTGGTGCTCCTTGGATCAGGGCTGAGCTTCACGCTGCTGCTATTCCTTAAATACAGTGGGCTGCTCGTGAGGCTGCTGCTTTTTGGACAGGGGAAGGTTGTTTACAAGGCTACTGCTTCTCATACTGGTGCAGGCTGCTCATGCAGCTGCTGCTCCTCATATGGGGGATGGGCTGCTTGTGTGGTTGCTGCTTCTGGGGCAGGAGTGAGTTGCACATGTGGCTGCTGCTCCTCGGATGGGGGCGGGATGCTCACCCAGCTGCTGCTTGTTGGACAGGTGCAGACTGCATGTGGCTCCTGCCCCTTGGACCAGTGTGAGCTGCACAGGGCTGCCGCTCCTCAGATGTGGTTGGTCTGCTCATGTGGCTTTTGCTCCTCAGACAGGGCCAAGCTGTTTGGGAGGCCGCTGCTCCTGGGGGTGGAGCGAACTGCACATGCAGCTGCTGGTCACCGTAAGGAGGTGGTCTGCTCATGTGGATGCTGCTCTTCGTACGGGTGATGGGATGCTTGCGTGGCTGCTCTCCTCAGGCAGGAGCAAGCTGCACCTGTGGCTGCTGCTCCTCGGACGGGGGCAGGACGCTCACCCAGCTGCTGCTAGTCAGACAGGTGTAGGCTGCGTGTGTCTGCTGCTCCTCAGACGACTGTGGACTGTGCAGGGCTGCCGCTCCTCAGACATGGGTGGTCTGCTCATGTGCTGCTGTTCCTCGGACTAGGGCACACTGCTCGGGTGGCTACTGCCCCTTGAATGGGCATGGGCTGCTCACTCACTGCTGCTTCTCATATGCGGGCAGGCTGCTCGTGCAGCTGCTGCTCCTTAGATGGGGGCAGGTTTCTTGCACACCTATTGCTCCTCAGACAGGAGCAGGGTGTGGGCTGCACAGCTGCTGTTCCTCGGATGGGGGCAGGCTGCGTGGGGCTGCTGCTCCTCAATCATGGCCCAGCTGCTCATGCGGCTGCTGATTCTCAGACAGGGCAGGCTGCTCACATGGTTGCTGCTCCTCAGACATGGGAGCAGGCCATTCACACAGCTGCTGCTCCTGGGACAGGGGCAGGCTACGTAAGACTTCTGCTCTTAGGCCTGGGGCAGGCTGCTCACGGGGCTGCTGCTTCTTGGACAGGAGTGGGCTGCTCACATGTCTGCTTCTTGCATGGTTGCAGTGACCTGGGCTAGGGTGTTGGGCCAGTCAGAGGGGAGCACACTTCAGAACTCATAGGAGCCTGCGCCCAGTGTGGCTGGAGACTGGTTGACCGTGGGACCACAGCCGAGTTAGCAGGTTCCTGGCAGGGGTGTCTGTAGAGTCCCAGGTGTTATCTGAGGGCACCCTGGGTGGGGGTGGGGCCTGGCTCCCAGTTAAAAATGCTAGGCCTCTGAGGATGAGCCGGCCTCCTGGAACGGCTTACAACGGTAACAGAGGTTGCCTAGTTAAGTGAGCCCATTTAGCCTGACCTCAAAGGTCCTGCAAGATCTATCTGTGCCTCACTCACATACACACACACACATCCCACATGACCACACACTCCTCTTTTGGTCCCTCACTGACTCACGTTTTCTTCCTCACTGCTGCCTTCTTCCTGCCTCTGTAGTTGGCTCTGGGGTGTTATTGACCCATTCGTGGTTGGAGTTTCCTCTCCAGGTGTTTGGTTATGAGGCTCACTCTCTAGCACCTGGCCAGACAGGATGAAATTCACCTCGAGAAGACACAACACAAAGGGACCAAAGCACGAATGTACTCTCGACAATAATAATCCCACTATAAGTGACCACCCGAGAAAAGAGAATTAGGGGTGAGAAAAGAGAGCATAAATGGTATCAAAGAGAGTGAAAAAGATAAGAGAGGGAAGAAAAAGGAGAAATTATATGTGTGTGTGTGTATATATATATATATATATATATATATATATATATATATAACACGACAGAACCAATAGATAAACAAACAAAAAAAACAAACAAAAGAATGCAAACACCAAATCCCCAGCAAAAGGGTGGGAGCAGAATCTGTAGATGCTGAACTTATATATAGAAGATAAGATTAAGAATTGGATGAATATGGGGGGATCTCAGTTCAGTATAGAGAAAATAGAAATGGGATGGGTGGATATGAGGAAAAAGAATGAGAAAAAACAATAATAAATTTACAAAAAAATTGATTTCAAAAATGGTATAAAAATAGCAAATAAAAATAAAATAAAATAGAGTGATGGAAAAATAATGTGAAAATAAATAGAAAATAAAGCACAAACAAAAACAGGAAAAGAAAAAAGAGAGATAACAAAGTAGTAAAAATAAAATAATAAAATAAAATAAAATAAAATAAAATAAAATAAAATAAAATAAAGATGAAGAAGTGAAATGTTCCTTTGGCTGGCTTAAGATCCCAGTCTTCTGTACTGTAGTGTTTCTCAGGTTCCAATTGCTGGGACTGAAAGTCTCTCTTTAGGCCAGTTCCTTTGACTCTCAGGGACTATTTAGTTTTTTTTGTGTGTTTTTTTTTCAATCCTTTGTACCATTCAGGGTGGAATCTGAGTGTGGCTGTATTAGTTTCCTGGATACTGGAGGGAGGGGCTATCTCTTCAGGACAAAATGGCTGCCCAGGTCCCAGGCTCAGGCATGATTCAGCACCAAACTCACTGCCACTCCTCCTGGACCCCCCTCTCTCCCCAGACTCCATATGTCTGAAACTCCTCCCACACTCCAGCCACAGGTCAGTGTCTGTATCCAAAAGGTCCTATGATCTAGGCTCTATGAAGAAAGGCGCAAGCCACAGAGGCCAGAGAGGCTGCACCTCTGTGCACTCCTCTCCTGCCAGCACTCTTCAGCCTTTACTGTTTTTTTATCCATTTTGAGTTTATTCTTGTGTATGGTATAAGTTGGTGGTCTAGTTTCATTAATTTGCATGTATCTGTCCAATTTTCTCTACACCATTTACTGAAGAGGCTGTATTGACTCCATTGTATGTTTTTGCCTCCTTTGTCAAATATTAATTAAGTATAATGGCTTGGGTCAATTTATGAGGTCTCTGTTCTGTTCAATTGATTAATATTCTTGTTCTTGTTCCAGTACCAGGCTGTTTTGATTATAGTAGCTTCAAGTAGTATAACTTGATATCTGGTATTGTGATCCCTCCTACTTTCTTCTTCTTTCTCAGGATTGATGCAGCTATTTTGGGTCTTTTTGGGTCCATATTTTCAAAGAACCAGCTCTTGATTTCAATGTTCTTTTGAAAAATTTTTTAGTGTCTATATCATTTATTTATCCTCAGATCTTTATTATTTACTTCATTCTTTTCTTGTTCTCTTTTTAATTCTTTAAGTTGTCATTAATTCTTTATGTTGTTTATTAAGTAGTTTATTAATAAATTTTCTTGCTTTTTGAAGTAGGCCTGTAATGCTATGACCTTCCCTCTCAGGACTGCTTTTACTGTGCCCATAGTGCCGGGGTCCAGCCCCAGCAGGTCCAGGGGTTCCCAAAGGCGTAGACGGAGTCGGCGAAGAAGGAATGACACGGAGACAGTGTTCAGTTGATCAGCAGCCTAGCCAGGATCTCCAGCCAAGTTCTGGTCTCGATCTCCAGAGAGGTTCTGCTGTTTATTGTCTTGTTACATCCGTATTTATCCCAGTTGATTTTAATCCTGTCAATTTCTATTACAAAGGTTAGGGCGTTTCTTATCTCCATTCCAGGGAGTAAAGATTATGTAGCTTAAGCATGATTGTTTGTAGTAATTAACTACCCGCCTGGCACTTAGTTAAGGAGTTTCATCCCCTCCCTGACTTCAGGGAAAAATTCCTACCTGGGGAAACAACCTTTCTAGGAGAGGCATCCCCTCCCTGACTTCAGGGAAAAATTCCTACCTGGGGAAACAACCTTTCTTGGAGAGGTGACCTTGGTTAAAACACACAGCGCTAAGGGGAGCAAACATATTAAGAACAGTATGCTATATACGCCAGGTCCCTTGAAACATATGCTGTGCAGATGTTTCTTTCCTGCAGCAACTGTGTCAAGCAGCAAGGATGGACCGGCTTCCGGCACCATAGATTTGGGGTTGCTGTGTGTTCATTTTCTTTTGTTTCCAGGAAGTTATTTTATTTATTTCTTTATCTGATTGATAACTCATTCATTGTTTAATAACATGCTATTTAACATCCATGTATTTGAATTTTTTGAGTATTTTTATTGTAGTTGATTTCTAATTTCATGCCATTGTTATCTGAGAAGATGCTTGGCATGATTTCAATCTTCTTGCACTTGTAGAGACTTGTTTTTTGTCCTAAAATTTGATATATCTTTGAGAATGTTCCATGAGTGCTTGAGAAGAATGTATATTCTGCAGCGGTGGGGTAAAATATTCTGTAAATGTCAGTTAAATCTATCTGATTACAGGAAAGAATATACAGAAGATTAGGGGAATCTGAGGATTGGATCAGTGAATTAGAAGGTGGGGTAGAAAAATATCACTCAATCAGAAACCAAAAAGAAAAATAAAACAAAACAGAAAAATAAAACAAGAGGACAGTTTAAGGGAGTTGTGAGACAACATGAAACATAACAATATTTGTATCACTGGAGTGCCAGAATGTGAAGAAAGTGAGCAAGAGATAGAGAACTTGTTTGAAAAATAAGGACAGAAACCTTCCCTAGCCTGGTGAAAAAGAAAATCACACAAGTTAAGGAGGCACAGAGAGTCTCAAGCAAGAACCCAAAGAGGCCCATGCCCAGACACATCATAATTAAAATGCCAAAAATTAAAGACAAAGAGAGAATCAAAGTCAGCAAGCGAAAAGCAATTTGTTACCTTCAAAGGAGCTCCCATAAATCTGTCAGCTGATTTTTCATCAGAAACTCTACAGGCCAAAAGGGAATAGCATGAAGTATTCCAGGTAATAAAAAAGAAGTATCTAAAACCAAGAGTACTATATCCAAGAAGGCTTTCATTCAAAATAGATGGTGAAATAAAGAGCTTCCCAAACAAAAATGGCTGAAGGATTTTATCACCAACCAATCAGCATTGTAAGAAACACTATAGGTACTTCTGAAATAATAATAGAGAGAGATCAAAACATAGGCATACAGAATTAAAATGTCAACAAATATCTCTCGCTATAAAAGCCCAGTGACCGGAATGGTGGAACAACCAGAATGACCAGAACGAACAGAACGAACAGAACGACTGGCGGCTATGAATGCACACTGTGGCATCCAACCAGCCTGATTGGGGCTCTGATTGGTCCCCCCAACCCGGCAGGGCTGGTCGCCAACTGCCTGTGCCTCCCCCCACCCCGGCTGGCCCCGCTACCAATCAGCCTCTAATACCCTGATCAGGGGCAGGGCCAGCCAGCCAAGCACCTGCGGCCTCTCCTCCCCGCTGGCCTGCCCCATGGGCCCCCATCCCATGCATGAATTCATGTACTGGGCCTTTAGTCTATCAATAATGATCTTAAATGTAAATGGATTAAATGCTCCAATCAAAAGACATATAGTAGCTGAATGGATAAGAAAACATGACCCAAATATATGCTTTCTATAAGAAACCCACCTCAGAACAAAAGACTCACACAGGATGAGAGTGACGGGATGAGAAAAATTTTCCCATGAAAATGGAAATGAAAAAATACCCCACACAAACAACAACCTGGGGTAGCAATACTCTTATCTGACAAAATAGATTTCAAAACAAAGGCCATCAACCCTAGCTGGTTTGGGCTCAGTGGATAGAGCATTAGCCTGTGGGCTGAAAGGTCGCAGGTTTGATTCTTGCTCTCTCCTTTACTCTCTGAAATCAATAAAGATATAAAAAACAACAACAAAGGCCATCACAAGAGACAAAGAAGGCCACTACCTAATACTAAAATGATCAATCCAAGACAAGGATATAACCCTGGAAAACATATATGCACTCATCTGAAGTTTGACATTCTGTTCCATGCTTCTATGTCTCTGGATCTATTTTTGTTCATCAGTTTATGTTTGTTATATTCCACAAGTGAGTGAGATCATCTGATATTTATCTCTCTCCAACTGTCTTATTTCACTGAGCATAATGCTCTCCAGGTCCACCCATGCTGTTGCAAATGGTAAGAATTCTTTTTTTTTTGAAAGCAGCAGAGTATTCCGTTGTGTAGATATACCACTGTTTTTTAATCTACTCATCTGCTGATGGGCAGTTAGGCTGTTTCCAAATCTTAGCTACTGTAAATTGTGCTGCTATGAACATAGGGGTGCATATATCCTTTCTGGTTGGTGTTTCTGATTTCTTGGGATATATTCCTAGAAGTGGGATTACTGGGTCAAATGTGAGTTCCATTTTTAATATTTTGAGGACACTCTATACTGTTTTCCACATTGGCTGCACCAGTCTGCATTCCCTCCAGCAGTGCACAAAGGTTCCTTTTTCTCTACATCTTCGCCAGCACTTGTCATTTGTTGATTTGTTGATAATAGCCATTCTGGCAAGTGTGAGATGGTACTTCATAGTCATTTTGATTTGCATCTCTGATGATTAGTGACTTTGAGCATGTGTTCATATATCTCTTGGCCTTCTGTATGTCCACTTTAGAAAAAGTGTCTATTTAGTTCCTTTGCCCATTTTTTGGATTGTTTATCTTCCTTTTGTTAAGTTGTATGAGTTCCCTATAAATTTTAGAGATTAAACACATATCAGATGTAACATTGGCAAATATGTTCTCCCATGTAGTGGGCTCTCTTGTTGTTTTGTTGATGGTTTCTTTTGCTGTGTAGAAGCTTTTTATTTTGATGTAGTCTCATTCATTTTCTCCTTAGTTTCTTTTTTTTTTATTGCTTAAAGTATTACAAAGGGTATTACATATGTTTCCATTTTATCCCCCCGCCCTAGACAGTCCCCCAGCCTCCCCTATCCCCCAGTGTCTTATGTCCATTGGTTATGCTTATATGCATGCATACAAGTCATTTAGTTGATCTCTTTTCCCCCTACCTCCTGCCCCCCAACCCTCCCCGGCCTTCCCGCTGCAGTTTGGCAATCTGTTTGAGGCAGATCTGCCTCTGTATCTATTATTGTTCAAAAGTTTATAATGGTCTCTATTATCCATGAATGAGTGAGATCATGTGGTATGTTTCCTTCATTGACTGGCTTATTTCACTTAGCATAATGCTCTCCAGTTCCATCCATGACATTGCAAATGGTAAGAGTTCCTTCCTTTTTAGAGCAGCATAGTATTCCATCGTGTAGATGTACCACAGTTTTCTAATCCATTCATCTACTGATGGACACTTAGGCTGTTTCCAGATCTTAGCTATGGTGAATTGTGCTGCTATGACCATAGGGGAGCATGTATCCTTTCTGATTTGTGTTTCTGCTTTCTTGGGATATATTCCTAGAAGTGGGATCACAGGGTCAAATGGGAGTTCCATTTTCAGTTTTTTAAGGAAACTCCATACTGTCTTCCATAGTGGCTGCACCAGTCTGCATTCCCAACAGCAGTGCACAAGTGGTCCTTTTTCTCCACATCCTCTCCAGCACTTGTCGTTTGTGGATTTGTTGACGATAGCCAGTCTGACAGGTGTGAGATGGTACCTCATTGTTGTTTTGATTTGCATCTCTCGGATGATTAGTGACTTTGAGCATGTTTTCATATGTCTCTTGGCTTTCTGAATGTCCTCTTTTGAAAGCTGTCTATTTAGGTCCTTTGCCCATTTTTTGATTGGATTGTTTATCTTCCTTTTGTTAAGTTGTATTAGTTCCCTATAGATTTTGGAGATTAGGCCCTTATCAGATATGACATTGGCAAATATGTTTTCCCACACAGTGGGTTTTCTTGTTGTTTTGTTGATGGTTTCTTTTGCTGTGCAGAAGCTTTTTATTTTGATGTAGTCCCATTTGTTTATTTTTTCTTTAGTTTCAAGTGCCCTAGGAGCTGTATCAGTGAAGAAATTGCTTCGGCATATGTCTCAGATTTTGTTGCCTTTGGATTCTTCTAGAATTTTTATGGTTTCCTGTTGTACATTTAAGTCCTTTATCCATTTTGAGTTTATTTTTGTGTATGGTGTAAGTTGGTGGTCTAGTTTCATTTTCTGGCATATATCTGTACAATTTTCCCAACACCATTTATTAAAGAGACTATCTTGGCTCCATTGTATGTTCTTGCCTCCTTTGTCAAATATTAATTGAGCATATTGGTTCGGGCCGATTTCTGGGCTCTCTATTCTATTCCATTGATCTATATGCCTATTCTTGTGCCAGTATCAGGCAGTTTTGAGAACAGTGGCTTTGTAATACAACTTGATATCTGGTATTGAGATCCCACCTACTTTGTTCTTTTTCAGGATTGCTGCAGCTATTCGGGGTCTTTTTTTATTCCAGATGAATTTTTGGAGGGTTCGTTCTAGATCTCTGAAGTATGCCGTTGGTATTTAAATGGGAAGTGCGTTGAATTTATAGATTGCTTTGGGTAGTATGGACATTTTAATGATGTTGATTCTACCAATCCATGAACACGGTATGTTCTTCCATCTGTTTATGTCTTCCTCTATATCTTTTTTCAACGTCCTGTAGTTTTCTGAGTAGAGGTCTTTTACCTCTTTAGTTAAGATTATTCCTAGGTAGCTTAGTTTTTTTGGTGCGATGGTAAACGGGATTGTTTTTATAATCTCTCTTTCTGAAAGTTCACTATTGGTGTATAGAAATGCCTCAGATTTCTTGGGGTTAATTTTGTATCCTGCTACATTGCCAAATTCATGTATTAAGTCTAGTAGCTTTTTGATGGAGTCTCTAGGGTTTTGTATGTATAATATCATGTCGTCTGCAAATAAGGACAGTTTTACTTCCTCTTTTCCAATTTGGATGCCTTTTATTTCTTCTTCCTGCCGAATTGCAATGGCTAACACTTCCAGTACTATGTTGAACAGGAGTGGTGAGAGGGGGCATCCCTGTCTTGTTCCTGTTCTTAAGGGAAATGGTGTAAGTTTTTGTCCATTGAGTATGATGTTGGCTGTGGGCCTGTCATATATGGCTTTTATTATGTTGAGGTATGATCCTTCTACTCCCACCTTGCTGAGAGTTTTTATCAAAAATGGGTGTTGAATTTTGTCAAATGCTTTTTCTGTATCAATTGATATGACCATGTGGTTTTTTTCTTTCAATTTGTTTATGTGATGTATCACGTTTATTGATTTGCGGATATTGTACCATCCTTGCATCCCTGGGATAAATCCTACTTGGTCATGGTGTATGATCTTTCTGATGTACTGCTGAATCCGATTTGCTAAGATTTTGTTGAGGATTTTTGCATCTATGTTCATGAGGGATATTGGCCTGTAATTCTCTTTCATTGTGTTGTCTTTACCTGGTTTTGGTATTAGGGTGATGCTGGCTTCATAGAATGAGCTTGGAAGTGTTCCTTCCTCTTGAATTTTTTGTAGTAGTCTGAGGAGGATAGGTTTTAGTTCTTCCTTGAATGTTTGGTAAAACTCCCCTGTGAAGCCGTCTGGTCCTGGGCTTTTGTTTGCTGGAAGCTTTTTGATGACTGCTTCAATTTCTTCCATAGTTATTGGCCTGTTGAGATTTTTAGATTCTTCCTGATTGAGTTTTGGAATGTTGTATTTTTCTAGGAATTTGTCCATTTCCTCCAGGTTGTCTAGTTTGCTGAAGTAGAGCTGTCCATAGTATTTTTTAACAATCATTTGTATTTCTGTGGGGTCTGTTGTTATTTCGCCTCTATCGTTTCTGATTTTATTTATTTGGGTCCTCTCTCTTTGCTTCTTGGTGAGTCTGGCTAGAGGTTTGTCAATCTTGTTTATCCTTTCGAAGAACCAGCTCTTGGTTTCATTGATTTTCTGTATTATTTTTTTGGTCTCTATGTTATTTATTTCTGCTCTAATCTTTATTATCTCCTTCCTTCTGCTCACTCTGGGGTTTTCTTGTTGCTCTCTTTCTAATTCTTTGAGTTGTAGAGTTAGCTGATTTACTACCATTTTTTCTTGTTTTTTGAGATAGGCCTGTAGAGCTATAAACTTCCCTCTCAGGACTGCTTTCATTGTGTCCCATAGGTTTTGGATTGTTGTGTTTTCATTGTCATTCGTTTCCAGGATGTTTTGAATTTCTTCTTTGATTTCATTGGTAACCCAATCAATATTTAATAGCATGCTATTCAGCTTCCAGGTGTTTGAGTATTTTGGGTTGTTTTTATTGTAGTTTTTTTCTAATATTATGCCATCGTGTTCTGCGAAGACGCTTTTTATGATTTCAATCTTCTTGAATTTGGGGATACTTTGCTTGTGACCCAATATATGGTCTATTTTTGAATATGTGTCATGAGCACTTGAGTAGAATGTATATTCCGTGGCACTGGGGTGAAGTGTTCTGAAGATGTCTATTAAGTCCATCTGATCTAGTGAGTCATTTAGTATTGCTGTATCCTTGCTGATTGTTTGTCTAGAGGACTTATCCAGTGATGACAGTGGTGTATTAAAGTCCCCTACTATGATTGTATTGTTGTCGATCTCTCCTTTGATATCTTCCAGAAGATTTTTTATGTATTTGGGTGCTCCTGCATTGGGTGCATATATGTTTATCAGGGTTATATCTTCTTGTTGTATTGATCCTTTTAGTATTATGAAGTGGCCTTCCGTATCTCTTGTTATGGCCTTCACTTTGAGGTCTATTTTGTCCGATATAAGTATTGCTACCCCAGCTTTCTTTTCTTTTCCATTAGCCTGAAAGATATTTTTCCATCCCTTCACTTTCAGTCTGTGTGAGTCCTTTCTAATGAGGTGGGTCTCTTGTAGACAGCAAATGTATGGGTCATGATTTTTTATCCATTCAGCCACTCGATATCTTTTGGTTGGAGCATTTAGCCCGTTTACATTTAAAGTTATTATTGAAAGGTACTTGTTTATAGCCATTTCTTTCTTTTGTGTGGCTGTTTTCTTTCTGGGATTTTTATTTCTTCTTTGTACACCAGTCCCTTTAGCATTTCTTCCATTGCTGGCTTGGTGGTGATAAACTCCCTTAGCCTTTTTTTGTCTGTGAAGCTTCTTATTTCCCCTTCAATTTTGAATGATAGCCTTGCTGGATAGAGTATTCTTGTATTCAGTCCTTTGCTTTGCATCACTTTGTAAATTTCCTTCCATTCTTTTCTGGCCTGATGTGTTTCTGTTGAGAAATCATTTGATAATCTAATGGGAGATCCCTTGTATGTAACTTTCCGTCTCTCTCTTGCAGCCTGTAAGATTCTCTCTTTGTCCTGAATATTTGCCATGGTAATTATGATGTGTCTTGGTGTGGGTCTTTTCGGGTTCACCTTGCTTGGGACTCTCTGGGCTTGTGTGACTTTTTTCTTCCCCACCTCAGGGAAGTTTTCTGATATTATTCCTTCCAATAGGTTTTCTAATCCTTGTTCCTCTTTTTGTTGTTCTGGCACCCCTATTATTCGTATGTTGTTTCGTTTCATGTTGTCCCAAAGCTCCCTTAGGCTCTCCTCCTGTCTTTTAATTTTTTTCTCCAACTGAAGTACAGTTTGGGTGTGTTTTGCTTCCCTGTCTTCTAATTCACTAATTCGGTCTTCCGCTTCTCCTAGTCTACTGTTGATACTTTCAATGGTGTTCTTTATTGCAGCTATATCGCACTTCATTTCTTCTTGGGTCTTACTTAAGTTGTCGATTTTTTCATCTGTTTCTTCTTGCTTCTTGGATAAGTTGTCGATTTTTTCCTCCATCCGGTGTATGCACTCTAGGACCCTTATTCTGAATTCTTTTTCTGTCATGTTGTATGCCTCTGTATCACTTAGCTGCTTTTCTGGTGTGTCCTCCTGTTCTTTCCTTTGGGGATTTCTTTGTCTACCCATGTTTGATCTCACTGACGTATATAGATATTGAGTCATTCAGTGGCTGCTCCCTAGGTCGCTGTGGCTCCTCGGGCTGTGGTTGCGGTAGCAGCTGCTCCTCTGTTGTTAGCGGGTCTTCTGATGGGTGCTGTTCACAGCTGTTGTGGCTCTTCTGGCTGGTGGAGGGAGGCTTCACCCACAGCAGCTGTTCCTCAGACAGAGCATGTGGAGATCAGGAGGCCGCTGTTGCTTGGATCTGCTGCGTTGATTTAAAGGCACAAAATACAACACAACAAGGCACAACGTACCAGGCACTGAACACAAATGAAATACGGTATTAATAACCCCAAATAAAGATGGCCACCCGAGCTAAGAGAGTTGGGGGGTAAGGAAGAAAGAAGAGAAAAAGATAGAGAGAAAAACAGAAAAAAGAGGGAAAAAAAAGAAGAAAAAGAAAAAAAAAGAAAAGTAGAATGAAGTAGAAGAGGGGAGGAGACTATTCATATGAGGAGAAAACTCCGATAGAACTGCCACTAATCCCAACAAATTCCAGCAACGGATCCCTGGAGTGAATACAAACTACAAACAGCCAATAATATCAAGTGACGCAAGGGAAAACAGAAGCACAAAAATAACTGGCCGGGGGGGCGGGGGTGGGGAGGGGGAATGGGAGACAGAAAAAGAAAAAGAAAAAGCAGAACAACCTCACATACAATCCTTAAAGAAAAGAAAAGAAAAAAAACACAATATACTCAACAATCGAGCAAGCAACAACAGAACAATAGAGAAAAGGAGAGAATAAAAAATTTGGATAGTGAAGAAAGATAAGGGAGAGGTGGATAAGGATTTAGAGCAGGTGATTGGAAAAGGGATATATAAGTAGGGTGAAATTTAGACAGGGCGTATGAAGAATAGGGAAAATCTAAAGCAGGAATAGGGTAAGAGAAACAGGACAGCAAAAGGGGAAAAGTGGGGAAGAGAGTTTTAGCACGGCAGCACAATTGAGGTAGAGGAAAATGATGCTAAAGGAACGATGAAAATAGAATGGAGAACCTTAGTCCCAAAATAAAATAAAGAGAAAATAAAATGACACTTTAAGAAAAAAATGGTAAAATGGCAGCAGTAATAATACTGGTTAAAAATAAAAATGTAGTAATTAAAAGGGTAAAATCATGTGATGAAAAAAGAAAATAAATGGTTTCTTAGTTAAAAGGTGAAACAATAATTAAAAAAAAATAATTAAAAAAAATGGGCTGTAATGAAGGTGCTTCAGATCTTCTGCTCCTCTTTTTGGCACACCAGGTATTCAGGAGAATGTTGAATTTCCCTCTGATACACTGTTCCTCCGTGTTGTAAGCCACAGTCCTGATTTTAAGGCAGGTTACATTTCTTTCCCAGACAGCCCTTACTGTATTTACAGAAAAGTCAGTTCGTGGCTCTGCCTCTGGGAGGCAGTGCCTTGGGATTGACCTCTGAGGGTATAGGACCTCTCTGACCAGGTGTTCTCTATTGTACCTGAAGCTGGTTCCCCAGTAGTCACTCCCCGGTCTGTTTCCCAGGCTCCCCCAAAACAGCCTTCCCTTACAAGCTCTGTGACTGACCCCAACTGGGTAGCCCCTTGCATTGGGTTCAACAATCAAACGCGCAGATTTAAGAGCCTGGGAAGTTGTGCGAACTCGCAATGCTTCACCTTCCAAATCTGCGCGAAGCCGCTGCGCGCGCTCTGGCTCCTGGCACCCAGTAGCCGGCAAACTGGCATAATCTGAGGCTGCCCGTTTGTGTCCCGTCCAACTGTGGGCTTATTTATAGCGTTCCCTTCTGCCAGCAGCCCTGGGGGTGCCCTTCCACACTCGTGGGTCACGCTGGCTCCAACGGCCGCGGTCTTTGTGGGGCGCAGAGCCCCCACCTCCCTGCGCGCATTCCACTCTCCAACCTAAACTGCAAACCGCACCTTTGGGGAAAGTCTAACCTTTCTGTGGGGAGAAGCAGGCTCCTGTGAGTTCATGTAGTCGCGCTGCTTGAGAGCCGTTGTTGCCAGGTTAGTAGCTGGTCTCTGGATGCTGGTGACAGTCACCCAAGATGGCACGGTCTCCGCGGCTGAGCCGGCGCACCTGGAGAGGTTTCAGCCTCAGCCTCTAACCGTTCCCTTTATCTAGGATTTCTCTGTCTTTCCTGGATGCAGACTGTCTCAGCTGAATCTCCTCTGCTTATTCGGGCTGTATGCTACCCGTTTCAGCTGCCCGCCCTTATCTGCTCCGGGACAAGGCACCGACACGTCTGTCTAAACCTCCGCCATTTTCTTCCCCCCCTCTCCTTAGTTTCCAATGTCCTACTAGCTGTATTGGTAAAGATCAGATGGATATAATTGACATTTGCATTCTATTTCAATAGCTGTCATGGAGGTAATTGGTTAAGGTAGGTTTATCAGCTTCCAGTCTAACTATTGAACCACTACTCACATGTCTTTGCTATACCAGAAGATAACCCAGAATTATAAGAAGCATGATTAAAGTACCTCTGCTTTCTCTAAAAGCACTGTTATTTCAGAAGTGATATCAAAGATAATTATTTCAATATACACAGATGCTATCCCATTTTAAATGTCTTCCTTTGTATGAAACAGGTGCAAGAGATGAAGGGAGAGTAAATAACCAACTTCAGACAGTCTTCACCTTTGAAAGGAATGGGTGAGACTAGATGGCTTCTAAGCATCCCTACATGCCTGATGTTATGCTTTCTAAATGGCATGCAATCACAGTTACTCCAAATCATGATGAACATTTCAAACAAATGCAGCTAGATTAATGTTATTTTTCAACTGAAAGACAATATATTCTATGAGTTGAGAAAAGTGCTATGGAAAATAACAGTATATTCACCCACATGATAAGTGGAAAAATTCAAATCTAGCTGATTTCCACGTATAAGTAAAATCATGTTAGAAGTCAACTACCATTGTTTTTATGCTTAAATATTTTATTTATTATATACATATTTTATGGAAAATTGGGGGAATTATGTTAATCAATTTGGGAGAGATTTTGTTCAGATATTTTATCATATAACATTCATGTTAATCTGTTCTTACCGCAACTCATTAACTTAAGAGTGAAAGAAAAACAGCAACTTTTGGTTGGTGATACATTTACAAACCAATATGAATGTGAGTTCTAAATGTTCACTGTTGGTATCTGTTATCTGTGAGACCTTGAATATGTCACTTTTGCTGCCTGATTCTCAGTATTCTCATCCATGAAATGAGACATTAAAGGACTTTGAAAGCTCTTTTGTTGCTCTAAATTTCCAGGTTTCTATTACTCTGTTAAAAATGTTTATCCAGATCAGAGTTTGCTCTGGTGGCATCAAGTCTTCACTTCCATTTTTCAAAATCCCATGATGCCCTGAGTCTTATACATCTTATTTTAATTTCATGTGTTTATGTTAATAAAAACTCCTTTTAATTCATTTTTTTTTAAGTATTGAATTCTTAAATGTTATAAGAATAGTACAAAATTTTCCACATACCATTTACCCATAATCATCTTTTGTTAACATTTTGTCACATTTGTTTTCTTATTCTCTATTTTTGGAGGAGGTATTTTAGAGTAAATTGCAGACATAGTGCCCCTTTACTCAAAAATACTTCAGTGTAAATTTCCTATAAACAAAGACATCCTCTTACCTAACTACAGTACAATTATAAAAATCATGAAATTTAACATCTAATCTATAGTCCATATTTAAATTTAAATGTTTTCCCAACAATGCCCCTTAGTTGTCATGTTCCTTACATGCCATTAATCTGGAACAGATCCTCAGCCTTTGTTTGTATTTCTTGACTTTGACATTTCTGGAGATCACAGGCAATTTATTTTATAGGATGTCCGTCAATTTGGATGTATCCAATGTTCCTCACAATCAAATATATTCAAGTTATGCATTTGGGGCAGAAATATCACAGAAATGATGTCATATTCGATACACATTGGCGCCCCCCTTTCAAAATTGAGCTGCTTCAGATTGAATTTATATCATCTGAGATTTTTTTAAATGATGACTTATTTAAGGCTTTAGTTGCTGAAGAGCCACAGGCCCTTTTAATATGGCCTCAACTGTAAGGTGTATTATTAGACTTGCTACATCAAAGGTGGAAAGAAAATGAATTTAGGACTTTGGATCAAAGAGCAGATGCTAAATACCTGGTATACCATGGAAGTCAGCTAAGTCAGAGGGAGGGGGTAGACAGTTACATCCAGGAAATCAGAGTCCATGAGGTCAATGTCAGTAAGCTCCAGTCAATAAGGACAGTAAGCACTGATTGCAGGGCAGGGGTTGTGGGCTCAATGCCCAGTATTATAGAGCTAACAGGTGGATCTGGCCCTGGGCCCATGGATGTTAGTCACAGACTTCAGAGGGGTGGAGGAGTAAAGTGTTCCTGGCTGTGGCAGATTTGAAGGTGCCAGCACTATCTCACTTTCCTCAGGGGTGGCATTACCATGAGATGTCTCTTTCCTCAAGACCAGTGCTTCCCAAATTTTAATGTACATATGAATTTCTGGAGATTTTGTGAATGTGCAAAGTCAGATTCAGTACGTCTGGGGTGAGGCCTGATATTTTGCAGTTTTAACAAGTTCATAGGTGATATTGGTGGTGCTAGTTCAGACCATAGTTAGAGTTTCAAAGCTGTAGGACTTAGGCTGTAGCAGAAAATGAAGGTGCTACCACTACCTCACGTACATTGAAGTCGGCATTATTGTGAGATTCCCCTTTACTCTCTACCATCACATAGAAGCTTCTTTTACTCAATCACTTCAGAAGTCAATGAATATCCTGCCAAGTCATTTAAGGTCAAAAAAGTGACTCCAAAAAGATGGAGAGATGAAGAAGGAAAAGGAGACATATTTGGCACATCACCAAGCCAGAAATATAGTTAAACTCTGTAAACATTTTAAGCAATAAATAATGACCTTATAAAAATAAATGCATATAATATCTCATGTTGATAGCCCTAAAAACCTGCATGTCACTTTTTCCTTAGAAAATTATAGTCTGTCTACATAACAAACCTGGTGACTCAGGCTAATTTCCTTTCAGCAAGCACCTGTAAAAAGCCCCTCCCAGCTTTTCCATGTACTGGGCTGCATATCGGGGCGCGCTGTACTGTCTGTTCCCAGATGTTCTAAAACTGAGAAGGTTAGAATTGAAGTAACAAGGGCATTCCTCACAGGAAACAAGAATTAGTTCATTATTAACAATTAAAACGTCTGGAAAATTCTTTATAATCGGTGTCCTTTTAAGGTTCTGTTTTGAAAAGGCAGTGTTTGTTACAGTGTTTGTTACAGCTCTGTGGCAGGTAAATTTAAGATATGGCTGCAGAAACACTGTATGAAAAGCCAGGCTAGCAAAGCAGGAAATTATTTATTACATTTGCTTTCAATGAAAGGGAAAGGATCTTCATCTTAAGCAGTGGTTCTTGACCTTCTGGCCCTTTAAATACAGTTCCTCACCCCCTGGCAATGGGCAAGGAGACACCTGATTGGTGGTGTTGCTCTTATATCAGTCAGGGTAAAGCAGATGTACAGTCCTTAGTTCATCCTAGCTTGATGCCTGTGTCAGTGGCCAGAGCTGTTTCATGCCTGAGGCACACACACACACACACACACACACAAATAAATAAATAAATACATACATACATACAGTTCCTCATGTTGTGACGCAACCATAAAATTATTTTCATTGCTACTTCATAATTGTAATGTTGCTACTTTTATGAATCATAATGTAAATATTTGATATGCAGGATGGTCTTACGCGACCCCTGTGAAAGGTTCCTTCGACCGCCAAAGGGGTCCTGACCCACAGGTTGGGAACCACTGGTCTTAAGAAAGGGAAAAAAAAAGAAAGAAAAAAAGATGCCATTTTAGTCCAGCAGAGGGAGCCTATGAAACAGCCAAAGATCACTCTGATCTTGTCAGAGTGTATTAAGGATCATTTGTTAAAAAAAAAAAAAAAAAAAGAAAAAAGAAAAGTTTTAGCTTATTGAAGTGTGAAAGCATGATAATGATCTTGAAATAATGATTTCAGGTGTTCAATGAATGCTTGCTTAGTGAAGAAATGTTTTGTCTTGTCCCTCAGGGAGCCTTCCTCTTAGTGACTTCACATTCATTTATCATCCTCATAGAACGCCAGCATTAAATCACACACCTGACTTCTGGGAAGGATTCATCTAGTAAACTCAGAATTTGTGTACTGGGCTGCATATCGGGGGGCGCTGTGCTGTCTGTTCCTGGAAAGACAGATAGGAAGGTACTGACATCAGGTGAGGCCTTGAGATATTGTCTCATGGTCCCTCCTCAATATACTGTGCTCTCTGTTCCCGGAAAACATAGATAGGAAGGTGATAATGCTATACTGTGTCGGGAACAGATCGTGTAAACAAGGCTTTGTAACTTTGTAGTTTTTGCAAATAAATAGGCTGTAACGCTTGCAGTCATTGCTGCAGTTCAGCCTTTGCTTTGGCGGAGTGCTGGGACTGCAGACAGCTGGCCAGCTTAATAAAGGTTCCTAAATTTAAATTCTGAGTCGGTGGTCTATCTCGATGAGCCAACTCATAACATTTGGAGGCCCCAGCGAGATACCCGGCAAGGAGGAGAGGGACCCCTTATTTAGGGCTGGAGGCTCTCCCCCGGCAGGGAGGAGAGGGACCCCTATTTAAGGCAGGAGGCTCTCCCCTGGCAGGGGTGAGAGGGACCCCTTGTTTAGGGCAGGAGGCTCTCCCCCACTTGTCGCTGGGCACTCAGCGAGATACCCCACACCTGTGGAGAATGACTACAAAGGAAGACACCCAAAATTTTCAATTCGGAAACTGAGCCACCTGGACTCTCGAGAGAGGTAAGGACCGGTCGTTAAACTGGAATTGGGATGTCCCATGGAAGGACCTATACAGAGGGCTGGACGCAGCGGTACTCCTGGTCCTGACCAGCGGCCATGATGGTGGCCGGGGTCCCTGGTTAGTGCGGCTGTAGGCTGCACTGGGTTTGTCTGTCTGGTATTTGTTTTTCTTGGTGTTTATTGTCAAAAAGTTGTTTGCCTCTGTGTACACCCTGCTACAATGTTTTTTGAAAAATTTTCAGGACTTCAAGAAGCGAGCTGCAGGTTCCGGGCAACCTTAGGTTGCATTTGGCTGATTTATTTTGTCTTTGTTCTTTGTTGTCTTTGTCTTTGTCAAATGGGATAGGGTCAGTCATCTTCGTCGACCCCCTATCAGTCAGGCCACTCCGAGTGAGTGGAAGGGGAGCTTGATCACCTCCCGGGAAGCCATAGAGCTCCCTAAGACAATTAGTCAGGAATTGGTTGGATTGTTTAAACTCTGAGTACACATTTGGTAGAAGTCAAAAACTCGGACTGTCTGGTGTATGAATGTAAGTATGAGAGTCTATGTGAAGTGAAAGAAACTGAAGTTCTGGGGTAGATTTAAAAGTTATAATGTTAATGCTTTTTGATTTACAGTGATTCTGTGAATGGGAGTGGCCCACTTTCTAGGAGGGTTGGCCTGATGCAGGGTCTTTTGATCTGACCACTGCCTACCGGGTCCATTATGTCATATACGGCACCCCAGGGCATCCTAATCAAATTCCTTATATTCAGGATTGGGTTGACATATTGTCCAAGAAACCCCGGTGGATGACTGCTTGCCTCCCTAGTGGAAAATTGGGACAGAGACAGACAGTCCTCTTGGCTTCGGCCCAGAAGGACAAAACTCCCCCTGGTCTCCAGGATCCAAGTGAGGAGGCACTCCCCAGGGTCAGGCCTCCCCCGTATGCTCCCCCACCAGCCGGCCCTATGGTGGCTAAAAACCCTGGCCCGGAACCTCTGCCTCCTCCACAGCCGGTTTCTTTTCCTCCGAAAACACCAGTCCAGGACCCGGCTTCATTCTTCCCTCCTCACACTAGGCAAGGGATAGTGTATGGAGAGAGCGAGTCAAGGCGGAAGGGAGGAGATTTGTACTGGGTCCGGATGGGCAGCCTACCTCTGCCCAAGATTGATTAGAGCCTGTGTTTCCCTCCAGGCGACCTTACTGGAATCCCAAAAGTGAGAGGGGAAAGGAGGCTCTCGATCGGTATCACCAGACTCTATTGGGGGGCATCCAAGCTGTTGCTCAGAGACCCACAAACCTCTCTAAGGTGACAGAGACAGTCCTGACCCTAAGGCCCCAGAAAGTCGAAGGGCTGTCATTGTAGCATTTGTTTCCCAGTCGGCCCCAGATATTAGAAGCAATTGCAGAAGTTAGAAGGCTTTGAGGGGAAATCAATATCTGAGTTGGTTGAGGTGGCCCAGAAGGTTTTTAACAGTCGGGAGGACCCTACAGCAGCTTTAAACACCCAGATGGCCAAGGTCCTCCTGACCCTAAATGAGGAAAAAGGCCCAAGGGGCCGGAGTGACAAAAAGAATAAAGGAAAGCCTCGTGGGAGAAAAGGAGTCCAACCCGGGCTTGGAAAAAAATCAGTGTGCACTTTGCAAAAAGGAAGGACACTGGAAAAGGGAGTGACCTTAACTTACGGGGGAACCGACTCCCGTGCTGGTGGAGGAGGTGGATTAGGGTTGTCAGGGCTCAGCTGGCCCCCAAGAACCCAGAATAACTCTGACAGTGGGGGTCCAAAAGGTGGACTTCCTTGTGGACACGGGAGCCTCCTTCTCTGTCCTGCAACAGCCAGTGGGTCCATTCTCTAAGACCAAAATCCCCATCAAAGGGGCAACTGGAAAAGTGAAATCCTACCCATGGACTAAAGGTCGGATCAGCGACCTAGGAAACGGCTCAGTGACTCACTCATTCCTAGTAATGCCAGAGTGCCCTTATCCTCTGCTAGGCCAGGATTTGCTGAGTAAATTACGGGCCACAATCTCTTTTGAAGGGCCAGGGCCAGAGGTCAAGTTGCAAGGCCCAGGGACTGCGGGGATCTATCTTCTGACATTGCCCTTACAGGAGGAATATTTACTACATGAGGAGGAGCCTGGGGAAGTCTCCCCAGATGCCTATCTCCAACAACTAAGACAGGCTATCCTGGGAGTTTGGGCAGAGGACAATCCGCCAGGGTTAGCTAAACACTTGCCTCCAATTGTAGTCCAGCTAACCAGCAGTAACACTCCAGTCAGAGTCCGGCAATATCCAATGAGCCAGAAAGCAAGAGTGGGAATCGCCAAGCACATTAAGAGGCTGAAAGAGGCTGGAATCTTGATTCCTTGCCAATCTGCTTGGAACACTCCCCTGTTGCCAGTACAGAAACCAGGGACTGAGGATTTCAGGCCGGTGCAGGACTTAAGGGAAGTAAACAAGAGGGTTGAGACTATCCATCCCATGGTTCCGAACCCTTACACTCTTCTCAGCCTCCTCAAGCCAGAACACCGGTTCTATACTGTTTTAGACCTAAAGGAGGCCTTTTTCTCCCTACCCCTGGCAAAGCAGAGTCAACCTATCTTTGCCTTTGAGTGGGTGGACCGACAGAGGGAGAGTCTGGACAGTTAACTCGGACTAGGTTGCCACAAGGGTTTAAGAACTCACCCACTCTGTTCGATGAGGCCCTAAACCAAGACCTCCAGGAGTTCCATCAGGACCATCCACGGGTGACTATGTTCTAATATGTAGACGACCTCCTACTGCCCACGGAGGAGGAACAGGACTGTAGACAGGCCACTCGAGAGTTGATGACCACCCTAGATCATTTGGGGTGTCAGGTCTCAACCAAGAAAGCTCAGCTATGCACTACCTGAGTAACATATTTGGGTTACAACATAGAAGGGGGTAGGCGAACTTTATCCAGTAGCAGAATGAAGGCCATCTTGTCAATCCCCAGGCCTACCACCAAAAGGCAAGTCAGGGAGTTCCTCGGGGCAGTGGGTTATTGCAGGCTATGGATAATAGGTCTTGCAGAAATTGCGATACCACTATACTCTGCAACGGGGGGAAAGGAAGCCGCCCTGGTCTGGACAGAAAAGGAAGAAGAGGCTTATAGGAGACTGTAAGAAGCCCTGATGAGCGCCCCGGCACTTGCCATGCCAGACCTAACCAAACCCTTTCAGCTATATGTAGCTGACAACAAAGGGGTGGCGAAAGGGGTCCTCACACAACCCCTAGGACCATGGAAACGCCCCGTAGCTTATCTCTCTAAGAGACTTGACCCGGTGTCCTCGGGATGGCCCAACTGCTTGAGAGCCATTGCAGCCACCGCCCTACTAGTAAAGGAAGCCTCAAAGCTAACCTTTGGCCAAAATCTCCAAGTAGTTGCTCCGCATGCAGTTGAGACCTTATTAAGGAGCCCCCCGGGAGAGATGGATGTCCAACGCCCGCATTACCCAGTACCAGGTGTTACTGCTAGACCCACCGCGAGTCAGCTTCCTGAAAACAGCTGCCTTAAACCCGGCCACACTCCTCCCTGACGAAGAGGCAGAGCCCTCTTTGCATGACTGCGAGGAGACATTGACTGCCGTCAGTTCCCTCCGACAGGACCTTTTGGACCAGCCCCAGCAGAATCCAGATGAGACCCTCTACACGGACGGGAGCAGCTTCGTAGAGGAAGGTACCCGGTATGCAGGGGTGGCAGTGGTGACACAAAAGGAGGTTCTCTGGGCACAGGCCTGAGGACAAGGCACCTCGGCCCAAAAGGCAGAACTTATAGCACTCACTCAGGCCCTCCGGTGGGGAAAAGGAAAAAGAGTGAACATTTTCACAGACAGTCGGTATGCTTTCGCCACTGTACACGTGCATGGGGACCTATATCAGGAAAGAGGCCTCCTGACCTCTGGAGGAAAGGATATTAAAAATGCTTCTGAGATACTTAACCTCCTGGCAGCCATATGGGGGCCATGGCAGTAATTCATTGCCGAGGGCACCAGAAGGGTGACAGTCCTGAAGCACAGGGAAATCAACTTGCAGACCAAACACCAAGGACGTGGCTAAAAGACCAGTAGGGCCCCTAGAAGTTCTCATAGCCCTGCCAGCACGAAAGCTCCCAGAGAAGCCTACTTATGTGATGGGGGAGCAGAGGTTAGCTGTGAAACTAGGAGCCCAGGAAGGAGAGGCTGGATGGCTAATCCTGCCAGATGGAAGGACTATAGTGCCAGAAGCCCTGGGGTGGACCATCGCTTCCCAGACCCACCAGAGCACCCACCTGGGGGGAACGAAGCTATCAGAACTACTGGGAAGAGAATTTTACATACCAGGGCTCCAGAAAAATATCCCAAGATGTGGCTAGGAGGTGCCAAGTGTGTGCCCGGGTAAACCAAGAGCCCCCTGTTGTGGCCGCGCCGGGGCAGCGATTCCGAGGACAGAACCCTGGAGAACACTGGGAAGTGGACTTCACCAAGATACCAGGAGGACAAGGAGGGTATAAATACTTGCTGGTTTTCATTGATACCTTCTCTGGCTGGCCTGAGGCATACCCAACCAAGGCAGAGACAGCACAGTCCTTACAGACTTTGCAGAGCAGCGCCTCGTCGGCACGACAGGTGGTGAGAGCCTTACGGGAGGAGGACATGCTGCCATCCAGTCCAACACAGCCTGCCTTCTCTCCGGGAGATCTCGTCTGGGTGCAGCACCACGACCCTAGCAGCCTGGAACCTAGATGGGATGGACCGTACCAGGTGGTGCTGAGCACTCCAACCGCCATCAAAGTCGCAGGAAAGAGGCACTGGATCCATCGTACACAGGTTAAGAAAATGAACGACAGCGTCAAGGGGTGGCGGGTCCAGAAGACCGGAGACCAGCTGAAGGTCAGACTCACTCGGTGTTCTTCCTAACTCTCCTCATCTGCCTGCAGCCAGGACTGCGAAATTCCCATTCGGCCAGAAATTACTCTTGGGAGGTCACAGGTACTATTGATGGGACTGTTATAGGCTCTGTTGTTGGAACAGGGGTGCCTGTCATCCCGACAGATCTCTGTAAACTGTTTGGAGAAAACTGGGGAAATTCCCGTAGCAAAACTGCATCGACTGGGTATGGCTCGTGGGGCCATCCCTGGGTCACCAAAGCCAGGGGTTACGGGTGCGGAGACCTTACCCTCGAGCAAGAATTGTGGCACACTCGACATTATGTTTGCCCCCAGGAAGGGGGTAGTAACTGTGGAGGAGAGGGTGACTTCTATTGTGCCTCTTGGGGTTGTGAGACCCTAGCCCCATGGAAAAAACCTCCCACCTACAAGCTTCTCCGTCTGAACAGAGAGGTTCAACCTGGGGCCCCAAAGAAGAACTGCAGGATTGGAAATTGTAACCCTGTCCTCCTCATGCCTCTCGCTTGGCGGACTGACCAAAGGGAAGGGGGAAAGACGTGGGGACTAAGACTCGATGTAAGCGGCTGAGACCCTGGCCAGCTCTTCACCATTCAACGCTGAAGTCTTCCCCGGTGGTTCAACCCGATTGGCCCCTTGAGTCCCCTAGACAAGCCAGAGAGGCCAAGACAGCCACAACACCCAGCCCCAGGTAAACCTGCTCGTTCCCCTGGGACACAAAGCTCTGGGAGCCCCAGCACTATTCCACCTACAGCCAAGACCTTGCCAGCTCTTGGGAAACTACAAAAGCTTTTGGATACAGGCTGTAAAGTTAATGGTTTTATACATCCAATACTCCAGAATCTTAGAGGGGGAGGCTGAATCAAAGATTTGATTCCAAATGAGAACAGTAGGGAATGTACTGGGCTGCATATCGTGGCACGCTGTACCGTCTGTTCCTGGAACAGACAGATAGGAAGGTCCTGACATCAGGTCAGGCCTTGATATATGTTCTCATGGTCCCTCCTCAATATACTGTCCTCTCTGTTTCCGGAAAACATAGATAGTAAGGAGATAATGCTATACTGTGTTGGGAACAAATTGCGTAATCAAGGCTTTGTAACTTTGTAGTTTTTGCAAATAAATAGGCTGTAATGCTTGCAGTCATTGCTGCAGTTCCGCCTTTGCTTTGGCGGGGTGCTGGGACTGCAGACAGCGGGCCAGCTTAATAAAGGTTCCTAAATATAAATTCTGAGTCGGTGGTGTATCTCGCTTAGCCAAACCATAACAGAGGGGTGTGATGGAAGGTGGTGGTCGAAGTCATGAGGAACAGGGTGTTGTGTTAGTGCTGGCTGTGTATAATAATGAATTTGATTTCCTTTTTACATGGTAGACTATTGAAAATTGTTAAACTATTGAAAGGATGGTCAGCTCAAGATCTGAAGGTTTATGCCACAACTGGTCCAGTTTTCCTTTAACAAATTGGTCTACAACAGAATTGCTGGATGTAGGAGATACTAGAGAAGTGAGGTTTCACTCTGTTTCACTGATGATTCATTTCATGTTACATTTGCCCCAAACATAAGTAAGATATTAGTAATAAGGGAAATTGGGTATGGTGTACATGGTTATTAACTTCACAATTTTTCTGTAAATCCAGAACTATTCTAAAATAAAACATCCATTAAAATAATACACAAAATCCTAGGAAATTGTAGCAACTGAACAGAGTGGAATGGACCACTGAAATGACAGGGGAGTATGGGAATTGTCTTAGAGGAAATATCACCTCCCTGCCATATGCTGGACTATAATGGAACTAGAGGCAATGAGAGAGAGAGAGAGAGGAGAGGTTGGGAAAAATTTTAGGAGTTAAGAGGAAGGTCTCTGTTCTATGACCAGAGTGTCTGTGATTTTTGCATCCTCTGCCACTTCCGCCCCTCCTGGATGGTCAAGCTGAGGCTTTGTGATGTCAAGCCACACCATGGCAACCACTGATTTTGGACAACCAGAGCTCAAGTGAGTGGCTCCTCATTAACCTATAGAGTATGTGTAGAGGCCAGGACACTTTGAGTAGTGTCTGTTGCCTCAAGATAGCAAAACCTAATGAGACGATATTGTAGACTAGCAGAGATAAGCAATAAGACTCCAAACACAAGGATGGATGAAGAAACTGAAAGTCCAAAAGTGAATTTATGTTTCTATTGGAGGGGGGATGGATGGTGGTGGTCGCAGTCATGAGGAACATGGTGTTGTGTTAGTGCTGGCAGTGTATAATAATGAATTTGATTTCCTGTTTACATGGCAGACTATTGAATATTGTTAAGCTATTGACAGGATTGTCAGTTAAAGATGGGAACTTTTATGCCGCAACTGTTACAGTTTTTCCTTTAACAACTTGGTCTAGAACTGCAATGCTGGATATTGGAGATACTCGAGTAGTGAGGTTTCACTCTAACTGTTTCACTGATGATTCACTTCATGTTACATTGGCCCCATACCCAAGTAAGATATTAGTAATAAGGGAAATTTGGTATGGTGTACATGGATATTACCTTCACAATTTTTCTGTAAATCTGGAACTATTCTAAAATAAAACTTCCATGAAAACAACACTGAAAATCCTACGAAACGGTAATATCTGATAATAGTGGAATGGACCACTGAAATGACAGGGGAGTATGGCAATTGTCTTAGAGGAAATACCACCTTCCTGCCATATGATGGACTATAATGTTACTAGAGGATATGAGAGAGAGAGAGGTCATTTTGGGAGTAAATTTAAGAGGTATGAGGATGGTCTCTTTTCAATTATCAGAGCCTGTGAGATTTCTGCATCCTTTGCCACCCCGGCCCCTCCTGAATGGTCAAGCTGAGGCTTTCAAATGGGCATTATTAGAAGATTAAAACATTAATGGTCTCTTGAATAAATACGAGCCAGTGTATAAAGAAAATGTGTGTGTACTTTTGCATGTTTCCAGATGATGGGGACCTCTATAAGGATGGACAGGCATGTGAGAAGGGACTAATATAGAATTCTTTAATTGGGGCCCGAGACAAGGCTTTCCATACTGAGCCAGACACCTAGAATAAGGACAAAGAGAAGACTTAAGGGGGATTTTTTCCTCAACAATTACTCATACTTTCAAGGAAGAAAAGAAGCTGATGTTTAATTTAGGTTTGGATTATGGGAGTGGGATGGATGGTGGTGGTCACAGTCATGAGGAACACGGTGTTTTGTTAGTGCTGGCAGTGTATAATAATGAATTTGTTTTCCTTTTTACATGGTAGACTATTGAATATTGTTAAACTATTGACAGGATTGGAACTTTTATGCCACAGCTGGTAGATTTTTTCCTATAACAACTTGGTCTAGAACAGCGTAGTTGGGTATTCGAGATACTAGGGAAGTGAGTTTTTCACTCTATTTCACTGATGATTCACTTCATGTTACATTTGCCCAATACCCAAGTTATATATTAGTAATAAGGGAAATTGGGTATGGTGTACATGGTATTATCTTCACAATTTTTCTGTAAATATGGAACTATTTCAAAATAAAACATGCATTAACACAACACTCAAAATCCTAGGAAACGGTAGTATCTGTACTTAGTGCAATGGGCCACTGAAATGGAGGGGGAGTATGGGAAGTGGCTTAGAGGAAACACCCGCTCCCTGCCATAAGCTGGGCTATAATTGTAATAGAGGTATTGAGAGAGAGAGAGAGGACAGTTTGGGAAAAATGTTAAGTGGTAAGAGGAGGGTCTCTTATCTATCACCAGAGTATCTGAGACTTCTGCATCCTCTTCCACCCCCGACCCTCCTGGATGGTCAAGCTGATGCTTTGTGATGTCAAGCCACACCATGCCAACCACTTAATTTGGGGAACCAGAGCTGTCGGAGTGGCTCCTCATTGACCTAGAGATTATATAGAGAGACCAGGACGCTTTGAGTAGTGTCTCTTGTCTCAAGATAGCCAAACTTACTAAGAAGATATTGTAGACTAGTGAAGATAAAGAATAAGTCTCCAAACACAAGGATGGGTGAAGAAACTGCAAGTCTTAAAGTGAATTAGAAGTCCGTTTCTCAACTGGATGACGAAGAAGTGGATCAGGTCAGAATACCTTATTCAAATGTTGCCCCTTTCCCAGTAATTCCTCACCCAAGATTCTGGCCTTGTGCTTTTTGGCCACAGACACTTCCTTATTCAATTCATTGTCATTCAATTACAAGCCCATTTCCAAATCATTTTCCAATTTCTTCCTCTAAACCAATGTCTTTCTGTATTTAACTTGTTTCCAAACTTCATATGCTATGCCCAGATTTCAAGATCCCCCAAGACAGACCACTTGGGATAGGGAGAACCAAGATGGCGGCATAGGTTAACGCCGGAGTTTGCTGCTCTGAACAACTACTTCAAAAGTGAAACTAAAAGACAGAACGGACATCACCCAAAACCACTGGAACGCTGGCTGAATGGAAGTCCTACAACTAGGAGGAAAGAGAAACGCATATGGACACTCAGAGGAGGCGCAGTGCTGAAGTCAAATTCTGAGGTGCGGAGTGCGCGCGTGGAGCGGGCTGGCGGCGGAGGGCGCGGTTGGCGTTTTCAATCGGGAGGGAGTCGCAGACTCTGAGCTCCAGATCCGGGCGAGTCTTTAGGGACCCAGACTCAAACGGGAGAAGCGGGTCTGTCTGGCTCCGGTCAGAGCGAGTGCAGCTTTCTCTCCGAGCTTTGCAGCCGTTGCTGGGACTCAGAGAGGCAGAGCCCCTGGGGACAGGACTGAGAGCCGCCATCACTGCTCTCTCCGGCCCACCCTGTTGATCCTGTGCGACCCGCCCCGCCCAAGCCCTGCACAGAGGCATTTGCCGGATAGCCTCAGGCAAACGCCAGATTAGCACCTCCCTAGAGGACAGAAGTTCTCTCACTGCTGACACAGCTGATTCTCATAGCCACTTGGCCTGGAGGTCAAACCCTCCCTGGAATTAGCTACATCAAGATTTAACTATAAAACCACAAACAAAGACCACTAGGGGGTGCACCAAGGAAGCATAACAAAATGCGGAGACAAAGAAACAGGACAAAATTGTCAATGGAAGATCTAGAGTTCAGAACCACACTTTTAAGGTCTCTCAAGAACTGTTTAGAAGCCGCCGATAAACTTAATGAGATCTACAAGAAAACTAATGAGACCCTCGATGTTATATTGGGGAACCAACTAGAAATTAAGCATACACTGACTGAAATAAAGAATATTATACAGACTCCCAACAGCAGAACAGAGGAGCGCAAGAATCAAGTCAATGATTTGAAATGCGAGGAAGCAAAAAACACCCAACCGGAAAAGCAAAATGAAAAAAGAATCCAAAAATGCGAGGATAGTGTAAGGAGCCTCTGGGACAGCTTCAGGCGTACCAACATCAGAATTATAGGGGTGCCAGAAGATGAGAGAGAGCAAGATATTGAAAACCTATTTGAAGAAATAATGACAGAAAACTTCCCTCACCTGGTGAAAGAAATGGACTTACAGGTCCAAGAAGCGCGGAGAACCCCAAACAAAAGGAATCCAAAGAGGACCACACCAAGACACATCATAATTAAAATGCCAAGAGCAAAAGATAAAGAGAGAATCTTAAAAACAGCAAGAGAAAGAAACTCAGTTACCTACAAGGGAATACCCATACGACTGTCAGCTGATTTCTCAACAGAAACTTTGCAGGCCAGAAGGGAGTGGCAAGAAATATTCAAAGTGATGAATACCAAGAACCTACAACCAAGATTACTTTATCCAGCAAAGCTATCATTCAGAATTGAAGGTCAGATAAAGAGCTTCACAGATAAGGAAAAGCTAAAGGAGTTCATCACCACCAAACCAGGATTATATGAAATGCTGAAAGGTATCCTTTAAGAAGAGGAAGAGGAAGAAAAAGGTAAAGATACAAATTATGAACAACAAATATGCATCTATCAACAAGTGAATCTAAGAATCAAGTGAATAAATAATCCGATGAACAGAATGAACTGGTGATTATAATAGAATCAGGGACATAGAAAGGGAATGGACTGACTATTCTTGGGGGGGAAAGGGGTGTGGGAGATGCGGGAAGAGACTGGACAAAAATCGTGCACCTATGGATGAGGACAGTGGGTGGGGAGTGAGGGCGGATGGTGGGGCGGGAACTGGGAGGAGGGGAGTTATGGGGGGAAAAAAGAGGAACAAATGTAATAATCTGAACAATAAAGATTTAATTAAAAAATTTAAAAAAAAAAAAAAAAAAAAGACAGACCACTTGGGAGCTGAGTCCGATGCAAAAGCATAGAGTCATTTATTCATACCCGGGACGTGGTCCCATTCTTGCCTCCATTACTGGATGCAAGAGAGAGCCCAGGGTCCCTTGGGAACAAAGAATTTATAGGGCTTGGTGTCGAGGGGTGGGGGCACACTCTGACAACTGATTTGGCCAATTCTCGTTGGTTGAGTGAGGGTAGGGGGCTAGATACCCAAGGGCAGGGTGCAGCTATTGTCTGGTTACACAAAGACAAGGGGGTGGCTAGCATACTCTTGGCCTTGGGCTAGTATCCCCAGCTTTCCCATTGGCTGAGGTAAGGGCAGGCCGAGTAACTGATACATTCTGCTTCTTTTTCTTGGAAGAGGGTATAAGGGCACATCTATGAGTCCTGTTCTGTCCTTTCTTTCCCCCCTTGTCTTAGAACTTCTGGCTCAATCATGAGACGGACTGAACTATCAACTGAACTACTTGTATACACTTCTTGACAAATTGGACTAGTCTGTTAATAATGCAAGGACAGTAAGTCAACAGCAGCAGAAGGATTACATGGGATCTGCCGAGGTCCACTGTCTTCTTGAGGGTGATCTGCAGCGGGTGTGTCTAGTCAGAGGTCTCCTTCCAGTCAGGCTCCCTGCTGTCCTGGGTACAGAGTGATCTGGGCTTGTGATCTGGCAGAGACTAACTATAACAAATGGTCTGGTGGAAGGGAAAGAAAACATTTCAGTTTTAATAACCTCCATCGAAATAGAGTTTTTCTTTTTAAAAATCCCTCTATGGCTATCAAAAACCCAAATCAAGATTAATTTATACTGTATTCAATTTAGCCTGATGTTTGGATAAACACAACAGAAATGGTAACTGACTACCTTTGCTGGAATTTCATGATTGAATCTTAATGTGCCGAATAGGGCCAGGAAACCAAGCCATCCAGCTGCCATCAGGCTTGCCTGCAGTATCTGCTGCGTTAGGTGAATCCCTCACCTGTATCAACTCCACCTGAGCCCATGCTCTAGGCTTTAAGGCCCATCTCAGTAGCCCTACTACTCGTTGCAGTCCAAACTGTGTGGGGATTCCGCAGGGATGCAGAGGCGTCCTTATTGCTCCCCTTCTACTCTTACCTACCGCCAGTGATGGTACGGCAAGTGCCTGAAGCTCCAGCGCCAGCCATCTTCGGGACTCCCAAGCAGGATACCAGGCTTTCTCCGTGGCACTCTTATTGGCTTCAAGCCTTCAGACCTCAGACAGGTTTCTTTAAAACATGATACTCCAAAGTTTCCAGTTAATAAAATCACTACTGAAAACTGGTCTTATTGATGTCATGCCAAGAAATGTATTGCCATGACTTATTAAGCTTTGACAGATTTCAGAAGAATTATATAAGGAGATAAACATACTTATCTGGTCTAAGATCTTCTGATTTTTCTTGTCAGTCCTTTAAAAATGCATACCTATGCCTCAGACCTTCCATTCTAAATAGGCCTTTCCTTGCTCTCTACCTCCGAGGTTTGTACCACCCCTGACATGGGCATGGGCATGCAGGCCTGCAAGACAGTACACAGGCTGCCAACTGTTAGCTGTTTCGCAATAGAGACCAAAACCTGATGGGTATTCTTCTTGTCCAGTTGGGCATCTGCCCTCTTGGCAGCCAGAAACCCTTTACTTTTGGGGTTCATCCCATACAGTCCCCTTCCAGGACAGCTAACACATAGCTATAACAATGCCCCTCAGTGTGGGAGACTGGACACTTGCCAGTTATTCCCAAAGACTACCAAGGACTGTAGACCATCACCGGTCCACAGCTACAGCTACATTTAAACCTGTAAGAGAATTGAAGGTTAATACAACATATTAATATAATGAAACCTACTATTGGCACCATGGCCACTTCAGGCAGCTAAATCCTCCGCTACTAAACATGAGATATGGCAGGGCTATACAAACATTTTAGGGAGGTGACTGAAGTCCACTCTTTGACCTTTCTATATAAGGTAAAATTGTGCTTGTCTTTCTGAAGCCATGTCTATGAAGATGCAGGCATCATCTTTGCCTATTATAAAATTTTCTGCAGGTATAGTCATTTTCAAGTTGTGGTGAGTCCTGGGGTCCTGAACTTCTTTACCCACACCGAGTCCCCAAGCTGGAAAGGATGTACAGAGTCCGAGATGGCACTGCCAGGACATCTCGAACAAGCTTAAGGGTGGCTTGTAATTTCTGTAAGAGATCACGTCCACATAAGGGGGACAGCCATTCTAGCATAACTAGAAACGAATGAGTTACTGTATTCTTTCTGAGGTCCACTGTCCTCTTTGATATACAAGGTAAAAGTCAGTTTGTCCGGTGGCTCTTAGAACTGGTGTCTTCTTAGATGTTACTGGTCCCATTGGCTCTGTCAAGACTGAATAGGCTGCTCCAGAATACACCAGAAAATTTACCGGGGGTTCTATTTATCTACAAATAATTATACCTAAGTAGATATATAAACATCAAATAAACATCCACATTTACACCTTTTCAGTGAACAAGTACCTTTACAGTCCTGGGAATTTTGGCATATAACAGGAACACTGTTCAAGTCCACTGATAGGCGCCTGACAAGCACAGATGTGGGGGCCTTTGGCTGGGGGGTATAAAGTCTCCATCCTTAATCTCTCGGCACTGCTAAGGACAGGATCACTGGAGAGGTCTCTTCACCTAGGCAAGGCTCTGCTGAGCCATCTGGGGCAAAAGTGGTTTCTGCTTCCATTTTGGCTAATAGGTCTCTGTCCATTAGAGGGACCAGGTCAACTGGTAAATAGAGGAATTCATGAACCACCTGATGGCCGCCTAACTGACATCGGCGGGGGTGGCAGAACAGTCTGCAGCTGTGGTACCCTACCGGTAGCTCCAATAATGGTGACTTCCTGTCCTGAGAGGGGAGCTACCTTCTGAGTAACTACCGAGTGCTCTGCCACTGTATCAATCATAAAGTTCACAGTGTGGCCCCTGATCTTCTTTTTGACCATAGGCTCATGGGGGCCCAGTTGGAAAAAGCCCAGTCTGTCCTAGTCAGAGTCAGCTGTTGCCAGTCCGAGGAGGTCTGCCTTAGGCGGCTCTGGCCAATAGCGGCTGGGTGGTTCGGATGGCCTTGCCAGCTTCTTCTGGCCTGCTACTAAACTTTACTCTGTCCCTTCTTACACACGCAGAACTGGACCCAATGCTTCGAGGTTTGAGCAATTTTAAAATTCCTTAACATACATTTTATCATTCTTGTTTCAGGGAGGGACCGGGTTGGCTCCTCCTGAATAAAAGAACTAATCAAAATAAGGCTTATTTTCTAACTTCATTTGTCCCTGGGTGTGGACAACAAATGACATAATCAGATTGACATAAAGGATTTAACCTTTGTTGATGGAGGCAAATGCAAAGCATTTACTCCCAAGTGTCATTGGTTTAGGGAAGATAGGATATCTGCTTAGTTTCCCTATTTTACTATTCCCAGCTTACTGGTCTATCATGCTTTCAATTTTCTGAAAATGTATTCTGGCACAGGAGAAAGTTGTTTTGCTGTACACAGGTAGTTTAACCCCTAAATAACTAGGCTTGGACCTCTGCCCAGCAAACAGCAGTCTATAAGTTCAAAATGCAGCCTCCGGTTTTTCTAACCCAACGAGGTTTCAGCCAGTCTCTGAGTCAGACTCCTCCTCTTTTGGAGAATTTCAAAGTCCTGATGGCTTCCAGGTCCAGGGAGAGTGCCGTTTTGTAAACCCTTAGGGCCCTACTTTTTGCCTTTTTACCAATTTCCTTCATAGCAGAGCAGCAACCAGGCCTCTTTCAAGGGAGTGCTCTAGAGGGTATATCAGCCCCTCCTGTGAGCTAGCTGCTCCACCTAGGGTCTCCCAGGCCCAGCTGGAGCATCCCCCAGCAAATCCCGAAAGCCGCTGCCGTTTTGTAGTCCTATGGACTCAAGCAGGGGGTTCACTGGATGTAGCTGGCAGATAAGCGCTCGCTGGCTTCTGCCTTCAGCTGCTCCCGCCCACAAGCTCTATGGACAGCATGCTTAGCTCCTGCAGCTCCAGCACCTCTGCGTTCTCCAGCTTAGCCTGCAGGTCGGTGCCCAACAGCAGCTACTGCAGCTCCTGTAGGCTATGGTAGATCCTGGATCACACGGCTTCTTCTCCACCAGGGGCTTCAGGGCCTTGTGGGCAGCTCAGGCATTCAAACCCTCCCCCCCTTCTTTGACCTGGCTCTCAGGGGCTGAGTCTGCCTGGCAAACAGTTCTAAATTACCAGGGGGGCTGCGGATTCTAGCTTTGTGTCTCCTCTGCTTTTCTAGTGGGAGTTTAGTTGTTTTTTTATTATTATTTATTCTTAGAAACCTTAATCCTTTAATGATTACCAAAAGTGAACATTCAGCAATTTTAGATTAATATTTATGAACATATTTTAAATGTACTTTTACTCTTAAGATATATCTAGACCTTTTGTGATAAAACTAAGAACAAGTATCGGTCTGATTCAGCATTGGAGGGTTAAAAGAATAAACCAAGGCAGAATAAGACTGTGCTTACAGTTATTTTTTTGTAACCTTGAAGTTCATTGATAAGAACTGTTAGGTTTGCAGGCACCAGCATAACTACCAGAGCTCGGCCCCCCTTGTCTCAGCCCAGGCCGATTGCTTTTCCCCAAAGGGTCAGCCTGGAAATATAACCGGTGCATAGGGAGGTTTCTTGCAGACAGAAAACCTGGAGACCATCTGATATCCAGTTACAGATGCTTTCAGAATCCGGATGAGGGAGGAAGGGAAAGACCAGTTTATGTTCTCTATGAGGGTTCTAATAAACAATTGAAAACAGCAAGTTAAACAAAATACAGTCACAGGCAGTAATTCTTGCCGTCCGCAGAGCTGTCCACCAAAGAGATAAGAAAACCATGAATAACAAGTTCTCTGAAATTTGCTACTTTGTTAAGTTGCTAAGCAAACAGTTAACTTGAAAAGACTTCTCTCTTGCTCTTTTATAAGTAATCTCAGAACTAAGCAATCTTGGAATTACAGTGATTTACAACCCAGGTAAGAGCAACTTATAGACAGAAATTTATATTACCTAAGTGGGCTGATTCCTTCTGTAATGGCGAGCAAAAGACTCTGAGAACTGCTAGAGATTCTTGCAGCCCATCGCGGGTCCAGTCCATATGTTCAGCCAGATGAATGAACAGAAATGCAAAATAAATCAAAGTAACTTCCACTTCACACAGACTAGTAATGAACAGCCAAAATAGACAAACACTCGTATTCACACTCTCTCAGTAGACTAGTCCAGACTGGATCTGAGCATATAAACAAAACAATGCCCAACTCCCCAGATTAGCATGGGAGCACTCCTGGCACCCATGTCCCAGAACAGAATTCTCGACCAACGTTTTGGTGAGAACCTACCGGTGGAGTTAAGACTGCTTCCAGTCCCCCAAATTGATAGAAAATTGGCTAGCCCCACACAAACAAACAGCTGTTCACTCATGCTTTCTCAATGTTTCAGTATTCATTCCAATTCCACAATCTCTATTGTACCCCTTTAAAGTTTTTTTAAGAGGTTTACTTTGTCCCAACCTAGTGACGAGAGACAGACAAGCGAGGGGGTGATCTGTTTTCACAGATCCTTACTCAGTTGCCTGCCTGACCGAAGTTGTGAAGCCACACAAAGGAAAGGAGAGGGCAGGCCCCCTCCCTCCACACTCACATACTTTCACCAAACATTCATTCAGCAAAGGCATTTAGCTACCATAACACACAATTTTTCCCAATTCAATCCAAACCTTAAACTTTTAGCAAATATTCAGCATTTCTCAATCAGTAACATTTTTAAGAATAAACATCAAAAATGCAAGACATAAGTTTTTTATCATTTGAATTCAGTAAGCTACAAGGTCCCAAGTTCCAGGCAGTTCTGGAAAACCACACCTGTGGCTGGCAAGCAGATTTGGCCCAGCCCTTGACTTTAAAATGACCATAATGCTTAAAGGAGTAGTTTGAGTCTGTCCCATAACATCTGTCCAGTAAGTCCACAGAAAACAGAAAAAAAAAAAATACAAACACAGACAAATGCAGTCTGCCAACTCTATGGAAGCAAAACCAAAACAACCTTCCGACTCCGTGGCAGCAAAACAACAGATTACATTAGAAGATGGTCATGCACCACTCATCTCAGATTGAGGGGTTTCTCGGCCCCTCCAGATGGAGGATCGGGGCGTCCCCTGACTCTTCCCACCCGTGGCCCCCCAGTGCAACCACCTAGGCCATTAAGGGCATTACAGGTTTCAGAAGTGAGCTCAAACAAGAGAGAACACACAGAACACAACAGACAACACACAGACACTTACTGCGGTCAGTCAGAACCTCCGAATCGGGGTCACTCGTGAATCTCAGGGGTCCTGTATGAGCCCCCAAATGTTAGGGCCAGATTTCAAGATCCCCCAAGACATACCACTAGGGAGCTGAGTCCGATGCAAAAGCATAGAGTCTTTTATTCAAGCCTGGGTCTTGGTCCTCCCACTGCCTCCATTACTGGATGCAAGAGAGAGCCCTGAGTCTCAAGGGAACAACGAATTTATAGGGCTTGGGTTCGGGGGGTGGGGGCACACTCTGATCACTGATTTGGCCAATTCCAGTTGGTTGAGTGAGGGCCGGAGGCTAGTGACCCAAGGACAGGGTACAGCTGGGGTCTGGTTACACAAAGACAGGGGGGTGGCTAGCATATTCTTGGCCTTGGGCTAGTTTCCCCCACATTCGCATAGGCTGAGATAAGGGCAGGCTGAGGAACTGAAACATGCTGCGGCTATTTCTTGGAAGAGGGGATAAGGACACAGCTATCAGTCCTGTTCTGTCCTTTCACATAACCAAGATAGTGGTGAAGGTAAAATTGGACTTTAAGCTGAATAAAGACAAGAGGGAGAAAGAGAGAAAGAATCAGGTAATTGCATTTTACTACAGGAAGGGGAAAACCTCCAGTAAGAAAGCCAACAAATGCAGAAGAAGAAGTGCTGGAGAGTTCATCTACCAGAGGTAATACCCAGGGTCTCCCAGAGGAACACACTTAACAATGTGTATCCCTCTATAAAAAATGCTTCAGAAATGGGCATTATGAGAAGATGAAAATATTAATGGTCTCCTTGAATAAATACCAGCCAGGGTATGAAGGAAAAGTGTTTGTATTTTTGTGAGTTTTCAGATGATGGGGAGGGATCTAGGGAGGGGGCAGTCATGTGAGAAGGGAGAAATGTAGAATTCTTTAATTGGGGCACCAGAAAAGCCATTCCATACTGAGCCAGACACTTTGAATAAGGACAAGGAGAACACTGAATGGGGATTTTTTTCCTCAACATTTTCTCAAACTGGCAAGGAAGAAAAGAAGCTGATGTTTAATTTAGGTTTTGATGGGGGGCAGTGGTATGGATGGTAGTGGTCACAGTCATGAGGAACAGGGTGTTGTGTGAGTGTTGGCAGTCTATAATAATCAATTTGAATTCCTTTTTACATGGCAGACAATTGAATATTGTTAAACTATTGAAAGGATGGTCAGCTCAAGATGTGAAGTTTTATGCCCCAACTGGTACAGTTTTTCCTTTAACATCATGGTCTAGAACAGCATTGTTGGATATTGGAGATACTAGAGAAGTGAGGTTTGACTCTGTTTCACTGATGGGGAGGGATCTAAGGAGGGGGCAGGCATGTGAGAAGGGAGTAATGTAGATTTCTTTAGTTGGGGCACTTGACAAGCCATTCCACACTGAGCCAGACACTTAGAATAAGGACAAGGAGAAGTCTGAATGGGGATTTCTTTCACAACAGTTTCTCATACTGGCAAGGAAAAAGAAGATGATGTTTAATATAGGTTTGGATTGGGGGGGTGGGATGGATGTTGGTGGTAGCAGGCATGAGGAACAGGGTGTTGTGTTAGTGCTGGCAGTGTATAATAATCAATTTGATTTCCTTTTTACGTGGCAGACTATTGAATATTGTTAAACTATTGAAAGCATGGTCAGCTCAAGATCTTAAGTTTTATGCCACAATGGTCCAGTTTTTCCTTTAACAACTTGGTCTAGAACATCACTGCTGGATATTGGAGATACTAGAGAAGTGAGGTTTCACTCTGTTTCACTGATGATTCACTTCATGTTACATTTGCCCCATACATAAGTAAGATATTCGTAATAAGGGAAATTGGGTATGGTGTACATGGATATTATCTTCACAATTTTTCTGTAAATCTGGAACTATTCTGAAATAAAACATCCATTAAAACAACACTCAATGCCAAAACTGGTTTGGCTCAGTGGAGAGAGCGTCGGCCTGCGGACTGAAAGGTCCCAGGTTTGATTCCGGTCGAGGGCATGTACCTGGGTTGCGGGCATATCCCCAGTAGGAGATGTGCAGGAGTTGGCTGATTGATGTTTCTAACTCTCTATCTCTCTCCCTTCCTCTCTGTAAAAAATCAAGAAAATATAATAAATAAATAAATAAATAAATAAATAAATAAATAAATAAATAAAAATAAAACAACACTCAAAATCCTAGGAAATGGTAGCAACTGAACATAGTGGAATGGACCACTGAAATGATGGCGGATTATGGCAATTGTCTTAGAGAAAACACCACCTCCCTTCCATATGCTGGAATATAATGGAATAGAGGAAATGAGAGGGAGAGAGAGAGAGAGAGAGAGAACAGTTTGGGAAAAATTTTAGGGGTTAAGAGGAGGGTCTGTGTTATATAACCAGAGTGTCTGAGATTTCTGCATCCTCTGCCACCCCTGCCCTTCCTGGATGGTCACGCTGAGGCTTTGTGATGTAAAGCCACACCATGTCAGCCACTGATTTTGGGCAACCAGAGCTCAAGTGAGTGGCTCCTCATTAAACTAAAGAGTATATATAGAGGCCAGGACCATTTGAGTAGTGTTTGTTGCCTCAAGATAGTGAAACATAATAAGACGATATTGTAGACTGGTAGAGATAAGGAATAAGGCTCCAAACAGAGGGATGGATGAAGAACCTGCAAGTCCAAAAGTGAATTTATTTTTGTATTGGGGGGCGTGGGAAGGATGGTGGTGATCGCAGTCATGAGGAACAGGGTGTTGTGTTAGTGCTGGAAGTGTATAATAATGAATTTGATTTCCCTTTCACATGGTAGACTATTGAATATTGTTAAATTATTGAAAGGATGGTTAGCTCAAGATATGAAGTTTTATGCTGCAACAGGTCCAGTTTTTCTTTTAACAACTTCATCTAGAACAGCATTGCTGGATATTGGAGATACTAGAGAAGTGAGGTTTTACTCTGTTTCACTGATGATTCACTTCATGTTACATTTGCCCCATACATAAGTAAGATATTAGTAATATGGGAAATAGGGTATGTTGTACATGGTTATTATCTTCACAATTTTCCAGTAAATCCTGAACTCTTCTAAAATAAAACATCCATTAAAACAGCACTCAAAACCCAAGGAAACGTTAATATCTGAACATAGTGGAATGGACCACTGAAATGACGGGGCGGTATTTGAAGAGGCATAGAGGAAACACCCCCTCCCTGCCATAAGCTGGACTGTAATGGAACTAGAGAAAATGAGAGAGAGAGAGAGAGAGAGAGGTCAGTTTGGGAAATATTTTAGGATGTAAGAGGAATGTCTCTTCTCTATAACAACAGCGTCTGAGACTTCTGCATCCTCTCCCACCCCCATCCCTCCTGGATGGTCAAGCTGAGGCTTTGTGATGTCAAGCCACACCATGGCAACCACTGCTTTTGGGCAACGAGAGCTGAAGTGAGTGGCTCCTCATTGACCTAGAGAGTTTATATAGAGGCCTGGACCCTTTGAGTAGTGTCTTTTGCCCTAAGATAGCCAAACTACATAAGAAGATATTGTACACTAGTGGAGATAAGGAATAAGACTCCAAACACAAGTATGGATGAAGAAACTGCATGTCCTAAAGTGAGTTTAAAGTCAGTTTCTCAACTGGATGACGAACAAGTGGATAAGGTCAGAATACCTTATTCAAAGCTGCCCCTACCCCAATAATTCCTCACCCAAGATTCTGGCTTTGTGCTTTTTTGCCACAGACACTTCCTCATTCAATCCATTGTCATTCAATTACAAGCACATATCCTAATCATTTTCCAATTTCTTCCCCAAAACCAATGTCTTTCTGTGTTTAACTTGTTTCCAAACTCCATAACCAAGATAGTTCCGATGGTAACTTTGGATTTTAAGCTGAATGAAGAGAAGAAGGAGAAAGATAGAACGAATCAAATAATTGTATTTTACTACAGGAAGGGGAACCCCTCCAGTAAGCAAGACAACAACCTCCAGTAAGCAAGGAGGAAAAGAAACTGATGTTTAATTTAGGTTTGGATTGGGGGGTGGAATGGATGATGGTGGTCGCAGTCATGAGGAATAGGGTGTTGTGTTAGTGCTGGCAGTGTATCATAATGCATTTGATTTCCTTTTTACATGGTAGACTATTGAATATTGTTAAACTATTTTTTTATTTTTTTATTTTATCTTATTTTTTTATTGCTTAAAGTATTAAAAAGGGTATTACACATGTGTCTTTTTTTTGCCCCGCCCTTGACTATCCCCTGGCCTCCCCCACCCCCCAGCGTCCCATGTCCATTGGTTATGCATATAAGCATGCATACAAGTCCTTCGGTTGATCTCTTATACCTCTCCCTCCTGCCCAGCAACTTTCCCCGGCCATCCCGCTGCATTTTGACAATCTGTTCGAGGCAGCTCAGCCTCTGTATCTATTACTGTTCAAAAGTTTATAATGGTCTCTATTATCCATGAATGAGTGAGATCATGTGGTATTTTTCCTTCATTGACTGGCTTATTTCACTTAGCATAATGCTCTCCAGTTCCATCCATGCAGTTGCAAATGGTAGGAGTTCCTTCTTTTTTTACAACAGCATAGTATTCCATCCTGAAGATGTACCACAGTTTTCTAATCCATTCATCTACTGATGGGTACTTAGGCTGTTTCCAGATGTTAGCTATGGTGAATTGTGCTGCTATGAACATAGGGGTGAATATATCCTTTCTGATTGGTGTTTCTGGTTTCCTGGGATATATTCCTAGAAGTGGGATCACAGGGTCAAATGGGAGTTCCATTTTCAGTTTTTTGAGGAAACTCCATACTGTTCTCCACAGTGTCTGCACCAGTCTTCATTTCCAACAGCAGTGCACAAGTGTTCCTTTTTCTCCACATCCTCTCCAGCACTTGTCGTTTGTTGATTTGTTGATGATAGCCAGTCTGACAGGTGTGAGATGGTACCTCATTGTTGTTTCGATTAGCATCTCTCAGATGATTAGAGACTTTGTACATGTTTTCATATGTCTCTTGGCTTTCTAAATGTCCTCTTTTGAAAGGTGTCTATTTAGGTCCTTTTCCCATTTTTTGATTGGATTGTTTATCTTCCTTTTGTTAAGTTGTATGAGTTCCCTATAAATTTTGGAGATTAGGCCCTTATCAGATATGACATTGGCAAATATATTTTCCCACACAGTGGGGTTTCCTGTTGTTTTGTTTATAGTTTCTTTTGCTGTGGAGAAGCTTTTTATTTTGAAGTAGTCCCATTTGTTCATTTTCTCTTTAGTTTCAAGTGCCCTAGGAGCTATATCAGTGAAGAAATTGCTTTGGCATATGTCTCAGATTTTGTTGCCTTTGGATTCTTCTAGAATTTTAATGGTTTCCTGTCATACATTTAAGTCCTTTATCCATTTTGAGTTTATTTTTGTGTATGGTGTAAGTTGGTGGTCTAGTTTCATTTTCTTGCATATATCTGTCCAATTTTCCCAACACCATTTATTGAAGTGACTATCCTGGCTCCATTGTATGTTCTTGACTCCTTTGTCAAATATTAATTGAGCATATTGATTCGGGCCGATTTCTGGGCTCTCTATTCTATTCCATTGATCTATATGTCTGTTCTTGTGCCAGTACCAGGCAGTTTTGAGAACAGTGGCTTTGTAATACAACTTGATATCTGGTATTGAGATCCCACCCACTTTGTTCTTTCTCAGTATTGCTGCAGCTATTTGGGGTCTTTTTTTATTCCAGATGAATTTTTGGAGAGTTCGTTCTAGATCTGTGAAGTATGCCGTTGGTTTTTTAATGGGAAGTGCGTTGAATTTATAGATTGCTTTGGGTAGTATGGACATTTTAATGATGTTGATCCTACCAATCCATGAACACGATATGTTCTTCCATCTGTTTATGTCTTCCCTTATCTCTTTTTTCAACGTCCTGTAGTTTTCTGAGTAGAGGTCTTTTACCTCTTTAGTTAAGTTTATTCCTAGGTAGCTTAATTTTTTTGGTGCGATGGTAAATGGGATTGTTTTTGTAATCTCTCTTTCTGAACGTTCACTATTGGTGTATAGAAATGCCTCAGATTTCTTGGGGTTAATTTTGTATCATGCTACATTGCCAAATTTTTGTATTAAGTCTAGTAGGCTTTTGATGGAGTCTCTAGGATTTTGTATGTATAGTATCATGTCGTCTGCAAATAAGGACAGTTTTACTTCCTCTTTTCCAATTTGGATGCCTTTTATTTCTTCTTCTTGTCTAATTGCAATGGCTTATACTTCCAGTACTATGTTGAACAGGTGTGGTGAGAGGGGGCATCCCTGTCTTGTTCCTGTTCTTAGGGGAAATGGTGTTAGTTTTTGTCCATTGAGTATGATGTTCGCTGTGGGCCTCTCATATATGGCTTTTATTATGTTGAGGTAAGATCCTTCTACTCCCACCTTGCTGAGAGTTTTTATCAAAAATGGGTGTTGGATTTTGTCAAATGCTTTTTCTGCATCAATTGATATGACCATGTGGTGTTTTTTTTTCAATTTGTTTATGTGATGTATCACATTTACTGATTTGCGGATATTGTACCATCCTTGCATCCCTGGGATGAATCCTACTTGGTCATGATGTATGATCTTTCTGATGTACTGCTGGATCATATTTGCTAAGATTTTGTTGAGGATTTTTTTTATTAGGTAAGGTATTACAAATGTGTCTTCATCACCCCCATTAACCCCCAACATCCCCCCTACACACAAACTCATGTTCCCATCCCCCTGTTGTCCATGTCCATTGGTTTGGCTTATATACATGTATACAAGTCCTTTGGTTGATCTCTTCCCCTTACCCCCGCCCTCCCCTACTTTCCTTCTGGGGATTGATAACCTGATCACTGTTTCTCAGTCTTTGGGTCTGTCCCTATTCATCAGTCTATGTTGTTCTCTATAATCCACTAATGAGTGAGATCATGTGGTATTTATCTTTCTCTGAATGGCTTATTTCACTTAGCATAATGCTCTCCAGTTCCATACATGCTGTTGCAAAAGGGAAGAGTTCCTTTTTTTTTTACCGCAGCATAGTATTCCATTGTGTATATGTACCACAGTTTTCTAATCCACTCATCTGCTGATGGGCACTTAGGCTGTTTCCAAATCTTAGCTATGGTGAATTGTGCTGCTATGAACATAGGGGTGCATATATCCTTTCTGATTGGTGTTTCTGGTTTCTTGGGATATATTCCTAGTAGTGGGATCACTGGGTCAAATGGGAGTTCCATTTTTAGTCTTCTGAGGTAGCTCCATACTGTTCTCCACAGTGGCTGCACCAGTCTGCATTCCCACCAGCAGTGCACAACTGTCCCTTTTTCTCCACATCCTCTCCAACACTTGTTGTTTGTTGATTTGTTGATGATAGCCATTCTGACAGGTGTGAGATGATAACGCATTGTCGTTTTGATTTGTATCTCTCGTATAATTAGTGACTTTGAGCATGTTTTCATATGTCTTTCGGCCTTCTGCATGTCCTCTTTCGAAAAATGTCTATCTAGGTCCGTTGCCCATTTTTTTATTGGATTGTTTATCTCCCTTTTGTTAAGTTTCATGAGATCCCTGTAAATGTTGGAAATTAAACCCTTATCGGTGGTATCATTGGTAAATATGTTCTCCCATGTAGTGGGTCTTCTTGTTGTTTTGTTGATGGTTTCCTTTGCTGTGCAAAAGCTTTTTTATTTTGATGTAGTCCCATTTGTTTATTTTCTCTTTAGTTTCCATTGCCCTAGGAGCATTATCAGAGAAGAAATTTCTTCGGCATATGTTTGCGATTTCGCTGCCTGTGGATTCCTCTACTATTTTTATGGTTTCCCGTCTTATTTTTAAGTCTTTTATCCATTTTGAGTTTATTTTTGTGTATGGTGTGAGTTGGTGATCTAGTTTCAACCTTTTTCATGTATCTGTCCAATTTTCCCAACACCATTTATTGAAAAGACTGTCTTGACTCCATTGTATGCTCTTGCCTCCTTTGTCGAATATTAATTGGGCATAGTGGTTTGGGTCGATTTCTGGGGTCTCTATTCTATTCCATTGATCTATATGTCTGTTCTTGTGCCAGTACCAAGCTGTTTTGAGAACAGTGGCTTTGTAATACAGTTTGATATCTGGTATTGAGATCCCACCTACTTTGTTCTTTCTCAGGATTGCTGCAGCTATTCGGGGTCTTTTTTTATTCCAGATGAATTTTTGGAACGTTTGTTCTAGATTTGTGAAATATGCCATTGGTAATTTATTGGGGATTGCATTGAATCTATAAATTGCTTTGGGTAGTATGGACATTTTGATGATGTTGATTCTACCAATCCATGAACACGGTATATTCTTCCATCTGTTTATATCTTCCTCTATCTCTTTTTTCAGTGTCTTGTAGTTTTCAGCTAATAAGTCTTTTACCTCCTTAGTTAAGTTTATTCCTAGGTATTTTAATTTTTTTGGTGCAATGGTAAATGGGATTGCTTCTGTAGTTTCACTTTCTAAAAGTTCACTATTGGTGTGAAGAAATGCCATGGATTTCTTAGCATTAATTTTGTATCCTGCTACATTGCCGAATTCATTTATTAAGTCTAATAATTTTTTGATGGAGTCTTTAGGGTTCTGTATGTACAGTATCATGTCATCTGCAAATAAGGACAGTTTTACTTCTTCTTTTCCAATCTGGATGCCTTTTATTTCTTCTTCGTGTCTGATCGCAACAGCTAGTACTTCCATTACTATGTTGAACAGGAGTGGTGAGAGGGGGCATCCCTGTCTTGTTCCTGTTTTTAGGGGGAATGGTTTTAGTTTTTGCCCATTGAGTATGATGTTGGCTGTGGGCCTGTCATATATGGCTTTTATTATGTTGAGGTATGATACCTCAATTCCTATCTTGCTGAGAGTTTTTGTCAAGAAAGGGTGTTGGATTTTGTCAAATGCTTTCTCCGCATCAATTGATATGACTATGTGGTTTTTTTCTTTCAATTTGTTTATGTGATGTATCACGTTTATTGATTTGCGGATATTGTACCATCCTTGCATCCCTGGGATAAATCCTACTTGGTCTTGGTGTATGATCTTTTTGATGTACTGCTGGATCCGATTTGCTTGGATTTTGTTGAGGATTTTGGCATCTATGTTCATGAGGGATATTGGCTTATAATTTTCTTTCACTGTATTGTCTTTATCTGATTTTGGGATTAGGGTGATGTTGGCTTCATAGAATGAGCTGGGAAGTGTTCCTTCCTCTTGGATCTTTTGACATAGTCTGAGGAGGATAGGTTTTAGGTCTTCCTTGAATGTTTGGTAAAACTCCCCTGTGAAGCCATCTGGCCCCGGGCTTTTGTTTGCTGGAAGCTTTTTGATTACTGCTTCGATTTCCTCCATAGTTATTGGCCTATTGAAATTTTTAGATTCTTCCTGGTTAAGTTTTGGAAGGTTGTATTTATCTAGGAATATGTCCATTTCCTCCAGGTTGTCTAGTGTGTTGGAGTAGAGTTGTTCATAGTATTTTCTAACAATCCTTTGTATTTCTATGTAGTCTGTTGTTATTTCTCCTCTTTCATTTCTGATTTTGTTTATTTGGGTCCTCTCCCTTTGTCTCTTGGTGAGCCTGGCTAGAGGTGTATCAATCTTGTTTATCCTTTCAAAGAACCAGCTCTTGGTTTTGTTGATCTTTTGTATTGTTTTTTTGGTCTCTATGTGGTTTATCTCTGCTCTGATCTTTGTTATTTCCTTCCTTCTGCTTACAGTGGGCCTTTTTTGTTGCTCTCTTTCTAACTCTTCGAGTTGTAGAGTTAGGTCATTTATTCTCATTGTTTCTTTTTTCTTGCAGTAGGCTTGTAGAGCTATGAACGTCCCTCTTAATACTGCTTTTGCTGTGTCCCATAGGTTTTGGATTGTTGTGTTTTCATTGTCATTTGTTGCCATGATGTTTTTAATTTCTTCTTTGATCTCACTGGTAACCCAGTCGTTGTTTAATAGCATGCTATTTAGTCTCCATGTGTTTGATTTTTTGGGATTGTTTTTGTTGTAGTTGATTTCCAGTTTTATGCCTTTGTGGCCTGAGAAGATGCTTGATATGATTTCAATTTTTGAATTTGAAGACACTTTGACTGTGACCCAATATATGGTCTATCTTTGAAGATGACAAATGTGCACCTGAGGAGAATGTATATTCTGTGGCTTTGGGGTGAAATGTTCTGAATATGTCAATTAATTCCATCTGATCTAGTGAGTCATTTAGGATTGATGTTGCTTTGCTGAGTTTCTGTTTAGAGGATTTGTCCAGTGGCGATAATGGGGTGTTAAGGTCCCCTACTATGATTGTATTGCTGTCAATCTCTCCCTTGATCTCCTCCAGAAGATTCCTTACATATTTGGGTGCTCCTATATTGGGAGCATATATATTTACCAGAGTTATTTCTTCTTGTTGGACTGCTCCCTTTAGTATTATGAAGTGGCCTTCTTGATCTCTTTTTATGTCCTTCAATTTGAGATTTAATTTTTCAGATATAAGTATTGCTACCCCGGCTTTTTTTTCACTTCCATTGGCCTGAAAAACCTTTTTCCATCCCTTCACCATCAGTCTGTGTGCGTCTTTTTTTCTGAGGTGGGTTTCCTGTAGACAGCAGATATATGGGTCATGTTTTCTTATCCACTCATTTACCCTATGCCTTTTGACTGGGGAATTTAATCCATTTACATTTAAAGTTATTATTGATAGAAACGTGTTAGTCGCCATTTTTTGTTCTTTACCGCTGCATTCATTCTTTTTTTCCTGTTTTTTCTATTTACAGCAGTCCCTTTAGCATTTCTTGCATTGCTGGTTTGGTTGTAATAAACTCCCGTAGACCGTTTTTGTCTGTGAAGCTCCTGATTTGACCCTCAATTTTGATTGATAGCCTCGCTGGGTATAGTATTCTTGGATTCAGACCCTTCCTTTGCATGACTTTGCATATTTCATTCCATTCGCTTCTTGCCTGATGTGTTTCTGTTGAGAAATCGGTCGCTAGTCTGATGGGGGATCCTTTGTAGGTAACTTTCTATCTCTCTCTGGCTGCTTTTAAGATTCTTGCTTTGTCGTTGGTGTTTGCCAATTTAATTATTATGTGCCTTGGTATCGGTCTTTTCGGGTTCATTTTGTTTGGGACTCTGTGAGCTTCTTGGATTTGTGTGAGTTTTTTCCTCCCTATATCAGGGAAATTTTCTGTTACTATTTTTTCAAACAGGTTTTCTATTCCTTGCTCAGTTTCCTCTCCTTCTGGCACTCCTATTATTTGGATGTTGTTTCATTTAGCATTGTCCCAGAGTTCTCTTAGGCTCTCCTCCTGCTTTTTAATTTTTTTTTTCTAGAATCTGTTCTGTTTGGGAAATTTTTTCTACCTTGTCTTCTAGCTTGCTGATGCGGTCCTCTGCTTCTTCTAGTCTACTGTTGATGCTTTCTATTGAGTTCTTTATGGCAGTGATGTCATTTTTCATTTCTTCTTGGTTTCTCTTCATTTCCTCTTGGTTCTTCTTCATTTCCTCTTGGTTCCTACACATATTGTTGAATTGGTCTTCCATTCTTTTCATCCACCTTATGGCCATTACTCTGAATTCTTTCTCTGACAGGTTGCTTGCCTCCATTACCTCCATTTCGTTTACTTCCTTTTCTGATGATGCCTGTTTTTCTTTCATTATTGGGTTGGTTCTTTGTTTCACCATGATTTCTCTTCTCAAGGTGTTTGGTTATGTAGTTCTCTCTCTGCTGCGCTGATTCAAAGACACAAAATACAACACAACAAAGCACAACGTACATGGCACCGAACTAAATGCATTCACGATATCAATAACCCCAAATAAAGGTGACCCCTGAGCGAAGAGAATTAGGGGATAAAGAAGAAAAAAGAGAAAACGATTAAAGCCAAAAATAAAAAAACAAAAAGGAGTGCCGAAATGAGATTGGGAAAAGGGAGAGAAGAAAAAAACAAAAAGACAAAAAAAAGTAAGAGAATGAAATAGAGGTGGGGAAGAGAATATTTGTATGGGGAGAAAACTCCAAGAGAACCACAACCAATCTCAATAAACTCCAGCAGCAGATCCCTGGAGACTAATGCAAACTACAAACAACCACCAATATCAAGCGAGGCAAGGGAAAATAGAAGCACAAAAATAACCAGATAAAGAAAAAGTAAGAAAAACAGAAAAATTAAAATGAAAAACAAAACAATTTCCCACACAAGCATAAAAAAACCCCAATATACTCAAAATCCAGCAAACACTAGCAATACGACAGAGAGAGAAAAAAAATTAGATAGTGAAGAAAGATAAGAGAGAGGTGTATATGGATTTAGAGCTAGGGATTGGAAATTAGATATATAAGTAGGGTGAAATTTAGACAGTGGGTAGAAAGAAGGAATAGGGAAAATCCAAAGCAGGAATAGGGTAAGAGAAACTGGACAACAAAAGGGAAAAGTGAGGAAGAGAGATTTGGCTTAAGGGTAAATGTGAGATAGAGAGAAATGATGCTAAAGGAACGATGAAAATAGAGTGTAGAACACTAATCCCGAAATAAAATAAAGAAAAATAAAAATATAAAAAATAAAATGGCGCTTGAAAAAATGGTAAAAGGATAGCAATAATACTGGTTAAAAAATGTAGTAATTAAAAAGGTAAAATCAAGTGATGAAAAAAATAAAAAATAATAAATAATAAAATAGGTTCTTAATGAAATGGTGAATAAAGTATTATATATATATATATATATATATATATATATATATATATTCGGAAGTGAAGGTGCTTCAGATCTTCCACTCTTCCTTTTGGCACACCTTAGTCCTGCCAGGCATTCAGGGGAGTGTTGAACTTCCCTGCGATACACTGTCCCTCCGTGCAGTAAACCACAGACATGATTTTAAAGCAGGTTGTATTTGTTTACCAGACTGTCTTTATTTGTAATCACAGAAGAGACAGTTCGTGGCTCTGCCTCTGGGTGGCAGTGTGTCTGGATTGACCTCCGAGGCTATAAGTCCTCTCTATCTGTAGGGGTTTTTTTTTGTTTTTGTTTTTTTCCTCTATGGTATTTGGAACTGATTTGGGAAAGACCACTGCCCAGAGCTGGTTCCTTGCCACTGTCCGCTGTTTCCCAGGCTCCCCAAATAGAACTTTCCCCTACAGGCTCTGCGAATGACCCCAACTGGGGAATCCCATGCACTTTGTTTAATGATCAAATGCATGGATCTAAGGGGAACTGTAACAAGAGCCTGATAGTTGTGCGAATTCGCAAGCCTCCACCTTCCAGGTCTGAGCACAGTCTCTGCGCGCAGTCTCTGTGCGCCCACTTGCCCGTGGCACCAAGCAGAGAGCAGATTGGCAAAGTCCAAGGCTGCTCCTTTACATCCAGTCCAGCTATGGGCTCATTTTTCGCGTTCCCTTCTGCCAGCAGCCCTGTGGGGCCCCTTCCCCACTCGAGGGTCACGCTGGTCCCAATGGCTGCGGATGCTGTGGGGCGCAGATTCCGGCCCGTGCGTGCACGAGCTCGGTCCTCCCTCAAACCCGAACTGCAAACTGCACCTTTGGGGAAAGTCCAACATTTACGTGAGAAGAAGCAGTGCTCCTCTGAGTTCAAGCAGTCACTCTGCTTGAGATCCCTTGTTTCCAGGTTAGTAGCTGGTCTCTGGATGCGAGCAACAACCACCCAAGATGGTGCAGTCTCCTCTGCTTAGCTGGCTCACCACGAGAGGCTTCAGCTACAGTCTCCAACCGTCCTTTTTTCCTGGAGGTTCTCAGTCTTTCCTAGCTGCAGACAGTCTCTCAGCTGAAAATCCTCTGCCTATTCGGGCTGCATGTTACCCATTTCAGCTGCTCACCCTTATCTGATCCAGGACAAGGCACAGGACATGTCCGTTTATACCTCCGCCATTTTCCCTTCTCTCTGTTGAGGATTTTGGCATCTATGTTCATGAGGGATATTGGCCTGTAATTCTCTTTCATTTTGTTGTCTTTGCCTGGTTTTGGTATTAGGGTGATGATGGCTTCATAGAATGAGCTTGGAAGTGTTCCTTCCTCCTGAATTTTTGTAGTAGTCTGAGGAGGATAGGTTTTAGTTCTTCCTTAAATGTTTGGTAAAACTCCCCTGTGAAGCTGTCTGGTCCTGGGCTTTTGTTTGCTGGAAGCTTTTTGATGACCGCTTCAATTTCTTCCATAGTTATTGGCCTATTGAGATTTTTAGATTCTTCCTGATTGAGTTTTGGAATGTTGTATTTTTCTAGGAATTTGTCCATTTCCTCCAGGTTGTCTAGTTTGTTGGAGTAGAGCTGTCCATAGTATTTTTTAACAATCATTTGTATTTCTGTGGGGTCTGTTGTTATGTCACCTCTTTCGTTTCTGATTTTGTTTATTTGGGTCCTCTCTCTTTGCTTCTTGGTGAACCTGGCTAGAGGTTTGTCAATCTTGTTGATCCTTTCAAAGAACCAGCTCTTGGTTTCATTGATTGTCTGTATTGTTTTTTTAGTCTCTATGTCATTTATTTCTTCTCTAATCTTTATTATGTCCTTCCTTCTGCTCACCCTGGGGTTTTTTTGCAGCTCTCTTTCTAATTCTTTGAGTTGTAGAGTTAGCTGATTTACTACCGTTTTTTCTTGTTTTTTGAGATAGTCTTGTAGAGCTATAAACTTCCCTCTCAGGACTGCTTTCATTGTGTCCCATAGGTTTTGGATTGTTGTGTTTTCATTCTCATTAGTTTCCAGGATGTTTTGAATTTCTTCTTTGATATCATTGGTAACCCAATCAATATTTAATAACATGCTATTCAGCTTCCAAGTGTTTGAGTATTTTGGGTTGTTTTTCTTGTTGTTTATTTCTAATATTATGCCATCGTGGTCTGAGAAGATGCTTTTTATGATTTCAATCTTCTTGAATTTAGGGAGAATTTGCTTGTGACCCAATATGTGGTCTATTTTTGAATCTGTTCTATGAGCACTTGAGTAGAATGTATAGTCTGTGGCTGTTTAGTGAAGTGTTCTAAAGATGTTAATTAAGTCCATCTGATCTAGTGAGTCATTTAGGATTGCTGTTTCTTTGCTGATTTTTTGTCTAGAGGATTTATCCAGTGATGTCAGTCTTGTATTTAAGTCCCCTATTATGATTGTATTGTTGTCGATCTCTCCTTTGATATCTTCCAGGAGTTTTATTATGTATTTGGGTGCTCCTGCATTGGGTGCATATATGTTTATCAGGGTTATATATTCTTGTTGTATTGATCCCTTTAGTATTATGAAGTGGCCTTCCGTATCTCTTGTTATGGCCTTCATTTTGAGGTCTATTTTGTCCGATATAAGTATTGATATCCCAGCTTTCTTTTCCTTTCCATTTGCCTGAAAGATATGTTTCCATCCCTTCACTTTCAGTCCGTGTGAGTCCCTTCTAATGAGGTGGGTTTCTTGTAGAGAGCAAATGTATGGGTCATGATTTTTTATCCATTCAGCCACTCAATATGTTTTGGTTGGAGCATTTAGCCCGTTTACATTTAAAGTTATTATTGAAAGGTACTTGTTTGTAGCCATTTCTTTTTTTGTGTGGCTGTTTTCTTTCTGAGCTTTTTCTTTCTTCTTTTTACACCAGTCCCTTTAGCATTTCTTGCATTGCTGGCTTGGTGGTGATAAACTCCCTTAGCCTTTTTTTGTCTGTGAAGCTTCTTATTTCCCCTTCAATTTTGAATGATAGCCTTGCTGGATAGAGTATTCTTGGATTCAGTCCTTTGCTTTGCATCTCTTTGTAAATTTCGGTCCATTCTTTTCTGGCCTGATGTGTTTCTGTTGAGAAATCATTTAATAATCTAGTGGGAGATCCCTTGTATGTCACTTTCCATCTCTCTCTTGCAGCCTGTAAGATTCTCTCTTTGTCCTGAACATTTGCCATGGTTATTATGATTTGTCTTGGTGTGGCTCTTTTCGGGTTCACCTTGCTTGGGACTCTCTGGGCTTGTGTGACTTTTTTCTTCCCCACCTCAGGGAAGTTTTCTGATATTATTTCTTCGAATAGGTTTTCTAATCCTTGTTCCTCTTTCTGTTGTTCTGGCACCCCTATTTTTCATATGTTGTTTCTTTTCATGTTGTCCCAAAGCTCCCTTAGAGTCTCCTGCTGTCTTTTAATTTTTCTCTCCAATTGAAGTACATTTTGGGTGTGTTTTGCTTCCTTGTCTTCTAATTCACGAATTCGGTCCTACGCTTCTCCTAGACTACTATTGATACTTTCAACGGTGTTTTTTATTGCAGCTATATCGCTCTTCATTTCTTCTTGGGTCTTACTTAAGTTGTTGATTTTTCCATCTGTTTCTTCTTGCTTCTTGCATATATTGTCGATATTTTCCTTCATCCGGTTTATGCACTCTAGGACTCTTATTCTGAATTCTTTTTCTGTCATGTTGCATGCCTCTGTATCACTTAGCTGCTTTTTTTTTGGCGAGTCTTCCTTTTCTTTCCTTTGGGGATTTCTTTGTCTACCCATGTTTGATCTCACTGACATATATAGATATTGAGTCGTTCAGTCGCTGCTCCCTAGGTGGCAGTGGCACCTCGGTTGTGGTTGCTCCTTGGGCGGTTGTGGTAGCAGCTGCTCCTCTGTTGGGAGCAGGTCCTCTGATGGGTGCTCTTCACAGCTGTTGTGGCTCTTCTGGCTGGTTGAGGGAGGCTTCACACACAGCAGCTGTTCCTCAGACAGAGTGTGTGGTGATCAGGAGGCCGCTGTTGCTTGGATCTGCTGCGTTGATTTAAAGGCACAAAATACAACACATCAAAGCACTACTTACCAGGCACTGAGCACAAATGTATTTACGGTATTAATAACCCCAAATAAAGGTGTCCACCAGAGCTAATAGAGGTGGGGGATAAGGAAGAAAGACGAGAAAAAGATAGAGAAGAAATCAGAAAAAAAATAAAGAGAGCGAAAAGAGAATGAAGTAGAAGAGGGGAGGAGAATATTCATATGAGGAGAAAACTCCGATAGAACAGCCACTAGTCCCAACAAATTCCAGAAACGGATCCCCGGAGTGAATACAAAGTACAAACAACCAAGAATATCAAGCAAGTCAAGGGAAAACAGAAGCACAAATATAACCGGGCGGGGGGAGGAGGGGAATGGGAAAATGAAAAAGGAAAAATAAAAGCAGAACAACCTCACAAACAATCCTAAAATATATATATATATATATATATATATATATATATATATATTCAACAATCAAGCAAACAACAACAAAACAATAGAGAAAAGAAGAGAAAAAAAAATTTGGATAGTGAAGAAAGATAAGGGAGAGGTGTATATGGGTTTAGAGCAGGTGATTGGAAAAGGGATATATAACTAGGGTGAAATTTAGACAGCGGGTAAGAAGAATAGGGAAACTCTAAAGCAGGAATAGGGTAAGAGAAACAGGACAGCAAAAGGGGAAAAGTGGGGAAGAGGGTGTTAGCACAGTGGCACAATTGAGGTAGAAGAAAATGATGCTAAAGGAATGATGAAAATAGAATGGAGAACCCTAGTCCCAAAATAAAATAAAGGGAAAATAAAATGATACTTTAAAAAAAATGGTAAAATGGTAGCAGTAATAATACTGGTTAAAAATAAAAATGTAGTAATTAAAAGGGTAAAATCAGGTGATGAAAAAAGAAAAAAAATGGTTTCTTAGTTAAAATGTGAAACAATAAGTAAAAAAAAAAAAAATTAAAAATGGGCTGTAATGAAGGTGCTTCAGATCTTCTGCTCCTCTTTCTGGCATGCCAGGTATTCAGGAGAATGTTGAATTTCCCTCTGATACACTGTTCCTCCATGTTGTAAGCCACAGTCCTGATTTTAAGGCAGGCTGTATTGGTTTCCCAGACAGCCCTTATCTGTATTTACAGAAGAGTCAGTTCGTGTCTCTGCCTCTGGGTGGCAGTGTGTCGGGGTTGACCTCTGAGGCTATAAGACCTTTCTGACCAGGTGTTCTCTATTGTACCTGAAGCTGGTTCCCCAGTAGTCACTCCCCGCTCTTTTTCCCAGGCTCCCCAAAAACAACCTTCCCTTATAAGCTCTGCGACTGACCCCAACTGGGTAATCCCATGTACTGGGTTCAACAATCAAACGCACAGATTTAAGAGCCTGGGAAGTTGTGCGAACTCGCAAGGCTCCGCCTTCCAGATCTGCACAGACTCTCTGCGCATGCTCTGGCTCCTGGCACCGAGTAGCCGGCAAACTGGCATAATCTGAGGCTTCCCATTTGTGTCCAGTCCAACTGTGGGCTTACTTATAGCGTTCCCTTCTGCCAGCAGCCCTGGGGTAGCCCTTCCACACTCGTGGGTCATACTGGCTCCAATGGCCACGGTCTTTGTGGGGTGCAGAGTTCACCCCACCCTGCCCGCGTTCCACTCTCCAACCTAAATTGAAAACCTCACCTTTGGGGGAAGTCTAACCTTTCTGTGGGGAGAAGCAGGGCCCCTCTGAGTTCACATAGTCTTGCTGCTTGAAGCCGTGGTTGCCGGGTTAGTAGCTGGTCTCTGGATACCCGTAACACCCACTCAAGATGGCACGGTCTCCCGGCTGAGCCAGCGCACCAGGAGAGGTCTCAGCCTCAGCCTCTAACCATTCCCTTTTTCTACGAGTTCTCTGTCTTTCCTGGCTGTAGACTGTCTCTCAGCTGAATCCCCTCTACTTATTCAGGCTGTATATTACCCGTTTCAGCTGCCCGCCCTTATCTGCTCCAGAACAAGGCACCGACACATCCCTCCATCCCTCTAAACCTCCGCTATTTTCTTCCTCGAATATTGTTAAACGATTGACAGGATTGTCAGCTCAAGATGTGAATTTTTATGCCACAACTGGTCCAGTTTTTCCTTTAACAACGTGGTCTACAACAGCAATGCTGGATATTGGAGATACTAGAGAAGTGAGGTTTCACTCTAACTGTTTCAAAGATGATTCACTTCATGTTACATTTGCCCCATACCGAAGTAAGATATTAGTAATAAGGGAAATTGGGTATGGTGTACATGGATATTATCTTCACAATTTTTCTGTAAATCTGGAACTACTCTAAAATAAAACATCCATTAAAACAACACTCAAAATCCTAGGAAACAGTAATATCTGATAATAGTGGAATGGACCACTGAAATGACCAGAGAGTATGGGAAGTGGCTTAGAGGAATCACCACCTCCCTACCATATGATGGACTATAATGTAACTGGAGGATAAGAGAGAGAGAGAGACGTCAGTTTGGGAATAAATTTAGGAGGTAAGAGGAAGGTCTCTTTTCTATAACCAGAGCGTCTGGGATTTTTGCGTCTTCTATCACCCCGGACCCTCCTGAATGGTCAAGCTGAGAATTTGAAATGGGCATTATGAGAAGATTAAAACATTAATGGTCTCTTGAATAAATACCAGCAAGAGTATAAAGGAAATATGTTTGTATTTTTCTGTGTTTCCAGATGATGGAGAGGGATCTAAGGATGGGCAGGCATGTGAGAAGGGACTAATGTAGAATTCTTTAATTGGGGCACCAGACAAGACTTTCCATACTGAGCCAGATACTTAGAATAAGAAAAAGGAGAAGACTGAATGGGGATTTTTTTCTCAACACTTTCTCATACTGGCAAGGAAGAAAAGAAGCTGATGTTTAATATAATTTTTTTTGGGGGGGTGGGATGGATGGTGGTGGTAGCAGTCATGAGGAACAGTGTGTTGTGTTAGTGCTGGCAGTGTATAATAATAAATTTTATTTCCTTTTTACATGGTAGACTATTGAATATTGTTAAACTATTGACAGGATTGTCAGCTCAACATGTGAAGTTTATGCCACAACTGGTACAGTTTTTCCTTTAAAAACTTGGTCTAGAACAGCATTGGTGGATATTGTTGATACTAGAGAAGTGAGGTTTCAATCTATTTCACTGATGATTCACTTCATGTTACATTTGCCCCATACCCAAGTAATATATTAGTAATAGTGGAAATTGTTTATGATGTACATGGGTATTAACTTCACAATTTTTCTGTAAATATGGAACTATTCTAAAATAAAACATCCATTAAAACGACACTCAAAATCCTAGGAAACGGTAATATCTGAACTTAGTGGAATGGACCACTGAAATGCCAGGGGGTATGGCAAGCAGCTTAGAAGAAACACCACCTCCATGCCATATACTGGACAATAATGGAACTAGAGGAAAAGGGAGAGAGTGGTCAGTTTGGGAAAAATTTTAGGAGGTCAGAGGAAGGTTCTTTTCTATAACAACTGTGTCTGAGACTTCTGGATTCTCTCCCACACTCGACCCTCCTGTGTGGTCAAGCTGAGGCTTTGTGATGTCAAGCCACACCATGGCAACCAATGATTTTGGGCAACCAGAACTGAAGTGAGAGGCTCCTCATTAACCTAGAGAGTATATATGGAGGCTAGGACCCTTTGAGAAGTATCTGTTGCCTCAAGATAGCAAAATTACTAAGAAGATATTGTAGACTAGTGGAGATAATGAATAAGACTCCAAACACAAGGATGGATGAAGAAACTGCAAGTCCTAAAGTGAATTTGAAGTCAGTTTCTCAACTGGATGACGAAGAAGTGGATAAGGTCAGAATAATTTATTCAAATGCTGCCCCTCCCCCAGTAAATCCTCACCCAAGATTCTGGCCTTTTGCTTTTTGGCCACAGACAATTCCTCATTCAATCCATTGTCATTCAAGTACAAGCCCGTTTCCTAATCATTTTCTAATATCTTCCCCAAAACCAATGTCTTTCTGTGTTTAACTTGTTTCCAAACAACATAACCAACATAGTGGCGATGGTAAATTTGGACCTTAAGCTTAATGAAGACAAGAGGGAGAAAGACAGAAAGAATCAGATAGTTGTATTTTACTACAGGCTGTGGAAAACCTCCAGTAAGCAAGCCAACAAATGCAGAAGAAGACATGCTGGATTATTCATCTACCACAGGTGATATCCACAGTCTCCCAGAGAAACCCACTTAAAAATGTGTATCCCTTTATAAACAATGCTTCAGAAATGGGCATTATGAGAAGATGAAAACATTAATAGTCTACATGAATAAATACCAGCAAGGGTATAAAGGAAATGTGTTTGTATTTTTTTTGTGTTTTCAGATGATGGGGAGGGATCTAAGGAGGGAGAAGGCATGGGAAAAGGGAGTAATGTAGAATTCTTTAATTGGTGCACCTGATAAGCCATTACATACTGAGCCAGAATTTTAGAATAAGGACAAGGAGAAGACTGAAGGGGGGTTTTTTCCTCAACACTTTCTCATACTGGCAAGGAAGAAAAGAAGGTGATGTTTAATTTAGGTTTGGATTGGGGGCGTGGGATGGATGGTGATGTTCGCAGTCATGAGTAACAGGGTGTTGTGTTAGTGGTGGTAGTGTATCATAATGAATTTGATTTCCTTTTTACATGGTAGACTATTGAATATTGTTAAATATTGACAGGATTGTCAGCTCAAGATGTGAAGTTTATTCCACAATTGGTACAGTTTTTCCTTTAACAACTTGGTCTAGAACAACATTGGTGGATATTAGTGATACTAGAGAAGTGAGGTTTCACTCTAACTGTTTCACTGATGATTCACTTCATGTTACATTTGCCCCATACCCAAGTAAGATATTATAATAAGGGAAATTGGGTATGGTGTACATGCGTATTAACTTCACAGTTTTTCTGTAATATGGAACTATTCTAAAATGAAACATCCATTAAAACAGTACTCAAAACCCTAGGAAACGTTAATATTTGAACATAGTGGAATGGACCACTGAAATGAAGGTGGAGTTTGAGAAGTCGCTTTGAGGAAACACCACCTCCCTGAAATATGCTGGACTATAATTTAACTAGAGGAAGAGAGAGAGAGAGAGAGAGAGAGAGAGAGAGAGAGAGAGAGAGATCATTTTGGGAAAAATATTAAGTGGTAAGAGGGAGGTCTCTTTTCTCTAACCAGAGCATCTGAGACTTCTACATCTTCTTCCACCCCCGACCCTCCTGGATGGTCAAGCTGAGGCTTTGTGATGTCAAGCCACACCATGGCAACCACTTAATTTGGACAACCGGAGTTGTAGCGAGGTTATTGCCTTCACTAGCTCATAAGTGTAGACAGAGAACCCCCCCAAAGGATGGGTGCCTTTGAAGCCCTAGCAAATTTCAGAGCTAGGCGCCAGCTCTGTTTGTCCAGTCAGTGGTAGCTGAAACTGCTCCCCCATTTATTATTATGTAAATCCTTGCTGATGGGCTAGTCTGCTTGTTACTAGGGGGTCACCTGTCTAAGGGCTATGCTATGGGTGCATCCCAGATCAATAAAGCTTGGTGAGGCCTGAACACGGAGGAAGTCCTTCCGGACTTGCCGCCTGGTCCTCCAATATTGCAAAATTATCTTGTGTCTTTTTCTCTCATTTGTTGTGCGGCTCCTCTTTCAGATACCGAACCCTACTCCACTCAGAACGTGGAGGGAGTCTTACTCGACATCTTGGGCCAGATGGGTAATCTGGAAGTGCAGGCCTCGCTGGAGCAAGAAATTAAGTTTTCACCGAAAAGGTGTGTAAATCTCACGGAAATAAGGTGAGGTGAATTCTACTGCACGCAATGCACAGGATCAACTACAGAAGCCCGGGTCGGTAAGTACACTGGGAACGTTTTCTTAACCAGGCTAACAAAGGGGACAGGATTTGTCTTTAAAAATGTAGATTTGGCTTTAAAAAGGAATATTTGGCTTTAAAAGAAAAGTAAGAAACTTTATTATAGACTTTTGATTTGCATGCTTAAGGAGTTAAAATTTTAGAAGGTAATATTTTATAGTTTTTGCATGTTATTATAGAACATAACCCTTGGTGTCTTGACAAAGGTACATTAGATCTTAAAAGTTGCCAAAACATGGCATTTTATTTCCAAGAGGCTTTAGTAGAGGTCAAGGAGGATGGATCTCCTCCCACTTGCACCCTCCGCTCCTTAAGAGGAGCAGAAAGAGAACAAAAAATGGGAGGAATGGCTTTCATGGCTCCCTCCACCTCCATGTCCTACTCCTGAAATGTTTAATTCTCTGTTAATAGAATCACCTGTGCAAAAAGGCCAAATTATAAAGAAATTGGAATATTAAAAGGTACTCTTAAATCAGGCTGAAAAAAGAGTGCCATAGTCACCTCAATGTGATTTCTTTTTCAAATTAATATCTTAATTTGTGTTTGGAATCTAAAATCTGTAATAAGAAATGAAATCCCACTGCCGAATCCACCTCTGGTGTGAGAGATTCAAAGGTGGCAGGAAAAGGCAGGGCTATAAGCTCTCCAACAATGAGATTACTCAATATTTTATTTAGAAATTACCGGAGAACATGTTTGGAACACCTAAAATTGACTAAGATAACCTTGGGTGCTAGCCATTGCTTTAGAAAGCGAAGTAGGAAAACATTTAAAATGTCTTTTCATATTAAGCATGACTTTGGGGAAAATAGGCCATCTGAGTCATTTGCTGAAACTTCCCCCAAAGCAGGATGTGGGGGAAGGGAAGAAGGAGCACCTGGCAATCCAATATGGACACGCCCTCCCCAAGTATTCTAAAATTAAAGTCTTTCTTGTAATTGAACAGCTTTTACAAATTCATAAATGCATCCGGGATTTCTGTGCACATGCAAAGGAGAACGGCCAGTTTAAAAATGAGTGCACATAGTTTTGAGCTGAACTTGACCTTTTGCTGTGTACAGAATAAAAACCCGAGACTGTTTTGGCCTTAAATATGGCGAACATGAACCTGAGAAAGAAATACAGGCTGGTTTACCAAGGCGATTTAAAGTAGCTCTTTTGAAATTTACCGCCCTGAGGCAAGTACCACTAGGAAGTTGATAGTCAATTTTTCATGTGAATAGCTATGGTTTTGCTTCTTGACTTCCCCAGCAGGAAAATTATGACCATTCTGAAATTTAGTAGCTATGCCAGGCTTTTTCGCTGGAAACTTAAAACTTTAGGTTCAAATCATCTAAAAGTATTGAGATTTACAATACTGAAATGTTGTTCTGAGGATGCCTAGTATGAAGTCTAGAAGATAGAAATTAATCTATTAATTGAAAATGCCTTATATTTTATTTGAAATGTATCCTTAAATGCAAAAGTATTGATTTGAAAAATGCTAAGTATTTAATTTGCTACCTAAGATTTAAAGCTCTGAAAGTTTAAGTTGCAAATTGAATCGGGAGAAATTAATTAAATATCTAATTTATAACTAGTTTTTGAAAAAATTAAATGTGTTTTCTCTTAAATGATTAGGAATTCAAAATATATTACTTCTTGGCCTGATTTTAAAAAAAGAGGATTAATTTTTAAGATCTCAACTGAAATTTTTAATACAAAAACCAGTTTAAATTTGATTAATATTCTTTAAGATAATTCTAAAGGGTATAAACAGCTAATGAGATGTCTGTTTGTCTACAATATAATGTTGGCCATCTATCTTTTAGGGATTTTGTTTTGCTCTTCCCTTGTTTATTGAGAGAATAAGGAAATCATCTTTTCTGTCAGAGAACAGTGTAGACAGCCAAAATGTTGAGCTGTGGGACTTGGCAGCCGCCATGTTGGCTGCATGGCTTACCGAGCCCCTGGGTGCCCCCATCTTGAAACAGCAAAGGCCCCGCCCTCTGATTTAGCCAATCACAAAAGGAATGTCTTCTCACTGAGGCAGGATGGAATTTCAGGGGTGGAGCTTTAAGGTGGAATTTCACTACAGAAATGCGGATGGGGTAGAATGTGATTCTAATCTCTTAAATCTAGAAAACCCTGCTTTCCTTAAACTAAGGACAATTAAAGGTTATATGTTCCCACCCTAAACAAAAGTTAAATAACTTATGTCAAAGCATTAAAAGGGACTGATAACAGTAATCCAATTTCTGTGACCCCAGCCAAAATTTTAAAACCAGTTTAAATTTAATTGATAACTCTTAATAATTATAGTAAGTATATAATTTTTAAATCATATATATATATTTATATATATATATATATTTGATGGTCTTTCAAGTTGGATTCCAAAACTATAACCAAGGAATGACTTTGAGAAATTTCATGGGCCCTGAAATGTTTTCAAAAGTCTATTCTCTCTTTTTAAAGGATTTTTTAATTTAGCTAAATTTAATAACCTTGAAATCACATGGAAAGCTTTATCAAATAAAAATTAATGAATATATTTTAAGATTTTGCCTCTGAGAAAGGGCAAAACAAGTTATTTTGTTTAATATTTATTAAAATACAGCAGTGAAATTTTAAGATGTAATTTGAAATAACAAAAGCTCCTCACTACTGCATTTTAAATTAGGCTGGAAGTGGTGCAGTGTTTACCCCTAGTAAATCAAAAGTTTACTAAATACTAAATTTACTTGCTTCGCTTTTTAAAAAATACTTAACTTACTATCCTTGTAAGCAATTGAATCCTAGTAAAGTAAATTCTTCTGAAAAGGTTACTGAAGGCTTCCCATGATTCCTCTGTATATGCAAATAAGCCAAAGGGTATACTCTTTAAAAATATAATTGCTAACATTTACAGATTGTTGTTAAAATACTAAATCTGACAATAATTAGTCACCATAAATGAAAAATCACTTGAAATATATAGCTTTGCGACAGTATTTGTGAAAATCTCAAAAGGCAACCATGCTCCTTACATTTGTTGCTTCTGTGAGAAAGAAAACTGTCAGGAAGAAAATAAAAAGAGGTTTCCTTCAGATGTCTAACTAAAATTAAAAATCAATATATTGGGCCTCATAAGCTAAATTAAATAATTTGTGTTTTGCCTCCTTAAACAAAGTTTATGTAAATTTACTTAAAGACTAATTCCAGAAATTTAATTAATGTCATTTACTGTCCATAAATTAGGACAAGTAAAGTTAAAAGAATAAATGTTATTTCAAACTGACTTAAATTGGCAAATTGGGCTAAGTGGATATTCAGGGGAACTTAGCTGTCACCTATTAAAAATATGAACTACTACAATTTTTATTTAAGACCTCCATAATTATACCAAAAAACACTAGGCAGGAACCAATTCCTGGAGCTTTAACTGTTTTTACTGATGGGTTATCAAATGGGAAATCTGCCTATCATACTATAAATTCTGACCAAGTCATACTTCTGTGCAAAGAATTGAGTTAGAAGCTATTAAGACTGCGTTGCAAGATTTCCAACAGCCTGTTAACAGAATTTCTGATTCTTCTTATGCTTCGGGCCTAGTAAATAGAATTGAAATTGCCCGGTTGAAATGGCTTAGTGACCAAAGTTTATTCTTACTATTTAAGCAAGTTCAACAGATTGTGCAGCAGACAATATACCCTTTTTATATCACTCACATCCGGGCTCACAGCATATTACCTGGCCCATTAACTAAGGGAAATGCACATGCTGATCAATGGGTTGCTTTATTAAAAGAGGCTTCAGAGTCTCATCAGCTTTTAAAAATCCCAACTTGAAAAACAAAAAAGGGGGATGATGGAGAAATTACCTTGGGGTAGGCTGCCCCTAGCTTTAATTACTCTAATTATTTTCACTTGTGATGCTAATGGAAAGACACTTATGGAGCTACATTGGTGTCAGAATAAAAGGAACAGCCCAGAGACCACCTGGGGCATGGTAAAGTGAAGTATGGTAACAATTAATTCAGGTAAAACCTATGCTTCATATGTCTTAGAAGGCACATTTTTCCTTTACCTGGGAAGGATAGCACAGCTATCCCAAGTTCAGAGGACTCCAGTTAGCATGTCAACTCAGTGTTCTGGAGACCCAAAACTGCCTAAGTGCCTAAGTTTAACCCAGGTCACTCAAGGGTTTTAGACCCAAAACTGTAATTTAGATAACATGCCTAAGTTTAACCTAGGTCACCAAGGACTCTAGATAATGTGTTCATCCAAAACTGTAATTTAGATAGCATACTGTCTCTGCTTCTGTAAATGTCATCCTTTTTTTTGAAAACTAGGTTCCTCATTCCAAACCTTGAGACAGCCAGTTTAGAAAATTAAGTTGTCATGACCTAGAACAAAGAATATTGCTACATGGTATTATTCTACAAGTTTCATTAATAATTTTTGATGCTTTAAAACAGTATATTGTGCATTTACCCCAAACAAACTTATTAATTCTTTGACATGAAGGGATTTATTCCTTTCCACTGTGGAGGGCCTCCTGGGGAAGGCACTTAAGCATTTCATATTGACCTATCTTGATTTTTTTGCCAAGAGGATTCCAATTGTCTACAGCTGTTACCTGAGCTCTCCCTTCAAGCTGGGATCATGAAATCTGGTACCATGGATCTGTCTCTTGCCCAATGTCGTAAGCTCGGCCCTCTCTGTAGAAGAAACCTGGGTTCCCTATGATCAATGCCGGGGCCCTGCCAGCAGGCGAGGGGATCCAAAGGCAGTTGCTGGGCATGGAGGCCAGAGAGACATAGGCTACCAAGGAGACAGAAGTGAACCTCACATCACCCTATTTGGCCCAGAAATGGTTGGTATTCAAAGACGGGTAAGACCCCCACAGGGTGGGGTGAACTAAGACTGGCACAGCCTGTGGCCAGTAGGAGAAAACTTGGGGTTCAACAGAGGTGGGGCACAGATCCTCACCCCCTCCCCCGCAATGGTGCAGGGGCTTGAACACTCGCCCCTTCTGAGGAAGGTCTCCTGTCCCCATGGCTGCTTCTTGCTTCCCATGCCCAGCCCAGATCTCTAACCAAATAACAGAAGAGACTTGGTCCAGCTGAAAATGGTACCCAGAAAAAATGAAGGCTTAGTTTAACACACTCCAAATTTAAATCTAGCCTAACAACAGGAATGCTTGGGCCTCCTCAAGGAAGGAAAGTGATCTTTTCAATTAATATTTACAGTGTAAATTAAGATCATTGATAGAATATTAAATTTGACAGTAAAGTAGTTGTCAAGTTTTCAAATTAATTAAATTTGGCTAACTTGAAATAAGTAACTATTCATAAAGTATTAACCAAAATTTTCATTTCATGGTAAAATTGCTTAACATGCAATGAACCTAAAGCAGTCATATTTTTGTGCAGAAAAAATTAAAAATTTAAAGTTATCTAGTCTGCATTAAAAAATTTTCCATAAGCCTCCTAATCAAATCAAAAAAGCGGGATAGTGGAAGAATACCATGTAAGGAAAAATATCCTGTAACTAAATTACATCTAGAAATTTTTTTTTTTCATTTTGTAATGCTAACAGCAAGACACCCATGAAAAACATATGTGGTGTCAAAATAAGCCAAAGGAAAATCTTTTGGGCAAATATAAAAAGGATTCCCCAAGTAAAATTTCCTTTATTAACCTTTGGTCGAGAATATGTTTGTATACTTTCAGAGAACAACTCCAAGACCATATGGATTCCTGCAACAAGGGATCCCGGAGAGAAACAGACCAGATTGCTCCAGCCAAAAAGACAGGAGAGACAGTACAGAGATGGAGATGGTGAAGACGCCTTGCCATGCTAGCAGTCAGCAGCTGTGCGGCGCTGCAGGGTGCCCAGGACCAAACCAGAGAGGACCGTACCTGCATTTGTCCACCATCCAGAACCAGCATTTCATTGCTGGCATGTACACATGAGCTGTCGGACATTGAAACTTGGACTCAGAACTGTTGGACATTGATTTCGGGAGTTTAACATTTTTTGTTCTTATATGTTTATTTCTCATTTTAAGGAAAAATAAGGGGGAGATGTGGGAAACTGTTTATTGCCTTCACTATCTTATAAGCATAGACAGAGAATCCCCCGAAGGCTGGGTGCCTTTGAAGCCCTAGCAAAGGACGGAGCTAGGCACCACCTCTGTTTGTCCAGACAGTGGTAGCTGAAACTGCTCCCCCATTTATTATTATGTAAATCCTTGCTGATGGGCTAGTCTGCTTGTTACTAGGGGGTCACCTGCCTAAGGGCTATGCGATGGGTGCATCCCAGAACAATAAAAGCTTGGTGAGGCCTAAGCATGGGAGGAAGTCCTTCGGGACTTGCCGCCTGGTCTCTCAATATTGCAAAATTATCTCGTGTATTTTTCTCTCATTTGTTGTGCAGCTCCTCTTTCAGATACAGAACTCTGATCCATGCAGAACGTGGAGGGAGTCCTACTCGACAGTATCATAATGAATTTGATTTCCTTTTTACATGGTAGACTATTGAATATTGTTAAATTATTGATAGGATTGTCAGCTCAAGATGTGAAGTTTTATGTCACAACTGGTACAGTTTTTCCTTTAACAACTTGGTCTAGAACAGCATTGCTGGATATTAGTGATACTAGAGAAGTGAGGTTTCACTCTGTTTCAATGATGATTCACTTCATGTTACATTTGCCCCATACCCAAGTAATATATTATTAATAAGGGAAATTTGGTATGGTGTACATGTGTATTAACTTCACAGTTTTTCTGTAATAAGAACTATTCTAAAATAAAACTCCTATGAAAACAACACTCAAAATAATAGGAAATGGTAATATCTGAACATAGTGGAATGGACCACTGAAATGAGGGTGGAGTTTGAGAAGTCGCTTAGAGGAAACACCACCTCCCTGCCATATGCTGGACTTTAGTGGAACTAGAGGAAATAAGAGAGAGAGAGAGAGAGAGAGATCAGTTTGGGAAAAATTTTAAGTGGTAAAAGGAAGGTCTCTTTTCTATAACCAGAGTATCTGAGACTACTGCATCCTCTTCCACCCCCGACCCTCCTGGATGGTCAAGCTGAGGCTTTCTGATGTCAAGCCACACCATGGCAACCACTTAATTGGGGCAACCAGAGCTGTAGTGAGTGGCTCCTCATTGACCTAGAGAGTATAAATATAGGACAGGACACTTTGAGTAGTGTCTCTTGCCTCAAGATAGCCAAACTTACTGAGAAGATATTATAGACTAGTGGAGATAAGGAATAAGACTCCAAACACAAGGATGAGTGAAGAAAGTGAAAGTCCTAAAGTGAATTAGAAGCCAGTTTCTCAACTGGATTACGAAGAAGTGGATAAGGTCAGAATAACTTATTCAAATGTTGCCCCATCCTCAGTAATTCCTCACCCAAGATTCTGGCCTTGTGCTTTTTGGCCACAGACACTTCCTTATTCAATCCATTGTCATTCAATTACAAGCCCATTTCCAAATCATTTTCTAATTTCTTCCTCAAAACCAGTGTCTTTCTGTGTTTAACTTATTTCCAAACTACTTATGCTATGCCCAGATTTCAAGATCCCCAAGACAGACCACTAGGGAGCCGAGTCTGATGCAAAAGCATAGAGTCTTTTATTCAAGCCCGGGACTTGGTCCCACTCCTGCCTCCATTACTGGATGCAAGAGAGAGCCCCGAGTCCAAAGGGAACAAAGAATTTATGAGGCTTTGGGTCTGGGGGTGGGGGCACACTCTGACCACTAATTTGGCCAATTCCGGTTGGTTGAGTGACTTCCGGGGGCTAGAGACACAAGGGCAGGGTGAAGCTAGGGTCTGGTTACACAAAGACAGGGGGGTGGCTGGCATACCCTTGGACTTGGGCTAGTAACCCCCGCTTTCCCATTGGCTGAGATAAGGGCAGGCTGAGTAAATGATACTTTCTGCGGCTTTTTCTTGGAAGAGGGGATAAGGCCACAGCTATCAGTCCTATTCTGTCCTTTCTTTCCCCCTTTGTCTTAGAACTTCTGGATCAATCATGAGACGGACTGAACTATCAACTGAACTACTTTTATACACTTCTTGACAAATTGGACTAGTCTGTTAATAATGCAAGGACAGTAAGTCAACAGCAGCAGGAGGATTACATGGGGTCTCCAGAGGTTCGCTGACTTCTTGTGGGTGAACTTCAGCGGGTGTGTCTAGTCAGAGGTCAGTTTCCATTCAGGCTCCCTGATGTCCTGGGCACAGAATGATCTGGGCTTGTGACCCGGCAGAGACTAACTATAACAAATGGTCTGGTGGAAGGGAAAGAAAACATTTCAGTTTTAATAACCTCCATCGAAATAGAGTTTTTCTTCTTAATAATGCCTCTATGGCTATCAAAAACCCAAATCAAGATGAATTCATGTACTGTATTCAATTTGGCCTGATGTTTCCATAAACAGAACAAGAATGGTAACTGACTACCTTTGTTGCAATATCATAATTGAATCTTAATGTGTCCGGTAGGGCCAGGAAGGCAAACCGTCCAGCTGACATCAGGCCTGCCTGCAGTATCTGCTGCATTAGGTGAATCCCTCACCTGTAGCAACTCCACCTGAGCCCATGTTCTAGGCTTTAAGGCCCATCTTAGCAACCCTCTTACTCGTTGCTGCCCAGAGTGTGTGGGGGTTCCGCAGGGATGCAGAGGCGTCCTTCTACTCTTACCAACCGCCAGTGATGGTAGGTCGTGGGCCTGATGATCCAGCACCTGCCATCTTTAGGGCTCCCAAGCAGGATACCAGGCTTTCTCCGTGGCACTCTTATTGGCTTCAAGCCTTCAGAGCTCAGACAGGTTTCTTTAAAACATGAGACTGCAGTCAAAGTTTCCTGTTAATAAATTCATTACTGAAAACTGGTCTTATTGGTTTCATGCAAAGAAATGTATTGCCATGACTTATTAATCACTGCCAGATTTCAGAGGAATTATATAAGGAGAAAAACATACTGATCTGCGCTCAGATGTTCTGATTTTTCTTGTCAGTCCTTCAAAAATGCATAACTATGCCTCAGCTCTTCCATTCTAAATATGCCTTTCCCTGCTCTCTACTGATGAGGTTTGTACCACCCCTGACATGGGCATGGTCATGCAGGCCTGCAAGACAGTACACAGGCTGCCAACTGTTAGCTGTTTCGCAATAGAGACCAAAACCTGATGGGTATTCTTTTTGTCCAGTTGGGCATCTGCCCTCTTGGCAGCCAGACACCCTTTACTTTTGGGGTTCATCCCATACAGTCCCCTTCCAGGACAGCTAACAGATAGCTATAACAATGTCCCTCAGTGTGGGAGACTGGACACTTGCCAGTTATTCCCAAAGACTACCAAGGACTGCAGACCATCACCGGTCCGCAGCTACAGCTACATTTAAACCTGTAAGAGAATTGAAGGTTAATACAACATACTAATACAATGAAACATAATATTGGCACCATGGCCACTTCAGGCAGCTAAATCCTCCGGTACTAAACATGAGATATGGCAGGGCTATACAAACATTTTAGGGAGGTGACTGAAGTCCACTCTTTGACCTTTCTATATAACGTAAAATTGTGCTTCTCTTTCTGAAGCCATGTCTATGAAGATGTAGGCATCTGAGCCTATTATACAATTTTCTGAAGGTATAGTCCTTTGCAAGTTGGGGTGATTCCTGGGGCCCTGAACTTCTTTACCCACACTGAGTCCCCAGGCAGGAAAGGATGTACAGAGTCCGAGGTGGCACTCGCAGGGCATCTCGAACAAGCTTATGGGTGGCTTGTGATTTCTGTAAAAGATCACGTCTAAGTAAGGGGTACAGGCATTCTGGCATAAGTACAAACAAATGAGTTACCGTGTTCTTTCTGAGGTCCACAGTCCTCTTTGATGTACAAGGAAAAAGGCAGTTTGTCTAGTGGCTCTTAGAACTGGTGTCTTCTTAGATGTTACTGGTCCAATTGGCTCTGTCAAGACTGAATGGGCTGCTCCAGAATACACCAGAAAATTAAGCGGGAGTTCAATTTATCTACAAATATTTATACCTAAGTAGACATATAAACATCAAGTAAACATCCACATTTACACATTTTTTAGTGAAGAAGTACTTTTACAGTCTTGGGATTTTTGGCAGATAACAGGAACACTGCCCAAGTCCCCTGATGGGGGCCTGACAAGCACAGATGTGGGGGCCTTTGGCTGTGGGGAATAAAGTCTCCATTCTTTCTCTCTCGGCACTGCTAAGGACAGGATCATTGGAGAGGTCTCTTCATCTAGGCAAGTGAGTGGCTCGTCATTAACCTAAAGATTATATATAGATGCCTGGACCATTTGAGTACTGTCTGTTGCCTCAAGACAGCGAAACTTAATAAGACGATATTGTAGACCATTGGAGACAAGGAATAAGACTACAAACACAAGGATGAATGAAGAAACTGCTAGTCCAAAAGTGAATTTATGTTTGTATGGGGGGGTGGGGGTTGGGATGGATGGTGGTGGTCGCAGTCATGAGGAACAGGGTGTAGTGTTACTGCTCGCAGTGTATAATAAAGAATTTGATTTCCTTTTTACATGGCAGACTATTGTATGTTGAGTATGACTCCCTCCACGTTCTGCGTGGAGTAGGGTTCGTTATCTGAAAGAGGAGACGCACAACAAAGGAGAGAAAAAGACACGAGATAATTTTCAATATTGGGGGACCCGGTGGCAAGTCCCAAAGGACTTCCTCCATGCTCAGGCCTCACCAAGCTTTTATTGATCTGGATGCACCCATAGCATAGCCCTTAGGCAGGTGACCCCCTAGTAACAAGCAGACTAGCCCCTCAGCAAGGATTTACATAATAATAAATGGGGGAGTAGTTTCAGCTACCACTGTCTGGACAAACAGAGGTGGCGCCTAGCTTTGAGCTTTGCTAGGGCTTCAAAGGCACCCAGCCTTCGGGGTGTTTTGGGGAGTTCTCTGTCTATGCTTATAAGATAGTGAAGGCAATAAACAGTTTCCCACATCCCCCCCTTATTTTTTCTTTAAAAAATAATCAAGTCCAAATTTCAATGTCCAAAAGTTCTGAGTCCATGTTTCAATGTCTAAAAGTTCATGTTTACATGCCAGCAATGAAATGTTGGTTCTGATTGGTGGAAACTGCAGGTCCGCTCCTCTCTGGTTTGGTCCTGGGCACCCTGCAGGGACGCACAGCTGCTGACTGCTAGCATGGCAAGGCATCTTCCACCATCTCCATCTCTGAACTGACTCTTCTGTCTTTGTGGCTGGCTTTATGTGATCCGTTGTTACAGGAATCAACATGGTCTTGTAGCTGTTCTCTGAAAGTATACAAACATATACTCGACCAAAGGTTAAAGGAAAAAAAAAACCTTACTTGGGGTCTTTTCTTTAAGATGATCTTTCCCTGGCTTACCCTGGCATAATGTGTGTTTTTTCTGGGTGTCTCACTATTAGCATTATAAACGAAACAATTTTTTCTCTAAATGTGATTTAGTTACAGGATCTATTTCCTTACATGGTATTCTTCCACTATATTTTTCCACTATCCCCCCCTTTTTTTTTATTTAATTAGGAGACTTCTTGGAAATTTTATAATGCAGTCTAGATAGCTTTAAATATTAATTTTTTGCACGCAAAAAAAAATGAACCTGAACATGCTTTAGGTTCATAGCATGTTTACCATGAAATGAAAGTTTTTGTTAATACTTTTTGAATAATTACTTATTTCAAATTAACCAAATTTAATTAATTTGAAAACTATTTTGCTGTCAAATTTAATATTTTAACAATAATCTTAATTTACACTGTAAATATTAATGAAAAGGATCACTTTACATCCTTGTGAAGGCTCTGAGCATTCCTGTTGTTAGGCTAGATTTAAACATAGGGTCTGTTAGCCAAGCCTCCATTTATCTGGATTCTGATTTCAGCTGGACCAAATCTCTTCTGTTATTTGGTTCCTGTTCTGGGCTGGGCATGGGAAGCAAGAAGCAGCCATGGGGACAGGAGACCTTCCTCAGAAGGGGCGAGTGTTCAAGCCCGTGCACCATTGGGGGGGTCTGTGCCCTACTTTTGTTGCACCCCAACTTTTCTCCCACTGGCCCCTGGCTATGCCTGTCTTAGGTCACCCCACCCTGTTGGGTCTTACCCGTCATTTTCTACCAACCATCTCTGGGCCAAGTAGGGTGATGTGAGGTTCAGTTCTGTCTCCTTGGTAACCTATGTCCCTCTGGCCTCCATGCGCAGAGACTGCCTTTGGATCCCCTTGCCTACTGGCGGGGTCCCGGCATTGATCATAGGGAACCCAGGTTTCTTCTCCAGAGAGGGCCCAGCTTACGCCATTGGGCCAGAGACAGATCCATGGTACCAGGTTTTCATGATCTCAACTTGAACGGAGAGCCTAGATAACAGCTGTAGGCAATTGGATTCCTCTTGGAAATAAAAGTCAAGAGAGGTCAATACAGAATTCTTAAGTGCCTTCCCCAGGAGGCCCTCCACACAGTGGAGAGGAATAAATCCCTTCATGTAAAACATTCAACTTCATTTGTAAATTTGTTTGGGATAAATGCACAATATACTGTTGTAAAGCATCAAAAATTATTAATAAAACTTTGTAGAATAATACCATGTAAGACAATTCTTTGCTCTAGTTCATGACAACTTAATTTTATTAACTCAAGGTTTGGAATGAGGAACCCATTTTGGAATTTACAGAAGCAGAGACAGTATGCTATCTAAATTACAGTTCTGGGTCTCCAGGGCACTGAGTTGACATGCTAACTGGAGCCTTCTGACTTTGGGATAGCTGTGGTGTCCTTCCCATGTAAAGGAAAAATGTGCCTTCTTAGGCCAGTATGAAACTATAGTTTTTAACTGAAAGGATTGTTACCATACTTCACTTTACCATGCCCCAGGTGGTCTCTGGGCTGTTGGTTGTCTGGTTTGTCTTCCTCCTGCTGGATTACACTTGGAGAACTTTAACTTAAAAAAGAAAAATCTTTCATTTTCACCAAGTAACTTATAGTTACTTCTTGGATGTTGACTGATAGTGCCGCAAGGCCATGTATTCCAAGTCAAAGTAATTAAACATTAATGGTGACTGTACTTATTTTCAGATTTGGTATTTTAACAGCAAATCATTACATTATTTTTTAAATATTAGTGGAAGGTATTTCAAAATATTAAAATTTCTCCTTTTTATTAAATTTAAAATAATGTTTTTAAACAGCATTCCCTTTTGGCTTATTTGCATATACAGAGGGATCATGGGAAGCCTTCAGTATCTTATTAGAATAATTTTACTTTACTAGGATTTAACTGCTTACAAAGATTAGTAAATTTAGTGAAGTTTTATGTCCGATATGGGAGGTCCAAACGCTGCTTCACTTCCAGCCTAATTTAAAATGCAGCGGTGAGGAGCTTTTAAATAAAAGACATTGCTACTAATAAATCAAATTTTTCTTTTATTTGGCAGAAATGCCTTATGCAACCAATCATATTATATTTTGAAATATTGCACTCGGGAAAAACTTCCAAATACATATCTAATTAAAACATTTTCAACACTTAAAAACAGTTCTCAACATAATAGGATCTAGTCTTGACCATGGAATCAATTACTCTTAATTTGTTCATGATATATGTATAACTGTGGTTCTACTGAGAATTTAAGATATCTTTTAAAAATGTATCTACAAGCCTTTTAAGAAATAAGAGCTCTATTGTTGGCCCTTATAAAGCCAACTGCTTAAAACATTGGTCTATCATACCACTGAAATTATATTAAGACCGTGATTGCTAATTTATTAAGCATTAAAAATATCTTCTTAAAAATAGTATTAAATAAATCTGAGAGGAAAGCACACTTTCTGCCCCATCCGCATTTCCGCAGTAAAACTGTGCCTTAAAACTCCACCCCTGAAATCCCATCCTGCCTCAGTGAGCAGACATTCCTTTTGTGATTGACTAAGTCAGAGGGCGGGGCCATTACTGTTCCAAGATGGCGGCCCCCAGGGGGAGGGGTGAGCCATGAGGCCAACATGGCAGCTGCTAAGTCCCGCAGCCCAACATTGTGGCTGTCTACACTGTTCTCTGACAGAAAAGATGAATTCCTTATTCTCACAATAAACGAGGGAAGAGCAAACCAAAATCCCTGAAAGATAGATGGCCAACATTATATTGTAGACAAACAGAAATCCCATTAGCTGTTTATACCTTTTATAATTATTTTAAAGAATATCAATTAAGTTTAAACTGGTTTTAGTATTAAAAATTTTCAGTTGAGATCATAAAATTAATCCTCTTTTTAAAATCAGACCAAGAAGTAACATATTTTCAATTCCTAATCATTTAAGAGAAAACACATTCTATTTTTTCAAAAACAAGTTATACATTAGATATTTAATTAATTTCTCCCGATTCTATTTGCACTTTAAAATTTCAGAGCTTTAAATCTTAGGTAGCAAATTAAATACTTAGCATTTTTCAAATCAATACTTTTGCAATTAAGGATACATTTCAAAAAAAATATAAGGCATTTTCAAGTAATAGATTAACTTCTATCTTCTAGACTTCATAATAGGCATACTCAGATCAACATTTCAGTATTATAAATCTCAATACTTTTAGATGATTTGAACTTAAAAGTTTTAAGTTTCCAGCGAATAAGCCTGGCATAGCTGTTAAAATTCAATTTTCCTGCTGGGGAAGTCAAGAAGCAAAACCATAGCTATTCACATGTAAACTTGACTATCAACTTCCTGGTGGTACTTGCCTCAGGGCAGGAAATTTCAAAAGAGCTACTTTAAATCGCCTTGGGAAACCAGCCTATAATTCTTTCTTAGATTCAACTTTGCCATTTTTAAGGCCAAAACAGTCTCGGGTTTTTATTCTGTACACAGCAAAAGGTCAAGTTCAGCTCAAAACTATGCACACCCATTTTTAAACTGGCCTTTTCCCTTTACATGTGCACAGAAATCCCGGATGCATTTATGAATTAGTAAAAGCTATTCAATTACAAGAAGGACACATTGATGTGACCATGGCACTCTTTTTTCAGCCTGATTTTAAGGAGTACCTTTTAATATTCCAATTTCTTTATAATTTGGCCTTTTTGCACAGGTGATTCTATTAACAGAGAATTAAACATTTCAGGATTAGGACATGGAGGTGGAAAGAGCCATGAAGGCCATTCCTCCCATTTTTTTCTTTTCTTTCTGCTCCTCTTAAGGAGCAGAGAGTGCAAGGGGAGGAGATTTATCCTCCTTGACCTCTCCTAAAGCCTCTAGGAAATGAAATGCCGTGTTCCACAGGGGAAAAATTTTTTTTCAAGTCCTGATTAACTTTTTGGCAAACTTTTAAGATCTAATGTACTTTTTTCAAGAAACCAAGGGTAATGTTCTATAAAACATGCAAAAACTGTAAAAGATTACCTTCTAAAATTTTAATACTTTAAACATGCAAACCAAAAGTCTATAATAAAGTTTCTTAGTTTTTAAAAGCCAAATATACCTTTTTAAAGCAGAATCGAATTTCTTAGAGCCAAATCCTGCCCCATTTGTTAGCCTGGTTAAGAAAACGTTCCCAGTGTACTTACAGACCCGGGCTTCTGTAGTTGATCCTGGGCATTGCGTGCGGTAGACTTCCCCTCACCTTTTCTTGGTGAGTTTTCCACACCTTTTCAGTGAAAACTTCCTTTTCTCGCTCCAGCGTGACCTGCACTTCCAGATTACCCACTGGGTGCCAGATGTCCAGTAAGACTCCCTCCACGTTCTGCGTGGAGTAGGGTTCGTTATCTGAAAGAGGAGCCGCACAACAAATGAGAGAAAAAGACACCAGATAATTCTGCAATATTGGGGGACCAGGCTGCAAGTCCCCAAGGCCTCCTCAGTGCTCAAGCCTCACCAAGCTTTTATTGATCTGGGATGCACCCATAGCATACCCCTTAGGCAGGTGACCCCCTAGTAACAAGCAGACTAGCCCATCTGCAAGGATTTACATAATAATAAATGGGGGAGTAGTTTCAGCTACCACTGTCCGGACAAACAGAGGTGGCGCCTAGCTCAGAACATTGCTTGGGATTCAAAGGCACCCAGCCTTCTGGGGGTTTCCGGGAGTTCTCTGTCTATGCTTATCAGATAGTGAAGGAAATAAACAGTTTCCCACAATTGTAGATTTCTTTAGTTGGGGCACCAGACAAGCCATTCCATACTGAGCCAGACACTTATTATATGGACAAGGAGAAGTCTGAATGGGGATTTTTTTCTTAACACTTTCTCATACTGGCAAGAAAAAAAGAAGCTGGTGATTAATTTAGGTTTGGATTGGGGGGTGGGATGGATGGTGGTGGTCACAGTCATGAGGAACAGGGTGTTCTGTTAGTGCTGGCAGTGTATAAAAAAGAATTTGATTTCCTTTTTAAATTGCAGACTATTGAATATTGTTAAACTATTGAATGGATGGTGGCTCAAGATGTGAAGTTTTATGCCGCAACTGGTAAAGTTTGTCCTTTAACATCATGGTCTAGAACAGCACAGTTGGATATTGGAGATACTACAGAAGTGAGGTTTGACTCTGTTTCACTGATGGGGAGGGATCTAAGGAGGGGGCAGGCATGTGAAAAGGGAGTAATGTAGATTTCTTTAGTTGGGGCACCAGACTAGCCATTCCATACTGAGCCAGAAACTTAGAATAAGTTGTTTTCCTTTAACAACTTGGTCTAGAACAGCAATGCTGAATATTGGAGATACTAGAAAAATGAGGTTTCCCTCTAAGTGTTTCAATGATGATTCACTTCATGTTACATTTGATCTATACCCAAGTAAGATATTAGTAATAAGGGAAATTGTGTATGGTTTACATGGATATTATGATCACAATTTTTCTGTAAATCTGGAACTATTCTAAAATAAAACATCTATTAAAACAACACTCAAAATCTTAGGAAACGGTAACATCTGATAATAGTGGAATGTACCACTGAAATGATGGGAGAGTGTGGGAAGTGGCTTAGAGCAAAGACCACCTCCCTGCCATATGATCGACTATAATGTAACTAGAGGATATGAGAGACAGAGAGATGCCATTTTGGGAATAAATTTAGGAGGTAAGAGGAAAGTGACTTTTCTATAACTAGAGCGTCTGAGATTTCTGCATCCTCTGCCACCCACAACCCTCCTGAATGGTCAAGATGAGGCTTTGAAATGGGCATTATGAGAAGATGAAAACATTAATGGTCTCTTGAATAAATACCAGCAAGGGTATAAAGGAAATGTGTTTGTAATTTTGCATGTTTCCAGATGCTGGGGAGTGATATAAGGATGGGCAGGCATGTGAGAAGGGACTACTGTAGAATTCTTTAATTGGGGCACGAGACAAGACTTCCCATACTGAGCCAGACACTTAGAATAAGGACAAGGAGAAGACTGAATGGGGATTTTTTTCTCCACACTTTCTCATACTGGCAAGGAAGAAACGAAGCTGATGTTTAAAATAATTTTTGATTGTGGGGGGTGTGATGAATGGTTGTGGTCACAGTCATGAGGAACAGTGTGTTGTGTTAGTGCTGGCAGTTTATAATAATGAATTTTATTTCCTTTTTACATGGTAGACCATTCAATATTGTTAACCTAAATTGAAAGGGTTGTCAGCTCAAGATGTGAGGTTTATGCCACAACTGGTACAGTTTTTCCCTTAACAACTTGGTCTAGAACAGCATTGCTAGATATTGGATATACTGGAGAAGTGAGGTGTCACTCTGTTTCACTGATGATTCACTTCATGTTACATTTGCCCCATACTTAAGTAAGATATTAGTAAGAAGGGAAATGTGGTATGGTGTACATGGTTATTATCTTCACAATTTTTCTGTAAATCTGGAACTCTTCTAAAATAAATCAAGCATTAACACAACACTCATAATAATAGGAAATGGTAATATCTGAACATAGTGGAATGGAACACTCAAATGACGGTGGAATTTGAGAAGTCCCTTAGAGGAAACACCACCTCCCGGACATATGCCGGATTATAGAGTAACTAGAGGAAATGAGAGAGAGAGAAAGGTCAGTTTGGGAGAAATTTTAGGGTGTAAGAGGAAGGTCTCTTTTCTATAACAACAGCGTCTGAGACCTCTGCATTCTCTGGCACCCCCGCCCCTCCTGGACTGTCCAGCTGAGGCTTTGTGATGTCAAGCCACACGATGGCAACCACTGATTTTGGGCAACCAGAGAAGAAGTGATTGGCTCCTCATTGACCTAGAGAGTTTATATAGAGGCCTGGACCCTTTGAGTAGAGTCTCTTGCCTCAAGATAACCAAACTTACTAAGAGGATATTGTAGACTCGTGGAGATAAGGAATAAGACTCCAAACACAAGGATGGATGAAGAAACTGCTAGTCCTAAAGTGAATTAGAAGTCAGTTTCTCAACTGGATGTCGAAGAAGTGGATAAGGTCAGAATACCTTTTTCAAATGTGTCCATTCCCCAGTAATTCCTCACCCAAGATTCAGGACTTGTGCTTCTTGGCCACAGACACTTCCGCATTCAATCCATTGTCATTTAATTACAAGCCCATTTCCTAATCTTTTTGTAATTTCTTCCCAAAACCAATGTCTTTCTGGGCTTAACTTGTCCAAACTGTATAACTTAAAGGGCGAGGGCTATGCCCTCATTCTTGCCCCATATCCTCCATGTTGGGGCAGCAGCCATGTGCTCAGGAATGTTCCTTCTTCCCGGAAGCCCAGGCCTCTGCTGTCCACGCCCGGAAACTTTTTAACTAACCAATGACAATCAGGAGATATGCGCACCATGGAGATGACCACATCCTGTGTATCACGACAACACTTGCACCTAGTCAATTGGCAGGGCCCACAGTCCTCTCCCCTCCCCTCACTCCACCCCCCTATTAAAACCCAATTTTTTCCCATGGGCGGTCTCTCTCATCTCGCCGTTGCAAGGCTGGGAGCCAGACTTGAGTCTGTGATAATAAAGGACTCTGCATTTGCATCGGACACGGCTGGCTCCTTGCTGTGGTCTGTTGGGGATATTGAAATGTGGGCATTTGGGGCTCGTCCTGGATCCCCAAGACCCTCCAGGGACTCCTCATCCGGGGAGTCTTACTGACCGCGGTAGGTGTCTGTTTTGTTGTGTCTTCTGTTCTGTGCGAGCTCGTTTCTGAAATCTGTAAATGCCTTTAATGATATAAGTGGACACACAGGGGGATCACGGGCGGAGGAGTCGGGGGATGCCTCGATCCTCCATCTGAAGTATTGCTTCTGCGTAGTCGGAAGGTCTGTAGGAACCCCTCAATCTGAGACAAGGCGGGTAGCTCAAGCTGCTTGGCGCGCAGGCATTGTCTAGCTTTTGGTTTTTGCTTCCATGGAGTTGGAAGACTGTTTCGAGTTTGCTTCCATGAAGTTGGAAGGCTGCACTTTCTTTGGGCCCTTTAGTTGTTTATGTTTCAGTTTTATTTTGTGGACTTGCTGGGCAGACATTATGATCAACTCAGACTGCTCCTTTGGGTATTGTGATTGATCATTTCAAGGAGATTGGGGGAGGCTGTAGAGCTCCCTCAGGAGTTGGGAAGTTGTTATTGCTTAAACTCTGAATGAATGTCTGGTGGAATTATGTGAGTTTGGAGTGAGGGAGCCTGCCCTAACCCCACCTTTCTGTGGCTCCAAGATTTTGGTCAGGTGGGAATCTGAGTAAGGATCTGTGAAAACAATTCACCCCCTCCCCAAGTAAATGCGTCTGGGATTTCTGTGCATGTGTTGGGAGAAAAGCTGGCTTGAAACTTATGTGTGCACCATCAGATTTTGGATAGAGTTTTAATCTTTAATCTCCTTTCAAGACTAATCATTCATCCAGGGAAAAAAGATGCTAGCTAAATTCTAGCAGCAGGATTTGCATTTCCATAATAAAGAACAGATTTTCCAAAGGGGGGTGGGGTGGAAAATACTGGTCCTTTGTTAATTAAGAAAGCTTTTCTTAATGGAGAAAGGAGATAGTTGCCTCCTGCCTGAACCAAAATCTTAACGATTGTGGTCAATTTACATCTGAAAAGACCAGGTAGGCCAAAAACCTGTTTTGCAAGGCTCAAATGTGGTTTTCCAGAGCCGCTTGAAAGTAAAAAGTAATTTGCCTCATGAAAAATGTAGAAGACAGAATTAAATCTGTTAGTTGAGTATTGAGAAATGCTGAATATTTAACTTGCCAGCAAAAAGTTTAAGGTTCGGATTGAATTGGGAAAAGTTATGTAATTGTGATAACTAAATCCCTTTGCTTATTGATCTGATTGAGAAGAGAGGATTGATTTTGTGTCCTCGACTGAAGATTTTTGATGCAAGGACAGGTTGAAATTTAATTGATATTCTTTAAAATGATTATAAAAAGTATAAACAGCTAATAAGATTTCTGTTTGTCTACAATACAGCCACATGACTTGCTGCTCCCCTGGGGGCAGCCATCTTGAAACAGCAAAGGCCCCTCCCTCTGATTTAGTCCGGGGTGGAGGTTTAGGTGGAGTTTTGCTGCAGTAATGTGGATGGGGCAGGAAGTGTGCTTGACTCAGGGGTTTATTTTTAAGCCAATCTCTTAAATCTAGAAAACCCTGCTTTCCTTATACTAAGGACAATTAAAGGTTATATCAAAGTCTTTAAAAGGAACTGATAGCTGTAATCCAATTTCTAAAGTACAGTTATTTCAGGTAGAAACTGGTTTCATACTGATCTTAAAGGACACATTTTTCCTTTGTCTGGGAGGAACAGCACAGTTGTCCCAGGGTTGAAGGACTCCAGTTAATTTGTCAACTCAGTGTTCAGGAGACCCAGGATATGCCTAAGTTTAACCTAGGTTCTAGATAATGTGTTTCTCTTTTAAAAAATTTTTTGGAGGAGACGGAAGATGGCGGCGATATAGGCAGACGCATCCCAGGTCGTGTCCCGGAGCAAATGGAGTGAGCAGCTGAAACTAATAACACCCACACCGAATTGGCGGAATTGCTCAGCTGGTGAGACGGTTTGCAGCCGGGAATAGCAGAACTCCCCTGGAAAGGTAAAAAAAAAAAAAAAAACCAGCAGGGATTTGGGCAGGAAAGTTTGCCAGACCTCTGAGCCCAGAGAGTCGGAGGGAGACCGCGTGGCAGAAAGCCGCGTCCCTTGGGACAGGCACAGCCCCTGACGGGGGTAAAGGAGAACCTCGGGATTCCTGTGATCACGGAGGACTGAGCCTAAAGGGGGCAGCCTGAAGAGCTGACCAGACCATGCAGTCCCAATAAGAGAAGCTTACAGAAACCAAGCCTTCCCCGTTTCCACGGCCGGCGTTTGTTTGTTTGTTTTCACTGAGTCCTGTTCATAGGACATTTCGGATACAGACACACACCTGTGCTGAAGAGAGGGAGAGGGTGCTGAGGAGTGGAATCTGGGGAGAGACTGAGGAGAGAAGGGGGGCCGGGAGAGGTGGCAGCGAATTGAGTGCTGAGACACCCCTGAGCCCAGGACTGGGGCAGCCATTCCTTCGGGAGAGTGAGACTCCTCCCCCCAGCCCCCAGGCAAGGAGCACAGCCACAACCAGATTCCACCCTGTACAAGATCAGAGATCAAGGATTAAAATAACCTTATCAGTCCCTGGGAGTTAACAGGGTCTGGCCTAAAGAGGGATTTTCAATCCCAGCAACAACACAGCGCCGGTAACTAACTATTACGCAGCCAGCTCTGGGCAGTGAACTTCCACTGGACAGAGAGGCTCTATAACCTCAGAGGCCAGCCCCAGAACACTGCCACCCAGAGGCTGACCCACAAACTGACTCTTTGCTAAACACAAAATTAGGCAGTCTGGGAAACAAATGCGGTCTGCTTTAAAATAAGGACTGTGGTTTACAACACAGAGAAACAGTGTATCGCGGGGAAATTCAACACTCTCCTGAATATCTGGCAGGTCAAAGGCGAGCGACACTGAAGAATAGAAGAACTGAAGGACCTTCACTACTGCAAATTTTTTCTTTTTTCACCTTTTAACTAAGAAACCAATTTTTTTTCTTTTTTTTCCTTCTTTTTCCATCACCTGATTTTACCCTTTTAATTACTACCTTCTTATTTTTAACCAGTATTATTGCTGCTACCATTTTACCATTTTTTAAAGTGCCATTTTATATTCTCTTTATTTTATTTTGGGATTAGTGTTCTCCATTCTATTTTTATCGTTATATTATTGGTTGTTTCTAGTTTGCATTCATCTCCAGGGAGCTGTTGCTGTAATTTTTGGATTAGTGGATGTTCTATAGGAGTATTCTCTTCATGTAAAAAGAATCTTCCCCTCTTTCACTTCATTCTCTCTTTTCGCTCTTATTTTTTTCTTTTCTTTTCTTTTCCCGCCTTCATTTTCCCCCCTCCTTTTTCCCAATTTCATTTTTGCACTCCTTTTTTTGGTCCCTACTTTTCATTTCTATTTTCTCTTTTATCTTTTTCTCTTCCTTCTTCCTTATCCCCTAATTCTCTTAATTCAGGTGGTCACCTTTATTTGGGGTTATTAATATCGTGAATATATTTGTGTATAGTGCCTGGTACGTGGTGCCTTGTTGTATTGTATTTTGTGCCTTTAAATCAAAGCAGCAGATCCAAGCACAGCAACCTCCTGAGCGCCACACCCTCTGCTGAGGAACAGCAGCTGTACGTGAAACCTCGCCCCACCAGCCAGAAGAGCCATCACAGCTGTTAACAGCACCCACCAGAGGAGCTGCTGACAACTGAAGAGAAGCTGCTACCGCAACCGCCCGAAGAGCAACCACAGACCAAGGAGTCACTGACACCAAGGGAGCAACCACTGAACGACTCAATGTCTAGATATGTCAGTGAGATCAAACATGGGTAGACAAAGAAACCCCAAAAGGAAAGAGAAGGAGGACTCTCCAACAAAGCAGCCAAGTAATACAGAGGTATGCAACATGACAGAAAAAGAATTCAGAATAAGGGTCCTAGAGTGCATAAACTTGATGGAGAAAAAAATCGACAACCTCTGCAAGAAGCAAGAAGAAACAGATGAAAAAATCGATAACATATGGAAGAAGCTAGAAGAAACAGATGAAAAAATCAACAACTTAAGACCCAAGAAGAAATGAAGAGTGATATAGATGCAGTGAAAAACACCATTGAAAGTATCAACAGTAGACTAGGAGAAGCGGAGGACCGAATTAGTGAATTAGAAGACAAGGAAGCAAAACACACCCAAAATGTATTGCAATTGGAGAAAAAAAATTAAAAGACAGGAGGAGAGCCTAAGGGAGCTATGGGACAACATGAAATGAAACAACATACGAATAATAGGGTTACCAGAACAACAGAAGGATGAACAAGGATTAGAAAACCTATTAGAAGAAATAATATCAGAAAACTTCCCTGAGGTGGGGAAGAAAAAAGTCACACAAGCCCAGAGAGTCCCAAACAAGGTGAACCCGAAAAGTCCCACACCAAGACACATCATAATTACCATGGCAAATGTTCAGGACAAAGAGAGAATCTTACAGGCTGCAAGAGAGAGACAAAAAGTTACATACAAGGGATCTCCCACTAGATTGTCAAATGATTTCTCAAGAGAAACACATCAGGCCAGAAAAGAATGGACAGAAATTTACAAAGTGATGCAAAGCAAAGGACTGAATCCAAGAATACTCTATCCAGCAAGGCTATCATTCAAACTTGAAGGAGAAATAAGAAGCTTCACAGTCAAAAAAAGGCTAAGGGAGTTTATCACCACCAAGCCAGCAATGCAAGGAATGCTAAAGGGACTGGTATAAAAATAAGAAATAAAATGCTCAGAAAGAAATCAGCAACACACAAAAAGAAATGGCTACAAACAAGTACCTTTCAATAATAACTTTAAACATAAACGGACTAAATGCTCCAAAAAAATAAAAGACATCGAGTGGCTGAATGGATAAAAAAACATGACCCATACATCAGCTGTCTCCAAGAAACCCACCTCATTAGAAGGGACTCACACGGACTGAAACAGAAAGGATGGAAAAATATATTTCAGGCAAATGGGAAGGAAAAGAAAGCTGGGGTAGCAATACTTATATCGGACAAAATAGACCTCAAAGTGAAGGCCATAACAAGAGATAAGGAGGGCCACTTCATAATACTAAAGGGATCAATACAACAAGAAGATATAACCCTGGTAAACATATATGCACCCAATGCAGGAGCACTCAAATACATAAAAAATCTTCTGGAAGATATCAAAGGAGAGATCGACAACAATACAATCATAGTAGGGGACTTTAATACACCACTGTCATCACTGGATAAGTCCTCTAGACAAACAATCAGCAAAGATACAGCAATCCTAAATGACTCACTAGATCAGATGGACTTAATAGACATCTTCAGAACACTTCACCCCAGTGCCACGGAATATACATTCTACTCAAGTGCTCATGACACATATTCAAAAATACACCATATATTGGGTCACAAGCAAAGTGTCCCCAAATTCAAGAAGATTGAAATCATAAAAAAACTCCTGGAAGATATCAAAGGAGAGATCAACAACAATACAATCATAGTAGGGGACTTTAATACACCACTGACAGCACTATATAACTCCTGTAGACAAACACTCAGCATAGATACAGCAATTCTAAATGTCTCACTAGATCAGATGAACTTAATAGACATCTGCAGAACATTTCACCCCAATGCCACGGAATATACATTCTACTCAAGTGCTCATAACACATATTCAAAAATAGACCATATATTGCGTCACAAGCAAAGTATCCCCAAATTCAAGAAGATTGAAATTATAAAAAGCGTCTTCCCAGACCACGATGGCATAATATTAGAAATAAACTACAATAAAAACAAACCAAAATAGTCAAATACCTGGAAGCTGAATAGCATGCTAAAATATTGATTGGGTTACCAATAAAATCAAAGAAGAAATTAAAAACGTCCTGGAAACTAATGACAATGAAAACACAACAATCCAAAACCTATGGGACACAATGAAAGCAGTCCTGAGAGGGAAGTTTATAGCTCTACAAGACTATCTCAAAAAACAGGAAAAAACGGTAGTAAATCATCTAACTCTACAACTCAAAGAATTAGAAAGAGAGCTACAAGAAAACCCCAGAGTGAGCAGAAGGAAGGAGATAATAAAGATTAGAGCAGAAATAAATGACATAGAGACCAAAAAAACAATACAGAAAATCAATGAAACCAAGAGCTGGTTCTTTGAAAGGATAAACAAGATTGACAAACCTCTAGCCAGACTCACCAAGAAGCAAAGAGAGAGGACCCAAATAAACAAAATCAGAAACGATAGAGGCGAAATAGCAACAGACACCACAGAAATACAAATGATTGCTAAAAAATACTATGGATAGCTGTACTCCAACAATCAAGACAACCTGGAGGAAATGGACAAATTCCTAGAAAAATACAACATTCCAAAACTCAATCAGGAAGAATCTAAAAATCTCAACAGGCCAATAACTATGGAAGAAATTGAAGCAGTCAACAAAAAGCTTCCATCAAACAAAAGCCCAAGACCAGACGGCTTCACAGGGGAGTTTTACCAAACATTCAAGGAACAGCTAAAACCTATCCTCCTCAGACTACTTCAAAAAATTCAAGAGGAAGGAACACTTCCAAGCTCATTCTATGAAGCCATCATCACCCTAATACCAAAACCAGGTAAAGACAACACAATGAAAGTGAATTACAGGCCAATATCCCTCATGAACATAGATGCCAAAATCCTCAACAAAATCTTAGCAAATCGGATCCAGCAGTACATCAGAAAGATCATACACCATGACCAAGTAGGATTTATCCCAGGGATGCAAGGATGGTACAATATCCGCAAATCAATACACGTGATACATCACATAAACAAATTGAAAGAAAAAAACCACATGGTCATATCAATTGATGCAGAAAAAGCCTTTGACAAAATTCAACACCCATTTTTGATAAAAAACTCTCAGCAAGGTGGGAGTAGAAGGATCATACCTCAACATAATAAAAGCCATATATGACAGGCCCACAGTCAACATCATACTCAATGGACAAAAACTAACACCATCTCCACTAAAAACTGGAACAAGACAGGGATGCCCCCTCTCACCACTACTGTTCAACATAGTACTGCAAGTGTTAGCCATTGCAATTCGGCAAGAAGAAGAAGTAAAAGGCACCTAAATTGGAAAGACGAAGTAAAACTGTCCTTATTTGCAGACGACATGATATTATACACACAAAACCCTAGAGACTCCATCAAAAAGCTACTAGACTTAATACATGAATTTGGCAATGTAGCAGGATACAAAATTAACCCCAAGAAATCTGAGGCATTTCTATACACCAATAGTGAACTTTCAGAACGAGAGATTATAAAAACAACCTCGTTTACCATCGCACCTAAAAAATTAAGCTACCTAGGAATAAACTTACCTAAAGAGGTAAAAGACCTCTACTCAGAAAACTACAGGAAGTTGAAAAAAGAGATAAGGGAAGACATAAACAGATGGAAGAACATATAGTGTTCATGGATTGGTAGGATCAACATCATTAAAATGTCCATACTACCCAAAGCAATCTATAAATTCAACGCACTTCCCATTAAAACACCAACGGCATACTTCATAGATCTAGAACGAACTCTCCAAAAATTCATCTGGAATAAAAAAAGACCCCGAATAGCTGCAGCAATCCTGAAAAAGAACAAAGTAGGTGGGATCTCAATGCCAGATATCAATTTGTATTCCAAAGCCACTGTTCTCAAAATTGCCTGGTACTGGCACAAGAATAGGCGTATAGATCAATGGAATAGAATACCGAGCCCAGAAATCAGCCCGAACCAATATGCTCAATTAATATTTGACAAAGGAGGCAAGAACATACAATTGAGCCAAGATAGTCTCTTCAATAAATGGTGTTGGGAAAATTGGACAGATATATGCAAGAAAATGAAACTAGACCACGAACTTATACCATACACAAAAATAAACTCAAAATGGATAAAGGACTTAAATGTACAACAGGAAACCATAAAAATTCTAGAAGAATCCAATGGCAACAAAATCTCAGACATATGCCGAAGCAATTTCTTCACTGATACAGCTCCTAGGACACTTGAAACTAAAGAAAAAATGAACAAATGGGACTACATCAAAATAAAAAGCTTCTGCACAGCAAAAGAAACCATCAACAAAACGACGAGAACACCCACTGTGTGGGAAAACATATTTGCCAATGTCATATCTGATAAGGGCCTAATCTCCAAAATTTATAGGAAACTCATAAAACTTAACAAAAGGAAGATAAACAATCCAATCAAAAAATGGGCAAAGGACCTAAATAGACACCTTTCAAAAGAGGACATTCAGAAAGCCAAGAGACATATGAAAACATGCTCAAAGTCACTAATCATCTGAGAGATGCAAATCAAAACAACCATGAGGTACCATCTCACACCTGTCAGACTGGCTAGCATCAAGAAATCAACAAACTACAAGTGCTTGAGAGGATGTGGAGAAAAAGGAACATTTGTGCACTGCTGGTGGGAATGCAGACTGGTGCAGCCACTATGGAAGACAGTATGGATTTTCCTTAAAAAACTGAAAATGGAACTCCCATTTGACCCTGTGATCCCACATCTAGGAATATATCCCAAGAAAGCAGAAACACCAATCAGAAAGGCTATATGCACCCCTATGTTCATAGCAGCACAATTCACCATAGCTAAGGTCTGGAAACAGCCTAAGTGCCCATCAGTAGATGAATGGATTAGAAAACTGTGGTACATCTACACGATGGAATACTATGCTGCTCTAAAAAGGAAGGAACTCTTACCATTTGCAACATCATGGATGGAACTGGAGACCATTATGCTAAGTGAAATAAGCCAGTCAATGAAGGAAAAATACCACATGATCTCACTCATTCATGTATAATAGAGATCGTTATAAACTTTTGAACAATAATAGATACAGAGGCAGAGCTGCTTCAAACAGATTGTAAAACTGCAGCGGGAAGGCCAGGGCGGGTTGGGGGGCAGGAGGTAGGGGGGTAAGAGATCAACTAAAGGACTTGTATGCATGCATATAAGCATAACCAATGGACTTAAGACACTGGGGGATAGGGGAGGCTAGGGGACTGTCTAGGGCGGGGGGATAAAATGGACACATATGTAATACCCTTTGTAATACTTTAAGCAATAAAAAAAAAAAATAAATAAATAAAAAATATTTAAGTAAGAAAAAAAATTAAAAAAAATAAATAAATAAAATTTTTGAATGTATTGCTAATCACCTAAAAATTAAGGCTAAAAGTTCTAGCTACATGGAAAGCATGGCCTTGGTGTGATAGGAGGAAAAAGAAATGTTAAATGGATGGTAGACCAGTGAGCTGGGACTGGTCACTAATGGTGGATTGTGAGAAGGGGTGGACGTGGCTAAACTTCTCCTTCCTTGGTACCCCTGAAACGTCAGAGGGTACTTCTGGCCTTGATTTTCCAATGTGTTGAATCTGTCGATCTTGTTGTTTCGTTGAAATCCTCTTGAAAGACATTGAATGGTTCTTTAATTCCTCTTTAACTTTTGGGGGATTGTGTGAATGGATTACTGATGTAGATTATCAAGGATCTCTAAGGGACTTATCCTGTATCTGGAGGAATATCTTCTACATGGTATTCACCGTCTCTGGGACTTCCTGAGGGAAGTCAAAACTCAGACTGGCTAAGGGTTCAAATCGGACCTATCTTTTAAAAAGGTAGAAAAGAAGCATTCCTAGGCAGTTTTCTACTGCCTCTGTTCAGGGACTTGTTCCTTATCTCGACACAACTGAAACTGATTTGTTGGTATTTTGTGGTATAAATGTGGCATGCACCTCAAAGTTCTTAATGGGGAATGTATCTAGTTATCGTGTCTATTTAGTCTTGATTTCCTTGTTCAATATGAGTACCATTTCTATCTGGATGAAACATAGGTCAAAAGTCCTATCCTGGGATGTGGGAAAGGGAGGCCCCCACATCTGTTCCTGTCAGGCCCCCATCGGGGGACTTGGGCTATGTTCCTGTTATCTGCTCAAGATCCCAAGACTGGAAAAGTACTTGTTCACTAAAAGGATGTAAGTATAAATGTTAATTTGATGTTTGTATGTCTACTTGGGTATAATTATTTGTTCATGTAAGTGTGAAAGTCTGTGGGTAAAAAAGGTGCACACACTTGATTTCTTTAAGGCTGAGTGCTCTGACTGATAGCAAAGTGCCCTGAGTGTCCACTGGGATCTTTCCCCAAAAACGCTTGCTGTCTGTCAGAGGTGGAATCGCCCCGCCTAACTAGTAAACATCTCGGTCTGTTTGTTTGCTGGGAACTTTGATTTTCTGTGTGATATTCTGTGCTAGGTTGGGATTTTGGAATTCTGGAGTAGATTTAAAAGATATTTGTGGCTTTTCTGTCTGATTGGGACATTTAAGGGTGGGGCTCACAGTTCCTCAAGGCAGAGATTTCATGGGCCCTTCCCCCTGCCTGTGCTGAATTAAATGATACAGGCCAGTGTCATTTGGCTTGCTGGTTAAAGGAAAACAATGGGCATTAGAATCTGTAAAAGACGGCAGGAATGAAGCTGGTCAAATGTACTGAAAGGGTTTGGTACCTGTTGCTGCTAGCAAAGGAAGGGCTGATACCCCCTTCTAGCGCACTCCCTTGAAAGAGACCTGGTTGCTGCTCAGCCACAAAGGGAACTGTTAGAAAGGCAAGAAAAAAGAGCGCTGTAACTAATAAACAGGGTTACCTTGAAGCCATCAGGACTTTGAAGTTCTCCAAAAGACGAAAAATCTGACTCGGAGACTGGCGGGGACTGGGTGGCTCTCCTATCAAGTTTGGCAGGCCACCTCCTATAAAACCCTTTTCTTTAACTATCTCTTTCCTTGAGAGGGCTCCAGAGGGCGCACGAGGACATTTGGCAGCACCCCCATGCTATCTATGAGACCAGCCCAACCCCAGCACAAACAAGAGATTGGGTCTATGTCAGAAGGCACCACCGGGAAACCCTAGAGCCACTTTGGAAGGGTCCCTACACTGTGGTGCTGACAACCCCCACCTCTCTCAAGGTAGATGGCATCGCGACCTGGGTCCATTACACTCACGTCCAGTCAGCGGACCCATCCATGACCGGGAAAGACTTCATCACCAAATGGAGCATCGATCGAGATCAACGCAACCCACTCAAGCTCAAGCTGCAGCGTGCTCGACCTGCTGAATTCTAGTAACATTGCTCGTGATCACTCCTGTCACCAGGAGCCCCCACAATACTGTATAATAGACTTAGATGATGTCTGTTTCTTCATGGACATGGCTCCAAAGAGACAAGGACAATTTATAGGATCACATGTTTAGTAGCAGAAGATTGGGCTGCCTGAAGCGGCCATGATGCCAATATTATGTTTCATTGTATTGATATGTTATATTGACCTTTGATTCTTTTGCAGGTTTAAATGTGTGTTGGCTGTCAAGGAAAGGGACTGTGTGGGGTGACCCCCAAAAGTAAAGGGTATCTAGCTGCCAAGAGGGCAGGTGCCCAACTGGGCAGGGAAGGGTGCCCATCAGGTTCTGGTCACTGTTGAGAGACAGTTGACAGTTGGCAGCATGTATACCGCTTGCAGGCCTGCGTGACCATGCCCATGTCAGGGGTAGACAGCTGGAAAAAGCCTGTTTAGAATAGAAGGTCTAAGGCATGATAATGCATCGAAAGAAAGTTTAATGCCAATAATTACTGTTTTGTTATAACTCTGAAAAATCCATGAAAAGGAATTGGCAAGGAAAGTCAGAAAATCTTAGAGTAGATCAGTATGTTTTTCTCCTTATGTAATTCCTCCGAAATCTGGCATTGCTAAATAAGTCATGGCAATACATTTCTTTGCATAGATTCAATAAGATCAGTTCCTAATAATGGTTTTATTAACAGAAAACTTTGACTGGAATATCATGTTTTAAAGAGCCCTGTCAGATCTCTAAGGGCTTGAAGCCAGTAAGAATGCCACGAATAAAGCCCGGGATCCTGCTTGGGAGCCCTGAAGATGGCTGGCGCTGGAGTGTCAGGCCGATGCCCTACCATAACTGGCGGTTGGTAAGAGTAGAAGGGGAGCAGCAAATATACCTCTGTATCCCTGCAGAACCCCCAGACAATCTGGACCACAACGGGTAGAAGGGCTACTGAGATGGGCCTTAAAGCCTGAAGCGTAGGCTCAGGTGGAGTTGCTACAGGTGAGGGATTCACCTCACTCAGCAGATACTGTAGGCAGGCCTGATGGAAGCTGGATGGCTTGGCTTCCTGGCCTAAGGAGCACATTAAAATTCAACCATGAGACTCCAGCAAAGGTAGTCAGTTACCATTACTGTTTTGTTTATGCAAGTATCAGGAGATTAGATAAATTAATCTTGGTTTGGCTTTTTGATAGGCATGGAGGAATATTAAGAAGAAAAATATTTCAATAGAGGTTGTTAAAGCTAAAATGGATTTTCCCTTCCACCGGATCATTTGTTAAGCATATAGGGATAGTTTAGTTGATAGTTCTGTGTGCCCAGTACGAGCCTCTAGTAACAGTGGAATAGAAATGCAGTCCGTCTCATGATTGAGCCAGAAGTTCCAAGAAAAGTGGGGAATGAAAGGGCGAGGGCTATGCCCTCCATCTTACGCTGTATCCTCCATGTTGGGGCTGCCGCCATATGCTCAGGAAAGTACCTGCTTCCCAGAAGCCCAGGCTTCTGCTGGACACGTCCGGAATCTTTTTAAAGTAACCAATGACAATCAGGGGACGTGCATGCCTTGGAGTTGACCACATCCTGTGTAACAAGACCCTACTTGCACCTAGCCAATCGGCAGGGCCCACAGTCATCTCCCCTCCCCTAACTCCAACCCCTATTAAAACCCCATTTTTTCCCACGGGCGGTCTCTCTCGTCTCGCCGTTGTGAGGATAGGAGCCAGACCTGGGTCTGTGATAATAAAGGCCTCTTTGCTTTTGCATCGGACATGGCTGGCTCCCTGGTGAGGTCTGTTGGGGATCTTAAAATCTGGGCATAACAATAGCCAAGATAGTGGCGATGGTAAATTTGGACTTTAAGCTGAAGGAAGACAAGAGGGAGAAAGACAGAATCACATAATTGTATTTTAATACAGGAAGGGGAAAACCTCCAGTAAGCAAGCCAACAAATGCAGAAGAAGAAGTGGTGGATTGCTCATCTACCACAGGTGATACCCAGGTTCTCCCAAGAGAATACACTTAATAATGTGTATCCCTCCATAAACAATGCTTCAGAAATGGGTATGATGAGAAGATGAAAACATTAATGGATTCCGTGAATAATTACCAGCAAGGGTATAAAGGAAATGTGTTTGTATTTTTGTGTGTTTTCAGATGATGAGGAGGGATATAAGGAGGGGCAGCCATGTGAGAAGGGAGTAATGTAGAATTCGTTAATTGGTGCACCAGACAAGCCAGTTCATACTGAGGCAGACACTTAGAATAAGGACAAGGACGAGAATGAATGGGGATTTTTTCCTCAACATATTCTCATACTGGCAAGGAAGAAAAGAAGCTGATGTTTAATTTAGGTTTCGATTGCGGGGGGGTTTGGGATGGATGGTGGTGATCACAGTCATGAGGAACAGGGTGTTGTTATAGTGCTGGCAGTGTATAATAATGAATTTGATTTCCGTTTTACATGGTAGACTATTGAATATTGTTAAACTATTGAAAGGATGGTCAGCTCAAGAACTGAAGTTTAATGCCCCAAATGGTCCAGGTTTTCCTTTAACAACTTGTTCTAGAATAGCATTACTGGATATTGGAGATACTAGAGAAGTGAGGTTTCACTCTGTTTCACTGATGATTCACTTCATCTTACATTTGCCCCATACATAAGTAAGATATTAGTAATAAGGGAAATTGGGTATGGTGTACATGGTTTTTATCTTCACAATTTTTCTGTAAATCTGGAACTATTCTAAAATAAAACATCCATTAAAACAACACTCAATATCCTAGGAAACATTAATATCTGAACACAGTGGAATGGACCACTGAAATGACGGGGGATTATGGCAATTCTCTTGGAGGAAACACCACCTCCCTGCCATAGGATGGACTATAATGGAACTAGAGGAAATGAGAGAGAGAGGCAGTTCAGTTTTGGAAATATTTTAGTAGTTAAGAGTCTCTGTACTATAACCAGAGTGTCTGAGATTTCTGCATCCACTGCCACCCCCGCCACTCCTGGATGGTCAAGCTGAGGCTTTGTGATGTCAAGCCACACCATGGGAACCACTGAATTTGGGCAGCTAGAGCTCAAGTGAGTGGCTCCTAATTAACTTAAAAGTATATATACATTCCAGGACACTGTGAGTAGTGTCTGTTGCCTAAAGGTAGCGAAATTTAATAAGAACACAGTGTAGACTAATAGAGATAAGGAATAGGACTCCAAACACAACCATGGATGAAGAAACTGAAAGTCCAACGGTGAATTTATGTTTGTATTGGGGGGGGGTGGGATGGATCGTGGTGGTCGCAGTCATGTGGAAGAGGGTGTTGTATTTGTGCTGGCAGTGTATAATAAAGAATTTGATTTCCTTTTTAAATGGAAGACTGTTGAATATTGTTAAACTATTGAAAGGATGATAAGCTCAAGACCTGAAGGTTTATGCCACAACTGGTCCAGTTTTTCCTTTAACAACTTGGTCTAGAAAAGCATTGCTGGATATTGGAGATACTAGAGAAGTGAGGTTTCACTCTAACTGTTTCACTGATGTTTCACTTCATGTTAAATTTGCTCAATACATAAGTAAGTCATTAGTAATAAGGGAAATTGGGTATGGTGTACATGGTTATTACCTTCACAACTTTTCTGTAAATATGGAACTATTCTAAAATAAAACATCCATTAAAACAACTCTCAAAATCCTAGGAAATGGTAGCAACTGAAGGTAGTGGAATGGACCACTGAAATGACGGGGGAGTATGGAATTGTCTTAGTGCAAACACCAAATACCTTCCATATGCTGGAGTATAATGGAACTAGTGGAAATGAGAGAGAGAGCGAGGACAGTTTGGGCAAAATTTTAGGAGTTAAGAGGTAGTTCTCTGTTCTCTAAGCAGAGTGTCTGAGATTTCTGCATCCTTTGCCACCCCAGCCCCTCCTGGATGGTCAAGCTGAGGCTTTGTGATTGAAGGGACAGAACGGAACTTGAAAGACCTAAGCAGAACTAAGGAGAAATGCACCCTCCTCCCTCTTCAAGGATGAGGTGGAGACATGCTCTTCTCCCTCTCCTCTATCTTGTCTTGCAAGGATGGTCCCTCAGCCCAAGCCCCCCCCCCCCACCGACCCCTGAGAGTGACCAGAAGAATGCTGGTATTGTCCTAACTCTCCCAACCACCCACCTGAGTGGACCAATGAAGTTCCAGAAATGTAGCTAAGGTCCTAATAAGGCTACAGTGGAGGATGGCTCCAACCTTCAGAATGTGATGGTCACTTCCTGACCCTTATGCTGTAAAACCCTGACCAATCTCTGTAACTCACGTCACCCCTAATGCCCACCCCAAATAGCTAGCCCTATATAACCTTTGTTCTCCTGGGAAACACACTCTCGCCTCACCGCTGCGCCGGATAGAGGCTGGGAGTCAATTTTAGAATTGATCAATAAAGACTCGTTGCTTTTGCATCGGAGGAGGATCCCTAGTGGTGGATTATTGGGGACACCGAACTCTGGGCATAACATTTTGGGGGCTCATCCGTGATCCGCCCAAAACCCTCAAGGGACCCCCACTCTGAGAGTCTGCTGTCCGTGGTAAGTGTCTATGTGTTGTGTGTTCTGTCCTATGCGAGCTCGCTTCTGTAATCTGGCCTGATAAGATCTAAGTGGATGCACTGGTGGATCTCGGGCAGGAGGAGTCAGGGGACGCCTTGAACCTCCATCTTGCGGGGTGTAAAAGCCCCACCTGGTGGGGTGTAAAAGCCCCACCTGGCGGGGTGTAAAAGCCCCATCTGGCGGGGTGTAAAAGCCCGATCTGGCGGGGTGTAAAAGCCCCATCTGGCTTTTTTTCAGTTTTTCTTCCGCGGGGTCGGAAGGCTGTTCTTAGGTGTCTCTGTTTCTTTGGTGTCTGTATTCTTTTGTTTGATTTTGTGGACTCACTGGACGGATGCTATGGGACTGACTCAAACTACTCCTTTAAGCATTATGGTCATTTTAAAGTTAAGGGCTGGGCCAAACCTGCTGGCCAGCCTCAGTTGTGGTTTTCCAGATCTGCTGAGAACTTGGACCTTGAAGCTTACTGAATTCAAAGGATAAAAAACTTATGTCTTGAATTTTTGAAGGTTATTCTCAAAAATGTTACTGATTGAGAAAAATTGTGTGTTGTGGTAGCTAAATGCCTTTGCTGAATGAATGTCTGGTGAAAGTGTGAGAGTGTGGAGGGAGGGGGCCTGCCCTCTCCTCTCCTTTGTTTGGCTCCACAACTTTGGTCAGGCAGGTATTTGAGTGAAGATCTGTGAAAACAGGTCACCCCTGCCTCGTCTGTCCCTCGTCACTGATCATCATGAGGTTGGGACAAAGTAAACCGGCTGTTCTTAATTACATGTTAAAAAATTTTTTTTAAGGAATACAGTAGAGATTGTAAAATTAAAATGAATGCTAAAACACAGAGGAAGCATGAGTGAACTGAGTGAACAGCTGTTTGTTTGTGTGGAACTAGCCAATTTCTACCAAGAGGGGGGACTGGGCGCAGTCTTAACTCCTCCGGTAGGTTCTCACCAAAACGTTGGTCAAGAATTCTGTCCTGGGACATGGGTACCAGGAGTGCCACCATGCCCGTCTGGGGAGTTGGGCATTGTTTTTTTTATCTGCTCAGCTCCAGTCTGGGCTAGTCTACTGAGAGTGTGAATACGAGTGTTTATTTTGGCTGCTCATTACTAGTCTGTGTAAAGTGAAAGTTACTTCGATTTATTTTGCATTTCTGTTCATTCATCTGGCTGAACATTTGTACTGGACCCGCGGTGGGCTGCAAAAATCTCTAGCAATTCTCACAGTCTTTTGCTCGCCACTACAGAAGGAATCAGCCCACTTAGTTAATATAAATTTCTGTCTATCAGTTGCTCTTACCTGGGTTGTAAATCGCTGTAATTCCAAGATTGCTTAGTTCTGAGATTGCTTATAAAAGAGTAAAAGAAAAAAATCTGTGAGGAAAAGCAGGCTGGGCTGAGAGAAGTGGGGCGGAGGAGGGTTGGCAGTTATGCTGCTGGCTGCAAACCTAACAAGTCTTATCAATAAACTTCAAGGTTACAAAAAATAACTGTAAGCACAGTCTTTCTCTGCCCTGGTTTATTCTTTTAACCCCTCCAATGCTGAATCAGACCGATACCTGTTCTTTGTTTTATTAAAAAAGGTCTAGATATATCTTAAGAGTAAAAGTACATTTAAAATATGTTTTAAATATTAATCTAAAATTGTTGAATTTTCACCTTTGATAATCATTAAAGGATTAAGGTTTCTAAAAATAAAATAAAACAACAACTGGACTCCTGCTAGAAAAGCGGAGGAGGAACAAAGGTATAATCTGAAGCCCCCCCCCCCCCCCCCCCGCTGATTTAGAACTCTTTGCCAGGCAGACTCAGCCCCTGAGAGCCAGGTCAAAGAAGTGGGGGCTGAATGCCTGAGCTGCCAGCAAGGCCAGGATGCCCCTGGTGGAGAAGAGGTGTGCGCTGAGTCATAGAGAGCCTACAGGAGTTACAGCAACTGCTAGTGGGCACCTAGGTCCAGGCTAAGCTGTAGAAAGCCTAGGTGCTGGAGCAGATGGTACAGCACTTGCTGCAGGGGAGAGATTGTGGGCGCGAGCAGCTGCAGGCAGAAGCCAGTGAGCACTTTGCTGCGGGCTACATCCAGTGAACCCCTGCTTGAGTCCATACCACTGCAAAAGGGCAGTGGCCTCCTGCATTTGCTGGGGGACACTCTGGCTGGGCCTCTGGGAGACCCTAGGCTGGAAGAGGAGGGGTTAATATCTCCTTCCAGTGCACTCCCTTGAAAGAGGCCTGGTTGCTGCTCTGCCACAAAGGGAACAGGTAAAAAGGCAAAAAGCAGGGCCCTAAGAGTTCACAAAAAAGCACTCTCCCTGGACCTGGGAGCTATCAGGACTTTCAAATTCTCCAAGAGAGGAGGAGTATGACTTAGACTGGACAAAACCTCCTTGGGGTAGAAAAACCGGAGGCTGCATATTGAACTTATAGACTGCAGGTGGCTGGGAAGAGGTCCAAGCCCAGTTATATAGGGGTTAAGCTACCATGTACAGCAAAACAACTTTCTCCTGTGCCAGAATACATTTTAAAAAAATTGAATGCATGATAAACCAGTAAGCTGGAACAAGTAAAATAGGGAAACGGAGAAGAAATCCTATCTTCCCTAAACCAATGACACTTGGGAGTAAATGCTTTGCATTTGCCTCCCTAAAACAAAGGTTAAATCGTTTATGTCACTCTGATTAGTGTCATTTGTTGTCCACAGCCAGGGACAAATGAAGTTAAAAAATAAGCCTTATTTTGATTAGTACCTTTATTCAGGAGGAGCCAACCGGGTCCCTCCCTGCAACATAAATGATAAAATGTATGTTAAGGAATTTTAAAATTGCTCAAACCTCGCTGCCTTGGGTCCAGTTCTGCATGTGTAAGAAGGGACAGAGTAAAGGCCAGAAGAGGCTGGCAAGGCCATCCAAATCACCCAGCCGCTATTGGGGAGAGCCGCCTGAGGCGGACCTCCTCAGACTGATATCAGCTGACTCTGACTAGGACAGATTGGGCTTTTTCCAACTGGGCCCCCGTGAGCCGATGGTCAAAATGAAGATCGGGGGCTAGACTGGGAACTTTATGATTGATGCAGCGGCAGCGCACTCGGTAGTTACTCAGAAGGTAGCTCCCCTCTCAGGACAGGAAGTCACCAATATTGGAGCTACAGGTACAGTACCACAGCTGCAGACTGTTCTGCCACCCCCGCCTATGTCAGTGAGGCGGCCATCAGGTGGTTCATGAATTCCTATATTTACCAGTTGACCTGGTCCCTCTAATGGGCAGAGACCTTTTAGCCAAAATGGAATCAGAAACCACTTCTACCCCAGATGGCTCACCACAGCCTTGCCTAGGTGAAGAGACCTCTCCAATTATCCTGTCCTTAACAGTGCCGAGAGAGAAAGAATGAAGACTTTATACCCCCCAGCCAAAGGACCCCAAATCTGTTCTTGTCAGGCCCCCATCAGGGGACTTGGGCAGTGTTTCTGTTATCTGCCAAAATTCCCAAGACTGTAAAAGTACTTGTTCACTGAAAAGGTAAAAATGTAAATGTTTATTTGATATTAATATATCTACTTAGGTATAAATATTTGTAAGATAAATAAAACCCCTGCTTAGTTTCCTGGTGTATTCTGGAGCGGCCTATTCAGTCTTGACAGAGCCAACGGGACCAGTAACATCTAAAAAGACATCCACCCGTTCTAAAAGCCACCAGACAAACTGCCTTTTTCCTTGGACATCAAAGAGGACTGGTGACCTCAGAAAGAACACGGTAATTCATGCGTTTCTAGTCATGCCAGAATGCCTGTACCCCTTACTTGGATGTGATCTCTTACAGCAATTACAAGCCACCCATAAGCTTGTTCGAGATGCCCTGCCAGTGCCACCTCGGAATCTGTACATGCTTTCCAGCCTGGGGACTCGATGTGGGTAAAAAAGTTCACGACCACAGGACTCACCCCAACTTTAAAAGGACTATACCTGCAGAAAATTGTATAAGAGACTCAGATGATGCCTGCATCTTCTTAAACATGGCTTCAGAAAGACAAGGACAATTTTACCTTATATAGAAAGGTCAAAGAGTGGACTTTAGTCACCTCCCTAAAATGTTTGTATAGCCCTGCCATATCTCATATTTAGTAGCGGAGGATTTGACTGCCTGAAGAGGCCATGATGCCAATATTATGTTTCATTGTATTAATGTGTTGTATTAACCTTCAATTCTCTTACAGGTTTAAATGTAGCTGTAACTGGCAAATGTCCAGTCTCGCACACTGAGGAACATTGCTATAGCTATGTGTTAGCTGTCCTGGAAGGGGACTATGTGGGGTGAACTCCAAAAGTAAAGTGTGTCTAGCTGCCAAGAGGGCAGGTGCCCAACTGGGCAAAGGAGAATACCCATCAGGTTTTAGTCTCTATCGAGAGACAGTGGACATTTCCAGCCTGTATACTATCATGTAGGCCTGTGTGACCATGCCCATGTCAGAGGTGGCACAAAACCTCAATTGTAGAAAACTGGGAAAAGCCTGTTTGGAATCGATGGTCTGAAGCATGGTTATGCATTTCTAAAGAACATAGAAAGACGGTTTAAAGGCTGGTTTGAAAGTATAAAATTTATAAAAGTTGTGTTTATGAAAAAAAAAAAAAAGAAATGTTAAAAGAAAATGAATCAAATGTTACAGGCCAGTAAGTCAGAAAGAGTAAATAACTTACATTCTGCCTCACTAAACAGAGGGTAAATAGTTATGCCAATGTACTTAGAAAGAACTGATAAAAGAAATCCAGCAGTTACTGTTTTGTTATAACTCTGAAGAGTCCATGAGAAAGAACTAACAAGAAAAATCAGAAGATCTTAGAGCAGATCAGTACGTTTTTCTCCTTATATAATTCCTGTGAAATTTGGCAATGCTAAATAAGTCATGGCAATACATTTGTTTGCATGAAATCAATAAGACCGCTTTTCAATAGTGATTTTATTGACCGGAAACTTTGGCTGGAGTATCATGTTTTAAAAAAACCTGTCTGAGCTCTGAAGACTTGAAGCCAAAAAAAGTGCCACAGGAAAGGCCTGGTATCCTACTTGGAAGCCCTGAAGATGGCTGGCGCTGGAGCGTCAGGCCCATGCCCTACAAGCACTGGCGGTTGGTAAGAGTAGAAGGGGAGCAATAAGGATGCCTCTGAGTACCTGCAGAACCCCACACACTCTGGGCCGCAACGAGTAGGAGGGCTACTGAGATGGGCCTTAAAGCCTTGAGCGTGGGCTCAGGTGGAGTTGCTACAGGTGATGGATTCACCTAACGCAGCAGATACTGCAGGCAGGCCTGATGGCAGCTGGATGGCTTGGCTTCCTGGCCCTACGGGACACATTAAGATTCAATCATGAAACTCCAGCAAAGGTAGTCAGTTACCATTCTTGTTGTGTTTATGCAAACATCAGGCCAAATTGAATACAGTAGATAAATTGGTCTTGATTTGGCTTTTTGATAGCCATAGAGGAATTTTAAGAAGAAAAATCCTATTTCAATAGAAGTTGTTAAAGCTTCTTTCCCTTCCACCAAACCATTTGTTATAGTTTGTCTCTGCCAGGTCACAAGCCCAGCTCCTTCTGTGCCCAGGACAGCAGGGAGCCTGTCTGGAAGGTGACCTCTGACTAGACACACCCGCTGCAGATCACGCTCAAGAAGACAGGGAACCTCGGCGGACCCCTTCTAACCCTCCTGATGCTGTTGACTTTCGGCCTTTGCATTATCAACAGACTAGTCCAATTTATCAAGGAATGTATGAAAGTAATTCAGTTAATAGTTCAGTCCGTCTCATGATTGAGCCGGAAGTTCCAAGACAAGGGGGGAATGAAGGGACAGAACGGTACTTGAAAGAACTAAGCAGAACTAAGCAGAAATACATCCTCCTCCCTCTTCAAGTACGAGGCATAGACATGCTCTACTCCCTCTCCTCTATCTTGTCTTGCAAGGCTGGGCCCTCAGCCCAAGCCCCCCCCACCACAACCCCGAGAGTGACCACAAGAACGCTGGTATTGTCCTAACTCTCCCAACCACCCACCTGAGTGGACCAATGAAGCTCCAGAAATGTAGCTGAGGTCCTAATAAGGCTATAGTGGAGGATGGCTCCAACCTTCAGAATGTGATGGTCACTTCCTGACCCTTATGCTGTAAAACCCTGACCGATCTCTGTAACTCACATCACCCCTAAAGCCCACCCCAAATAGCTAGCCCTATATAACCTTTGTTCTCCTGGGACACACTCTCTCGCCTCACCGCTGCGCCGGATAGAGGCTGGGAACCAATTCTAGAATTGATCAATAAAGACTCATTGCTTTTGCATCGGAGGAGGCTCCCTGGTGGTGGATTATTGGGGACCCCGAAATCTGGGCATAACAGTGATGTCAAACCACACCATGGCAACCACTGATTTTGGGCAGCCAGGGCTGAAGTGAGTGGCTCCTCAATAACATGAAAAGTATATATAGAAGGCAGAACCCTTAGAGTAGTGTCTGTTTCCTCAAGATAGAGAAACTTAATAAGACGATTTTGTAGACTAGTAGAGTTACGGAATAAGACTCCAAACACAAGAATGGATGAAGAAACTGTAAGTCCAAAAGTCAATTTTATGTTTGTATGGGGGTGGGGTATGGATTGTCATGGTGGCAGTCATGAGGAACAGGGTGTTGTGTTAGTGGTGGAAGTGTATAATAAATAATTTTATTTCCTTTTTACATGGCAGACTATTGAATATTGTTAAACTATCACAGGATGGCCAGCTCAAGATGCCACAAGTGATTGAGTTTTTCTTTATTTTATTATTATGCCACAAGTGATTGAGTTTTTCTTTTAACATCATGGTCTAGAACAGCATTGTTGTATATTGGAGATACTAGAGAAGTGAAGTTTGACGCTGTTTCCCTGATGATGATGGATCTAAGGAGGGGGGCAGGCATGTGAGAAGGGAGTAATGTAGATTTCTTTAGTTGGGGCACCAGACAAGCCATTCCATACTGAGTCAGACACTTAGCATAAGGTCAAGGATAAGTCTGAACGGGGATTTTATTCCCAACACTTTCTCATACTGACAAGGAAAAAAGAAGCTGATGTTTACTTTAGGTTTGCGTTGGTGCGGGGGGATGGATGGTGGTGGTCACAGTCATGAGGAACAGGAGGTTTTGTTAGTGCTGGCAGTGTATAATAATGAACTTGATTTCCTTTTTACATGGTAGACTATTGAATAGTGTTAAACTATTGAAAGGATGGTCAGTTCAAGATGTGAAGTTTTATGCCACAACTGGTCCAGTTTTTCCTTTAACAACTTGGTCTAGAACAGCATTGCTGGATATTGGAGATACTAGAGAAGTAAAGTTTCACTCTGTTTCACTGTTGATTCATTTCTTCTTACATTTTCACCATACATAAGTATGATATTAGTAATAAGGGAAATTGGGTGTGGTGTGCATGGTTATTATCTTCACAATTTTTCTGTAAATCTGGAACTATTCTGAAATAAAACAGGCATTAAAACAACACTCAATTTCCTAGGAATGGTAGCAACTGAACATAGTGGAATGGATCACTGAAATGACTGGGGAGTATTCCAATTGTTTTGAGGAAACACCACCTCCTGCCATACGCTGGACTATAATAGAATTAGAGGAAATAGGAGAGAGAGAGGTCATTTTGGTCAAAAATTTAGAATTTAAGAGGAAGGTCTCTGTTCTATAACCAGAGTGTCTGAGAGTTCTGCATCCTCTGCCACGCCCGCCCCGCCTGGATGGTGTAGATGTGGCTTTGTCATGTCAAGACACACCATGGCAACCACTGAATTTGGACAACCAGAGCTGAAGTGAGTGGCTCCTCATTAACCTAAAGAGTATATATAGAGGCCAGGACCCTTTGAGTAGTGTATGTTGCCTCAAGATAGCTTAACTTACTAAGAAGATATTGTACACTAGTGGAGATAAGGAATAAGACTCCAAACACAAGGATGGATGAAGAAACTGCTAGTCCAAAAGTGAATTTATGTATGAATTTGGCGGGGCGTGGGATGGATTGTGGTGGTCGCTGTCATGAGGAGAAGGGTGTTGTGATGGGGAGGGATTTAAGGAGGGGGAAGTCATCTGAGAAGGGAGTAATATAGATTTCTCTATTTGGGGCACCTTACAAGCCATTCCATACTGAGCCACACAAAAGGAGAAGTCTGAATTGCGATTTTTTTCTCCACACTTTCTCATACTTGCAAGGAAAAAAGAAGCTGATGATTAATTTAGGTTTCGATATGGGTGGGTGGGATGGATGGTGGTGGTCGCAGTCATGAGGAACAGGGTGTTGTGTCAGTGCTGGCAGTATATAATAATGAATTTGGTTTCCTTTTTACACGGTAGACTATTGAATATTGTTAAACTATTGAAAGGATGGAAATCTAGAACTATGCTAAAATAAAACATCCATTAAAACAACACTCAAGGATGGTACAATATCTGCATATCAATAAATGTGATACATCACATAAATTGAAAGAAAAAAAACACATGGTCATATCAATTGATGCAGAAAAATCATTTGACAAAATTCAACACCCATTTTTGATAAAAACTCTCAGTAAGGTGGGAGTAGAAGGATCATACCTCAACATAATAAAAGCCATATATGACAGGCCCACAGCCAGCATCATACTCATTGGACAAAACTAACACCATTTCCCCCAAGAACAGGAACAAGACAGGGATGTCCCCTCTCACCACTGCTGTTCAATATAGTACTGTAAGTATTAGACATCGCAATTAGGCAAGAAGATGAAATAAAAGGCATCCAAATTGGAAAAGATGAAGTAAATCTGTCCTTATTTGCTGACGACATGATATTATACATACAAAACCCTAGAGACTCCATCAAAAAACTACTAGACTTAATACATGAATTTGGCAATGTAGAGGCATACAAAATTAACCGCAAGAAATCTGAGGCATTTCTATACACCAATAGTGAACTTTCAGAAAGAGAGATTATTAAAACAATCCCATTTACCATCGCACCAAAAAAATTAAGCTACCTAGGAATAAACTTAACTAAAGAGGTAAAAAACCTCTACTCAGAAAACTACGGGACGCTGAAAAAACATATAGAGGAAGACATAAACAGATGGAAGAACATACCGTGTTCATGGATGGGTAGAATCAACATCATTAAAATGTACATACTACCCAAAGCAATCTATAAATTCAATGCACTTCCCATCAAAATACCAACGGCATACTTCACAGATCTAGACCGAACTCTCCAAAAATTCATCTGGAATAAAAAAATGACCCTGAATAGCTGCAGCGATCCTGAAAAAGAACATAGTAGGTGGGATCTCAATACCAGATATCAAGATGTATTTCAAAGCCACTGTTCTCAAAACTGCCTGGTACTGGCACAAGAACAGGCATATAGATCAATGGAATAGAATAGAGAGCCCAGAAATTGGCAAGAACCAATATGCTCAATTAATATTTGACAAAGGAGGCAAGAACATTCAGTGGAGCCAAGATAGTCTTTTCAATAAATGGTGTTTGAAAAATTGGACATATATATGCAAGAAAATGAAACTAGACCACCAACTTACACCATAAACAAAAATAAACTCAAAATGGATAAAGGACTTAAATGTAACACTGGAAACCATAATAATTCTAGAAGAATCTAAATGCAACAAAATCTCAGACATATGCCGAAATAATTTCTTCACTGATGCAACTCCTAGGACATTTGAAACTAAAGAGAAAATGAACAAATGGGACCACATCAAAATAAAAAGCTTCTGCACAGCAAAAGAAACCATCAACAAAACAATGAGAAAACCCACTGTGTGTGAAAACATATTTGCCAATGTTATATCTGATAGGGGCCTAATCTCCAAAATTTATAGGGAACTCATACAACTTAACAAAAGGAAGTTAAACAATCCAATCAAAAAATGGGCAAATGACCTAAATAGACACCTCTCAAAAGAGGATATTCAGAAAGCCAAGAGACATATGAAAACATGCTGAAAGTCACTAATCATCTGAGAGATGCAAATCCAAACTACAATGAGGTACCATCTCACACCTGTCCAACTGGCTATCACCAACAATCAACAAACGACAGGTGCTGGAGAGGATGTGGAGAAAAAGGAACACTTGTGCACTGCTGGTGGGAATGCAGACTGGTGCAGCCACTATGGAAGACAGTATGGAGTTTCCTCAAAAAACTGAAAATGGAACTCCCATTTGACCCTGTGATCCCACTTCTAGGAATATATCCCAAGAAAGCAGAAACACAAATCAGAAAGGATACATGCTCCCCTATGGTCATAGCAGCACAATTCACCATATCTAAGGTCTGGAAACAGCCTAAGTGCCCATCAGTAGATGAATGGATGAGAAAACTCTGGTACATCTACACGATGGAATACAATGCTGCTGTAAAAAGAAAGGAGCTCTTACCGTTTACAGTGGCATGGATGGAACTGGAGAGCATTGTGCTAGGTGAAATAGGCCAGTCAATGAGGGAAAGGTACCACATGATCTCACTCATTCATGGATAATAGAGACCATTATAAACTTTTGAACAATAATAGATACAGAGGCAGAGCTGCCTCAAACAGATTGTCAAACTGCACTGGGAAGGCCGGGGAAAGTTGGGGGGCAGGAGGGAGGGGGGTAAAAGTTCAACCTAAGGACTTGTATGCATGCATATAAGCATACTCAATGGACATAAGACACTGGGGGATAGGGGAGGCTAGGGTACTGTCAAGGGCGAGGGGGAAAAAAAGGACACATATGTAATACCCTTTGAAATACTTTAAGCAATAAAAAAAGTGATTTCAGCAATTAAAAAAAATAAAATAAAAAAATAAATCTAGAAAATTTTTTTTCATTTATAATGCTAACAGTGAGACACCCAGGAAAACACACATGGTGTCAAAATAAGCCAAAGGAAAATCATTTGGGCAAATATAAAAAGTACTCTAAGTAAAAATTTCTTTATTAACCTAAGGTCGAGAATATGTTTGTTTATTTTCAGAAAACAACTACAAGACCACGTGGATTGCTGCACCAGAGAGGAATTCTCAGGAATGCTCCAGTCATGAAGACAAGAGGAGAGACAGTTCAGAGATGGAGACGCTGAAGACGCTTTTCCATGCTAGCAGTCAGCAGCTGTGTGTCGCTGCAGATTGCCCAGGACCAAACCAGAGAGGGTCGGACCTGCATTGCCACCATTGTTCCACAATCCAGAACTGAAATATCATTGTTGAAATGTACACATAAGGAACTGTTGGACATTGAAATTGGGACTTAAAACAATTTTTGTCCTTGAAATGTTATGCTTAAGTTTTAAAATGTTTTGGGTTACGGATTGGCATTGTTATCGTTTTAATAGCCAGAGTTTTGTTCTTGATGTTTAAGTTTTATTTTCATTATAGTAGCTTAATTAATAAGACAAAAAAGGGTGAGATGTGGGAAACTGACATAGGGTTAAGCCTTGGACTGACCTGCTGGCAAAGTCACAAACAAGTCCTAGCTTAGAGGGCACAGTCCTCTTAGCATAATTAGGCTTGACCTTATGACACTCCCTAGATGTTATCTGGGAATCTAATGGGCTGAGGAAGTGCAGGAAGTATAACCATGGTGTAAACAAGTGAAACTCACAATGAAAGTGAAACTTTGGTAACCACTACCTTGTTTACCACTCACTATAAAAAGCTTCGTGCTGACAACCCCCACCCCTCTCAAGGAAGACGGCATCGTGACCTGGGTCCATTCCACTCCCGTGCAGTCAGCGGACCCATCCATGACCCGGAAAGACTTCATCACCAAATGGAGCATCGATCGAGATCAACCCTACCTGCACAAGCTCAAGCTGCAGCGTGCTCGACCTGCCTGATTCTGGTAACATTGCTCACGATCACTCCTGTCACCTGGAGCCCCCCCAATACTGTGTAATAGACTTAGATGATGCCTGCTTCTTCATGGACATGGATCCAAAGAGACAAGGACAATTTATAGGATCACATGTTTAGTAGCAGAAGATTGGGCTGCCTGAAGCGGCCATGATGCCAATATTATGTTTCATAGTATTGATATGTTATATTGACCTTTGATTCTTTTGCAGGTTTAAATGTGTGTTGGCTGTCCTGGAAAGGGACTGTGTGGGGTGACCCCCAAAAGTAAAGGGTCTCTAGCTGCCAAGAGGACAGGTGCCCAACTGGGCAGGGAAGGGTGCCCATCAGGTTCTGGTCACTGTTGAGAGACAGTTGAGAGTTGGCAGCATGTATACCATTTGCAGGCCTGCGTGACCATGCCCATGTCAGGGGTAGTAAGCTGGAAAAGCCTGTTTAGAATAGAATGTCTACGCATGGTGATGCAGAGAAAGAAAGTTTAATGCCAACAATTACTGTTTTGTTATAACTCTGAAAAATCCATGAAAAGGAATTGGCAAGGAAAGTCAGAAAATCTTAGAGTAGATCAGTATGTTTTTCTCCTTATGTAATTCCTCCGAAATCTGGCAATGCTAAATAAGTCATGGCAATACATTTCTTTGCATAAATTTAATAAGACCAGATCCTGATAATGGTTTTATTAACAGAAAACTTTGACTGGAATATCATGTTTTAAAGAGCGCTGTCTGAGCTCTAAAGACTTGAAGTCAGTAAGAATGCCACGAAGAAAGCCTGGTATCCAGGTTGGGAGCCCTGAAGATGGCTGGCGCTGGAATATCAGGCCGATCCCCTACGATAACTGGCGGTTGGTAAGAGTAGAAGGGGAGCAGAAAATATGCCTCTACATCCCTGCGGAACCCCCACACACTCTGGGCCACAACGAGTGGGAGGTCTACTGATATGAGCCTTAAAGCCTGGATCGTAGGCTCAGGTGGAGTTGCTACAGGTGAGGGATTCACCTAACTCCGCAGATACTGTAGGCAGGCTTGATGGAAGCTGGATGGCTTAGCTTCCTGGCCTATGGAGCACATTAAAATTCAACCATGAGACTGCAGCAAAGGTAGTCAGTTACCATTCTTGTTGTGTTTATGCAAACATCAGGAGAGTAGGTAAATTAATCTTGATCTGGCTTTTTGATAGCCATGGAGGAATTTTAAGAAGAAAAATCCTATTACAATAGAGGCTGTTAAAGCTAAAATGGTTTCTTTCCCTTCCACCGAACCATTTGTTAAGCATATAGGGATAGTTCAGTTGATAGTTCTGTGTGCCCAGTATGGGCCTCTAGCAATGGTAGAATAGTAATGCAGTCCCTCTCATGATTGAGCAGGAAGTTCCAAGAAACTGGAGGAATGAAAAGGCGAAGGATATGCCCTCCATCTTCCCCGTATCCTCAATGTTGGCTCAGCCGCCATGTGCTCAGGATAGTACCAGCTTCCTGTATTCCAGGACACTGCTGGCCACGCACAGAACCTTTTTAAACTAACAAATGACAATCAGGGGACGTGCGTGCCTTAGAGATGACCACACCCTGTGTAATAAGACCCAACTTGCACCTATCCAATCGGCAGGGCCCACAATCATCTCCCCTCCCCTAACCCCACCCCCCTATTAAAACCCCATTTTTTCCCACAGGCATTCTCTCTCTTCTCGCCTTTGTGAGGATAGGAGGCAGACATGGGTCTGTGATAATAAAGGACTCTTTGTTTTTGCATTGGACACGGCTGGCTCCCTGGTGAGGTCTGTTTGGGATTTAAAATCTGGGCATAACAATAACCAAGATAGTGGCGATGGTAAATTTGGACTTTAAGCTGAATGAAGACAAGAGGGAGAAAGATAGAATGAATCAGATAATTGTATTTTACTACAGGAAGGGGAAAACCTCCAGTAAGCAAGCCAACAAATGCAGAAGAAGAAGTGGTGGATTGTTCATCTACCACAGGTGATACACAGGTTCTCCGAGAGGAATACACGTTATAATGTGAATCCTGCTATAAACAATGCTTCAGAAAAGGGCATTATGAGAAGATGAATATATTACTGGTCTCCTTGAATAAATACCAGCAAGTGTATAAAGGAAATATGTTTGTATTTTTGTGTGTTTTCAGATGATGGAGAGGGATGTAAGGAGGGGGCAGGCGGGTGAGAAGGGAGTAATGAAGAATTCTTCAATTGGGGCATCAGACAAGCCAGACCATACTGAGCCAGAAACCTTCAATAAGGACAAGGAGAAGACTGATTGGGGATTTTTTCCTCAACATTTTCTAATACTGACAAGGAAGAAAGGAACCTGATGTTTAATTTAGGTTTGGATTAGGGGGGCGGGGGGATGGATGGTTGTGGTCGCTCTCATGAGAAACAAGGTGTTGTGTTTGTGCTGGCAGTGTATAGTAATGACTTTGATTTCCTTTTTACATGGTAGACTATTGAATATTGTTAAAGTATTGACAGGATTATCAGCTCAAGATGTGAAGTTTATGCCGCAACTGGTACAGTTTTTCCTAAAACAACTTGGTCTAGAACAGCATTGCTAGATATTGGAGTTACTAGAGAAGTGAGGTTTCACTCTGTTTCACTGGTGATTTACTTCATGTTACATTTCCCCATACCAAAGTGACATATTAGTAATAAAGGAAATTATGTACGGTGCACATGGGCATTATCTTCACAATTTTTCTGTAAATGGAACTATTTTAAAATAAAACATCCATAAAACAACACTCAAAATACTAGAAAATGGTAATATCCGAACATAGTGGAACAGACCACTGAAACGAAAGGGTTGTATGGCAAGAGGCTTAGAGTAGACAATACCTCCCTGCCATATGCTGGACTATAATGGTACTAGAGGATATGAGAGAGAGAGAGAGGTCAGTTTGGGAAAATTTTAGGAGGTAAGAGGAAGGTATCTTTTCTATAATCAGATCATCTGAGAATTCTGCATCGACTCCCACCCCCACACCCCCCCCTCCTTCCTTGGTCTAGCTGAGGCTTTGTGATGTCAAGCCACACCGTGGCAACCACTGATTTTGGGCAACAAGAGCTGATGTGATTAGCTCCACTTTGACATAGAGAGTATATAATAGGCCAGGACTCTCTGAGTAGTGTCTGTTGCCTCAAGATAGCCAAACTTACTAAGAAGATACTGTAGACTTTTGGAGATAAGGAAGAAGACTACAAACACAAGGATGGATGAAGAAACTGCAAGTCCTAAAGTGAATTAGAAGTCAGTGTCTCAACTGGATGATGAAGAAGTGGATAAGGTCAGAATACCTTATTCAAATGCTCCCCCTTCCCCCTTAATTCCTAACCCAAGATTCTGGCCTTGTCCTTTTTGGCCAAACACACTTCCTTGTTCAATCCATTGTCATTCAATTAGAAGCCCATTTCCAAATCATTCTCCAATTTCTTCCCCAAAACCAATGTCTTTCTGTGTTTAACTTGTTTCCAAAGTACATATGTTATGCCCAGATTTCAAGATCTGAGTCCAGTGCAAAAACATAGAGTCTTTTATTCAAGCCCGGGACTTGGTCCCCCTCCTGCCTCTATTACTGGATGCAAGAGAGAGCCCCAAGTCCCACGGGAAAAAAAGTATTCATAGGGCTTGTGGTCATGGTGTGGGGGCACACTCTGACCACTGATTTGGCCGATTCCGGTTGTTTTTTTGAGGGCGGGGGGCTAGTGATGCAAGGGCAGGGTGCAGCTAGGGTCTTTTTACACAACCACAGGGGGGTGGCTAGCATACCCTTGGCTTTGGGGTAGTTTCTACCGCTTTCCCATTGGCTGAGATAAGGGCAGGCTGAGTAACTGATACATTCTGAGGCTTTTTCTTGGAAAAGGGGATAAGGACACAGCTATCAGTACTATTCTGTCCTTTCATTCACCCCTTGTCTGGAACTTCCGGCTCAATCATGAGACGGACTGAACTATCAACTGAACTACTTTTATACACTTCTTGACAAATTGGACTAGTCTGTTAATAATGGAAGGGCCGTAAGTCAACAACAGCAGGAGGATTATAAGGGGTCTGCTGAGGTCCGCTGTCTTCTTGAGGGTGATCTGCAGCGGGTGTGTCTAGTCAGAGGTCACCTTCCAGTCAGACTCCCTGCTGTCTGCCTCATACCTTCCATTCTAAATAGGCCTTTCCCTGATCTGTACAGCCGAGGTTTGTACTACTCCTGACATGGGCATGGTCATTCAGGCCTGCAAGACAGTACACAGGCTGCCAACTGTTAGCTGTTTCGCAATAGAGACCAAAACCTGATGGGTATTCTTCTTTGTCCAGTTGGGCATCTGCCCTCTTGGCAGCCAGACACCCTTTACCTATGGGGTTCATCCTTTATAGTCCCCTTCCAGGACAGCTAACAGATAGCTATAACAGTGTCCCTCAGTGTGGCAGACTGGATACTTGCCAGTTATTCCCAAAGACTTCCAAGACTGTAGACCATCACCGGTCCACCGATAAAGCTACATTTAAACCTGTAAGAGAATTGAAGGTTAATACAACATATTAATACAATGAAACATAATATTGGCACTATGGCTGTTTCAGGCAACTAAATCCTCTGGTACTAAATGTGAGACATGGCAGGGCTACACAAACATTTTTAGGGAGGTGACTAAAGTCCACTCTTTGACCTTTCTTTTTTTAAATTTATTTTTTATATTTATTTATTGCTTAAACTATTACAAAGGGTATACATATGTGTCCATTTTTGACCTTTCTATATAAGGTAAAATTGTCCTTGTCTTTCTGAAGCCATGTCTATGAAGATGCAGGCATTATCTGAGCCTATTCTACAATTTTCTGCAGGTATAGTCCTTTTCAAATTGGGGTGAGTCCTGGGGTCTTGAGTTTCTTTACCCACACCGAGTCCCCAGGCTGGAAAGGATGTACAGAGTCTGAGGTAGCACTGGCAGGGCATCTCGAAAAAACTTATGGGTGGGTTGTCATTTCTGTAAGAGATCATGTCCAAGTAATGGGTACAGGCATTCTGGCATACCTAGAAACGAATGAGTTACTGTGTTCTTTCTGAGGTCAACAATCCTCTTTGATGTCCAAGGAAAAAGGCAGTTTCCTGGTGGCTCTTAGAACTGGTGTCTTCTTAGATGTTTCTGGTCCCCTTGAATCTGTCAAGACTGAATAGGCTGCTCCAGAATACACCAGAAAATTAACCAGGGGTTCTATTTACCTACAAATATTTATACCTAGGTAGACATATAAACATCAAATAAACATCCACATTTACACCTTTTCAGTGAACAAGTACTTTTACAGGCTTGGGAATTTTGGCAGATAAAAGGAACACTGCCCACGTTCATCGATAGGGGGCTGACAATCACGAATGTGGGGGCCTTTGGCTGGGGGGTATAGCGTCTCCATCCTTTCTCTCTCAGCACTGCTAAGGACAGGATCATTCGAGAGGTCTCTTCACCTAGGCAAGGCTGTGCTGAGCCATCTGGGGCAAAAGTGGTTTCTGCTTCCATTTTGGCTAAAAGGTCTCTGTGCATTAGAGGGACCAGGTCAACTGGTAAATATAGGAATTAATGAACCACCTGATGGCTGCCTAACTGACATCGGCGGGGGTGGCAGAACAGTCTGCAGCTGTGGTACCTTTCCAGTAACTCCAATATGGTGACTTCCTGTCCTGAGAGTGGAACTACCTTCAGAGTAACTACCGAGTGCTCTGCCCCTCTATCAATGATAAATTTCACAGTCTGGCCCTCGATCTTCATTTTGACCATTGTATCATGGGTTCCCAGTTGGAAAAAGCCAAGTCTGTCTTGGTCAGAGTCAGCTGTTGCCAGTCCAATGAGGTCTGCCTCAGGTGGCTCTGGCTAATAGTTGCTGGGTGGTTTGGATGGCCTTGCCAGATTCTTCTGGCCTGCTACTGAACTTTACTCTGTCCATTCTTACACACACAGAACTGGACTCTAGGCAGCGAGGTTTGAGCAATTTTAAAATTCCTTAACATATTTTTTAGCATTCATGTTGTAGGGAGGGACCAGGTTGGCTCCTCCTGAATAAAAGAACTCATCAAAATAAGGCTTATTTTCTAACTTCATTTGTCCCTGGGTGTGGAAAACAAATGACACTTATCAGATTGCCATAAAGGATTTAACCTTTGTTTAGGGAGGCAAATACAAAGCATTTATTCCCAAGTGTCATTGTTTTAGAGAAGATAGGATTTCTGCTCAGTTTCCCTATTTTACTAGTCCCAGATTACTGGTCTATCATGCATTCAATTTTCTTAAAATGTATTCTGGCACAGGAGAAATTTGGTTTGCTGTACACAGAGTGTTTAACCCCTATATAACTGGCTTGGACCTCTACATAGCAAACTGCAGTCTATAAGTTCAATATGCAGCCTCCGGTTTTTCTAACCCAATGAGGTTTCAGCCAGTCTCTGAGTCAGACTCCTCCTCTCTTGGAGAATTTCAAAGTCCTGATGGCTTCCAGGTCCAGGAAGTGTGCCTTTTTGACAACCCTTGGGCCCTGCTTTTTGCCTTTTTACCAGTTTCCTTCGTGGTAGAGCAGCAACCAGGCCTCTTTCAAGGGAGTGAACTAGAAGGGGATATCAGCCCCACCTGTGAGCCAGCTGCTCCACCTAGGGTCTCCCAGGGGCCCAGCCGGAGCGTCCCCCAGCAAATCCTGGAAGACGCTGCCCTTTTCCAGTGGTATGGACTCAAGCAGGGGGCTCACTGAATGTAGCCAGTAGCAAAGCGCTCTCTGGCTTCTGCCTGCAGCTGCTCGCACCCACAAGCACTGCCCCATAGCACATGTCTCATCTGTAGTTCCAGAACCTCAGTGTTCTCCAGCTTAGCCTGAACCTCGGTGCCCAGCAGCAGCTGCTGCAGCTCCTGTAGGCTATCTTTGATCCACGAGCACGAGGCTACTTCTCCACCAGGGGCTTATGGGCCTTGCGGGCAGCTCAGGCATTCAGCCCCCCCCCCCCCCCTTCTTTGACCTGGGTCTCAGATCCTGAGTCGGCCTGGAAAACATTTCTAAATTACCAGGGGGGATGCGGATTCTAGCTTTGTGCCTCCTCTGCTTTTCGAGCAAGAGTTTAGTTGGTTATTTTTGTTTTTTTGTTTTGTATTTTTTATTCTTAGAAACCTTAATCCTTTAATGATTACCAAAATGAACATTCAGCAATTTTAGTTTAATATTTATGAACATATTTTAAATGTACTTATACTCTTAAGATATATCTAGACCTTTTGTGATAAAACTAAGAACAGGTATCGGTCTGATTCAGCATTGTAGGGGTTTAAAGAATAATCCAAGGCAGAGAAAGATTGTGCTTACAGCTATTTTTTTTTAACCTTGAATTTCATTGATAAGACCTGTTAGGATTGCAGCCAGCAGCCTAACTGCGAAAACCCCTGCCCCCATTGTCTCAGCCCAGGCCCATTGCTTTTCCTCACAGAGTCGCCCTGGAAATATAACGGGTGCATAGTGAGGTTTCTTGTAGACAAAAAACCTGGAGACCATCTGAAATCCAGTTACTGATGCTTTCAGAATCCAGATGAGGGAGGAAGGAAAAGACCTGGTTATGTTCTCTATGAGGGTTCGAATAAACAATTGAAAACAGCAAGTTAAACAAAATACAGTCACAGGCAGGTTTTCTTACCGTCCTGCGGAGCTGTTCACCAAAGAGATAAGAAAACCATGAATAACAAGTTCTCTGAAATTTGCTACTTTGTTAATTTGCTAAGCAAAAAATTAACTTGAAAAGACATCTCTCTTGCTCTTTTATAAGCAATCTCAGAACTAGGAAATCTTGGAAATACAGCGATTTACAACCCAGGTAAGAGCAACTGATAGACAGAAATTTATATTAACTAAGTGGGCTGATTCCTTCTGTAGTGGCAAGCAAAAGACTCTGAGATCTGCTAGAGATTCTTGCAGCCCATCGCGGGTCCAGTCCAAACGTTCAGCCAGGTGAATTAACAGAAATGCAAAATAAGTCAAAGTAGCTTCCACTTCACACAGACTAGTAATGAGCAGCCAAAATAGACAAACACTTGTATTCACACTCTCTCGGTAGACTAGCCCAGACTGGATCTGAGCAGATAAACAAAGCAATACCCCACTCCCCAGATGTGCATGGGGGCACTCCTGGCACCCATGTCCCTGAACAGAATTCTCCACCAACCATTTGGTGAGAACCTACCAGAGGAGTTAAGACTGCTTCCATTCCCCGTCTCGGTAGCAAATTGGCTAGTCCCACACAAACAAACAGCTCTTCACTCATGCTTTCTCATTGTGTCAGCATTGATTCAAATTCCACAATCTCTATTGTTCCCCTTTACAAATTTTTTAACAGGTTTACTTTGTCTTTTTCCTCATGATGTTTGGTGACAAGAGACAGACAAGGGAGGGGGTGACCTGTTTTCACAGATCCTTACTCAGATTCCCACCTGACTGAAGTCATGGAGCCACCCAAAGGAGAGGAGAAGGCAGGACCCCTCTCTCCACACTCACATAATTTAAACAAACATTCATAAGCAAAAGCATTTAGCTACCACAAACCACAATTTTTCCCAAATCAATCTGAACCTTAAACTTTTAGCAAATATTCAGCGTTAATCAATCAGTAACACTTTTAAGAATAAACATCAAAATGCAAGACATGTTTTTTATCATTTGAATTCAGTAAGTTTCAAGGTCCCAAGTTCCAAGCAGTTCTGGAAAACCACACCTGAGGCTGGAAAGCAGGTTTGGCCCAGCCCTTCATTTAAAAATGACCATAATGCTTAAAGGAGTAGTTTGAGTCTGTCCCATAACGTCCGTCCAGTAAGTCCACAGAAAACAGAAAAAAAATAAAAGCACAGACAAATACAGTTGTCCAACTCTGAGGAAGCAAAACCAAAACAACCTTCCTACTCCGTGAAAGCAAAACTACAGATCAGCTTAGACAATGGCCATGCACCACTCCCCTCAATTTGAGGGGTTTCCAGGCATGCCAGATGGAGGATCCGGGCGTCCCCCAACTCCTCCCACCCGTGGGCCCCCAGTGCATCCCCCTAGTCCGTTATGGGCATTACAGATTTCATAAGTGAGCTCACACTGGACAGAACACACAGAAAAAAACTGACAATACAAAGACAGTTACCACGGTCTGTCAGACCCTCCGAATCGGGGTCTCTTTGAGTCTCAGGGGTTCCAGATGAGCCCCCAAATGTTCGGCCCAGATTTCAAGATCCCCCAAGACTGACCACTAGGGAGCCGAGTCCGATGCAAAAGCATAAAGTCTTTTATTGAAGCCCGAACTTGGTCCCCCCGCTGCCAACATTACTGGATGCAAGAGAGAGCCCCGAGTCCCAAGGGAACAAAGAATTTATAGGGCTTGTGGTCAGAGAGTGGGGGCACACTCTGATCACTGATTTGGCCGATTCCAGTTGGCTGAGTGATGGCAGGGGGCTAGTGACTCAAGGGCAGGGTACAGCTAGGGTTCTTCTTACACAAAGTCAGGGGGTTGGCTAGCATATTCTTGGCCTTGGGCTAGTTTCCCCGCAATTCCATTTGCTGAGATCAGGGTAGGCTGAGTAACTGATACATGCTGAAGCTTTTTCTTGGAAGAGGGGATAAGGACACAGCTATCAGTCCTGTTCTGTCCTTTCACAAAACCAAGATAGTGGTGATGGTAAATTTGGACTTTAAGGTGAATGAATACAAGAGGGAGAAAGACAGAAAGAATCAGATTATTGTATTTTACTACAGGAAGGGGAAAACCTCCAGTAAGCAAGCCAACAAATGCAGAAGAAGAAGTGCTGGAGTGTCCATCTACCAGAGGTGATACCCAGGGTCACCAAGAGGAACACACTTAACAATGTGTATAGCTCTATCAAAAATGCTTCAGAAATAGACATTATGAAAAGATGAAAACATAAATGGTCTCCGTGAATAAATACCAGCAAGGGTATAAAAGAAATGTGTTTGTATTTTTGCAAGTTTTCAGATGATGGGGAGGGATCTAAGGAAGAAGAAGTCATGTGAGAAGAAAGAAATGTAGAATTCTTTAATTGGGGCACCAGATAAGCCATTCCATAGTGAGCCAGACACTTAGAATAAGGAGAAGGAGAAGACTGATTGGGGATTTTTCTCCTCAACACTTTCTCATACTGGCAAGGAAGAAAGAAGCTGATGTTTAATTTAGGTTTGGATTGGGGGGTGGGATGGATGGTGGTGGTTGCAGTCATGAGGAGCAGGGTGTTCTTTTAGTGCTGGCAGTGTATAAGAATGAATTTGATTTCCCTTTTACATGGTAGACTATTGAATATTGTGAAACTATTGAAAGTATGATCATCTCAAGACCTGAATATTTATGCCTCAACGGGAACAGTTTTTCCTTTAACAACTTGGTCTAGAACAGCATTGCTGGATATTGGAGATACTAGTGAAGTGAGGTTTCACTCTAACTCTTTCACTGATGATTCACTTCATGTTACATTTGCCCCATTCCAAAGTGAGTAAATAGTAATAAGGGAATTTGGGTATGGGGTACATGGGTATTATCTTCACAATTTTTCTTTAAATCTGGAACTCTTCTAAAATGAAACATCCATTAAAACAACACTCAAAATCCTAGAAATGGGTAGCAACTTAACATAGTGGAATGGACCTCTGAAATGATGGGGGAGTATGGGAATTGTCTTAGAGGAAACACAACCTCCCTGCGATATGCTGGACTATAATGGAACTAGAGGAAATGAAGAGAGAGAGAGGGGACAGTTAGGGAGAAATTTTAGGAATTAAGAGGAAGGTGTCTGTTCCATAACCAGAGTGTCTGAGATTTCTGCATCCTCTGTCACCCCCGCTCGTCCTGGATGGTGAAGCTGAGGCTTTGTGATGTCAAGCCACACCATGGCAACCACTGATTTTGGGCAACCAGAGCTAAAGTGAGTGGCTCCTCATTAACCTAAAGAGTATATATAGAGGACAGGAACCTTTGAGTAGTGTCTGTTGCCTCAAGATAGCCAAAGTTAATAAGACGATGTTGTAGTCTAGTGGAGATAAGGAATAACACTCCAAACAGAACGATGGATGAAGAACTTCAAGTCCTCAAGTGAATTAGAAGTCAGTTTCTCAACTGGATGTGGAAGAAGTGGATAAAGTCAGAATACCTTATTCAAATGCTGCCCCTTCCCCAGTAATTCTGCACCCAAGAATCTGGTCTTGTGCTTTTTGATCACAGACAGTTCCTCATTCAATCCATTGTCATTCAATTAAAAGCCCATTTCCAAATCATTTTCTAATTTCTTCCCCAAAACCAATGTCATTCTCTGTTTAACTGTTTTCCAACCTTCATAACCAAGATAGTGGCAATGGTAAATTTGAACTTTAAGCTGAATGAAAACAAGTGGGAGAATTACAGAAAGAATCAGAAAATTGTATTTTACTACAGGAAGGTGAAAAACTCCAGTTAGCAAGCAAACGTTGCAGAAGAAGTGCTGGAGTGTTCATCTACCACAGGTGATACTCAGGTTCTCCCAGGGGAACACACTTAATAATGTGTTTCCCTCTATCAACAATACTTCAGAAATGCGCATTATGAGAAGATGAAAACATTAATGGTCTCCATAAATAAATACCTGCAAAGGTATAAAGGGAATATTTTTTTTTTGAGTTTTCAGATAATGGGGAGGGAGCTAAGGAGTGGGAAGTCATGTGAGAAGGGAGTAATGAAGAATTCTTTAATTGGGGCACCAGACAAGCCATTCCATACTGAGCCAGACACTTAGAATAAGAACCAGGAGACGACTGAAGGGGGATTTTTTCGTCAACACTTTCTCATCCTGGCAAGGATGAAACAAAGCTCATGTTTAATTTAGGTTTGGAATGGGTGGGTGGGATGGATGGTGGTGGTCGCAGTCATGAGGAACAGGGTGTTGTGTTAGTGCAGGGAGTATATAATAATGAATTTGATTTCCTTTTTACATGGTAGACTACTGAATACTGTTAAACTATTGAAAGGATGGTCAGCACAAGATCTAAAGTTTTATGCCTCTACTGGTCCAGTTTTTCCTTTAACAACTTGGTCTAGAACAGCATTGCTGGATATTGGACATACTAGACAAGTGGGTTTCACTCTAACTGTTCACTGATGATTCACTTCATTTTACATTTCACCCATACCCAAGTAAGATATTAGTAATAAGGGAAATTGGGAATGGTGTACATGGTTATCTTCACAAATTTTCTACTAATCTGGAACTATTCTAAAATAAAACATCTATTAAAACAACACTCAAAATAATAGGAAATGGAAGCAACTGAACATGGTGGAATGGACCACTGAAATGACGGTGGAGTTTGGGAAGTGGCTTAGAGGAAACACCATCTCCCTGCCATATGCTGGACTATAGTGGAACTAGAGGAAGAGAGAGAGAGAGAGAGGGAGGGAGAGAGAGAGGGAGAGGGAGAAAGAGAGAGAGAGAGAGAGAGAGAGAGAGAGAGAGAGAGAGAGAGAGATCAGAGATCAGTTTGGGGAAAATTTTAGGAGGTAAGAGGAAGGTCTCTTTCTATAATCTGAGCTTCTGAGATTTCTTTATCCTCTGCCACCTCTGCCCCTCCTTGATGGTCAACCTGAGGCTTTGTGATGTGAAGCCACACCATGGCAAGCACTGATTTTGGGCAACCAAAGCTGAAGTGAGTGGCTCCTCATTAACCTAAAGAGTATATATAGAGGCCAGGACCCTTTAAGTGGAATCTGTTGCCTCAAGATAGGGAAACTTAATAAGACGATATTGTAGACTAGTAGAGATAAGGAAAAAGTCTCCAAACTGTGGGAAACTATTTATTGCCTTCACTATCTGAGAAGCATAGACAGAGAACTCCCTGAAACCCCCGAAGGCTGGGTGCCTTTGAAGCCCTAGCAAACTTGGAGCTAGGTCTCACCTCTTCTCTTTGTCCAGACAGTGGTAGCTGAAACTACTCCCCCATTTATTACTATGTAAATCCATGCTGATGGCCTTGTCTGCTTGTTACTAGGTGGTCACCTGCCTAAGGTCTATGCTATGGTTGCATCCAAGATAAATAAAAGCTCGGTGAGGCCTGAGCACGGAGGAAGTCCTTCGGAACTTGCTGCCTGGTCCCCCAATATTGGCAAATTATCTTGTGTCTTTTTCTCTCATTTGTTTTCGGCTCCTCTTTCAGATACCGAACCATACTCCACAGGGGATGTGGAAGGAAACACTCAACATCTGGAGACCGATGGGAAATCTGGAAGTGCAGGACTCGCTGGAGCGAGAAAAGTAAGTTTTCACTGAAAAGGTGTGGAAAACTCACCGAAAAAACGTGAGGGGGATTCTACTGCATGCAATGCCCAGGATCAACTACAGAAGGCTGGGTCTGTAAGTACACTGGGATCCTTTTCTTAACCAGGCTAACAAATAGGGCAGGATTTGGCTTTGAAAAAGTAGATTCGGCTTTAAAAAGGTATATTTGGCTTTTTAAAACTACGAAACTTTATTATAGACTTTTGATTTGCATGTTTAAAGTGTTAAAATTTTAGAAGGTAATCTTTTATAGTTTTTGCATGTTATAATAGAACTTAACATTTGTTGTTCTTGAAAAAGGTACTCTTTTAGATCAGGCTGAAAAAAGAGTGCTATGGTAATCTTAATGTGCTTTCTTATCCAAATTAAAATCTTAATTTGTATTTGGAATCTATCGGTAATAAGAAATGAAACCCCGCTGCTGAATCTCTCTCTGGTTTGGAGAGATTCAAAGGTGGCAGGAGAACGCAGAGCTATAAGCTCTCCCGCAATGAGATTACTTAATGTTCTGTTTAAAAACTACCTGAGGATATGATGGGAAGTGCAAAGTCTAGCCAATGTCACCTTGGGTGCTAGCTATTACTTTGGAAAGCAAAAAAGAAAAAAAAAACTTTAAAATCTGTTTTTCTATTAAGCATGACTTTGGAAACAAATACGCCATCTGAGTCATTTGCTGAAACTTCCCCCAAAGCAGGATGTGGTGGAAAGTAAAAGGGAGCACATGGCGATCCAATATGGACGCCTCCTCTAATTTAAAGTCTCCTTCTCATAATTGAAAAGTTTTACAAAAATTTAAAAAGCGTCTGGGATTTCTGTTCACCAGTAAAGAGAAAACTTGGCATGGAACTAATCCGCTCTCGTTCCTGTTAGGTTAGGTGGCTCAGGAGACTGTGCAAGAAATAGAGTCCAGTGAATCAGAAAAGAAAGGAAAGGAAAAGGTTTATTCTGCATCCCTGGGAGACCCATGTACCCCCAGGACAGGGCATGTGGATTCAAGCCAACAGGGAGGGGGGTGCATTTTTTATACTGCAGTTGGGTGAGGGCTAGGACATGAGCTAAGGTATTCAGTTGAGGAAGTTTCAGCTGCAGGGGGTCATGGAGAAGCCAGTATCTGTGTCTGGCAAGTTGACCTGTGAGAAATTCCAGGGGAAGTCCATTGTCTCATTACATGTCTGCATGTATCCGATCGTGGGCACTCTCTGACCTAACATCCTGGCCTTTTGGTGATTGGGGGGGGGGGGGGGGGCGACTCTTTCTAGCTACTTCCAGCTTACAACAGGCAAGGGGGGGTGGTGGATTTAAAGGCCAGGGTTAGGCAGAGGAAGATCAGAGGGCAGCCAAGCATAGGGATGGAGCAGGAGCTGATTCACAGTCACCCGTGACATCTCCATGATCTGGGAGTGGATGAATTTGAGGAGGCAGGGGGCTAGGAGAAAAAAAGACACAGATGAGAATCAGGGGCCCTATCATGGGTAGGACCCCGGTAGCTAAGGAGCTTTGGAACTTGCAGGAAGGAGATTTGTCCTGGAAGTGTCCTGCATGTAGTTCTTCACTCAGCTTTGTCAGGGTCTGTACATTTACGTTTTGCTCCACTACTCTGGACTCATTGATGCAGTAACAACATTCTTCCTGAAGGAATATGCAGGTTCCTTTTTTTTCTGCAGTCAGAAGTTCTGAGGCGATCTGGTTCCGTAGGGCTACTTGGGCTACTGATGTCACATGCTGCTGTAGGGAGGCTAAAAGAGGCGGTAGTAGACTCCAGGGCTAACTGGAGCTTGTCATTAAAGTACTGAGCAGTGACCAGACTATTTACAAGGGGCCCTCAGTGAGGCCTACTGAGGCAGCAATACTCACCCCTAAAATGACAGGGAGGAAGGCAGCCCGGCGGGTCCAGGGATGTGATGGAGGGAGCAACCAGTGAGCTCCGACTCTCCATACCAGGTTAGTTGGGGAATTACTGTGACCACGAAGCAAGGCCCGGGGACAGAGGAGTTCATGCAGTTCCTTAAGGTGCCATTGCACCAAAAGAAGGTACCTGGGCTGGCCTTGGTGAGACTGGCTGCGGTGTGGTATGACAGTCTCTCCCGTGGCAACCCCATAGGTGTTGACATCTTGATTACATCTGTCTGGGTTCCGCTGGTTGTAAGCAAAACAGATATAGGGTCAGCCAGTATTGGACACTGACTGGATGTTGACAGCCATCTGGATCTTTGTCTGACATCCGAACAGAGGGCAGTCCTGAGATACTACCTGCCGGGTGACATGTTTGCCGTCTGGTAGTAGGTTTCACTGACCTTGAACCTACAAACATAAGCGGGTGGAGGTGGGTGTAGGTTGCTCAGGGCCGAGAGGAGAAGGAAGGACGAGGGGAGGGCAGTTAAGGCAGACCTTAGTGGGGCCCAACACCTCACATTTATAGAAGTCATGCTGCTCCGGGGTCCTCTTGAGTCTGGAGAGGCGGTGCCAGGTCAGGTCGTCAAGCTGGGGTTGCCAAGTAGCTTGGCCGCAGTGAGGGCTGTGAGGATTACAGTGTGAAGTCCTGTCCACCTAGGCTCCAAGGCTTGTGGTTGTAGGTTCTTAAGGAGGACCGAGTCACCAGGGTGAAGGGCTGGTCTGGGGAGTCTTGTTCGGTCGGCTCTGGCTTGGGCAGAAACCTGAGCAATTGCCTGGTTAATGACAGATATGGGAGATACGTACCCAGGGGAGGGGGATCGGAAAGAAGACGGTGGTTGAGCAAGAAGAGTCAAAAGAGCTCAAGAAAATGGGGCTTCTTGGTGTAGTCAGAGTTTGGTCAGGGCGATGGGCAGTAGGTCTGGCCAGGAGCTGTGAATTTCTAGAGAGAGTTTAGTTAGAGGGTTCAATAGGTTGTAATTGAGTGGCTATGATGAGGGTTTGAGCCAGTGACAGAAATCCAGCAGGATGTAGAGGAGGAGGGATTGATGTTCGAGAGTAGATGGAAAGTTGTGTTGATGAGAGTGGGCATAGGAGTAGGTCCAGGGTTCGTAAATGGAGAGTGACACTAGAGGATTTCCCATCTCAGACAGTAGAATTGATGACTCCCTCATCATCCCATGTCCGTTTCACCTGAAAATATGAAAAACCTGAGCAAAATTGTAGGGTCCCTTTCCCGGCAAGAGCCTGTGAGGAATGCTGGGTCATCTGGTCCTCGATGATGTCCCCGAAGAAGATGGTGGGAGGCACTCGGTGAGCCTGAGAGAGGTAGGTATTGCAGTGAAAGCGGCAGAGAATGTTAGAATGCGCTGATATCCAAGGGAAAATGGAAGGAGCAGTGGAAGCCAGGGACCTGGATATGAGGCTGGAGAAAAGGCGGGGAGGGAGGGAGCAGGTTGCGCAGCCTGTTCCCGTGCCTCTAGCCGCTTGGATTTTAAAGTTGCTGCATTTTTCCTTTGGGAACGGTGGAGGGGAATGGGGCGAGGTCAGAGCAGTTTTCAGTTCAGAGGAGGGGACAGTTGTGGCGGAGAGAAGAAGAAAAGGTGTTCACAGCGAAGACTATGGTAAGCAAAGATTGAGCTAGGCAAACACTGAGCTTGGCTACTGAGGTCTGGGACAACAGGGCCCCAAGACGGGATGCATGGCAGTGGAGGATCGGTGTCCCTGTAAAGGGAGAGGACCAGGAGTGGAAGGAGCAGGGAAGATGAAGGGCTCAGAGTAATATGCAGAGTGGCCACTAGGATGGTGAGGATGTCTTGTCCTAACAGGGGCATGGGGCATGCTATCATCAAGGAGGCAGGGAAGGGGTCCAGTGGCCAGAAGGCAGGTGGATTTGCCGTCAATATACATGTCCGAGATCTTGGAAGGATAAAGGGGCCCTAAAAAGGAGGGCAGAACAGAAAAGGCAGCCCTCATGTCAACTGGGAAGGTGACCTACTACCTTCATTGTGACCCGAGGCTCAGCGAGGGTGATTGGAGTCATCGAGGCTGGGCTTCTTCAATCTTCAGCCAGTTCCAACATGGCCAGCAGGTGGGTCTTGGCCTGGAAGGGTGTCTCTTCCCTACGCTGAGGCGTAGAAGTCCCACCATTTTTTCCAGGGCAGTCACTTTTCCAATGACCATTTTGACCTCATGCAGGGCAGGGCTTGGTCGGAGCTTGGGGCCAGGGGCACTGCATTGCCCAGTGGCATTCATTTCCGCATTTGAAGCATTCTCTGGTGGCGTTCCTTTCACTGCACCCCCACCGCTCACAGCCCCCTTAGGGCCATGGCGGATGCAGTCAACCTCAGGGCCACAACTAAGGCATGACTGCAGGTCTACTTCCTGTTGAAGGCAGGCCTCCCATTCTGACTTTGCCTGCTCCTCCAGGGCATTAAGAACCTTCAAGGCCATTTTTCACTGGACCTCGGACCTGGGTTTGAGGACTAATAAAGACCTTAAAGGTCGGGTTAGAGATTGGGGTCATAGATTCAGACTATGCCCTCATTTCCTAGACTGGACTATGGCAGGGGTAGAATGGGCGCAGAAATGGAAGAGGTTGTTTTGGAGCTGACGTTCTTAGGATTTGGGCTCTAGGGGAGAAGGAAGCTTCCCGTTAAGAGGATCTGAAGAGAGCACAGCTGCAACCTCACGCAAAGGGAACTGGCCGGCCACCTTCCTGGAAGGGTCCGGAGAGGCAATCTCGGATGTGGCCACATTTTATGGATAGAGATGCCCGCGGGCAGGCGGCCACATGGGACCAGCACTCGGGTGGGGCGGGACTCACAGCTGATGCTGCCAAACTGGGAAAAGTTGCCGAGCTGAAGAGATGAGGTCCTTATGGGTCCAGAGCCACTAGGAGGGAGAGGGGGGCACCCCAAGCTGTGGAGGGACGGCCAAAGGGAGTGCTCGCGCCACCCAGGTATCAAGGCACCAAATGTTAGGTTATGGCTCAGGAGACGGTGCAAGAAATAGAGTCCAGTGAATCAGAAAAGAAAGGAATGTAAAAGGTTTATTCTGCGTCCCCGGGAGACCCACGTACCCCCAGGACAGGGCACTTGGATTCACACCAACAGGGAGGGAGGCGCTTTTTTTATACTGGAGTTGGGTGAGGGGCGGAGACATGAGCTGAGGTATTCAGTTGAGCAAGTTTCAGCTTCAGGGAGTCGTTGAGAAGCCAGTATCTGTATCTGGCATGTTGACTTGTGAGAAATTCCAGGGGAAGTCCATTATCTCATTACATGTCTGCATGTATCCGATCCTGGGCTCTCTCCGACCTAACAGTTCTGATTTTGGACATTTAGATAGAGTTTTGAGCTGGAATTTCTTTACAAATGTGCAGAATAAAACCCAAGACTTGTAATTACCTAAAGAAAATGGCGAATTTGACCCAGGGTAGAAATTCTAGCAACAAGATTGATATTTTTCCATAATAATGTTAATGAAGCCTATTCCAAAGCTAACTTTAAGACCTCTACAAGGAAAATCAGTAAAATTGTCTCTGTTACAAAAATTTGCTAAATTAATTGCCTTGAAATAATTGAATTTGAATTTCAAAAATTATTAAAATCTCTAATTATAAAAATCTAAGTAGCCCGGTAAAAAACCAGCCCTTTGTTTATTGAAAAGGCTGGCCAAAACATTTCTAATGAGAAAAGGGGCTAGTTGTTTCCCGCCTGTAGCAAATTCTTAAAGAATGTGGTCAATTATATCTGATTGGTCAAGGGTAGGCCAAACCTGTTCTTCCAGGAAAAACAGCCCTCCCCCACTCCCCGCTTCCTCCCCCAGGCCAATTTTGAACCTTCCCACCTTCAAGCAAGGGTCAGGAAACAATGTAGCTACAACCTTGTTTCTTGACCTTCCCTAGAGGAAAAAATTATGGTCCTTTTAAAATCAAAGGCTGGGCCAGGCCTGCCTTGCCAGCCTCAAATGTGGTTTTCCAAAGCTGCTGGGAAATTTAAGACCTTGGAGTTTATACCTAGGTTTCTTGAAGTGACATAATACTGAATTAAATGAGATCTGAGTATTCCTTGTACAAAATCTAGAGGACAGTATTAAATCTGTTGGTTGATTCTGTCTTGCATTTTTAAAGTTTAGTCTTAATGTTACTGATTGAGAAATAATGAATAACTTGCCAGCTAAGAGTTTAAGATTCGGATTGAATTGGGAAAAAATTGTATGATTATAATAGCTAAATGCTTAAAAACTATTTTATTTTTGAGAAAATAATTTTTGTATTCTCTGAAAAAATTAGAATTCAAAATATGTTGCTTATTGATCTGATTAAAAAAAGAGGATTAATTTTTCAGATCTCAACTGAAATTTTTAATACAAAAACCAGTTTAAATTTGATTAATATTCTTTAAGATAATTATAAAGGGTATAAACAGCTAATGAGATTTCTGTTTGTCTACAATATAATGTTGGTCATCTATCTTTCAGGGGTTTTGGTTTGCTCTGTCAAAGAACAGTGTAGACAGCCGCCCGTTTGAGCTTTGTGACTTGGCAGCCGCCATGTTGGCCGCATGGCTCACTGTGCCCCTAGGGGCCGCCATCTTGAAACAACAAAGGCCCCGCCCTCTGATTTAACCAATCACAAAAGGAATGTCTGCTCACTGAGGCAGGATGGGATTTCAGGGGTGGAGTTTTAAGGCGGAGGTTTACTGTGGAAATGAGGATGGGGCAGAAAGTGTGCTTTCCTCTCAGATTTCTTAAATAGTAATTTTAAGAAGATATTTTTAATGCTTAATAAATTAGCAATCATGGTCTTAATATAATTACAGTGGTATTATAGACCAATGTTTTAAGCAGTTGGCTTCATAAGGGCCGACATTAGAGCTCATATTTCTTAAAAGGCTTCTAGATACATTTTTAAAAGATATCTTAAATTCTCAGTAGAACCACAGTTATGCGTATATCATAAACAAATTAAGAGTAATTGATTCCATGGTCAAGACTAGATCCTATTATGTTGAGAACTGTTTAAAAAGTGTTGAACATGTTTTAATTAAATATGTATTTGGAAGTTTTTCCTGAGTGTAATATTTCAAAATATAAAATGCTTGCTTTCATAAAGAATTTCTGCCAAATAAAGAAAGAATTGATTTATTAGTAGCAAAGTCTTTATTTAACCTAGCAATGTCTTTTATTTAAAAGCTCCTCACTGCTGCATTTTAAATTAGGCTGGAAGTGAAGCAGGGTTTGCATGTCGTGTATCAAAATAAAACTTTACTAAATGTGGGAAACTGATATAGGCTTAAGCCTCCAACTGACCTGCTGGCAAAGTCATAAACAATTCCCAGCTTGGAGAGCACAGTCCTCTTAGCATAATTAGGCTTGACCTTATAACACTCCCTAGATCTTATCTGGGAAGCTAAGGGGCTGAGGAAGTGCAGGAAGTGTAACCATGTTGTAAACAAGTGAAACTCACAAGAACAGTGTAACTTTGGTAACCACTACCTTGTTTACCACTCAGTATAAAAAGCTTGGTGAGGCCTGAGCACAGGGAAGTCCTTCCTCTTGAGTTGGCCTTGCCGCCTGGTACCCCAATATTCCCAAATTATCTCTTGTCTTTTCTTTTCCATTTGTTGTGCGGCTCCTCTTCCAGACCTGAACCCTGAACCACACAGGACGTGGAGGGAAACACTTATGACATCTGGCGCCCGACGGGTAATCTGGAAGTGCAGGTCTCCCTGGAGCAAGAAAAGGAGGTTTACACCGAAAAGGTGTGGAAAACTCACCGAAAAAAGGTGAGGGGAAGTCCACTGCACGCAATGCCCATGATCAACTACAGAAGCCCGGGTCTGTAAGTAACTGGGAACGTTTTCTTAACCAGGATAACAAACGGGGAAGGATTTGGATTTAAGAAAGTAGATTCGGCTTTAAAAAGGTATATTTGGCTTTTTAAAACTAAGAAACTTTATTATCGACTTTTGATTTGCATGTTTAAAGTGTTAAAATTTTAGAAAGTAATCTCTTACGGTTTTTGCATGTTATTATAGAACATAACCTTTGCTTTTCTTCAAAAAGGTACATTAGATATTGAATGCTTGCAAAAAAGTTAGAACTTGAAAAAAGGTCAGCAGCAGGGAAAAACTTGCCTCCAAACTGATTTTCCTTGTGAAACACAGTATTTCATTTGCTAGAGCCTTTGAGAGAAGCCAAGGAGGATAAATCTCCTCCCCTTGCACTCTCCGCTCCTAAGCAGGAGCAGAAAGAAAAGAAAAAATGGGAGGAATGGCTTTCATGGCTCCCTCCACCTCCATGTCCTAATCCTGAAATGTTTACTTCTCCGTTAATAGAATCACCTGTGCTAAAAGGCCAAATTATAAAGAAATTGGAATATTAAAAGGTACTTTTTTAAATCAGGCTGAAAGAAAAAAGAGTGCCATGGTCACCTCAATGTGGTTTCCTGTTCAAATTAAAATCTTAATTTGTATTTGGAATCTAAAATCTGTAATAAGAAACGAAATTCCACTACCGAATCCACCTCTGGTGTGGAGATATTCAAAGGTGGCAGGAGAGGGCAGAGCTATAAGCTCTCCCGCAATGAGATTACTTAATGTATTGTTTAAAAATTACCGAAGAACATGTCGGGAAGTGCAAAGTTTGGCCAAGATAACCTTGGGTGCTAGCCATAACTTTGGAAAGCGAAAAAGGAAAAACTTTAAAATGTCTTTTTCTATTAAGCATGACTTTGGGAAAAATATGCCATCTGAGTCACTTGCTGAAACTTCCCCCAAGTCAGGATGTGGGGAAAGCAAAGAAGGGAGCACATGGCGATCCAATATGAATGCCTCCTCCCCAAGTATTCTAATTTAAACTCTTCTCGTGATTGAAAAGTTTTACAAAATTTAAAAATGCGTCTGGGATTTCTGTGCACGTGTAAAGAGAAACTGGCTTGGAACTAAGGCGCGCATCGTCCGATTTGGGGCATTTAGATAGAGTTTTGAGCTGAAATCTCTTTCCAAATGTACAGAATGAAACCCAAGACTGATTATTTCCTAAGAAAAATGGCAAATTTTACCCAAAGGAAAAAAGATGCTGGCTAGATTCTAGCAACAAGATTGGTATATTTCCATAATAAAGAACAGTTTTTAAATGCTAATGAAGGGTGTTAAAAAGTTAACTTCAAGGTGGAAAAGAGAATTCAGTAAAATTGTCTCTGTTACAAAAATTTGCTAAAGAGTATGCCTTAAAATAATAATTTGGATTTGAATCTCAAGAATTATTGAACTATATTAATTATAAAAATCTAAGTAGCCCAGGTAAAGGACGGTTACGCTCTTTAATTAAGGCTGGCTTCCCAAGGCAATTTCTAATGGAGGAAGGGCTAGCCTCCCTTCCCCCAACAGAACAAGCAGGTAGACCAAAAATTTCCTGCCAGTGGCAACTCATAAAGACAGGCTTGCTTCCCAGTTTCCCATCCTTGGGAGCAATGGCAGCCTAGGGCTTTGGGAGTTTGCTAAATTGCTAAATCTGCCTCATAAAAAATCTAGAGGACAGAATTAAATCTGTTGGTTGATTATGTCTTGCATTTATGAAGTTTATTCTTAAAAATGTTATTGATTGAGAAATGCTAAATATTTAACTTGCCAGCTAAGAATTTAAAGTTCTGGTTAAATAAATTGGGAGAAATCATATAATTATAGTAAAATTTCAACATTTGTCTAATTGAAAAAAGAGGGTAAATTCTGTGATCCCAACCAAAATTTTTATATGCTAAGATCAGTTTTAATTTAATTGATATCTCTTAATAATTATAAAAGGTATATAATCTTTAAATCATATATACACATATATATTTGATGGTCTTTCAAGTTGGATTTCAAAACTATAACCAAGGAATGACTTTGGGACATTTCACGGGCCCTGAAATGTTTTCAAAAGGTTATTTTCTCTTCTTAAAAGATTTTTTAATAAAGCCAATTTAATATACTTGAAATCACAGGGAAGGCTTTATCAAATATAAATTAATATATTTTAAGTTTTTGCCTCTAAGAAAGGGCAAAACAAGTTATTTTGTTGGATATTTCTTAAAATGCAGTAGAATTTTAAGATGTAATTTAAAAATAGCAAAAGCTCCTTGCTGCAGCATTTTAAATTAGGCTGCAGGTGGGACAGCATTTGCACCTTGTGAATCAGACATAAAACTTTACTAAATTTACTAACTGTACCTCCTATAAGAAGCCAGTATCTTTGTAAGCAATTGAATCCTAGTAAAGTAAAATTCTTGTAAAAAAGGTTACCGAAGGCTTCCCATGATCCTTCTGTATATGCGAATAAGCCGAAAGGGAATGCTGTTTAAAATTATTATCTTAAATTTAATGAAAAGGAGAAATTTTAAAATTTTGAAATATTTTCCACTAATATTTATAGGATACTCTAATGATTTGCTGTTAAAATACCAAATCTGAAAGTACAGTCACAATAAATGTTTAATGATTTTGACTTGAAATACATGGCCTTGCGGCACTATCAGTCAACATCCAGGAAATAACCCTGTAGGTTACTCAGTGTAAAAGAAAAAGATTTCTTTTTAAATTGAAGTTTTCCAAGTCTAACCCAGCAGGAGGAGGACGAGTCAGACAACAAACAGCCTGGAGACCACCTGGGGCATGGTAAAGAAGACTGTACAGAGAACGTCTTTCTTGCCATGCTAGCAGTAATCATCTGTACGGTAATATTACCTAGGGCAAATGTGTGAGTATTTCAGACTTATACTCCTGACCCTTCATGGGTAAGAACCCTTATGTGGGCTGATCCTTCCAGGAGGACCACAGGTGGGGCAAGGAAGCATATGGACAAGGTATTATTACACAGTTGTTGCCACCCAGCTTCCCTTTTGTATGACTCTGAATCAAGCCACTGCTCCTTGTGTGTAAAATTAAGAGAAGTTTTTGGCCAGCCTGGACCCCAAAGATCGGGGAAGAAATGGCTCAAGTACATGTATTATCGCTACTTGCTCCGGGGAAAGGTGCAGAAAATATAAGTGTGCTAAGGCACCCCCCTCCCCCCACTAAGCCTTTACGTCAATGGTCTTATGTATAGAATCCCACTGAGGAAGAAGTTAATTGGCAAGATTGTTATAGTAATTATCCTACCACCAGCAAACTTAGTAATTTTTTTTTTTTTATAGACTGGAGCCCTTATGGTTCTCTGTATAGTAACAACCGCACCCCTAAATGGAAAGGGAATGCATCCTATGTATATGTTAAAGAAAATCACTCCATCTCATGGAGGAGACTTTGTTGGTCCTCAATTACAACATGACAACTGGCCTCTACAAAGCACGCAGTGGAAATTAGCTGCTGCGCTTGCACCTATACAGTGGTATAGTTTCAATTATAGCTCAAAAAGTTCCATTTTTGCTTTATGAGGAACTCTCAATAAGACAGTGTTTGCTAGTGCCTGTGTGTTTGATCTGTTTGTGCTCTGATCAGGCCCCATTCAGATGCATCTTAATGTTACAAGCCATCTGTATCAGGTGTCATGCACAGCTTGTACATTATCCCGTTGTATCAATTCTACTGTTCAAAAAAAAACTTACTCATGATTTTAAAACAACCAGCTTTTGCTTGGGTTCCCACTAACTTAACTGAACCATGGGAATCTCATTAAACCTAGGAACTATTGCATGATCTAGTAAAAAATCTTAAAAAGACAAAAAAGATTTTTTGGAATGTTAATTGCAGGAATCTTTGCCCTTGTAACGTTACTTCTGTGGGCATTGCTGTTTCATCTATAGTACAGACTGTTCAGACCTCTCATTTCGTACAGCAGGCCAAAGAAAATGTAAGAGCTTGTCTATACAAAAAGAAATTAACAGCCAGTTTAAAATTGAATTGCCATGGCCTAGAAAAAAGAATATCCTTACATGATATTATTCTACAATGTCATTATTGTACATTTATCCCAAACAAATTTACAAATGAATTTCAATGTTTTACATGACGGGATTTATTCCTTTCCACTGTGCGGAGGGCCTCCTGGGGAAGGCACTTAAGCATTCTGTATTGACCTATCTTGACTTTTTTTGTCAAGAGGAATCCAATTGCCTACAGCTGTTACCTGAGCTCTCTGTTCAAGCTGGGATCATGAAAAGCTGGTACCGTGGATCTGTCTCTTGCCCAATGGCGTAAGCTGGGCCCTCTCTGGAGAAGAAACCTGGGTTCCCTATGATCAATGCCGGGGCCCCGCCAGCAGGCGAGGGGACCCAAAGGCAGTTGCTGGGCATGGAGGCCAGAGGGACATAGGCTATCAAGGAGACAGAACTGAACCTCACATCACACTACTTGGCCCAGAGATAGCTGGTAGTCAACAACGGGTAAGATCCTGCAGGGTGGGGCGACCTAAGACAGGCACAGCTGGGGTCCAGTAGGAGAAAACTTGGGGTGCAACAAAGGTGGGGCACAGATCTTCATCCCCCCAATGGTGCAGGGGCTTGAACACTCGCCCCTTCTGAAGAAGGTCTCCTGTCCCCATGGCTGCTTCTTGCTTCCCATGCCCAGCCCAGATCAGGAACCAAATAGAAGAGATTTGGTCCAGCTGAAAGCAGTATCCAGATAAACGGAGGCTTGGCTAACAGACCCTATGTCTAAATCTAGCTTAACAACAGGAATGCTCAGAGCCTTCACAAGGATGTAAAGTGATCCTTTCAATTAATATTTACAATGTAAATTAAGATTATTGTTAAAATATTAAATTTGACAGCAAAATAGTTTTCAAATTAATTAAATTTGGCTAACTTGAAATAAGTAATTATTCAAAAAGTATTAACAAAAATGTTCATGGTAAACATGCTATAAACCTAAAGCATGTTCAGGTTCATTTTTTTTTGTATGCAAAAAATTAATATTTAAAGCTATCTAGACTGCATTATAAAATTTCCAAGAAGTCTTCTAAAAAAAAAAAAAGGGGGTGGGGATAGTGGAAAAATATAGTGGAAGAATACCATGTAAGGAAATAGATCCTGTAACTAAATTACTGGTAGAGGAAAAAAAATTTTTCGTTTATAATGCTAATAGTGAGACACCCAGAAAAACCACACATTAGGCCAGGGTAAGCCAGGGAAAGATCATGTTAAAGAAAAGACCCCAAGTAAGTTTTTTTTTTTTTTCTTTAACCTTTGGTCGAGAATATGTTTGTATATTTTCAGAGAACAGCTCCAAGACCATGTGGATTTCTGCAACAAGGGATCCCAGAGAGAAACTGACCAGATTGCTCCAGCTACAAAGACAGGAGAGACAGTTCAGAGATGGAAATGGTGGAAGACGTCTTGCCATGCTAGCAGTCAGCAGCTGTGCCTCACTGCAGGTTGCCCAGGATCAAACCAGAGAGGGTCGGACCTGCATTGCCACCATTTGTCCACCATCCAGAACTGAAATATCATTGCTGACATGTACACATAAAGAACTGTTGGACATTGAAACTTGGACTCAGAATTGTTGGACATTGAAATTGGGACTTAAAACATATTTTGTCTTTGAAATGTTATGCTTAAGTTTTAAAATGTTTTGGGTTACAGATTGGCATTGTTATTGTTTTAATAGCCAGAGTTTTGTTCTTGATGTGTAAGTTATAGTAGCTTAATAATAAAAAAAAGGCCGAAACCGGTTAGGCTCAGTGGATAGAGCGTCGGCCTACGGACTGAAGGGTCCCGGGTTCGATTCCGGTCAAGGGCGTGTACCTGGGTTGCGGGCACGTCCCCAGTGGGGGATGTGCAGGAGGCAGCTGATCGATGTTTCTCTCTCATCGATGTTTCTAGCTCTCTATCTCTCTCCTTTCCTCTCTGTGAAAAATCAATAAAATATATATTTAAAAAAAATAATAATAAAAAAAAGGCTGAGATGTGGGAAACTGATATAGGGTTAAGCCTCCAACTGACCTGCTGGCAAAGTCATAAACAATTCCCAGCTTGGAGAGCACAGTCCTCTTAGCATAATTAGGCTTGACCTTATAACACTCCCTAGATCTTATCTGGGAAGCTAAGGGGCTGAGGAAGTGCAGGAAGTGTAACCATGTTGTAAACAAGTGAAACTCACAAGAACAGTGTAACTTTGGTAACCACTACCTTGTTTACCACTCAGTATAAAAAGCTTGGTGAGGCCTGAGCACAGGGAAGTCCTTCCTCTTGAGTTGGCCTTGCCGCCTGGTACCCCAATATTCCCAAATTATCTCTTGTCTTTTCTTTTCCATTTGTTGTGCGGCTCCTCTTCCAGACCCGAACCCTGAACCACACAGGACGTGGAGGGAAACACTTACGACAACTAAATTTACTAATCTTTGTAAGAAATAGAATCCTAGTAAAGTAAAATTCTTCTAAAAAGTTACTGAAGACTTCCCATGATCCCTCTGTATATGCAAGTAAGCCAAAGGGTATACTCTTTAAAAATATGATTGCTAACATTTACAGATTGTTGTTAAAATACTAAAGCTAATTAGTCACCATAAATGAAAAATCCCTTGAAATATATAGCTTTGCTACAGTATTTGTTAAAATCTCAAAAGGCAACCATGTTCCTTACATTTGTTGCTTGTGTGAGAAAGAAAACTGTCGGGTAGAAATAAAAAGAGGTTTCCTTCAGATGTCTAACTAAAATTAAAAATCAATATATTGAGTCTCATAAGCTAAATTAAATAATTTGTGTTTTGCCTCCTTAAACAAAGTGTATGTAAATTTACTTAAAGACTAATACCAGAAATTTAATTAATGTCATTTACTGTCCATAAATTAGGACAAGTAAAGTTACAAGAATAAATGTTATTTCAAACTGACTTAAATTAGCAAATTGGGCTAAGTGGATATTCAGGGGAACTTAGCTGTCACCTATTAAAATATAAACTACTACAATTTTTAAATAAGATCTCCATCATTATACCAAAAATACTAGGCAGGAACCAATTCCTGGAGCTTTAACTGTTTTTACTGATGGGTCATCTAATGGGAAAGTTGCCTATCATACTATAAATTCTGACCGAGTCATACTGACCAGTCATACTTCTGTGCAAAGAATTGAGTTAGAAGCTATTAAGGCTGCGTTGCAAGATTTCCAACATCCTGTTAACATAATTTCTGATTCCTCTTATGCTTCGGGCCTAGTGAATAGAATTGAAACTGCCCGGTTGAAATGGATTAGTGACCAAAGTTTATTCTTACTATTTAAGTAAGTTCAACAGATTGTGCAGCAGACAACATACCCTTTTTATATCACCCACATCAGGGCTCACAGCATATTACCTGGCCCATTAACTAAGGGAAATGCACATGCTGATCAATGGGTTGCTTTATTAAAAGAGGCTTCAGAGTCTCATCAGCTTTTAAAAATCCCAACTTGAAAAACAAAAAAGGGGGATGATGGAGAAATCACCTTCGGGTAGGCTTCACCTAGCTTAAATTACTCTAAATTTTTTCACTTGTGATGTTGATGGAAAGACACCTATGGAGCTACATTGGTGTCAGAATAAAACAATAGAAAATGGTCTAGTTAAATGGAAGGATCCCGAATCTGGTTTATGGAAGGGACCTGACCAATTTTTAAGCTTTGGCAGAGGGTACGCTTGTATATTCCCAGAGAAGTTTTCCAAACCCATATGGATTCCTGCTATAAATATTAAACTGCATCAGGAATCTAGCCAGACTGAAGATCTTGCACCTGGAGCCATAACATGTAGCTGTAAACAATCAACTACCTCAGCCACAGAGAGCAGTGACTCCAAGCAGTCCACTGAAGATAAGGAACAGAGGAAGACAAACCAGACAACCAACAGCACAGACACCACCTGGGACACGGTAAAGTGAAGTATGGTAACAATTAATTCAGGTAAAAACTATACTTTCATACTGGTCTTAGAAGGCACATTTTTCCTTTACCTGGGAAGGACAGCATAGCTATCCCAAAGTCAGAAGGCTCCAGTCAGTGTGTCAACTCAGTGCTCTGGAGACCCAGAACTGTAATTTAGATAGCATGCTGTCTCTGCTTCTGTAAATTACTTTTTTTTTTTTTTTTTTTTGCTAACTAGGTTCCTCATTCCAAACCTGGAGACAGCCAGTTTAAAATTAAGTTGTCATGACCTAGAGCAAAGAATATTCTAACATGGTATTATTCTACAAGTTTTCTTAATAATTTTTGATGCTTTACAACAGTATATTGTGCATTTATCCCAAACAAATTTACAAATGAATTTGAATGTTTTACATGAAGGGATTTATTCATTTCCACTGTGCGGAGGGCCTCCTGGGGAAGGCACTTAAGCATTCTGTATTGACCTATCTTGACTTTTTTTGTCAAGAGGAATCCAATTGCCTACAGCTGTTACCTGAGCTCTCTGTTCAAGCTGGGATCATGAAAAGCTGGTACCGTGGATCTGTCTCTTGCCCAATGGCGTAAGCTGCGCCCTCTCTGGAGAAGAAACCTGGGTTCCCTATGATCAATGCCGGGTCCCCGCAAGCAGGCGGGGGGATCCAAAGGCAGTTGCTGGGCATGGAGGCCAGAGGAACACAGGTAAACAAGGAGACAGAACTGAACTTCACAGCACCCTACTTGGCCAAGAGATGGTGGATCGTCAAAGAAGGGTAAGACCCCAAAGCGTGGGGCGACCTAAGACAGGCACAGATGGGGGCCAGGAGGAGAAAACTTTGGGTGCAACAAAGGAGGGGCACAGACCCCCCCCCCCAATAGTGCACGGGCTTGAACACTCGCCCCTTCTGAGGAAGGTCTCCTGTCCCCATGGCTGCTTCTTGCTTCCCAGGCCCAGCCCAGATCAGGAAACAAATAACAGAAGAGAATTGGTCCAGCTTAAAGCAGAATCCATAATAAACGGAGGCTTGGCTAACAGACCCTATGTCAAAATCTAGCGTAACAACAGGAATGCTCAGAGCCTTCACAAGGATGTAAAGTTTTCCTCTTCATTAATATTTACAGTGTAAATTAAGATTATTGTTAAAATATTAAATTTGACAGCAAAATAGTTTTCAAATTAATTAAATTCAAGTTTACAAATTAATTACATTTGGCTAATTTGAAATAAGTAATTATGGAAAAAGTATTAACAAAAATTTTCATTTCATGGTAAACATGCTATGAACCTAAAGCATGTTCAGGTTCATATTTTAGCGTGCAAAAAATTATTATTTAAAGCTATCTAGACTGCATTATAAAATTTCCAGGAAGTCTCCTAATTAAATAAAAAAAGGGGGATAGTGGAAAAATATCGTGGAAGAATACCATGTAAGGAAATAGATCCTGTAACTAAATTACATTTGGAGAAAAAATTTTTTCGTTTATAATGCTAATAGTGAGACACCCTGAAGAAACACACATTATGCTAAGGTAGGCCAGGGAAAGATCATGTTAAACAAAAGACCCCAAGTAAGTTTTTTTTTTTTCCTTTAACATTTGGTCGAGAATATGTTTGTATACTTTCAGAGAACAGCTACAAGACCATGTGGATTCCTGTAACAACGGATCACAGAAAGCCAACTACAAAGACAGAAGAGGCAGTTCAGAGATGGAGATGGTGGAAGTTGCCTTGCCATGCTAGCAGTCAGCAGCTGTGCAGCACTGCAGGGTGCCCAGGAACAGACCAGAAAGGACCGGACCTCCATTTTGCACCATCCAGGACCAACATTTCATTGCTGGCATGTTCACATGAACTTTTGGACATTGAAACATGGACTCATAACTTTAGGACATTGAAATTGGGACTTGATTATTTTTTAAAGAAAAAATAAGGGGGAGATGTGGGAAACTGTTTATTGCCTTCACTATCTGATAAGCATAGACAGAGAACTCCCCAAAACACCCCTAAGGCTGGGTGTCTCTGAAGCCCTCGCAAAGCTCAGAGCTAGACGCCACCTCTGTTTGTCCAGACAGTGGTAGCTGAAACTACCCTCCATTTATTATTATGTAAATCCTTGCTGAGTGGCTAGTGTGCTTATTACTAGGGGGTCACCTGCCTAAGCCCTATGCTATGGGTGCATCCGAGATCAATAAAAGCTTGTTGAGGCCTGAGCACAGAGTAAGTCATTTGGGACTTGCCGACTGGTCCCCCAATATTGCAAAATTATCTCTTGTCTTTCTCTCTCCTTTGTTGTGCGGCTCCTCTTTCGGATACCGAACCCTACTCAACGCGGGACATGGAAGGAAACAATCAACACAAAACACAAGGATGGTTGAATGAAATGCAAGTCCAAAAGTGAATGTATGTTTGTATTGGGTGGGTGGGTGGGATGGATGGCCATGGTCGCATTCATGAGGAACTGGGCGTTTGGTTAGTGCTGGCAGTGTATAATAAAGAATTTGAATTCCTTTTTACATGGCAGACTATTGAATATTGTTAAACTATTGAAAGGATGGTCAGCTCGAGATGTGAAGTTTTATGCGACAACTGGCACAGTTTTGCTTTTAAAATCATGGTCTAGAACAGCATTGTTGGATATTGGAGATACTCACGAAGTGAGGTTTGACTTTATTTCACTTCTGGGGAGAGATATAAGGACGGGGCAGGCATGTGAGAAGGGAGTAATGTAGATTTCTTTATTTGGGGCACCAGACAAGCCATTCCATACTGAGTCAGACACTTAGCATAAGGACAAGGAGAAGACTGAAAGGGGATTTTATCCTCAACACTTTCTCATACTGGCAAGAAAGAAAGAAGCTGATGTTTAATTTAGGTTTGGATTGGGTGGGTCGGATGGATGATGGTGGTTGCAGTCATGAGGAACAGGGTGTTCTTTTATGCTTGCAGTGTATCATAATGAATTTGATTTCCTTTTTACATGGTAGACTATTGAATATTGTTAAACTATTAACAGTTTTCTCAGCTCAATATGTTAAGTTTTATGCCACAAGTGGTACAGTTTATATTAAACAACTTGCTCTAGAACAGCATTGGTGGATATTGTTGATATTAGAGAAGAGAGGTTTCACTCGGTTTCACTGAAGATTCACTTCATGTTACATTTGCACCATACCTAAGTAAGATATTAGTAATAATGGAAATTGGGTATGGGGTACATGAATATTATCTTCCCAATTTTTTGAATCTGGAAGTATTCTAAAATAAAACTTTAATTAAAACAACACTCAAAATAATAGGAAATCGTAATATCTGTACATAGTGGAATGAACCACTGAAATGACTGTGGAGTTTAGGAAGTGGATTAGAGGAAACACCACCTCCCTGCCATATGCTGGACTACAGTGGAACTAAAGGAAGAGAGAGAGAGAGAGAGAGAGAGAGAGAGAGAGAGAGAGAGAGAATAGAGAGAGAGGTCAGTTTGGGAATAATTTTCAGAGTAAAAAGGAAGGTGTCTGTTCTATAACCAGAGTTTCTGAGATTTCTGTATCCTCTGCCACCCCTGTCCCACATGGATGGTCAAGCTGAGGCTTTGAGATATCAACCCACACCAAGGCCAAACTGATTTTAGGAAAAGAGACCTGAAGTGAGTGGCTCCTCATTAACCGAAAGATAATAAATAGAGGCCAGAACCCTTTCAGTAGTGTCTGTTGCCTCAATATAGCGAAACTTAATAAGCTGATAGTGTAGACTTGTAGAGTTAAGGAATAAGACTCCAAACACAAGGATGGAAGAAGAAACTGCAAGGCCAAAATGGAATTTATGTTTGTATTGGGGTCATAATGGCTGGCTGGTGGTGTTCGCAGTCATGAGGAACAGTTTGTTATGTTAGTGCTGCCAGTTAATTGTAAAGAATTTCATTTCCTTTATACATGGCAGACTATTAAATATTCTTAAACTATTGAAAGGATCGTCAGCTCAAGTTGTGAAGTTTTATGCCACAACTGGTCCAGTTTTTCCTTTAACAACTTGTTCTAAAACAGCATTGCTGGATATTGGAGGTACCAGAGAAGTGAGGTTTCACTCTGTTTCACTGATGTTTCACTTCATGTTAAATTAGCTCAATACATAAGTAAGTCATTAGTAATAAGAGAAATTGGGTATAGTGTACTTGGTTATTACCTTCACAACTTTTCTGTAAATCTGGAACTATTCTAAAATCAAACATCCATTAAAACAACTCTCAACATCCTAGGAAATGGTAGCAACTGTACATAGTGGAATGGACCACTGAAATGATGGGGGAGTATGGGAATTGTCTTAGAGGAAACACCAACTCCCTGCCATATGCTGGACTATAATGGAACTAGAGGAAATGAGAGGGAGAGCGAGGACAGTTTGGGAAAAATTTTAAGAGTTAAGAGGTAGGTCTCTGTTCTATAAGCAGAGTGTCTGATATTTCTGCATCCTTTGCCACGACCCGCCCCTCGTGGATGGTCAAGATGAGGCTTTGTGATGTCAAGCCACACCGTGGCAACCACTGATTTTGGGCAGCCAGGGCTGAAATGAGTGGCTCCTAAATAACATATAAATTATATATAGAGGCCAGGACCATTTGAGTAGTGTCTGTTGCCTCAATATAGGGAAACTTAGTAAGTCGATAGTCTAGACTTGTAGAGATAAGGAATAAGACTCCAAACACAAGGATGGATGAAGAAACTGTAAGTCCAAATTCAATTTATATTTGTATTGGGGGTGGTGGTGGTATGGATTGTCTTGGTGGCAATCATGAGGATCAGGGTGCTGTGTTAGTGCTGGATGTATAATAAAGAATTTGATTTCCTTTTTACATGGCAGACTATTAAATATTGTTAAACTATTGACAGTATGGTCAGCTGAAGATGTGAATTTTTATGCCACAAGTGATTGAGTTTTTCCTTTAACATCATGGTCTAGAACAGCATTGTTGTATATTGGAGATACCAGAGAAGTGAGGTTTGACTCTGTTTCACTGATGAGGAGGCGTCTAAGTTGGGGGCAGGCATTTGAGAAAGGAGTAATGTAGATTTCTCTATGTGTGGCATCAGACAAGCCATTCCATACTGAGTCAGACATTGAGCATAAGGACAAGGATAAGTCTGAATGGGGATTTTATTCCCAACACTTTCTCATACTGACAAGGAAAAAAGAAGCTGATGTTTACTTTAGTTTTGGATTGGGCCAGCGGGATGCATGGTGGTGGTCGCAGTCATGAGGAACAGGGTGTTGTCATAGTGCTGGCAGTGTATAATAATGAATTTTATTTCCGTTTTACATGGTAGGCTATTGAATATTGTTAAACTATTGAAAGGATGGTCTGCTCAAGATATGAAGTTTTATGCCCCAAATGGTCCAGGTTTTCCTTTAACAACTGGTTCTAGAACAGCATTACTGGATATTGGAGATTCTAGAGAAGTGAGGTTTCACCCTGTTTCACTGATGATTCACTTCATCTTAAATTTGCCCCATATGTAAGTAATTTATTAGTAATAAGGGAAATAGGGTATGGTGTACATGGTTATTATCTTCATAATTTTTCTGTAAATCTGGAACTATTCTAAAATAAAATATCCATTAAAACAACACTCAAAATCCTAGGAAACATTAATATCAGAACACAGTGGAATGGACCACTGAAATGACGGGGGAGTATGGCAATTCTCTTGGAGGAAACACCACCTCCCTGCCATAGGATGGACTATAATGGAACTAGAGGAAATGAGAGAGAGAGGCAGGTCAGTTTGGGAAATATTTTAGTAGTTAAGAGGAAGGTCTCTGTACTATAACCAGAGTGTCTGAGATTTCTGCATCCTCTGCCACCCCGCCACTCCTGGATGGTCAAGCTGAGGCTTTGTGATGTCAAGCCACACCATGGGAACCACTGAATTTGGGCAGCCAGAGCTCAAGTGAGTGGCTCCTAATTAACTTAAAAGTATATATACATTCCAGGACACTGTGAGTAGTGTCTGTTGCCTCAAGGTAGCGAAATTTAATAAGAAGACAGTGTAGACTAGTAGAGATAAGGAATAAGACTCCAAACACAACCATGGATGAAGAAACTGCAATTCCAACGGTGAATTTATGTTTGTATTGTGGGGTGAGGTGAGATGGATGGTGGCGGTTGCAGTCATTTGGAAGAGGGTGTTGTGTTTGTGCTGGCAGTGTATAATAAAGAATTTGAATTCCTTTTTAAATGGCAGACTATTGAATATTGTTAAACTATTGAAAGGATGATAAGCTCAAGACCTGAATGTTTATGCTAAAACTGGTCCAGTTTTTTCTTTAAGAATTTGGTCTAGAACAGCATTGCTGGATATTGGAGATACTAGAGAAGTGAGGTTTCACTCTAACTGTTTCACTTCATGTTAAATTTGCTCAATACATAAGTAAGTCATTAGTAATAAGGGAAATTGGGTATGGTGTACATGGTTATTACCTTCACAACTTTTCTGTTAATCGGGAACTATTCTAAAATAAAACATCCATTAAAACAACTCTCAACATCCTAGGAAATGGTAGCAACTGTACATAGTGGAATGGACCACTGAAATGATGGGGGAGTATGGGAATTGTCTTAGTGGAAACACCAACTACTTGCCATATGCTGGACTATAATGGAACTAGAGGAAATGAGAGAGAGAGCGAGGAAAGTTTGGGAAAAATTTTAGGATTTAAGAGTTAGGTCTCTTTTCTCTACGCAAAGTGTCTGAGATTTCTGCATCCTTTGCCACCCCAGCCCCTCCTGCATGGTCAAACTTTAGGCTTTGTGATTGAAGGAACAGAACGGAAGTTGAAAGAACTAAGCAGAACTAAGCAGAAATGCACCCACCTCCCTCTTCAAAGACGAGGTGGAGACATGCTCTTCTCCCTCAACTCTATGTTGTCTTGCAAGGCTGGGCCCTCATCCCAAGCCACGCCCCGCCCCCCAAGAGTGACCCCAAGAATGTTGGTATTGTCCTAACTCTCCCAACCACCCACCTGAGTGGACCAATGAAGCTCCAGAAATGTAGCTGAGGTCCTAATAAGACTATAGTGGAGGACGGCTCCAACCTTCAGAATGTGATGGTCACTTCCTGACCCTTATGATGTAAAACCCTGACCAATCTCTGTAACTCACGTAACCCCTAAAGCACACCCCAAATAGCTAGCCCTATATAACCTTTGTTCTCGTGGGACACGCTCTCTCGCCTCACCGCTGCGCCAGATAGAGGCTGGGAGCCAATTCTAGAATTGATCAATAAAGACTCGTTGCTCTTGCATCGGAGGAGGCTCCCTGTTGGTGGATTACCGGGGACCCCTAACTCTGGGCATAACATTTTGGGGGCGCATCTGGGATCCCAAAAAAACCCTTGAGGGATCCCCACTCGGAGAGTCTGCTGTCCGCGGTAAGTGTTTATGTGTTGTGTGTTCTCTCCTATGCGAGCTCGCTTCTGTAATCTGGCCTGATAAGATCTAAGTGGACGCACTGGTGGATCTCGGGCAGGAGGAGTCAAGGGACACCTTGAACCTCCATCTTGCGGGGTGTAAAAGCCCCATCTTGCGGGGTGTAAAAGCCACATCTGGCAGGGTGTAAAAGCCCCATCTGGCGGGGTGTAAAAGCCCCTTGTGGCTTTTTTTAGTTTTTTTTTTCCGCGGGGTCGGAAGGCTGTTCTTAGGTGTCTTTGTTTCTTTGGTGTCTGCATTCTTTTGTTTGATTTTGTGGACTCACTGGACGGACGCTATGGGACTGACTCAAACTACTCCTTTAAGCATTATGGTCGTTTTAAAGTCAAGGGCTGGGCCAAACCTGCTGGCCAGCCTCAGTTGTGGTTTTCCAGAACTGCTGAGAACTTGATCCTTGAAGCTTACTGAATTCAAACGATAAAAAACTTATATCCTGCATTTTTTAAGGTTACTCTTAAAAATGTTACTGATTGAGAAAAAACTGTGTGTTGTGGTAGCTAAATGCCTTTGCTGAATGAATGTCTGGTGAAAGTGTGAGAGTGTGGAGGGAGGGGGCCTGCCCTCTCCTCTCCTTTGTGTGGCTCCACAACTTTGGTCAGGCAGGTAGCTGAGTGAAGATCTGTGAAAACAGGTCACCCCTCCCTCGTCTGTCCCTCGTCACCGATCATCATTAAGTAGAGACAAAATAAACCTGCTGTTCTTAATTAAATGTTAAGAAAATTTTTTTAAGGAATACAATAGAGATTGTAAAATTAAAATGAATGCTAAAACACTGAGGAAGCATGAGTGAACCGAGTGAACAGCTGTTTGTTTGTGTGGAACTAGCTAATTAGCTACCAAGAGGGTGTACTGGACGCAGTCTTAACTCCTCCGGTAGGTTCTCACCAAAACGTTGGTCAAGAATTCTGTTCTGGGACATGGGTGCCAGGAGTGCCCCCATGCCTGTCTGGGGAGTTGGGCATTGTTTTGTTTATTTGCTTAGCTCCAGTCTGTGCTAGTCTACTGAGAGTGTGAATACGAGTGTTTATCTATTTTGGCTGCTCATTACTAGTCTGTGTTAAGTGAAAGTTACTTTGATTTATTTTGCATTTCTGTTAATTCATCTGGCTGAACATTTGGACTGGACCCGCGGTGGGCTGCAAGAATCTCTAGCAACTCTCAGAGTCTTTTGCTCGCCACTACAGAAGGAATCAGCCCACTTAGTTAATATAAATTTTTTCTATCACTTGCTCTTACCTGGGTTGTAAATCGCTGTAATTCCAAGATTGCCTAGTTCTGAGATTGCTTATAAAAGAATAAAAGAAAAAAATCTGTGAGGAAAAGCAGCCTGGGCTGAGAGAAGTGGGGCGGGGGAGGGTTGGCAGTTATGCTGCTGGCTGCAAACCTAACAGGTCATATCAATGAACTTCACGGTTATAAAAAATAACTGTAAGAACAGTCTTTCTCTGTCCTGATTTATTCTTTTAACCCCTCCAATGCTGAATCAGACCGATACCTGTTCTTAGTTTTATCACAAAAGGTCTAGATATATCTTAAGAGTAAAAGTACATTTAAAATATGTTCATAAATATTAATCTAAAATTGCTGAATGTTCAACTTTGATAATCATTAAAGGATTAAGGTTTCTAAGAATAAAATAAAACAACAACTGAACTCCCGCTAGAAAAGCGGAGGAGGAACAAAGCTAGAATCTGCAGCCCCCCCTGCTGATTTAGAACTGTTTGCCAGGCAGACTCACCCCCTAGGAGCCAGGTCAAAGAAGTGGGGGCTGAATGCCTGAGCTGCCCACAAGGCCCGGAAGCCCCTGGTGGAGAAGAGGTGTGCACGGAGTCAAGGAGAGCCTACAGGAGCTGCAGCAGCTGCTAGCGGGCACCTAGGTGCAGGCAAAGCTGGAGAAGGCCTAGGTGCTGGAGCTGATGGTGCAGCACTTGCTGCAGGGGAGAGCTTGTGGGCGCAAGCAGCTGCAGGCAGAAGCCAGTGAGCACTTCGCTGCGGGCTACATCCAGTGAACCCCTGCTTGAGTCCATACCACTGCAAAAGGGCAGCGGCTTCAGGCCTTTGCTAGGGGACGCTCTGGCTGGGCCTCTGGGAGACCCTAGGCTGGAAGAGGAGGGGTTAATATCTCCTTCCAGTGCACTCCCTTGAAAGTGGCCTGGTTGCTGCTCTGCCACAAAGGGAACTGGTAAAAAGGCAAAAAGCAGGGCCCTAAGGGTTCACAAAAAAGCACTCTCCCTGGACCTGGGAGCTATCAGGACTTTGAAATTCTCCAAGAGAGGAGGAGTCTGACTCAGACTGGACAAAATCTCGTTGGGTTAGAAAAACCGGAGGCTGCATATTGATCTTATAGACTGCAGTTTGCTGGGCAGAGGTCCAAGCCCAGTTATATAGGGGTTAAGCTACCTTGTACAGCAAAACAACTTTCTCCTGTGCCAGAATACATTTAAAAAAATTGAATGCATGATAAACCAGTAAGCTGGAACAAGTAAAATAGGGAAACTGAGAAGAAATCCTATCTTCCCTAAAACAACGACACTTGGGAGTAAATGCTTTGCATTTGCCTCCCTAAAACAAAGGTTAAATCGTTTATGTCAATCTGATTAGTGTCATTTGTTGTCCACACCCAGGGACAAATGAAGTTAAAAAATAAGCCTTATTTTGATTAGTTCCTTTATTCAGGAGGAGCCAACCCGGTCCCTCCCTGCAACATAAATGATAAAATGTATGTTAAGGAATTTTAAAACTGCTCAAACCTCGCTGCCTTGGGTCCAGTTCTGCATGTGTAAGAAGGGACAGAGTAAAGGCCAGAAGAGGCTGGCAAGGCCATCCAAAGCACCCAGCCGCTATTGGCCAGAGACGCCTGAGGCGGACCTCCTCGGACTGACATCAGCTGACTCTGACTAGGACAGATTGGGCTTTTCCAACTGGGCCCGCATGAGCCAATGGTCAAAATGAAGATCGGGGGCTAGACTGGGAACTTTATGATTGATGCAGCGGCAGAGCACTCGGTAGTTACTCAGAAGGTAGCTCCCCTCTCAGGACAGGGAGTCACCAATATTGGAGCTACAGGTACAGTACCACAGCTTCAGACTGTTCTGCCACCCCTGCCGATGTCAGTGAGGGGGCCATCAGGTGGTTCATGAATTCCTATATTTACCAGTTGACCTGGTCCCTCTAATGGGCAGAGACCTTTTAGCCAAAATGGAAACAGAAACCACTTTTACCCCAGATGGCTCACCACAGCCTTGCCTAGGTGCAGAGACCTCTCCAATGATCCTGTCCTTAGCAGTGCCGAGAGAGAAAGTATGAAGACTTTATACCCCCAGCCAAAGGACCCCACATCTGTTCTTGTCAGGCCCCCATCAGGGGACTCGGGCAGTGTTTCTGTTATCTGCCAAAATTCCAAAGACTGTAAAAGTACTGGTTCACTGAAAAGGTATAAATGTAAATGTTTATTTGATATTAATATATCTACTTAAGTATAAATATTTGTAAGATAAATAAAACCCCCGCTTGGTTTCCTGGTGTATTCTGGAGCAGCCTATTCAGTCTTGACAGAGCCAATGGGACCAGTAACATCTAAAAGACACCAGTTCTAAAAGCCACCAGACAAACTGCCTTTTTCCTTGGACATCAAAGAGGACTGGGGACCTCAGAAAGAACACGGTAACTCATTCGTTTCTAGTTATGCCAGAATGCCTGTACCCCTTACTTGGACGTGATCTCTTACAGAAATGACAAGCCACCCATAAGCTTGTTCGAGATGCCCTGCCAGTGCCACCTCGGACTCTGTACATCCTTTCCAGCCTGGGGACTCGATGTGGGTAAAAAAGTTCACGACCCCAGGACTCACCCCAACTTGAAATGGACTATACCTGCAGATAATTTATAATAGACTCAAATGATGCCTGCATCTTAATAAACATGGCTTCAGAGAGACAAGGACAATTTTACCTTATATAGAAAGGTCAAAGAGTGGACTTTAGTCACCTCCCTAAAATGTTTGTATAGCCCTGCCATATCTCATGTTTAGTAGCGGAGGATTTGACTGCCTGAAGAGGCCATGATGCCAATATTATGTTTCATTGTATTAATGTGTTGTATTAACCTTCAATTCTCTTACAGGTTTAAATGTAGCTATAACTGGCAAATGTCCAGTCTCTCACACTGAGGAACATTGCTATAGCTATGTGTTAGCTGTCCTGGAAGGGGACTATGTGGGGTGAACTCCAAAAGTAAAGGCTGTCTTGCCGCCAAGAGGGCAGGTGCCCAACTGGGCAAAGGAGAATACCCATCAGGTTTTAGTCTCTATCGAGAGACAGTTGACAGTTGGCAGTCTGTATACTATCTTGTAGGCCTGTGTGACCATGCCCATATCAGAGGTGGCACAAAACCTCAACTGTAGAAAACTGGGAAAAGCCTGTTTGGAATCGATGGTCTGAAGCATGGTTATGCATTTCTAAAGAACATAGAAAGAAGGTTTAAAAGCTGGTTTGAAAGTATAAAATTTATAAAAGTTGTGTACAAGAAAAAAAAAAAGGAAATGTTAAAACAAAATGAATCAAATGGTACAGGCCAGTAAGTCAGAAAGAGTAATAACTTACATTCTCCCTCACTAAACAGAGGGTAAATAGTTATGCCAAATTACTTAGAAAGAACTGATAAAAGAAATCCAGCAGTTACTGTTTTGTTATAACTCTGAAGAGTCCATGAGAAAGAACTAACAAGAAAAATCAGATTATCTTAGAGTGGATCAGTATGTTTTTCTCCTTACATAATTCCTGTGAAATTTGGCAATGCTAAATAAGTCATGGCAATACATTTCTTTGCATGAAATCAATAAGTACGGTTTTCAATAGTGATTTTCTTGACCGGAAACTTTGACTGGAGTATCATGTTTTAAAAAAACCTGTCTGAGCTCTGAAGATTTGAAGCCAAAAAAAGTGTCACAGGAAAGGCCTGGTATCCTACTTGGAAGCCCTGAAGATGGCTGGTGCTGGAGCGTCAGGGCCATGCCCTACCATCCCTGGCGGTTGGTAAGAGTAGAAGGGGAGCAATAAGGATGCCTCTGCGTCCCTGCGGAATCCCACACACTCTGGGCCGCAACGAGTAGGAGGGCTACTGAGATGGGCCTTAAAGCCTAGAGCGTGGGCTCAGGTGGAGTTGCTACAGGTGAGGGATTCACCTAACACAGCACATACTGTAGGCAGGCGTGATGGAAGATGGATGGCTTGGCTTCCTGGCCCTACGGGACACATTAAGATTCAATCATGAAATTCCAGCAAAGGTAGTCAGTTACCATTCTTGTTGTGTTTATGCAAACATCAGGCCAAATACAATACAGTAGATAAATTGGTCTTGATTTGGCTTTTTGATAGCCATAGAGGAATTTTAAGAAGAAAAATCCTATTTCAATAGAAGTTGTTAAAGCTTCTTTCCCTTCCACAAAACCATTTGTTATAGTTTGTCTCTGCCAGGTCACAAGCCCAGCTCCTTCTGTGCCCAGAACAGCATGGAGCCTGACTGGAAGGTGACTTCTGACTAGACACACCCGCTGCAGATCACCCTCAAGAATACAGCGAACGTCGGCGGACCCCTTGTAACCCTCCTGATGCTGTTGACTTTCGGCCTTTGCATTATCAACAGACTAGTCCAATTTATCAAGGAATGTATGAAAGTAATTCAGTTAATAGTTCAGTCCTTCTTATGATTGAGCCGGAAGTTCCAAGACAAGGGGGGAATAAAGGTACAGAATGGTACTTGAAAGAACTAAACAGAACTAAGCAGAAATACACCCTCCTCTCTATTTAAGGACGAGGCAGAGACATGCTCTTCTCCCTCTCCTCTATCTTGTCTTCCAAGGCTGGGCCCTCAGCCCAAGCGCCCTCCCCCGAGAGTGACCACAAGAACGCTGGTATTGTCCTAACTCTCCCAACCACCCGCCTGAGTGGACCAATGAAGCTCCAGAAATGTAGCTGAGGTCCTAATAAGGCTATAGTGGAGGATGGCTCCAACCTTCAGAATGTGATGGTCACTTCCTGACCCTTATGCTGTAAAAACCTGACCAATCTCTGTAACTCACATCACCCCTAAAGCCCACCCCAAATAGCTAGCCCTATATAACCTTTGTTCTCCTGGGACACACTATCTCGCCTCACCGCTGCGCTTGATAGAGGCTGGGAACCAATTCTAGAATCGATCAATAAAGACTCATTGCTTTTTCATCAGAGGAGGCACCCTGGTGGTGGATTATTGGGGACCCAGAACTCTGGGCATAACAGTGATGTCAAACCACACCATGGCAACCACTGATTTTGGGCAGCCAGGGCTGAAGTGAGTGGCTCCTCAATAACCTGAAAACTATATATAGAGGCCAGAACCCATTGAGTAGTGTCAGTTGCCTCAAGATAGTGAAACTTAATAAGACGATAGTCTAGACTAGTAGAGATAAGCAATAAGACACCAAACACAAGGATGGATGAAGAAACTGTAAGTCCAAAAGTCAATTTATCTTTGTATTGGGGGGAGGGGTGATATGGATTGTCGTGCTGGCAGTCATGAGGAACAGGGTGTTGTGTTAGTGCTGGAAGTGTATAATAAAGAATTTGATTTCCTTTTTACATGGCAGACTATTGAATATTGTTAAACTATTGACAGGATGGTCAGCTCAAGATGTGAATTATTATGCCACAAGTGATTGAGTTTTTCCTTTAACACCATGGTCTAGAACAGCATTGTTGTATATTGGAGATTCTAGAGAAGTGAGGTTTGACTCTGCTTCACTGATGAGGATGGATCTAAGGAGGGGGCAAGCATGTGAGAATGGAATAATGTAGATTTCTTAAGTTGGGGCACCAGACAAGCCATTCCATACTGAGTCAGACACTTAGCATAAGGGCAAGGATAAGTCTGAATGGGGATTTTATTCCCAAAACTTTCTCATACTGACAAGGAAAAAAGAAGTTGATGTTTACTTTAGGTTTGTGTTGTTGCGGGGGGATGGATGGTGGTGGTCGCAGTCATGAGGAACAGGGTGTTGTCATAGTGCTGGCAGTGTATAATAATGAATTTGATTTCCTTTTTACATGGTAGACTATTGAATATTGTTAAACTATTGAGAGGATGGTCAGCTCAAGATCTAAAGCTTTATGCCCCAAATGGTCCAGTTTTTCCTTTAACAACTTGGTCTAGAACAGCATTGCTGAGTATTGGAGATACTAGGGAAGTGATGTTTCACACTATTTCACTGATGATTCACTTCATGTTACATTTTCCCCATACATACGTAAGATATTAGTAAAAAGGGAAATTGGGCATGGTGTACATGGTAGTTATCTTCACAATTTTTCTGTATATCTGGAACTATTCTAAAATAAATCACCCATTAAAACAACACTCAAAATCCTAGGAAACGTTAATATCTGAACTTAGTGGAATGGACCACTGAAATGAGGGGGGCGTATGGGAATTGTCTTAGAGGAAACACCACCTCCTTGCAATATCCTGGACTATAATGGGACTATAGGAAATGAGAGAGAGAGAGAGAGGTCAGTTTGGGAAAATGTTTGGGAGTTAAGAGGAAGGGCTCTGTTCTTGAGGCAGAGTGTCTGAGATTTCTTCATCCTCTGTCACCCCCGTTCCTCCAGGATGGTCAAGCTGAGGCTTTGTCATGTCAAGCCACACCATGGCTACCACTGATTTTGGGCAACCAGAGCTGAAGTGAGTGGCTCCTCATTAACCTATAGAGTATATATAGAGGCCAGGACCCTTTGAGGAGTGTCTGTTGCCTCAAGATAGTGAAACTTAATAAGACGATATTGTAGACTAGTAGAGATAAGGAATAAGACTCCAAACACAAGGACTGAGGAAGACACTGCAAGTCCAAAACTGAAATTATGTTTTTTTATTGGGGTTTGGAATGGATGGTGGTGGTCGCAGTCATGAGGAACAGGGTTTTGTGATAGTCCTGGCTGTGTATATAAAAGAGTTCAATATTCTTTTTACACAGCAGACTATTGAATATTCTTAAACTATTGAAAGGATCATCAGCTCAATTTGTGAAGTTTTATGCCACAACTGGTCCAGTTTTTCCTTTAACAACTTGGTCTAGAACAGCATTGCTGGATATTGGAGGTACTAGAAAAGTAAGGTTTAACTCTAACTGTTTCACTGATGATTCTCTTCATGATACATTTGCCCCATACATAAGTAAGATATTAGTAATAATGGAAAATGGGTATGGTTTCCATGGTTATTATCTTCACTATTTTTTCCGTCAATCTGGAAGTATTCTAAAATAAAGCATGCATTAAAATAACACTCAAAATCCTAGGAAACGTGAATACCTGAACATAGTGGAATGGACCACTGAAATGTCGGGGGAGTATGGCCATTGTCTTAGAGGAAACACCACCTCACTGCCATATGCTGGACAATAATAGAATTAGAGGAAATCAGAGAGAGAGAGGTCATTTTGGTCAAAATTTTAGGAGTTAAGAGGAAGGTCTCTGTTCTATAACCAGAGTGTCTGAGGTTTCTGCATCCTCTGTCAGGCCCGCCCCTCCTGGATGGTCAAGCTGAGGCTTTGTGATGTCAAGACCCACCTTGGCAACCACTGAATTTGGGCAACGAGAGCTGAAGTGAATGGCTCCTCATTAACCTAAAGAGTACATATAGCGGCCAGGACCCTTTGAGTAGTGTCCGTTGCCTCAAGATACCGAAACTTACTAAGAAGATATTGTCGACTAGTGGAGATAAGGAATAAGACTCCAAACACAAGGATGGATGAAGAAACTGCAAGTCCAAAAGTGAATTTATGTTTGAATTTGGCGTGGCGTGCGATGGATGGTGGTGGTCGCAGTCATGGGGAGAAGGGTGTTGTGTTAGTGTTGGCAAGGTATAATAAAGAATTTGATTTCGTTTTTACATTGCTGAGTATTGAATATTGTAAAACTATTGAAAGGAGGGTCAGCTCAAGATCTGAAGTTTTATGCCACAACTGGTACAATTTTTCCTTTAACATCATGGTCTAGAACAGCATTGTTCGATATTGGAGATACTAGAGAAGTGAGGTTTCACTGGAACAGTTTCACTGATGATTCACTTCATCTTACATTTGCCCACTAGTTAAGTAAGATATTAGTAATACGGGAAATTGGGAAATGGTTATTAACTTGACAAATTTTCTGAAAATCTGGAACTATTCTAAAATAAAACATCCATTAAAACAACTCTGAAAATCCTAGGAAATGGTAGCAACTGAACATAGTGGAAAGGACCACTGAAATGATGGGGGAGTATGGGAATTTTCTTAGAGGAAACACCAACTCCCTGCCATATGCTGGACTATAATGGAACTAGGGGAAATGAGAGAGAGCGAGTAGAGATTGGAATAATTTTAGGAGTTAAGAGGAAGGTCTCTGTTATATAAATATAGTGTCTGATATACCTGCATCCTTTGCCACCCCAGCCTCTCCTGTATGGTCAATCTGAGGCTTTGTGATGTCAGACCACACCATGGCAACCACTGATTTTGGGCAGCCAGGGCTGAAGGGAGTGGCTCCTCAATAACTTAAAAAGTATATATAGAGGCCAGGACCCTTTTAGTAGTGTCTGTTGCCACAAGATAGCGAAACTTAATAAGACGATAGTCTAGACTAGTAGATATACGGAATAAGACTCCAAACACAAGGATGGATGAAGAAACTAAGTCCAAATTTCAATTTATCTTTGTATTGGGGTGGGGGGGTGGTATGGATGGTCGTGGTGGCAGTCATGAGGAACAGGGTGTTGTGTTAGTGCTGCAAGTGTATAATAAAGAAAATGATTTCCATTTTACATGGCAGACTATTGAATATTGTTAAACTATTGACAGGATGGTCAGCTCAAGATGTGAATTTTTATGCCACAAGTGATTGAGTTTTTCCTTTAACATCATGGTCTAGAACAGCATTGTTGGATATTGGATATACTAGAGAAGTGAGGTTTGACTCTGTTTCACTGATGAGGAGGGATGTAAGGAGGGGGCAGGCATGTGAGAAGGGAGTAATGTAGATTTCTTTAGTTGGGGCACCAGACAAGCTGTTCCATACTGAGACAGACACTTAGCATAAGGACAAGGATAAGTGTGAATGGGGATTTTATTCCCAACACTTTCTCATACTGACAAAAAAAAAGAAGCTGATGTTTAATTTTGGTTTGGACTGTGATGTTGGGATGGATGGTGGTGGTTCCAGTCATAAAGAACAGGGTGTTGTCATAGAGCTGGCAGTGTATAATAATGAATTTGATTTCCTTTTTACATGGTAGACTATTGAATATTGTTAAACTATTGAATGGATGGTCAGCTCAAGAGCTGAAGTTTTATGCCGCAAATGGTCTAGTGTTTCCTTTAACAACTTGGTCTAGAACAGCATTGCTGAGTATTTGAGATACTAGAGAAGTGATGTTTCACTCTATTTCACTGATGATTCACTTCATGTTACATTTGCCCCATACATAAGTAAGATATTAGTAATAAGGGAAATTGGGCATGGTGTACATGGTAGTTATCTTCACAATTTTTCTGTACATCTGGAACTATTCTAAAATAAAACATCCATTAAAACAACACTCAAAATCCTAGGAAACTTTAATATCTGAACTAAGTGGAATTGACCACTGAAATGAGGGGTGAGTATGGGAATTGTCTTAGAGGAAACACCACCTCCCTTCCATACCCTGTACTATAATGGAACTAGAGGAAATGAGAGAGAGAGAGAGTTCAGTTTGGGAACATGTTTAGGAGTTAAGAGGAAGGTCTCTGTTCTATAAGCAGATTGCCTGAGATTTCTGCATCCTTAGCCACCCCAGCCCCTCCTGGATGGTTAAGCTGAGTCTTTGTGATGTCAAGCCACACCATGGCAACCACTGTTTTTGGGCAACCTATGCTGAAGTGAGTGGCTCCTCATTAACCTAAAGAGTTTATATATTCCAGATGAATTTTTGGAGACTTCGTTCTAGATCTATGAAGTATGCCGTTGGTGTTATAATGGGAAGTGCTTTGACTATATAGATTGCTTTGGGTAGTATGGACATTTTAATGATGTTGATTCTAGCAATCCATGAACACAGTATGTTCTTCCATCTGTTTATGTCTTCCTCTATATCTTTTTTTTAATGTTCTGTATTTTCTGTGTAGAGGTCTTTTACCTCTTTAGTTAAGTTTATTCCTAGGTAGCTTAATTTTTTGGGTGTAATGGTAAACGGGATTGTTTTTATAATCTCTCTTTCTGAAAGTTCACTATTGGTGTATAGAAATGCCTCAGATTTCTTGGGGTTAATTTTGTGTCCTGCTACATTTCCAAATTCATGTATTAAGTCTAGTAGCTTTTTGATGGAGTCTCTAGGGTTTTGTATGTATAATATCATGTCGTCTGCAAATAAGGACAGTTTTACTTCCTCTTTTCCATTTTGGATGCCTTTTATTTCTTCTTCTTGCCTAATTGCAATGGCTAACACTTCCAGTACTATGTTGAACAGGAGTGGTGAGAGTGGGCATCCCTGTCTTGTTCCTCTTCTTAGGGGAAATGGTGTTAGTTTTTCTCCATTGAGTATGATGCTGGCTGTGGGCCTGTCATATATGGCTTTTATTATATTGACTTAGGATCCTTCTACTCCCGCCCTACTGACAGTTTTTATCAAAAATCGGTGTTGAATTTTGTCATATGCTTTTTCTGCATCAGTTGATATGACCATGTGTTTTTTTTCTTTCAGTTTTTTTTATGTGATGTATCACGTGTATTGATTTGCGGATATTGTACCATCCTTGCATCCCTGGGATGAATCCTACTTGGTCATGGTGTATGATCTTTCTGATGTACTGCTGGATCCGATTTGCTAAGATTTTGTTGAGGATTCTGGCACCTATGTTCATGAGGGATATTGGCCCGTAATTCTCTTTCCTTGTGTGTCTTTACCTGGTTTTGGTATTCGGGTGATGCTGGCTTCATAGAATGAGCTTGGAAGTGAACCTTCCTCTTGAATTTTTTGTAGTCGTCTGAGGAGGAAAGGTTTTAGTTCTTCCTTGAATGTTTGGTAAAACTCCCCTCTGAAACCATCTGGTCCTGGGCTCTTGTTTGATGGAAGCTTTTTGATGACTGCTTCAATTTCTTCCATAGTTATTGGCCTGTTGAGATTTTTAGATTCTTCCTGATTGAGTTTTGGAATGTTGTATTTTTCTAGGAATTTGTCCATTTCCTCCAGGTTGTCTAGTTTGTTGGAGTAGAGCTCTCCATAGTATTTTTTTAACAATCGTTTGTATTTCTGTGGTGTCTGTTGTTATTTTGCCTCTATCGTTTCAGGTTTTGTTTATTTGGGACCTCTCTCTTTGCTTCGTGGTGAGTCTGGCTAGAGGTTTGTCAATCTTGTTTATCCTTTCAAAGAACCAGCTCTCGGTTTCACTGATTTTCTGTATTGTTTTTCTGGTCTCTATGTCATTTATTTCTCCTCTAATCTTTATTATCTCATTCCTTCTGCTCACTCAGGGGTTTACTTGTTGCTCCCTTTCTAATTCTTTGAGTTGTAGAGTTAGGTGATTTCTGCCATTTTTTCTTGTTTTTTGAGATCGGCCTGTAGAGCTCTAAACTTCCCTCTCAGGACTGCTTTGTGTCCCATAGGTTTTGGATTGTTGTGTTTTCATTGTGATTAGTTTCCAGGACGTATTTAATTTCTTCTTTGATCTCATTGGTAACCCAATCAATATTTAATAGCATGCTATTCAGCTTCCAGGTGTTTGAGTATTTTTTGTTGTTTTTATTGTAGTTTATTTCTAATATTATGGCATCGTGGGATACGAAGATGCTTTTTATGATTTCAATCTTCATGAATTTGGGGATACTTTGCTTGTGACCCAATATATGGTCTATTTTTGAATATGTCTTATGAGCATTTGAGTAGAATGTATATTCCCTGGCTTTGGGGTGAAGTGTTCTGAAGATGTCTATTAAGTCCATCTGATCTAGTGAGTCATTTAGGATTGCTGTATCTTTGCTGATTGTTTATCTAGAGGACTTATCCAATGCTGTCAGTGGTGGATTAAAGTCCCCTACTATGATTGTATCGCTGTCGATCTCTCCTTTGATATCTTTTTTTATCCATTCAGCCATTCGATGTCTTTTGGTTGGAGCATTTAGTCCGTTTACGTTTGAAGTTATTATTGAAAGGTACTTGTTTGTAGCCATTTCTTTTTTTGTGTGTGGCTGTTTTCTTTATGAGCTTTTTATTTCTTCTTTTTATAGCAGTCCCTTTAGCATTCCTTGCATTGCTGCTTTGGTGGTGATAAACTCCCTTAGCCTTTTTTTGTCTGTGAAGCTTCTTATTTCCCCTTCATGTTTGAATGATAGCCTTGCTGGATAGAGTATTCTTGGATTCAGTCCTTTGCTTTGAATCACTTTGTAAATTTCCGTCCGTTATTTTCTTGCCTGATGTGTTTCCGTTGAGAAATCATTTGATAAACTATTGGGAGATCCCTTGTATGTCCCTTTCCGTCTCTCTCTTGCAGCCTGTAAGATTCTCTCTTTGTCCTGAACATTTGCCATGGTAATTATGATGTGTCTTGGTGTGGGTTTTTTCGGGTTTACATGTTTGGGACTCTCTGGGCTTGTTTGACTTTTTTCTTCCCCACCTCATGTAAGTTTTCTGATATTATTTTTTCGAATAGGTTTTCTAATCCTTGTTCCTCTTTCTGTAGTTCTAGCACCCCTATTATTCGTATGTTGTTTCGTTTCATGTTGTCCCAAAGCTCCCTTAGGCCCTCCTCCTGTCTTTCATTTTTTTTTCTCCAATTGCACTACATTTTGTGTGTGGTTTGCTTCCTTGTCTTCTAATTCAATTATTCGGTCCTCTGCTTCTCCTAGTCTACTGTTGATACTTTCAATGGTGTTTTTTTATTGCAGCTATATCACTCTTCATTTCTTCTTGGGTCTTACTTAAGTTGTTGATTTTTTCATCTGTTTCTTCTAGCTTCTTCCATATGTTATTGATTTTTTCATCTGTTTCTTCTTGCTTCTTGCATAGGTAGTTGACTTTTCATCTGTTTCTTCTTGCTTCTTGCAGAAGTTGTTGATTTTTTCCTCCATCCGGTTTATGCACTCTGGGACCCTTATTCTGAATTCTTTTTCTGTCATGTTGCATGCCTCTGTATTACTTAGCTACTTTTCTGGAGAGTCCTCTTTCTCATTCCTTTGGGGGTTTCTTTGTCTACCCATGTTTGATCTTACTGACATTTCTAGACATTGAGTCGTTCAGTGGCTGCTCCCTGGGTTGCAGTGACTCCTTGGTCTTTGGTTGCTCTTCAGGCGGTTGTGGTTGCACCTGCTCTTCAGTTGGCAGCAGCTTCTCTGGTGGGTGCTGTTAACAGCTGTGGTGGGTCTTCTGGCTGGTGGGGGGAGGTCTCACGTACAGCTGCTGTTCCTCAGCAGAGGGTGTGGTGCTCAGGAGGCTGCTGTTGCTTGTATCTGCTGCGTTGATTTAAAGGCACAAAATACAACACAACAAGGCACCATTTACCAGGCACAAAATAAAAATATATTCACGATATTAATAACCCCCAAAAAAGGTGACCACCCGAATGATGAGAATTAGGGAATAATGAAGAAGGAAGAGTAAAAGATAAAAGAGAAAAAGGAAAAGTAAAGTAGGGACCTAAAAAAGAAGTGCAAAAATGAAATTGGGGAAAAAAGGAGGGGGGGAAATAAGAGCGAGAAAAGAAAAGAAAAAAAAAGAGCGAAAAGAGACAATGAAGTGGAAGAGGGGATGGTCAAGCTCAGGCTTTGTCATGTCAAGACACACCATGGCAACCACTGGTTTTGGGCAACCAGAGCTGAAGTGAGTGGCTCCTCATTAACCTATAGAGTATATATAGAGGCCAGGACCCCTTGAGGAATGTCTGTTGCCTCAAGATAGTGAAAAGAGGAAGTAAAACTGGCCTTATGTGCAGAAGACATGATATTATACATACAAAACCCTAGAGACTCCATCAAAAAGCTACTAGACTTAATGCATGAATTTGGCAATGTAGCAGGATACAAAATTAATCCCAAGAAATCTGAGGCATTTCTCTACACCAATAGTGAACTTTCAGAAAGAGAGATTATACAAACAATCCCATTTACCATCACACCAAAGAAATTTAGCTACATAGGAATAAACTTAACTAAAGAGGTAAAAGACCTCTACTCAGAAAACTACAGGATGTTGTAAAAAGATTTAGAGGAAGACATAAACAGATGGAAGAACATACCATGTTCATGGATTGGTAGAATCAACATCATTAAAATGTCCATACTACCCAAAGCAATCTATAAATTGAGCGCACTTCCCATTAAAATACCAATGGCATACTTCACAGATGTAGACCGAACTCTCCAAAAATTCATCTGGAATAAAAAAAATGACCCTGAATAATTGCAGCGATCCTGAAAAAGAACATAGTAGGTGGGATCTCAATACCAGATATCAAGATGTATTACAAAGCCACTGTTCTCAAAACTGCCTGGTTTTGGCACAAGAACAGGCATATAGATCAATGGAATAGAATAGAGAGCCCAGAAATCGGCCTGAACCAATATGCTCAATTAATATTTGACAAAGGAGGCAAGAACATTCAATGGAGTAAAGATAGTCTCTTCAATAAATGGTGTTTGGAAAATTGGAAATATATATGCAAGAAAATGAAACTAGACCACCAACTTACACCATACACAAAAATAAACTCAAAATGGATAAAGGACTTAAATGTACAACTGGAAACCATAAAAATTCTAGAAGAATCTAAAGGCAACAAAGTCCCAAGCATATGCCGAAATAATTTCTTCACTGATACAACTCCTAGGATACTTGAAACTAAAGAGAAAATGAACAAATGGGACTACATCGAAATAAAAAGCTTCTGCACAGCAATAGAAACCATCAACAAAACAATGAGAAAACCCACTGTGTGGGAAAACATATTTGCCAATGTCATATCTGATAAGGGCCTAATCTCCAAAATTTATAGGGAACTCATACAACTTACAAAAGGAAGTAAAACAATCCAATCAAAAAAAGGGCAAAGGACCCAGATAGACACCTCTCAAAAGAGGATATTCAGAAAGCCAAGAGATATATGAAAACATGCTCAAAGTCACTAATCATCTGAGAGATGCAAATCCAAACTACAATGAGTTACCATCTCACACCTGTCAGACTGGCTATCATCAACAAATCAGCAAACGACAAGTGCTGGAGAGGATCTGGAGAAAAAGGAACACTTGTGCACTGCTGGTGGGAATGCAGACTGGTGCAGCCACTATGGAAGACAGTATGGAGTTTCCTCAAAAAACTGAAAATGGAATTCCCATTTGACCCTGTGATCCCACTTCTAGGAATATATCCCAAGAAACCAGAAACACCAATCAGAAAAGATATATGCACCCCTATGGTCATAGCAGCACAATTCACCATAGCTAAGATCTGGAAACAGCCTAAGTGCCCATCAGTAGATGAATGGATTAGAAAACTGTGGTAGATCTACACGATGAAATACTATGCTGCTGTAAAAAGGAAGGAGCTCTTACCGTTTACAGTGGCATGGATGGAACTGGAGAGCGTTGTGCTAGGTGAAATAGGCCAGTCAATGAGGGGAAGGTACCACATGATCTCACTCATTCTTGGATAATAGAGACCATTATAAACTTTTGAACAATAATAGATACAGAGGCAGAGCTGCCTCAAACAGATTGTCAAACTGTAGCGTGAAGGCCAGGGAGGGTTGGGGGGCAGGAGGGAGGGGGGTAAAAGATCAACCTAAGGACTTGTATGCATGCATATAAGCATAATCAATGGACATAAGACACTGGGGGATTGGGGAGGCTAGGGTACTGTCAAGGGCGATTGGGAAAAAAAAGGACACATATGTAATACCATTTGAAATACATTAAGCAATAAAAAAAGTGATTTCAGAAATTAAAAAAAAAAATAAAAAAATAAATCTAGACAAATTTTTTTCATTTATAATGCTAACAGTGAGACACCCAGGAAAACACACATGGTGTCAAAATAAGCCAAAGGAAAATCATTTGGGCAAATATAAAAAGTAACCTGAATAAAAATTTCTGTATTAACCTAGGATCAACAATATTTTTGTATATTTTCAGAAAACAACTTCAAGACCACGTTGATTGCTGCAACAGAGAGGAATTCTCAGGAATGCTCCAGTCATGAAGACAAGAGGAGAGACAGTTCAGAGATGGAGACGCTGAAGACGCTTTTCCATGCTAGCAGTCAGCAGCTGTGTGTCGCTGCAGATTGCCCAGGACCAAACCAGAGAGGGTCGGACCTGCATTGCCACCATTTTTCCACAATCAAGAACTGAAATATCATTGTTGATATGTACACATAAGGAACTTTTGGACATTGAAATTGGGACTTAAAACAATTTTTGTCCTTGAAATGTTATGCTTAAGTTTTAAAATGTTTTGGGTTACGGATTGGCATTGTTATCGTTTTAATAGCCAGAGTTTTGTTCTTGATGTTTAAGTTTTATTTTCATTATAGTAGCTTAATTAATAAAACAAAAAAGGGTGAGATGTGGAAAACTGACATAGGGTTAAGCCTCGGACTGACCTGCTGACAAAGTCACAAACAAGTCCTAGCTTAGAGGGCACAGTCCTCTTAGCATAATTAGGCTTGATCTTATAACACTCCCTAGATGTTATCTGGGAATCTAATGGGCTGAGGAAGTGCAGGAAGTATAACCATGCTGTAAACAAGTGAAACTCACAAGGAAAGTGAAACTTTGGTAACCACTACCTTGTTTACCACTCACTATAAAAAGCTTCGTGCTGACAACCCCCACCGCTCTCAAGGTGGACAGCGTCGCGGCCTGGGTCCATTCCACTCCCGTGCAGTCAGCGGACCCATCCATGACCCGGAAAGACTTCATCACCAAATGGAGCATCAATCGAGATCAACGCTACCCGCTCAAGCTCAAGCTGCAGCATGCTCGACCTGCCTGATTCTGGTAACATTGCTTGGGATCACTCCTGTCACCAGGAGCCCACACAATACTGTGTAATAGACGTAGATGATGCCTGCTTCTTCATGGACATGGCTCCAAAGAGACAAGGACAATTTATAGGATCACATGTTTAGTAGCAGAAGATTGGGCTGCCTGAAGCGGCCATGATGCCAATATTATGTTTCATTGTATTGATATGTTATATTGACCTTTGATTCTTTTGCAGGTTTAAATGTGTGTTGGCTGTCAAGGAAGGGGACTGTGTGGGGTGACCCCCCAAAGTAAAGGGTCTCTAGCTGCCAAGAGGGCAGGTGCCCAACTGGGCAGGGAAGGGTGCCCATCAGGTTCTGGTCACTGTTGAGAGAAAGTTGAGTGTTGGCAGCATGTATACCGCTTGCAGGCCTGGATGACCATGCCCATGTCAGGCGTAGTAAGCTGGAAAAGGCTTCTTTAGAATAGAAGGTCTAACGCATGGTGATGCATAGAAAGAAAGTTTAATTCCAACATTTACTGTTTTGTTATAACTCTGAAAAATCCATGAAAAGGAATTGGCAAGGAAAGTCAGAAAATCTTAGAGTAGATCAGTATGTTTTTCTCCTTATGTAATTCCTCCGAAATCTGGCAATGCTAAATAAGTCATGGCAATACATTTCTTTGCATATATTTAATAAGACCAGTTCCTGATAATGGTTTTATTAACAGAAACCTTTGACTGGAATATCATGTTTTAAAGAGCCCTGTCTGAGCTCTAAAGACTTGAAGCCAGTAAGAATGCCACGAAGAAATCCTGGTATCCTGGTTGGGAGCCCTGAAGATGGCTGGCGCTGGAATGTCAGGCCTATGCCCTACCATAACTGGTGGTTGGTAAGGGTAGAACGGGAGCAGCAAATATGCCTCTGCGTCCCTGCGGAACCCCCACACACTCTGGGCCACAAGGAGTGGGAGGGCTACTGATATGAGCCTTAAAGCCTGGAGCGTAGGTTCAGGTGGAGTTGCTGCAGTTGAGGGATTCACCTAACTCTGCAGATACTGTCGGCAGGCCTGATGGATGCTGGATGGCTTAGCTTCCTGGCCTACGGAGCACATTAAAATTCAACCATGAGACTGCAGCAAAGGTAGTCAGTTACCATTCTTGTTGTGTTTATGCAAACATCAGGAGAGTAGGTAAATTAATCTTGATCTGGCTTTTTGATAGCCATGGAGGAATTTTAAGAAGAAAAATCCTATTACAATAGAGGCTGTTAAAGCTAAAATGGTTTCTTTCCCTTCCACCGAACCATTTGTTAAGCATATTGGAATAGTTCAGTTGATAGTTCTGTGTGCCCAGTATGTGCCTCTAGCAATGGTGGAATAGTAATGCAGTCCCTCTCATGATTGAGCAGGAAGTTCCAAGAAACTGGGGGAAAGAAAAGGCGAAGGATATGCCCTCCATCTTCCCCGTATCCTCAATGATGGGGCAGCCGCCATGTGCTCAGGATAGTACCAGCTTCCTGTATCCCAGGACACTGTTGGCCACGCCCAGAAACTTTTTAAACTAACCAATGACAATCAGGGGACGTGCACGCCTTAGAGATGACAACATCCTGTGTAATAAGACCCAACTTGCACCTATCCAATCGGCAGGGCCACAATCATCTCCCCTCCCCTAACACCACCCCCCTATTAAAACCCCATTTTTTCCCACAGGCGTTCTCTCTCTTCTTGCCTTTGTAAGGATAGGAGCCAGACTTGGGTCTATGATAATATAGGACTCTTTCCTTTTGCATTGGACACGGCTGGCTCCCTGGTGAGGTCTGTTGGGGATTTAAAATCGGGGCATAACAATAACCAATATAGTGGCAATGGTAAATTTGGACTTTAAGCTGAATGAAGACAAGAGGGAGAAAGATAGAATGAATCAGATAATTGTATTTTACTACAGGAAGGGGAAAACCTCCAGTAAGCAAGCCAACAAATGCAGAAGAAGAAGTGGTGGAGTGTTCATCTACCACAGGTGATACACACGTTCTCCGAGGGGAATACACGTTATAATGTGAATCCCTCTATAGACAATGCTTCAGAAAAGGGCATTATGAGAAGATGAAAATATTAATGGTCTCCTTGAATAAATACCAGCAAGGGTATAAAGATATGTTTGTATTTTTGTGTGTTTTCAGATGATGGGGAGGGATATAAGGAGGGGGCAGGCCTGTGAGAAGGGAGTAATGTAGAATTCTTTAATTGTGGCATCAGACAAGCCAGTCCATACTGAGCCAGAAACCTTGAATAAGGACAAGGAGAAGACTCAGTGGGGATTTTTTCCTCAACATTTTCTAATACTGACAAGGAAGAAAAGTACTTGATATTTAAGTTAGGTTTGGATTGGGAGGGGGGTGGATTGTGGTGGTTGCTGTCATGAGAAACAAGGTGTTGTGTTTGTGCTGGCAGTGTATAGTAATGTGTCCCGACCCGCGGGACAACAACGGGGGAACGAAGAGACACCCTAGGAGAATGAGACAAACAAGGGACACAAAAGAATGGAGGCAAGACAAGTTCTGATCAAGCCTCAAACTTTATTCTCACAGCGGCAGAATATATACTGTTTTAGGGAAGGGGGGTGGGTAAAGGGGTCTATGGGCAGTAACCTTTTACTAGAGATTTATTAGGCTTTTGATGGCTGTGCTTATCAGCGGAGATGTGTGATTTAGCAGCCTTCGGATGGCTGTGTGTTTATCAGTGGAGATGTGTGATTTAGCGGCTGTGTGAGGGTAGTTTATCTGTAACTGCTGGCCAATTTGCAAGACACAGGTGGTTTCTGGTAATTAGGAGTTTCTGGAGGAACCAGAAACTTATAGTTCTTAAGATGGCTTTGTTTAAGCCAATATCTTTAATGGCTCCCAACAATTCCTCCCTTTTTCTTTATTAAGGGTGGGCTTTAACCGACTGGGGGAGTAGGGACCTGGTTCCTCCCGTGGGATGGTGGGGTCCCACCGTCAGTGGCTCTTGGTATCTTTTGGGGAGGAGAGGCAGAGCCGAAAGTTATGTATGGATACCAACCTCTATGCAAACCAGGTGTGCTCACAGGGAAATCCAGAGGAGGTCGAAAATTTTTGTGACCTTCCCTTGCAGTGCTTTGCCGTGCACCCAGGTCGGTGCCCATGCCTTTCTCCTTCTATGGGGAGTAGGCAAGCATCCCTCTGGCGTCATGCTGTCCCTGCAGGGAGGGAGTTTTAGCAGTCATTATAATCACATTCACTGTCTAACATGGCTAGACGATGGTAGTGTACCTGAATGGGTTTGGCCAGGACGCTATCAACCTGCTGTTTTACAAAGTCTGTTAATTTCCTAAAAGCCCAGGGGCCGAAAGCTAGGATTAGGAGAAGGCTTATAAGGGGGCCGAGAATAGGAAGCAGGTAGGGCAGGAGTCCGTTCAGTCTGCTCCAGAGGGGGTTCTCGAATAATTCTCTCCGTCTCTTCACTAGATCTTCTTGTAACTTCTTTATCTTGTCTCGGACGATTCGGATTTGTTGGCATAGAAGCAGCAGCGTTCCTGTAGGGCCAAGCATATTCCTCCCTGTTCTGCTGCGAGCAAATCTAACCCTCTTCTATTTTGTAGTACTACTTCAGCTAAGGAATCTATCTGATCTTGGAGATCATTGATAGTGCCTGAGAGAGCTTGGACATCATCAATTAGCTGGTTAGATAATTTGTTATAGGTATGCAATGCTGTTCCTAGCCCAGCTGTACCAGTAGCTACAGCTCCAGAAATTCCTAGGCTAATAAGTAAAGGGATAAATTGAACAGCCCGCTTACTGCGTCCAGCGATGTAATCAAGGCTGGGCAGGGGGACAGGTTCTCCTCCTGGGATGATGTCAATATCCGGGAGAATACTGGCCTGTACACATAATCCTGTCCAATTTGTAGGTAGGGCCGTGTAGGCCATATTTCCCCCACATACAAATACTCGTCCTGGAGCGGGACAGAGGGGTGAACTATAATTACTAATAGAAGAGCAATTTGTAAAGCTGACGAATCCTACATTTAAATCATAGCTATTATTTTTGGGTTCTTTTTGTAAATATGATGACAAGTTGAATGCAATAGGCTGAGTTCTAAAGGGTAAGCTAAGGGTACAATTGTTATAGGAAGTGATGGCGGTAGCATTATTATCCGGTATGACAAGGGGCATAGCTGTGCCAAGAGTCATATATAACTAGCAGTCTTCTGCGAGGGAGGGATTGGTAGTATTTAAAGCTTGAAATGTGGCTTTTAATATGTCAGAGGTTTGGGTGTCGAGATCTACGCCTCGAGACTTGGGTAAGGCCAAGGGGTGGTAATTTACAGGGGGATACATATTTCTGGAAATTTCTTCAATTTGTTTTTGAACTATGGCTTCCCTAACCCTGTCTGTCGGTCCGCCGCCATCAGACACGTGGATAGGTGCCTGCAGCGGCCAGCAAACGGGTTTGCCAATTTTGCCGCGGCAAGAGGCTTGGGCATATTTAGAATGTCCCCTGCTGGAGGAGTGATCATATTCGCCTCCAAATGAGCCACTATATGTTCTTTGTAGAATAGCGGTGAGTTGTATTTTGCCCTCTGAATTAGTGTACTGTTGAACGGTGTTATAGCAGGTAGAGTGCATCTGAGTGACTGCTTGGCAGTCCGAGGGACAAGGCCCTGGCCTATCATTAATCGGGGTTATGATTTTGGGCTTTCCTACACATTTCCAGCTTGATTTGTATCCTCCTGCCATTAAAGGCTCAGAGATAAGGTAAGCAGTAACGGAGCCACAATCAGCTGTTCGGGTGTATTGGTGTGTCCAGGGTGTCACCGCAGTGTGACCTCCCCTGCAGTAGCAGGGAGGCCTAAAAAGCACTTTGGATAGTTCAGCTAAGTTCGGGGGGGGACTGCAGCCCACCAAGGGCAGTAGGGAGCAGGACGGAGAGAATAATAACCGTCCGAGGGAACATTATAATTGTAGGAGGTTTATACATCAGTGGCCTAACAGGGACAAAAGTGTCTTCCTCCAGGTATCAGATTAGGGTTGCGCCTACACTCACGGAGGACTGAGATGAATATAAGTAAAAAGCCAAGGAGAATTCCTATCCAAAAGTACCAGGGTAGAGAATACCAGAGCATTTTTAAGGGGCAATTACCTTGACCGGCGATGCCAAATGGCTTCGGCTTCCTGAAAGAGAAAGGGAAAAATCGTTCTCAGGGACTATTTCCCTGGATGAATGTATTATTTCGAGGGGTTAATGGGTTTAATTAGACGTTCAGGTAACCATCGTGGTCCTTCCTCTTGCGTGTCATAGACACATGCAGATCCGCGTCCCCAAATGAGAACTGGATCAGGGCCATGCCATCTGGCGGTCATGGGATCTTTCCACATGACTTTAGCATATTGTTTTTTTGTCTCTTGGTGCCATAGCCGGTCTGTAGCAGATTTCCCTTCCTTGTCAAGTTGGAGGAAGTTTAAGGTAAATAAGGCATGAGATAGGAGATTGCGAGGAGAACCTTTGGTGGGATATATGTTAGTTGATTTGAGTTTATTTATGGTATTTTTGAGAGTTTGGTGAGCCCGTTCAATTATTCCCTGGCCTTAGGGATTGTAAGGAATTCCAGTGATATGTTTAATGTTAAATTGAAGGCAGAAGTTTTTAAAAGCCTGGGAGGTATACCCAGGTCTATTATCTGTTTTTATTGTTTGTGGTTTCCCGAGAGTAGTTAAGCATTGGAGGACATGGGCTATAACATTCTTTGAAGCCTTACCACTATGAAGGGAGGCAAAGATAAATCTACTATAGGTATCGATGGACACATGGACGTACTTAAGATTGCCAAATTCAGATATATGGGTGACATCTATCTGCCAAATTTTATTAGGAAGTAGGCCCCTGGGGTTGACTCCTAGGTGAGGAAGAGGGAGGAGAGTAACACATCCTGGACAATTTTTAACTATTTGTCTGGCTTGTTCTCTGGTGATTTTAAACAGGAGGCGTAACGTATGGGCATTTACGTGGTGGAGGCTATGATATTGCTTGGCTTTAGAAATCAGGTCTATAGAAAGGGAACATGTGAGGCGAGTGTGTCTGTCTGCGAGGGCGTTGCCATGAGAGAGGGGGCCGGGGAGATCGGTGTGAGCCCTTAGGTGTCCTATATAAAAGGGAGCATTTCTTGCTATGATAAGGGCCTGGAGCTGGTGGAAGAGCGGGACTGCATTAGTAGATGGCTTGATATAGGGCACTGTTTCTAGTGAGGGTATAGAGAGTGCTATATAAGCGCTGTCGGTGTAGAGGTTAAAGGGGGTGTTAGGTAATTTCGTGAATACTTGGAGGATTGTATATAATTTAACAAGCTGTGCGGACTTGAAGGGGGATGGGGTGGTATAAGGTTGGTTGTCAATGATATAAGCAGCTATACCACTAGAGGACCCATCTGTAAATACCAGGGAAGCTTGTTTTAGTGGTATTCTTGAGGTGATTTTAGGAAATATAAATGGATGTAAACGGGCAAAATGGATTAGTTTATGAGGGGGATAATGGTTATCAATCTTTCCCTGGAATGAGGAGAGAGATATAGCCCATTTATCCTCATTTTGTGAGAGCCAGTTTATTTGTTCTTTAGTGTAGGGAAGAATGAGTTGATCAGGGTCTTTGCCAAAATGGTGTCGGCTTTTTTCTCTGCCAATTTTTAAGAGGAGAGCAACTAGGGAGGGGTATGAGACAAGTACTTTAGATGGGGAAGAGGGTAGGTGAACCCACAAGAGGGGGTTATCTTGCCAAAAAGTCTAGTGGGAGTATGGGGTGTAGCACAAATAATGAAGGTGAAGGGTTTATTGTATGAAATGAATGTTATTTGTTGTTGTTGTATGGCTTTGTTAATTATGTGGAGAGTCTCTCTTGCTTTTGGGGAGAGAGTACGGGGGGACAACGGGTCTGGATCTCCTGGTAGAATATCAAAGAGGGGTTTTAAGTCATGAGTGGTGAGTTTGAGATAAGGTCTAAGCCAGTTGATATCGCCTAAGAATTTTTGAAAGTCATTAAGGGTGTGTAAATGTGAGGTTTTTAGTTGAATTTTCTGTGTGGTGATTTTATTGGAGTTTAACTCAAAGCCTAGGTAATAGTAGGGATCTTTAAGCTGTATTTTATTAGGGGCAATTTGGAACCCAAAGGAAGTGAGGTGGTGGGTTAATTCTTGGCTGCATTTGAGTACCTCGGAGGTGGAAGCTCCTGCTAAGAGGATATCATCCATATAATGGATAATATAGATATAGGGCCATCGTGTCCTGAGAGGGTCTACAGCTTGGGCAACAAATTTTTGACAGAGTGTGGGGCTGTTTGCCATGCCTTGGGGGAGGACTTTCCATTGATATCGTTGCATTGGACCTTTGAAGTTAGTGACTGGGAGGCTGAATGCAAAGCGTCCCCTGTCCTGGGGATGCAGGGGGATGGTAAAAAACAATCTTTAAGATCGATAATGATTTTGAAATAATTAGCTGGGATAGCTATGGGAGAGGGGAGGCCAGGTTGGAGGGCTCCCATGGTAAACATCGTTTTATTGATTTCTCTGAGATCTTGGAGGAGTCTCCACGCCCCACTTTTCTTTTTTATTACGAAAATGGGGGTGTTCTAAGGAGAAGTAGTGGGCTCTAGATGTCCGGCAGCCAGTTGTTCCTGTACTAACCTAGTGGCAGCCGAAAGTTTTTCATTTGTTAAAGGCCATTGATCTACCCACACAGGGGAATCGGACTTCTATTTGATTTTGTCTGCATGGGGTATAGGGAAGTCAATGGCCGTTATGAAAAATTTTTACTTCCTAGTCCTGAGCGATCAATGTTGGAATCAACTGAGATAGGGTGTTTGATGCCTTGATTGTTTTTTCCAAGTCCTTGCCCAGGGAGATAACCCTGATTGAGCATTAATTGAGTTACAATTTCATTAGGACTACACATAATGAGTTTTAACTGAGATAGTATATTACGGCGCCATAGATTAACAGGAAGATTGGGGACTACATAGGGTTGTACCTGCCCAGAGTTGCCTTTATTGTCGGTCTAGGTTAAGACCTTTGAGCTTTGTTTAGGATTGGTAGATTGGCCAATACCCTTGAGGTGAGTTATAGTAGTTGTAGTGGGCCAAGAAGTTGGCCAGAGATGGGCAGCAATGACAGTGGCATCTGCCCCCGTGTCAATTAATCCTTTAAATGATTTTCTATCTAATTTAAGGGTAAGTAAAGGTCTTTCAGGAGTAATTTGTTGTACCCAATAGGTATTAGAGGAGCCAAAGGCAGCATTTAATCTGGGGTTTTTGTTATTGCTTTTATTTGTGGAATCTAAGGGGAGTAGTATGAGCTGAGCTATTCTTTTTCCTTTTTGGATAGATATGGGGCCTGTCGGGGCTGATGCCAGGAGAGTAATTTGTCCCGTATAGTCATTATCAATAACTCCTGGGGTAATGTGGAGGCCAGCCAACGTAGAGCTTCCTCGTCCTAAGATTAGGCCAAATGTCCCAGGGGGTAGGGGTCCATAAGCCTCTGTAGGGATAAGTTGAATCCCTTGTTCGGGGGGGGGGGGTTAGTATTGTGTTGGAGGCGGAACAGAGGTCTAATCCTGCGCTTCCGGGAGTGGCGCGGCAGAGGGAGTTGATGCCTGCGCGGGGAAGGTTCGTTTCTGTGTTTGCGCTTGGGGAACGAACCTGGCTGCCCCTAGGTTCTGTTCTGATGGTGGGGCCAGGGGCTGGCCCCTCTGGGAGTTTCCCTGTTTTGGTAGAAGTGGTGTACCTTCAATGTCTGTTTTGGAATGACACTCATTGGCCCAATGTAAGCCGCGTCGGCATCGAGGGCAAATTGTTTTAGGGGGTGCGCGGGGCTGTGTCCCTGCCGGGCACTCACGAGCAATATGCCCTGGCTGCTTACAATTAAAACAAGTTTTTTGTTGCTTATCCTTGGTAAAGTCCTTAAGCGCAGCCCCTATGGCTAGTCTAATGGCATGGGAGGTTCCTATACCTGAGCAAAGTTTGATATAATCAGAGAGACTGCCACAGCGATGGGGTCGTATAGTTTCCTGGCAAGACGGGTTAGCATTTTCATAGGCCAGGTGTTTAATAAAAGCGCTTTCTGTTTCTCCTTCCCCGACTAGTCGTTCAGCCGCGTCAGTTAAGCGGCTGACGAAATCACTGTACGGTTCATCAGGGCCCTGGCGAATTTTTGCTAAGGAGGTGGTAGCTGAGCCTTTAGGCGGAAGGCGCCGCCAAGCCTTAAGGGCTGCGTTTTGGATTTGGGCTAAAAGGCCGGGGGGGGGGGGGGGGGGGAAGGCTGCTTGAGCTTCATTGGTGTCGTAGGGGCTGCGCCCAAGTAGCTTATCCCTAGTCTATGAGCAAGAGGTCTTACTTTCACTATTGCGCTGCGCGGTCTCGCGGCAGTTTTCCACAAAATCTGTTCGCCATAGGACATACTCCCCTCCTGCTAGCGTGGCTCGAGCCAGGGAAAACCAATCGTTAGGGATCAGCCATCCATCGCTCAGGCTTTCGATTAAGGCTAGGGTGAAAGGGGCAGTAGGGCCATAATTGGTTACAGCCGCTTTTAAATCTTTTAAATGTTTTAGGTTTAAGCGACGGTATTTTTGGCCTTTAGCTTGGTTTTTTGTTTGATCCTGGTCTGAAATGGGGTCCTCTGCATCAGAGGCTTCATCTGTAGAATTTTGGTCTCGGTTTTGCGAGTCAGGGGAGTCCTCCTCCCCCTCTTCCTCGGTACGTCCTCCGGAGGAGGTCCTGAGTTGTGACTACGGGTAACTGGAAATGAAAGGACAGGAGTTTTAGATTTTAGATTTTTTGTGGGCTTTTTAGGAGGCTGGGTGGGTTGATTGGGGCTTAGGGATGTGAGTTCAGCCTCGAGGGCTCGGATTTCTTTGACAAGTTGGACGTGTTCGCGTTTTTGCTGTAGAATTTCCTTTAGTGAGGAAATTTCCTAGGTTAGGGAGATTTTAGCTTGCCGGATAGGATCTGGGGAGGGAGAGGGGCCGTGGAATGGTTCCAGGGCTGGAATTCGAAAGATAGGGATGTTTAGTGAGGGGTCGGGGTTGTAAGGAGGGGGCCTAAAGGATTTATTAGAGGTGCTACGAAGAGCCGGCGCTGTAAAACGCCAGGGGTCTTTATTATTGTGATAATGGGCGGCCTGATCTTCTAAGGTTTTCTCATCCTCCGGAGACAGGTGGTCCTCTAGATGTCTTTGGGAGGTGAGGGAAGGATAGATACTTGAGATTTTAGGGGGAGGGGGTTCAGGTTTATTACAGATGTCTGGAGATTCTTTGTCAGGCTGAGATTTAGTGATTTCTTTGGAGAGTGCCATGGGCTCCTCAGGGATATCAATAGATACTGAAGGGCAGGCAGAGGGTGGCCGGGAGCTATCCCAAAGGGCCGTTTCTGCTGTTTTTATTATGTTTTGGATGTCAGGGTCTTTAGGGTGGACTTTAAGGATGTCCTGGATAAGATTCTAATACGAGAAGGCGGAGACAGGGATTTTTTCAGGTCCAAAGGTTTGATAGAAATCCTGAAGGGCATCGCCTACTCTTTTCCATCGTCTATGGTCAATAGTGCCCTCTAGGGGGAACCATGGGCAGGTCTCATGAATAAAGGAGAAGAATTGTCTAAGATCCTTTCTCTTAACCCTTACTCCCCGTGTCCTGAGGGACTCCTTGAGCCCACCTAGAAATACCTCATGAGAGTTCAATGAGTTGCCCATTATTTTGGCTGGGTAGTTCTCAAGATTTCCTCCTCCACGTAAGCCTCTGGGACGTATAAACCCCGTGCCAGGTCAGCTGGGAATTTCTTAAATCTCTGGTGATCCTTATGTAACCGCTCTCCTTTTACCTTACGGCCTCTGCTCGCGTGTCATAGGTTGGGATGTATAAGCCCCATACCAGGATGGCAACCACTAAGACTTAGCGAGCTCAGAGTTTGCCAGAGAGGGCGACACAGGTCGGGCCAGAGAAAAATTACTTTTCCCAGTGATTCAGAGTTTTCACTGCCAGTGTCGGGTACCTTTCACTCTTCCCCGAACGGCGAGGTGAAGTGCTTATTAGTGGACTGGAGGGAGATCAAGAAAACTAAAAAGGCCAGCCAAAGAGGGTGCCAAAGAGGGTGAAGGCTCTCAAGAGGTATTTTGAAATTCTTGTTTGAAAAGTTTCGTCTGCTTACCTTCACAACGATCTGTCTCACGGGCGGGTGAAACTGTGGCGATCAAGATGCCGAGTCTTCACTCACGAGTCAATACTGCGCGGCGACTCTATGGGGTGCCTGGCCAGGCGCTTCAAGCAGACGTTCTCCCAGGGGGTCCCCAACGCCCCACGTTGGGCGCCAGACTGTCCTGACCCGCGGGACAACAACGGGGGAACGAAGAGACACCCTAGGAGAATGAGACAAACAAGGGACACGAAAGAATGGAGGCAAGACAAGTTCTGATCAAGCCTCAAACTTTATTCTCACAGCGGCAGAATATATACTGTTTTAGGGAAGGGGGGTGGGTAAAGGGGTCTATGGGCAGTAACCTTTTACTAGAGATTTATTAGGCTTTTGATGGCTGTGCTTATCAGCGGAGATGTGTGATTTAGCAGCCTTCGGATGGCTGTGTGTTTATCAGTAGAGATGTGTGATTTAGCGGCTGTGTGAGGGTAGTTTATCTGTAACTGCTGGCCAATTTGCAAGACACAGGTGGTTTCTGGTAATTAGGAGTTTCTGGAGGAACCAGAAACTTATAGTTCTTAAGATGGCTTTGTTTAAGCCAATATCTTTAATGGCTCCCAACAGTAATGAATTTGATTTCCTTTTTACATGGTAGACTATTGAATATTGTTAAAGTATTGACAGGATTGTCAGCTCAAGATGTGAAGTTTATGCCACAACTGGTACAGTTTTTCCTTAAACAACTTGGTCTAGAACAGCATTGCTAGATATTGGAGTTACTAGAGAAGTGAGGTTTCACTCTGTTTCACTGGTGATTTACTTCATGTTACATTTCCCCATACCAAAGTGACATATTAGTAATAAAGGAAATTATGTATGGTGCACATGGTCATTATCTTCACACTTTTTCTGTAAATCTGGAACTATTCTAAAATAAAATATCCATAAAACAACACTCAAAATACTAGGAAATTGTAATATCCGAACATAGTGGAACAGACCACTGAAAGGACAGGGTTGTATGGCAAGATCCTGAGAGTAGACACTACCTCCCTGCCATATGCTGGACTTTAATGGTACTAGAGGAAATGAGAGAGAGAGAGAGAGGTCAGTTTGGGAAAATTTTAGGACGTAAGAGGAAGGTCTCTTTTCTATAACCAGATCGTCTGAGACTTCTGCATCCACGCCCACCCCCTGACCCCCCTTCTTGGATGGTCTAGCTGAGGCTTTGTGATGTCAAGCCACACCATGGCAACCGCTGATTTTGGGCAACAAGAGCTGATGTGATTGGCTCCACATTGACATAGAGAGTATATAACAGGCCTGGACCCTCTGAGTAGTGTCTGTTGCCTCAAGATAGGCAAACTTACTAAGAAGATATTGTAGACTTTTGGAGATAAGGAAGAAGACTACAAACACAAGGATAGATGAAGAAACTGCAAGTCCGAAAGTGAATTAGAAATCAGTGTCTCAACTGGATGACGAAGAAGTTGATAAGGTCAGAATAACTTATTCAAATGCTCCCTCTTCCCCCTTAATTCCTAACCCAAGATTCTGGCCTTGTCCTTTTTGGCCAAACACACTTCCTTGTTCAATCCATTGTCATTCAATTACAAGCCCATTTCCAAATCATTCTCCAATTTCTTCCCCAAAACCTATGTCTTTCTGTGTTTAACTTGTTTCCAATGTACATATGTTATGCCCAGATTTCAAGATCCCCCAAGACAGACCACTAGGGATCTGAGTCCAGTGCAAAAACATAGAGTCTTTTATTCAAGCCCGGGACTTGGTCCCCCTCCTGCCTCTATTAGTGGATGCAAGAGAGAGCCCCGAGTCCCAAGGGAAAGAAGTATTCATAGGGCTTGTGGTCAGGGTGTGGGGGCACACTCTGACCACTAATTTGGCTGATTCCGGTTGTTTTTTTGAGGGCGGGGGACTAGTGATGCAAGGGCAGGGTGCAGTTAGGGTCTTTTTACACAAACACAGGGTGGTGGCTAACATACCCTTGGCTTTGGGGTAGTTTCCACTGCTTTCCCATTGGCTGAGATAAGGGCAGGCTGAGTAACTGATACATTCTGCGGCTTTTTCGTGGAAAAGGGATAAGGACACAGCTATCAGTACTGTTCTGTCCTTTCATTTACCCCTTGTCTTGGAACTTCCGGCTCAATCATGAGACGGACTGAACTGTCAACTGAACTACTTTTATACACTTCTTGACAAATTGGACTAGTCTGTTAATAATGCAAGGGCCGTAAGTCAACAACAGCAGGACGATTACAAGGGGTCTGAGGAGGTCCGCTGTCTTCTTGAGGGTGATCTGCAGCGAGTGTGTCTAGTCAGAGGTCACCTTCCAGTCAGACTCCCTGCTGTCTGCCTCAGACCTTCCATTCTAAATAGGCCTTTCCCTGATCTCTACAGCCGAGGTTTGTACCACTCCTGACATGGGCATGGTCATTCAGGCCTGCAAGACAGTACACAGGCTGCCAACTGTTAGGTGTTTCTCAATAGAGACCAAAACCTGATGGGTATTCTTCTTTGTCCAGTTGGGCATCTGCCCTCATGGAAGCCAGACACCCTTTCCTTTGGGGTTCATCCTATATAGTCCCCATCCAGGACAGCTAACAGATAGCTATAACAATGTCCCTCAGTGTGGCAGACTGGACACTTGCCAGTTATTCCCAAAGACTACCAAGGACTGTAGACCATCACCGGTCCACCGATACAGCTACATTTAAACCTGTAAGAGAATTGAAGGTTGATACAACATATTAATAGAATGAAACATAATATTGGCACCATGGCCGCTTCAGGCAGCTAAATCCTCCGCTACTAAACATGAGATATGGCAGGGCTATACAAACATTTCAGGGAGGTGACTAAAGTCCACTCTTTGACCTTTCTATATAAGGTAAAATTGTCTTTGTCTTTCTGAAGCCATGTCTATGAAGATGCAGGCATCATCTGAGCCTATTATACAATTTTCTACAGGTATAGTCCTTTTCAAATTGGGGTGAGTCCTCGGGTCTTGAGCTCCTTTACCCACACCGAGTCCCCAGGCTGGAAAGTATGTACAGAGTCCGAGGTGGCACTGGCAGAGCATCTCGAACAAGGTTATGGGTGGATTGTCATTTCTGAAAGAGATCACATCCAAGTAAGGGGTACAGGCATTCTGGCATAACTAGAAACGAATGAGTTACCGAGTTCTTGCTGAGGTCCACAATACTCTTTGATGTCCAAGGAAAAAGGCAGTTTGTCTGGTGGCTCTTAGAAGTGTTGTCTTCTTAGATGTTTCTGGTCCCCTTGGCTCTGTCAAGACTGAATAGGCTGCTCCAGAATACACCAGAAAATTAACCAGGGGTTCTATTTACCTACAAATATTTATACCTAGGTAGACATATAAACATCAAATAAACATCCACATTTACACCTTTTCAGTGAACAAGTACTTTTCCAGGCTTGGGAATTTTGGCTGATAAAAAGAACATTGCCCAAGTTCATCGATAGGGGCCTGAAAAGCACGAATGTGGGGGCCTTTGGCTGGGGGGTATAGAGTCTCCATCCTTTCTCTCTCAGCACTGCTAAGGACAGCATCATTGGAGAGGTCTCTTCACTTAGGCAAGGCTGTGCTGAGCCATCTGGTGCAAAAGTGGTTTCTGCTTCAATTTTGCTAAAAGGTCTCTGCCCATTAGAGGGACCAGGTCAACTGGTAAATATAGGAATTCATGAACCACCTGATGGCCGCCTAACTGACATCGGCAGGGGTGGCAGAACAGTCTTCAGCTGGGGTACCGTTCCAGTAACTCCAATAACCGTGACTTCCTGTCCCTAGAGGTGAACTACCTTCTGAGTAACTACCGAGTGTTCTGCCCCTGTATTAATCATAAATTTCACAGTCTGGCCCCCGATCTTCATTTTGACCATCGTCTCATGGGGCCCAGTTGGAAAAAGCCCAGTCTGTCCTAGTCAGAGTCAGCTGTTGCCAGTCCAATGAGGTCTGCGTTAGGCGGCTCTGGCTAATAGTTGCTGGGTGGTTTGGATGGCCTTGCCAGATTCTTCTGGCCTGCTACTGAACTTTACACTCTCCCTTCTTACACACACAGAACTGGACCCAAGGCAGCGAGGTTTGAGCAATTTTAAAATTTCTTAACATACATTTAACCATTCATGTTGCAGGGATGGACCGGGTGGGCTTCTCCTGAATAAAAGAACTCATCAAAATAAGGCTAATTTTCTAACTTCATTTGTCCCTGGGTGTGGACAACAAATGACACTCATCAGATTGCCATAAAGGATTTAACCTTTGTTTAGGGAGGCAAATGCAAAGCATTTACTCCCAAGTTTCATTGTTTTAGAGAAGATAGGATTTCTGCTCAGTTTCCCTATTTTACTAGTCCCAACTTACTGGTCTATCATGCATTTAATTTTCTTAAAATGTATTCTGGCACAGGAGAAAGTTGGTTTGCTGTACACAGAGTGTTTAACCCCTATATAACTAGCTTGGACCTCTACATAGCAAACTGCAGTCTATAAGTTAAATATGCAGCCTCCGGTTTTTCTAACCCAATGAGATTTCAGCCAGTCTCTGAGTCAGACTCCTCCTCTCTTGGAGAATTTCAAAGTCCTGATGGCTTCCATGTCCAGGGAGAGTGCCTTTTTGACAACCCTTGGGCCCTGCTTTTTGCCTTTTTACCAGTTTCCTTCGTGGTAGAGCAGCAACCAGTCCTCTTTCAATGGAGTGAACTAGAAGGGGATATCAGTCCCACCTGTGAGCCAGCTGCTCCCCCTAGGGTCTCCCAGGGGCCCAGCCGGAGTGTCCCCCAGGAAATCCCGGAAACGCTGCACTTTTCCAGTGGTTTGGACTCAAGCAAGGGGTTCACTGAATGTAGCCAGCAGCGAAGCGCTCTCTGGCTTCTGCCTGCAGCTGCTGGCGCCCACAAGCACTGCCCCATAGCACATGTCTCACCGGTAGCTCCAGCACCTCAGTGTTCTCCAGCTTAGCCTGAACCTCGGTGCCCAGCAGCAGCTGCTGCAGCTCCTGTAGGCTATCTTTGATCCACGAGCACGCGGCTACTTCTCCACCAGGGGCTTATGGGCCTTGGGGGCAGCTCAGGCATTCAGGCCCACCCCCTTCTTTGACCTGGGTCTCAGATACTGAGTCGGCCTGGAAAGCAGTTCTAAATTACCAGGGGGGATGCGGATTCTAGCTTTGCGCTTCCTCTTCTTTTCGAGCAGGAGTTTAGTTGTTTTTTTTTTTGTTTTTTTTTTTTATTCTTAGAAACCTTAATCCTTTAATGATTACCAAAGTGAACATTCAGCAATTTTAGTTTAATATTTATGAACATATTTTAAATGTACTTTTACTCTTAAGATATATCTAGACCTTTTGTGATAAAACTAAGAACAGGTATCAGTCTGATTCAGCATTGGAGGGGTTTAAAGAATAAACCAAGGCAGAGAAAGATTGTGCTTACAGTTATTTTTTTTTAACCTTGAATTTCATGGCTAAGACCTGTTAGGATTGCAGCTAGCAGAATAACTGCCAAAACCCCCGCCCCCATTGTCTCAGCCCAGGCCCATTTCTTTTCTTCACAGAGTCGGCCTGGAAATATAACGGGTGCATAGTGAGGTTTCTTGTAGACAGAAAACCTGGAGACCATCTGAAATCCAGTTACTGATGCTTTCAGAATCCAGATGAGGGAGGAAGGAAAAGACCTGGTTATGTTCTCTATGAGGGTTCTAATAAACAATTGAAAACAGCAAGTTAAACAAAATACAGTCACAGGCAGATTTTCTTTCTGTCCTGCAGAGCTGTTCACCAAAGAGATAAGAAAACCATGAATAACAAGTTCTCTGAAATTTGCTACTTTGTTAATTTGCTAAGCAAAAAATTAACTTGAAAAGACATCTCTCTTGCTCTTTTATAAGCAATCTCAGAACTAAGAAATCTTGGAAATACAGCGATTTACAACCCAGGTAAGAGCAACTGAGAGACAGAAATTGATATTAACTAAGTGGGCTGATTCTTTCGGTAATGGCAAGCAAAAGACTCTGAGATCTGCTAGAGATTCTTGCAGCCCATCGCGGGTCCAGTCCAAACGTTCAGCCAGATGAATTAACAGAAATGCAAAATAAATCAAAGTAGCTTCCCCTTCACACAGACTAGTAATGAGCAGCCAAAATAGACAAACACTTGTATTCACACTCTCTCGGTAGACTAGCCCAGACTTGAGCTGAGCAGATAAACAAAGCAATGCCCCACTCCCCAGATGAGCATGGGGGCACTCCTGGCACCCATGTCCCAGAACAGAATTCTCCACCAACCTTTTGGTGAGAACCTACCGGAGGAGTTAAGACTGCTTCCAGTCCCCCCTCTCGCTAGCAAATTGGCAAGTCCCACACAAACAAACAGCTGTTCACTCCTGCTTTCTCATTGTGTCGGCATTCATTCCAATTCCACAATCTCTATTGTACCCATTTAAAATTTTTTTTAACAGGTTTACTTTGTCCCGACCTCATGATGTTCGGTGACGAGAGATAGACAAGGGAGGGGGTGACCTGTTTTCATAGATACTTACTCAGATTCCCTCCTGACCGAAGTCATGGAGCCACACAAAGGAGAGGAGAAGGCAGGACCCCTCCCTCCACACTCACATACTTTAAACAAACATTCATAAGCACAGGCATTTAGCTACCACAACCCACAATTTTTCCCAATTAAATCCGAACCTTGAACTTTTAGCAAATATTCAGCATTTATCAATCATTAACATTTTTAAGAATAAACATCAAAATGAAAGACATGTTTTTTATCATTTGAATTCAGTAAGTTTCAAGGTCCCAAGTTCCAAGCAGTTCTGGAAAACCACACCTGAGGCTGGCAAGCAGGTTTGGCCCAGCCCTTCATTTTAAAACGACCATAATGCTTAAAGGAGTAGTTTGATTCTGTCCCATAACGTCCATCCAGTAAGTCCACATAAAACAGAAAAAAAAATACAAGCACAGACAAATACAGTCTTCCAACTCTATGGAAGCAAAACCAAAACAACCTTCCTACTACGAGAAACAAAGCTACAGATCAGTTTAGACGATGGCCATGCACCACTCCTCTCAAATTGAGGGGTTTCTCGGGCCCACCAGATGGAGGATCGGGTTGTCCCCCAACTCCTCCCACCCGTGGGCCCCCAGAGCATCCCCCTAGTCCATTACGGCATTACAGATTTTATAAGTGAGCTCACACTGGACAGAACACACAGAAAACAACTGACAACACACAGACAGTTACTGCGGTTTGTTAGACCCTCTGAATCGGGGTCTCTTTGAGTCTCAGGGGTTCCAGATGAGCCCCCAAATGTTCGGCCCAGATTTCAAGATCCCCCAAGACAGACCACTAGGGAGCCGAGTCTGATGCAAAAGCATAAAGTCTTTTATTCAAGCCTGGATCTTGGTACCCCCCACTGCCAACATTACTGGATGCAAGAGAGAGCCCCGAGTCCCAAGGGAACAAAGAATTTATAGGGCTTGTGGTCGGAGGGTGGGGGCACACTCTGATCACTGCTTTGGCCGATTCCAGTTGGTTGAGTGATGGCAGGGGGCTAGTGACGCAAGGGCAGGGTACAGCTAGGGTTCTTCTTACAAAAAGTCAGGGGGTTGGCTAGCATATTCTTGGCCTTGGGCTAGTTTCCCCCGCAATTCCATTTGCTGAGATAAGGGTAGGCTGAGTAACTGATACATGCTGAAGCTTCTTCTTGGAAGAGGAGATAAGGACACAGCTATCAGTCCTGTTCTTTCCTTTCACAAAACCAAGATAGTGGTGATGGTAAATTTGGACTTTAAGCTGAATGAAGACAAGAGGGAGAAAGACAGAAAGAATCAGATAATTGTATTTTACTACAGGAAGGGGAAAACCTCCAGTAAGCAAGCCAACAAATACAGAAGAGGAAGTGCTGGAGTGTCCATCTACGAGAGGTGATACCCAGGGTCTCCCAGAGGAACACACTTAACAATGTGTATCCCTCTATCAAAAATGCTTCAGAAATGGGCATTATGAAAAGATGAAAACATTAATGGTCTCCGTGAATAAATAGAAGCAAGGGTATAAAGAAAATGTGTTTGTATTTTTGCGAGTTTTCAGATGATGGGGAGGGATCTAAGGAGGAAGAAGTCATCTGAGAAGAAAGAAATGTAGAATTCTTTAATTGGGGCACCAGATAAGCCATTCCATAGTGAGCCAGACACTTAGAATAAGGACAAGGAGAAGACTGATTGGGGATTTTTCTCCTCAACACTTTCTCATACTGGCAAGGAAGAAAGAAGCTGATGTTTAATTTAGGTTTGGATTGGGGGGGGTTGGGATGGATGGTGGTGGTTGCAGTCATGAGGAGCAGGGTGTTCTTTTAGTGCTAGCAGTGTATAAGAATGAATTTGATTTCCTTTTTACATGGTAGACTATTGAATATTGTGAAACTATTGAAAGTATGGTCATCTCAAGACCTGAATATTTATGCCACAACTGGTCCAGTTTTTCCTTTAACAACTTGGTCTAGAACAGCATTGCTGGATATTGGAGATACTAGTGAAGTGAGGTTTCACGCTCTTTCACTGATGATTCACTTCATGTTATATTTGCCCCATTCCAAAGTGAGTAAATAGTAATAAGGGAAGTTGGGTATGGGGTACATGGGTATTATCTTCACAATTTTTCTGTAAATCTGGAACAATCCTAAAATAAAACATCCATTAAAACAAAACTCAAAATCCTAGAAATTGGTAGCAACTGAACATAGTGGAATGGACCTCTGAAATGATGGGGGGAGTATGGGAATTGTCTTAGAGGAAAGACAACCTCCCTGCCATATGATGGACTATAATGGAACTAGAGGAAATGACGAGAGAGAGAGGGGACAGTTAGGGAAAAATTTTAGGAGTTATGAGGAAGGTCTCTGTTCCATAACCAGAGTGTCTGAGATTTCTGCATCCTCTGCCACCTTCGCCCCTCCTGGATGGTGAAGCTGAGGCTTTGTGATGTCAAGCCACACCATGGCAACCACTGATTTTGGGCAGTCAGAGCTGAAGTGAGTGGCTCCTCATTAATCTAAAATGTATATATAGAGGTCAAGGCAATTTGAGTAGTGTCTGTTGCCTCAAGATAGCGAAACTTAATAAGACGATAGTGTAGACTAGTAGAGATAAGGAATAAGACTCCAAACACAAGCATGGATGAAGAAACTGTAAGTCCAAAAGTGAATTTATGTTTGTATTTAGGGAGTGGGATTGATGGTCGTGGTCGCAGTCATGAGGAACAGCGTGTTCTGTTATTACTCGAGGTTTATAATAAAGAATTTGATTTCCTTTTAACATGGCTAAGTATTGAATATTGTTAAACTATTGAAAGGATGGTCAGCCTAGGATGTAAAGTTTTATGCCACAACAGGTAGAGATTTTCCTTTAACATCATGGTCTAGAACAGCATTGTTGTATATTGGAGATACTTGAGAAGTGTGTTTTGACTCTGTTTCACTGATGAGGAGGCATCTAAGGAGGGGGCAGGCATGTGAGAAGGGAGTAATGTAGATTTCTTTATTCGGGTCACCAGACAAGCCATTCCATACTGAGTCAGACACTTAGCATAAGGACAAGGATAAGTCTGAAGGGCGATTTTATTCCCAACACTTTCTCATACTGACAAGGAAAAAAGAAGCTGATGTTTACTTTAGTTTTGGATTGGGCCAGCGGGATGCATGGTGGTGGTCGCAGTCATGAGGAACAGGGTGTTGACATAGTGCGGGCAGTGTATAATAATGAATTTGATTTCCTTTTTACATGGTTGACTATTGAATATTGTTAAACTATTGAAAGTATGGTCAGCTCACGATATGAAGTTTTATGCCGTAAATGGTCCAGTTTTTCCTTTAACAACTTGGTCTAGAAGAGCATTAATGGATATTGGAGAAACTAGAGAAGTGACGTTTCACTCTGTTTCACTGATGAGTCTCTTCATGTTACATTTGCACCATACATAAGTAAGATATTAGTAATAAGGGAAATTGGGTACGGTGTACATGAGTATTATCTTCCCAATTTTTCTGTAAATCTTGAACTATTCTAAAAAAAAACTTTTATAAATCAACACTAAAAATAATAGGAAATGGGAATATCTGAACATAGTGGAATGGAACACTGAAATGACTGTGTAGTTTAGGAAGTGGATTAGAGGAAACACCACCTGCCTGCCATATGCTGGACTATAGTGGAACTAGAGGAAGAGAGAAAGTGAGAGAGAGGAGAGAGAGAGAGAGAGAGAGGGAGAGAGAGAGAGAGAGAGAGAGAGAGAGAGAGAGAGAGAGAGAGATTGAGAGAATAGATAGATAGAGAGAGAGAGAGAATAGAGAGAGGTCAATTTGGAAAAAAATTTAGGAGTTAATAGGTAGGTGTCTGTGCTATAATCAGAGTATCTGAGAATTCTGCATCCTCTGCCACACCTGTCCCTCATGGACGGTCAAGCTGAGGCTTTGTGATATCAAGCCACACCATGGCCAAACTGATTTTGGGCAACCAGACCTGAAGTGAGTGGCTCCTCATTAACCTAAAGATAATAAATAGAGGCCAGAACCCTTTCAGTAGTGTCTGTTGCCTCAAGATAGTGAAACTTAATAAGACGATGTTGTAGACTAGTAGAGATAAGGAATAAGATTCCAAACACAAGGATGGAAGAAGAAACTGCAAGACCAAATTGAATTTATGTTTCTATTGCGGTCAGGTGGGCTGGATGGTGGTGTTCACAGTCATGAGAAACAAGGTGTTGTGTTAGTGCTGCCAGTGTATAGTAAGGAACTTGATTTCCTTTTTACATGTCAGACTAGTGATTATTGTTAAACTATTGAAAGGATGGTTAGCTCAAGACCTGAAGTTGTATGCTGCAACTGGTTCAGTTTTTCCTTTAATAACTTGGTCTAGCACAGCATTGCTGGATATTGGAGATACTAGTGAAGTGAGGTTTCCTTCTAACTGTTTCACTGATGATTCACTTCATCTTACATTTTCCCCATACATAAGTAAGATATTAGTAATAAGGGAAATTGGGAATGGTGTACGTGGTTATTATCTTCACAATTTTTCTTTAAAACTGGAACTATTCTAAAATAATACATCCATTAAAACAACACTCAAAATCCTCGGAAAATGTAGCAACTGAACATCGTGGAATAGACCACTGAAATGAGGGGGGAGTATGGCAATTGTCTTAGAGGAAACACCACCTCCCTGCCATATCCTGAACTATAATGGCACTAGAGGAAATGAGAGAGAGAGAGAGGTCAGTTCGGGAAAATCTTTAGGACTTAAGAGGAAGGTCTCTGTTCTCTAAGCAGATTCTCTGAGATTTCTGCATCCTTTGACACCCCCGCCCCTCCTGGATGGTTAAGCTGAGTCTTTGTGATGTCAAGCAACACCATGGCAACCACTGATTTTGGGCTACCTAAGCTGGAGTGGCTCCTCATTAACCTAAAGAGTATATATATTCCAGATGAATTTTTGGAGACTTCGTTCTAGATCTCTGAAGCATGCCGTTGGTATTTTAATGGGAAGTGCGTTGAATTCATAGATTGCTTTGGGTAGTATGGACATTTTAATGATGTTGATTCTAGCAATCCACGAACACAGTATGTTCTTCCATCTGTTTATGTCTTCCCTTATATCTTTTTTTAACGTCCTGTTGTTTTCTGAGTAGAGGTCTTTTACCTCTTTAGTTAAGTTTATCCTAGGTAGCTTAATTTTTTGGGTGCAATGGTAAACGGGATTGTTTTTATACTCTCTCTTTCTGAAAGTTCACTATTGGTGTATAGAAATGCCTCAGATTTCTTGGGGTTAATTTTGTGTCCTGCTACATTTCCAAATTCATGTGTTAAGTCTAGTAGCTTTTTGATGGAGTCTCTAGGGTTTTGTATGTATAATATCATGTCATCTGCAAATAAGGACAGTTTTACTTCCTCTTTTCCAATTTGGGTGCCTTTTATTTCTCCTTCTTGCCTCATTGCAATGGATAACACTTCCAGTACTATGTTGAACAGGAGTGGTGAGAGGGGGCATCCCTGTCTTGTTCCTGTTTTTAGGGGAAATGCTATTACTTTTTGTCCATTGAGTATGATGTTGGCTGTGGGCCTGTCATATATGGCTTTTATTATGTTGATATATGATCCTTCTACTCCAGCACAACTGAGAGTTTTTATCAAAAATGGGTGTTGAATTTTGTCATATGCTTTTTCTGCATCAATTGATACGACCATGTGGATTTTTTCTTTCAGTTTATTTATGTGATGTATCACGTTTATTGATTTGCGGATATTGTACCATCCTTGCATCCCTGGGTTAAATCCTACTTGATCATGGTGTATGGTCTTTCTGATGTACTGCTGGATCCGATTTGCTAAGATTTTGTTGAGGATTTTGGCATCTATGTTCATGAGGGATATTGGCCCGTAATTCTCTTTCATTGTGTTGTCTTTACCTGGTTTTGGTATTAGGGTGATGCTGGCTTCATAGAATGAGCTTGGAAGTGTTTTTTCCTCTTGAATTTGTTGTAGTAGTCTGAGGAGGAAAGGTTTTAGTTCTTCCTTGAATGTTTGGTAAAACTCCCCTGTGAAGCCATCTGGTCCTGGGCTCTTGTTTGATGGAAGCTTTTTGATGACTGCTTCAATTTCTTCCATAGTTATTGGCCTATTGAGATTTTTAGATTCTTCCTGATTGAGTTTTGGAATGTTGTATTTTTCTAGGAATTTGTCCATTTCCTCCAGGTTGTCTAGTTTGTTGGAGTAGAGCTGTCCATAGTATTTTTTTAACAATCATTTGTATTTCTGTGGTGTCTGTTGTTATTTTGCCTCTATCGTTTCAGGTTTTGTTTATTTGGGACCTCTCTCTTTGCTTTTTGGTGAGTCTGGCTAGAGGTTTGTCAATCTTGTTTATCCTTTCAAAGAACCAGCTCTTGGTTTCATTGATTTTCTGTATTGTTTTTTTGGTCTCTATGTCATTTATTTCTGCTCTAATCTTTATTATCTCCTTCCTTCTGCTCACTCTGGGGTTTACTTGTTGCTCTCTTTCTAATTCTTTGAGTTGTAGAGTTAGCTGATTTACTACCATTTTTTCTTGTTTTTTGAGATAGGCCCTTAGAGCTATAAATTTCCCTCTCAGGACTGCTTTAATTGTGTCCCATAGGTTTTGGATTGTTGTGATTTCATTGTCATTAGTTTCCAGGACGTTTTTAATTTCTTCTTTGATCTCATTGGTAACCCAATCAATATTTAATACCATGCTATTCAGCTTCCAGGTGTTTGAGTATTTTTTATTCTTTTTATTGTAGTTTATTTCTAATATGCCATCGTGGGATGCGAAGATGCTTTTTATGATTTCAATCTTCATGAATTAGGGGATACTTTGGTTGTGACCCAATATATGGTCTATTTTTGAGTATGTCTTATTAGCACCTGAGTAGAATGTATATTCCCTGTCTTTGGGGTGAAGTGTTCTGAAGATGTCTATTAAATCCATCTGATCTAGTGAGTCATTTTGGATTGCTGTATCTTTGCTGATTGTTTGTCTAGAGGACTTATCCACTGCTGTCAGTGGTGTATTAAAGTCCCCTACTATGATTGTATTGTTGTCGATCTCTCTTTTGATATCTTTCAGGAGTTTTTTTTAGGAATTAGGGTGCTCCGGCATAGGGTGCATATATGTTTACCAGGGTTATATATTCTTGTTGTATTGATCCCTTTAGTATTATGAAGTGGCCTTCCTTATCTCTTGTTATGGCCTTCACTTTGAGGTCTATTTTGTCCGATATAAGTATTGCTACCCCAGCTTTCTTTTCCTTTCCATTTGCCTGAAAGATATTTTTCCATGCCTTCACTTTCAGCCTGTGTGAGGCCCTTCTAATGAGGTGGGTTTCTTGTAGACAGCAGATGTATGGGTCATTTTTTTTTATCCATTCAGCCATTCGATGTCATTTGGTTGGAGCATTTAGTCCGTTTACGTTTAAAGTTATTATTGAAAGGTACTTGTTTGTAGCCATTTTTTTCTGTAGGTGGCTGTTTTCTTTCTGAGCTTTTTCTTTCTTCTTTTAATACCAGTCCCTTTAGCATTCCTAGCATTGCTCGTTTGGTGATGATAAACTCCCTTAGCATTTTTTTTGTCTGTGAAGCTTCTTATTTCCCCTTCAAGTTTGAATGATAGCATTGCTGGATAGAGTATCCTTGGATTAAGTCCTTTGCTTTGCATCACTTTGTAAATTTCCGTCCATTCTTTTCTTGCCTGATGTGTTTCTGTTGAGAAATCATTTGATAATCTAATGGGAGATCCCTTGTATGTAACTTTCCATCTCTCTCTTGCAGCCTGTAAGATTCTCTCTTTGTCCTGAACATTTGCCATGGTAATTATGATGTGTCTTGGTGTGGGTCTTTTCGGGTTCACCTTGTTTGGGACTCTCTGGGCTTGTGTGATTTTTTCTTCCCAACCTAAGGTAAATTTTCTGATATTATTTCTTCGAATAGGTTTTCTAATACTTGTTCCTCTTTCTGTTGTTCTAGCACCCTTATTATTCGTATGTTGTTTCGTTTCATGTTGTCCCAAAGCTCCCTTAGGCCTTCCTCCTGTCTTTTATATTTTTTCTCCAATTGCACTACATTTTGTGTGTGGTTTGCTTCCTTGTCTTCTAACTCAATTATTCTGTCCTCTGCTTCTCCCTGTCTACTGTTGATACTTTCAATGGTGTTTTTTATTGCAGCTATATCACTCTTCATTTCTTCTTGGGTCTTACTTAAGTTGTTGATTTTTTCATCTGTTTCTTCTAGCTTCTTCCATATGTTATTGATTTTTTCATCTGTTTCTTCTTGCTTCTTGCATAGGTAGTTGACTTTTTCATCTGTTTCTTCTTGCTTCTTGCAGAAGTTGTTGATTTTTTCCTCCATCCGGTTTATGCACTCTGGGACCCTTATTCTGAATTCTTTTTCTGTCATGTTGCATGCCTCTGTATTACTTAGCTGCTTTCTGGAGAGTACTCCTTCTCTTTCCTTTGGGGGTTTCTTTGTCTATCCATGTTTGATCTTACTGATATATCTAGATGTTGAGTCGTTCAGTGGACGCTCCCTGGGTTGCTGTGACTTCTTGGTCTTTGGTTGCTCTTTGGGCGGTTGCGGTAGCAGCTGCTCTTCAGTTGGCAGCAGTTCCTCTGGTGGGTGCTGTTAACAGCTGTGGTGGCTCTTCTGGCTGGTGGGGGGAGGTTTCACGTACAGGTGCTGTTCCTCAGCAGAGGGTGTGGTGCTCAGGAGGCTGCTGTTGCTTGGATCTGCTGCGTTGATTTAAAGGCACAAAATACAACACAACATGGCACCACGTAACAGGCACTAAACACATATATATTCACGATATTAATAACCCTAAATAGAGGTGACCACCAGAATGATGAGAATTAGGGGATAAGGAAGAAGGAAGAGAAAAAGTTAAAAGAGAAAAACGAAAAGAAAAGTAGGGATCAAAAAAGGGAGTGCAAAAATGAAAATGGGAAAAAAGGAGGGGGGAAAATAAGAGTGAGAAAAGAAAAGAAAAAAAAAAGAGCAAAAAGAGAGAATGAAGTGGAAGAGGGGAAGAGACTTTTTATATGCTGAGAATACTACTATAGAACCGCCACTTATCCCAACAAATTCCAGCCACAGCTCTCTGGAGATGGATGCAAACTAGAAACAACTAATAATATAACGATGAAAATAGAATGAAGGACACTAATCATAAAATAAAATAAAGAGAAAATAAAATGGCAGTTTAAAAAATGGCAAAATGGTAGCAGTAAAAATACTGGTTAAAAATAAGAAGGTAGTAATTAAAAGGGTAAAATCAGGTGATGGAAAAAGAAGAAAAATAAGAAAGAAAAAAAATTGGTTTCTTAGTTAAAAGGTTAAAACAAACAAAAAAAAACTTGCAGTAGTAAAGGTCCTTCACTTCTTCTATTCTTCAGTCTGGCTCGCCTTTAGTCCTGCGAGGTATTCAGGAGAGTGTTGAGTTTCCTTTGGCTAAACTGTTCCTCTGTGTTGTAAACGACAGTCCTTATTTTAAAGCAGGCCGTATTTGTTTCCCAGACTGCCTAATTTTGTGTTTAGCAAAGAGTCAGTTTGTGGCTCAGCCTCTGGGTGGAAGTGTTCTGGGGTTGGCCTCTGAGGCAATACCGCTACTCTATCGCACTTAAAACTGATTTGGAGAGGTCAACTATCCAGAGCTGGTTCCTTAATAGTTACCCACTCTGTGTTGTTGCTGGGATTCTGATTTCCTTATTAAATGGCAGACTATTGAATATTGTTATACTATTGAAAGAATGGTCAGCTCAAGATCTGAAGTTTTATGCCGCAACTGGTCCAGTTTATCCTTTAACAACTTGGTCTAGAACAGCATTGCTGGATATTGGAGATACTAGAAAAGTGAGGTTACACTCTAACTGTTTCACTGATGATTCACTTAAGGTTACATTTGCCCCATACATAAGTAAGATATGAGTAATAAGGGAAATTGTGTATGGTGTACATAGTTATTATCTTCACAATTTTTCTGTATATCTGGATCTATTCTAAAATAAAAGATCCATTAAAACAACCCTCATAATCCTAGGAAATTGTAGCAACTGAACATAGTGTAATGGACCACTGAAATGACGGGGGCGTATGACAATTGTCTTAGAGGAAACACCACATCCCTGCCATATGCTGGACTCTAATGGAAATAGAAATGAGAGAGAGGTCAGTTTGGGGAAAAATTATAAGAGGTAAGAGGAAGGTCTCTTTTCTATACCAGAGCATCTGAGCCTTCAGCATCGTCTCCCAGCCCCGCCCCTCCTGATGGTCAAGCTGAGTCTTTGTGATGTCAACCCACACCATGGAAACCACTGATTTTGGACAACCAGAGCTGAAGTGAGTGGCTCCACATTAACCTCAAGAGTATATATAGAGGCCAGAACCCTTTGAGTAGTGTCTGTTGCCTTAAGATAGCGAAACTTAATAAGACGATATTATAAACTAGTACAGATAAGGAATAAGACTCCAAACACAAGGGGGGATGAAGAAACTGCAGGTCCAAAATTGAATTTATGTTTGTATTTTGAGGGGGGGGATGGATGGTAATGGTCACAGTGACTTGGAACAGGGCATTGTGTTAGTGCTCGCAGTTTATAATAAAGAATTTGATTTCCTTTTTACAAGCCAGACTATTGAATATTGTTAAACCATTGAAAGGATGGTCAGCTCAAGATGTGAAGTTTTATGCCACAACTGGTACAGTTTTTTGTTTAACAACTTGGTCTAGAACAGCATTGCTGGATATTGGAGATACTAGTGAAGTGAGGTTTCACGCTCTTTCACTGATGATTCACTTCATGTTACATTTTCCCCATTCCAAAGTGAGCAAATAGTAATAAGGGAAGTTGGGTATGCGGTAGATGGGTATTAGCTTCAAAATTTTTCTGTAAATCTGGAACTATTCTGAAATAAAACAGACATTAAAACAACACTCAAGTTCAAAGGAATGGCAGCAACTGAACATAGTGGAATGGACCACTGAAATGACGGGGGAGTATGGCAATTGTCTTTGAGGAAATACCACCTCCCTGCCATATGCTTGACTATAATGGAACTAGGGGAAATGAGAGAGAGAGAAAGGACAATTTGGGGAAAATTTTAGGATTTAAGAGGAAGGACTCTGTTCTATAACCAAAGTGTCTGAGATTTGTGCATCCTCTGTGACCCCCACTCATACAGGATGGTCAAGCTGAGGCTTTGTCATGTCAAGCCACACCATGGCAACCACTGATTTTGGGCAACCAGAGCTGAAGTGAGTGGCTCCTCATTAACCTATAGATTATATATGGAGGCCAGGACCCTTTGAGGAGTGTCTGTTGCCTCAAGATAGTGAAACTTAATAAGACGATTTTGTAGACTAGTAGAGATAAGGAATAAGACTCCAAACACAAGGATGGAGGAAGAAACTGCAAGTCCAAAAGTCAATTTATGTTTGTATTGGGGGTTTCGATGGATGGTGGTGGTCGCAGTCATGAGGAAGTGGGTTTTGTGATAGTGCTGTCTGTGTATAAAAAACAGTTCGATTTCCTTTTTACACAGCAGACTATTGAATATTCTTAAAGTATTGAAAGGATTGTCAGCTAAAGATGTGAAATTTTATGCCACAACTTGTCCGGTTTTTCCTTTAACAACTTGGTCTAGAACAGCATTGCTGGATATTAGAGGTACTAGAGAAGTGAGGTTTCACTCTGTTTCACTGATGATTCACTTCATGTTACATTTGCACCATACATAAGTAAGATATTAGTAATAAGGGAAAATGGGTATGGTTTCCATGGTTATTATCTTCACTATTTTTCCGTAAATCTGGAACTTTTCTAAAATAAAGCATCCATTAAAACAACACTCAAAATCCTAGGAAACGTTAATACCTGAACATTGTGGAATGAACCACTGAAACGTCGGGGGAGTATGCCCGTTGTCTTAGAGGAAACACCACCTCCCTGCCATACGCTGGACTATAATAGAATTAGAGGAAATCAGAGAGAGAGAAGTCATTTTGGTCAAAATTTTAGGAGTTAAGAGGAAGGTCTCTTTTCTATAACCAGAGTGTCTGAGAGTTCTGCAACCTCTGCCACGCCCACCCCTCCTGGATGGTCAAGCTGAGGCTTTGTGATGTCAGACCCACCATGGCAATCACTGAATTTGGGCAACCAGAGCTGAAGTGAGTGGCTTCTCATTAACCTAAAGAGTATATATAGAGGCTAGGACCCTCTGAGTAGTGTCTGTTGCCTCAAGATAGTGAAACTTAATTAGACAATGTTGTAGACTAGTAGAGATAAGGAATTAGACTCCAAACACAATGATGGATGAAGAAACTGCAAGTTCAAATGTGAAATTATGTTTGTATTGGGGGGGGGGATGGATGGTGCAGGGGGCAGTCATGAGGATCAGGGTGTTGTGTTAGTGCTGGCAGTGTAAAATAAAGAATTTGATTTCCTTTTTACATGGCTGTCTATTGAATATTGTTAAACTATTGAAAGGATGGTCAGGTCCAGATCTCAAGTTTTATGCCACAACTACTCCAGTTTTTTCATTAACGACGTGGTCTAGAACAGCATTGCTGGATATTGGACATACTAGAGAAGTGAGGTTTGCCTCTGTTTCACTGATGCGTAGGCTTCTAAGGAGGGGGCAGGCATGTGAGAAGGGAGTAATGTAGATTTCTTTATTTGGGGTACCAGACAAGCCATTCCATACTGAGTCAGACACTTAGCATAAGGACAAGGATAAGTCTGAATGGGGATTTTATTTTATTTTATTTTATTTTATTTTATTCCCAACACTTTCTCATACTGACAAGGAAAAAAGAAGCTGGTGTTTAATTTAGGTTTGCATTGCGGCGGGAGGATGGATGGTGTTGGTCGCAGTCATGAGGAACAGGGTGTTGTCTGAAATTTCTGCATCCTCTGCCAACCCCGCCCCTCCTGGTTGGTCAAGCTGAGGCTTTGTGATGTCAAGCCACACAATGGCAACCACTGATTTTGGGCAGCCAGAGCTGAAGTGAGTGGCTCCTCATTAATCTAAAATATATATATAGAGGCCAGGACAATTTGAGTAGTGTCTGTTGCCTCAAGATCGAAACTTAGAAAAATCCTGTACTGAAGTGCCAAGTTCCTGAATTTTCATAAGGTCTATCTCCCATGGTCCGGAGTGAATGTGTCATAAGAAAGATTCCAGTTTCTTGGAAGATGGTGGCGGTATAGGCAGACGCATCCCAGGTCGTGTCAGGGAGCAAATGGAGTGAGCAGCTGAAACTAGTAACATCCACCCCGAATTGGCGAAGTTGCTCAGCGGGTGAGACGGTTTGAAGCAGGGAAGAGCAGAACTCCCCTGGAAAGGTAAAAAACCCAGGGATTTGGGCAGGAAAGTTTGCCAGACCTCTGAGCCCAGAGAGTTGGAGGGAGACCGCGTGGCAGACAGCAGCGTCCCTTGGGACAGGCACAGCCCCTGACAGGGGAAAGGAGAACCGCGGGATTCCTGGCACTGCCGGGGAAATTGAGAGCTGGGTTCTGTGATCACAGAGGACTGAGCCTAAAGGGGGCAGCCTGAAGAGCTGACCAGACCATGCAGTCCCGGTAAGAGAAGAAGCTTACAGAAACCAAGCCTTTCCCTTTTCCGCAGCCGGCGTTTGTTTGTTTGTTTTTACTGAATCCTGTTCATGGGACATTTCGGATACAGACACTCACCTGTGCTGAAAAGAGGGAGAGCATGCGGAGGAGTGGAATCTGGGGAGAGACTGAGGAGAGAAGTGGGGCCGGGAGAGGTGGCAGCGAATTGAGTGCTGAGACACCCCTGAGCCCAGGACTGGGGCAGCCATTCTCTCTGGAGAGTGAGACTCCACCCCCCAGCCCCCAGGCAAGGAGCACAGCCACACCCAGATTCCACCTTGAATGAGATCAAGGATTAAAATAACCTGATCAGTCCCTGGGAGTTAACAGGGCCTGGCCTATAGAGGGATTTTCAATCCCAGCAACAACACAACGCCTGTAACTAACTATTATGCAGCCAGCTCTGGGCAGTGAACTTCCACTGGACAGAGAGGCCCTATAGCCTCAGAGTCCAACCCCAGAAAACTGCCACCCAGAGGCTGACCCACAGACGGACTCTTTGCTAAACACAAAATAAGGCAGTTTGGGAAACAAATGGGGCTTGCTTTAAAATAAGGACTGTGGTTTACAACACAGAGGAACAGTGTATCGCAGGGAAACTCAACACTCTCATGAATACCTGGCAGGTCTAAGGCTAGCCACACTGAAGAATAGAAGAACTGAAGGACCTTCACTACTGCAATTTTTTTTTCTTTTTTCACCTTTTAACTAAGAAACCAATTTTTTTTTCTTTTTTTTCTTTTCTTCTTCTTTTTCTTTTTTTTCTTTTTTCCATCACCTGATTTTACCCTTTTAATTACTACCTTCTTACTTTTAACCAGTATTATTACTGCTACCATTTTACTATTTTTTTAAAGTGCCATTTTATTTTCTCTTTATTTTATTTTGGGATTAGTGGTCTCCATTCTATTTTCATCGTTATATTATTGGTTGTTTCTAGTTTGCATTCATCTCCAGGGAGCTGTTGCTGGAAATTGTTGGGATTAATGGCTGTTCTATAGGAGTATTCTAATCATATAAAAAAGTCTCTTCCCCTCTTCCACTTCATTCTCTCTTTTCGCTCTTTTTTTTTCCTTTTTTTTCTTTTCATTTCTTTTCTCACTTTTATTTCCCCCCCTCCTTTTTCCCAATTTCATTCCTGCACTCCTTTTTTAGGTCCCTACTTTTCTTTTCTTTTTTCTCTTTTATCTTTTCCTCTTCCTTCTTCCTTATCCCCTAATTCTCTTAATTCAGGTGGTCACCTTTATTTGGGGTTATTAATATCGTGAATATATTTGTGTATAGTGCCTGGTACGTGGTGCCTTGTTGTGTTGTATTTTGTGCCTTTAAATCAACGCAGCAGATCCAAACAACAGCAACCTCCTGAGCACCACACCCTCTGCTGAGGAACAGCAGCTGTACGTGAAACCTCCCCTACCAGCCAGAAGAGCCACCACAGCTGTTAACAGCACCCACCAGAGGAACTGCTGCCAACTGAAGAGCAGCTGCTACCGCAACCGCCCGAAGAGCAACCACAGACCAAGGAGTCACTGCAACCCAGGGAGTGTCCACTGAACGACTCAACGTCTAGATATGTCAGTGAGATCAAACATGGGTAGAGAAAGAAACCCCCAAAGGAAAGAGAAGGAGCACTCTCCAGAAAGCAGCTAAGTAATACAGAGGCATGCAACATGACAGAAAAAGAATTCAGAATAAGGGTCCTAGAGTGCATAAACCGGATGGAGGAAAAAATCAACAACTTCTGCAAGAAGCAAGAAGAAACAGATGAAAAAATCAATAACATATGGAAGAAGCTAGAAGAAACAGACGAAAAAATCAACAACTTAAGGAAGACCCAAGAAGAAATGAAGAGTGATATAGCTGCAATGAAAAACTCCATTGAAAATATCAACAGTAGACTAGGAGAAGCGGAGGACCAAATTAGTGAATTAGAAGACAAGGAAGCAAAACAGACCCAAAATGAACTGAAATTGGAGAAAAAAATTAAAAGACAGGAGGAGAACCTAAGGGAGCTTTGGGACAACATGAAACGAAACAACATACGAATAATAGGGGTACCAGAACAACAGAAGGATGAACAAGGATTAGAAAACCTATTAGAAGAAATAATATCAGAAAACTTCCCTGAGGTGGGGAAGAAAAAAGTCACACAAGCCCAGAGAGTCCCAAACATGTGAACCCGAAAAGACCCACACCAAGACACATCATAATTACCATGGCAAATGTTCAGGACAAAGAGAGAATCTTACAGGCTGCAAGAGAGAGACGGAAAGTTACATACAAGGGATTTCCCATTAGATTGTCAAATGATTTCTCAACGGAAACACATCAGGCCAGAAAAGAATGGAAGGAAATTTACAAAGTGATGCAAAGCAAAGGACTGAATCCAAGAATACTCTATCCAGCAAGGCTATCATTCAAACTTGAAGGGGAAATAAGAAGCTTCACAGACAAAAAAACCGCTAAGGGAGTTTATCACCACCAAGCAAGCAATGCACTGAAAGCTAAAGGGACTGGTATAAAAATATGAAATAAAAAGCTCAGAAAGAAAACAACAACGCAAAAACAGAAATGGCTACAAACAAGTACCTTTCAATTATCACTTTAAACGTAAACGGACTAAATGGTCCAAACAAAAGACATTGAGTGGCTGAATGGATAAAAAAAAAACATGACCCATACATCTGCTGTCTACAAGAAACCCACCTCATTAGAAGGGACTCACACAGACTGAAAGTGAAAGGATGGAAAAATATCTTTCAGGTAAATGGAAAGCAAAAGAAACCTGGGGTAGCAATACTTATATCGGACAAAAAAGACCTCAAAGTGAAGGACATAACAAGAGATAAGGAAGGCCACTTCATAATACTAAAGGGATCAATACAACAAGAAGATATAACCCTGGTAATCATATATGCACCCAATGGAGGAGCACCCAAATTCATAAAAAAACTCCTGGAAGATATCAAAGGAGAGATCAACAACCATACAATCATAGTAGGGGTCTTTAATACACCACTGACAACACTGGATAAGCCCTCTAGTCAAACAATCAGCAAAGATACAGCAATCCTAAATGTCTCATTAGATCAGATGGACTTAATAGACATCTTCAGAACACTTCATCCCAACGCCAGGGAATATACATTCTACTCAAATGCTCATAAGACATATTCAAAAATAGACCATATATTGGGTCACAAGCAAAGTATCCCCAAATTCAAGAAGATTGAAATCATAAAAAGCGTCTTCGCAGACCATGATGGCATAAAATTAGAAATAAACTACAATAAAAACAACAAAAAATACTCAAACACCTGGAAGCTGAATAGCATGCTATTAAATATTGATTGGGTTACCAATGAAATCAAAGAAGAAATTCAAAACATCCTGGAAACTAATGACAATGAAAACACAACAATCCAAAACCTATGGGACACAATGAAAGCAGTCCTGAGAGGGAAATTTATAGCTCTACATGCCTATCTCAAAAGACAAGAAAAAATGGTAGTAAATAAGCTAACTCAACAACTCAAAGAATTAGAAAGAGAGCAACAAGATAACCCCAGAGTGAGCAGAAGGAAGGAGATAATAAAGATTAGAGCAGAAATAAATGACATAGAGACCAAAAAAACAATACAGAAAATCAATGAAACCAAGAGCTGGTTCCTGGAAAGGATAAACAAGATTGACAAACCTCTAGCCAGACTCACCACGAAGCAAAGAGAGAGGACCCAAATAAACAAAATCAGAAACGACAGAGGCGAAATAACAACAGACCCCACAGAAATACAAATGATTGTTAAAAAATACTATGGACAGCTCTACTCCATTAAACTAGACAACCTTGAGGAAATGGACAAATTCCTAGAAAAATACAACATTCCAAAACTCAATCAGGAAGAATCTAAAAATCTCAACAGGCCAATAACTATGGAAGAAATTGAAGCAGTCATCAAAAATCTTCCAGCAAACAAATGCCCAGGACCAGACGGCTTCACAGGGGAGTTTTACCAAACATTCAAGGAAGAACTAAAACCTATCCTCCTCAGACTACTACAAAAAATTCAAGAGGAAGGAACACTTCCAAGCTCATTCTATGAAGCCAGCATCACCCTAATACCAAAACCAGGTAAAGACAACACAATGAAAGAGAATTACAGGCCAATATCCCTCATGAACATAGATGCCAAAATCCTCAACAAAATCTTAGCAAATCCGATCCAGCAGTACATCAGAACGATCATACACCTTGACCAAGTAGGATTTATCTCAGGGATGCAAGCATGGTACAGTATCCGCAAATCAATAAACGTGATACATCACATAAACAAATTGAAAGAAAAAAACCTAATGGTCATATCAATTGATGCAGAAAAAGCATATGACAAAATTCAACACCCATTTTTGATAAAAGCTCTCAGCAAGGTGGGAGTAGAAGGATCATACCTCAACATAATAAAAGCCATATATGACAGGCCCACAGCCAACATCATACTCAATGGACAAAAACTAACACCATTTCCCCTAAGAACAGGAACAAGACAAGGATGTCCCCTCTCACCACTCCTGTTCAACATAGTACTGGAAGTGTTAGCCATTGCAATTTTGCAAGAAGAAGAAATAAAAGGCATCCAAATTGGAAAAGAGGAAGTAAAACTGTCCTTATTTGCAGACGACATAATAATGTACATACAAAACCCTAGAGACTCCATCAAAAGCCTACTAGACTTAATACATCAATTTGGCAATGTAGCAGGATACAAAATTAACCCCAAGAAATCTGAGGCATTTCTATACACCAATAGTGAACTTTCAGAAAGAGAGATTATAAAAACAATCCCGTTTACCATCGCACCAAAAAAATTAAGCTACCTATGAATAAACTTAACTAAAGAGGTAAAAGACCTCCACTCAGAAAACTACAGGACGTTGAAAAAAGATACAGAGAAAGACATAAACAGTTGGAAGAACATACAGTGTTCATGGATTGCTAGAATCAACATCATTAAAATGTCCATACTACCCAAAGCAATCTATGAATTCAACGCACTTCCCATTAAAATACCAAGGGCATACTTCAGAGATCTAGAACGAACTCTCCAAAAATTCACCTGGAATAAAAATAGACCCCGAATAGCTGCAGCACTCCTGAAAAAGGCCAAAGTAGGTGGGATCTCAATACCAGATGTCAAGATGTATTACAAAGCCACTGTTCTCAAAACTGCCTTGTTCTGGCACAAGAATAGGCATGTAGATCAATGGAATAGAATAGAAAGCCCAGAAATCAGCCCGAACCAATATGCTCAATTAATATTTGACAAAGGAGGCAAGAACATACAATGGACCCAAGATAGACTCTTCAATAAATGGTGTTGGGAAATTGGACAGATAAAAGCAAGAAAATGAAACTAGACCACCAACTTACACCATACACAAAAATAAACTCAAAATGGATAAAGGACTTAAATGTATGACAGGAAACTATAAAAATTCTCGAAGAATCCAAAGGCAACAAAATATCAGACATATGCCAAAGCAATTTCTTCACTGATACAGCTCCTAGGGCACTTGAAACTAAAGAGAAAATGAACAAATGGGACTACATCAAAATAAAAAGCTTCTGAACAGGAAAAAAAAACCATCAACAAAACAACGAGAAAACCCACTGTGTGGGAAAAAATATTTGCCAATCTCATATCTGATAAGGGCCTAATCTCCAAAATTTATAAGGAACTCATACAACATAACAAAAGGAAGTTAAACAATCCAATCAAAAAATGGGCAAAGGACCTAAATAGACACCTTTCAAAAGAGGACATTCAGAAAGCCAAGAGACATATGAAAACATGCTCAAAGTCACTAATCATCCGAGAGATGCAAATCAAAACAACAATGAGGTACCACCTCACACCTGTCAGACTGGCTATCATCAACAAATCAACAAACGACAAGTGCTGGAGAGGATGTGGAGAAAAAGGAACACTTGTGCACTGCTGGTGGGAATGCAGAGTGGTGCAGCCACTATGGAAAACAGTATGGAGTTTCCTTTAAAAACTGAAAATGGAACTCCCATTTGACCCTGTGATCCCACTTCTAAGAATATATCCCAAGAAACAAGAAACACAAATCAGAAAGGATATATGCACCCCTATGGTCATAGCAGCACAATTCACCCTAGCTAAGATCTGGAAACAGCCTAAGTGCCCATCAGTACATGAATGGATTAGAAAACTGTGGTAGATCTACACGATGGAATACTATGCTGCTGTAAAAAGGAAGGAGCTCTTTCTGTTTACAGTGTCATGGAAGGAACTGGAGAGCGTTGTGCTAGGTGAAATAGGCCAGTCAATGAGGGAATGGTACCACATGATCTCACTCATTCATGGATAATAGAGACCATTATACACTTTTGAACAATAATAGATACAGAGGCAGAGCTGCCTCAAACAGATTGTCAAACCGCAGAGGGAAGGCCAGGGAGGGTTGGGGGGCAGGAGGTAGGGGGGTAAGAGATCTACTAAAGGACTTGTATGCATGCATATAAGCATAACCAGTGGACATAAGACATTGGGGGATAGGGGAGGCTAGGGGACTGTCTAGGTCAGGGGGATAAAATGGACACATATGTAATACCCTTTGTAATACTTTAAGCAATAAATTAAAAAAAAAAGATACAGAGGCAAAGCTGCCACAAACAGATTGTCAAACTGCAGCGGGAAGGCCGAGGAGGATTGGGGGGCAGGAGGGAGGGGGGTAAAAGATCAACCTAAGGACTTGTATACATGCATATAAGCATAATCAATGGACATAAGACACTGGGGGATTGGGAGGCTAGGGTACTGTCAAGGGCGAGGGGGAAAAAAAGGACACATATGTAATACCCTTTGAAATACTTTAAGCAATAAAAAAAAGTGAATTCAGAAATTAAAAAAAAATAAAATAAAAAAATAAATCTAGAAAAATTTTTTTTCATTTATAATGCTAACAGTGAAACACCCAGGAAAACACACATGGTGTCAAAATAAGCCAAAGGAAAATCATTTGGGCATATATAAAAAGTACCCTAAGTAAAAATTTCTTTATTAACCTAAGGTCGAGAATATGTTTGTATATTTTCAGAAAACAACTTCAAGACCACGTGGATTGCTGCAACAGAGAGGAATTCTCAGGAATGCTCCAGTCATGAAGACAAGAGTAGACACAGTCCAGAGATGGAGATGCTGAAGACGCTTTTCCATGCTAGCAGTCAGCCTCTGTGTGTCGCTGCAGATTGCCCAGGACCAAATCAGAGAGGGTCGGACCTGCATTGCCACCATTTTTCCACAATCCAGAACTGAAATATCATTGTTGACATGTACACATAAGGAACTGTTGGACATTGAAATTGGGACTTAAAACAATTTTTGTCCTTGAAATGTTATGCTTAAGTTTTAAAATGTTTTGGGTTACGGATTGGCATTGTTATCATTTTAATAGCCAGAGTTTTGTTCTTGATGTTTAAGTTTTATTTACATTATAGTAGCTTAATTAATAAAACAAAAAAGGGTGAGATGTGGGAAACTGACATAGGGTTAAGCCTCGGACTGACCTGCTGACGAAGTCACAAACAAGTCCTAGCTTAGAGGGCACAGTCCTCGTAGAATAATTAGGCATGAACTTATGACACTCCCTAGGTGTTATCTGGGAATCTAATGGGCTGAGGAAGTGCAGGAAGTATAACCATGGTGTAAACAAGTGAAACTCACAAGGAAAGTGAAACTTTGGTAACCACTACCTTGTTTACCACTCACTATAAAAAGCTTCGTGCTGACAACCCCCACCGCTCTCAAGGTGGACAGCGTCGCGGCCTGGGTCCATTCCACTCCCGTGCAGTCAGCGGACCCATCCATGACCCGGAAAGACTTCATCACCAAATGGAGCATCGATCGAGATCAACGCTACCCTCTCAAGCTCAAGCTGCTGTGTGCTCCGCCTGCCTGATTCTGGTAACATTGCTCGTGATCACTCCTGTCACCTGGAGCCCCCACAATACTGTGTAATAGACTTAGATGATGCCTGCTTCTTCATGGACATGGCTCCAAAGAGACAAGGACAATTTATAGGATCACATGTTTAGTAGCAGAAGATTGGGCTGCCTGAAGTGGCCATGATGCCAATATTATGTTTCATTGTATTGATATGTTATATTGACCTTTGATTCTTTTGCAGGTTTAAATGTGTGTTGGCTGTCCTGTAAGGGGACTGTGTGGGGTGACCCCCAAAAGTAAAGGGTATCTAGCTGCCAAGAGGACAGGTGCCCAACTGGACAGGGAAGGGTGCCCATCAGGTTCTGGTCACTGTTGAGAGACAGTTGAGAGTTGGCAGCATGTATACCATTTGCAGGCCTGCGTGACCATGCCCATGTCAGGGGTAGTAAGCTGGAAAAGGTCTGTTTAGAATAGAAGGTCTAACGCATGGTGATGCATACAAAGAAAGTTTAATGCAAACAATTATTGTTTTGTTATAATTCTGAAAAATCCATGAAAAGGAATTGGCAAGGAAAGTCAGAAAATCTTAGAGTAGATCAGTATGTTTTTCTCCTTATGTAATTCCTCCGAAATCTGGCAATGCTAAATAAGTCATGGCAATACATTTCTTTGCATATATTTAATAAGACCAGTTCCTGATAATGGTTTTATTAACAGAAAACTTTGACTGGAATATCATGTTTTAAAGAGCCCTGTCTGAGCTCTAAAGACTTGAAGCCAGTAAGAATGCCACGAAGAAATCCTGGTATCCTGGTTGGGAGCCCTGAAGATGGCTGGTGCTGGAATGTCAGGCCAATGCCCTACCATAACTGGCGGTTGGTAAGAGTAGAAGGGGAGCAGCAAATATGCCTCTGCATCACTGCGCAACCCCCGCACACTCTGGGCCACAAGGATTGGGAGGGCTACTGATATGAGCCTTAAAGCCTGGAGCGTAGGCTCAGGTGGAGTTGCTACAGGTGAGGGATTCACCTAACTCCGCAGATAATGTAGGCAGGCCTGATGGAAGCTGGATGGCTTAGCTTCCTGGCCTACGGAGCACATTAAAATTCAACCATGAGACTGCAGCAAAGATAGTCAGTTACCATTCTTGTTGTGTTTATGTAAACATCAGGAGAGTAGGTAAATTTATCTTGATCCGCCTTTTTGATAGCCATGGAGGAATTTTAAGAAGAAAAATCCTATTACAATAGAGGCTGTTAAAGCTAAAATGGTTTCTTTCCCTTCCACCGAACCATTTGTTAAGCACATAGGGATAGTTCAGTTGATAGTTCTGTGTGCCCAGTATGGGCCTCTAGCAATGGTGGAATAGTAATGCAGTCCCTCTCATGATTGAGCAGGAAGTTCCAAGAAACTGGGGGAATGAAAAGGCGAAGGATATGTCCTCCATCTTCCCCGTACCCTCAATGTTGGTGCAGCCGCCATGTGTTCAGGATAGTACCAGCATCCTGTATCCCAACACTGCTGGCCACGCCCTGAACCTTTTGAAACTAACAAATGACAATCAGGGGACGTGCACACCTTGGAGATGACCACATCCTGTGTAATAAGACCTAACCTGCACCGAGCTAATCCGCAGGGCCCACAATCATTTTCCCTCCCCTAACTCCATCCCCCTATTAAAACCCCATTTTTTCCCACAGGCGTTCTCTCTCTTCTCGCCTTTGTGAGGATAGGAGCCAGACATGGGTCTGTGATAATAAAGGAATCTTTGCTTTTCCTTTGGACACAGCTGGCTCCCTGGTGAGGTCTGTTGGGGATTTAAAATCTGGGCATAACAATAACCAAGATATTGGCGATGGTAAATTTGGACTTTAAGCTGAATGAAGACAAGAGGGAGAAAGATAGAACAAATCAGATAATTGTACTTTACTACAGGAAGGGGAAAACCTCCAGTAAGCAAGCTAACAAATGCAGAAGAAGAAGTGGTGGAGTGTTCATCTACCACAGGTTATACACAGGTTCTCTGAGGGGAATACACGTAATAATGTGAATCCCTCTACAAACAATGCTTCAGAAAAGGGCATTATGAGAAGATGAAAATATTAATGGTATACTTGAATAAATACCAGCAAGGATATAAGGGAAATATGTATTTTTGTGTGTTTTCAGATGATGGGGAGGGATGTAAAGAAGGGGCAGGCCTGTGAGAAGGGAGTAATATAGAATTCTTTAATCGGGGCATCAGACAAGCCAGTCCATACTGAGCCAGAAACCTTGAATAAGGACCAGGAGAAGACTGAATGGGGATTTTTTCCTCAGCATTTTCTAATACTGACAAGGAAGAAAAGAAGTTGATATTTAAGTTAGGTTTGCATTAGGGGGGAGGTGTATGATGGTAGTCGCTGTCATGAGAAACAAGGTGTTGTGTTTCTGCTGGCAATGTAAAGTAATGAATTTGATTTCCTTTTTACATGGTAGACTACTGAATATTGTTAAACTATTGACAGGATTGTCAGCTAAAGATGTGAAGTTTATGCCACAACGGGTACAGTTTTTCCTTAAACAACTTGGTCTAGAACAGCATTGCTAGATATTGGAGTTACTAGAGAAGTGAGGTGTCACTCTTTTTCACTGGTGATTACTTCATGTTACATTTCCGCATACCAAAGTGACATATTAGTAATAAAGGAAATTATGTATGGTGCACATGGGCATTATATTCACAATTTTTATGTAAATCTGGAACTATTCTAAAATAAAACATCCATAAAACAACACTCAAAATACTAGGAAATGGTAATATCCGAACAAAGTGGAACCGAACACTGAAAGGAGGGTTGTATGGCAACGGGCTTAGAGTAGACACCACCTCCCTGCCATATGCTGGACTATAATGGTACTAGAGGAAATGAGAGAGAGAGAGAGATGCCAGTTCGGGAAAATTTTAGGAGGTAAGAGGAAGGTCTCTTTTCTATAACCAGATCGTCTGAGACTTCTGCATCCACGCCCACCCCCCCACCTTCTTCTTGGATGGTCTAGCTGAGGCTTTGTGATGTCAAGCCAAACCATGGCAACCACTGATTTTGGGAAACAAGAGCTGATGTGATTGGCTCCACTTGACATACAGAGTATATAATAGGCCTGGACCCTCTGCGTAGTGTCTGTTGCCTCAAGATAGCCAAACTTACTAAGAAGATATTGTAGACCAGTGCAGATAAGGAATAAGACTCCAAACACAAGGATGGATGAAGAAGCTGCAAGTCCTCAAGTGAATTAGAAGTCAGTTTCTGAACTGGATGTGGAAGAAGTGGATAAAGTCAGAATACCTTATTCAAATGCTGCCCCTACCCCAGTAATTCCGCACCCAAGAATATGGTCTTGTGCTTTTTGACCACAGACAGTTCCTCATTCAATCCATTGTCATTCAATTAAAAGCCCATTTCCAAATCATTTTCCAATTTCTTCCCCAAAACCAATGTCTTTCTGTGTTTAACTTTTTTCCAACCTTCATAACCAAGATAGTGGCAATGGTAAATTTGGACTTTAAGCTGAATGAAGACAAGAGGGAGAATTACAGAAAGAATCAGAAAATTGTATTTTACTACAGGAAGGGGAAAAACTCCAGTTAGCAAGCAAATGAATGCAGAAGAAGAAGTGCTGGAGTGTTCATCTACCACAGGTGATACTCAGGTTCTCCCAGGGGAACACACTTAATAATGTGTATTCCTCTATCAACAATCCTTCATAAATGCCCATTATGAGACAATGAAAACATTAATGGTCTCTATGTCTCTATGAATTAATTCCTGCAAGGGTATAAAGGGAATATTTTTGTATTTTTGTGAGTTTTCAGATAATGGGGAGGGAGTTAAGGAGTGGGACGTCATGTGAGAAGAGAGTAATGAAGAATTCTTTAATTGGGGCGCCAGACAAGCCATTCCATACTGAGCCAGACACTTAGAATAAGGACCTGGAGAAGACTGAAGGGGGATTTTTTCATCAACACTTTCTCATCCTGGCAAGGATGAAACGAAGTTGATGTTTAATTTGGGTTTGGATTGGGTGGGTGGGATGGATGGTGGTGGTCACAGTCATGAGGAACAGGGTGTTTTGTTAGTGCTGGCAGTGTATAATAATGAATTTGATTTCCTTTTTACATGGTAGACTATTGAATATTTTTAAACTATTGAAAGGATGGTCAGCACAAGATCTAAAGTTTTATGCCTCTACTGGTCCAGTTTTTCCTTTAACAACTTGGTCTAGAACAGCATTGCTGGATATTGGAAATACTAGAGATGTGAGGTTTCACTATAACTGTTCACTGATGATTCACTTCATGTTACATTTGCCCCATACCCAAGTAAGATATTTGTAATAAGGGAAATTGGGTATGTTTTACATGGTTATTATCTTCACAATTTTTCTGTAAATCTGGAACAATTCTAAAAATAAACAGCTATTAAAAGATCACTCAAAATAATAGGAAATGGTAGCAACTGAACATGGTGTAATGGACTACTGAAATGACGGTGGAGTTTGGGAAGTGGCTTAGTGGAAACACCACCTCCCTGCCATATACTGGACTATAGTGGAACTAGATGAAGAGAGAGAGAGAGAGAGAGAGAGAGAGAGAGAGAGAGAGAGAGAGAGAGAGAGAATAGAGAGAGAGAGTGAATAGAGAGAGAGTTCAGTCGTTCAGTTTGGGAAAAATTTTTGGAGGTAAGAGGAAGGTTTCTTTTCTATAACCTGAGCTTCTGAGATTTCTGTATCCTCTGCCACCCCTGCCCCTCCTGGATGGTCAACCTGAGACTTTGTGATGTCAAGCCACACCATGGCAACCACTGATTTGGGGCAACCAGAGCTGAAGTGAGTGGCTCCTCATTAACGTAAAGAGTATATATAGATGCCAGGACCTTTTAAGTGGAATCTGTTGCCTCAAGATAGGGAAACTTAATAAGATGATATTGTAGACTAGTAGAGACAAGGAATAAGTCTCCAAACTGTGGGAACCTGTTTATTGCCTTCACTATCTGGTAATCATAGACAGAGAACTCGCTGAAACCCCCCGAGGGCTGGGTGCCTTTGAATCTCTAGCAAAGCTTGGAGCTAGGCCTCACCTCTTCTCTTTGTCCAGACTGTGGTAGCTGAAACTACTCCCCCATTTATTATTATCTAAATCCTTGCTGATGGCCTTGTCTGCTTGTTACTATGTGGTCACCTGCCTAAGGTCTATGCTATGGGTGCATCCAAGATCAATAAAAGCTCGGTGAGGCCTGAGCACGAAGGAAGTCCTTCGGGACTTGCTGCCTGGTCCCCCAATATTGGAAAATTATCTCTTGTCATTTTCTCTCATTTGTTGTGTGGCTCCTCTTTCAGATAACGAACCATACTCCACAGGGGACGTGGAAGGAAACACTCAACATCTGGAGCCCGATGGTAAATCTGGAAGTGCAGGTCTTGCTGGAGCGCGAAATGGAAGTTTTCATCGAAAAGGTGTGGAAAACTCACCGAAAAAACGTGAGGTTGATTCTACTGCATGCAATGCCCAGGATCAACTACAGAAGCCCGGGTCTGAAAGTACACTGGGATCATTTTCTTTAACAGGCTAACAAATGGGGCAGGATTTGGCTTTAAAAAAGTAGATTTAGCTTTAAAAACGTATATTTGGCTTTTTAAAACTAAGAAACTTTATTATCGACTTTTGATTTGCATGTTTAAAGTGTTAAAATTTTAGAAGGTAATCTTTTACCGTTTTTGCATGTTATAATAGAACTTAACCTTTGTTTTCTGGAAAAAGGTACTCTTTTAGATCAGGCTGAAAAAAGAGTGCCATGGTCATCTTAATGTGTTTTCTTATCCAAATTAAAATGTTAATTTGTATTTGGAATCTATCTTTGATAAGAAATGGAACCCGCTGCTGAATCTCGCTCTGGTTCGGAGAGATTCAAAGGTGGCAGGAGAGCGCAGATCTATAAGCTCTCCCGCAATGAGATTACTTAATGTTCTGTTTCAAAACTACCTGAGGACATGCTGGGAAGTGCAAAGTCTAGGCAATGTCACCATGGGTGCTAGCTATTACTTTGGAAAGCGAAAAAGAAAAAAAAAAACAAAAAACTTAAAAATCTGTTTTTCTATTAAGCATGACTTTGGGAACAAATACGCCATATGAGTCATTTGCTGAAACTACCCCCAAAGCAGGATGTGGCGGAAAGGAAAAGGGAGCACATGGCGATCCAATATGGATGCCTACTCTAATTTAAAGTCTCCTTCTCATAATTGAAAAGTTTTAAAAAATTTAAAATGCGTCTGGGATTTCTGTTCACGTGTAAAGAGAAAATTTGGATTGGAACTAATCCGCTCTCGTTTCTGTTAGGTTAGGTGGCTCAGGAGACTGCACAAGAAATAGAGTCCAGTGAATTGGAAAAGAAAAGAAAGGAAAAGGTTTATTCTGCATCCCTGGGAGACCCAGGTACCCCCAGGACAGGGCATGTGGATTCACACAAACAGGGAGGGGGGTGCATTTTTTATACTGCAGTTGGGTGAGGGCTGGGACATGAGCTGAGGTATTCAGTTGAGGAAGTTTCAGCTGCACGGGGTCATGGAGAAGCCAGTATCTGTGTCTGGCACGATGACCTGTGAAAAATTCCAGGGGAAGACCATTGTCTCATTACATGTCTGCATGTATCCGATCCTGGGCTCTCTCTGACCTAACGTCCCGGCCTTTTTGTGATGGGGGGGGCAGAGGGGGCGTCTCTTTCTAGCTACTTCCAGCTTACAACATGCAAGGGGGGAGCGGATTTAAAGGCCAGGGTTAGGCAGAGGCAGATCAGAGGGCAGCCAAGCATAGGGATGGAGCAGGAGCTGATTCACAGTCACCCGTGACATCTCCATTGTCCGGGAGTGGATCAACTTGAGGAGGCAGGGGCTAGGAGAAAAATGGACACAGATGAGAATCAGGGGCCCTATCATGGGTATGACCCAGATAGCTAAGGAGCTTTGGAACTAGCGGGAAGGAGAGTTGTCCTGGAAGTGTCCTGCATGTAGTTCTTCACTCAGCTTAGTCAGGGTCTGTACATTTACGTTTTGCTCCACTACTCTGGACTCATTGATGCAGTAACAGCATTCTTCCTGAAGGAATATGCAGGTTCCTCCTTTTTCTGCAGTCAGAAGGTCTGAGGCGATCTGGTTCCTTAGGGCTACTTGGGCTACTGATGTCAATTACTGCAGTAGGGAGGCTAAAAGAGGCGGTAGTAGACTCCAGGGATAACTGGAGCTTACCATTAAAGTACTGAGCAGTGACCAGACTATTTTCAAGGGGCCCCCAGTGAGGCCTACTGAGGAAGCAATACTCACCCCTAGAATGATAGGGAGGAAGGCAGCCCGGCTGGTCCAGGGATGGGATGGATGGAGCAACCAGTGAGCTCCGACTCTCCATACAAGGTTAGTTGGGGAATTACTGTGACCACGAAGCAAGGCCCGGGGTCAGAGCAGTTCATGCAGTTCCTTAAGGTGCCATTGCACCAAAAGAAGGTACCTGGGCTGGCCTTGGTGAGACTGGCTGCGGTGTGGTATGATAGTCTCTCCCGTGGCAACCCCATAGGTGTTGACATCTTGATTACATCTGTCTGGGTTCCGCTGGTTGTAAGCAAAACAGACATAGGGTCAGCAAGTATTGGACACTGACTGGATGTTGACAGCCATCTGGGTCTTTGTCTGACATCCGAACAGAGGGCAGTCCTGAGATCCTACCTGCCGGGTGACATGTTTGCCGTCTGGTAGTAGGTTTCACTGACCTTGAACCTCCACACATAAGCGGGTGGGGGTGGGTGTAGGTTGCTCAGGGCCGGGGGGAGAAAGAAGGAGGAGGGGAGGGCGGTTAAGGCAGTCCTTAGTGGGGCCCAACACCTCACATTTATAGAAGTCATGCTGCTCCGGGGTCCTCTTGAGTCTAGAGAGGCGGTGCCAGGACAGGTCGTCAAGCTGGGGTTGCCAAGCAGATTGGCTGCAGTGGGGGCTGTGAGGATTAAAGTGTGAAGTCCTCTCCACCTAGGCTTCAAGGCTTGTGGTTGTAGGTTCTTAAGGAGGACCGAGTCACCAGGGTGAAGTGCTGGTCTTGGGAGCCTTGGTCGGTTGGCTCTGGCTTGGGCATATACCTGAGCAATTGCCTGGTTAAAGACAGATATGGGAGATACGTACCCAGGGGAGGGGGATCGGAAAGAAGACGGTGGTTGAGCAAGAAGAGTCAAAAGGGCTCAAGAAAATGGGGCTTCTTGGTATAGTCGGAGTTTGTTCAGGGCCCTGGGCAGGAGGTCCGGCCAGGAGCTGCGAATTTCTAGAGAGAGTTTAGTTAGATGGTTCAATAGGTTGGAATTGAGTGGCTATGATGAGGGTTCGAGCCAGTGACAGAAATCCAGCAGGATGTAGAGGTGGAGGGATTGTTGTTCGAGAGTTAATGGAAAGTTGTGTTGATGAGAATGGGCATAGGAGTAGGTCAGGGTTCGTAAATAGAGAGTGACAGTAGCGGATTTCCCATCCCAGACAGTTGAATTCATGACTCCCTCGTCATCCCATGTCCGTTTCACTTGACAATATGAAAAACCTGAGCAAAATTGTAGGGTCCCTTGACAGGTAAGAGCCTGTGAGGAATGATGGGTCATCCGGTCCTGGATGGTGTCCTCGAAGAAGATGGTGGGAGGCACTCGGTGAGCCTGAGAGAGGTAGGTATTGCAGTGAAAGTGGGAGAAAATGTTCAAATGTGCTGATATCATTGGGAAAAATGGAAGGAGCAGTGGAAGCCAGGGACCTGGATATGAGGCTGGAGAAAAGGCGGGGAGGGAGGGAGCAGGTTGTGCAGCCTGTTCCCAGGCCTCTAGCCACTTGAATTTTAAAGTTGCTGCATTTTTCCTTTGGGAAGTGTGGAGGGGGATGGGGCGAGGTCAGAGCAGTTTTCAGTTCAGAGGAGGGGGCAGTTGTGGCGGAGAGAAGGAGAAAAGGCGTTCACAGAGAAGACTGAGGTAGACAAAGACTGAGCTAGGCAAAGATTGAGCTAGGCTACTGTGGTCTGGGACAACAGGTCCCCAAGACGGGATGCATAGCAGTGGAGGATTGGTGTCCCTGTAAAGGGAGGGGGGTAGGAGTGGAAGGAGCAGGGAAGATGAAGGGGTCAGAGTAATATGCAGAGTGGCCACTAGGATGGTGAGGATGTCTCGTCCTAACTGGGGCATGGGGCATGCTATCATCAAGGAGGCAGGGAAGTGGTCCAGTGGCCAGAAGGCAGGTGGATTTGCTGTCAATATACATGTCCGAGATCTTGGAAGGATAAAGGGGCCCTAAAAAGGATGGCAGGACAGAGAAGGCAGCCCTCATGTCAACCGGGAAGGTGACCTACTACCTTCATTGTGACCCGAGGCTCAGCGAGGGTTATTGGAGTCATCGAGGCTGGACGTCTTCAATCTTCAACCAGTTCCAACATTGCAGGCAGGTGGCTCCTGGTCCGGAAGGGTCGCCCGCCTATGCTGAGGTGTAGAAGGCCCACCACTTTTTCCAGCGCAGTCACATTTCCAGTGACCATTTTGACCGCATGCAGGCCAGGGCTTGGTCGGAGCTTGGGGCCAGGGGCACTGCATTGCCCAGTGTCCTTCATTTCCGCATTTGAAGCATTCTCCGGTGGCGTTCCGTTCACTGCACCCCCACCGCTCACAGCCCCCTTTGGGCCATGGAGGCTGCCGTAAACCTCAGGGCCACAACTAAGGCATGACTGCAGGTCTACTTCCTGTTGAAGGCAGGCCTCCCCTTCTGACTGTGCCTGCTCCTCCAGGGCATTAAGAACCTTCAAGGCCATTTTTCACTGGACCTCGGTCCTGGGTTTGAGGACTAATAAAGACCTTAAAGGTCGGGTTAGAGAGTGGGGGGCATAGATTCAGACTATGCCCTCATTTCCTGGACTGGACTATGGCAGGGGTAGAATGGGCGCAAAAATGGAAGAGGCTGTTTTGGAGCTGACGTTCTTAGGATTTTGGCTCTAGGGGAGCAGGAAGCTTCCTGTTAAGAGTGTTTGAAGAGAGCACAGCTGCAACCTCTCGCAATGGGAACTGGCCGGCCACCTGTGTACTAAAGTGCTGGCAGTCATGGGGGTGGAGTTTCAGTGGAACGCACTGAGGAAGGTGGGAGGTTAGATCTTACAGAGGGCACTGTGTGGGGTACAGGTTACTAAGGCAGGCCTGTAAGAGAAGTGGAGAGCACGGGAGAGGTGGCCTGGTTGGGCTTGGGAGAGGTCTTGGCAGTTGAGTTTAAAAGCCGCAACCTCCCAGGGGCAGAATGGAGGAGGAAGGACAGAAGGAAGGTAGAGCCTATGGAAGCGTGTGTATACCCACTGCAAAAGCAGGCAGGGGCGGCAGGGAACCTGAGTTTCCGGCTCCCGCAGCGGATACGGCGTTAGCGGCTGCGGCGGTGCATGGACAGACCAACTGCGTGGTGGCGTAACGGGGCACAGTGGCAGCGGAGGCATGCAGGGGCATGGGGTTGTAAAAGGCGGTTTGAGTTTTCAGTTGCTGTGGGGCTGGCGGAATAGGGGAGGCGGGATCAGGAGGTGGGGTCAGGAGGCAGTGGAGAAGGCGTGGCTGGAGGAGGGTCCAGGAGAGAGGAGGAGAGAGGGTGGACATACGGGGAAAGAAGCCGGCGGGAGAACAGGCGACTTTCGACAGGGGCATTTGCGGTGGTCTCCGGTAAAGGGGAGTGGGAGAACACAGAGACAATGATGATGATTACATTGCTGGCGCTGCCACCCACACACAGCACATGAACCCACCCCTACACGCACCGCACACACCTCGGGGCTCAGCGGTGCAGGGACAGCCCGGAGGGAGGAGGAAGGGCAGAGCCAGGAGAGATGGCAGAAGGAACTCTGTGGGAAGGACGGGAATGCAGAGAAATGGAGATAGGCTGAGAGAGAGACTGAGAGAGAGATACTTGGGCAAATTTCCCAGTTCTCTGACAGAAAATCCTGAGATTTGTGTGATGGTAAAGTCAGGGTCCCGTTTTCATACTGAGTCCATGATACTTACAGAAAAAGGACAAAGGCCCGGGACAGTCCCTGTGTTTGGCCAGATCGGTGAGCCGGCACCCTAGAGGTGTGCTCAGGTCAGGTTTGGAATTTGGATTCCCCGTGCTCGATACTCGTGACCTGTAGCGGGGCTAAAGCCTGGCTTCCCATTGGTTTAACCCATGCTACGGAGGGACGGAGGGACCATGGGTGGGGTAGAGGCATCCCTGCTACCCCCCAAGTCCGGAGGAGCCATCCTGGAGGGTCCGGAGAGGCAATCTCTGAGGTGGCAACATTTTATGGATAGAGATGCCCGCGGGCAGGCGGCCACATGGGAACAGCACTGGCGAGGGGCGAGACTCACTGCTGATGCTGCCAAACTGGGAAAAGTTGCCGAGCTGAAGAGATGAGGTCCTTATGAGGCCAGAGCCACTAGGAGGGAGAGGCGGGCAACCAAGCCGTGGAGGGACGGCCAAAGGCAATCCTCGCACCACCCAGGTATCAAGGCACCAAATGTTAGGTTAGGGCTCAGGAGACGGCACAAGAAATAGAGTCCAGTGAATCAGAAAAGAAAGGAAAGGAAAAGGTTTATTCTGCGTCCCCGGGAGACCCACGTACCCCCAGGACAGGGCACGTGGATTCACGCCAACAGGGAGGGGGGCGCTTTTTTTATACTGCAGTTGGGTGAGGGGTGGAGACATGAGCTGAGGTATTCAGTTGAGGAAGTTTCAGCTGCAGGGGGTCATGGAGAAGCCAGTATCTGTATCTGGCACTTTGACCTGTGAGAAATTCCAGGGAAAGTCCATTGTCTCATTACATGTCTGCATGTTTCCGATCTTGGGCTCACTCCGACCTAACAGTTCTGATTTTCGACATTTAGATAGAGTTTTGAGCTGGAATTTCTTTACAAATGTGCAGAATAAAACCCAAGACTGATGATTTCCTAAAGAAAATGGCGAATTTGACCTTGGGTAGAAATTCTAGCAACAAGATTGGTATTATTCCATAATAATGTTAATGAAGCCTATTCCAAAGCTAACTTTAAGACCTCTACAAGGAAAATCAGTAAAATTGTCTCTGTTGCCGAAACGGGTTTGGCTCAGTGGATAGAGCGTCGGCCTGCGGACTGAGGGGTCCCAGGTTCGATTCCGGTCAAGGGCATGTACCTGGGTTGCAGGCACATCCCCAGTGGGAGATGTGCAGGAGGCAGCTGATCGATGTTTCTCTCTCATCGATGTTTCTAACTCTCTATCTGTCTCCCTTACTCTCTGTAATAGAAAGTCAATAAAATATATTAAAAAAAAATTGTCTGTGTTACAAAAATTTGCTAAATTAATAGCCTTAAAATAATTGAATTTGAATCTCAAAAATTATTAAAATATCTAATTATAAAAATCTAAGTAGCCCGGTAAAAAACTGGCCCTTTGTTTATTGAAAAGGCTGGCCAAAACATTTCTAATGAGAAAAGGGGCTAGTTGCTTCCTGCCTGTAGCAAATTCTTAAAGAATGTGGTCAATTTACATCTGATTGGTCCAGGGTAGGCCAAACCTGTTCTTCCAGGCTAAACAGCGCCCCTTCCTCCCCCAGGCCAATTTTAAACCTTCCCACCTTCAAGCAAGGGTCAGGAAACAATGTAGCTACAACCTTGTTTCTTGACCTTCCCTAGCGGAAAAAAAATTATGGTCCTTTTAAAATCAAAGGCTGGGCCAGGCCTGCCTTGCCAGCCTCAAATGTGGTTTTCCAAAGCTGGTGGGAAATGTAAGACCTTGGAGTTTATACCTAGGTTTCTTGAAGTGACATAATACTGAATTAAATGAGATCTGAGTATTCCTTGTACAAAATCTAGAGGACAGTATTAAATCTGTTGGTTGATTCTGTCTTGAATTTTTAAAGTTTAGTCTTAATGTTACTGATTGAGAAATCCTGAATATTTGACTTGCCAACTAAGAGTTTAAGATTTGGATTGAATTCGGAAAAATTGTATACTTATAATAGCTAAATGGTTAAAAAATATTTTATTTTTGAGAAAATAATTTTTGTTTTCTCTGAAATAATTAGAATTCAAAATATGTGGCTTATTGATCTGATTAAAAAAAGAGGATTAATTTTTTAGCTCTCAACTGAAATTTTAATACAAAAACCAGTTTAAATTTGATTAATATTCTTTAAGATAATTATAAAGGGTATAAACAGCTAATGAGATTTCTGTTTGTCTACAATATAATGTTGGTCATCTATCTTTTAGGGGTTTTGGTTTGCTCTGTCAAAGAACTGTGTAGACAGCCGCCCTTTTGAGCTGTGTGACTTGGCAGCCGCCATGTTGGCCGCATGGCTCACTGTGCCCCTGGGGGCCGCCATCTTAAAACAACAAAGGCCCCGCCCTCTGATTTAGCCAATCACAAAAGGAATGTCTGCTCACTGAGGCAGGATGGGATTTCAGGGGTGGAGTTTTAAGGCGGAGGTTTACTGTGGAATTGGGGATGAGGCAGAAAGTGTGCTTGCCTCTTCAGTTTTCTTTAATACTATTTTTAAGAAGATATTTTTAATGCTTAATAAATTAGCAATCATGGTCTTAATATAATTTCAGTGGTATGATAGACCAATGTTTTAAGCAGTTGGCTTCATGAGGGCCGACAATAGAGCTCATATTTCTTAAAAGGCTTGTAGATACATTTTTAAAAGGTATCTTAAATTCTCAGTAGAACCACAGTTATGCGTATATCATAAACAAATTAAGAGTAATTGATTCCATGGTTAAGACTAGATCCTATTATGTTGAGAACTGCTTAAAAAGTGTTGAACATGTTTTAATTAGATATGTATTTGGAAGTTTTTCCTGAGTGCAATATTTCAAAATATAAAATGCTTGCTTTCATAAAGAATTTCTGCCAAATAAAAGAAGGAATTGATTTAGTAGTAGCAAAATCTTTATTTAACATAGCAATGTCTTTTATTTAAAAGCTCCTCACCGCTGCATTTTAAATTAGGCTGGAAGTGAAGCAGGGTTTGCATGTCGTGTATCAAAATAAAACTTTTCTAAATTTACTAGTCTTTGTTAGCAATTGAATCCTAGTCAATAAAATTCTTCTAAAAGGTTACTGTAGGCTTCCCATGATTGTCCTGTATATATAAATAAGCCAAAGGCTATACTCTTTAAAAATATGATTGCTAACATTTACAGATTGTTGTTAAAATACTAAATCTGATTAGTCACCATAAATGAAAAATCACTTGAAATATATAGCTTTGCTACAGTACTTGTTAAAATCTCAAAAGGCAACCATGTTCCTTACATTTGTTGCTTGTGTGAGGAAGAAAACTGTTGGGATGAAATATAAAGAGGTTTCCTTGAGATGTCTAACTAAAATTAAAAATCAATATATTGGGCCTCATAAGCTAAATTAAATAATTTGTGTTTTGCCTCCTTAAACAAAGTGTATGTAAATTTACTTAAAGACTAATACCAGAAATTTAATTAATGTCATTTACTGTCCATAAATTAGGACAAGTAAAGTTACAAGAATAAATGTTATTTCAAACTGACTTAAATTAGCAAATTGGGCTAAGTGGATATTCAGGGGAACTTAGCTGTCACCTATTAAAATATAAACTACTACAATTTTTAAATAAGACCTCCATCATTATACCAAAAATACTAGGCAGGAACCAATTTCTGGAGCTTTAACTGTTTTTACTGATGGGTCATCTAATGGGAAAGTTGCCTATCATACTATAAATTCTGACCGAGTCATACTGACCAGTCATACTTCTGTGCAAAGAATTGAGTTAGAAGCTATTAAGGCTGCGTTGCAAGATTTCCAACAGCCTGCTAAGATAATTTCTGATTCCTCTTGTGCTTCGGGTCTAGTAAATAGAATTGAAACTGCCCGGTTGAAATGGCTTAGTGACCAAAGTTTATTCTTACTATTTAAGTAAGTTCAACAGATTGTGCAGCAGACAACATACCCTTTTAATATCACCCACATCAGGGCTCACAGCATATTACCTGGCCCATTAACTAAGGGAAATGCACATGCTGATCAATGGGTTGCTTTATTAAAAGAGGCTTCAGAGTCTCATCAGCTTTTAAAAATCCCAACTTGAAAAACAAAAAAGGGGGATAATGGAGAAATCACCTTCGTGTAGGCTTCACCTAGCTTAAATTACTCTAAATTTTTTCACTTGTGATGTTGATGGAAAGACACCTATGGAGCTACATTGGTGTCAGAATAAAACAAAAGAAAATGGTCTAGTTAAATGGAAGGATCCCGAATCCGGTTTATGGAAGGAACCTGACCCATTATTAACCTTTGGCAGAGGGTACGCTTGTATATTCCCAGAGAATTTTTCCAAACCCTTATGGATTCCTGCTAGAAATATTAAACTGCATCAGGAATCTAGCCAGACTGAAGATCTTGCGCCTGGAGCCATAACATGTAGCTGTAAACAATCAACTACCTCAGCCACAGAGAGCAGTGACTCCAAGCAGTCCACTGAAGATGAGGAACAGGAGGAAGACAAACCAGACAACCAACAGCCCAGAGACCACCTGGGACACGGTAAAGTGAAGTATGGTAACAATTAATTCAGGTAAAAATTATAGTTTCATACTGGTCTTAGAAGGCACATTTTTCCTTTACCTGGGAAGGATAGCATAGCTATCCCAAAGTCAGAAGGCTCCAGTCAGTGTGTCAACTCAGTGCTCTGGAGACCCAGAACTGTAATTTAGATAGCATGCTGTCTCTGCTTCTGTAAATTGATTTTTTTTTTTTTTTTGCTAACTAGGTTCCTCATTCGAAACCTTGAGACAGCCAGTTAAAAATTAAGTTGTCATGACCTAGAGCAAAGAATATTCTTACCTGGTATTATTCTACAAGTTTTATTAATAATTTTGATGCTTTACAAAAGTATATGGTGCATTTATCCCAAACAAATTTACAAATGAATTTGAATGTTTTACATAAAGGGATTTATTCATTTCCACTGTGCGGAGGGCCTCCTGGGGAAGGCACTTAAGCATTCTGTATTGACCTATCTTGAATTTTTGTCAAGAGGAATCTAAGTGCCTACAGCTGTTACCTGAGCTGTCTGTTCAAGCTGGGATCATGAAAAGCTGGTACCATGTTTCTGTATCTTTCCCAATGGCGTAAGCTGGGCCCTCTCTGGAGAAGAAACCTGGGTTCCCTAAGATAAATGCCAGGTCCCCGCCAGCAGGCGTGGGGATCCAAAGGCTGTTGCTGGGCATGGAGGCCAGAAGGACATAGGTTAACAAGGAGACAGAACTGAACCTCACAGCACCCTACTTGGCCCAGAGATGGTTGACAGTGAAAGACGGGTAAGACCCCAAAGCGTGGGGCGACCTAAGACAGGCACAGCCGGGGGCCAGTAAGAGAAAACTTTGGGTGCAACAAAGGAGGGGCACAGATCCCCCTCAATGGTGCACGGCCTTGAACACTCGCCCCTTCTGAGGAAGGTCTCCTGTCCCCATGGCTGCTTCTTGCTTCCCATGCCCATCCCAGATCAGGAACCAAATGACAGAAAAGATTTGGTTCAGCTGAAATCCGAATCCAGATAAAGAGAGGCTTGGCTAACAGACCCTATGTCTAAATCTAGCCTAACAACAGGAATGCTCAAAGCTTCACAAGGATGTAAAGTGATCCTCTTCATTAATATTTACAGTGTAAATTAAGATTATTGTGAAAATATTAAATTTGACAGCAAAATAGTTTTCAAATTTATTAAATTCAAGTTTACAAATTAATTACATTTGGCTAATTAGAAATAAGTAATTATTCAAAAAGTATTAACAAAGTTTTCATTTCATGGTAAACATGCTATGAACCTAAAGCATGTTCAGGTTCATTTTTTTGCGTGCAAAAAATTAATATTTTAAGGTATCTAGACTGCATTATAAAATTTCCAAGAAGACACCTAATTAAATAAAAAAAGGGGTGATAGTGGAAAAATATAGTGGAGGAATACAATTTAAGGAAATAGATCCTGTAACTAAATTACATATTTAGTGAAAATATTTTTTCATTTATAATGCTAATAGTGAGACACCCAGAAAAAACACACATTATGCTAGGGTAGGCCAGGGAAACATCATGTTAAAGAAAAGACCCCAAGTAAGGTTTTTTTTTTTCCTTTAACATTTGGTCGAGAATATGTTTGTATACTTTCAGAGAACAGCTACAAGACCATGTGGATTCCTGTAACAACGGATCACAGAAAGCCAACCACAAAGACAGAAGAGACAGTTCAGAGTTGGAGATGGTGGAAGACGCCTTGCCATGCTAGCAGTCAGCAGCTGTGCAGCACTGCAGGGTGCCCAGGAACAGACCAGAAAGGACCGGACCTCCATTTTGCACCATCCAGAGCCAACATTTCCTTGCTGACATGTACACATGAACTTTTGGACATTGAAACATGGACTCATAACTTTAGAGCATTGAAATTGGGACTTGATTATTTTTGAAAGAAAAAATAAGGGGGAGATGTGGGAAACTTTTTATTGCCTTCACTATCTGATAAGCATAGACAGAGAACTCCCCATAACACCCTGAAGGCTGGGTGCCTCTGAAGCCCTATCAAAGCTCAGAGCTAGGCGCCACCTCTGTTTGTCCAGACAGTGGTAGCTGAAACTACTCCCCCATTTATTATTATGTAAATCCTTGCTGAGCGGCTAGTGTGCTTATTACAAGCGGGCCACATGCATAAGGTCTATGCTATGGGTGCATCCAAGATCAGTAAAAGCTTGGTGAGGCCTGAGCACAGAGGAAGTCCTTTGTGACTTGCCGACTGGTCCTCCAATATTGCAAAATTATCTCTTGTCTATTTCTCTCCTTTGTTGTGTGGGTCCTCTTTCAGATACCGAAACCTACTCCACGCGGGACATTGAAGGAAACAATCAACACAAAACACAAGGATGGTTGAACGAACTGCAAGTCCAAAAGTGAATGTATGTTTATATTGGAGTGGGGGTGGGTGGGATGGATGGTCATGGTCGCATTCATGAGGAACAGGGCGTTTTGTTAGTGCTGGCAGTGTATAATAAAGAATTTGAATTCCTTTTTACATGGCAGACTATTGAATATTGTTAAACTATTGAAAGGATGGTCAGCTCGAGATGTGAAGTTTTATGCAAAACTGGTACAGTTTTGCCTTTAACATCATGGTATAGAACAGCATTGTTGGGTCTTGGAGATACTGAGGAAGTGAGGTTTGACTCTGTTTCACTTCTGAGGAGGGATCTAAGAAGGGGGCAGGCATGTGAGAAGGGAGTAATGTAGATTACTTTAATTTGGGCACCAGACAAACCATTCCATACTGAGCCTGACACATAGAATAAAGACAAGGAGAAGACTTAATGCGGATTTTATCCTCAACACTTTCTCATACTGGCAAGGAAGAAAAGAAGCTGATGTTTAATTTAGGTTTGGATTGGGTGCGTGGGATAGATGATGGGGGTCACAGTCATGAGGAACAGGGTGTTCTTTTAGTGCTGGCAGTGTATCATAATGAATTTGATTTCCTTTTTACATGGTAGACTATTGAATATTGTTAAACTATTGACAGTATTCTCAGCTCAATATGTTAAGTTTGATGCCACAACTGGTACAGTTTATATTAAACAACTTGTTCTAGAACAGCATCGTTGGATACTGTTGATATTAGAGAAGTGAGGTTTCACTCTGTTTCACTGATGATTCACTTCATGTTACATTTTCACCATACATAAGTAAGATATTAGTAATAAGGGAAATTGGGTACGGTGGACATGAGTATTATCTTCCCAATTTTTCTTTAAATCTGGAACTATTCTAAAAAAAAAAAACTTTTATAAAACAACACTAAAAATAATAGGAAATGGGAGTATCTGAACATAGTGGAATGGACCACTAAAATGACTGTGGAGTTGAGGAAGTGGATTAGAGAAAACACCAAGTCCCTGCCATATGCTGGACTTATAGTGGAACTAAACGAAGAGAGAGAGAGAAAGAGAGAGAGAGAGAGAGAGAGAGAGAGAGAGAGAGAGAGAGAGAAAGAGAGAGAGAGAATGAGAGAGAGAGAGAGAATTGAGAGAGAGGTGAGTTTGGGAATAATTTTAGGAGTTAAGAGGAAGCTGTCTGTTCTATAACCAGAGTTTCTGAGATTTCTGTATCCTCTGCCACCCCTGTCCCACTTGGATGTTCAAGCTGAGGCTTTGTGATGTCAAGCCAAACCATGGCAACCACTGATTTTGGGAAAAGAGACCTGAAGTGAGTGGCTCCTCATTAACCGAAAGATAATAAATACAGGCCAGGACCCTTTCAGTAGTGTCTGTTGCCTCAAGATAGCGAAACTTAATAAGCTGATAGTGTAGACTAGTAGAGATAAGGAATAAGACTCCAAACACAAGGATGGATGAAGAAACTGCACGGCCAAAATTGATTTTATGTTTGTATTGGGGTCAGGATGGCTGGATGGTGGTGGTCGCAGTCATGAGGAACAGTTTGTTATGTTAGTGCTGCCAGTTTATAGTAAAGAATTTCATTTCCTTTCTACATGGCAGACTATTGAATATTGTTAAACTATTGAAAGGATGATAAGCTTAAAATATGAAGGTTTATGCCACAACTGGTCCAGTTTTTCCTCTAACAACTTGGTCTAGAAAAGCATTGCTGGATATTGGAGATACCAGAGAAGTGAGGTTTCACTCTGTTTCACTGATGTTTCAATTCATGTTAAATTAACTCAATACATAAGTAAGTCATTAGTAATAAGGGAAATTGCGTATGGTGTACATGGTTATTACCTTCACAAGTTTTCTGTAAATCTGGAACTATTCTGAAATAAAACATCCATTAAAACAACTCTCAAAATCCTAGGAAATTGTAGCAATTGAACATAGTGGAATGTACCACTGAAATGACGGGGGAGTATGGGAATTGTCTAAGAGGAAACACCAACTACCTGCCATATGCTGGACTATAATGGAACAAGAGGAAATGAGAGAGAGAGCGAGGACAGTTTGGGAAAAATTTTAGGAGTTAAGAGGTAGGTCTCTGTTGTCTAAGCAGAGTTTCTGTGATTTCTGCATCCTTTGCCACCCCCGTCCCTCCTGGATGGTCAAACTGAGGCTTTGTGATGTCAAACCACACCATGGCAACCACTGATTTTGGGCAGCCAGGGCTGAAGTGAGTGGCTCCTCAATAACATATAAAGTATATATAGAGGCCAGGACCCTTTGAGTAGTGTCTGTTGCCTCAAGATCGGGAAACTTAATAAGACGATGCTGTAGACTAGTAGAGATAAGGAATAAGACTCCAAACACAAGGATGGATGAAGAAACTGTAAGTCCAAATTCAATTTATGTTTGTATTGGTGGGGGTGGTATGGGTTGTCGTGGTGGCAATCATGAGGAACAGGGTGCTGTGTTATTGCTGGATGTATAATAAAGAATTTGATTTCCTTTTTACATGGCAGACTATTGAGTATTGTTAAACTATTGACAGTATGGTCAGCTCAAGATGTGAATGTTTATGCCAAAAGTGATTGAGTTTTTCCTTTAACATCATGGTGTAGAACAGCATTGTTGTATATTGGAGATACTAGAGAAGTGAGGTTTGACTATGTTTCACTGATCGGTTGGCATCTAAGGAGGGGGCAGGCATGTGAGAAGGGAGTAATGTAGATTTCTCTATTTGTGGCACCAGACAAGCCATTCCATACTGAGTCATACACTTAGCATAAGGACAAGGATAAGTCTGAATGGGGATTTTATTCTCAACACTTTCTCATACTGACAAGGAAAAAAGAAGCTGATGTTTACTTTAGGTTTGGGTTGGTGCGGGGGGATGGATGGTGGTGGTCACAGTCATGAGGAACAGGGTGTTGTTATAGTGCTCGCAGTGTATAATAATGAATTTGATTTCCGTTTTACATGGTAGACTATTGAATATTGTTAAACTATTGAAAGGATGGTCCGCTCAAGATCTGAAGTTTTATGCCCCAATGGTCCAGGTTTTCCTTTAACAACTTGTTCTAAATAGCCTTACTGGATATTGGAGATGCTAGAGAAGTGAGGTTTCACTCTGTTTAACTGATGATTCACTTCATCTTACATTTGCCCCATACATAAGTAAGATAGTAATAAGGGAAATTGGGTATGGTGTACATGGTTATTATCTTCACAATTTTTCTGTAAATCTGGAACTATTCTAAAATAAAATATCCATTAAAACAGCACTCAAAATCCTAGGAAACATTAATATCAACACAGTGGAATGGACCACTGAAATGACGGGGGAGTATGGCAATTCTCTTGGAGGAAACACCACCTCCCTGCCATTGGATGGACTATAATGGAAATAGAGGAAATGAGAGAGAGAGAGAGGCAGATCAGAATGGGAAATATTTTAGCAGTTAAGAGGAAGGTCTCTGTTCCATAACCAGAGTTTCTGAGATTTCTGCATCCTCTGCCACCCCGCCACTCCTGGATGGTCAAGCTGAGGCTTTGTGATGTCAAGCCACACCATGGGAACCACTGAATTTTGGCAGCCAGAGCTGAAGTCAGTGGTTCCTAATTAACTTAAAAGTATATATAGATTCCAGGACACTGTGAGGAGTCTCTTTTGCCTCAAGGTAGCGAAACTTAATAAGACTACAGTGCAGACTAGTAGAGATAAGGAATAAGACTCCAAACACAAGCATGGATGAAGAAACTGAAAGTCCAACGGTGAATTTATGTTTGTATTGGGGGGTGGGGTGGGATGGATGGTGTTGGTCGCAGTCATGTGGAAGAGGGTGTTGTGTTTGTGCTGGCAGTGTATAATAAAGAATTTGATTTCCTTTTTAAATGGCAGACTATTGAATATTATTAAACTATTGAAAGGATGATAAGCTCAAGACCTGAAGGTTTATGCCACAACTGGTCCAGTTTTTCCTTTAACAACTTGGTCTAGAACAGCATTGCTGGATATTGGAGATACTAGAGAAGTGAGTTTTCACTCTAACTGTTTCACTGATGTTTCACTTCATGTTAAATTTGCTCAGTACATAAGTAAGTCATTGGTAATAAGGGAAATTGGGTATGGTGTACATGGTTATTACCTTCACAACTTTTCTGTAAATCGGGAACTATCTAAAATAAAACATCCATTAAAACAACTCTCAATATCCTAGGAAATGGTAGCAACTGAACATAGTGGAATGGACCACTGAAATGACTGGGGAGTATGGAATTGTCTTAGTGGAAACACCAAGTACCTTCCATATGCTGAACTATAATGGAACTAGTGGAAATGAGACAGAGAGCGAGCACAGTTTGGGAAAATTTTAGGAGTTAAGATGTAGGTCTCTGTTCTATAAACAGAGTGTCTTAGATTTCTGCATCCTTTGCCACCCCAGCCCCTCCTGGATGGTCAAGCTGAGGCTTTGTGATTGAAGGGACAGAACGGAACTTGAAAGAACTAAGCTGAACTAAGCAGAAATGCACCCACCTCCCTCTTCAAGGATGAGGTGGAGACATGCTCTTCTCCCTCAACTCTATGTTGTCTTACAAGCCTGGCCCTAAGCCCAAGCCCCACCCCGCCCCCTAAGAGTGACCACAAGAATGCTGGTATTGTCCTAACTCTCCCAACCACCCACCTGAGTGGACCAATGAAGTTCCAGAAATGTAGCTAAGGTCCTAATAAGGCTATAGTGGTGTATGGCTCCAACCTTCAGAATGTGATGGTCACTTCAAGACCCTTATGATGTAAAAACCTGACCAATCTCTGTAACTCACGTCACCCCTAAAGCCCACCCCAAATAGCTAGCCCTATATAACCTTTGTTCTCCTGGGACACGCTCTCTCGCCTCACCACTGTGCCGGATAGAGGCTGGGAGCCAATTCTAGAATTGATCAATAAAGACTCATTGCTTTTGCATCGGAGGAGGCTCTCTGTTGTTGGATTATTGGGGACCCCTAACTCTGGGCATAACATTTTCGTGGCGCATCCAGGATCCCCCCAAAAACCCTCGAGGGACCCCCACTCTGAGAGTCTGCTGTCAGCGGTAAGTGTCTATGTGTTGTGTGTTCTGTCCTATGCGAGCTCGCTTCTGTAATCTGGCCTGATAAGATCTGAGTGGACGCACTGGTGGATCTCGGGCAGGAGGAGTCAAGGGACGCCTTGAACCTCCATCTGGCGGGTTGTAAAAGCCCCACCTGGCGGGGTGTAAAAGCCCGATCTGGAGGGGTGTAAAAGCCCCATCTGGCGGGGTGTAAAAGCCCCATCTGGCAGGGTGTAAAAGCCCCATCTGGCGGGGTGTAAAAGCCCCTTCTGGCTTTTTTTAGTTTTTCTTCAGTGGGGTCAGAAGGCTGTTCTTAGGTGTCTTTGTTTCTTTGGTGTCTGTATTCTTTTTTGATTTTGTGGACTCACTGGACAGACGCTATGGGACTGACTCAAACTACTCCTTTAAGCATTATGGTCGTTTTAAAGTCAAGGGCTGGGCCAAACCTGCTGGCCAGCCTCAGTTGTGGTTTTCCAGAACTGCTGAGAACTTGGACCTTGAAGCTTACTGAATTCAAACGATTAAAACTTATGTCTTGCATTTTTGAAGGTTACTCTTAAAAATTTTACTGATTGAGAAAAACTGTGTGTTGTGGTAGCTAAATGCCTTTGCTGAATGAATGGTGAAAGTGTGAGAGTGTGGAGGGAGGGGTCCTGCCCAGTTCTCTCCTTTGTTTGGCTCCACAAATTTGGTCAGGCGGGTACCTGAGTGAAGATCTGTGAAAACAGGTAACCCCTCCCTCGTCTGTCCCTCGTCACCGATCATCATGAGGTCGGGACAAAGTAAACCTGCTGTTCTTAATTACATGTTAAAAAAATTTTTTTTAAGGAATACAATAGAGATTGTAAAATTAAAATGAATGCTAAAACACTGAGGAAGCATGAGTGAACTGAGTGAACAGCTGTTTGTTTGTGTGGAACAAGCCAATTTGCTACCAAGAGGGGGGACTGGACGCAGTCTTAACTCCTCCGGTAGGTTCTCACCAAAACGTTGGTCTAGAATTCTGTTCTGGGACATGGGTGCCAGGAGTGCCCCCACGCCCATCTGGGGAGTTGGGCATTGTTTGTTTAACTGCTCAGCTCCAGTCTGTGCTAGTCTACTGAGAGTGTGAATACGAGTGTTTATCTCTTTTGGCTGCTCATTACTAGTCTGTGTAAAGTGAAAGTTACTTTGATTTATTTTGCATTTCTTTTAATTCATCTGGTTGAACATTTGGACTCGACCCACGGTGGGCTGCAGGAAACTCTAGCAATTCTCAGAGTCTTTTGCTCGCCACTACAGAAGGAATCAGCCAACTTAGTTAATATAAATTTTTGTCTATCAGTTGCTCTTACCTGGGTTGTAAATCGCTGTAATTCCAAGATTGCTTAGTTCTGAGATTGCATATAAAAGAGTAAAAGAAAAAATCTGTGAGGAAAAGTAGGCTGGACTGAGAGAAGTGGGGCGGAGGATGGTTGGCAGTTATGCTGCTGGCTGCAAACCTAACAGGTCTTATCAATGAACTTCAAGGTTACAAAAAATAACTGTAAGCACAGTCTTTCTCTGCCTGGTTTATTCTTTTAACCCCTCCAATGCTAAATCAGACCGATACCTGTTCTTTGTTTTATCAAAAAAGGTCTAGATATTTCTTAAGAGTAAAAGTACATTTAAAATATGTTCATAAATATTAATCTAAAATTGCTGAATGTTCACCTTTGATAATCATTAAAGGATTAAGGTTTCTAAGAATAAAATAAAACAACAACAGAACTCCCGCTAGAAAAGCAGAGGAGGAACAAAGCTAGAATCTGAAGCCCCAACTGCTGATTTAGAACTGTTTGCCAGGCAGACTCAGCCCCTGAGAGCCAGGACGAAGAAGTGGGGGCTGAATGCCTGCGCTGCCCTCAAGGCCCAGAAGCCCCTGGTGGAGAATCGGTGTGCGAACAGTCAAAGAGAGCCTCCAGGGGCTGCAGCAGCTGCTAGCGGGCACCTAGGTGCAGGCTAAGCTGGAGAAGGCCTAGGTGATGGAGCTGATGGTGCAGCACTTGCTGCAGGGGAGAGCTTGTGGGCATGAGCAGCTGCAGGCAGAAGCCAGTGAGCACTTAGCTGCGGGCTACATCCAGTGAACCCCTGCTTGAGTCCATACCACTGCAAAAGGGCAGCAGCTTCCGTGATTTGCTGGGGGACGCTCTGGCTGGGCCTCTGGGAGACCCTAGGCTGGAAGAGGAGGGGTTAATATCTCCTTCCAGTGCACTCCCTTGAAAGAGGCCTGGTTGCTGCTCTGCCACAAAGGGAACTGGTAAAAAGGCAAAAAGCAGGGCCCTAAGGGTTCACAAACAAGCACTCTCCCTGGACCTGGGAGCTATCAGGACTTTGAAATTCTCCAAGAGAGGAGGAGTCTGACTCAGACTGGACAAAACCTCGTTGGGTTAGAAAAAACGGAGGCTGCATATTGAACTTATAGACTGCAGTTTGCTGGGCAGACGTCCAAGCCCAGTTATATAGGGGTTAAGCTACCTTGTACAGCAAAACAACTTTCTCCTGTGCCAGAATACATTTAAAAAAATTGAATGCATGATAAACCAGTAAGCTGGAACAAGTAAAATAGGGAAACTGAGAAGAAATTTTATCTTCCCTAAACCAATGACACTTGGGAGTAAATGCTTTGCATTTGCCTCCCTAAAACAAAGGTTAAATCATTTATGTCAATCTGATTAGTGTCATTTGTTGTCCACGCCCAGGGACAAATGAAGTTAAAAAATAAGCCTTATTTTGATTAGTTCCTTTATTCAGGAGGAGCCAACCCGGTCCCTCCCTGCAACTTGAATGATAAAATATATGTTAAGGAATTTTAAAATTGCTCAAACCTCGCTGCCTTGGGTCCAGTTCTGCATGTGTAAGAAGGGACAGAGTAAAGGCCAGAAGAGGCTGGCAAGGCCATCCAAATCACCCAGCCGCTATTGGCCAGAGCTGCCTGAGGCGGACCTCCTCAGACTGACATCAGCTGACTCTGACTAGGACAGATTGGGCTTTTTCCAACTGGGCCTCCGTGAGCCGATGGTCAAAATGAAGATCGGGGGCTTGACAGGGAACTTTATGATTGATGTAGCGGCAGAGCACTCGGTAGTTACTCAGAAGGTAGCTCCCCTCTCAGGACAGGAAGTCACCAATATTGGAGCTACTGGTACAGTACCACAGCTGCAGACTGTTCTGCCACCCCCGCCGATATCAGTTAGGTGGCCATCAGGTGGTTATGAATTCCTATATTTACCAGTTGACCTGGTCCCTCTAATGGGCAGAGACTTTTTAGCCAAAATGAAAGCAGAAACCACTTTTACCCTAGATGGCTCACCACAGCCTTGCCTAGGTGAAGATACCTCTCCAATGATCCTGTCCTTAGCAGTGCCGAGAGAGAAAGAATGAAGACTTTATACCCCCCAGCCAAAGGACCCCACATCTGTTCTTGTCAGGCCCCCATCAGGGGACTTGGGCAGTGTTTCTGTCATCTGCCAAAATTCCCAAGACTGTAAAAGTACTTGTTCACTGAAAAGGTATAAATGTAAATGTTTATTTGATATTAATATATCTACTTAGGTATAAATATTTGTAAGATAAATAAAACCCCCGCTTAGTTTCCCGGTGTATTCTGGAGCAGCCTATTCAGTCTTGACAGAGCCAAGGGGACCAGTATCATCTAAAAAGACACCAGTTCTAAAAGCCGCCAGACAAACTGCCTTTTTCCTTGGACATCAAAGAGGATTGGGGACCTCAGAAAGAACACGGTAACTCATTCGTTTCTAGTCATGCCAGAATGCCTGTACCCCTTACTTGGACGTGATCTCTTACAGAAATGACAAGCCACCCATTAGCTTGTTCGAGATGCCCTGCCAGTGCCACCTAGGACTCTGTACATCCTTTCCAGCCTGGGGACTCGATGTGGGTAAAAAAGTTCACAACCCCAGGACTCACCCCAACTTGAAAAGGACTATACCTGCCGAAAATTGTATAATAGACTCAGATGATGCCTGCATCTTCATAAACATGGCTTCAGAAAGACAAGGACAATTTTACCTTATATAGAAAGGTCAAAGAGTGGACTTTAGTCACCTCCCTAAAATGTTTGTATAGCCCTGCCATATCTCATGTTTAGTAGCGGAGGATTTGACTGCCTGAAGAGGCCATGATGCCAATATTATGTTTCATTGAATTAATGTGTTGTATTAACCTTCAATTCTCTTACAGGTTTAAATGTAGCTGTAACTGGCAAATGTCCAGTCTCCCACACTGAGGAACATTGCTCTAGCTATGTGTTAGCTGTCCTGGAAGGGGACTATGTGGGGTGAACTCCAAAAATATAGGGTGTCTAGCTGCCAAGAGGGCAGGTGCCCAACTGGGCAAAGGAGAATACCCATCAGGTTTTAGTCTCTATCGAGAGACAGTTGACAGTTGGCAGGCTGTATACTATCTTTTAGGACTGTGTGACCATGCCCATGTCAGAGGTAGCACAAAACCTCAACTGTTGAAAACTGGGAAAAGCCTGTTTGGAATAGAAAGTCTGAGGCATCGTTTTGCATTTCTAAAGAACATAGAAAGAAGGTTTAAAGGCTGCTTTGAAAGTATAAAATTTATAAAAGTTGTGTACATGAAAAAAAAAAAGAAATGTTAAAAGAAAATGAATCAAATGGTTCAGGCCAGTAAGTCAGAAATAGTAAATAACTTACATTCTCCCTCACTAAACATAGGGTAAATAGTTATGCCAAAGTACTAAGAAAGAACTGATAAAAGAAATCCAGGAGTTATTGTTTTGTTATAACTCTGAAGAATCCAGGAGAAAGAACTAACAAGAAAAATCAGAAGATCTTCGAGCAGATCAGTATGTTTTTCTCCTTATATAATTCCTCTGAAATTTGGCAATGCTAACTAAGTCATGTCAATACATTTCTTTGCATAAAATCAATAAGACCGGTTTTCAATAGTGATTTTATTGACCGGAAACTTTGACTGGAGTATCATGTTTTAAAAAAAACCTGTCTGAGCTGTGAAGACTTGAAGCCAAAAAAAGTGCCACAGGAAAGGCCTGGTATCCTACTTAGAAGCCCTGAAGATGGCTGGCGCTGGAGCGTCAGGCCCATGCCCTACAATCACTGGCGGTTGGTAAGAGTAGAAGGGGAGCAATAAGGATGACTCTGAGTCCCTGCGGAACCCCACACACTCTGGTCCGCAACGAGTAGGAGGGCTACTGAGATGGGCCTTAAAGCCTAGAGCGAGGGCTCAGGTGGAGTTGCTACAGGTGAGGGATTCACCTAACTCAGCAGATACTGCAGGCAGGCCTGATGGCAGCTGGATGGCTTGGCTTCCTGGCCCTACGGGACACATTAAGATTCAATCATGAAATTCCAGCATAGGTAGTCAGTTACCATTCTTGTTGTGTTTATGCAAACATCAGGCCAAATTGAATACAGTAGATAAATTGGTCTTGATTTGGCTTTTTGATTGCCATAGAGGAATTTTAAGAAGAAAAATCCTATTTCAATAGAAGTTGTTAAAGCTTCTTTCCCTTCCACCAATCCATTTGTTATAGTTTGTCTCTGCCAGGTCACAAGACCAGCTCCTTCTCTGCCCAGGACAGCAGGGAGCCTGTCTGGAAGGTGACCTCTGACTAGGCACACCCGCTGCAGATCACGCTCAAGAAGACAGCGAACCTCGGTGGACCCCTTCAAACACTCCTGATGCTGTTGACTTTCGGCCTTTGCATTATCAACAGACTAGTCCAATTTATCAAGGAATGTATGAAAGTAATTCAGTTAATAGTTCAGTCCGTCTCATGATTGAGCCGGAAGTTCTAAGACAAGGGGGGAATGAAGGGAAAGAAAGGTACTTGAAAGAACTAAACAGAACTAAGCAGAAATGCACCCTCCTCCCTCTTCAAGGACGAGGCAGAGACATGCTCTTCTCCCTCTCCTCTATCTTGTCTTGCAAGGCGGGGCCTCAGCCCAAGCCCCCCCCCCAGCCACCCCTGAGAGTGACCACAAGAATGCTGGTATTGTCCTAACTATCCCAACAACCCACCTGAGTGGACCAATGAAGCTCCAGAAATGTAGCTGAGGTCCTAATAAGGCTATAGTGGAGGATGGCTCCAACCTTCAGAATGTGATGGACACTTCCTGACCCTTATACTGTAAAACCCTGACCAATATCTGTAACTCACATCACCCCTAAAGCCCACCCCAAATAGCTAGCCCTATATAACCTTTGTTCTCCTGGGACACGCTCTCTCGCCTCACCGCTGCGCCTGATAGAGGCTGGGAGCCAATTCTAGAAATGATCAATAAAGACTCATTGCTTTTGCATCAGAGGAGGCTCCCTGGTGGTGGATTATTCAGGACCCCGAAATCTGGGCATAACAGTGATGTCAAACCACACCATGGCAACCACTGATTTTGGGTAGCCAGGGCTGAAGTGAGTGGCTCCTCAATAACATGAAAAGTATATATAGAGGCCAGAACACTTTTAGTAGTGTCTGTTGCATCAAGATAGCGAAACTTAATAAGACGATGTTGTAGACTAGTAGAGTTAGGGAATAAGACTCCAAACACAAGGATGGATGAAGAAACTGAAAGTCCAAAAGTCAATTTATGTTTGTATTGTGGGGGGGTTGGTATGGATTTTCGTGGTGGCAGTCATGAGGAACAAGGTGTTGTGTTAGTGCTGGAAGTGTATAATAAAGTATTTGATTTCCTTTTTACATGGCAGACTATTGAATATTGTTACATTATTAACAGGATGGTCAGCTCAAGATGGGAATTATTATGCCACAAGTGATTGAGTTTTTCCTTTAACATCATGGTCTAGAACAGCATTGTTGTATAATGGAGATACTAGAGAAGTGAAGTATGACTCTGTTTCACTGATGAGGATGGATCTAAGGAGGGGGCAGGCATGTGAGAAGGGAGTAATGTAGATTTCTTTAGTTGGGGCACCAGACAAGCCATTCCATACTGAGTCAGACACTTAGCATAAGGTCAAGGATAAGTCTGAATGGGGATTTTATTCCCAGCACTTTCTCATACTGACAAGGAAAAAAGAAGCTGATGTTTACTTTAGGTTTGCGTTGGTGCGGGGGGATGGATGGTGGTGGTCACAGTCATGAGGAACAGGAGGTTTTGTGAGTGCTGGCAGTGTATAATAATGAATTTGATTTCCTTTTTACATGGTAGACTATTGAATAGTGTTAAACTATTGAAAGGATGGTCAGTTCAAGATGTGATGTTTTATGCCACAACTGGTCCAGTTTTTCCTTTATAAACTTGGTCTAGAACAGCATTACTGGATATTGGAGATACTAGAGAAGTAAAGTTTCACTCTGTTTCACTGTCGATTCACTCCTTCTTACATTTTCCCCATACATAAGTACGATATTAGTAATAAGGGAAATTGGGTGTGGTGTTCATGGTTATTATCTTCTCAATTATTCTGTAAATCTGGAACTATTCTGAAATAAAACAGGCATTAAAACATCACTCAAGTTCCTAGGAATGGTAGCAACTGAACATAGTGGAATGGATCACTGAAATGACTGGGGAGTAAGCCAATTGTCTTTGAGGAAACACCACCTCCTGCCATACGCTGGACTATAATAGAATTAGAGGAAATAAGAGAGAGAGAGGTCATTTTGGTCAAAATTTTAGGATTTAAGAGGAAGTTTTCTGTTCTATAACCAGAGTGTCTGAGAGTTCTGCATCCTCTGCCACGCCCGCCCCTCCTGGATGGTCTAGATGTGGCTTTGTCATGTCAAGACACACCATGGAAACCACTGAATGTGGGCAACCAGAGCTGAAGTGAGTGGCTCCTCATTAACCTAAAGAGTATATAGAGAGGCCAGGAACCTTTGAGTAGTGTCTGTTGCCTCAAGATAGTGAAACTTACAAAGAAGATATTGTAGACTAGTGGAGATAAGTTATAAGACTCCAAACACAAGGATGGATGAAGAAACTGCTAGCCCAAAAGTGAATTTTTGTATGAATTTGGCGGGGCGTGGGATGGATGGTGGTGGTCGCAGTCATGAGGAGAAATGTGTTGTGATGGGGAGGATTCTAAGGAGGGGGCAGTCATCTGAGAAGGGAGTAATGTAGATTTCTCTATTTGGGGCACGATACAAGCCATTCTATACTGAGCCACACACAAGGAGAAGTCTGAAGGGCGATTTTTTCTCAACACTTTCTCATACTGTCAAGGAAAAAAGAAGCTGATGTTTAATTTAGGTTTCGATATTGGGGGAGTGGGATGGGTGGTGGTGGTCGCAGTCATGAGGAATAGGGCGTTGTGTCAGTGCTGGCAGTATATAATAATGAATTTGGTTTCCTTTTTACACGGTAGACTATTGAATATTGTTAAACTATTGAAAGGATGATCAGCTCAAGATCTGAAGTTTTATGCCGGAACTGGTCCAGTTTTTCCTTTAACAACTTGGTCTAGAACAACAGTGCTGGATATTGGAGATACTAGAGAAGTGAAGTTTCACTCTGTTTCACTGTTGATTCTCTTCTTGTTACATTTGCCCCATACATAAGTACGATATTAGTAATGATGGAAATTAGGTATGGTGTTCATTGTTATTATCTTCACAATTTTTCTGTAAATCTGGAACTATTCTAAAAACATCCATTAAAACAGCACTCAAGGATGGTACAATATCCGCAAATCAATAAACGTGATACATCACATAAACAAATTGAAAGAAAAAAACCACATGGTCATATCAATTGATGCAGAAAAATCATTTGATAAAATTCAAAACCCATTTTTCATAAAAACTCTCAGTATGGTGGGAGTAGAAGGATCATACCTCAACATAACCGTAGCCATCAATGACAGGCCCACAGCCAGCATCATACTCTTTGGACAAAAACTAACACCATTTCCCCTAAGAACAGGACAAGACAGGGATGTCCACTCTCACCGCTGCTGTTCAACATAGTACTGGAACTATTAGCTGTCCAAATTAGGCAAGAAGAAGAAATAAAAGGCATCCAAATCGGAAAAGAGGAAGTAAAACTGTCCTTATTTGCAGACGACATGATATTATACATACAAAAACATAGACACTCCATCAAAAAGCTACTAGACTTAATACATGAATTTGGCATTGAAGCAGGATACAAAATTAACCCCAAGAAATCTGAGGCATTTCTATACACCAATAGTGAACTTTCAGAAAGAGAGATTATACAAACAATCTCATTTACCATTCCACCAAAAAAATTAAGCTACCTAGGAATAAACTTACCTAAAGAGGTAAAAGACCTCTACTCAGAAAACTACAGGACGTTGAAATAAGATTTAGAGGAAGACATAAACAGATGGAAGAACATACCATGTTCATGGATTGGTAGAATCAACATCATTAAAATGTCCATACTACCCAAAGCAATCTATAAATTGAACTCACTTCCCATTAAAATACCAATGGCATACTTCACAGATCTAGACCGAACTCTCCAAAAATTCATCTGGAATAAAAAAATTACCCTGAATAGCTGCAGCGATCCTGAAAAAGAACATAGTAGGTGGGATCTCAATACCAGATATCAAGATGTATTACAAAGCCACTGTTCTCAAAACTGCCTGGTACTGGCACAAGAACAGGCATATAGATCAATGGAATAGAAGAGAGAGCCCAGAAATCGGCCTGAACCAATATGCTCAATTAATATTTGACAAAGGAGGCAAGAACATTCAGTGGAGCCAAGATAGTCTTTTCAATAAATGGTGTTTGGAAAATTGGACATATATATGCAAGAAAATGAAACTAGACCACCAACTTTCACCATACACAAAAATAAACTCAAAATGGATAAAGGACTTAAATGTACAACAGGAAACCATGAAAATTCAAGAAGAATCTAAAGGCAACAAAATCTCAGACATAAGCCGAAATAATTTCTTCATGGATACAACTCCTAGGACACTTGAGACTAAAAAGAAAATGAACAAATGGGACTACATCGAAATTAAAAGCTTCTGCACAGCAAAAGAAACCATCAACAAAACAATGAGAAAACCCACTGTGTGGGAAAACATATTTGCCAATGTCATATCTGATAAGGGCCTAATCTCCAAATTTATAGGGAACTCATAGAGCTTAACAAAAGGAAGTTAAACAATCCAATCAAAAAATGGGCAAAGGACCTAGATAGACACCTCTCAAAAGAGGATATTCAGAAAGCCAAGAGCGTATATGAAAACATGCTCAAAGTCACTAATCATCTGAGAGATGCAAATAAAATCAACAATGAGGTACCATCTCACACCTGTCAGACTGGCTATCATCAAAAAATCAACAAATGATAAGTGCTGGAGAGGATGTGGAGAAAAAGGAACACTTGTGCACTGCTGGTGGGAATGCAGACTGGTGCAGCCACTATGGAAGACAGTATGGAGTTTCCTCAAAAAACTGAAAATGGAACTCCCATTTGACCCTGTGATCCCACTTCTAGGAATATATCCCAAGAAAGCAGAAACACAAATCAGACAGGATATATGCACCCCTATGGTCATAGCAGTACAATTCCCCATATCTAAGATCTGGAAACAGCTTAAGTGCCCATCAGTAGATGAATGGATTAGAAAACTGTGGTACATCTACACGATGGAATACTATGCTGCTGTAAAAATGAAGGAGCTCTTACCGTTTACAGTGGCATGGATGGAACTGGAGAGCGTTGAGCTAGGTGAAATAGGCCAGTCAATGAGGGAAAGGTACCACATGATCTCACTCATTCATGGATAATAGAGACCATAATAAACTTTTGAACAATAATAGATACAGAGGCAGAGCTGCCTCAAACAGATTGTAAAACTGCAGCGCGAAGGCCGGGGAGGGTTGGGGGGCAGGAGGGAGGGGGGTAAAAGATCAACCTAAGGACTTGTATGCATGCATATAAAGCATAATCAATGGACATAAGACACTGGGGGATAGGGGAGGCTAGGTTACTGTCAAGGACGAGGGGGAAAGAAAGGACACATATGTAATACCCTTTGAAATACTTTAAGCAATAAAAAAAAGTGATTTCAGAAATTAAAAAAAAAATAAAATTAAAAAAAAATAGCCGAAACCGGTTTGGCTCAGTGGATGGAGCGTCGGCCTGCGGACTGAGGGGTCCCAGGTTCGATTCCGGTCAAGGGCATGTACCTTGGTTGCGGGCACATCCCCAGTGGGAGATGTGCAGGCGGCAGCTGATCGATGATTCTCTCTCATCGATGTTTCTAACTCTCTATCTCTCTCCCTTCCTCTCTGTAAAAAAACAATAAAATATATTTAAAAAAAATAAATAAATCTAGAAAATTTTTTTTCATTTATAATGCTAACAGTGAGACACCAAGGAAAACACACATGGTGTCAAAATAAGCCAAAGGAAAAACATTTGGCCACATATAAAATACCCTAAGTAAAAATTTCTTTATTAACCTAAGGTCGAGGATATGTTTGTATATTTTCAGAAAACAACTTCAAGACCACGTGGATTGCTGCAACAGAGAGGAATTCTCAGGAATGCTCCAGTCATGAAGACAAGAGTAGAGACAGTTCAGACATGGAGACGCTGAAGACGCTTTTCCATGCTAGCAGTCAGCAGCTGGGTGTCGCTGAAGATTGCCCAGGACCAAACCAGAGAGGGTCGGACCTGCATTGCCACCATTTTTCCACAATCCAGAAATGAAATATCATTGTTGACATGTACACATAAGTAACTGTTGGACATTAAAATTGGGACTTAAAACAATTTTTGTCCTTGAAATGTTATGCTTAAGTTTAAAATGTTTTGGGTTACGGATTGGCATTGTTATCATTTTAATAGCCAGAGTTTTGTTCTTGATGTTTAAGTTTTATTTTCATTATAGTAGCTTAATTAATAAGACAAAAAAGGGTGAGATGTGGGAAACTGACATAGGGTTAAGCCTCGGACTGACCTGCTGACAAAGTCACAAACAAGTCCTAGTTAGAGGGCACAGTCCTCTTAGCATAATTAGGCTTGAACTTATAACACTCCCTAGATGTTATCTGGGAATCTAATGGGCTGAGGAAGTGCAGGAAGTATAACCATGGTGTAAACAAGTGAAACTCACAAGGAAAGTGAAACTTTGGTAACCACTACCTTGTTTACCACTCACTATAAAATGCTTCCTGCTGACAACCCCCACTGCTCTCAAGGTAGACTTCGCCGCGACCTGGGTCCATTCCACTCCCGTGCAGTCAGCGGACCCATCCATGCCCCGGAAAGACTTCATCACCAAATGGAGCATCGATCGAGATCAATGCTACCTACTCAAGCACAAGCTGCAGCGTGCTCGACCTGCCTGATTCTGGTAACATTGCTCGCGATCACTCCTGTCACCAGGAGCCCCCACAATACTGTGTAATAGACTTAGATGATGCCTGCTTCTTCATGCACATGGCTCCAAAGAGACAAGGACAATTTATAGGATCACATGTTTAGTAGCAGACGATTGGGCTGCCTGAAGCAGCCATGATGCCAATATTATGTTTCATTGTATTGATATGTTATATTGACCTTTGATTCTTTTGCAGGTTTAAATGTGTGTTGGCTGTCCCGGAAGGGGACTGTGTGGGGTGACCCCCAAAAGTAAAGGGTCTCTAGCTGCCAAGGGGGCAGGTGCCCAAGTGGGCAGGGAAGGGTGCCCATCAGGTTCTGGTCACTGTTGAGAGACAGTTGACAGTTGGCAGCATGTATACCGCTTACAGGCCTGCGTGACCATGCCCATGTCAGGGGTAGTAAGCTGGAAAAGCCTGTTTAGAATAGAAGGTCTAACGCATGGTGATGCATAGAAAGAAAGTTTAATGCCATCAATTACTGTTTTGTTATAACTCTGAAAAATCCATGAAAAGGAATTGGCAAGGAAAGTCAGAAAATCTTAGAGTAGATCAGTATGTTTTTCTCCTTATGTAATTCCTCCGAAATCTGACAATGCTAAATAAGTCATGGCAATACATTTCTTTGCATATATTTAATAAGACCAGATCTTGATAATGGTTTTATTAACAGAAAACTTTGACTGGAATATCATATTTTAAAGAGCCCTGTCTGAGCTCTAAAGACTTGAAGCCAGTAAGAATGCCACGAGGAAAGCCTGGTATCCTGGTTGGGAGCCCTGAAGATGGCTGGCGCTGGAATGTCAGGCCGATGCCCTACCATACCTGGCGGTTGGTAAGAATAGAAGGGGAGCAGCAAATATGCCTCTACATCCCTGCAGAACCCCCGCACACTCTGGGCCACAAGGAGTGGGAGGGCTACTGATATGAGCCTTAAAGCCTGGAGCGTAGGCTCAGGTGGAGTTGCTACAGGTGAGGGATTCACCTAACTCCGCAGATACTGTAGGCAGGCCTGATGGAAGCTGGATGGCTTAGCTTCCTGGCCTACGGAGCACATTAAAATTCAACCATGAGACTGCAGCAAAGGTAGTCAGTTACCATTCTTGTTGTGTTTATGCAAACATCAGGAGAGTAGGTAAATTAATCTTGATCTGGCTTTTTGATAGCCATGGAGGAATTTTAAGAAGAAAAATCCTATTACAATAGAGGCTGTTAAAGCTAAAATGGTTTCTTTCCCTTCCACCGTACCATTTGTTAAGCATATAGGGATAGTTCAGTTGATAGTTCTGTGTGCCCAGTATGGGCCTCTAGCAATGGTGGAATAGTAATGCAGTCCCTCTCATGATTGAGCAGGAAGTTCCAAGAAACTGGGGGAATGAAAAGGCGAAGGATATGCCCTCCATCTTCCCTGTATCCTCTATGTTGGGGAAGCCGCCATGTGCTCAGGATAGTACCAGCTTCTTGTATCCCAGGACACTGCTGGCCACACCCAGAACCTTTTTAAACTAACAAATGACAATCAGGGGACGTGCTTGCTTTTGAGATGACCACATCCTGTGTAATAAGACCCGACTTGCACCTAGCCAATAGGCAGGGCCCACAATCATATCCCCTCCCCTAACACCACCCCCCTATTAAAACCCCATTTTTTTCCACTAGTGTTCTCTCTCCTCTTGCCTTTGTGAGGATAGGAGCCAGACATGGGTCTGTGATAATAAAGGACTCTTTTCTTTTCCTTTGGACACAGCTGTCTCCCTGGTGAGGTCTGTTGGGGATTTAAAATCTGGGCATAACAATAACCAAGATAGTGGCGATGGTAAATTCAGACTTTAAGCTGAATGAAGACAAGAGGGAGAAAAATAGAATGAATCAGATGATTGTATTTTACTACAGGAAGGGGAAAACCTCCAGTAAGCAAGCCAACAAATGCAGAAGAAGAAGTGGTGGAGTGTTCATCTACAACAGGTGATACGAAGGTTCTCCGAGGGGAATACACCTAATAATGTGAATCCCTCTATAAACAATGCTTCAGAAAAGGGCATTATGAGAAGATGAAAATATTACTGGTCTCCTTGAATAAATACCAGCAAGGGTATAAAGGAAATATGTTTGTATTTTTGTTTGTTTTCAGATAATGGGGAGGGATGTAAGGAGGGGGCAGTTCTGTGAGAAGGGAGTAATGTAGAATTCTTTAACTGGGGCGTCAGACAAGCCTGTCCATACTGAGCCAGAAACCTTCAATAAGGACAAGGAGAAGACGGACTGGGGAATTTTTCCTCAACATTTTCCTATACTGACAAGGAAGAAAGGAACCTGATGTTGAAGTTAGGTTTGGATTAGGGGGAGAGTGGTGGATGGTGGTGGTCGCTGTCATGAGAAACAAGGTGTTGTGTTTGTGCTGGCAGTGTATAGTAATGAATTTGATTTCCTTTTTACATGGTAGACTATTGAATATTGTTAAAGTATTGACAGGATTGTCAGCTCAAGATGTGAAGTTTATGCCACAACTGGTACAGTTTTTCCTTAAACAACTTGGTCTAGAACAGCATTGCTAGATATTGGAGTAACTAGAGAAGTGAGGTTTCACTCTGTTTCACTGGAGATTATTTCATGTTACATTTCCCCATACCAAAGTGACATACTAGTAATAAAGGAAATTATGTATGGTGCACATGGGCATTATCTTCACAATTTTTCTGTAAATCTGGAACAATTCTAAAATAAAACATCCATAAAACAACACTCAAAATACTAGGAAATGGTAATATCTGAACATAGTGGAACAGACCACTGAAAGGACAGGGTTGTATGGCAAGAGGCTTAGAGTAGACACCACCTCCCTGCCATATGCTGGACTATAATGGTACTAGAGGAAATGAGAGAGAGAGAGAGACGTCAGTTTGGGAAAATTTTAGGAGGTAAGAGGAAGGTCTCTTTTCTATAACCAGATCGTCTGAGACTTGTTCATCGACTCCCCCCCGCCCCCTTCTTGGATGGTCTAGCTGAGGCTTTGTGATGTCAAGCCACACCCTGGCAACCGCTGATTTTGGGCAACAAGAGCTGATGTGATTGTCTCCACATTGACTTAGAGAATATATAATAGGCCAGGACCCTCTGAGTAGTGTCTGTTGCCTCAAGATAGCCAAACTTACTAAGAAGATACTGTAGACTTTTGGAGATAAGGAAGAAGACTACAAACACAAGGATGGATGAAGAAACTGCAAGTCCTAAAGTGAATTAGAAGTCAGTGTCTCAACTGGATGACGAAGAAGTGGATAAGGTCAGAATAACTTATTCAAATGCTGCCCCTTCCCCCTTAACTCCTAAGCCAAGATTCTGGCCTTGTCCTTTTTGGCCAAACACACTTCCTTGTTCAATCCATTGTCATTCAATTACAAGCCCATTTCCAAATCATTCTCCAATTTCTTCCCCAAAACCTATGTCTTTCTGTGTTTAACTTGTTTCCAAAATACATATGTTATGCCCAGATTTCAAGATCCCCCAAGACAGACCACTAGGTATCCGAGTCCAGTGCAAAAACATAGAGTCTTTTATTCAAGCCCGGGACTTGGTCCCCCTCCTGCCTCTATTACTGGATGCAAGAGAGAGCCTCAAATCCCAAGGGAAAAAAGTAGTAATAGGGCTTGTGGTCAGGGTGTGGGGGCACACTCTGACCACTGATTTGGCCGATTCCGGTTGTTTATTTGAGGGCGGGAGACTAGTGATGCAAGGGCGGGGTGCAGCTAGGGTCTTTTTACACAAACGCAAGGGGGTGGCTAGCATACCCTTGGCTTTGGGGTAGTTTCCACCGCTTTCCCATTGGCTGAGATAAGGGCAGGCTGAGTAACTGATACATTCTGCGGCTTTTTTGGAAGAGGAGATAAGGACACAGCCATCAGTACTATTCTGTCCTTTCATTGACCCCTTGTTTTGAAACTTCCGGCTCAATCATGAGACAGACTGAACTATCAACTGAACTACTTTTATACACTTCTTGACAAATTGGACTAGTCTGTTAATAATGCAAGTGCCGCAAGTCAACAACAGCAGGAGGATTACAAGGGGTCTGAGGATGTCTGCTGTCTTCTTGAGGGTGATCTGCAGCGGGTGTGTCTAGTCAGAGGTCACCTTCCAGTCAGACTCCCTGCTGTCGGCCTCAGACCTTCCATTCTAAATAGGCCTTTCCCTGATCTCTACAGGCGAGGTTTGTACCACTCCTGACATGGGCATGGTCATTCAGGCCTGCAAGACAGTACACAGGCTGCCAACTGTTAGGTGTTTCTCAATAGAGACAAAACCTGACAGGTATTCTTCTTTGTCCAGTTGGGCATCTGCCCTCTTGGCAGCCAGACACCCTTTACCTTTGGGGTTCATCCTATATAGTTCCCTTCCAGGACAGCTATCAGATAGCTATAACAATATCCCTCAGTGCGGCAGACTGGATACTTGCCAGTTATTCCCAAAGAGTACCAAGGACTGTAGACCATCACCGGTCCACCGATGCAGCTACATTTAAACCTGTAAGAGAATTGAAGGTTAATACAACATATAATTACAATGAAACATAATATTGGCACCATGGCCGCTTCAGGCAGCTAAATCCTCTGCTACTAAACATGAGATATGGCAGGGCTATACAAAAATTTTAGGGAGGTGACTAAAGTCCACTCTTTGACCTGTCTATATAAGATAAAATTGTCTTTGTCTTTCTGCAGCCATGTATGAAGATGCAGGCATCATTTGAGCCTATTATACAATTTTCTGCAGGTATAGTCCTTTTCAAATTGGGGTGAGTCCTGGGGTCTTGAGCTTCATTACCCACACCGAGTCCCCAGGCTAGAAAGGATGTACAGAGTCCGAGGTGGCACTGGCAGGGCATCTCGAACAAGCTTATGGGTGGCTTGTCATTTCTGTAAGAGATCACGTCCAAGTAAGGGGTACAGGCATTCTGGCATACCTAGAAACGAATGAGTTACTGTGTTCTTTCTGAGGTCCACAATCCTCTTTGATGTCCAAGGAAAAAAGCAGTTTGTCTCTTGGCTCTTAGAACTGGTGTCTTTTTAGATGATACTGGTCCCCTTGGCTCTGTCAAGACTGAATAGGCTGCTCCAGAATATACCTGAAAATTAACCAGGGGTTCTATTTACCTACAAATATTTATACCTAGATAGATATATAAACATCTAATAAACATCCACATTTACACCTTTTCAGTGAACAAGTACTTTTACAGGCTTAGAAACTTTGGCAGATAAAAGGAACACTGCCCACGTTCATCGATAGGGGCCTGACAAGCACGAATGTGGGGGCCTTGGCTGGGGGGAATAGAGTCTCCATCCCATCTCTCTCAGCACTTCTAAGGACAGGATCATTGGAGAGGTCTCTTCACATAGGCAAGGCTGTGCTGAGCCACCTGGGGCAAAAGTGGTTTCTGCTTTCATTTTGGCTAAAAGGTCCCTGCCCATTAGAGGGACCAGGTCAACTGGTAAATATAGGAATTCATGAACCACCTGATGGCCGCCTAACTGACATCGGCGGGGGTGGCAGAACAGTCTGCAGCTGTGGTACTGTTCCAGTAACTCCAATATTGGTGACTTCCTGTCCTGATAGGGGAAGTACTTTCTGAGTAACTACCGAGTGCTCTGCCGCTGTATCAATCATAAATTTCACAGTCTGGCCCCCGATCTTCATTTTGACCATCATATCATGGGTTCCCAGTTGGAAAAAAGCCCAGTCTGTCCTAGTCAGAGTCAGCTGTTGCCAGTCCAATGAGGTCTGCCTCAGGTGGCTCTGGCTAATAGTTGCTGGGTGGTTTGGATGGCCTTGCCAAATTCTTCTGGCCTGCTACTGAACTTTATTCTGTCCCTTCTTACACACACAGAACTGGACCCAAGGCAGCGAGGTTTGAGCAATTTTAAAATTCCTTAACATACATTTTATCATTTATGTTGCAGGGAGGGACCGGGTTGGCTCCTCCTGAATAAAGGAACTAATCAAAATAAGGCTTATTTTTTAACTTCATTTGTCCCTGGGTGTGGACAACAAATGACACTAATCAGATTGACATAAACGATTTAACCTTTGTTTAAGGAGGCAAATGCAATGCATTTACTCCCAAGTTTCATTGTTTTAGAGAAGATAGGATTTCTGCTCAGTTTCCCTATTTTACTAGTCCCAGCTTACTGGTCTATCATGCATTCAATTTTCTTAAAATGTATTCTGGCACAGGAGAAAGTTGTTTTGCTGTACACAGAGTGTTTAACCCCTATATAACTGGCTTGGACCTCTACATAGCAAACTGCAGTCTATAAGTTCAATATGCAGCCTCCGGTTTTTCTAACCCAATGAGGTTTCAGCCAGTCTCTGAGTCAGACTCCTCCTCTCTTGGAGAATTTCAAAGTGCTGTTGGCTTCCAGGTTCAGGAAGAGTGCCTTTTTGACAACCCTTTGGCCCTCCTTTTTGCCTTCTTACCAGTTTCCTTCGTGGTAGAGCAGCAACCAGGCCTTTTTCAAGGGAGTGAACTAGAAGGGGATATCAGCACCACCTGTGCGCCAGCTGCTCCACCTAGGGTCTCCCAGGGGCACAGCCAGAGCGTCCCCCAGCAAATCCCAGTAGAGGCTGCCCTTTTCCTGTGGTATGGTCTCAAGCAGGGGGTTCACTGAATGTAGCCAGTAGCAAAGCGCTCTGTGGCTTCTGCCTGCAGCTGCTCGCGCCCACAAGCACTGCCCCATAGCACATGTCTCATCCGTAGTTCCTGCACCTCAGTGTTCTCCAGCTTAGCCTGAACCTCGGTGCCCAGCAGCAGCTGCTGCAGCTCCTGTAGGCTATCTTTGATCCACGAGCATGTGGCTACTACTCCACCAGGGGCTTATGGGCCTTGCGGGCAGCTCAGGCATTCAGCCCCCCCCTTCTTTTTCCTGGGTCACAGATACTGAGTCGGCCTGAAAAACAGTTCTAAATTACCAGGGGGGATGCGGATTCTAGCTTTGTGCCTCCTCTGCTTTTTAGCAGGAGTTTAGTTGTTGTATTTTTGTTTTGTTTTGTTTTTTTTTCATTCTTAGAAACCTTAATCCTTTAATTATTACCAAAAGTGAACATTCAGCAATTTTAGTTTAATATTTATGAACATATTTTAAATGTACTTTAACTCTTAAGATATATCTAGAACTTTTGTGATAAAACTAAGAACAGGTATCGGTCTGATTCAGCATTGGAGGGGTTTAAAGAATAAACCAAGGCAGAGAAAGATTGTGCTTACAGTTATTTTTTTTTAAGCTTGAATTTCATTGATAAGACCTGTTAGGATTACAGCCAGCAGCCTAACTGACAAAACCCCCGCCCCCATTGTCTCAGCCCAGGCCCATTGCTTTTCCTCACAGAGTCGGCCTGGAAATATAACGGGTGCAAAGTGAGGTTTCTTGTAGACAGAAAACCTGGAGACCATCTGAAATCCAGTTACTGATGCTTTCAGAATCCAGATGAGGGAGGAAGGGAAAGACCTGGTTATGTTCTCTATGAGGGTTCTAATAAACAATTGAAAACAGCAAGTTAAACAAAATACAGTCACAGGCATGTTTTCTTTCCGTCCTATGGAGCTGTTCACCAAAGAGATAAGAAAACCATGAATAACAAGTTCTCTGAAATTTGCTACTTTGTTAATTTGCTAAGCAAAAAATTAACTTGAAAAGACATCTCTCTTGCTCTTTTATAAGCAATCTCAGAACTGAGAAATCTTGGAAATACAGCGATTTACAACCCAGGTAAGAGCAACTGATAGACAGAAATTGATATTAACTAAGTGGGCTGATACTTTTGGTAATGGCAAGCAAAAGACTATGAGATCTGCTAGAGATTCTTGCAGCCCATCGCGGGTCCAGTCCAAACGTTCAGCCAGATGAATTAACAGAAATGCAAAATAAATCAATGTAGCTTCCACTTCACACAGACTAGTAATGAGCAGCCAAAATAGACAAACACTTGTATTCACACTCTCTCGGTAGACTAGCCCAGACTGGAGCTGAGCAGATAAACAAAGCAATGCCCCACTCCCCAGATGAGCATGGGGGCACTCCTGGCACCCATGTCCCAGAACAGAATTCTCCACCAAACTTTTGGTGAGAACCTACTGGAGGAGTTAAGACCTCTTCCAGTCCCCCCCCTCGGTGGCAAATTGCCTAGTCCCACACAAACATACAGCTGTTCACTCATCCTTTCTCATTGTGTCGGCATTCATTCCAATTCCACAATCTCTATTGTACCCCTTTAAAATTTTTTTAACAGGTTTACTTTGTCCTGACCACATGATGTTCGGTAACTAGAGACAGCCAAGGGAGGGGGTGACCTATTTTCATAGATCCTTACTCAGATTCCCGCATGAACAAAGTCATGGAGTCACACAAAGGAGAAGAGATGGCAGGACCCCTCCCTCCACACTCACATACTTTATTTTTTTTTTTTTTTTTTTTTTTGCTTACTTTTATTTTTTTTTTTTATTTTTTTTTTTATTTTTTTTTTATTTTTTTTTTTATTGCTTAAAGTATTACAAAGGGTATTACATATGTGTCCATTTTATCACCCCGCCCTAGACAGTCCCCTAGCCTCCCCTATCCCCCAGTGTCTTATGTCCATTGGTTATGCTTATATGCATGCATACAAGTCCTTTAGTTGATCTCTTACCCCCCTACCTCCTGCCCCCCAACCCTCCCCTGCCTTCCTGCTGCAGTTTGACAATCTGTTTGAGGCTACTCTGCCTCTGTATCTATTATTGTTCAAAAGTTTATAATGGTCTCTATTATCCATGAATGAGTGAGATCATGTGGTATTTTTCCTTCATTGACTGGCTTATTTCACTTAGCATAATGCTCTCCAGTTCCATCCATGACGTTGCAAATGGTAAGAGTTCCTTCCTTTTTACAGCAGCATAGTATTCCATCGTGTAGATGTACCACAGTTTTCTAATCCATTCATCTACTGATGGGCACTTAGGCTGTTTCCAGATCTTAGCTATGGTGAATTGTGCTGCTATGAACATAGGGGTGCATATATCCTTTCTGATTGGTGTTTCTGGTTTCTTGGGATATATTCCTAGAAGTGGGATCACAGGGTCAAATGGGAGTTCCATTTTCAGTTTTTTAAGGAAACTCCATACTGTCTTCCATAGTGGCTGCACCAGTCTGCATTCCCACCAGCAGTGCACAAGTGATCCTTTTTCTCCACATCCTCTCCAGCACTTGTCGTTTGTTGATTTGTTGATGATAGCCAGTCTGACAGGTGTGAGATGATACCTCATTGTTGTTTTGATTTGCATCTCTCGGATGATTAGTGACTTTGAGCATGTTTTCATATGTCTCTTGGCTTTCTGAATGTCCTCTTTTGAAAGGTGTCTATTTAGGTCCTTTGCCCACTTTTTGATTGGATTGTTTATCTTCCTTTTCTTGAGTTGTATGAGTTCCCTATAAATTTTGGAGATTAGGCCCTTATCAGATATGACATTGGCAAATATGTTTTCCCACACAGTGGGTTTTCTTGTTGTTTTGTTGATGGTTTCTTTTGCTGTGCAGAAGCTTTTTATTTTGATGAAGTCCCATTTGTTTATTTTCTCTTTAGTTTCAAGTGCCCTAGGAGCTGTGTCAGTGAAGAAATTGCTTCGGCATATGTCTGAGATTTTGTTGCCTTTGGATTCTTCTAGAATTTTTATGGTTTCCTGTCGTACATTTAAGTCCTTTATCCATTTTGAGTTTATTTTTGTGTATGGTGTAAGTTGGTGGTCTAGTTTCATTTTCTTGCATATATCTGTCCAATTTTCCCAACACCATTTATTGAAGAGACTATCTTGGCTCCATTGTATGTTCTTGCCTCCTTTGTCAAATATTAATTGAGCATATTGGTTCGGGCCGATTTCTGGGCTCTCTATTCTATTCCATTGATCTATATGCCTATTCTTGTGCCAGTACCAGGCAGTTTTGAGAACACACACTCACATACTTTAAACAAACATTCATAAGCAAAGGCATTTAGCTACCACAACCCACAATTTTTCCAATTCAATCCGAACCATGAACTTTTAGCAAATATTCAGCATTTCTCAATCAGTAACATTTTTAAGAATAAACATCAAAATGCAACACACGTTTTTTATCATTTGAATTCAGTAAGCTTCAAGGTCCCAAGTTCCAAGCAGTTCTGGAAAACCACACCTGAGGCTGGCAAGCAGGTTTGGCCCAGCCCTTCATATTAAAACGACCATAATGCTTAAAGGAGTAGTTTGAGTCTGTCCCATAATGTCCATCCAGTAAGTCCACAGAAAACCGAAAAAAAAAAATACAAGCACAGACAAATACAGTCTTCCAACTCTATGGAAGCAAAACCAAAACAACCTTCCTACTCCGCAAAAGCAAAACTACAGATCAGCTTAGATGATGGCCATGAACCACTCCTCTCAAATTGAGGGGTTTCTCGGGCCCACCAGATGGAGGATCGAGGCGTCCCCCAACTCCTCCCACCCGTGGGCACCCAGCGCAACCCCTAGTCCATTATCGGCATTACAGATTTCATAAGTGAGCTCACACTGGACAGAACACACAGAAAAAAACTGACAACACAAAGACAGTTACCGCGGTTTGTCTGACCCTCCGAATCGGGGTCTCTTTGAGTCTCAGGAGTTCCGAATGAGCCCCCAAATTTTCGGCCCAGATTTCAAGATGCCAAGACAGACCACTAGGGAGCCAAGTCCGATGCAAAGGCATAAAGTCTTTTATTCAAGCCCGGAACTTGGTACCACCCCCCACTGCCAACATTACTGGATGCAAGAGAGAGCCCCGAGTCCCAGGGGAACAAAGAATTTATAGGGCTTGTGTTCGGAGGGTGGGGGCACACTCTGATCACTGATTGGGCCGATTCCAGTTGGTTGAGTGATGGCAGGGGGCTAGTGACTCAAGGGTACGGTACAGCTAGGGTTCTTCTTAAACAAAGTCAGGTGGTTGTCTAGCATATTTTGGCCTTGAGCTAGTTTCCCCCGCAATTCCATTTGCTGAGATAAGGGTAGACTGAGTAATTGATACATGCTGAAGCTTTTTCTTGGAAGAGGGGATAAGGACACAGCTATCAGTCCTGTTCTGTCCTTTCACAAAACCAAGATAGTGGTGATGGTAAAAGTGGATTTTAAGCTGAATTAAGACAAGAGGGAGAAAGACGGAAAGAATCAGATAACTGTATTTTACTATAGGAAGGGGAAAACCTCCAGTAAGCAAGCCAACAAATGCAGAAGAAGAAGTGCTGGAGTGTCCATCTACCAGAGGTGATACCTAGGGTCTCCCAGAGGAACACACTTAACAATGTGTATTCCTCTATTAAAAATGCTTCAGAAATGGGCATTATGAAAAGATGAAAACATTAATGGTCTCCGTGAATAAATACCAGGAAGGGAATAAAGGAAATGTGTTTGTATTTTTGCGAGTTTTCAGATGATGGGGAGGGATCTAAGGAGGAAGAAGTCATGTGAGAAGAAAGAAATGTAGAATTCTTTAATTGGGGCACCAGATAAGCCATTCCATACTGAGCCAGACACTTAGAATAAGGACAAGGAGAAGACTGATTGGGGATTTTCCCCTCAACACTTTCTCATACTGGCAAGGAAGAAAGAAACTGATGTTTAATTTAGGTTTGGATTTGGGGGGTGGGATGGATGGTGGTGGTTGCAGTCATGAGGAGCAGGGTTTTCTGATAGTGCTGGCAGTGTATAAGAATGAATTTGATTTCCTTTTTACATGGTAGACTATTGAATATTGTGAAACTATTGAAAGTATGGTCATCTCAAGACCTGAATATTTATGCCTCAACTGGTCCAGTTTTTCCTTTAACAACTTGGACTAGAACAGCATTGCTGGATATTGGAGATACTAGTGAAGTGAGGTTTCACTCTAACTCTTTCACCGATGATTCACTTCATGTTACATTTGCCCCATTCCAAAGTGAGTAAATAGTAATAAGGGAAGTTGGGTATGGGGTACATGGGTATTATCTTCACAATTTTTATTTAAATCTGGAACTCTTCTAAAATAAAACATCCATTAAAACAACACTCAAAATCCTAGAAATTGGTAGCAACTGAACATACTGGAATGGACCTCTGAAATGATGGGGGAGTATGGGAATTGTCTTAGAGGAAACACAACCTCCCTGCCATGTGCTGGACTGTAATGATACTAGCGGAAATGAAGAGAGAGAGAGGGGACAGTTAGGGAAACTTTTTGGAGTTAAGAGGAAGGTCTCTGTTCCATAACCAGAGTGTCTGAGATTTCTGCATTCTCTGCCACCCTCGCCCCTCCTTGATGGTGAAGCTGAGGCTTTGTGATGTCAAGCCACACCACGGCAACAACTGATTTTGGGCAACCAGAGCTAAAGCGAGTGGCTCCTCATTAACCTAAAGAGTATATATAGAGGCCAGGAACCTTTGAGTAGTGTCTGTTGCCTCAAGATAGCCAAACTTACTAACAAGATATTGTAGACCAGTGCAAATAAGGAATAAGACTCCAAACACAAGGATGGATGAAGAAACTGCAAGTCCTCAAGTGAATAAGAAGGCAGTTTCTCAACTGGATGTGGAAGAAGTGGATAAAGTCAGAATACCTTATTCAAATGCTGCCCCTTCCCATGTAATTCTGCACCCAAGAATCTGGTCTTGTGCTTTTTGACCAGAGGCAGTTCCTCATTCAATCCATTGTCATTCAATTAAAAGCACATTTCCAAATCATTTTCCAATTTCTTCCCCGAAACCAATGTCTTTCTGTGTTTAACTTTTTTCCAACCTTCATAACCAACATAGTGGCTATGGTAAATTTGGACTTTAAGCTGAATGAAGACAAGAGGGAGAATTACAGAAAGAGTCAGAAAATTGTATATTACTACAGGAAGGGGAAAAACTCCAGTTAGCAAGCAAACGAATGCAGAAGAAGAAGTGCTGGAGTGTTCATCTACCACAGGTGATACTCAGGTTCTCCGAGGGGAACACACTTAATAATGTGTACCCCTCTATCAACAATGCTTCAGAAATGCGCATTATGAGACGATGAAAACATTAATGGTCTCCATAAATAAATACCTGCAAGGGTATAAAGGGAATATATTTGTATTTTTGTGAGTTTTCAGATAATGGGGAGGGAGCTAAGGAGTGGTAAGTCATGTGAGAAGGGAGTAATGAAGAATTCTTTAATGGGGCACCAGACAAGCCATTCCATACTGAGCCAGGCACTTAGAATAAGGACCAGGAGAGGACTGAAGGTGGATTTTTTCCTCAACACTTTCTCATCCTGGCAAGGATGAAACAAAGCTGATGTTTAATTTAGGTTTGGAATGGGTGGGTGGGATGGATGGTCGTGGTCACAGTCATGAAGAACAGGGTGTTGTGTTAGTTCTGGCAGCGTATAATAATGAATTTGATTTCCGTTTTACATGGTAGACTACCGAATATTGTTAAACTATTAAAAGGATGGTCAGCACAAGATCTAAAGTTTTATGCCTCTACTGGTCCAGTTTTTCCTTTAACCACTTGGTCTAGAACAGCATTGCTGGATATTGGACATACTAAAGAAGTGAGGTTTCACTCTAACTGTTCACTGATGATTCACTTTATTTTACATTTCCCCCTTAGCCAAGTAAGATATTAGTAATAAGGGAAATTGGGTATGGTGTACATGGTTATTATCTTCACAATTTTTCTGTAAATCTGGAACTATTCTAAAATAAAACATTTATTAAAACAACCCTCAAAATAATAGGAAATGGTAGCAACTGAACATGGTGGAACGGACCACTGAAATGACAGTGGAGTTTGGGAAGTGGCTTAGAGGAAACACCACCTCCCTGCCATATGCTGGACTATAGTGGAACTAGAGGAAGAGAGAGAGAGAGAGAGAGAGAGAGAGAGAGAGAGAGAGAGAGAGAGATCAGAGATCAGTTTGGGAAAAATTTTAGGAGGTAAGAGGAAGTTCTCTTTTCTATAACCTGAGCGTCTGAAATTTTTGTATCCTCTGCCAGCCCTGCCCCTCCTGGATGGTCAACCTGAGGCTTTGTGATGTCAAGCCAAACCATGGCAACCACTGATTTTGGGCAACCAGAGCTGAAGTGAGTGGCTCCTCATTAACCTAAAGAATATATATAGAGGCCAGGACCCTTTAAGTGGAATCTGTTGCCTCAAGATAGGGAAACTTAATAAGATGATATTGTAGACTAGTAGAGATAAGGAATAAGTCTCCAAACTGTTGGAAACTGTTTATTGCCTTAACTATCTGATAAGCATAGACAGAGTACTCCCTTAAACCTCCCAAAGGCTGGGTTCCTTTGAAGCCCTAGCAAAGCTTGGAGGTAGGCCTCACCTCTTCTCTTTGTCCAGACAGTGGTAGCTGAAACTACTCCCCCATTTATTATGTACATCCTTGCTGATGGCCTTGTCTGCTTATTACTAGGTGGTCACCTTCCTAAGGTCTATGCTATGGGTGCATCCAAGATTAATAAAAGCTTGGTGAGGCCAGAGCACGGAGGAAGTCCTTCGGGACTTGCTGCCTGGTCCCCCAATATTGGCACATTATCTCGTGTCTTTTTCTCTCATTTGTTGTGTGGCTCCTCTTTCAGATACTGAACCATACTCCACAGGGGACGTGGAAGGAAACACTCAACATCTGGAGCCCGATGGGAAATCAGGAAGTGCAGGTCTCGCAGGAGCGTGAAAAGGAAGTTTTCACCAAAAAGGTGTGGAAAACTCACGGAAAAAACGTTAGGGGGATTCTACTGCATGCAATGCCCAGGATCAACTACAGAAGCCTGGGTCTGTAAGTACACTGGGATCGTTTTCTTAACCAGGCTTACAAATGGGGCAGGATTTGCCTTTAAAAAAGTAGAGTCGGCTTTAAAAAGGTATATTTGGCTTTTTAAAACTAAGAAACATTATTATAGACTTTTGATTTGCATGTTTAAAGTGTTAAAATTTTAGAAGGAAATCTTTTACAGTTTTTGCATGTTATAATAGAACTTAAACTTTGTTTTTCTTGAAAAAGGTACTCTTTTAGATCAGGCTGAAAAAAGAGTGCCATGGTCATCTTAATGTGTTTTCTTATCCAAATTAAAATATTAATTTGTATTTGGAATCCATTTGTAATAAGAAATGAAACCCCGCTGCTGAATCTCGCTCTGGTTCGGAGAGATTCAAAGGTGGCAGGAGAACACAGAGCTATAAGCTCTCCCGCAATGAGATTACTTAATGTTCTGTTTAAAAACTACCTGAGGACATGTTGGGAATGGCAAAGTCTAGCCAATATCACCTTCAGTGCTAGCTATTACTTTGGAAAGCGAAAAAGGAAAAAAAAAAACTTTAAAATCTGTTTTTTTAATTAAGCATGACTTTGGGAACAAATACGCCATCTGAGTCATTTGCTGAAACTTCCCCCAAAGCAGGATGTGCTGGAAAGGAAAAGGGAGCACATGGCGATCCAATATGGACCCCTCCACTAATTTAAAGTCTCCTTCTCATAATTGAAATGTTTTACAAATATTTAAAATGCGTCTGGGATTTCAGTTCACTTGTAAAGAGAAATGTTGGCTTGGAACTAATCCGCTCCCGTTCCTGTTAGGTTAGATGGCTCAGGAGAATGCGCAAGAAATAGAGTCCAGTGAATCAGAAAAGAAAGGAAAGGAAAAGGTTTATTCTATGTCCCCTGGAGACCCAGGTACCCCCAGGACAGGACATGTGGATTCACGCCAACACGGAGGGGAGCGCTTTTTTTATACTGCAGTTGGGTGAGGGCTGGGACATGAGCTGAGGTATTCAGTTTAGGAAGTTTCAGCTGCAGGGGGTCATGGAGAAGCCAGTATCTGTGTCTGGCCCATTGACCTGTGAGAAATTCCAGGGGAAGTCCATTGTCTCATTACATGTCTGCATGTATCCGATCCTGGGCTCTCTCTGACCTAACATCCTGGCCTTTTGGTGATGGGGGGGGGGGTGGCGACTCTTTCTAGGTTACTTCCAGCTTACAACAGGCAATTAAAGGGGACGGATTTAAAGGCCAGGGTTAGGCAGAGGCAGATCAGAGAGCAGCTGAGCATAGGGATGGAGCAGGAGCTGATTCACAGTCACCCGTGACATCTCCATGATACGGGAGTGGATGAACTTGAGGAGGCAGGTGGCTAGGAGAAAAAAAGACACAGATGAGAATCACGGGCCCTATCATGGGTAGGACCCAGGTTGCTAAGGAGCTTTGAAACTAGTGGGAAGAAGAGTTGTCCTGGAAGTGATCTGCATGTAGTTCTTCACTCAGCTTAATCAGGGTCTGTACATTTACGCTTTGCTCCACTACTCTGGACTCATTGATGCAGTAACAGCATTCTTCCTGAAGGAATATGCAGGTTCCTCCTTTTTCTGCAGTCAGAAGGTCTGAGGCGATCTCGTTCCGTAGGGCTACTGGGGCTACTGATGTCACTTGCTGCTGTAGTGAGGCTAAAAGAGGCGGTAGTAGACTCCAGGGCTAACTGAAGCTTGCCATTAAAGTACTGAGCAGTGACCAGAGTATTTACAAGGGGCCCCCAGTGAGGCCTACTGAGGCAGCAATACTCACCCCTAAAATGACAGGGAGGAAGGCAGCCCAGCGGGTCCAGGGATGGGATGGAGGGAGCAACCAGTGAGCTCCGACTCTCCATACAAGGTTAGTTGGGGAATTACTGTGACCACGAAGCAAGGCCCGGGGTCAGAGGAGTTCATGCAGTTCCTTAAGGTGCCGTTGCACCAAAAGAAGGTACCTGGGCTGGCCTTGGTGAGACTGGCTGCGGTGTGGTATGACAGTCTATCCCGTGGCAACCCCATAGGTTTTGACATCTTGATTACACCTGTCTGTGTTCCGCTGGTTGTAAGCAAAACAGACATAGGGTCAGCCAGTATTGGACACTGACTGCATGTTGACAGCCATCTGGATGTTTGTCTGACATCCGAACAGAGGGCAGTCCTGAGATCCTACCTGCCGGGTGACATGTTTGCCGTCTGGTAGTAGGTTTCACTGACCTTGAACCTCCACACATAAGCGGGTGGGGGTGGGTGTAGGTTGCTCAGGGCCTGGAGGAGAAGGAAGGAGGAGGGGAGGGCAGTTAAGGCAGACCTTAGTGGGGCCCAACTCCTCAAATTTATAGAAGTCATGCTGCTCCGGGGTTCTCTTGAGTCTGGAGAGGCGGTGCCAGGACAGGTCGCCAAGCTGGGGTTTCCAAGCAGCTTGGCCGCAGTGGGGCCTGTGAGGATTACATTGTGAAGTCCTGTCCACCTAGGCTCCAAGGCTTGTGGTTGTAGGTTCTTAAGGAGGACAGAGTCACCAGGGTGAAGGGCTGGTGTTGGGAGTCTTGGCCGGTCGGCTCTGTCTTGGGCAGAAAACTGAGCAATTGCCTGGTTAAAGACAGATATGGGAGATACGTACCCAGGGGAAGGGTATCGGAAAGAAGACGGTGGTTGAGCAAGAAGATTCAAAAGGGCTCAAGAAAAGGGGCTTCTTGGTGTAGTCGGAGTTTGGTTTGGGCCATGGGCAGGAAGTCCGGCCATGAGCTGTGAATTTCTAGAGAGAGTTTAGTTAGAGGGTTCAATAGATTGGAATTGAGTGGCTATGAAGAGGGTTTGAGCCAGTGACAGAAATCTAGCAGGATGTAGAGGAGGAGGGATTGATGTTCGAGGGTAGATGGAAAGTTGTGTTGATGAGAGTGGGCATAGGATTAGGTCCAGGGTTCATAAATAGAGTGTGACACTAGAGGATTTCCAATCCCAGACAGTAGAATTGATGGGTCCCTCATCATCCCATGTACGTTTCACCAGAAAATATGAAATCCTGAGCAAAATTGTAGGGTCCCTTGCCAGGTAAGAGCCTGTGAGGAATGATGGGTCATCCGGTCCTGGATGGTGTCCCCGAAGAAGATGGTGGGAGGCACTCGGTGAGCCTGAGAGAGGTAGGTATTGCAGTGAAAGCGGGAGAAAATGTTCGAATGTGCTGATATCCAAGGGAAAATGGAAGGAGCAGTGGAAGCCAGGGACCTGGATATGAGGCTGGAGAAAAGGCGGGGAGGGAGGGAGCAGGTTGCGCAGCCTATTCCCAGGCCTCTAGCCACTTGGATTTTAAAGTTGCTGCATTTTTCCTTTGGGAAGGGTGGAGGGGGATGGGGCGAGGTCAGAGCAGTTTTCAGTTCAGAGGAGGGGATAGTTGTGGCGGAGAGAAGAAGAAAAGGCGTTCACAGCGAAGACTGAGGTAGGCAAAGACTCAGCTAGGCAAAGGCTGAGCTAGGCTACTGTGGTCTAGGGCAACAGGGCCCCATGACGGGATACATAGAGTGGAGGATCGGTGTCCCTGTAAATGGAGGGGGCCAGGAGTGGGAGGAGCAGGGAAGATGAAGGGCTCAGAGTGGTCTGCAGTGTGGCCACTAGGATGGTGAGGATGTCTCGTCCTAACAGGGGCATGGGGCATGCTATCATCAAGGAGGCAGGGAAGGGGTCCAGTGGCCAGAAGGCAGGTGGATTTGCCATCAATTTACATGTCCAAGTACTTGGAAGGATAAAGGGGCCCTAAAGAGGATGGCAGGACAGAGAAGGCAACCCCCATGTCAACCAGGAAGGTGACCTACTACCTTCATTGTGACCCGAGGCTCAGCGAGGGTGATTGGAGTCATCGAGGCTGGGCTTCTTCAATCTTCAGCCAGTTCCAACTAGGCCAGCAGGTGGGTCCTGGCCTGGAAGGGTGTCCCCTCTACCCTGAGGCGTAGAAGGCCCACCAATTATTCCATGGCAGTCTCTTTTCCTGTAACCATTTTGACTGCATACCAGGCAGGGCTTGGTCGGAGCTTGGGGCCAGGGGCACTGCATTGCCCAGTGGCCTTCATTTCCGCATTTGAAGCATTCTCCGGTGGCGTTTCTTTCACTGCACCCCCACCGCTCACAGCCCCCTTAGGGCCATGGCGGATGCCTTCAACCTCAGGGCCACAACTAAGGCATGACTGTAGGTCTACCTCCTGTTGAAGGCAGACCTCCCATTCTGACTGTGCCTGCTCCTCCAGGGCATGAAGAACCTTCAAGGCCATTTTCACTGGACCTCAGACCTGGTTTTGAGGACTAATAAAGACCTTAAAGGTCGAGTTAGAGAGTGGGGGGCATAGATTCAGACTATGCCCTCATTTCCTGGACTGGATTATGGCAGGGGTAGAATGGGCGCAGAAATGTAAGAGGCTGTTTTGGAGCTGACGTTCTTAGGATTTGGGCTCTAGGGGAGCAGGAAGCTTCCCGTTAAGAGGGTCTGAAGAGAGCACAGCTGAAAACTCTCACAAAGGGAACTGGCAGGCCACCTTCCTGGAAGGGTCCAGAGAGGCAATCTCTGACGTGGCCACATTTTACAGATAGAGATGCCCGCGGGCAGGCGGCCACATGGGACCAGCACTGGGGCGGGGCGGGACTCACTGCTGATGCTGCCAAACTGGGAAAAGTTGCCTAGCTGAAGAGATGAGGACCTTATGGGTCCAGAGCCACTAGGAGGGAGAGGCAGGCACCCAATCCGTGGAGGGACGGCCAAAGAAAGTGCTCGCGCCACCCAGGTATCAAGGCACCAAATGTTAGGTTAGGGCTCAGGAGACGGCACAAGAAATAGAGTCCAGTGAATCAGAAAAGAAAGGAACGGAAAAGGTTTATTCGGCGTCCCCCGGAGACCCACGTACCCCCAGGACAGGGCACATGGATTCACGCCAACAGGGAGGGGGGCGCTTTTTTTCTACTGCAGTTGGGTCGGGGGCGGAGACATGAGCTGAGGTATCCAGTTGAGGAAGTTTCAGCTGCAGGGGGTCGTTGAGAATCCAGTATCTGTATCTGGCACGTTGACCTGTGAGAAATTCCAGGGGAAGTCCATTGTCTCATTACGTGTATGCATGTATCCGATCCTGGGCTCTCTCTGACTTAACAGTTCTGATTTTGGACATTTAGATAGAGTTTTGAGCTGTAATTTCTTTCCAAATGTGCAGAATAAAACCCAAGACTGGTTATTTCCTAAAGAAAATGGCAAATTTAACCCACGGTAGAAATTCTAGCAACAAGATTGGTATTTTTCCATAATAATGTTAATGAAGCCTATTCCAAAGCTAACTTTAAGGCCTCTACAAGGAAAATCAGTAAAATTGTCTCTGTTACAAAAATTTGCTAAATCAATTGCCTTGAAATAATTGAATTTGAATCTCCAAAATTATTAAAATCTCTTATTATAAAATTCTAAGTAGCCCAGTAAAAAAAAGGCCCTTGGTTTACTGAAAAGGCTGGCCAAAACATTTCTAATGAGAAAAGGGGCTAGTTGCTTCCCTCCTGTAGCATCTTCTTAAAGAATGTGGTCAATTTACATCTGATTGGTCCAGGGTAGGCCAAACCTGTTCTTCCAGGGAAAACAGTCCCCCCTGTCCCCCCCCAGTCCAATTTTGACCTTCCCACCTTCAAGCAAGGGTCAGGAAACAATGTAGCTACAACCTTGTTTTTTGACCTTCCGTAGAGGAAAAAATTATGGTCCTTTTAAAATCAAAGGCTGGGCCAGGCCTGCCTTGTCCGCCTCAAATGTGGTTTTCCAAAGCTGCTGGGAAATTTAAGACCTTGGAGTTTATACCTAGGTTTCTTGAAGTGACATAATACTGAATTAAATGAGATCTGAGTATTCCTTGTACAAAATCTAGAGGACAGTATTAAATCTGTTGGTTAATTCTGTCTTGCATTTTTAAAGATTAGTCTTAATGTTACTGATTGAGAAATCCTGAATATTTGACTGGCCAGCTAAGAGTTTAAGATTCGGATTGAATTGGGAAAAATTGTATAATTATAATAGCTAAATGCTTAAAAAATACTTTATTTTTGAGAAAATAATTTTTATTTTCTCTGAAAAAATTAGAATTCAAAATATGTTGCTTATTGATGTGATTAATAAAAGAGGATTAATTTTTAAGATCTCAACTGAAATTTTTAATACAAAAACCAGTTTAAATTTGATTAATATTCTTTAAAATAATTATAAAGGGTATAAACAGCTAATGAGATTTATGTTTGTCTACAATATAATGTTGGTCATCTATCTTTTAGGGGTTTTGGTTTGCTCTGTCAAAGAACTGTGTACACAGCCGCCCTTTCGAGCAGTGTGACTTGGCAGCCGCCATGTTGGCCCCATGGCTCACTGTGCCCCTGGGGGCCGCCATCTTGAAACAACAAAGGCCCCGCCCTCTGATTTAGCCAATCACAAAAGGAATGTCTGCTCACTGAGGCAGGATGGGATTTCAGGGGTGGAGTTTTAAGGTGCAGGTTTACTGTGGAAATGGGGATGGGGCAGAAAGTGTGCTTGCCTCTCAGAATTATTTAATACTATTTTTAAGAAGATATTTTTAATGCTTAATAAATTAGCAATCATGGTCTTAATATAATTTCAGTGGTATGATAGTCCAATGTTTTAAGCAGTTGGCTTCATGAGGGCCGACAATAGAGCTCATATTTCTTAAAAGGCTTGTAGATACATTTTTAGAAGATATCTTAAATTCTCAGTAGAACCACAGTTATGCGTATATCATAAACAAATTAAGAGTAATTGATTCCATGGTCAAGACTAGATCCTATTATGTTGAGAACTGTTCAAAAAGTGTTGAACATGTTTTAATTAGATATGTATTTGGAAGTTATTCCTGAGTGCAATATTTCAAAATATAAAATGCTTGCTTTCATAAAGAATTTCTGCCAAATAGAGAAAGAATTGATTTAATAGTAGCAAACTCTTTATTTAACCTAGCAATGTCTTTTATTTAAACGCTCCTCACCGCTGCATTTTAAATTACGCTGGAAATGAAGCAGTGTTTGCATGTCGCGTATCAAAATAAAACTTTACTAAATTTACTAATCTTTGTAAGAAATAGAATCCTAGTAAAGTAAAATTCTTTTAAAAGTTACTGAAGACTTCCCATGATCCCTCTGTATATGCAAAGAAGCCAAAGGGTATACTCTTTAAAAATATGATTGCTAACATTTACAGATTGTTGTTAAAATACTAAATCTGATTAGTCACCATAAATGAACAATCACTTGAAATATATAGCTTTGCTACAGTATTTGTTAAAATCTCAATAGGCAACCATGTTCCTTACATTTGTTGCTTGTGTGATAAAGAAAACTGTCGGGAAGAAATAAAAAGAGGTTTCCTTCAGATGTCTAACAAAATTAAAAATCAATATATTGGGCCTCATAAGCTAAATTAAATATTTTGTGTTTTGCCTCCTTAAACAAAGTTTATGTAAATTTACTTAAAGACTAATACCAGAAATTTAATTAATGTCATTTACTGTCCATAAATTAGGACAAGTAAAGTTACAAGAATAAATGTTATTTCAAACTGACTTAAATTAGCAAATTGGGCTAAGTGGATATTCAGGAGAACTTAGCTGTCACCTATTAAAATATAAACTACTACAATTTTTAAATAAGACCTCCATCATTATACCAAAAATACTAGGCAGGAACCAATTCCTGGAGCTTTAACTGTTTTTACTGATGGGTCATCTAATGGGAAAGTTGCCTATCATACTATAAATTCTGACCGAGTCATACTGACCAGTCATACTTCTGTGCAAAGAATTGAGTTAGAAGCTATTAAGGCTGCGTTGCAAGATTTCCAACACCCTGTTAACATAATTTCTGATTCCTCTTATGCTTCGGGCCTAGTGAATAGAATTGAAACTGCCCAGTTGAAACGGCTTAGTGACCAAAGTTTATTCTTACTATTTAAGTAAGTTCAACAGATTGTGCAGCAGACAACATACCCTTTTTATATCACGCACATCAGGGCTCATAGCATATTACCTGGCCCATTAACTAAGGGAAATGCACATGCTGATCAATGGGTTGCTTTATTAAAAGAGGCTTCAGAGTCTCATCAGCTTTTAAAAATCCCAACTTGAAAAACAAAAAAGGGGGATGATGGAGAAATCACCTTCGGGTAGGCTGCACCTAGCTTTAATTACTCTAAATTTTTTCACTTGTGATGCTGCTGGAAAGACCCCTATGGAGCTACATTGGTGTCAGAATAAAACAATAGAAAATGGTCTAGTTAAATGGAAGGATCCCGAATATGGATTATGGAAGTGACCTGACCCATTATTAAACTTTGGCAGAGGGTACGCTTGTATATTCCCAGAGAATTTTTCAAAACTAGTATGGATTCCTGCTAGAAATATTAAACTGAATCAGGAATCTAGCCAGACTGAAGATGTTGCACCTGGAGCCATAACATGTAGCTGTAAACAATCAACTACCTCAGCCACAGAGAGCAGTGACTCCAAGCAGTCCACTGAATATGAGGAACAGGAGGAAGACAAACCAGACAACCAACAGCCCAGAGACCACCTGGGACACGGAAAAGTGAAGTATGGTAACAATTAATTCAGGTAAAGACTATAGTTTCATACTGGTCTTAGAAGGCACATTTTATCTTTACCTGAGAAGGACAGCAAAGCTATCCCAAAGTCAGAAGGCTCCTGTCAGTGTATCAACTCAGTGCTCTGGAAACCCAGAACTGTAATTTAGATAGCATGCTGTCTCTGCTTCTGTAAATTGCTTTTTTTTTTCTTTTTTTTCCTAACTAGGTTCCTCATTCGAAACCTGGAGACAGCCAGTTTAAAATTAAGTTGTCAAAACCTAGAGCAAAGAATATTCTAACATGGTATTATTCTACAAGTTTTATTAATAAGTTGTGATGCTTTACAACAGTATATTGTGCATTTATCCCAAACAAATTTAAATTTGAATTTGAATGTTTTACATGAAGGGATTTATTCCTTTCCACTGTGCGGAGGGCCTCCTGGGGAAGGCACTTAAGCATTCTGTATTGACCTATCTTGACTTTTTTTGTCAAGAGGAATCCAATTGCCAACAGCTGTTACCTGAGCTCTCTGTTCAAGCTGGGATCATGAAAAGCTGGTACCATGGATCTGTCTCTTTCCCAATGGCGTAAGCTGGGCCCTCTCTGGAGAAGAAACCTGGGTTCCCTATGATCAATGCCGGGTCCCCGCCAGCAGGCGGGGGGATCCAAAGGCAGTTGCTGGGCATGGAGGCCAGAGGGACATAGGTTAACAAGGAGACAGAACTGAACCTCACAGCACCCTACTTGGCCCAGAGATGGTTGATAGTCAAAGATGGGTAAGACCCCAAAGCATGGGGCGACCTAAGACAGGCACAGCCGGGGGCCAGGAGGAGAAAACTTGGGATGCAACAAAGGAGGGGCACAGAACCCCCCCACCCCCAATGGTGCACGGGCTTGAACACTCGCCCCTTCTGAATAAGGTCTCCTGTCCCCATGGCTGCTTCTTGCTTCCCATGCCCAGCCCAGATCAGGAACCAAATAACAGAAGTGATTTGTTCCAGCTGAAGTCAGAATCCAGGTAAACGGAGGCTTGGCTAACAGACCCTATATATAAATCTAGCCTAACAACAGGAATGCTCAGAGCCTTCACAAGGATGTAAAGTGATCCTGTTCATTAATATTTACAGTGTAAATTAACATTATTGTAAAAATATTAAATTTGACAGCAAAATAGTTTTCAAATTAATTAAATTCAAGTTTACAAATTAATTACATATGGCTAATTTGAAATAAGTAATTATTCAAAAAGTATTAACAAAAATTTTCATTTGATGGTAAACATGCTATGAAAATAAATCATGTTCAGGTTCATTTTTTTGCGTGCAAAAATTAATATTTAAAGCTATCTAGACTGCATTATAAAATTTTCAAGAAGTCTCCTAATTAAATAAAAAAAGGGGGGGATTGTGGAAAAATATAGTGGAAGAATACCATGTAAGGAAATAGATCCTGTAACTAAATTACATTTAGAGAAAAAATTTTTTCGTTTATAATGCTAATAGTGAGACACCCAGAAAAAACACACATTATGCTAGGGTAGGCCAGGGAAAGATCATGTTAAAGAAAAGACCCCAAGTAAGGTTTTTATTTTCCTTTAACATTTGGTCGAGAATATGTTTGTATATTTTCAGAGAACAGCTACAAGACCATGTGGATTCCTGTAACAACGGATCACAGAAAGCCAACCACAAAGACAGAAGAGACATTTCAGAGATGGAGATGGTGGAAGACGCCTTGCCATGCTAGCAGTCAGCAGGTGTGCAGCACTGCAGGGTGCCCAGGAACAGACCAGAAAGGACCGGACCTGCATTTTCCACCATCCAGAGCCAACATTTCATTGCTGGCATGTACACATGAACTTTTGGACATTGAAACATGGACTCATAACTTTAGGACATTAAAATTGGGACTTGATTATTTTTTAAAGAAAAAATAAGGGGGAGATGTGGGAAACTGTTTATTGCCTTCACTATCTGATAAGCATAGACAGAGAACTCCCCAAAACACCCCGAAGGCTGGGTGCCTTTGAAGCCCTAGCAAAGCTCAGAGCTAGGCGCCACCACTGTTTGTCCAGACAGTGGTAGCTGAAACTACTCCCCCATTTATTATTATGTAAATCCTTGCTGAGGGGCTAGTGTGCTTATTACTAGGGGGTCACCTGCCTAAGGTCTATGCTATGGGTGCATCCGAGATCAATAAAAGCTTGGTGAGGCCTGAGCACAGAGGAAGTCCTTCGGGACTTGCCGACTGGTCCCCCAATATTGCAAAATTATCTCTTATCTTTTTCTCGCATTTGTTGTGCGGCTCCTCTTTCAGGTACGGAACCCTACTCCACGCGGGACATGGAAGGAAACAATCAACACAAATCACAAGGATGGTTGAACGAACTGCAAGTCCAAAAGTGAATGTATGTTTGTATTGGGTTGATGGGTGGGATGGATGGTCATGGTCGCATTCATGAAGAACTGGGCGTTTGGTTAGTGCTGGCAGTGTATAATAAAGAATTTGAATTCCTTTTTACATGGCAGACTATTGAATATTGTTAAACTATTGAAAGGATGGTCAGCTCGAGATGTGAAGTTTTATGCCACAACTGGTACAGTATTGCTTTTAACATAGTGGTCTAGAACAGCATTGTTGGATATTGGAGATACTGAGGAAGTGAGGTTTGACTTTATTTCACTTCTGGGGAGGGGTCTAAGGAGGGTGCAGGCATGTGAGAAGGGAGTAATGTAGATTTCTTTAATTGCGGCACCAGACAAGCCATTCCATACTGAGCCAGACACTTAGAATAAGGACAAGGAGAAGACTGAAAGCGAATTTTATCCTCAACACTTTCTCATACTGGCAAGGAAGAAAGAAGCTGATATTTAAGTTAGGTTTGGATTGGGTGGGTCGGATGGATGATGGTTGTTGCAGTCATGAGGAACAGGGTGTTCTTTTATGCTGGCAGTGTATCATAATGAATTTGATTTCCTTTTTACATGGTAGACTATTGAATATTGTAAAACTACTAACAGGATTCTCAGCTCAATATGTTAAGTGTTATGCCACAAGTGGTACAGTTTATATTAAACAACTTGCTCTAGAACAGCATTGGTGGATATTGTTGATATTAGAGAAGTGAGGTTTCACTCGGTTTCACTGCTGATTCACTTCATGTTACATTTGCACCATACCTAAGTAAGATATTAGTAATAATGGAAATTGGGTATGGTGTACATGAGTATTATCTTCCCAATTTTTTGAAAATCTGGAACTATTCTAAAATAAAACTTTTATTAATACAACACTCAATATAATAGGAAATGGTAATATCTGAACATAGTGGAATGGACCACTGAAATGACTGTGGAGATTAGGAAGTGGATTAGAGGAAACAACACCTCCCTGCCATATGCTGGACTACAGTGGAACTAAAGAAAGACAGAGAGAGAGAGAGAGAGAGAGAGAGAGAGAGAGAGAGAGAGAGAGAGAGAGAGAGAGACAGAGAGAGACAGAGAGAGAATAGAGAGAGAGGTCAGTTTGGGAATAATTTTAGGAGTTAAGAGGAAGCTGTCTGTTCTATAACCAGAGTTTCTGAGATTTCTGTATCCTCTGCCACCCCTGTCCCACTTGGATGGTCAAGCTGAGTCTTGGGATGTCAAGCCACACCATGGCCAAACTGATTTTGGGAAAAGAGACCTGAAGTGAGTGGCTCCTCATTAACCTAAAGATAATAAATAGAGGCCAGGACCCTTTCAGTAGTGTCTATTGCCTCAAGATAGCGAAACTTAATAAGATGATAGTGTAGACTAGTAGAGATAAGTAATAAGACTCCAAACACAAGGATGGAAGAAGAAACTGCAAGTCCAAAATTGAATTTATGTTTCTATTGGTGTCAGTATAGCTGGATGGTGGTGTTCGCAGTGATGAGGAACAGTTTCTTATGTTAGTGCTGCCTGTTTATAGTAAAGAATTTCATTTCCTTCTTACATGGCAGACTATTGAATATTGTTAAACTATTGAAAGGATGATAAGCTTAAGACATGAAGTTTTATGCCACAACTAGTCCAGTTATTCCTTTAACAACTTGGTCTAGAACAGCATTGATGGATATTGGAGATACCAGAAAAGTGAGGTTTCACTCTGTTTCCCTGATGTTTCACTTCATGTTAAATTAGCTCAATACATAAGTAAGTCATTAGTAATAAGGGAAATTGGGTATGGTGTACATGGTTATTACCTTCACAACTTTTCTGTAAATCTGGAACTATTCTAAAATAAAACATCCATTAAAACAACTCTGAAAATCCTAGGAAATGGGAGCAATTGAACATAGTGGAATGGACCAATGAAATGACGGGGGAGTATGGGAATTGTCTTAGAGGAAACACCAACTCCCTGCCATATGCTGGGCTATAATAGAACTAGAGGAAATGAGAGAGAGAGCGAGGACAGTTTGGGAAAAATTTTACTAGTTAAGAGGTAGGTCTCTGTTCTCTAAGCAGAGTGTCTGAGATTTCTGCATTCTTTGCCACCCCCGCCCCTCCTGGATGGTCAAGTTGAGGCTTTGTGATGTCAAACCACACCATGGCAACCACTGGTTTTGGGCAGCCAGGGCTGAAGTGAGTGGCTCCTCAACAACATAAAAAGTATATTTAGAGGCCAGGACCCTTTCACTAGTGTCTGTTGCCTCAAGATAGGGAAACTTAATAAGACGATAGTCTAGACTAGTAGAGATAAGGAATAAGACTCCAAACACAAGGATGGATGAAGAAACTGTAAGTCCAAATTCAATTTATGTTTGTATTGGGGGGGGGGTGGTATGGATTGTCGTGGTGGCAATCATGAGGAACAGGGTGCTGTGTTAGTGCTGGATGTATAATAAAGAATTTGATTTCCTTTTTACATGGCAGACTATTGAATATTGTTAAACTATTGACAGTATCGTCAGCTGAAGATGTGAATTCATGCCTCAATTGATTGAATTTTTCCTTTAACATCATGGTGTACAACAGCATTGTTGTATATTGGTGATACTAGAGAAGTGAGGTTTGACTCTGTTTCACTGATGAGGAGGCATCTAAGTAGGGGGAAGGCATTTGAGAAGGGAGTAATGTAGATTTCTTTATTTGGGGCACCAGACAAGCCATTCCATACTGAGTCAGACAGTGAGCATAACGACAAGGATAAGTCTGAATGGGGATTTTATTTCCAACACTTTCTCATACTGACAAGGAAAAAAGATGCTGATGTTTACTTTAGGTTTGGATTGGGCCCGCGGGATGGATGGTGGTGGTTGCAGTCATGAGCAACAGGGTGTTGTCATAGTGCTGGCAGTGTATAATAATGAATTTGATTTCCGTTTTACATGGTAGACTATTGAATATTGTTAAACTATTGAAAGGATGGTCAGCTCAAGATCTGAAGTTTAATGCCCCAAATGGTCCAGGTTTTCCTTTAACAACTTGTTATAGAATAGCATTACTGGATATTGGAGATACTAGAGAAGTGAGGTTTCACTCCGTTTCACTGATGATTCACTTCATCTTACTTTAGCCCCCTAGTTAAGTAAGATATTAGTAATAAGGGTAATTGGGTATGGTGTACATGGTTATTATCTTCACAATTTTTCTGTAAGTATGGAACTATTTTAAAATAAAACATGCATTAAAACAAAACACTCAAAATCCTAGGAAATGGTAGCAACTGAACATAGTGGAATGGACCACTGAAATGATTGGGGAGTATGGGAATTATCTTAGTTGAAACACCAACTCCCTGCCATATGCTGGACTATAATGGAACTAGAGGAAATGAGAGGGAGGGAGAGGACAGTTAGGGAAAAATTTAAGGAGTAAGATGAAGGTCTCTGTTCTATAACCAGAGTGTCTGTGATTTCTGCATCCTCTGCCACCCCCGCCCCTCATGGTTGGTCAAGCTGAGGATTTGTGATGTCAAGCCACACCATGGCAACCACTGATTTTGGGCAGTCAGAGCTGAAGTGAAGGCTCCTCATTAATCTAAAAAGTATATATAGAGGCGAGGACAATTTGAGTAGTGTCTGTTGCCTAAGATAATGAAACTTAATAAGACGATAGTGTAGACTATTAGAGATAAGGAATAAGATTCCAAACACAAGCATGGATGAAGCAACTGTAAGTCCAAAAGTGAATTTATGTTTGTATTGAAGGGGTGGGATGGATTTTCGTGGTGTCAGTCATGAGGAACAGGGTGTTGTGTTAGGGCTTGCAGTTTATAATAAAGATTTGATTCCTTTTTACATGGCTGACTATTGAATATTGTTAAACTATTGAAATGATCGTCAGCTCAAGTTGTGAAGTTTTCGTCCACAACAGGTAGAGTTTTTCCTTCAACATCATGGTCTAGAACAGCATTGTTGGATTTTGGATATACTAGAGAAGTGAGGTTTGACTCTGTTTCATTGATGAGGAGGGATCTATGGTGGGGGCAGGCATGTGAGAAGGGAGTAATGTAGATTTCTTTAGTAGGGGCACTGGAGAAGCCATTCCATACTGAGCCATACCCTTAACATAAGGACAAGGAGAAGTCTGAATGGGGTCTTTTTCTCAATACTTTCTCATTCGGTCAAGGAAAAAATAAGCTGATGTTTAATTTAGGTTTGGATTGGGGGGGTTGGATGGATGGTGGTGGTCGCAGTCATGAGGAACAGGGTGTTGTGTTAGTGCTGGCAGTATGTAATATTGAATTTGTTTTCCTTTTTACATAGTAGACTATTGAATATTGTTAAAGTATTGAAAGGATGGTCAGCTCAAGATGTGAAGTTTTATGCCACAACTGGTCCAGTTTTTCCTTTAACAACTTGCTCTAGAACAGCATTACTGGATATTGGAGATACTAGAGAAGTGAGGTTACACTCTGTTTCACTGATGATTCACTTCATCTTACTTTTGCCCCCTAGTTAAGTAAGATATTAGTAATAAGGGTAATTGGGTATGGTGTACATGGTTATTATCTTCACACATGCTCTGTAAATCTGGAACTATTCTAAAATAAAACATCCATTAAAACAACACTCATAATCCTAGGAAATATTAATATCTGAACTCAGTGGAATGGACCACTGAAATGACGGGGGAGTATGGCAATTGTCTTGGAGGAAACACCACCTCCCTTCAATAGGATGGACTATAATGGAACTAGAGGAATTGAGAGAGAGAGATGCACGTCAGTTTGGGAAAAATTTTAGCAGTTAAGAGGAAGGTCTCTGTTCTATAACCTGAGTGTCTGAGATTTCTGCATCCTCTGCCAACCCCACCCCTCCTGGAAGGTCAAGCTGAGGCTTTGTGAAGTCAAGCCACACCATGGCAACCACTGATTTTGGGCAGTCAGAGCTGAAGTGTGTGGCTCCTAATTAACTTAAAAGTATATATAGATGCCAGGACACTTTGAGTAGTGTCTGTTGCCTCAAGATAGCGAAACTAAATAAGACGATATTGTAGACTAGTAGAGATAAGGAATAAGACTCCAAACACAAGCATGGATGAAGAAACTGCTAGTCCAACAATGAACTTATGTTGTATTGGGCGGGGGGTGGGATTGATGGTGGTGGTCGCAGTCATGTGGAACATGGTGTTGTGTTAGTGCTGGCAGCGTATGATAATGAACTTGATTCCTTTTTACATGGCAGACTGTTAAATATTGTTAAACTATTGAAATGATCATAAGATCAAGACCTGAACGTTCATGCCACAACTAGTCCAGTTTTTCCTTTAACAACTTGGTCTAGAACAGCAATGCTGGATATTGGAGATACTAGAGAAGTGAGGTTTCACTCTAACTGTTTCACTGATGTTTCACTTCATGTTACATTTACTCCATACATAAGTAAGTCATTAGTAATAAGGGAAATGTGTATCGTGTACTTGGTTATTACCTTCACATCTTTTCTGTAAATCTGGAACTATTCTAAAATAAAATATCCATTAAATCAACACTCAACAAATGGCGGAGGTTTAGGCAGATGTGTTGGTGCCTTGTCCGGAGCAGGTAAGGGCGGGCAGCTGAAACGGGTAGCCTACAGCCCGAATAAGCAGAGGAGATTCAGCTGAGAGACAGTCTGCAGCCTGGAAAGATAGAGAAATCCTTGATAAAGGGAATGGTTAGAGGCTGAGGCTGAAACCTCTCCATGTGCGCTGGCACAGCCGAGGAGGCCATGCCATCTTGGGTGACTGTCACCGGCATCCAGAGACCAGCTACTAACCAGACAACAATGGCTCTCAAGCAGCGTGACTACGTGAACTCAGAGGAACCCTGCTTCTCCCCACAGAAAGGTTAGACTTTCCCCAAAGATGCGGTTTGCAGTTTAGGTTGGAGAGTGGAACATGTGCAGGGGGGTGGGGACTCTGCGCCCCACGAAGACCGCGGCCATTGGAGCCAGCATGACCCACGAGTGTGGAAGGGCACCCCCAGGGCTGCTGGCAGAAGGGAACGCTATAAATAATCCCACAGTTGGACAGGACACAAATGGGCAGCCTCAGATTACCCCATTTTGCCGGCTACTTGGTGCCAGGAGCCAAAGCGCTGGCAGAGACTTCGTGCAGATTTGGAAGGTGAAGCGTTGCGAGTTCGCACAACTTCCCAGGCTCTTAAATCTGTGCGTTTGATTGTTGAACCCAGTGCAAGAGACTACCCAGTTGGGGTCAGTCACAGAGCTTGTAAGGGAAGGCTGTTTTGGGGGAGCCTGGGAAACAGAGCACAGGACACTCCAAACCAGCTTCCGGTACAATAGAGAACACCTGGTCAGAGAGGTCCTATACCCTCAGAGGTCAATCCCGACGCACTGCCACCCAGAGGCAGAGCCACGAACTGACTCTTCTGTAAATACAGATAAGGGCTGTCTGGAAAACCAATACAGCCTGCCTTAAAATCAGGACTGTGGCTTACAACACGGAGGAACATGTATCAGAGGGAAATTCAACATTCTCCTGAATACCTGGTATGCCAAAAAGAGGAGCAGAAGATCTGAAGCACCTTCATTACAGCCCATTTTTTTTCAATTATTTTTTTAAATTATTGTTTCACCTCTTAACTAAGAAACCATTTATTTTCTTTTTTCATCACCTGATTTTACCCTTTTAATTACTACATTTTTATTTTTAACCAGTATTATTACTGCTGCCATTTTACCATTTTTTTTAAAGTGTCATTTTATTTTCTCTTTATTTTATTTTGGGACTAAGGTTCTCCATTCTATTTTCATCGTTCCTTTAGCATCATTTTCCTCTACCTCAATTGTGTTGCTGTGCTAAAACCCTCTTCCCCACTTTTCCCCTTTTGCTGTCCTGTTTCTCTTACCCTATTCCTGCTTTAGATTTTCCCTATTCTTCATACCCCGTCTAAATTTCACCCTACTTATGTATCCCTTTTCCAATCACCTGCCCTAAATCCTTATCCACCACTCCCTTATTTTTCTTCACTATCCAAATTTTTTATTCTCTCCTTTTCTCTATTTTTTTTGTTATTGCTTGCTCGATTGTTGAGTATATTGTTGTTTTTTTTTTTCTTTTCTTTTCCTTAAGGATTGTTTGTGAGGTTGTTCTGCTTTTTGTTTTTCTGTCTCCCATTCCCCCGACCCCCGGCCAGTTATTTTTGTGCTTCTGTTTTCCCTTGCCTCACTTCATATTATTGGCTGTTTGTAGTTTGTATTCACTCTAGGGATCCGTTGCTGGAATTTGTTGGGATTAGTGGCGGTTCTATCGGAGTTTTCTCCTCATATGAATAGTCTCCTCCCCTCTTCTACTTCATTCTCTTTTTCTTTTCTTTCTTTTTTTTTCTTTATTCTGTTTTCCTCTCTACCGTTCTCTCTTCTTTCTTCCTTACCCCCCTACTCTCTTAGCTCGGGTAGCCATCTTTATTTGGGATTATTAATACCGTAATTCATTTGTGTTCAGTGCCTGGTACGTTGTGCCTTGTTGTGTTGTATTTTGTGCCTTTAAATCAACGCAGCAGATCCAAGCAACAGCGGCCTCCTGATCTCCACACGCTCTGTCTGAGGAACAGCTGCTGTGTGTGAAGCCTCCCTCCACCAGCCAGAAGAGCCACAACAGCTGTGAACAGCACCCATCAGAAGACCCGCTACAACAGAGGAGCAACTGCTACCACAACCGCCCAAGGAGCAACCACAGCCCGAGGAGCCACTGCCACCTAGGGAGCAGCCACTGAACGACTCAATATCTATATACGTCAGTGAGATCAAACATGGGTAGACAAAGAAATCCCCAAAGGAAAGAAAAGGAGGACTCACCAGAAAAGCAGCTAAGTGATACAGAGGCATACAATATGACGGAAAAAGAATTCAGAATAAGGGTCCTAGAGTGCATACACCGGATGGAGGAAAAAATCGACAACTTATCCAAGAAGCAAGAAGAAACAGATTAAAAAATCAACAACTTAAGTAAGACCCAAGAAGAAATGAAGTGTGATATAGCTGCAATAAAGAACACCATTGAAAGTATCAACAGTAGACTAGGAGAAGCGGAAGACTGAATTAGTGAATTAGAAGACAGGGAAGCAAAACACACCCAAACTGTACTTCAGTTGGAGAAAAAAATTAAAAGACAGGAGGAGAGCCTAAGTGAGCTTTGGGACAACATGAAGCGAAACAACATATGAATAATAGGGGTGCCAGAACAACAGAAAGAGGAACAAGGATTAGAGAGCCTATTGGAAGAAATAATATCAGAAAACTTCCCTGAGGTGGGGAAGAAAAAAGTCACACAAGCCCAGAGAGTCCCAAACAAGGTGAACCCGAAAAGACCCACACCAAGACACATCATAATCACCATGGCAAATATTCAAGACAAAGAGAGAATCTTACAGGCTGCAAGAGAGAGACGGAAAGTTACATACAAGGGATCTCCCATTAGATTATCAAATGATTTCTCAACAGAAACACATCAGGCCAGAAAACAATGGACAGAAATTTACAAAGTAAGGCAAAGCAAAGGACTGAATCCAAGAATACTCTATCCAGCAAGGCTATCATTCAAAATTGAAGGGGCAATAAGAAGCTTCACAGACAAAAAAAGGCTAAGGGAGTTTATCACCACCAAACCAGCAATGCAAGAAATGCTAAAGGGACTGGTGTACAAAGAAGAAATAAAAATCGCAGAAAGAAAACACCCACACACAAAAAAAGAAATGGCTACAAACAAGTACCTTTCAATAATAACTTTAAATGTAAACGGGCTAAATGCTCCAACCAAAAGATATTGAGTGGCTGAATGGATAAAAAATCATGACCTATACATTTGCTGTCTCCAAGAGACCCACCTCATTAGAAAGGACTCGCACAGACTGAAAGTGAAGGGATGGAAAAATATCTTTCAGGCTAATGGAAAAGAAAAGAAAGCTGGGGTAGCGATGATTATATCGGACAAAATAGACCTCAAAGTGAAGGCCATAACAAGAGATATGGAAGGCCACTTCATAATACTAAAGGGATCAATACAACAAGAATATATAACCCTAGTAAACATATATGCACCCAATGCAGGAGCACCCAAATACATAAAAAATCACCTGGAAGATATCAAAGGAGAGATCGACAACAATACAATCATAGTAGGGGACTTTAATACACCACTGTCATAACTAGATAAATCCTCTAGACAAACAATCAGCAAAGAAACGGCAATCCTAAATGACTCACTAGATCAGATGGACTTAATTGTCATCTTCAGAACAATTCACCCCACAGCCACGGAATATACATTCTTCTCAAGTGCTCATAGGACAGATTCAAAAAAAGACCACATATTGGGTCACAAACAAAGTCTCCCCAAATTCAAGAAGATTGAAATCATACCAAGCATCTTCTCAGACCACGATGGCATAATATTAGAAATAAACTACAATAAAAAAAAAAATACTCAAACACTTGGAAGCTGAAAAGCATGTTATTAAATATTGACTGGGTTAACAATGAGATCAAAGAAGAAATTAAAAACGTCCTGGAAACTAAAGACAATGAAAACACAACAATCCAAAACCTATGGGACACAATGAAAGCAGTCCTGAGAGGGAAGTTTATAGCTCTACAGGCCTATCTCAAAAAACAAGAAAAAATGGTAGTAAATCATCTAACTCTACAACTCAAAGAATTAGAAAGAGAGCAAAAAAGAAATCCCAGAATGAGCAGAAGGAAGGAGATAATAAAGATTAGAGCAGAAATAAATGACATAGAGACCAAAAAAATAATACAGAAAATCAATGAAACCAAGAGCTGGTTCTTCAAAAGGATAAACAAGATTGACAAACCTCTAGCCATGCTCACCACGAAGCAAAGAGAAAGGACCCAAATAAACAAAATCAGAAACGATAGAGGCGAAATAACAACAGACCCCACAGAAATACAAATGATTGCTAAAAAATACTATGGACAGCTCTACTCCAACAAACTAGACAACCTGGAGGAAATGGACAATTTCCTAGAAAAATACAACATTCCCAAACTCAATCAGGAAGAATCTAAAAACCTCAACAGGCCAATAACTGTGGAAGAAATTGAAGCAGTCATCAAAAAGCTTGCATCAAAGAAGAGCCCAGGACCAGATGGCTTCATAGGGGAATTTTACCAAACCTTCAAGGAAGAACTAAAACCTATCCTCCTCAGACTACTACAAAAAATTCAGGAGGAAGGAACACTTCCAAGCTCATTTTATGAAGCCAGCATCACCCTAATACCAAAACCCGGTAAAGACAACACAATGAAAGAGAATTACAGGCCAATGTCGCTCATGAACATAGATGCCAAAATCCTCAACAAAATCTTAGCAAATCGGATTCAGCAGTATATCAGAAAGATCATACACCATGACCAATAGGATTCATCCCAGGGATGCAAGGATGGTACAATATCCACAAATCAATAAACGTGATACATCACATAAACAAATTGAAAGAAAAAAACCACATGGTCATATCAATTGATGCAGAAAAAACGTTTGACAAAATCCAACACCGATTTTTGATAAAAACTCTCAGCAAGGTGGGAGTAGAAGGATCATACCTCAACAAAATAAAAGCCATATATGACAGGTCCACAGCCAACATCATACTCAATGGACAAAAACTAACACTATTTCCCCTAAGAACAGGAACAAGACAGGGATGCCCCCTCTCACCACTCCAGTTCAACATAGTACTGGAAGTGTTAGCCATTGCAATTAGGCAAGAGGAAGAAATAAAAGGCATCCAAATTGGAAAAGAGGAAGTAAAACTGTCCTTATTTGATGACGACATGATATTATACATACACAACCCTAGAGACTCCATCAAAAAGTACTAGACTTAATACATGAATTTGGCAACGTAGCAGGATACAAAATTAACCCGAAGAAATCTGAGGCATTTCTATACACCAATAGTGAACTTTCAGAAGGAGAGATTACAAAAACAATCCCTTTTACCATCGCACCAAAGAAATTAAGCTACCTAGGAATAAACTTAACTAAAGAGGTAAAAGACCTCTACTCAGAAAACTACAGGACGTTGAAAAAAGAGATAGAGGAAGACATAAACAAATGGAAGAACATTCCGTGTTCATGGATTGGTAGAATCAACATCATTAAAATGTCCACACTACGCAAAACAATCTATAAATTCAACGCACTTCCCATTAAAATACCAACGGCATACTTCACAGATCTAGAACGAACTCTCCAAAAATTCATCTGGAAAAAAAACAGACCCCGAATAGCTGCAGCAATCCTGAGAAAGAACGAAGTAGGTGGGATCTCAATACCAGAAATCAAGCTGTATTACAAAGCCACTGTTCTCAAAACTGCCTGGTACTGGCACAAGAACAGGCATATAGATCAATGGAATAGAATAGAGCGTCCAGAAATTGGCCCGAACCAATATGCGCAGTTAATATTTGACAAAGGAGGCAAGAACATACAATGGAGCCAGGATAGTCTCTTCAATAAATGGTGTTGGGAAATTTGGACAGATACATGCAAGAAAATGAAACTAGACCACCAACTTACACCATACACAAAAATAAACTCAAAATGGATAAAGGACTTAAATGTACAACAGGAAACCATAAAAATTCTAGAAGAATCCAAAGGCAACAAAATCTCAGACATATGCCGAAGCAATTTCTTCACTGATACAGCTCCTAGGGCACTTGAAACAAAAGAGAAAATGAACAAATGGGACTACTTCAAAATAAAAAGCTTCCGCAAAGCAAAAGAAACCATCAACAAAACAACAAGAAAACCCACTGTGTGGGAAAACATATTCGCCAATGTCATATCTGATAAGGGCCGAATCTCCAAAATTTATAGGGAACTCATAAAACTTAACAAAAGGAAGATAAACAATCCAATCAAAAAATGGGCAAAGGACCTAAATAAACACCTTTCAAAAGAGGACATTCAGAAAGCCAAAAGACATATGAAAACATGCTCAAAGTCACTAATCATCTGAGAGCTGCAAATCAAAACAACAATGAGGTATCATCTCACACCTGTCAGACTGGCTATCATCAACAAATCAACAAACGACAAGTGCTGGAGAGGATGTGGAGAAAAAGGAACACTTGTGCACTGCTGTTGGGAATGCAGACTGGTGCAGCCACTATGGAAGACAGTATGGAGTTTCCTCAAAAAACTGAAAATGGAACTCCCATTTGACCCTGTGATCCCACTTCTAGGAATATATCCCAGGAAACCAGAAACATCAATCAGAAAGGATATATGCAACCATATGTTCATAGCAGCACAATTCACCATAGCTAAGATCTGGAAACAGCCTAAGTGCCCATCAGTAGATGAATGGATAAGAAAACTGTGGTACATCTACACGATGGAATACTATGCTGCTGTAAAAAAGAAGGAACTCCTACCATTTGCAACGGCATGGATGGAACTGGAGAGCATTATGCTAAGTGAAATAAGCCAGTCAATGAAGGAAAAATACCACATGATCTCACTCATTCATGGATAATAGAGACCATCATAAACTTTTGAACAGTAATAGATACAGAGGCAGAGCTGCCTAAAATAGATTGTGAAACTGCACTGGGAAGGCCGAGGAAAGTTGGGGGGCAGGAGGGAGGGGTATAAGAAATTGACCGAAGGACTTGTATGCGTGCATATATGCATAACCAAAGGACATGGGGCGCTGGGGGGTGGGGGAGGGCAGGGGATAATCAAAGGCGGGGAAAAAAAGACACATATGTAATAACCTTTGTAATAATTTATGCAATTAAAAAAAGAGAGAAAATAAAATAAATATGATGTAAAAAAAATAAAATAAAACTTTTTTATCTAAAAAAAAAATAAAAAAATAAAGCAACACTCAAAATCCTAAGAAATGGTAGAAACTCAACATAGTGGAATGGACCACTGAAATGACGAGGGAGCATGGGAATTGTCTTACAGGAAACACCAACCCCCTGCCATATGCTGGACTATAATGGAACTAGAGGAAATGAGAGTGAGGGAGAGGACAGTTAGGTAAAAAATTAAGGAGTAAGATGAAGGTCTGTTCTATAACCAGAGTGTATGAGATTTCTGCATCCTTTGCCACCCCCGCCCCTCCTGGTTGGTCAAGCTGAGGCTTTGTGATGTCAAGCCACACCATGGCAACGACTGATTTTGGGCAGTCAGAGCTGAGGTGTGTGTCTCCTCATTAATCTGAAAAGTATATATAGAGGCCAGGAAAATTTGAGTAGTGTCTGCTGCCCCAAAATAGCAAAACTTAATAAGACAATTGTGTAGACTAGTAGAGATAAGGAATAAGACTCCAAACACATGCATGGATGAAGAAACTGTAAGTCCAAAAGTGAATTTATGTTTCTATTGAGGGGTTGGGATCGATGTTCGTGGTGTCAGTCATGAGGAACAGCGTGTTGTGTTCGGGCTCGCAGTTTATAATAAAGAATTTGATTCCTTATAACATGGCTGACTATTGAATATTGTAAAACTATTGAAATGATGGTCAGCTCAAGATGTGAAGTTTTTTGCTACAACAGGTAGAGTTTTTCCTTTAACATCATGGTCTAGAACAGCATTGTTAGATACTGGATATACTAGAGAAGTGAGGTTTGACTCTGTTTCATTGATGAGGAGGGATCTATGGAGAGGGAAGGCACGTGAGAAGGGAGTAATGTAGATTTCTTTAGTTGGGGCACCGGACAAGCCATTCCATACTAAGCCAGGCCCTTAACATAAGGACAAGGAGAAGTCTGAATGGGGATTTTGTCCCAACACTTTCTCATACTGTCAAGGAAAAGAGAAGCTGATGCTTAATTTCGGTTTGGATTGGGGGTGGGGGGGATGGATGGTGGTGGTCGCAGTCGTGAGGAACAGGGTGTTGTGTTATTGCTGGCAGTGTGCAATATAGAATTTGTTTTCCTTTTTACATAGTAGACTATTGAATATTGTTAAACTATTGACAGTATGGTCAGCTCAAGATGTGAAGTTTTATGCCACAACTGGTCCAGTTTTTCCTTTAACATATTGCTCTGGAACAGCACTGCTGGATACTGGAGATACTATTGAAGTGAGGTTTCACTGTAACTGTTTAACTGATGATTCACTTCATGTTACATTTGCCCCATACATAAGTAAGATATTAGTAATAAGGGAAATTGGGTATGGTGTACATGGTTATTATCTTGACAATTTTTCTGTAAATCTGGAACTATTCTAAAATAATACATCCATTAAATCAACTCTCAAAATCCTAGGAAATTGTAGCAACTGAACATAGTGGAATGGACCACTGAAATGACGGGGGAGTATGGGAATTGTCTTAGAGGAAACACAAACTCCCTGCCATATGCTGGACGATAATGGAACTAGAGGAAATGAGAGAGGCAGCGAGGACAGTTTGGGAAAAATTTTAGGAGTTTAGAGGTAGGTCTCTGTTCTATAACCAGAGTGTCTGAGATTTCTGCATCCTTTGCCACCACTGCCCCTCGTGTATGGTCAAGCTGAGGCTTCGTGATGTCAAGCCACACCATGGAAACCACTGATTTTGGGGATTCAGGGCTGAAGTGAGTGGCTCCTCTATAACATAAAAAGTATATATAGAGGCGAGGACCCTTTGACTAGTGTCTGTTGCCTCAAGGTAGAGAAAAAAACTGTGTAAGACGATAGTCTAGACCAGTAACGATAAGAAATAAGAATCCAAACACAAGGATTGATGAAGAAACGGTAAGTCCAAAAATCAATGTATGTCTGTTTTTTTGGGGGGGATGGTATGGATTGTCGTGGTGGCAGTCATGAAGAACAGGGTGTTGTGTTAGGATTCGAAGTTTATAATAAAGAATTTGATTCCTTTTTACTTGGCAGGTTATTGAATATTGTTAAACTATTGACGGTATGGTCAGCTCAAGATGTCAAGTTTTATGCCACAAGTGGTCCAGTTTTTCCTTTAACAACTTGGTCTAGAACAGCGTTACTGGATATTGGAGATACTAGAGAAGTGAAGTTTCACTCTGTTTCATCGATGATTCACTTCTTCTTACATTTGCCCCCTAGTTAAGTAAGATATTATTAATAATGGAAATTGGGTATGGTGTACATGGTTATTATCTTCACAATTTTTCTGTAAATATGGAACTATTCTAAAATAAAACAACCATTAAAACAACACTCAAAATCCTAGGAAACATTAATATCTGAACACAGTGGAATGGACCACTGAAATGACGGGGGAGTATGGCAATTGTCTTGGAGGAAACACCACCTCCCTGCCATAGGATGGACTATAATGGAACTAGAGGAAATGAGAGAGAGAGAGGCAGGTCAGTTTGGTAAAAATTTTAGCAGTTAAGAGGAAGGTCTCTGTTCTATAACCAGAGTGTCTGAGATTTCTGCATCCTCTGCTAACCCTGCCCCTCCGGGAAGGTCTAGCTGAGGCTTTGTGATGTCAAGCCACACCATGGCAACCACTGATTTTAGGCAGCCAGAGCTGAAGTGAGTGGCTCCTAATTAACTTAAAAGTATATATAGATGCCAGGACACTGGGAGTAGTGTTGTTGCCTCAAGGTAGCAAAACTAAATAAGACGATAGTGTAGACTAGTAGAGATAAGGAATAAGACTCCAAACACAAGCATGGATGAAGAAACTGCAAGTCCAACGGTGAATTTATGTTTGTATTGGGGGATGGGGTCAGATGGATGGTGGTGGTCGCAGTCATGTGGAAGAGGGTATTGTGTTAGTGCTGGCAGTGTATAATAAAGAATTTGATTTCCTTTTTAAATGGCAGACTATTGAATATTGTTAAACTATTGAAAGGATGATAAGCTCAAGACCTGAAGGTTTATGCCACAACTGGTCCAGTTTTTCCTTTAATAACTTGGTCTAGAAGAGCATTGCTGGATATTGGAGATACTAGGGAAGTGCGGTTTCACTCTAACTGTTTCCCTGATGTTTCACTTCATGTTACATTTGCTCCATACATAAGTAAGTCATTAGTAATAATGGAAATTGGGTATGGTGTACATGGTTATTACCTTCACAACTTTTCTGTAAATCTAGAACTATTCTAAAATAAAGCATCCATTAAAACAACTCTCAAAATCCTAGGAAATGTTACCAACTGAACATAATGTAATGGAAAACTGAAATGACGGGGGAGTATGGGAATTGTCTTAGAGGAAACACCAACTCCCTGCCATATGCTTCACTATAATGGAACTAGAGGAAATGAGAGAGTGAGCACAGTTTGGGAAAAAATTTAGGAGTTAAGAGGTATGTCTTTGTTCTATAACCAGAGTGTCTGAGATTTCTGCATCTTTGCCACCCCCGTCCCTCCTGGATGGTCAAGCTGAGGCTTTGTGATTGAAGGGACAGAAAGGAACTTGAAAGAAGTAATCAGATCTAAGCAGAAATGTACCCTCCTCCCTCTTCAAGGACGAGGCAGAGACATGCTCTTCTCCCTCTCCTCTATCTTGTCTTGCAAGGCTGGGTCCTCAGCCCAAGCCGCCCCCCACACCCCGAGAGTGACCACAAGAATGCTGGTATTGTCCTAATTCTCCCAACCACCCACCTGAGTGGACCAATGAAGCTCCAGAAATGTATCTAAGGTCCTAATAAGGCTATAGTGGAGGACGGCTCCAACCTTCAGAATGTGATGGTCACTTCCTGACCCTTACGCTGTAAAACCCTGACCAATCTCAGAACCTCACGTCACCTCTAAAGCCCACCCCAATTAGCTAGCCCTATATAACCTTTGTTCTCCTGGGACACGCTCTCTCCCCTTACCGCTTCGCCTGATAGAGTCTGGGAGCCAATTCTAGAATTGATCAATAAAGACTCGTTGCTTTTGCATCGGAGGAGGTTCCCTGGTGGTGGATTATTGGGGACCCTGAACTCTGGGCATAACAGTGATGTCAAACCACACCATGGCAACCACTGATTTTGGACAACCAGGGCTGAAGTGAGTGGCTCCTCAACAACATAAAAAGTATATATAGAGGCCCGAAACCTTTGAGTAGTGTCTGTTGCCTCAAGATAGCAAAACTTAATAAGACGATAGTCTAGACTAGTAGAGATAAGGAATAACACTCCCAACACGAGGATGGATGAAGAAACTGTAAGTCCTAAAGTCAATTTATGTTTGTATGGGGGGGGTGGTATGGATTGTCGTGGTGGCAGTCATGAGGAATAGGGTCCTGTGTTAGTGCTGCAAATGTATAATAAAGAATTTGATTTCCTTTTTACATGGCAGACTATTGAATATTGTTATACTATTGACAGGATGGTCAGCTCAAGATGTACAGTTTTATGCCACACAGGTAAAGTTTTTCCGTTAACATCATAGTCTAGAACAGCATTGTTTTATATTGGAGATTCTAGAGAAGCGAGGTTTGACTCTGTTTCACTGATGATGATGGATCTAAGGAGGGGGCAGGCATGTGAGAAGGGAGTAATGTAGATTTCCTTTGTTGGGGCACCAGACAAGCCATTCCATACTGAGTCAGACCCTTAGCATAAGGACAAGGATAAGTCTGAATGGGGATTTTATTCCCAACACTTCCTCATACTGTCAAGGAAAAAAGAAGCTGATGCTTAATTTAGGTTGGGATTGGGGCAGCGGGATGGAAGTTGGTGGTCGCAGTCATGAGGAACAGGGTGTTGTCATAGTGCTGGCAGTGTATAATAATGAATTTGATTTCCTTTTTGCATGGTAGACTACTGAATATTGTTAAAATATTGAAAGGATGGTCAGCTCAAGATCTGAAGTTTTATGCCGCAAATGGTCCAGTTTTACCTTTAACAACTTGGTCTAGAACAGCATTATTGGATATTGGAGATACTAGAGAAGTGAGGTTTCACTCTGTTTCACTGATGATTCACATCATCTTACATTTGTCCCCTAGTTAAGTAAGATATTAGTAATAAGGGAAATTGGGTATGGTGTACATGGTTATAATCTTCACAATTTTTCTTAAAATCTGGAACTATTCTAATATAATACATCCAATAAAACAACACTCAAAATCCTAGGAAATGGTAGTAACTGAACATAGTGGAATGGACCACTGAAATGACGGGGGAGTTTGGGAATTGTCTTAGAGGAAACACCAACTTCCTGCCATATGCTGGACTATAATGGAACTAGAGGAAATGAGAGGGAGAGAGAGGACAGTTTGGAAAAAATTTAAGGAGTATGGTGAAGGTCTCTCTTCTATAACCAGTGTGTCTGAGATTTCTGCATCCTCTGCCACCCCCGCCCCACCAGGTTGGTCAAGCTGAGGCTTTGTGATGTCAAGCCACACCATGGCAACGACTGATTTTGGGCAGCCAGAGCTGAAGTGAGTGGCTCCTCATTAATCTAAAAAGTATATTTAGAGGCCAGGATAATTTGAGTAGTGTCTGTTGCCTCAAGATAGAGAAACTTAATAAGATGATAGTGTAGACTAGTAGAGATAAGGAATAAGACTCCAAACACAGCATGGATGAAGAAACTGTAAGTCCAAAAGTGAATTTATGTTTGTATTTAGGGGGTGGGATCGATGGTCGTGGTGGCAGTCATGAGGAACAGGGTGTTGTGTAATTGCTCAACGTTTATAATAAAGATTTTGATTTCCTTTTTAAATGGCTAACTACTGAATATAGTTAAACTATTGGAAGGATGGTCAGCTCAAGATGTAAAATTTTATGCCACAAGAGGAAAAGTTTTCCTTTTATATCATGGTCTAGAACAGCATTGTTGTATATTGGAGATACTAGAGAAGTGAAGTTTGACTCTGTTTCACTGATGAGGAGGAATCTAAGGAGGGGGCAGGCATGTGATTAGGGAGTAATGTAGATTTCTTTAGTTGGGGCACCAGACAAGCCATTCCACACTGAGTCAGACACTTAGCATAAGGACAAGAATAAGTCTGAATGGGGATTTTTTTCCCAACACTTTCTCATACTGACAAAGAAAAAAGAAGCTGATGTTTAATTTTGGTTTGGATAGGGTTGGTTGGATGGAAGGTGGTGGTTCCAGTCATGAGGAAAAGGGTGTTGTCATAGAGCTGGCAGTGTAAAATAATGAATTTGATTTCCTTTTTACATGGTAGACTATTGAATATTGTTAAACTATTGACTGTATGGTCAGCCCAAGATCTTAAGTTTTATGCCCAAAGGGTCTAGTTTTTCCTTTAACAACTTGGTCTAGAACAGCATTGGTGAGTATTTGAGATACTAGAGAAGTGTTGTTTCACTCTATTTCACTGATGATTCACTTCATGTTACATTTTCCCCATACATAAGTAAGATATTAGTAATAAGGGAAATTGGGCATGGTGTACATGGTAGTTATCTTCACAATTTTTCTGTAAATCTGGAACTATTCTAAAATAAAACATCCATTAAAACAACAATCAAATTTCTACGAAACGTTAATATCTGAACTTCGTGGAATGGACCACTGAAATGAGGGGGGATTATGGCAATTGTCTTAGAGGAAACACCACCTCCCTGCCATATCCTGGGCTATAATGTAACTAGAGGTAATGAGAGAGAGAGGTCAGTTTGGGAACATGTTTAGGAGTTAAGAGGAAGGTATCTGTTCTCTAAGCAGAGTGTCTGAGATTTCTGCATCCTTTGCCACTCCCGCCCCTCCTGGATGGTTAAACTGAGTCTTTTTGATGTCAAGCCACACCATGGCAACCACTGATTTTGGGCAACCTAAGCTGAAGTGAGTGGCTCCTCATTAACCTAAAGAGTATATATATTCCAGATAAATTTTTGGAGACTTCTTTCTAGATCTATGAAGTATGCCGTTGGTATTTTAATGGGAAGTGCGTTGAATTTATAGATTGCTTTGGGTAGTATGGACATTTTAATGATGTTAATTCTAGCAATACCTGAACACAGTATGTTCTTCCATCTGTTTATGTCTTCCTCTATATCTTTTTTTAACGTCCTGTAGTTTTCTGAGTAGAGGTCTTTTACCTCTTTAGTTATTTTATTCCTAGGGAGCTTAATTTTTTTGGTGCAATGGTAAACGGGATTGTTTGTATAATCTCTCTTTCTGAAAGTTCAATATTGGTGTATAGAAATGCCTCAGATTTCTTGGGGTTAATTTTGTGTCCTGCTACATTGCCAAATTCATGTATTAAGTCTAGTAGCTTTTTGATGGAGTCTCTAGGTTTTTGTATGTATAATATCATGTCGTCTGCAAATAAGGACAGTTTTACTTCCTCTTTTCCAATTTGGGTGCCTTTTATTTCTTCTTCTTGCCTAATTGCAATGGCTAACACTTTCAGTACTATGTTGAACAGGAGTGGAGAGAGGGGGCATCCTTGTCTTGTTTCTGTTCTTCGGGGTAATGGTGTTATTTTTTGTCCATGTTGGCTGTGGGTCTGTTATATATGGCTTTTATTATGTTGATTTATGATCCTTCTACTCCCGCCCTACTGAGAGTTTTTATTAAAAATGGGTGTTGAATTTTGTCATATGCTTTTTCTGCATCAATTGATAAGACCATGTGGTTTTTTTCTTTCAGTTTTTTATGTGATGTATCATGTTTATTGATTTGCGGATATTGTACCATCTTTGCATCCCTGGGTTAAATCCTACTTGGTCATGGTGTATGATCTTTCTGATGTACTGCTGGATCCGATTTGCTAAGGTTTTGTTGAGGATTTTGTCATCTATGTTCATGAGGGATATTGGCCCGTAATTCTCTTTCATTGTGTTGTCTTTACCGGGTTTTGGTATTAGGGTGATGCTGGCTTCATAGAATGAGCTTGTAAGTGTTCCTTCCTCTTGAATTTTTTGTAGTAGTCTGAGGAGGAAAGGTTTTAGTTCTTCCTTGAATGTTTGGTAAAACTCCCCTGTGAAGCCGTCTGGTCCTGGGCTCTTGTTTGCTGGAAGCTTTTTGATGACTGCTTCAATTTCTTCCATAGTTATTGGCCTGTTGAGATTTTTAGATTCTTCCTGATTGAGTTTTGGAATGTTGTATTTTTCTAGGAATTTGTCCATTTCCTCCAGGTTGTCTAGTTTGTTGGAGTAGAGCTGTCCATAGTATTTTTTAACAATCATTTGTATTTCTGTGGTGTCTGTTGTTATTTCGCCTCTATCGTTTCTGATTTTGTTTATTTGCGTCCTCTCTCTTTGCCTCTTGGTGAGTCTGGCCAGAGGTTTGTCAATCTTGTTTATTCTTTCAAAGAACCAGCACTTGGTTTCATTGATTTTCCGTTTTGTTTTTCAGGTCTCTATGTCATTTATTTCTGCTCTAATCTTTATTATCTCCTTCCTTATGATCACTCTGGGGTTTACTTGTTACTGTCTTTCTAATTCTGTGAGTTGTAGAGTTAATTGATTTTGCCATTTTTTCTTGTTTTTTGAGATAGGCCTGTAGAGCTCTAAACCTCCCTCTCAGGACTGCTTTAATTGTGTCCCATCGGTTTTGGATTGTTGTGTTTTCATTGTCATTAGTTTCCAGGACGTTTTTAATTTCTTCTTTGATGTCATTGGTAACCCAATCAATATTTCATAGCATGCTATTCAGCTTCCAGGTGGTTGAGTATTTTTTTTTGTTTTTATTGTAGTTTATTTCTAATATTATGCCATCGTGGGATGCGAAGATGCTTTTTATGATTTCAATCTTCATGAATTTGGGGATACTTTGCTTGTGACCCAATATATGGTCTATTTTTGAATATGTCTTATTAGCACCTGAGTAGAATGTATATTCCCTGTCTATGGGGTGAAGTGTTTTGAAGATGTCTATTAAGTCCATCTGATCTAGTGAGTCATTTAGGATTGTTGTATGTTTGCTGATTGTTTGTCTAGAGTACTTATCCAGTGCTTTCAGTGGTGTATTAAAGTCCCCTACTATGATTGTATTGTTGTCGATCTCTCCTTTGATATCTTCCAGGAGATTTTTATGAATTTGGGTGCTCCTGCATTGGGTGCATATATGTTTACCAGGGTTATATCTTCTTGTTGTATTGATCCCTTTAGTATTATGAAGTTGCCGTCCTTATCTCTTTTTATGGCCTTCACTTTGAAGTCTATTTTGTCCGATATAAGTATTGCTACCCCAGCTTTCTTTTCTTTTGCATTTGCCTGAAAGATATTTTTCCATCCTTTCACTTTCAGTCTGTGTGAGTCCCTTCTAATGAGGTGCGTTTCTTGTAGACAGCAGATGTATGGGTCATTTTTTTTTATCCATTCAGCCATTCGATGTCTTTTGGTTGGAGCATTTAGTCCGTTTACATTTAAAGTTATTATTGAAAGGTACTTGTTTGTAGCCATTTCTTTTTTTTGTGTGGCTGTTTTCTTTCTGAGCTTTTTATTTCATCTTTTTATACCAGTCCCTTTAGCATTGCTAGCATTGCTGGTTTGGTGGTGATAAACTCCCTTAGCCTTTTTTTGTCTGTGAAGCTTCTTATTTCCCCTTCAAGTTTGAATGATAGCCTTGCTGGATAGAGTATTCTTGGATTCAGTCCTTTGCTTTGCATCAGTTTGTTAATTTCCGTCCATTCTTTTCTTGCCTGATGTGTTTCTGTTGAGAAGTCATTTGATAAACTATTGGGAGATCCCTTGTATGTCACTTTCCATCTCTCTTTTGCAGCCTCTAAGAATCTATCTTTGTCCTGAACATTTGCCATGGTAATTATGATGTGTCTTGGTGTGGGTCTTTTCGGGTTCACCTTGTTTGGGACTCTCTGGGCTTGTGTGAATTTTCTTCCCCACCTCAGGGAAGTTTTCTGATATTATTTCTTCCAATAGGTTTTCTAATTCTTGTTCCTCTTTCTGTTGTTCTAGCACCCCTATTATTCGTATGTTGTTTCGTTTCATGTTGTCCCATAGCTCCCTTAGGCCCTCCTCCTGTCTTTTATTTTTTTTCTCCAATTGCACTACATTTTGGGTGTGGTTTTCTTTCTTGTCTTCTAACTCAATTATTCTGTCTTCTGCTTCTCCTAGTCTACTGTTGATACTTTCAATGGTGTTTTTTATTGCAGCTATATCACTCTTCATTTCTTCTTGGGTCTTACTTAAGTTGCTGATTTTTTCATCGGTTTTTTCTAGCTTCTTCCATATGTTATTGATTTTTTCATCTGTTTCTTCTTGCGTCTTGCATAGGTAGTTGACTCTTCATCTGTTTCTTCTTGCTTCTTGCAGAAGTTGTTGATTTTTTCCTCCATCTCGTTTATGCACTCTGGGATCCTTATTCTGAATTCTTTTTCTGTCATATTCCATGGCTCTGTATTACTTAGCTGCTTTTCTGGAGAGTCCTCTTCTCTTTCCTTTGGGGGTTTCTTTGTCTACCCATGTTCGATCTTACTGACATATCTAGACATTGAGTCGTTCAGTGGCTGCTCCCTGGGTTGCAGTGACTCTTTCATTGCTGGCATGTACACATGAACTTTTGGACATTGAAACATGGACTCATAACTTTAGGACATTAAAATTGGGACTTGATTATTTTTTAAAGAAAAAATAAGGGGGAGATGTGGGAAACTGTTTATTGCCTTCAATATCTGATAAGCATAGACAGAGAACTCCCCAAAACACTCCGAAGGCTGGGTGCCTTTGAAGTCCTAGCAAAGCTCAGAGCTAGGCGCCACCTCTGTTTGTCCAGACAGTGGTAGCTGAAACTAATCCCCCATTTATTATTATGTAAATCCTTGCTGAGGGGCTAGTGTGCTTATTACTAGGGGGTCACCTGCCTAAGGTCTATGCTATGGGTGCATCTGAGATCAATAAAAGCTTGGTGAGGCCTGAGCACAGAGGAAGTCCTTTGGGACTTGCAAACTGGTCCCCCAATATTGCAAAATTATCTCTTGTCTTTTTCTCGCATTTGTTGTGCGGCTCCTCTTTCAGATACCGAACCCTACTCCACGCGGGACATGGAAGGAAACAATCAACACAAAACACAAGGATGGTTTAACGAACTGCAAGTCCAAAAGTGAATGTATATTGGTATTGGGGAGGGGAGGTTGGGATGGATGGTCATGGTCGCATTCATGAGGAACAGGGTGTTTTGTTAGTGCTGGCAGTGTATAATAAAGAATTTGAATTCCTTTTTACATGGCAGACTATTGAATATTGTTAAACTATTGAAAGAGTGGTCAGCTCGAGATGTGAAGTTTTATGCCACAACTGGTACAGTTTTGCCTTTAATATCATGGTCTAGAACAGCATTGTTGGATATTGGAGATACTGAGGGAGTGAGGTTTGACTTTATTTCACTCCTGGGAGGGATCTAAGTAGGGAGCAGGCATGTGAGAAGGGAGTAATGTAGAATTCTTTAATTGGGGCACCAGACAAGCCATTCCATACTGAGGCAGACACTTAGAATAAGGACAAGGAGAAGACTGAATGGGGATTTTATCCTCAACACTTTCTCTTACTGGCAAGGAAGAAAAGAAGCTGATATGTAATTTAGGTTTGGATTGGGTGGGTGGGATGGATGATGGTGGTCGCTGTCATTAGGAACAAGGTGTTCTTTTAGTGCTGGCAGTGTATCATAATGAATTTGAATTCCTTTTTACATGGTAGACTATTGAATATTGTTAAACTATTGACAGGATTCTCAGCTCAATATGTTAAGTTTTATGACACAATTGGTACAGTTTTTATTTTAGAACTTGCTCTAGAACCGCATTGGTGGATATTGTTGATATTAGAGAAGTGAGGTTTCACTCTAACAGTTTCACTGATGATTCACTTCATGTTACATTTGCACCATACCTAAGTAAGATATTAGTAATAAGAGAAATTGGGTACGGTGTACATGAGTATTATCTTCCCAATTTTTCTGTAAATCTGGAACTATTCTATAACAAAATTTTTATTAAAACAACACTCAAAATAATAGGAAATGGTAATATCTGAACATAGTGGAATGGAACACTGAAATGACTGTAGAGTTTAGGAAGTGGATTAGAGGAAACACCACCTCCCTGCCATATGCTGGACCATAGTGGAACTAAAGGAAAAGAGAAAGAGAGAGAGAGAGAGAGAGAGAGAGAGAGAGAGAGAGAAGGAGAGAGAGAGAGAGAAGGAGAGAGAGAGAGAGAGAGAGAGAGAGAGAGAGAGAGAGAGAGAGAGAGAATAGAGACAGAGGTCAGTTTGGGAAAAATTTTAGGAGTTAAGAGGAAGGTCTCTGTTCTATAACCAGAGTATCTGAGATTACTGCATCCTCTGCCAACCCTGTCCCTCTTGGATGGTCAACCTGAGGCTTTGTGATGTCAAGCCACACCATGGCCAAACTGATTTTGGGCAACCAGACCTGAAGTGAGTGGCTCCTCATTAACCTAAATATAATTAATAGAAGCCAGGACACTTTCAGTAGTGTCTGTTGCCTCAAGATAGAAAAAATGAATTAGACGAGAGTGTAGACTACTAGAGATAAGGAATAAGACTCCAAACACAAGGATAGAAGAAGAAACTGCAAGGCCAAAATTGAATTTATGTTTGTATTGGGGTAAGGTGGGCTGGATGGTGGTGTTCGCAGTCATGAGGAACAGGGTGTTGTGTTAGTGCTGCCAGTGTATAGTAAAGAATTTGATTTCCTTTTTACATGGCAGACTATTGAATATTGTTAAACTATTGAAAGGATAGTCAGCTCAAGATCTGAAGATTTAGGCCGAAAATGGTCCAGTTTTTCCTTTAACAACTTGTTCTAGAACAGCATTGCTGGATATTGGAGATACTAGTGAAGTGAGGTTTCACTCTCTTTCACTGATGATTCACTTCATGTTACATTTCCCCATATGTAAGTAAGATATTAGTAATAAGCGAAATTGGGTATGGTGTACGTGGTTATTATCTTCACAATTTTTCTGTAAACCTGGAACTATTCTAAAATAAAACATCCATTAAAACAACCCTCAAAATCCTAGAAATGTTATCAACTGAACATAGTAGAATGGACCACTGAAATGACAGTCGAGTATGGAAATTGTATTAGAGCAAACACCACCTCCCTGCCATATGCTGGACTATAATGGAACTAGCTGAAATGAGAGAAAGAGAGAGGACAGTTTGGTAAAAATTTTACAAGTTAAGAGGAAGGTCTCTCTTTTATAACCAGAGTGTCTGAGATTTCTGCATCCTCTGGCACTCCCGCCCCTCCTGGATCATCAAGCTGAGGCTTTGTGATGTCAAGCCATACCATGGCAACAACTGAATCTGGGCAACCAGAGCTGAAGTGAGTGGCTCCTCATTAACCTAGAGTATATATAGAGGCCAGGACCCTTTGAGTAGTGTCTGTTGCCTCAAGATAGCGAAACTTAATAAGACGATGTTGTAGACTAGTAGAGATAAGGAATAAGGATAAGGAATAAGACTCCAAACACAAGGATGGATAAAGAAACTGGAAGTTTCAATTCATGTTACATTTACTCCATACATAAGTATGTCATTAGTAATAAGGGAAATTGTGTGTGTTGTACAAGGTTATTACCTTCACATCTTTTCTGTAAATCTGGAACTATTCTAAAATAAAATATCCATTAAAACAACACTCAAAATCCTAGGAAATGGTAGCAACTGAAAATAGTGGAATGGACCACTGAAATGACGGGGGAGTATGGGAATTGTCTTAGAGGAAACACCAATCCGCTGCCATATGCTGGACTATAATGGAACTAGATGAAATGAGAGAGAGGGAGAGGACAGTTAGGGAAATATTCAAAGAGTAAGATGAAGGTCTCTGTTCTATAACCAGAGTGTCTGAGATTTCTGCATCCTCTGCCACCCCCGCCCCTCCTGGTTGGTCAAGCTGAGGCTTTGTGATGTGAAGCCACACCATGGAAACCACTGATTTTGGGCAGTCAGAGCAGAAGTGTGTGGCTCCTCATTAATCTGATAAGTATATATAGAGGCCAGGAAAATTTGAGTAGTGTCTGTTGCCTTGAGATAGCAAAACTTAATAAGACAATTGTGTAGACTAGTAGAGATAAGGAATAAGACTCCAAACACATGCATGGATGAAGAAACTCTAAGTCCAAAAGTGAATTTATGTTTGTATTGAGGGGGTGTAATGGATGTTAGTGGTGTCAGTCATGAGGAGCAGGGTGTTTTGTTAGGGCTCGCAGTTTATAATAAAGAATTTGATTCCTTTTTGCATGGCTGACTATTGAATATTGTAAAACTATTGAAATGATGGTCAGCTCAAGTTGTGAACTTTTATGCCACAACAGGTAGAGTTTTTCCGTTAACATCATGGTCTAGAACAGCATTGTTGGGTATTGGATATATTAAAAAAGTGAGGTTTGACTCTGTTTCATTGACGAGGAGGGATCTATGGAGGGGGCAGGCATGTGAGAAGAGAGTAATGTAGTTTTCTTTAGTTGGGGCACCAGACAAGCCATTATATACTGAGCCAGACGCTTAACATAAGGACATGGAGAAGTCAGAATGGGGATTTTTTCTGAACGCTTTCTCATACTGTTAAGAAAAAGGAAGCTGATGCTCAATTTCGGTTTGTTTTGGGGGGCCGATGGATGGTTGTGGTCGCAGTAATGAGGAACAGGGTGTTATGTTAGTGCTGGAAGTGTATAATAAAGAATTTGAATTCCTTTTTACATGGCAGACTATTGAATATTGTTAAACAATTGAAAGGATGGTCAGCTCAAGATGTTAAGTTTCATGCCACAACTGGTCCAATTTTTCATTTAACAACTTGGTCTAGAACAGCATTACTGTATATTGGAGATACTAGAGAAGTGAGGTTTCACTCTGTTTCACTGATGATTCACTTCATGTTACATTTGCCCCATACATAAGTAAGATATTAGTAATAAGGGAAATTGGGTATGGTGTACATGGTTATTATCTTCACAATTTTTCTGTAAATCTGGAACTGTTCTAAAATAAAACATCCATTAAAACAACACTCAAAATCCTAGGAAAGATTAATATCTGAACACAGTGGAATGGACCACTGAAATGACGGGGGAGTATGGCAATTGTCTTTGAGGAAACACCACCTCCCTGCCATAGGATGGACTATAATGGAACTAGAAGAAATGAGAGAGCGCGCAAGGACAGTTTGGGAAAAATTTTAGGAGTTAAGAGGTAGGTCTCTATTCTATAACTAGAGTGTCTGAGATTTCTGCAGCCTCTGCCAACCCCGCCTCTCCTGGAGGGTCATGCGGAGGCTTTGTGATGTCAAGCCACACCACGGCAACACTGATTTTGGGCAGCCAGAGCTGAAGTGAGTGGCTCCTAATTAACTTAAAAGTATATATAGATGCCAGGACACTGTGAGTAGTGTTGTTGCCTCAAGGTAGCGAAACTAAATGAAACAATAGTGTAGACTAGTAGAGATAAGGAATAAGACTCCAAACACAAGCATGGATGAAGAAACTGCTAGTCCAACAGTGAAATTATGTTTGTATGGGGGGGGGGATTGATGGTGGTGGTCGCAGTCATGAGGAACATGGTGTTGTGTTAGTGCTGGCAGTGTATAATAAAGAATTTGATTTCCGTTTTACATGGCAGACTATTGAATATTGTTAAACTATTGAAACGATCATAAGCTCAAGACCTGAAGGTATATGCCACAACTGGTCCAGTTTTTTCTTTCACAACTTGGTCTAGAACAGCATTGCTGGATATTGGAGATACTAGAGAAGTGAGGTTTCACTCTAACTGATTCACTGATGTTTCAATTCATGTTACATTTACTCCATACATAAGTAAGTCATTAGTAATAAGGGAAATTGTGTATGGTGTACAAGGTTATTACCTTCACAACTTTTCTGTAAATCTGGAACAATTCTAATATAAAACATCCATTAAAAAAACACTCAACATCCTAGGAAATGGTAGCAACTGAATATAGTGGAATGGACCACTTAAATGACAGGCGAGTATGGGAATTGTCTTAGAGGAAACTCCAACTACCTGCCATATGCTGCAATATAATGGAACTAGAGGAAATGAGTGAGAGAGCGAGGACATTTTGGGAAAAATTTTAGGAGTTAAGAGGTAAGTCTCTGTTCTATAACCAGAGCGTCTGAGATTTCTGCATCCTTTGCCACCCCCACCCCTCCTGGATGGTCAAGCTGAGGCTTTGTCATTGAAGGGACAGAAAGGAACTTGAAAGAACCATTCAGAACTAAGCAGAAATGCACCCTCCTCCCTCTTCAAGAACAAGGCAGAGACATGCTCTTCTCACTCTCCTCTACCTTGTCTTGCAAGGCTGGGCCCTCAGCCCAAGCTGCCCCCCAAACCCCGAGATTGACCCCAAGAATGCTGGTATTATCCTAACTCTCCCAACCAGCCACCTGAGTGGACCAATGAAGCTCCAGAAATGTAGCTGAGGTCATAATAAGTCTATAATGGAGGATGGCTCCAACCTTCAGAATGTGATGGTCAATTCCTGACCCTTATGCTGTAAAACCCTGACCAATCTCTGTAACTCACATCACCCCTAAAGCCCAACCCAAATAGCTAGCCCTATATAACCTTTGTTCTCCAGGGACACGCTCTCTCGCCTCACCGCTGCGCCGGATAGAGGCTGGGAGCCAATTCTAGAATTGATCAATAAAGACTCGTTGCTTTTGCATCGGAGGAGGCTCCCTGGTGGTGGATTATTGCGGACCCCGAACTCTGGTAATAACATTTTGGGGGCATGTCCAAAATCCCCAAGAAAAACCCGCGAGGGACCCCACTCCGAGTGTCTGCTGTCCGCGGTAAGTGTCTATGTGTTGTCTGTTCTGTCCTATGCGAGTTCGCATCTGAAATCTTGCCTGATAAGATCAAAGTGGACGCACTGGTGGATCTCGGGCAGGAGGAGTCAAGGGACGTCTTGAACCTCCATCTGGCGGTGTTTAAAAGCCCCATCTGGCGGGGTATAAAAGCCCCATCTGGCAGGGTGTAAAAGCCCCATCTGGCGAGGTGTAAAAACCTCATCTGGCTTTTTTTCAGTTTTTCTTCCGCGGGGTCGGAAGGCTGTTATTAAGTGTCTCTGTTTGTTTGGTGTCTGTGTTCTTTTGTTTGATTTTGTGGACTCACTGGACGGACGCTATGGGACAGACTCAAACTACTCCTTTAAGCATTATGGTCGTTTTAAAGTCAAGGGCTGGGCCAAACCTGCTTGCCAGGCTCAGGTGTGGTTTTCCAGAACTGCTGAGAACTTGGGATCTTGAAGCTTACTGAATTCAAATGATAAAAAACTTATGTCTTGCATTTTTGAAGGTTATTCTTAAAAATGTTACTGATTGAGAAAAACTGTGTGTTGTGGTAGCTAAATGCCTTTGCTGAATGAATGTCTGGTGAAAGTGTGTGAGTGTGGAGGGAGGGGGCCTTCCCACTCCTCTCCTTTGTGTGACTCCACAATTTTGGTCAGGCGGGTACCTGAGTAAAGATCTGTGAAAACAGGTCACCCCTCCCTTGTCTGTCTCTCCTCACAGATCATCATGCGGTCGGGACAAAGTAAACCTGCTGTTCTTAATTACATGTTAAAAAAATTTTTTTTAAGGAATACAATAGAGATTGTAAAATTAAAATGACTGCTAAAACACTGAGGAAGCATGAGTGAACTGAGTGAACAGCTGTTTGTTTGTGTGGAACTAGCCAATTTGCTACCAAGAGGGGGACTGGACGCAGTCATAACTCCTCCGGTAGGTTCTCACCAAAACGTTGGTCAAGAATTCTGTTCTAGGACATGGGTGCCAGGAGTGCCCCCACGCCCGTCTGGGGAGTTGGGCATTGTTTTGTTCATCTGCTCAGCTCCAGTCTGGGCTAGTCTTCTGAGAGTGTGAATACGAGTGTTTATCTATTTTGGCTGCTCATTACTAGTCTCTGTAAAGTGAAAGTTACTTTGATTTATTTTGCATTTCTGTTAATTCATCTGGCTGAACGTTTGGACTGGACCCGCGGTGGGCTGTAAGAATCTCTAGCAATTCTCAGAGTCTTTTGCTCGCCACTACAGGAGAAATCAGCCCACTTAGTTAATATAAATTTATGTCTATCGGTTCCTCTTACCTGGGTTGTATATCGCTGTAATTCCAAGATTGCTTAGTTCTGAGATTGCTTATAAAAGAGTAAAAGAAAAAAATCTGTGAGGAAAAGCAGCCTGGGCTGAGAGAAGTGGGGCGGGGGAGGGTTGGCAGTTATACTGCTGGCTGCAAACCTAACAGGTCTTATCAATGAACTTCAAGGCTACAAAAAATAACTTTAAGCACAGTCTTTCTCTGCCCTGGTTTATTCTTATAACCCCTCCAATGCTGAATCAGACCGATACCTGTTCTTAGTTTTATCACAAAAGGTCTAGATATATCTTAAGGGTAAAAGTACATTTAAAATATGTTCATAAATATTAATCTAAAATTGCTGAATGTTCACCTTTGATAATCATTAAAGGATTAAAGTTTCTAAGAATAAAATAAAACAACAACTTAACTCCCGCTAGAAAAGCGGAGGAGGAACAAAGCTAGAATCTGCAGCCCCCCCTGCTGATTTAGAACTGTTTGCCAGGCAGACTCAGCCCTTGAGAGCCAGGTCAAAGAAGTGGGGGCTGAATGCCTGAGCTGCCTGCAAGGCCCAGAAGCCCCTGGTGGAGAAGATGTGTGCGCGCAGTCAAGAAGAGCCTACAGGAGCTGCAGCAGCTGCTGGCAGGCACCTAGGTGCAGGCTAAGCTGGAGACGGCCTAGGTGCTGGCGTGAAGGTGCTGCGCCTGCTGCAGGGCAGAGCTTGTGGCTGCAAGCAGCTGCAGGCAGAAGCCAGTGAGCGCTTCTCTGCTGGCTACATCCAGTGAACCCCTGCTTGAGTCCATACCACTGCAAAAGGGCAGCGGCTTCCGGGATTTGCTGGGGGACACTCTGGCTGGGCTCCTGGGAGACCCTAGGCTGGAAGAGGACGGGTTAATATCTCCTTCAAGTGCACTCTCTTGAAAGAGGCCTGGTTGCTGCTCTGCCACAAAGGGAACTGGTAAAATGGCAAAATGCAGGGCCCTAAGGGTTCACAAAAAAGCACTCTCCCTGGACCTGGGAGCTATCAGGACTTTGAAATTCTCCAAGAGAGGAGGAGTCTGACTCAGATGGACAAAACCTCCTTGGGTTAGAAAAACCAGAGGCTGCATATTGAACTTATCCACTGCAGTTTGCTGGGCAGAGGTACAAGCCCAGTTATATAGGGGTTAAGCTACCTTGTACAGCAAAACAACTTTCTCCTGTGCCAGAATACATTGTAAAAAAATTGAATGCATGATAAACCAGTAAGCTGGAACAAGTAAAATAGGGAAACTGAGCAGAAATCCTATCTTCCCTAAACCAATGACACTTGGGAGTAAATGCTTTGCATTTGCCTCCCTAAAACTAAGGTTAAATCGTTTATGACAATCTGATTAGTGTCATTTGTTGTTCACACCCAGGGACAAATGAAGTTAAAAAATAAGCCTTATTTTGATTATTTCCTTTATTCAGGAGGAGCCAACCCGGTCCCTCCCTGCAACATAAATGATAAAATGTATGTTAAGGAATTTTAAAATTGCTCAAACCTCGCTGCCTTGGGTCCAATTCTGCATGTGTAAGAAGGGGCAGAGTAAAGGCCAGAAGAAGCTGGCAAGGCCATCCAAAACACCCAGCCGCTATTGGCCAGAGCCGTCTGAGGCGGACCTCCTCAGACTGGCAACAGCTGACTCTAACTAGGACAGGTTGGGCTGTTTCCAACTGGGCCTCCATGAGCCGATGGTCAAAATGAAGATTGGAGACTAGACTGGTAACTTTATGATTGATGCAGCGGCAGAGCCCTCGGTAGATACTCAGAAGGTAGCTCCCCTCTCAGGTTAGGAAGTCACCAATATTGGAGCTACCAGTACAGTACCACAGCTCCAGACTGTCCTGCCACCCCCGCCTATGTCAGTTAGGTGGCCATCAGGTGGTTCATGAATTCCTATATTTACCAGTTGACCTGGTCCCTCTAATGGGCAGAGACCTTTTAGCCAATATGGAAGCAGAAACCACTTTTACCTCAGATGGCTCAGCCCAGCCTTGCCTAGGTGAAGAGACCTCTCCAATGATCCTGTCCTTAGCAGTGCGGAGAGAGAAAGGATGGAGACTCTATAAGACCCAGCCAAAGGCCCCCACATCTGTTCTTGTCAGGCCCCATCACGGGACTTGGGCAGTGTTTCTGTTATCTGCCAAAATTACCAAGACTGTAAAAGTACTTGTTCAATGAAAAGGTATAAATGTAAATGTTTATTTGATATTTATATATCTACTTAGGTATAAATATTTGTTAGATAAATAAAACCCCCGCTTAGTTTCCTGGTGTATTCTGGAGCAGCCTATTCAGCCTTGACAGAGCCAATGGGACCAGTAACATCTAAAAGACACCAGTTCTAAAAACCACCAGACAAACTGCCTTTTTCCTTGGACATCAAAGAGGACTGGGGACCTCAGAAAGAACACGGTAACTCATTCGTTTCTAGTTATGCCAGAATGCCTGTACCCCTTACTTGGACGTGATCTCTTACAGAAATGACAAGCCACCCATAAGCTTGTTCGAGATGCCCTGCCAGTGCCACCTCGGACTCTGTACATCCTTTCCAACCTGGAGACTCGATGTGGGTAAAAAAGTTCACGACCCCAGGACTCACCACGACTTGAAAAGGACTATACCTGCAGAAAATTGTATAATAGACTCAGATGATGCCTGCATCTTTATAAACATGGCTTCAGAAAGACAAGGACAATTTTACCTTATATAGAAAGGTCAAAGAGTGGACTTTAGTCACCTCCCTAAAATGTTTGTATAGCCCTGCCATATCTCATGTGTAGTAGCGGAGGATTTGACTGCCTGAAGAGGCCATGATGCCAATATTATGTTTCATTGTATTAATGTGTTGTATTGACTTTCAATTCTCTTACAGGTTTAAATGTAGCTGTAACTGGCAAATGTCCAGTATCCCACACTAAGGAACATTGCTATAGCTATGTGTTAGCTGTCCTGGAAGGGGACTATGTGGGGTGAACTCCAAAAGTAAAGGGTGTCTAGCTGCCAAGAGGGCAGGTGCCCACCTGGGCAAAGGAAAATACCCATCATGTTTTAGTCTCTATCGAGAGACAGTTGACAGTTGGCAGCCTGTATACTATCTTGTAGGCCTGTGTGACCATGCCCATGTCAGAAGTGGCACAAAACCTCAACTGTAGAAAACTGGGAAAAGCCAGATTGGAATAGAAGGTCTCAGGCATGGTTATGCATTTCTAAAGAACATAGAAAGAAGGTTTAAATGCTGGTTTGAAAGTATAAAATTTATAAAAGTTGTGTACATGAAAAAAAAAGAAATGTTAAAAGAAAATGAATCAAATGGTACAGGCCAGTAAGTCAGAAAGCGTAAATAACTTACATTCTGCCTCACTAAACAGAGGGTAAATAGTTATTCCAAAGTACTTAGAAAGAACTGATAAAAGAAATCCAGCAGTTACTCTTTTGTTATAACTCTGAAGAGTCCAGGAGAAAGAACTAACAAGAAAAATCAGAAGATCTTAGAGCAGATCAGTATGTTTTTCTCCTTATATAATTCCTCTGAAATTTGGCAATGCTAAATAAGTCATGGCAATACATTTCTTTGCATGAAACCAATAAGACCGGTTTTCAATAGTGATTTTATTGACCGGAAACTTTGACTGGAGTATCATGTTTTAAAAAAACCTGTCTGAGCTCTGAAGACTTGAAGCCAAAAAAAGTGCCACAGGAAAGGCCTGGTATGCTACTTGGAAGCCCTGAAGATGGCTGGCGCTGGAGCGTCAAGCCCATGCCCTACAATCACTGGCTGTTGGTAAGAGTAGAAGGGGAGCAATAAGGATGCCTCTGCGTCCCTGCGGAACCCCACACACTCTGGGCCACAAGGAGTAGGAGGGCAACTGAATTGGGCCTTAAAGCCTAGAGCGTGGGCTCAGGTGGAGTTGCTACAGGTGATGGATTCACCTAATGCAGCAGATAATGCAGACAGGCCTGATGGCAGCTGGATGGCTTGGCTTCCTGGCCCTACGGGACACATTAAGATTCAATCATGAAATTCCAGCAAAGGTAGTCAGTTACCATTCTTGTTGTGTTTATGCAAACATCAGGCCAAATTGAATACAGTTGATAAATTAATCTTGATTTGGCTTTTTGATAGCCATAGAGGAATTTTAAGAAGAAAAATCCTATTTCAATAGAAGTTGTTAAAGCTTCTTTCCCTTCCACCAAACCATTTGTTATAGTTTGCCTCTGCCAGGTCACAAGCCCAGCTCCTTCTGTGCCCAGGACAGCAGGGAGCCTGACTGGAAGGTGACCTCTGACTAGACACACCCACTGCAGATCACCCTCAAGAAGACAGCGAACCTCGGCGGACCCCTTGTAACCCTCCTGATGCTGTTGACTTTCCGACCTTGCATTATCAACAGACTAGTCCAATTTGTCAAGGAATGTATAAAAGTAATTCAGTTAATAGTTCAGTCCGTCTCATGATTGAGCCGGAAGTTCCAAGACAAGGGAGGAATGAAGGGACAGAACTGAACTTGAAAGAACTAAGCAGAACTAAGCAGAAATGAACCCTCCTCCCTCTTCAAGGACAAGGCAGAGATATGCTCTTCTCACTCTCCTGTATCTTGTCTTGCAAGGCTGGGCCCTCAGCCTAAGCCCCCCCCCCCCCCCGAGAGTGACCACAAGAATGCTGGTATTGTCCTAACTCTGCCAACCACCCACCTGTGTGGACCAATGAAGCTCCAGAAATGTAGCTAAGGTCCTAATACGGCTATAGTGGAGGACGGCTGCAACCTTCAGAATGTGATGGACACTTCCTGACCCTTATGCTGTAAACCCCTGACCAATCTCTGTAACTCACATCACCCATAAAGCCCACCCCAAATAGCTAGCCCTATATAAACTTTGCTCCCCTGGAACACGCTCTCTCGCCTCACCGCTGCCCTGGAAAGAGGCTGGGAGCCAATTCTAGAATTGATCAATAAAGACTCGTTGCTTTTGCATCGGAGGAGGCTTCCTGGTGGTGGATTATTGGGGATCCCGAACACTGGGAATATCAGTGATGTCAAACCACACCATGGCAACCACTGATTTTGGGCAGCCAGGGCTGAAGTGAGTGGCTCCTCCATAACATAAAAAGTATATATAGAAGCCATAACCCTTTGAGTAGTGTTTGTTTCCTCAAGATACAGAAACTTAATAAGACGATGTTGTAGACTAGTAGAGTTAAGGAATAAGACACCAAACACAAGGATGGATGAAGAAACTGTAAGTCCAAAAGTCAATTTATGTTTGTATTGGGGGGGGGTATGGATTGTCGTGGTGTCAGTCATGAGGAATAGGGTGTTGTGTTAATGCCGGACGTGTATAATAAAGAATTTGATTTCCTTTTTACATGGCAGACTATTGAATATTGTTAAACTATTGACAGAATGGTCAGCTCAAGATTTTAATTATTATGCCACAAGTGATTGAGTTATTCTTTTAACATCATTGTCTAGAACAGCATTGTTGTATATTGGAGATACTAGAGAAGCGAGGTTTGACTCTGTTTCACTGATGAGGATGGCTCTAAGGAGGGGGCAGGCATGTGATAAGGGAGTAATGTAGATTTCTTTATTTGGGGCTCCAGACAAGCCATTCCATACTGAGTCAGACACTTAGCATAAGGACAAGGATGAGTCTGAATGGGGATTTTATTCCCAACACTTCCTCATACTGACAAGGAAAAAAGAAGCTGATGTTTAATTTACGTTTGGATTGGGGCGGCAGGATGGATGGTGGTGGTGGCAGTCATGAGGAATAGGGTGTTGTCATAGTGCTGGCAGTGTATAATAATGAATTTGATTTCCTTTTTACATGGTAGACTATTGAATATTGTTAAGCTATTGAAAGTATGGTCAGCTCAAGATCTGAAGTTTCAGGCCGGAAATGGTCCAGTTTTTCTTTTAACAACTTGGTCTAGAACAGCATTACTGGATATTGGAGATACTAGAGAAGTACGGTTTCACTCTGTTTCACAGATGATTCACTTCATCTTATATTTGCCCCCTAGTTATGTAAGATATTAGTAATAAGGGAAATTGGGTATGGTGTACATGGTTATTATCTTCACAATTTTTCTGTAAATCTGGAACTATTCTAAAATAATACATCCATTAAAACAACACTCAAAATCATAGGAAGTGGGAGCAACTGAATATAATCGAATGGACCTCTGAAATGACGGGGGAGTATGGGAATTGTCTTAGAGGAAACACCAACTTCCTGCCATAGGATGGACTATAATGGAAATAGAGGAAATGAGAGGGAGAGAGAGGACAGTTTGGAAAAATTTAAGGAGTATGATGAAGGTCTCCGTTTTATAACCATGTGTCTGAGATTTCTGCATCCTCTGCCACCCTCGCCTCTCCTCGTTGGTCAAGCTGAGGCTTTGTGATGTCAAGCCACACCATGGAAACCACTGAATTTGGGCAGCCAGAGCTGAATTGAGTTGCTCCTCATTAACCTAAAAAGTATATATAGAGGCCAGGACACTTTGAGTAGTGTCTGTTGCCTCAAGAAAGCGAAACTTAATAAGAAGATAGTGTAGGCTAGTAGAGATAAGGAATAAGACTCCAAACAGAAGAATGGATGAAGAAACTGTAAGTCCAAAAGTGAATTTCTGTTTGTATTTAGGTTGTGGGTTCGATGGTCGTGGTGGCAGTCATGAGGAACAGGGTGTTGTGTTATTGCTCAAGGTTTATAATAAAGAATTTGATTTCCTTTTTACATGGCTAACAATTGAATATTGTTAAACTTTTGAAATGATGGTCAGCTCAAGATGTGAAGTTTTATGCCACAACAGGTAGAGTTTTTCCTTTAACACCATGGTCTAGAACAGCATTGTTGGATATTGGATAAACTAGAGAAGTGAGGTTTGTCTCTGTTTCATTGATGAGGAGGGATCTAAGGAGTGGGCAGGCATGTGAGAAGGGAGCAATGTTGATTTCTTTAGTTGGGGCAGCAGACAAGCCATTCCATACTGAGCCAGACACTTAGCATAAGGACAAGGAGAAGTCTGAATGGGGATTTTTTCTCAACACTTTCTCATACTGTCAAGGAAAAAAGAAGCTGATGTTTAATTTAGGTTTGGATTGGGGGGTGGGATGAATGGTGGTGGTCGCAATCATGGGGAAGAGGGTGTTGTGTTAGTGCTGGCAGAGTGTAATATTGAATTTGATTTCCTTTTTACATAGTAGACTATTGAACATTGCTCAACTATTGAAAGGATGGTCAGCTCAAGATGTGAAGTTTTATGCCACAACTGTACCAGTTTTTCCTTTAACAACTTGGTCTAGAACAGCACTGCTGGATACTGGAGATACTAGAGAAGTGAGGTTTCATTGTAACTGTTTCACTGATGATTCACTTCCTGTTACATTTGCCCCATACATAAGTAAGATATTAGTAATAAGGGAAATTGGGTAGGGTGTACATGGTTATTAACTTGAAAATTTTTCTTTAAATCTAGAACTATTCTAAAATCAAACATCCATTAAAACAACACTCAAAATCGTAGGAAATGGTAGCAACTGAACATAGTGGAAAGGAAACTTTAATATCTGAACTTAGTGGAATGTACCACTGAAATGACGGGGGAGTATGGGAATGGTCTTAGAGGAAACACCAACTCCCTCCCATATGCTAGACTATAATGGAACTAGAGGCAGTGAGAGAGAGAGAGAGGGGTCAGTTTGGAAACATGTTTAGGAGTTAAGAGGAAGGTCTCTGTACTCTAAGCAGAGTGAGATTTCTGCATCCTTTGCCACCCCCTCCCCTCCTGGATGGTTAAGCTGAGTCTTTGTAATATCAAGCCACACCATGGCAACCACTCATTTTGGGCTACCTAAGCTGAACTAAGTGGCTCCTCATTAACCTAAAGAGTATTTATATTCCAGATGAATATTTGGAGACTTCGTTCTAGATCTATGAAGCATGCCATTGGTATTTTAATGGGAAGTGCGTTGAATTTATAGATTGCTTTGGGTTGTATGGACATTTTAATGATGTTGATTCTAGCAATCTATGAACACAGTATGTTCTTCCATCTGTTTATGTCTTCCTCTATATCTTTTTTCAACGTCCTGTAGTTTTCTGAGTAGAGGTCTTTTACCTCTTTCGTTATTTTATTCCTAGGTAGCTTAATTTTTTTTGGTGCAATGGAAAACGGATTGTATTCATAATCTCTCTTTCTGAAAGTTCACTATTGGTGTATAGAAATGCCTCAGATTTCTTGGGGTTAATTTTGTGTCCTGCACTGCCAAATTCATGTATTAAGTCTAGTAGTTTTTTGACGGAGTCTCTAGGGTTTTGTATGTATAATATCATGTCCTCTGTAAATAAGGACAGTTTTACTTCCTCTATTCAAATTTGGGTGCCTTTTATTTCTTCTTCTTGCCTAATTGCAATGGCTAACACTTCCAGTACTATGTTGAACAGGAGTGGTGAGAGGGGGCATCCCTGTCTTGTTCCTGTTCTTAGGGGAAATGATGTTATTTTTTGTCCATTGAGTATGATGTTGGCTGTGGGCCTGTCATATATGGCTTTTATTATGTTGATTTATGATCCTTCTACTCCCGCCCTACTGAGAGTTTTTTTCAAAAATGGGTGTTGAATTTTGTCATGCTTTTTCTGAATCAGTTGATATTACCATGTGGTTTTTTTTCTTTCAGTTTATTTATGATCCTTCTACTCTCACCTTGCTGGGAGTTTTTATCAAAAATCGGTGTTGGATTTTGTCAAACGTTTTTTCTGCATCAATTGATATGACCATGTGGTTTTTTTCTTTCAATTTGTTTTTGTGATGTATCACGTTTATTGATTTGCGGATGTTGTACCATCCTTGCATCCCTGGGTTAGATCCTACTTGGTCATGGTTTATGTTCTTTCGGATATACTGATGGATCCGATTTGCTAAGATTTTGTTGAGGATTTTGGCATGTATGTTCATTAGGGATATTGGCCCGTAATTCTCTTTCATTGTGTTGTCTTTACCTGGTTTTGGTATTAGGGTGATGCTGGCTTCATAGAATGAGCTTGGAAGTGTTCCTTCCTCTTGAATTTTTTGTAGTAGTCTGAGGAGGAAAGGTTTTATTTCTTCCTCGAATGTTTGGTAAAACGCCCCTGTGAATCCGTCTGGTCCTGGGCTCTTCTTTGATGCAAGCTTTTTGATGACTGCTTCAATTTCTCCCATAGTTATTGGCTTGTTGAGATTTTTAAATTCTTCCTGATTGAGTCTTGGAATGTTGTATTTTTCTAGGTATTTGTCCATTTCCTCCAGGTTGTCTAGTTTGTTGGAGTAGAGCTGTCCATAGTATTTTTTAACAATCATTTGTATTTCTGTGGTGTCTGTTTTTATTTCGCCTCTATCATTTCTGATTTTGTTTATTTGGGTCCTCTCTCTTTGCTTCTTGGTGAGTCTGGCTAGAGGTTTGTCAATCTTGTTTATCCTTTCAAAGAACCAGCTCTTGGTTTCATTGAATTTCTGTATTGTTTTTTTGGTCTCTATGTCATTTATTTCTGCTCTAATCTTTATTATCTCCTTCCTTATGATCACTCTGGGGTTTACTTGTTGCTCTCTTTCTAATTCTTTGAGTTGTAGAGTTAGGTGATTTCTGCCATTTTTTCTTGTTTTTTGAGATAGGCCTGTAGAGCTCTAAACTTCCCTCTCAGGACGGCTTTAATTGTGTCCCATAGGTTTTGGATTGTTGTGTTTTCATTTTCATTAGTTTCCAGGACGTTTTTAATTTCTTCTTTGATGTCATTGGTAACTCAATCAATATTTAATAGCATGCTATTCAGCTTCCAGGGTTTTGAGTATTTTTTTTTGTTTTTATTGTAGTTTATTTCTAATATTATGCCATCGTGGGATGCGAAGATGCTTTTTATGATTTCAATCTTCTTGATTTTGGGGAAGCTTTGCTTGTGACCCAATATATGATCTATTTTTGAATATGTCTTATTAGCACCTGAGTAGTATGTATATTCCCTGTCTTTGGGGTGAAGTGTTCTGAAGATGTCTATTAAGTCCATCTGATCTAGTGAGTCATTTAGGATTGCTGTATCTTTGCTGATTTTTTGTCTAGAGTACTTATCCAGTGCTTTCCGTGGTGTATTAAAGTCCCCTACTATGATTGTATTGTTGTCAATCTCTCCTTTCATATGTTCCAGGAGATTTTTTATTAATTTGGTTGCTCCTGCATTGGGTGCATATATGTTTACCAGGGTTATATCTTCTTGTTGTATTGATCCCTTTAGTATTATGAAGTGACCGTCCTTATCTCTTGTTATGGCCTTCACTTTGAGGTCTATTTTGTCCGATATAAGTATTGCTACCCCAGCTTTCTTTTCCTTTCCATTTGCCTGAAAGATATTTTTCCATCCCTTCACTTTCAGTCTCTGTGAGTCCCTTCTAATGAGGTGGGTTTCTTGTAGACAGCAGATGTATGGGTCATTTTTTTTATCCATTCAGCCATTCGATTTCTTTTTGTTGGAGCATTTATTCCGTTTACGTTTAAAATCATTATTGAAAGGTACTTGTTTGTAGCCATTTCTTTTTTGTGTGGCTGTTTTCTTTCTGAGCTTTTTATTTCTTCTTTTTATAACAGTCCCTTTAGCATTCCTTGCATTGCTGGTTTGGTGGTGATAAACTCCCTTAGCCTTTTTTTGTCTGTGAAGCTTCTTATTTCCCCTTCAAGTTTGAATGATAGCCTTGCTGGATAGAGTATTCTTGGATTCAGTCCTTTGCTTTGCTTCACTTTGTAAATTTCCGTCCATTCTTTTCTTGCCTGATGTGTTTCTGTTGAGAAATCATTTGATAATCTATTGGGAGATCCCTTGTATGTCACTTTTTGTCTCTCTCTTGCAGCCTGTAATGTTCTCTCTTTGTGCTGAACATTTGCCATGGTAATTATGATGTGTCTTGGTGTGGGTCTTTTCGGGTTCACCTTGTTTGGGACTCTCGGGGCTTGTGTGACCTTTTTCTTCCCCAAATCAGGGAAGTTTTCTGATATTATTTCTTCCAATAGGTTTTCTAATCCTTGTTCCTCTATCTGTTGTTCTAGGACCCCTATTATTCGTATGTTGTTTCGTTTCATGTTGTCCCAAAGCTCCCTTAGGCAATCCTCCTGCCATTTATTTTTTTTCTCCAACTGCACTACATTTTCGGTGTGGTTTTCTTTCTTGTTTTCTAACTCAATTATTCTGTCCTCTGCTTCTCCTAGTCTACTGTTGATACTTTCAATGGTGTTTTTTATTGCAGCTATATCACTCTTCATTTCTTCTTGGGTCTTACTTAAGTTGTTGATTTTTTCATCTGTTTCTTCTAGCTTCTTCCATATGTTATTGATTTTTTCATCTGTTTCTTCTTGCTTCTTGCATAGGTAGTTGACTTTTTCATCTGTTTCTTCTTGCATCTTGCAGAAGTTGTTGATTTTTTCCTCCATCCGATTTATGCACTCAAGGACCCTTATTCTGAATTCTTTTTCTGTCATGTTGCATGGCTCTGTATTACTTAGCTGCTTTTCTGGAGAGTCCTCTTCTCTTTCCTTTGGGGGTTTCTTTGTCTACCCATGTTTGATCTTACTGACATATCTAGATGTTGAGTCATTCAGTGGCTGCTCCCTGGGTTGCAGTGACTCCTTGGTCTTTGGTTGCTTTTCGGGCGGTTGCGGTAGCAGCTGATCCTCATTTGGCAGCAGCTCCTCTGGTCGGTGCTGTTAACAGCTGTGGTGGCTCTTCTGGCTGGTCGGTGGAGGTTTCACTGATGGGGAGGGATCTAAGGAGGGAGCAGTCATCTTAGAAAGGAGTAATGTAGATTTCTTTATTTGGGGCACCAGACAAGCCAGTCCATACTTACCCACACACTTAGACTAGGAGAAGTCTGAATGGAGATTTTTTCTCAACACTTTCTCATACTGGCAAGGAAAAAAGAAGCTGATGATTAATTTAGGTTTCGATTGGGGGGGGGGTGGGATGGATGGTGGTGGTCGCAGTGATGAGAAACAGGGTGTTGTGTTAGTGCTGGCAGTATATAATAATGAATTTGGTTTCCGTTTTACATACTAGACTATTGACTATTGTTAAACTATTGAAAGGATGGTCAGCTCAAGATCTGAAGTTTTCGCCGCAACTGGTCCAGTTTTTCCTTAAACAACTTGGTCTAGAACAACATTGCTGGATAATGGAGATACTAGAGAAGTGAAGTTTCACTCTGTTTCACTGTTGATTCACTTCTTGTCACATTTGCCCCATACATAAGTACGATATTAGTAATAAGGGAAATTAGGTATGGTGTTCATGGTTATTATCTTCACAATTTTTCTGTAAATCTGGAACTATTCTAAAATAAAACATCCATTAAAACAGCACTCAAGGATGGTATAATATCCGCAAATCAAGAAACGTGACACATCACATAAACAAATTGAAAGAAAAAAACCACATGGTGATATCAATTGATGCAGAAAAAGCATTTGACAAAATTCAATACCCATTTTTGATAAAAACTCTCAGAAAGGTGGGAGTAGAAGGATCATACCCCATCATAATAAAAGCCATATATGACAGGCCCACAGCCAGCATCATACTCATTGGACAAAAACTAACACCATTTCCCCTAAGCACAGGAACAAGACAGGGATGTCCCCTCTCACCACTGCTGTTCAACATAGTACTGGAAGTATTAGCCATTGCAATTACGAAAGAAGAAGAAATAAATGGCATCCAAATTGGAAAAGAGGAAGGAAAACTGTCAATATTTGCAGAGGACATGATATTATACTTACAAAACCCTAGAGACTCCTTCAAAAAGCTACTAGACTTAATACATGAATTTGGCAATGTAGCAGGACACAAAATTAACCCCAAGAAATCTGAGGCTTTTCTATACACCAATAGTGAACTTTCAGAAAGAGAGATTATAAAAACAATCCCACTTACCATCGCACCAAAAAAATTAAGTTACCTAGGAATAAACTTAACTAAAGAGGTAAAAGAACTCTACTCAGAAAACTACAGGATGTTGAAAAAAGATATAGAGGAAGACATAAACAGATGGAAGAACATACTGTGTTCATGTATTGCTAGAATCAACATCATTAAAATGTCCATACTACCCAAAGCAATCTATAAATTCAACGCACTTCCCATTAAAATACCAATGGCATACTTCACAGATCTAGACCGAACTCTCCAAAAATTCATCTGGAATAAAAAAATGACTCTGAATAGCTGCAGGGTTCCTGGAAAAGAACATAGTAGGTGGGATCTCAATACCAGATATCAAGATGTATTACAAAGCCACTGTTCTCAAAACTGCCTGGTACTGGCACAAGAACAGGCATATAGATCAATGGAATTGAATAGAGAGCCCAGAAATCGGCCTGAACAAATATGCTCAATTAATATTTGACATAGGAGGCAAGAACATTCAATGGAGCCAAGATAGTCTCTTCAATAAATGGTGTTTGGAAAATTGGTCATATATATGCAAGAAAATGAGACTAGACCACCAACTTACACCATACACAAAAATAAACTCAATAAAGGACTTAAATGTACAACAGGAAACCATAAAAATTCTAGAAGAATCTAAAGGGAACAAAATCTCAGACATATGCCGAAATAATTTCTTCACTGATGCAACTCCTAGGACACTTGAAACTAAGGAGAAAATAAACAAATGGGACTACATCAAAATAAAAAGCTTCTGCACAGCAAAAGAAACCATCAACAAAACAATGAGAAAACCCACTGTGTGGGAAAACATATTTGCCAATGTCATATCTGATAAGGGCCTAATCTCCAAAATTTAGAGGGAACTCATACAACTTAACAAAAGGAAGTTAAACAATCCAATAAAAAAATGGGCAAAGAACCTAGATAGACACCTCTCAAAAGAGGATATTCAGAAAGCCAAGAGACATATGAAAACATGCTCAAAGTCACTAATCATCTGAGAGATGCAAATCCAAACAACAATGAGGTACCATCTCACACCTGTCAGACTGGCTATCATCAACAAATCAACAAACGACAAGGGCTGGAGAGGACCTGTAGAAAAAGGAACACTTGTGCACTGCTGGTGATAATGCAGACTGGTGCAGCCACTATGGAAGACAGTATGGAGTTTCCTCAAAAAACTGAAAATGGAACTCCCATTTGACCCTGTGATCCCACTTCTAGGAATATATCCCAAGAAAGCGGAAACACAAATCAGAAAGGATATATGCACCCCTATGGTCATAGCAGCACAATTCACCATAGCTAAGATCTGGAAACAGCCTAAGTGCCCATCAGTAGATGAATGGATTAGAAAACTGTGGCACATCTACACGATGGAATACTATGCTGCTGTAAAAAGGAAGGAGCTCTTACAGTTTACAGTGGCATGGATAGAACTGGAGAGCGTTGTGCTAGGTGAAATAGGCCAGTCAATGAGGGAAAGGTACCACATGATCTCACTCATTCATGGATAATAGAGAACATTATAAAGTTTTGAACAATAATAGATACAGAGGCAGAGCTGCCTCAAACAGATTGTCAAACTGCAGCGCGAAGGCCAGGGAGGGTGGGGGGGCAGGAGGGAGGGGGGTAAAAGATCAAGCTAAGGACTTGTATACATGCATATAAGCATAATCAATGGACATAAGACACTGGGGGATAGGGGAGGCTAGGGTACTGTCAAGGGCGAGGGAGAAAAAAGGGACACAAATGTAATACACTTTGAAATACTTTAAGCAATAAATAAAGTGATTTCAGAAATTAAAAAAAAAAAATAAAAAAAAAATCAAGAAAAATTTTTTTTTCATTTATAATGCTAACAGTGAGACACCCAGGAAAACACACATGGTGTCAAAATAAGCCAAAAGAAAATCATTTGGGCACATATAAAAAGTTCCCTAAGTAAAAATTTCTTTATTAACAATAATAGATACAGAGGCTGAGCTGCCTCAAACAGATTGTCAAACTGCAGCGCGAAGGCCGGGGAGGGTTGGGGGGCAGGAGGGAGGGGGGTAAAAGATCGAGAATATGTCGATAATATGTTTGTGTATTTTCAGAAAAGAACTTCAAAACCACGTGGATTGCTGCAACAGAGAGGAATTCTCAGGAATGCTACAGTCATGAAGACAAGAGGAGAGACAGTTCAGAGATGGATAGGCTGAAGACGCTTTTCCATGCTAGCAGTCAGCAGCTGTGTGTCACTGCAGATTGCCCAGGACCAAACCAGAGAGGGTCGGACCTGCATTGCCACCATTTTTCCACAATCCAGAACTGAAATATCATTGTTGACATGTACACATAAGGAACTGTTGGACATTGAAATTGGGACTTAAAACAATTTTTGTCCTTGAAATGTTATGCTTAAGTTTGAAAATGTTTTGGGTTACGGATTGGCATTGTTATCGTTTTAATAGCCAGAGTTTTGTTCTTGATATTTAAGTTTTATTTTCATTATAGTAGCTTAATTAATAAAACAAAAAAGGGTGAGATGTGGGAAACTGACATAGGGTTAAGCTTCGGACTGACGTGCTGGCAAAGTCACAAACAAGTCCTAGCTTAGAGGGCACAGTCCTCTTAGCATAATTAGGCTTGACCTTATGACACTCCCTAGATGTTATCTGGGAATCTAATGGGCTGAGGAAGTGCAGGAAGTATAACCATGGTGTAAACAAGTGAAACTCACAAGGAAAGTGAAACTTTGGTAACCACTACCTTGTTTACCACTCACTATAAAAAGCTTCGTGCTGACAACCCCCACCGCTCTCAAGGTAGACGGCGTAGCGGCCTGGGTCCATTACACTCCCGTCCAGTCAGCGGACCCATACATGACCCGGAAAGACTTCATCACCAAATGGAGCATCAACCAAGATCAACGCTACCCTCTCAAGCTCAAGCTGCAGCGTGCTCGACCTGCCTGATTCTGGTAACATTGCTCGAGATCACTCCTGTCACCAGGAGCCCACACAATACTGTGTAATAGACTTAGATGATGCCTGCTTCTTCATGGACATGGCTCCAAAGAGACAAGGACAATTTATAGGATCACATGTTTAGTAGCAGAAGATTGGGTTGCCTGAAACGGCCATGATGCCAATATTATGTTTCATTGTATTGATATGTTATATTGACCTTTGATTCCTTTGCAGGTTTAAATGTGTGTTGGCTGTCCTGGAAAGGGACTGTGTGGGGTGACCCCCAAAAGTAAAGGGTCTCTAGCTGCAAAGAGGGCAGGTGCCCAACTGTGCAGGAAAGTGTGCCCATCAGGTTCTGGTCACTGTTGAGAGACAGTTGACAGTTGGCAGCATGTATACCGCTTGCAGGCCTGTGTGACCATGCCCATGTCAGGGGTAGTAAGCTGAAAAAGGCCTGTTTAGAATAGAAGGTCTAATGCGTGGTGATGCATAGAAAGAAAATTTAATGCCCACAATTACTGTTTTGTTATAACTCTGAAAAATCCATGAAAAGGAATTGGCAAGGAAAGTCAAAACCTTAGAGTAGATCAGTATTTTTTTCTCCTTATGTAATTCCTCCAAAATCTGGCAATGCTAAATAAGTCATGGCAATACATTTCTTTGCATATATTTAATAAGACCAGATCCTGATAATGGTTTTATTAACAGAAAACTTTGACTGGAATATCATGTTTTAAAGAGCCCTGTCTGAGCTCTAAAGACTTGAAGCCAGTAAGAATGCCACGAAGAAATCCTGGTATCCTGGTTGGGAGCCCTGAAGATGGCTGGCGCTGGAATATCAGGTAGATCCCCTATGATAACTGGCGGTTGGTAAGAGTAGAAGGGGAGCAGCAAATATGCCTCTACATCCCTGCGGAACCCCCGCACACTCAGGTCCACAACGAGTGGGAGGGCTACTGATATGAGCCTTAAAGCCTGGAGCATAGGCTCAGGTGGAGTTACTATAGGTGAGGGAGTCACCTAACTCCGCAGATAATGTAGGCAGGCCTGATGGAAGCTGGATGGCTTAGCTTCCTGGCCTACTGAGCCCATTAAAATTCAACCATGAGACTGCAGCAAAGGTAGTCAGTTACCAATCTTGTTGTGTTTATGCAAACATCAGGAGAGTAGGTAAATTAATCTTGATCTGGCTTTTTGATAGCCATGGAGGAATTTTAAGAAGAAAAATCCTATTACAATAGAGGCTGTTAAAGCTAAAGTGGATTCTTTCCCTTCCACGGAACCATTTGTTAAGCGTATAGGGATAGTTCAGTTGATAGTTCTGTGTGCCCAGTATGGGCCTCTAGCAATGGTGGAATAGTAATGCAGTCCCTGTCATGATTGAGCAGGAAGTTCCAAGAAACTGGGGGAATGAAAAGGCGAAGGATAAGCCCTCCATCTTCTCCGTATCCTCAATATTGGGGAAGCCGCCATGTGCTCAGGATAGTACCAGCTTCCTGTATCCCAGGACACTGCCGACCACGCCCAGAAGCTTTTTAATCTAACAAATGACAATCGGGGGACGTGCGTGCCTTAGAGATGACCACATCCTGTGTAATAAGACCCGACTTGCACCTAGCCAATCTGCAGGGCCCACAATCATCTCCCATCCCCTAACTCCACCCTCTATTAAAACCCCATTTTTTTCCCATAGGCATTCTCTCTCTTCTTGCCTTTGTGAGGATAGGAGCCAGACATGGGTCTGTGATAATAAAGGACTCTCTGCTTTTCCTTTGGACACAGCTGGCTCCCTGGTGAGGTCTGTTGGGGATTTAAAATCTGGGCATAACAATAACCAAGATAGTGGCGATGGTAAATTTGGACTTTAAGCTGAATGAAGACAAGAGGGAGAAAGATAGAATTAATCAGATAATTGTATTTTACTACAGGAAGGGGAAAACCTCCAGTAAGCAAGCCAACAAATGCAGAAGAAGAAGTGGTGGAGTGTTCATCTACCACAGGTGATACACAGGTTCTCCGAGGGGAATACACCTAATAATGTGAATCCCTCTATAAACAATGCTTCAGAAAAGTGCATTATGAGAAGATGAAAAAATTACTGGTCTCCTTGAATAAATACCATCAAGGGTATAAAGGAAATATGTTTGTATTTTTGTGTGTTTTCAGATAATGGGGAGGGATGTAAGGAGGGGGCAGTTCTGTGAGAAGGGAGTAATGTAGAATTCTTTAACTGGGGCAACAGACAAGCCAGTCCATACTGAGCCAGAAACATTCAATTAGGACAAGGAGAAGACTGATTGGGGATTTTTTCCTCAACATTTTCTAATACTGACAAGGAAGAAAGGAACCTGATGTTGAAGTTAGGTTTGGATTAGGGGGAGGGGGGTGGATGGTGGTGGTCGCTCTCATGAGAAACAAGGTGTTTTGTTTGTGCTGGCAGTGTATAGTAATGAATTTGATTTCCTTTTTACATGGTAGACTATTGAATATTGTTAAAGTATTGACAGGATTGTCAGCTGAAGATGTGAAGTTTATGCCACAACTGGTACAGTTTTTCCTTAAACAACTTGGTCTAGAACAGCATTGCTAGATATTGGAGTTACTAGAGAAGTGAGGTTTCACTCTGTTTCACTGGTGATTTACTTCATGTTACATTTCCCCATACCAAAGTGACATATTAGTAATAAAGGAAATTATGTATGGTGCACATGGGCATTATCTTCACAATTTTTCTGTAAATCTGGAACTATTCTAAAATAAAACATCCATAAAACAACACTCAAAATACTAGGAAATGGTAATATCTGAACATAGTGGAATAGACCACTGAAAGGACAGGGTTGTATGGCAAGAGGCTTAGAGTAGACAACACCTCCCTGCCATATGCTGGACTATAATGGTACTAGAGGAAATGAGAGAGAGACGTCACTTTGGGAAAATTTTAGGAGGTAAGAGGAAGGTCTCTTTTCTATAACCAGATCGTCTGAGACTTGTGCATCGACTCCCCCACCCCCGCCCCCCTTCTTGGATGGTCTAGCTGAGGCTTTGTGATGTCAAGCCACACCATGGCAAACACTGATTTTGGGCAACAAGAGCTGATTTGATTGGCTCCACATTGACAGAGAGAGTATATAATAGGCCTGGACCCTCTGAGTAGTGTCTGTTGCCTCAAGATAGCCAAACTTACTAAGAAGATACTGTAGACTTTTGGAGATAAGGAAGAAGACTACAAACACAAGGATGGATGAAGAAACTGCAAGTCCTAAAGTGAATTAGAAGTCAGTGTCTCAACTGGATTACCAAGAAGTGGATAAGGTCAGAATACCTTATTCAAATGCTCCCCCTTCCCCCTTAATTCCTAACCCAAGATTCTGGCCTTGTCCTTTATGGCCAAACACACTTCCTTGTTCAATCCATTGTCATTCAATTACAAGCCCATTTCCAAGTCATTCTCCAATTTCAGGCCAAAACCGATGTCTTTTTGTGTTTAACTTGTTTCCAAAGTACATATGTTATGCCCAGATTTCAAGATCCCCCAAGACAGACCACTAGGGATCCGAGTCCAGTGCAAAAACATAGAGTCTTTTATTCAAGCCCGGGACTTGGTCCCCCTCCTGCCTCGATTACTGGATGCAAGAGAGAACCCAGACTCCCAAGGGAAAAAAGTATTAATAGGGCTTGTGGTCAGGGGGTGGGGGCACACTCTGACCACTGATTTGGCCGATTCCGGTTGATTTTTTGATAGCGGGGGGCTAGTGATGCAAAGGCAGGGTGCAGCTAGGGTCTTTTTACACAAACACAGGGGGTTTGCTAGCATACCCTTGGCTTTGGGGTAGTTTCCACCGCTTTCCCATTGGCTGAGATAAGGGCAGGCTGAGTAACTGATACATTCTGCGGCTTTTTCTTGGAAGAGGGGATAAGGACACAGCTATCAGTACTGTTCTGTCCTTTCATTCACCCCTTGTCTTGTAACTTCCGACTCAATCATGAGACGGACTGAACTATCAACTGAACTACTTTTATACACTTCTTGACAAATTGGACTAGTCTGTTAATAATGCAAGGGCTGTAAGTCAACAACAGGAGGAGGATTACAAGGGGTCTGCGGAGGTCCGCTGTCTTCTTGAGGGTGATCTGCAGTGGGTGTGTCTAGTCAGAGGTCACCTTCCAGTCAGACTCCCTGCTGTCTGCCTCAGACCTTCCATTTTAAATAGGCCTTTCCCTGATCTCTACAGCCGAGGTTTGTACCACTCCTGACATGGGCATGGTCATTCAGGCCTGCAAGACAGTACACAGGCTGCCAAATGTTAGGTGTTTCTCAATACAGACCAAAACCTGACGGGTATTCTTCTTTGTCCAGTTTGGCATCTGACCTCTTGGCAACCAGACACCTTTTACCTTTGGGTTTCATCCTATATAGTCCCCTTCCAGGACAGCTAACAGATAGCTATAACAATGTCCCTCAGTGTGGCAGACTGGATACTTGCCAGTTATTCCCAAAGACTACCAAGGACTGTAGACCATCACCGGTCCACCGATACAGCTACATTTAAACCTGTAAGAGAATTGAAGGTTAATACAACATATTAATACAATGAAACATAATATTGGCACCATGGCCTCTTCATGCAACTAAATCCTCCGCTACTAAACATGAGATATGGCAGGGCTATACAAACATTTCAGGGAGGTGACTAAAGTCCACTCTTTGACCTTTCTATATATGATAAAATTGTCTTTGTCTTTCTGAAGCCATGTCTATGAAGATGCAGGCATCATCTGAGCCTATTATACAATTTTCTGCAGGTATAGTCCTTTTCAAATTGGGGTGAGTCCTCGGGTCTTGAGCTTCTTTACCCACACCGAGTCCCCAGGCTGGAAAGGACGTACAGAGTCCGAGGTGGCACTGGCAGGGCATCTCGAACAAGCTTATGGGTGGCTTGTAATTTCTGTAAGAGATCACGTCCAAGTAAGGGGTACAGGCATTCGGGCATAACTAGAAACGAATGAGTTACCGTGTTCTTTCTGAGGTCCACAATCCTCTTTGATGTCCAAGGAAAAAGGCAGTTTGTCTGGTGGCTCTTAGAACTGGTGTCTTCTTAGATGTTTCTGATCCCATTGGCTCTGTCAAGACTGAATAGGCTGCTCCAGAATACAACAGAAAATTAACCAGATGTTCTATATACCTATAAATATTTATACCTAGGTAGACGTATAAACATCAAATAAACATCCACATTTACACCTTTTAAGTGAACAAGTACTTTTACAGGCTTGGGGATTTTGGCAGATAAAAGGAACACTGCCCACGTTCATCGATAGGGGCCTGACAAGCACGAATGTGGGGGCCTTTGGCTGGGGGGTATAGAGTCTCCATCCTTTCTCTCTCGGCACTGCTAAGGACAGGATCATTGGAGAGGTCTCTTCACCTAGGCAAGGCTGTGCTGAGCCATCTTGGGCAAAAGTGGTTTCTGCTTCCATTTTGGCTAAAAGGTCTCTGCCCATTAGAGGGACCAGGTCAACTGGTAAATATATGAATTCATGAACCACCTGATAGCCGCCTCACTGACATCGGCGGGGGTGGCAGAACAGTCTGCAGCTGTGTTACCATTCCAGTAACTCCAATAATGGTGACTTCCTGTCCTTAGAGGGGAACTAACTTTTGAGTAACTACTGAGTGCTCTGCTGCCGGGGTCCAACCCCAGCAGGTCCAGGGGTTCCCAAAGGCGTAGACGGAGTCGGCGAAGAAGGAATGACACGGAGACAGCGTTCAGTTGATCAGCAGCCTAGCCAGGATCTCCAGCCAAGTTCTGGTCTCGATCTCCAGAGAGGTTCTGCTTAGGATCTCCTGCCAGGGTCTGTGTCCACGTTCTCTTTCTAGTTTCTCCAGATTCTCCAGCCAGGTTCTGTAGCCATGTTCCCTCGCTAGGTTCTCCAGCCAGGTTCTGTCCAGGTTCTCCAGCCAGGTTCAGTCACCAGGTTCTAGTCAGGTTCTCTTGCCAATTTCTGTAGTCAGGTTCAGTCCAGGATCTTTTGCCATGTTCTCTCCCTAGGTTCTGTCTCTAGGTTCTGAGGCCAGTTTCTGTCCAGGATCTTTTGCCATGTTCTCTCCAGCGAAGTTCTTCTGTCCCTAGAGAACGTTCTGTGTAGGTTCTGTGCCTAGGTTCTGTCTCCCTCTCTGTCTCTTGCTGTCTTGTTACATCTGTATTTATACCAGTTGATTCAATCCTATCAATCTCTATTACGAAGGTTAGGGCGTTTCTCATCTCCATTCCAGGGAGTAAAGATTATGTAGCTTAAGCATGATTGTTCATAGTTAAAGTGATTCATTACCCGCCTGGCACTTAGTTAAGAGGTTTCATTCTCTCCCTAACTTCAGAGGACAATCCCTACCTGGGGAAACAACCTTTCTCAGAGACCTTGGTTAAAACACATAGTGCCAAGAAGGTGAGCAAACCTATTAAGAACAGTATGCCATATATGCCAGGTCCCTTGAAACAACAAGCATGGACTGGCTCCCGGCAAATTCCCCCTTTTTTATTTTTTAAAAGCAGGCATTAAAAAGAAAAACCCCAAATGCTCTCTTGTATCCATTTTAAGAGTAGGATTGGCGCTTTCCGCTATTACCTGAGTCCTGATCTATCACCCCAGGGAGAGCTTGCCAATCCTGCACTTTCCTGGGGTGGAAAGGCTGCAGTGGGGTTAAGGATAAGGCTCCTTTGGCCTACCTTCTCCCACGCCTCTACATTTACCTTTCCGGCACCTTTCCTTCCTCAGAAAAGCATGGACATATTTCTTGTATAAAACGTTCTGTCTGACTGGGAGTAACCTTAATTCCTCTGTTAGCAAGCATATGTGTTAAAAGATCAATACAGAGTCTTATTTCTTTAGACTCAGTATGGCACATCTTCTTAATCTAAGAATCAATACAGAGTCTTCTTTCTTTGGACTCAGTATGGCACATCTTCTCAATCTAAGAATCAATACAGAGTCTTCTTTCTTTGAAATCAGTATGGCACATCTTCTCAATCTGAGTTCTGTACTATCCACCTTCTTACCCTACTTATCCTCTGTAGGAGGGTCTGCAGTACCCTGGTGGAGTCCTATCCATCCCGAGTATGGGGTTCTCAATGGGGCGGGAGGCTTACCTAGGGGAATCCTGTTCCAGGAGTTCCCAAAGGTGTGGACGGAGTTGGCGAAGACTATCCACCCTCTTCCTACGGTGGAGTCCTATCCGTCCCGAGTGTGGGGCGCTTACCTAGGGGTCCCTGTTCGGGCACCAGATAGCGGGGTCCAACCCCAGCAGGTCCAGGGGTTCCCAGAGGCGTAGATGGAGTCGGCGAAGAAGGAATGACACGGAGACAGCGTTCAGTTGATCAGCAGCCTAACCAGGATCTCCAGCCAAGTTCTGGTCTCGATCTCCAGAGAGGTTCTGCTTAGGATCTCCTGCCAGGGTCTGTGTCCATGTTCTCTTTCTAGGTTCTCCAGATTCTCCAGCCAGGTTCTGTAGCCATGTTCCCTCGCTAGGTTCTCCAGCCAGGTTCTGTCCAGGTTCTCCAGCCAGGTTCAGTCACCAGGTTCTAGTCAGGTTCTCTTGCCAATTTCTGTAGTCAGGTTCAGTCCAGGATCTTTTGCCATGTTCTCTCGCTAGGTTCTGTCTCTAGGTTCTGAGGCCAGTTTCTGTCCAGGATCTTTTGCCATGTTCTCTCCAGCGAAGTTTTTCTGTCCCTAGAGAACGTTCTGTGTAGGTTCTGTGCCTAGGTTCTGTCTCTCTCTCTGTCTCTTGCTGTCTTGTTACATCTGTATTTATACCAGTTGATTCAATCCTATCAATCTCTATTACGAAGGTTAGGGTGTTTCTCATCTCCATTCCAGGGAGTAAAGATTATGTAGCTTAAGCATGATTGTTCATAGTTAAAGTGATTCATTACCCGCCTGGCACTTAGTAAAGAGGTTTCATTCCCTCCCTAACTTCAGGGGAAAATCCCTACCTGGGGAAACAACCTTTCTCAGAGACCTTGGTTAAAACACATAGTGCCAAGAAGGTGAGCAAACATATTAAGAACAGTATGCCATATATGCCAGGTCCCTTGAAACAGCAAGCATGGACCAGCTCCAGGCACTCTGCCGCTGTATCAATCATAAAATTCACAGTCTGGCCCCCGATCTTCATTTTGACCTTTGGCTCATGGGGGCCCAGTTCGAAAAAGCCCAGTCTGTCCTAGTCAGAGTCAGCTGCTGCCAGTCCAATGAGGTCTGCCTCAGGCGGCTCTGGCTAATAGTTGCTGGGTGGTTTGGATGGCCTTGCCAGATTCTTCTGGCCTGCTACTGAACTTTACTCTGACCCTTCTTACACACACAGAACTGGACCCAAGGCAGCGAGGTTTGAGCAATTTTAAAATTCCTTGACATACATTTTATCATTCATGTTGCAGGGAGGGACCAGGTTGGCTCCTCCTGAATAAAAGAACTCATCAAATAAGGCTAATTTCCTAACTTCATTTGTCCCTGGGTGTGGACAACAAAAGACACTAATCAGATTGACATAAAGGATTTAACCTTTGTTTAGGGAGGCAAATGCAAAGCATTTACTCCCAAGTGTCATTGTTTTAGAGAAGATAGGATTTCTGCTCAGTTTCCCTATTTTACTAGTCCCAGGTTACTGGTCTATCATGCTTTCAATTTTCTCAAAATGTATTCTGGCACAGGAGAAAGTTGGTTTGCTGTACACAGAGTGTTTAACCCTTATATAACTGGCTTGGACCTCTACATAGCAAACTGCAGTCTATAAGTTCAATATGCAGCCTCCGGTTTTTCTAACCCAACGAGGTTTCAGCCAGTCTCTGAGTCAGACTCCTCCTCTCTTGGAGAATTTCAAAGTCCTGATGGCTTCCAGGTCCAGGGAGATTGCCTATTTGACAACCCTTGGGCCCTGCTTTTTGCCTTTTTACCAGTTTACTTCGTGGTAGAGCAGCAACCAGGCCTCTTTCAAGGGAGTGAAATAGAAGGGGATATCAGCCCAACCTGTGAGCCAGCTGCTCCACCTAGGATCTCCCAGGGGCACAGCCGGAGCATCCCGCAGAAATCCCGGAAGACGCTTCCCTTTTCCAGTGGTATGGACTCAAGCAGGGGGTTCACTGAATGTAGCCAGTAGCGAAGCGCTCACTGGCTTCTGCCTGCAGCTGCTGGCGCCCACAAGCACTGCCCCATAGCACATGTCTCACCGGTAGCGCCAGCACCTCATTGTTCTCCAGCTTAGCCTGAACCTTGGTGCCCAGCAGCAGCTGCTGCAGCTCCTGTAGGCTATCTTTGATCCACGAGCACGAGGCTACTACTCCACCAGGGGCTTATGGGCATTGCGGGCAGCTCAGGCATTCAGTCCCACCCCCTTCTTTGACCTGGGTCTCAGATACTGAGTCGGCCTGTAAAACAGTTCTAAATTACCAGGGGGGATGCGGATTCTACCTTTGTGCCTCCTCTGCTTTTCGAGCAGGAGTTTAGTTGGGTTTTTTTCGTTTTGTTTTTTTTTTTTGTTTTGTTTTTTTTATTCTTAGAAACCTTAATCCTTTAATGATTACCAAAAGTGAACATTCAGCAATTTTAGTTTAATATTTATGAACATATGTTAAATGTACTTTTATTCTTAAGACATATCTAGACATTTTATGATAAAACTAAGAACAGGTATCAGTCTGATTCAGCATTGGAAGGGTTTAAAGAATAAACCAAGGCAGACAAAGATTGTGCTTACAGTTATTTTTTTTTAACCTTGAATTTCATTGATAAGACCTGTTAGGATTACAGCCAGCAGCCTAACTGACAAAACCCCCGCCCCCATTGTCTCAGCCCAGGCCCATTGCTTTTCCTCACAGAGTCGGCCTGGAAATATAACGGGTGCAAAGTGAGGTTTCTTGTAGACAGAAAACCTGGAGACCATCTGAAATCCAGTTACTGATGCTTTCAGAATCCAGATGAGGGAGGAATGAAAAGACCTGGTTATGTTCTCTATGAGAGTTCTAATAAACAATTGAAAACAGCAAGTTAAACAAAATACAGTCACAGGCAGGTTTTCTTTCCGTCCTGTGGAGCTGTTCACCAAAGAGATAAGAAAACCATGAATAACAAGTTCTCTGAAATTTGCTACTTTGTTAATTTGCTAGGCAAAAAATTAACTTGAAAAGACATCTCTCTTGCTCTTTTATAAGCAATCTCAGAACTAAGAAATCTTGGAAATACAGCGATTTACAACCCAGGTAAGAGCAACTGATAGACAGAAATTGATATTAACTAAGTGGGCTGATTCTTTCGGTAATGGCAAGTAAAAGACTCTGAGATCTGCTTGAGATTCTTGCAGCCCATCACGAGTCCAGTCCAAACGTTCAGACAGATGAATTAACAGAAATGCAAAATAAATCAAAGTAGCTTCCACTTCACACAGACTAATATTGAGCAGCCAAAATAGACAAACACTTGTATTCACACTCTCTCGGTAGACTAGCCCAGACTGGAGCTGAGCAGATAAACAAAGCAATGCCCCACTCCGCAGATGAGCATGGGGGCACTCCTGGCACCCATGTCCCAGAACAGAATTCTCCACCAACCTTTTGGTGAGAACCTACCGGAGGAATTAAGACTGCATCCAGTCCCCCGCCCCTCGCTAGCAAATTGGCGAGTCCCACACAAACAAACAGCTGTTCACTCATGATTTCTCATTGTGTCGGCATTCATTCCAATTCCACAATCTCTATTGTACCCCTTTTCAAATTTTTTTAACAGGTTTACTTTGTCCCGACCTCATGATGTTCGGTGACGAGAGACAGACAAGGGAGGGGGTGACCTTTTTTCCCAAATCCTTACTCAGATTCCCGCCTGACCGAGGTCATGGAGCCACAGAAAGGAGAGGAGAAGGCAGGACCCCTCCCTCCACACTCACATACTTTTAACAAACATTCATAAGCAAAGGCATTTAGCTACCACAACCCACAATTTTTCCCAATTCAATCCGAACCTTAAAATTTTAGCAAATATTAACCATTTGTCAATCAGTAACATTTTTTTGAGAATAAACATCAAAATGCAAGACATGATTTTTATCATTTGAATTCAGTAAGCTTCAAGGTCCCAAGTTCCAAGCAGTTCTGGAAAACCACACCTGAGGCTGGCAAGCAGGTTTGGCCCAGCCCTTCATTTTAAAACGACCATAATGCTTACAGGAGTAGTTTGATTCTGTCCCATAACGTCCGTGCAGTAAGTCCACATAAAACAGAAAAAAAAAATACAAGCACAGACAAATACAGTCTTCCAACTCTATGGAAGCAAAACCAAAACAACCTTCCTACTCCGCGAAATCAAAACTACAGATTAGCTTAGACGATGTCCATGCGCCACTCCTCTCAGATTGAGGGGTTTCTCTGGCCCACCAGATGGAGGATCAGGGCGTCCCCCAAATCCTCACACCTGTGGGAGCCCAGTGCATCCCCCTAGTCCGTTATCGGCATTACAGATTTCACAAGTGAGCTCACACTGGACAGAACACACAGAAAACAACTGACAACACACAGTTACCGCGGTTTGTCAGACTCTCCGAATCGGGGTCTCTTTGAGTCTCAGGGGTTCCATATGAGCCCCCAAATGTTCGGCCCAGATTTTATGATCCCCAAGACAGACCACTAGGGAGCCGAGTCCGATGCAAAAGCATAAAGTCTTTTATTCAACCCCGGAACTTGGTCCTCCCACTGCCAACATTATTGGATGCAAGATAGAGCCCAAGGGAACAAAGAATTTATAGGGCTTGTTGTTGGAGGGTGGGGGCACACTCTGATCACTGATTTGGCTGATTCCAGTTGGTTGAGTGATGGCAGGGGGCTAGTGACGCAAGGGCAGGGTACAGCTAGGGTTCTTCTTACACAAAGTCAGGGGGTTGGCTAGCATATTCTTGGCCTTGGGCTAGGTTCCCCCGCAATTCCATTTGCTGAGATGAGGGTAGGCTGAGTAAGTGATACATGCTGAAGATTTATCTTGGATGAGGGGATAAGGACACAGCTATCAGTCCTGTTCTGTCCTTTCACAAAACCAAGATAGTGGTGATGGTAAATTTGGACTTTAAGCTGAATGAAGACAAGAGGGACAAAGACAGGAAGAATCAGATAATTGTATTTTACTACAGGAAGGGGAAAACCTCCAGTAAGCAAGCCAACAAATGCAGAAGAAGAAGTGCTGGAGTGTGCGTCTACCAGAGGTGATACCCAGGGTCTTCCAGAGGAACACTTAACAATGTGTATCCCTCTATTAAAAATGCTTCAGAAATGGGCATTATGAAAAGATGAAAACATTAATGGTCTCCGTGAATAAATACCAGGAAGGGAATAAAGGAAATGTGTTTGTATTTTTGCGAGTTTTCAGATGATGGGGAGGCATCTAAGGAGGAAGAAGTCATGTGAGAAGAAAGAAATGTAGAATTCTTTAATTGGGGCACCAGATAAGCCATTCCATAGTGAGCCAGACACTTAGAATAAGGACAAGGAGAAGACTGATTGGGGATTTTTCTCCTCAACACTTTCTCATACTCGCAAGGAAGCAAGAAGTTGATGTTTAACTTAGGTTTGGATTGGTGGGGTGGGATGGATGGTGGTGGTTGTAGTCATGAGGAGCAGGGTGTTCTGTTAGTGCTGGCAGTGTATAAGAATGAATTTGATTTCCTTTTTACATGGTAGACTATTGAAAATTGTGAAACTATTGAAAGTATGGTCATCTCAAGACCTGAATATTTATGACACAACTGCTCCAGTTTTTCCTTTAACAACTTCGACTAGAACAGCATTGCTGGATATTGGAGATACTAGTGAAGTGAGGTTTCACTCTAACTCTTTCACTGATGATTCACTTCATGTTACATTTGCCCCATTCCAAAGTGAGTAAATAGTAATAAGGGAAGTTGGGTATGGAGTACATGGGTATTATCTTCACAATTTTTCTGTAAATCTGGAACTATTCTAAAATAAAACATCCAGTAAAACAACACTCAAAATCCTAGAAATTGGTAGCACCTGAACATAGTGGAATGGACCTCTGAAATGATGGGGGAGTATGGGAATTGTCTTAGAGGAAACACACCTACCTGCCATATGCTGAACTATAATGGAACTAGAGGAAATGAGGAGAGAGAGAGGGGACAGTTAGGGAAAAATTTTAGGAGTTAAGAGGAAGGTCTCTGTTCCATAACCAGAGTGAGATTTATGCATCCTCTGCCACCGCCGCCCCTCCTGGATGGTGAAGCTGAGGCTTTGTGATGTCAAGCCACACCATGGCAACCACTGATTTTGGGCAACCAGAGCTAAAGTGAGTGGCTCCTCATTAACCTAAAGCGTATATATACAGGCCAGGAACTTTTGAGTAGTGTCTGTTGCCTCAAGATAGCCAAACTTACTAAGAAGATATTATAGACCAGTGGAGATAAGGAATAAGACTCCAAACTCAAGGATGGATGAAGAAACTGCAAGTCCTCAAGTGAATTAGAAGTCAGTTTCTCAACTGGATGTGGAAGAAGTGGATAAAGTCAGAATACCTTATTCAAATGCTGCCCCTTCCCCAGTAATTCTGCACCCAAGAATCTGGTCTTGTGATTTTTGACCACAGGCAGTTCCTCATTCAATCCATTGTCATTCATTTAAAAGCCCATTTCCAAATCAATTTCCAATTTCTTCCCCCAAACCAATGTCTTTCTGTGTTTAACTTTTTTCCAACCTTCATAACCAAGATAGTGGCTATGGTAAATTTGGACTTTAAGCTGAATGAAGACAAGAGGGAGAATTACAGAAAGAATCAGAAAATTGTATTTTACTACAGGAAGGTTAAAAACTCCAGTTAGCAAGCAAACGAATGCAGAAAAAGAAGTGCTGGAGTGTACATCTACCACAGGTGATACTCAGGTTCTCCCAGGGGAACACACTTAATAATGTGTATTCCTCTATCAACAATGCTTCAGAAATGCGCATTATGAGAAGATGAAAACATTAATGGTCTCCATGAATAAATACCTGCAAGGGTATAAAGGGAATATGTTTGTATTTTTGTGAGTTTTCAGATAATGGGGAGGTTGCTAAGGAGTGGGAAGTCATGTGAGAAGGGAGTAATGAAGAATTCTTTAATTGGGGCACTAGACAAGCCATTCCATACTGAGCCAGGCACTTAGAATAAGGACCAGGAGAAGACTGAAGGGGGATTTTTTCCTCAACACTTTCTCATCCTGGCAAGGATGAAACAAAGCTGATGTTTAATTTACGTTTGGAATGGGTGGGTGGGATGGATGGTGTTGGTCGCAGTCATGAGAAACAGGGTTGTTGTGTTAGTGCGGGGAGTGTATAATAATGAATTTTATTTCCTTTTTACATGGTAGACTATTGAATATTGTTAAATTATTGAAAGATTGGGTAGCACAAGATCTAAAGTTTTATGCCTCTACTGGTCCAGTTTTTCCTTTAACAACTTGGTCTAGAACAGCATTGCTGGATATTGGACATATTAGAGAAGTGAGGTTTCACTCTAACTGTTCACTGATGATTCACTTCATGTTACATTTCCCCCAAGCCCAAGTAAGATATTAGTAATAAGGGAAATTGGGTATGGTGTACATGGTTATTATCTTCACAAGTTTTCCGTAAATCTGGAACTATTCTAAAATAAAACATCTATTAAAACAACACTCAAAATAATAGGAAATGGTAGCAACTGAACATGCTGGAATGGACCACTGAAATGAGGTGGAGTTTGGGAAGTGGCTTAGAGGAAACACCACTTCCCTGCCATATGCTGGACTATAGTAGAACTAGAGGAAGAGAGAGAGAGAGAGAGAGAGAGAGAGAGAGAGAGAGAGAGAGAGAGATCAGAGATAAGTTTGGGAAAAATTTTAGGAGGTAAGAGGAAGGTCTCTTTTCTATAACCTGAGCGTCTGAGATTTCTGTATCCTCTGCCACCCCTGCCCCTCCTGGATGGTCAACCTGAGGCTTTGTGATGTGAAGCCACACCATGGCAACCACTGATGATTTTGGGCAACCAGAGCTGAAGTGAGTGACTCCTCATTAACCTAAAGAGTATATATAGAGGCCAGGACCCTTTAAGTGGAATCTGTTGCCTCAAGATAGGGAAACTTAATAAGATTATATTGTACACTAGTAGAGATAAGGAATGAGTTTCCAAACTGTGGGAAACTGTTTGTTGCCTTCACTATCTGATAAGCATAGACAGAGAACTCCCTGAAACCCCCGAAGGCTGGGTGCCTTGGAAGCCCTAGCAAAGCTTGGAGCTAGGCATCACCTCCTCTCTTTGTCCAGACAGTGGTAGCTGAAACTACTCCCCCATTTATTATTATGTAAATCCTTGCTGATGGCCTTGTCTGCTTGTTATTAGGTGGTCACCTGCCTAAGGTCTATGCTATGGGTGCATCCAAGATCAATAAAAGCTCGGTGAGGCCTGAGCACGGAGGAAGTCCTTCGGGACTTGCTGCCTGGTCCCCCAATATTGGAAAATTATCTCATGTCTTTTTCTCTCATTTGTTGTGTGGCTCCTCTTTCAGATACCGAACCATACTCCACAGGGGACATGGAAGGAAACAATCAACATCTGGAGCCCGACGGGTAATCTGGAAGTGCAGGTCTCCCTGGAAAGCAAAAAGGAAGTGTTCACCGAAAAGGTGTGGAAAACTCACCGAAAAAATGTGAGGGGGATTCTACTGCATGCAATTGCCAGGATCAACTACAGAAGCCCAGGTCTGTAAGTACACTGGGATCGTTTTATTGACCAGGCTAACAAATGGGGCAGGATTTGGCTTTGAAAAAGTAGATTCAGCTTTAAAAAGGTATATTTGGCTTTTTAAAACTAAGAAACTTTATTATAGGGTTTTGATTTGCATGTTTAAAGTGTAAAAATTTTAGAAGGTTATCTTTGACAGTTTTTGCATGTTGTAATAGAACTTAACCTTTGTTTTTCTTGAAAAAGGTACTCTTTTAGATCAGGCTGAAAAAAGAGTGCCATGGTCATCTGAATGTGTTTTCTTATCCAAATTAAAATCTTAATTTATATTTGGAATCTATCTGTAATAAGAAATGAAACCCCACTGCTGAATCTCTCTCTGGTTTGGAGAGATTCAAAGGTGGCAGGAGAGCGCAGAGCTATAAGCTCTCCCGCAATGAGATTACTTAATGTTCTGTTTAAAAACTACCTGAGGACATGCTGGGAAGTGCAGTCTAGCCAATGTCACCTTGAGTGCTAGCTATTACTTTGGAAAGCAAAAAAGGGAAAAAAAAAAAAACTTTAAAATCTGTTTTTCTATTAAGCATGACTTTGGGAACAAATACGCCATCTGAGTCATTTGCCGAAACTTCCCCCAAAGCAGGATGAGGTGGAAAGGAAAAGGGAGCACATGGCGATCCAATATGGATGCCTACTCTAACTTAAAGTCTCCTTCTCATAATTGAAATGTTTTAAAAAATTTAAAATGTGTCTGGGATTTCTGTTCACGTGTAAAGAGAAAACTTTGATTGGAACTAATCCGCTCTCGTTCCTGTTAGGGTAGGTGGCTCAGGAGACTGCCCAAGAAATAGAGTCCAGTGAATCAGAAAACAAAGAAAAGGAAAAGGTTTATTATGCATCACCGGGAGACCCAGGTACCCCCAGGACAGGGCACGTGGATTCATGCCAACAGGGAGGGGGGCGCTTTTTTTATACTGCAGTTGGGTGAGGGCTGGGACATGCGCTGAGGTATTCAGTTGAGGAAGTTTCAGCTGCAGGGGTTCATGGAGAAGCCAGTATCTGTGTCTGGCACGTTGACCTTTGAGAAATTCCAGGGGAAGTCCATTGTCTCATTACATGTCTGCATGTATCCGATCCTGGGCTCTCTCTGACCTAACATAGAGGCCTTTTGGTGATGGGGGGGGCGACTCTTTCTAGGTACTTTCAGCAGACAACTGGCTTCGAGGGGGGGCGGATTTAAAGGCCAGGGATAGTCAGAGGCAGATCGCAGGCCAGCCGAGCATAGGGATGGAGCAGGAGCTGATTCACAGTCACCCGTGACATCTCCATTATCCGGGAGTGGATGAACTTGAGGAGGCAGGGGGCTAGGAGAAAAAAAGACACAGATGAGAATCAGGGGCCCTATCATAGGTAGGACCCAGGTAGCTAAGGAGCTTTGGAACTAGCGGGAAGGAGAGTTGTCCTGGAAGTGTCCTGCATGTAGTTCTTCACTCAGCTTAATCAGGGTCTGTACATTTACGTTTTGCTCCACTACTCTGGACTCATTGATGCAGTAACAGCATTCTTCCTGAAGGAATATGCATGTTCCTCCTTTTTCTGCAGTCAGAGGGTCTGAGGCGAGCTGGTTCCGTAGGGCTACTTGGGCTACTGATGTCACTTGCTGCTGTAGGGAGGCTAAAAGAGGCGGTAGTAGACTCCAGGGCTAACTGGAGCTTGTCATTAAAGTACTGAGCAGTGACCAGACTATTTACAAGGGGCCCCCAGTGAGGCCTACTGAGTAAGCAATACTCACCCCTAAAATGACAGGGAGGAAGGCAGCCCGGCGGGTCCAGGGATGGGATGGAGGGAGCAACCAGTGAGCTCCGACTCTCCATACAAGGTTAGTTGGGGAATTACTGTGACCACGAAGCAACGCCCAGTGTCAGAGGAGTTCATGCAGTTCCTTATGATGCCGTTGCACCAAAAGAAGGTACCTGGGTTGGCCTTGGTGAGACTGGCTGCGGTGTGGTATGACAGTCTCTCCCGTGGCAACCCCATAGGTGTTGCCATCTTGATTACATCTCTCTGGGTTCCGCTGATTGTAAGCAAAACAGACATAGGGTCAGCCAGCATTGGACACTGACTGGATGTCGACAGCCATCTGGATCTTTGTCTGACATCCGAACAGAGGGTAGTCCTGAGATCCTACCTGCCGGGTGACATGTTTGCTGTCTGGTAGGAGGTTTCACTGACCTTGAACCTCCATACATAAGCGGGTGGGGGTGGGTGTAGGTTGCTCAGGGCCGGGAGGAGAAGGAAGGAGGAGTAGAGGGCGGTTAAGGCAGACCTTAGTGGGGCCCAACACCTCACATTTATAGAAGTCATGCTGCTCCGGGGTTCTCTTGAGTCTGGAGAGGCGGTGCCAGGACAGGTCGTCAAGCTGGGGTTGCCAAGCAGCTTGGCAGCAGTGGGGGCTGTGAGGATTACAGTGTGAAGTCCTGTCCGCCTGGGCTCCAAGGCTTGTGGTTGTAGGTTCTTAAGGAGGACCGAGTCACCAGGGTGAAGGGCTGGTCTTGGGAGCCTTGGTCGGTCGGCTCTGGCTTGGGCAGAAGCCTGAGCAATTGCCTGGTTAAAGATAGATATGGGAGATACTTATCCAGGGGAGGGGGATTGGAAAGAAGACGGTGTTTGAGCAAGAAGAGTCAAAAGGGCTCAAGAAAATGGGGCTTCTTGGTGTAATCAGAGGTTGGTCAGGGCCATGGTCAGGAGGTCCGGCCAGGAGCTGTGAATTTCTTGAGAGAGTTTAGTTAGAGTGTTCAATAGGTTGGAATTGAGTGGCTATGATGAGGGTTCGAGCCAGTGACAGAAATCCAGCAGGATGTAGACGAGGAGGGATTGATGTTCGAGAGTAGATGGAAAGTTCTGTTGATGAGAGTGGGCATAGGAGTAGGTCCATGGTTTGTAAAAAGAGAGTGACACTAGAGGATTTCCCATCCCAGACAGTAGAATTGATGACTCCCTCATCATCCCATGTCCGTTTCACCTGAAAATATGAAAAACCTGAGCAAAATTGTAGGGTCCCTTGCCAGGTAAGAGCCTGTGAGGAATGATGGGTCATCCGGTCCTGGATGGTGTCCCCGAAGAAGATGGTGGGAGGCACTCGGTGAGCCTCAGATAGGTAGGTATTGCAGTGAAAGCGGGAGAAAATGTTCGAATGCGCTGATATCCAAGGGAAAATGGAAGGAGCAGTGGAAGCCAGGGACCTGGATATGAGGCTGGAGAAAAGGCAGGGAGGGAGGGAGCAGGTTGTGCAACCTGTTCCCAGGCCTCTAGCCACTTGGATTTTAAAGTTGCTGCATTTTTCCTTTGGGGAGGGTGGAGGAGGATGGTTCAAGGTCAGAGAAGATTTCAGTTCAGAGGAGGGGACAGTTGTGGCGGAGAGAAGTAGAAAAGGCGTTCACAGCGAAGACTGAGCTAGGCAAAGACTGAGCTAGGCAAAGACTGAGCTAGGCTACTGTGGTCTGGGACAACAGGGCCCCATGACGGGATGCTTGGCAGTGGAGGATCAGTGTCCCTCTAAAGGGAGGGGGCCAGGAGTGGAAGGAGCAGGGAAGATGAAGGGCTCAGAGTGATCTGCAGAGTGGCCACTAGGATGTTGAGGATGTCTCATCCTAACAGGGGCATGGGGCATGCTATCATCAAGGAGGCAGGGAAGGGGTCCAGTGGCCAGAAGGCAGGTGGATTTTCCATCAATATACATGTCCGAGATCTTGGAAGGATAAAGGGGCCCTAAAGAGGATGGCAGGACAGAGAAGGCAGCCCCCATGTCTACCGGGAAGGTGACCTACTACCTTCATTGTGACCCGAGGCTCAGCGAGGGTGATTGGAGTCATCGAGGCTGGGCTTCTTCAATCTTCAGCCAGTTCCAACATGGCCATCAGGTGGGTCCTGGCCTGGAAGGGTGTCCCCCCTATCCTGAGGCGTAGAAGGCCCACCACTTTTTCCAGGGCAGTCACTTTTCCAGTGACCATTTTGACTGCATGCAGAGCAGGAATTGGTCGGAGCTTGGGGCCAGGGGCACTGCATTGCCCAGTGGCCTTCATTTCCGCATTTTAATCATTCTCCGGTGGCCTTCTTCTCATTGCACCCACACCGCTCACAGCCCCCTTAGGGCCATGGGGGCTGCCATCAACCTCAGAGCCACAACTAAGGCGTGACTGCAGTTCTATTTCCTGTTGAAGGCAGGCCTCCCATTCTGACTGTGCCTGCTCCTCCAGGGCATTAAGAACCTTCAAGGCCATTTTTCACTGGACCTCGGTCCTGGGTTTGAGGACTAATAAAGACCTTAAAGGTCGGATTAGAGAGTGGGGGGCATAGATTCAGACTATGCCCTCAGTTCCTGGACTGGACTATGGCAGGGGTAAAATGGGCGCAGAAATGGAAGAGGCTGTTTTGGAGTTGACGTTCTTAGGATTTGGGCTCTAGGGGAGAAGGAAGCTTCCCGTTAAGAAGGTCTGAAGAGGGCACAGTAGCAACCTCTTGCAAAGGGAATTGGCCGGCCACCTGTGAACTAAAGTGTTGGCAGTTATGGGGGCGGAGTTTCAGTGGAGCGCACAGAGGAAGATGGGCAGTTAGATCTACCGAGTGCACTACGTGGGGTCCAGGTTACTAAGGCAGGCCTGTTAGAGAGGTGGAGAGCACGGGAGAGGTGGTCTGGGTGGGCTTGGGAGAGGATTTGGCAGTTGAGTTTAAAAGCCTCAACCTCCCAGGGCCAGAATGGAGGAGGAAGGACAGAAGGAAGGTAGAGCCTATGGAAGCGTGTGTGTACCGACTGGGAAAGCAGGAAGGGGAGGCAGGGGACCTGAGTTTCCGGCTCCCACAGCGGCTACGGCATTAGCCGCTGTGGCAGTGCGTGGACGGAACAACTACGTGGCGGCGTAACGAGGCACAGTGGCAGCGGAGTCATGCAGGGGCATGGGGTTATAAAAGGCGGTTTGAGTTTTCGGTTGCTGTGGGGCTGGCGGAAGAGGGGAGGCGGGATCAGGAGACGGGGTCAGGAGGCAGTGGAGAAGGCATGGCTGGAGGCGGGTCCAGGAAGGAGGAGGAGAGAGGGTGGACAGACTGGGCATGAAGCCGGAGGGAGAACAGGCGACTTTCGACGGGGGCATTTGCGGTGGTCTCCGGTGAAGGGGAGTGGGAGCACGCGGAGACAATGATGATGGTTATGGTGCTGGTGGTGTCACCCACATACAGCACATGAACCCACCCCTACACGCACCGCACACACTCGGGGCTCGACGGTGCAGGGACAGCCTGGAGGGAGGAGGAAGGGCGGAACCAGGAGAGATGGCAGAAGGAACTTTGGGGGACGGAAGTGAACGCAGAGAGATGGAGAGAGGCTGAGAGAGAGACTGAGAGAGAGAGACTTGGGCAAATTTCCCAGTTCTCTGGCAGAAATTACTGAGATTGGTGTGACGGTAAAGTCAGGGTCCCGTTTTCATACTGAGGCCATGCTACTTTACAGAAAATGGACGCAGGTCTGGGACAGGCCCCGTGTTTAGCCAGATCGGTGAGCCGGCACACTAGACATGTGCTCAGGTCAGGTTTGGAATTTGGATTCCCCATGCTCGATACCCGTGGCCTGTAGCGGGGCTAAAGGCTGGCATCCCAGTGGTTTAACCCATGCTACGGAGGGACGGAGGGACCATGGGTGTGTTAGAGGCCTCCCGGCTACCCACCCCAGGTCCGGAGGAGCCCTCCTGGAAGGGTCCGGAGAAGCAATCTCTGACGTGGCCACATTTTACAGATAGAGATGCCCGCGGGCAGGCGGCCACATGGGACCAGCACTGGGGTGGGGCTGGACTCACTGCTGAGGCTGCCAAACTGGGAAAAGTTGCCGAGCTGAAGAGATGAGGTCCTTATGGGGCCAGAGCCACTAGGAGGGAGGGGAGGGCACCCCAAGCCATGGAGGGACGGCCAAAGGGAGTGCTCGAACCACCAAGGTATCTAGGCACCAAATGTTAGGTTAGGGCTCAGGAGACGGCACAAGAAATAGAGTCCAGTGAATCAGAAAAGAAAGGAAAGGAAAAGGTTTATTCTGCGTCCCCTGGAGACCCACGTACCCCCAGGACAGGGCACGTGGATTCACGCCAACAAGGAGGGGGGGCGCTTTTTTTATACTGCAGTTGGGTGAGGGGTGGGGATATGTGCTGAGGTATTCAGTTGAGGAAGATTCAGCTGCAGGGGGTCGTTGAGAAGCCAGTATCTGTATCTGGCACGATGACCTGTGAGAAATTCCAGGGGAAGTCCATTTTCTCATTACATGTCTGCATGTATCCGATCCTGGGCTCTCTCTGACCTAACAGTTTGGATTTAGGACATTTAGATAGAGTTTTGAGCTGGAATTTCTTTACAAATGTGCAGAATAAAACCCAAGACTGATTATTTCCTAAAGAAAATGGCGAATTTGACCCACGGTAGAAATTCTAGCAACAAGATTGGTATTTTTCCATAATAATGTTAATGAAGCCTATTCCAAAGCTAACTTTAAGACCTCCACAAGGAAAATCAGTAAAATTGTCTCTGTTACAAAAATTTGCTAAATTAATTGCCTTGAAATAATTGAATTTGAATCTCAAAAATTATTAAAATCTCTAATTATAAGAGATTTTAATATAAGTTCTTCAGATAATATCTATCCTTAGAATATATATATATATATATATATATATATATATATATATATATATATATAAATCTAAGTAACCCAGTAAAAAAAAGGCCCTTTGTTTATTGATAAGAGTGGCCAAAACATTTCTAATGAGAAAAGGGGCTAGTTGCTTCCCGCCTGTAGCAAATTCTTAAAGAATGTGGTCAATTTACATCTGATTGGTCCAGGGTAGGCCAAACCTGTATTTCCAGGGAAAACATCCCTCCCCTTTCTCCCCCAGGCCAATTTTGAACCTCCCCACCTTCAAGCAAGACTCAGGAAACAATGTAGCTACAACCTTGTTTCTTGACCTTCCCTAGAGGAAAAAATTATGGTCCTTTTAAAATCAAAGGCTAGGCCAGGCCTGCCTTGCCAGCCTCAAATGTGGTTTTCCAAAGCTGCTGGGAAATTTAAGACCTTGGAGTTTATACCTAGGTTTCTTGAAGTGACATAATACTGAATTAAATGAGATCTGAGTATTCCTTGTATAAAATCTAGAGGACAGTATTAAATCTGTTGGTTGATTCTGTCTTGCATTTTTAAAGTTTAGTCTTAATGTTACTGATTGAGAAATCCTGAATATTTGACTTGCCAACTAAGAGTTTAAGATTCGGATTGAATTGGGAAAAATTGTATAATTATAATAGCTAAATGCTTAAAAAATGTTTTATTTTTAAGAAAATAATTTTTGTTTTCTCTGAAAAAATTAGAATTCAAAATATGTTGCTTATTGATGTGATTAAAAAAAGAGGATTAATTTTTAAGATCTCAACTGAAATTTTTAATACAAAAACCAGTTTAAATTTGATTAATATTCTTTAAGATAATTATAAAGGGTATAAATGGCTAATGAGATTTCTGTTTGTCTACAATATAATGTTGCTCATCTATCTTTTAGGGGTTTTGGTTTGCTCTGTCAAAGAACAGTGTACACAGCCGCCCATTTGAGCTGTGTGACTTGGCAGCCGCCAAGTTGGCCGCATGGCTCACTGCGTGCCTGTGGGCTGCCATCTTGAAACAACAAAGGCCCCGCCCTCTGATTTAGCCAATCACAAAAGGAATGTCTGCTCACTGAGGCAGGATGGGATTTCAGGGGTGGAGTTTTAAGGCAGAGGTTTACTATGGAAATGGGGATGGGGCAGAAAGTGTGCTTGCCTCTCAGATTTATTAAGTACTATTTTTAAGAAGATATTTTTAATGCTTAATAAATTAGCAATCATGGTCTTAATATAATTTCAGTGGTATGATAGACCAATGTTTTCAGCACTTGGCTTCATGAGGGCTGACAATATAGCTCATATTTCTTAAAAGGCTTGTAGATGCATTTTTAAAAGATATCTTAAATTCTCAGTAGAACCACAGTTATGCGTATATCATAAACAAATTAAGAGTAATTGATTCCATGGTCAAGACTAGGTCCTATTATGTTGAGAACTGCTTAAAAAGTGTTGAACATGTTTTAATTAGATATGTATTTGGAAGTTTTTCCTGAGTGCAATATTTCAAAATATAAAATGCTTGCTTTCATAAAGAATTTCTGCCGAATAAAAGAAGGAATTGATTTAGTAGTAGCAAAGACTTTATTTAAACTAGCAATGTCTTTTATTTAAACGCTCCTCACCGCTGCATTTTAAATTAGGCTGGAAGTGAAGCTGGGTTTGCAAGTCGTGTATCAAAATAAAACTTTACTAAATTTACTAATTTTGTAAGCAATTGAATCCTAGTAATATAAAATTCTTCTAAAAAGTTACTGAAGGCTTCCCATGATCCCTCTGTATATGCAAATCAGCGAAAGGGTATAATCTTTAAAAATATGCTTGCTAACATTTACAGATTGTTGTCAAAATACTAAATCTGATTTGTCACCATAAATGAAAAATCACTTGAAATATATAGCTTTGCTACAGTATTTGTTAAAATCTCAAAAGGCAACCATGTTCCTTACATTTGTTGCTTGTGTGAGGAAGAAAACTGTCGGGAAGAAATAAAAGATGTTTCCTTCAGATGTCTAACTAAAAGTAAAAATCAATATATTGGGCCTCATAAGCTAAATTAAATAATTTGTGTTTTGACTCCTTAAACAAAGTGTATGTAAATTTACTTAAAGACTAATACCAGAAATTTAATTAATGTCATTTACTGTCCATAAATTAGGACAAGTAATGTTATAAGAATAAATGTTATTTCAAACTGACTTAAATTAGCAAATTGGGCTAAGTGGATATACAGGGGAACTTATCTGTTAACTATTAAAATATAAACTACTACAATTTTTAAATAAGACCTCCATCATTATACCAAAAATACTAGGCAGGAACCAATTCCTGGAGCTTTAACTGTTTTTACTGATGGGTCATCTAATGGGAAATTTGCCTATCATACTATAAATTCTGACCGAGTCATACTGACCAGTCATACTTCTGTGCAAAGAATTGAGTTAGAAGCTATTAAGGCTGCGTTGCAAGATTTCCAACAGCCTGATAACATTATTTCTGATTCCTCTTATGCTTCAGGCCTAGTAAATAGAATTGAAACTGCCCGGGTGAAATGCCTTAGTGACCAAAGTTTATTCTTACTATTTAAGTAAGTTCAACAGATTGTGCAGCAGACAAGATACCCTTTTTATATCACCCACATCAGGGCTCACAGCATATTACCTGGCCCATTAACTAAGGGAAATGCACATGCTGATCAATGGGTTGCTTTATTAAAAGAGGCTTCAGAGTCTCATCAGCTTTTAAAAATTCCAACTTGAAAAACAAAAAAGGGGGATGATGGAGAAATCACCTTCGGGAAGGCTGCACCTAGCTTTAATTACTCTAAATTTTTTCACTTGTGATGCTGATGGAAAGACACCTATGGAGCTACATTGGTGTCAGAATAAAACAAAAGAAAATGGTCTAGTTAAATGGAAGGATCCCGAATCTGGTTTATGGAAGGGACCTGACCCATTATTAAGTTTTGGCAGAGGGTACGCTTGTATATTCCCAGAGAAGTTTTCCAAACCCGTATGGATTCCTGCTAGAAATATTAAACTGCATCAGGAGTCTAGCCAGACTGAAGATCTTGCACCTGGAGCCATAACATGTAGCAGTAAACAATCAACTACCTCAGCCACAGAGAGCAGTGACTCCAAGCAGTCCACTGAAGATGAGGAACAGGAGGAAGACAAACCAGACAACCAACAGCCCAGAGACCACCTGGGGCACGGTAAAGTGAAGTACGGTAACAATTAATTCAGGTAAAAACTATAATTTCATACTGGTCTTAGAAGGCACATTTTTACTTTACCTGGGAAGGACAGCATAGCTATCCCAAAGTCAGAAGGCTCCAGTTATTATGTCAACTCAGTGCTCTGGAGACCCAGAACTGTAATTTAGATAGCATGCTGTCTCTGTTTCTGTTAATTGTTTTTTTTTTGTTGTTTTGTTTTTTGCTAACTAGGTTCCTCATTTGAAACCTTGAGACAGCCAGTTTAAAATTAAGTTGTCATGACCTTGAGCAAAGAATATTCTTACATGGTATTATTCTACAAGTTTTAGTAATAATTTTTGATGCTTTACAACAGTATATTGTGCATTTATCCCAAACAAATTTACAAATGAATTTGAATATTTTACATGACGGGATTTATTCCTTTCCACTGTGCGGAAGGCCTCCTGAGGAAGGCACTTAAGCATTCTGTATTGACCTATCTTGACTTTTTTTGTCAAGAGGAATCCAATTGCCTACAGCTGTTACCTGAGCTCTCTATTCAAGCTGGGATCATGAAAAGCTGGTACCATGGATCTGTCTCTTTCCCAATGGCGTAAGTTGGGCCCTCTCTGGAGAAGAAACCTGGGTTCCCTATGATCAATGCCGGGTCCTCGCCAGCAGGCGGGGAGATCCAAAGGCAGTTGCTGGGCATGGAGGCCAGAGGGACACAGGTTAACAAGGAGACAGAACTGAACCTCACAGCACCCTACTTGGCCCAGAGATGGTTGATAGTCAAAGATGGGTAAGACCCCAAAGCGTGGGGCGACCTAAGACAGGCACAGCCTGGGGCCAGGAGGAGAAAACTTTGGGTGCAACAAAGGAGGGACACAGACCCCCCCCCAATGGTGCACAGGCTTGACACTCGCCCCTTCTGAGGAAGGTCTCCTGTCCCCATGGCTGCTTCTTGCTTCCCATGCCCAGCCCAGATCAGGAACCAAATAAAAGAAGAGATTTGGTCCAGCTGAAGTCAGAATCCAGGTAAACGGAGGCTTGGCTAACAGACCCTTTGTCTAAATCTAGCCTAACAACAGTAATGCTCAGAGCCTTCACAAGGATGTAAAGTGATCCTCTGAATTAATATTTACAGTGTAAATTAAGATTATTGTTAAAATATTAAATATGACAGCAAATAGTTTTCAAATTAATTAAATTCAAGTTTACAAATTAATTACATATGGCTAATTTGAAATAAGTAATTATTCAAAAAGTATTAACAAAAATTTTCATTTGATGGTAAACATGCTATGCACCTAAAGCATGTTCAGGTTCATTTTTTTGCGTGCAAAAAATTGTTATTTCAAGCTATCTAGACTGCATTATAAAATTTCCAAGAAGTCTCCTAATTAAATCAAAAAAAGGGGGGGATAGTGGAAAAATATAGTGGAAGAATACCATGTAAGGAAATAGATCCTGTAACTAAATTACATATTTAGAGAAAAAAATTTTTCGTTTATAATGCTAATAGTGAGAAACCCAGAAAAAACACACATTATGCTAGGGTAGGCCAGGGAAAGATCATGTTAAAGAAAAGACCCAAGTAAGGTTTTTTTTTTCCTTTAACATTTGGTCGAGAATATGTTTGTATACTTTCAGAGAACAGCTACAAGACCATGTGGATTCCTGTAACAACGGATCACAGAAAGCCAACCACAAAGACAGAAGAGACAGTTCAGACATGGAGATGGTGGAAGACGCCTTGCCATGCTAGCAGTCAGCAGCTGTGCAGCACTGCAGGGTGCTCAGGAACAGACCAGAAAGGACCGGACCTGAATTTTCCACCATCCAGAAACAAGATTTCATTGCTGGCATGTACACATGAACTTTTGGACATTGAAACATGGACTCATAACTTTAGGACATTGAAATTGGGACTTGATTATTTTTGAAAGAAAAAATAAGGGGGAGATGTGGGAAACTGTTTATTGCCTTCACTATCTGATAAGCATAGACAGGGAACTCCCCGAAACCCCCCAAAGGCTGGGTGCCTTTGAAGCCCTAGCAAACCTCAGAGCTAGGCGCCACCTCTGTTTGTCCAGACAGTGGTAGCTGAAACTACTCCCCCATTTATTATTATGTAAATCCTTGCTGAGGGGCTAGTGTGCTTATTACTAGGGGGTCACCTGCCTAAGGTCTATGCTATGGGTGCATCCGAGATCAATAAAAGCTTGGTGAGGCCTGAGCACAGAGGAAGTCCTTCGGGACTTGCCGACTGGTCGCCCAATACTGCAAAATTATCTCTTGTCTTTCTCTCTCCTTTGTTGTGCGGCTCCTCTTTCAGATACCGAACCCTACTCCACGCGGAACATGGAAGGAAACAATCAACACAAAACACAAGGATGGTTGAACGAACTGCAAGCACAAAAGTGAATGTATGTTTGCATTGGGGGGGGGGGTGGGATGGATGGTCATGGTCGCATTCATGAGGAACTGGGCGTTTGGTTAGTGCTGGCAGTGTATAATAAAGAATTTGAATTCCTTTTTACATGGCAGACTATTGAATATTGTTAAACTATTGAAAGGATGGTCAGCTCGAGATGTGAAGTTTTATGCCACAACTGGCACAGTTTTGCTTTTAAAATCATGGTCTAGAACAGCATTGTTGGATATTGGAGATACTGACGAAGTGAGGTTTGACTTTATTTCACTTCTGGGGAGGGATCTAAGGAGGGGGCAGGCATGTGAGAAGGGAGTAATGTACAGTTCTTTAATTGGGGCAACAGACAAGCCATTCGATACTGAGCCAGACACTTAGAATAAGGACAAGGAGAAGACTGAAACGGGATTTATCCTCAAAACTTCCTCATACTGGCAAGGAAGAAAAGAAGCTGATGTTTAATTTAGGTTTGGATTGGGTGGGTGGGATGGATGATGGTGGTTGCAGTCATGAGGAACAGAGTCTTCTTTTATGCTGGCAGTGTACCATAATGAATTTGATTTCCTTTTTACATGGTAAACTATTGAATATTGTTAAATTATTAACAGGATTCTCAGCTCAATATGTTAAGTTTGATGCCACAAGTGGTACAGTTTATATTAAACAACTTGCTCTAGAACAGCATTGGTGGATATTGTTGATATTAGAGAAGAGAGGTTTCACTCGGTTTCACTGCTGATTCACTTCATGTTACATTTGCACCATACCTAAGTAAGATATTAGTAATAATGGAAATTGGGTACGGGGTACATGAATATTATCTTCCCAATTTTTTGAATCTGGAACTATTCTAAAATAAAACTTTTATTAAAACAACACTCAAAATAATAGGAAATGGTAATATCTGAACATAGTGGAATGGACCACTGAAATGACTGTGGAGTTTAGAAAGTGGATTAGAGGAAACACCACCTCCCTGCCATATGCTGGATACAGTGGAACTAAAGGAAGAGAGAGAGAGAGAGAGAGAGAGAGAGAATTGAGAGAAAGGTCAGTTTGGGAATAATTTTAGGAGTTAAAAGGAAGGTGTCTGTTCTATAACCAGAGTTTCTGAGATTTCTGTATCATCTGCCACCCCTGTCCCACTTGGATGGTCAAGCTGAGGCTTTGTGATGTCAAGCCACACCATGGCCAAACTGATCTTAGGAAAAGAGACCTGAAGTGAGTGGCTCCACATTAACCGAAACATAATAAATAGAGGCCAGAACCCTTTCAGTAGTGTCTGTTGCCTCAATATAGCGAAACTTAATAAGCTGATAGTGTAGACTAGTAGAGATAAGGAATAAGACTCCAAACACAGGATGGAAGAAGAAACTGCAAGGCCAAAATTGAATTTATGTTTGTATTGGGGTCATAATGGCTGGCTGGTGGTGTTCGCAGTCATGAGGAACAGTTTGTTATGTGAGTGCTGCCAGTTTATTGTAAAGAATTTCATTTCCTTTTTACATGGCAGACTATCGAATATTCTTAAACTATTGAAAGGATCGTCAGCTCAAGTTGTGAAGTTTTATGCCACAACTGGTCCAGTTTTTCCTTTAACAACTTGTTCTAGAACAGCATTGCTGGATATTGGAGGTACCAGAGAACTGAGGTTTCACTCTGTTTCACTGATGTTTCACTTCATGTTAAATTAGCTCAATACATAAGTAAGTCATTAGTAATAAGGGAAATTGGGTATAGTGTACATGGTTATTACTTTCACAACTTTTCTGTAAATCTGGAACGATTCTAAAATAAAACATCCATTAAAACAACGCTCAAAATCCTAGGAAATGGTATCAATTGAACATAGTGGAATGGACCACTGAAATGACGGGGGAGTATGGGAATTGTCTTAGAGGAAACAACAACTCCCTGCCATATGCTGGACTATAATGGAACTAGAGGAAATGAGAGGAAGAGCGAGGACAGTTTGGGAAAAATTTTAGGAGTTAAGAGGTAGGTCTCTGTTCTCTAAGCAGAGTGTCTGAGATTTCTGCATCCTTTGCCACCCCCGGCCCTCGTGGATGGTCAAGATGAGGCTTGTGATGGCAAACCACACCATGGCAACCACTGATTTTGGGCAGCCAAGGCTGAAGTGAGTGGCTCCTCAATAACATATAAAGTATATATAGAGGCCAGGACCCTTTGAGTAGTGTCTGTTGCCTCAAGATAGCGAAACTTAATAAGACGATAGTCTAGACTAGTAGATATACGGACTAAGACTCCAAACACAAGGATGGATGAAGAAACTAAGTCCAAATTTCAATTTATCTTTGTATTGGGGTGGGGGGGGTGATATGGATGGTCGGGGTGGCAGTCATGAGGAACAGGGTGTTGCGTTAGTGCTGGAAGTGTATAATAAAAAAAAATGATTTCCTTTTTACATGGAAGACTATTGAATATTGTTAAACTATTGAAAGTATGGTCAGGTCAAGATGTGAATTTTTATGCCACAAGTGATTGAGTTTTTCCTTTAACATCATGGTCTAGAACAGCATTGTTGGATATTGGATATACTAGAGAAGTGAGGTTTGACTCTGTTTCACTGATGAGGAGGGATCTAAGGTGGGGGCAGGCATGTGAGAAGGGAGTAATGTAGATTTCTTTAGTTGGGGCACCAGACAAGCTATTCCATACTGAGACAGACACTTAGCATAAGGAAAAGGATAAGTCTGAATGGGGATTTTATTCCCAGCACTTTCTCATACCGACAAAAAAAAAGAAGCTGATGTTTAATTTTGGTTTGGATTGTGATGTTGGGATGGATGGTGGTGGTTCCAGTCATGAAGAACACGGTGTTGTCATAGAGCTGGCAGTGTATAATAATGAATTTGATTTCCTTTTTACATGGTAGACTATTGAATATTGTTATACTATGGAAAGAATGGTCAGCTCAAGATCTGAAGTTTTATGCCGCAACTGGTCCAGTTTTTCCTTTAACAACTTGGTCTAGAACAGCATTGCTGGATATTGGAGATACTAGAAAAGTGAGATTACACTCTGTTTCACTGATGATTCACTTAAGGTTGCATTTGCCCCATACATAAGTAAGTTATGAGTAATAAGGGAAATTGTGTATGGTGTACATGGTTATTATCTTCACAATTTTTCTGTAAACCTGGAACTATTCTAAAATAAAAGATCCATTAAAACAACACTCATAATCCTAGGAAATGGTAGCAACTGAACATAGTGGAATGGACCACTGAAATGACAGCGGCGTATGACAATTGTCTTAGAGGAAACACCACATCCTTGCCATATGCTGGACTATAATGGAAATAGAAATGAGAGAGAGGTCAGTTTGGGGAAAAATTTTAAGAGGTAAGAGGAAGGTCTCTTTTCTATACCAGAGCATCTGAGCCTTAAGCATCGTCTCCCAGCCCCGCCCCTCCTGGATGGTCAAGCTGAGTCTTTGTGATGTCAACCCACACCATGGCAACCACTGATTTTGGGCAACCAGAGCTGAAGTGAGTGGCTCCTCATTAACCTCAAGAGTATATATAGAGGCCAGAACCCTTTGAGTAGTTTCTGTTACCGTAAGATAGCGAAACTTAATAAGACGATAGTATAAACTAGTACAGATAAGGAATAAGACTCCAAACACAAGGGGGGATGAAGAAACTGCAAGTCCAAAATTGAATTTATGTTTTTATTTTGAGGGGGGGATGGATGGTCGTGGTCACAGTGACTTGGAACAGGGCATTGTTTTAGTGCTCGCACTTTATAATAAAGAATTTGATTTCCTTTTTACAAGGCAGACTACTGAATATTGTTAAACCATTGAAAGGATGGTCAGCTCAAGATGTGAATTTTTATGCCACAACTAGTAAAGTTTTTTGTTTAACATCATGATCTAGACCAGCATTGTTGGATATTGGAGATACTAGAGAAGTGAGGTTTGACTCTTTTTCAATGATCGGGACGGATCCAAGGAGGGGGCAGGCATGTAAGAAGGGACTAATGATGATTTCTTTAGTTGGGCCACCAGAAAGGCCATTCCATACTGAGCCAGGCACTTAGAGTAAGGACAAGGATAAGACTAAATGGGGATTTTTTTCTCAACCATTTCTCATAATTGCAAGGAAGAAAAGCAGCTGATGTTGAATTTAGGTTTGGATTGGGGGGGTGGGATGGATGGTGGTGGTCACAGTCATGAGGAACAGGATGTTTTGTTAGTGCAGGCAGTGTATAATAATGAATTTGATTTCCTTTTTACATGGTAGACTATTGAATATTGTTAAACTACTGAATGGATGGTCAGTTCAAGATATGAAGTATTATGCCACAACTGGTCGTGTTTTTCCTTTAACAACTTGGTCTGGAACAGCATTGCTGGATATTGGAGATACAAGAGAAGTGAAGTTTCACTCTCTTTCACTGATGATTCACTTCACGTTACATTTGCCCCATACATAAGTAAGATATTAGTAATCAGGGAAATTTTGTATGGTGTACATGGTTATTATCTTCACAATTTTTCTGTAAATCTGGAATTATTCTGAAATAAAACAGGCATTAAAACAACACTCAAGTTCAAAGGAATGGTAGCAACTGATCATAGTGGAATGGACCACTGAAATGACAGGGGAGTATGGCAATTGTCTTTGAGGAAATACCACCTCTCTGCCATGTGCTTGACTATAATGCAACTAGGGGATATGAGAGAGAGAGAAAGGACAATTTGGGAAAAATTTTTGGATTTAAGAGGAAGGACTCTGTTCTATAACCAAAGTGTCTGAGATTGGTGCATCCTCTGTGACCCACGCTCCTACAGGATGGTCAAGCTGAGCCTTTGTCATGTCAAGCCACACCATGGCAACCACTGATTTTGGGCAACCAGAGCTGAAGTGAGTGGCTCCTCATTAACCTATAGAATATATATAGAGGCCAGGAACCTTTGAGGAGTGTCTGTTGCCTCAAGATAGTGAAACTTAATAAGACGATATTGTAGACTAGTAGAGATAAGGAATAAGACTCCAAACACAAGGACGGAGGAAGAAACTGTAAGTCCAAAAGTGAATTTATGTTTGTATTGGGGGTTTGGATGAATGGTGGTGGTCGCAGTCATGAGGAAGAGGGTTTTGTGATAGTGCTGTCTGTGTATAAAAAAGAGTTTGATTTCCTTTTTACACAGCAGATTATTGAATATTCTTAAAGTATTGAAAGGATTGTCAGCTAAAGATGTGAAATTTTATGCCACAACTTGTCCGGTTTTTCCTTTAACAACTTGGTCTAGAACAGCATTGCTGGATATTGGAGATACTAGAGAAGTGAGGTTTCACTCTAACTGTTTCACTGATGATTCACTTCATGTTACATTTGCACCATACATAAGTAAGATATTAGTAAAAAGGGAAAATGGGTATGGTTTCCATGGTTATTATCTTCACTATTTTTCCGTAAATCTGGAACTTTTCTAAAATAAAGCATCCATTAAAACAACACTCAAAATCCTAGGAAACGTTAATACCTGAACATAGTGGAATGGACCACTGAAATGTCGGGGGAGTATGCCCGTTGTCTTAGAGGAAACACCACCTCCCTGCCATACGCTGGACTATAATAGAATTAGAGGAAATCAGAGAGAGAGAGAGAGAGAGGTCATTTTGGTCAAAATTTTAGGAGTTAAGAGGAAGGTCTCTTTTCTATAACCAGTGTGTCTGAGAGTTCTGTAAACTCTGCCACGCCCGCCCCTCCTGGATGGTCAAGCTGAGGCTTTGTGATGTCAGACCCACCATGGCAATCACTGAATTTGGGCAACCAGAGCTGAAGTGAGTGGCTCCTCATTAACCTAAAGAGTATATATAGAGGCCAGGACCCTCTTAGTAGTGTCTGTTGCTTCAGGAAAGTGAAACTTAATAAGACAATGTTGTAGACTAGTAGAGATAAGGAATGAGACTCCAAACACAAGGATGGATGAAGAAACTGCAAGTCCAAATGTGAAATTATGTTTGTATTGGGGAGGGTGGGATGGATGGTGCTGGTCGCAGTCATGAGGATCAGGGTGTTGTGTTAGTGCTGGCAGTGTAAAATAAAGAATTTGATTTCCTTTTTACATGGCTGTCTATTGAATATTGTTAAAGTATTGAAAGGATGGTCAGGTCCAGATCTTAAGTTTTATGCCACAACTGTTCCAGTTTTTTCATTAACGACTTGGTCTAGAATAGCATTGCTGGATATTGGACATACTAGAGAAGTGAGGTTTGACTCTGTTTCACTGATGAGTAGGCTTCTAAGGAGGGGGCAGCCATGTGAGAAGGGAGTAATGTAGATTTCTTTATTTGGGGCACCAGACAAGCCATTCCATACTGAGTCAGACACTTAGCATAAGGACAAGGATAAGTCTGAATGGGGATTTTATTCCCAACACGTTCTCATACTGACAAGGAAAAAAGAAGCTGGTGTTTAATTTAGGTTTGCATTGGGGCGGCGGGATGGATGGTGGTGGTCGCAGTCATGAGGAACAGGGTGTTGTCATAGTGTAGGCAGTGTATAATAATGAATTTGATTTCCTTTTTACATGGTAGAGTATTGAATATTGTTAAACTATTGAAAGGATGGTCAGTTCAAGATGTGAAGTTTTATGCCACAACTGGTCCAGTTTTTCCTTTAACAACTTGGTCTAGAACAGCATTACTGGATATTGGAGATGCTAGAGAAGTGAGGTTTCACTCTGTTTCACTGATGATTCACTTCATGTTACATTTGCCCCCTAGTTAAGTAAGATATTAGTAATAAGGGAAATTGGGTATGGTGTACATGGTTATTATCTTCACATTTTTTCTGTAAATCTGGAACTATTCTAAAATAATACATCCATTAAAACAACACTCAAAATCCTAGGAAATGGTAGCAACTGAACATAGTGGAATGGACCACTGAAATTACGGGGAAGTATGGGAATTGTCTTAGAGGAAACAACAACTTCCTGCCATATGCTGGACTATAATGGAACTGGAGGAAATGAGAGGGAGAGAGAGGACAGTCTGGAAAAAATTTACGGAGTAAGATGAATGTCTCTGTTCTATAACCATTTTTCTGAAATTTCTGCATCCTCTGCCAACCCCGCCCCTCCTGGTTGGTCAAGCTGAGGCTTTGTGATGTCAAGCCACACCATGGCACCCACTGATTTTGGGCAGCCAGAGCTGAAGTGAGTGGCTCCTCATTAATCTAAAAAGTATATATTGAGGCCAGGACAATTTGAGTAGTGTCTGTTGCCTCAAGATCGAAACTTAGAAAAATCCGGTACTGAAGTGCCAAGTTCCTGAATTTTCATAAGGTCTGTCTCCCCTGCTCCGGAGCGAATGTGTCATAAGAAAGATTCCAGATTCTTGGAAGATGGCGGCGGTATAGGCAGCCGCGTCCCAGGTCGTGTCAGGGAGCAAATGGAGTGAGCAGCTGAAACTAGTAACATCCACCCCGAATTGGCGAAGTTGCTCAGCTGGTGAGACGGTTTGCAGCAGGGAAGAGCAGAACTCCCCTGGAAAGGTAAAAAAAAAAAACAGGGATTTGGGCAGGAAAGTTTGCCAGATCTCTGAGCCCAGAGAGTTGGAGGGAGACCGCGTGGCAGACAGCAGCGTCCCTTGGGACAGGCACAGCCCCTGACAGGGGAAAGGAGAACCGCGGGATTCCTGGTGCTGCCGGGGGAATTGAGAGCTGGGTTCTGTGATCACAGAGGACTGAGCCTAAAGGGGGCAGCCTGAAGAGCTGACCAGAAAATGCAGTCCCGGTAAGAGAAGAAGCTTACAGAAACCAAGCCTTTCCCGTTTCCGCGGCTGCCGTTTGTTTGTTTGTTTTTACTGAATCCTGTTCATGGGACATTTCGGATACAGACACTCACCTGTGCTGAAGGGAGGGAGAGGGTGCGGAGGAGTGGAATCTGGGGAGAGACTGAGGAAAGAAGGGGTCCAGGAGAGGTGGCAGCGAATTGAGTGCTGAGACACCCCTGAGCTCAGGACTGGGGCAGCCATTCTCTCCAGAGAGTGAGACTCCACCCCCCAGCCCCCAGGCAAGGAGCACAGCCACACCCAGATTCCACCGTGAATGAGATCAAGGATTAAAATAACCTGATCAGTCCCTGGGAGTTAACAGGGCCTGGCCTATAGAGGGATTTTCAATCCCAGCAACAACACACCTGTAACTAACTATTACGCAGCCAGCTCTGGGCAGTGAACTTCCACTGGACAGAGAGGCCCTATAGCCTCAGAGTCCAACCCCAGAACACTGCCACCCAGAGGTTGACCCACAAACTGACTCTTTGCTAAACACAAAATAAGGCAGTCTGGGAAACAAATGCGGCTTGCTTTAAAATAAGGACTGTGGTTTACAACACAGAGGAACAGTGTATCGCAGGGAAACTCAACACTCTCCTGAATACCTGGCAGGTCTAAGGCAAGCCACACTGAAGAATAGAAGAACCGAAGGACCTTCACTACTTCAATTTTTTTTTCTGTTTTCACCTTTTAACTAAGAAACCAATTTTTTTTTCTTTTTTTTTCTTTTCTTCTTTTTTTTCTTTTTTTTCTGCATTTTTCCATCACCTGATTTTACCCTTTTAATTACTACCTTCTTACTTTTAACCAGTATTATTACTGCTACCATTTTACCATTTTTTTAAAGTGCCATTTTATTTTCTCTTTATTTTATTTTGGGATTAGTGGTCTCCATTCTATTTTCATCATTATATTATTGGTTGTTTCTAGTTTGCATTCACCTCCAGGGAGCTGTTGCTGGAATTTGTTGGGATTAATGGCTGTTCTATAGGTGTATTCTCCTCATATAAAAAAGTCTCTTCCCCTCTTACACTTCATTCTCTCTTTTCGCTCTTATTTTTCCTTTATTTTCTTTTCTTTTCTTTTCTCGCTTTTATTTTCCACCCTCCATTTTCCCAATTTCATTCCTGCACTCCTTTCTTAGATCCCTACTTTTCTTTTCTTTTTGCTATTTTATCTTTTCCTCTTCCTTCTTCCTTATCCCCTAATTCTCTTAATTCAGGTGGTCATCTTTATTTGGGGTTATTAATATCGTGAATATATTTGTGTATAGTGCCTGGTATGTGGTGCCTTGTTGTGTTGTATTTTGTGCCTTTAAATCAACGCAGCAGATCCAAGCAACAGCAACCTCCTGAGCACCACACCCTCTGCTGAGGAACAGCAGCTGTACGTGAAACCTCGCCCCACCACCCAGAAGAGCCACCACAGCTGTGAACAGCACCCACCAGAGGAACTGCTTCCAACTAAAGAGCAGCTGCTACCGAAACCGCCCGAAGAGCAACCACAGACCAAGGAGTCACTGACACCAAGAGAGCAACCACTGAACGACTCAATGTCTAGATATGTCAGTGAGATCAAACATGGGTAGGGAAAGAAACCCCCAAAGGAAAGAGAAGGAGGACTCTCCAGAAAAGCAGCTAAGTAATACAGAGGCATGCAACATGACAGAAAAAGAATTCAGAATAAGGGTCCTAGAGTGCATAAACCAGATGGAGGAAAAAATCAACAACCTCTGCAAGAAGCAAGAAGAAACAGATGAAAAAATCGATAACATATGGAAGAAGCTAGAAGAAACAGATGAAAAAATCAACAACTTAAGTAAGACCCAAAAAGAAATGAAGAGTGATATAGCTGCAATGAAAAACTCCATTGAAAGTATCAACAGTAGACTAGGAGAAGCGGAGGACCGAATTAGTGAATTAGTAGACAAGGAAGCAAAACACACCCAAAATGTACTGCAATTGGAGAAAAAAATTAAAAGACAGGAGGAGAGCCTAAGGGAGCTTTGGGACAACATGAAACGAAACAACATACGAATAATAGGGGTACCAGAACAACAGAAGGATGAACAAGGATTAGAAAACCTATTAGAAGAAATAATATCAGAAAACTTCCCTGAGGTGGGGAAGAAAAAAGTCACACAAGCCCAGAGAGTCCCAAACATGTGAACCCGAAAAGACCCACACCAAGACACATCATAATTACCATGGCAAATGTTCAGGACAAAGAGAGAATCTTACAGGCTGCAAGAGAGAGACGGAAAGTGACATACAAGGGACCTCCCATTAGATTGTCAAATGATTTCTCAACGGAAACACATCAGGCCAGAAAAGAATGGACAGAAATTTACAAAGTGATGCAAAGCAAAGGACTGAATCCAAGAATACTCTATCCAGCAAGGCTATCATTCAAACTTGAAGGGGAAATAAGAAGCTTCACAGACAAAAAACGGCTAAGGGAGTTTATCACCACCAAGCAAGCAATGCACCGAATGCTAAAGGGACTGGTATAAAAATAAGAAATAAAAAGCTCAGAAAGAAAACAACCACGCAAAAACAGAAATGGCTACAAACAAGTACCTTTCAATAATCACTTTAAACGTAAACGGACTAAATGCTCCAAACAAAAGACATCGAGTGGCTGAATGGATAAAAAAAACATGACCCATACATCTGCTGTCCCCAAGAAACCCACCTCATTAGAAGGGACTCACACAGATTGAAAGTGAAAGGATGGAAAAATATCTTTCAGGCGAATGGAAAGGAAAAGAAAGCTGGGGTAGCAATACTTATATCGGACAAAATAGACCTCAAAGTGAAGGCCATAACAAGAGATAAGGAAGGCCACTTCATAATACTAAAGGGATCAATACAAGAAGAAGATATAACCCTGGTAATCATATATGCACCCAATGCAGAAGCACCCAAATTCATAAAAAAACTCCTGGAAGATATCAAAGGAGAGATCGACAACAATACAATCATAGTAGGGGACTTTAATACACCACTGACAACACTGGATAAGCCCTCTAGACAAACAATCAGCAAAGATACAGCAATCCTAAATGACTCATTAGATCAGATGGACTTAATAGACATCTTGGGAACACTTCATCCCAAAGCCAGGGAATATACATTCTACTCAAATGCTCATAAGACATATTAAAAAATAGACCATATATTGGGTCACAAGCAAAGTATCTCCAAATTCAAGAAGATGGAAATCATAAAAAGCGTCTTCGCAGACCACGATGGCATAATATTAGAAATAAACTACAATAAAAACAACAAAAAATACTCAAACACCTGGAAGCTGAATAGCATGCTATTAAATATTGATTGGGTTACCAATGAAATCAAAGAAGAAATTCAAAACATCCTGGAAACTTATGACAATGAAAACACAACAATCCAAACCTATGGGACACAATGAAAGGAGTCCTGAGAGGGAAGTTTATAGCTCTACAGGCCTATCTCAAAAAATGGTAGCAAATCAGCTAACTCAACAACTCAAAGAATTAGAAAGAGAGCAACAAGAAAACCCCAGAGTGAGCAGAAGGAAGGAGTTAATAAAGATTAGAGCAGAAATAAATGACATAGAGACCAAAAAAACAATACAGAAAATCAATGAAACCAAGAGCTGGTTCCTGGAAAGGATAAACAAGATTGACAAACCTCTAGCCAGAGTTTCCACGAAGCAAAGAGAGAGGACCCAAATAAACAAAATCAGAAATGACAAGGTGAAGTCAACAGACCCCACGGAAATACAAATGATGCTTAAAAAATACTATGGACAGCTCTACTCCAAGAAACTAGACAACCTGGAGGAAATGGACAAATTCCTAGAAAAATACAACATTCCAAAACTCAATCAGGAAGAATCTAAAAATCTCAACAGGCCAATAACTATGGAAGAAATTGAAGCAGTCATCAAAAAGCTTCCAGCATGCCGAAACCGGTTTGGCTCAGTGGATAGAGCGTCGGCCTGCGGACTGAAAGGTCCCAGGTTCGATTCCGGTCCAGGGTATGTACCTGGGTTGCAGGCACATCCCCAGTAGGAGATGTACAGGAGGCAGCTGATCGATGTTTCTCTCTCATCGATGTTTCTAACTCTCTATATCTCTCCCTTTCTCTCTGTAAAAAATCAATAAAATATATTAAAAAAAAAAAGAGCTTCCAGCAAACAAAAGCCCAGGACCAGACGGCTTCACAGGGGAGTTTTACCAAACATTCAAGGAAGAACTAAAACCTATCCCCCTCAGACTACTACAAAAAATTCAAGAGGAAGGAACACTTCCAAGCTCATTCTATGAAGCCCGAAACACCCTAATACCAAAACCAGGTAAAGACAACACAATGAAAGAGAATTACAGGCCAATATCCCTCATGAACATAGATGCCAAAATCCTCAACAAAATCTTAGCAAATCGGATCCAGCAGTACATCAGAAAGATCATACACCTTGACCAAGTAGGATTTATCCCAGGGATGCAAGAATGGTACAGTATCCGCAAATCAATAAACGTGATACATCACATAAACAAATTGAAAGAAAAAAACCACATGGTCATATCAATTGATGCAGAAAAAGCATTTGACAAAATTCAACACCCATTTTTGATAAAAGCTCTCAGCAAGGTGGGAGTAGAAGGATCATACCTCAACATAATAAAAGCCATATATGACAGGCCCACAGCCAACATCATACTCAATGGTCAAAAACTAACACCATTTCCCCTAAGAACAGGAACAAGACAGGGATGTCCCCTCTCACCACTCCTGTTCAACATAGTACTGGAAGTGTTAGCCATTGCAATTAGGCAAGAAGAAGAAATAAAAGGCATCCAAATTGGAAAAGTGGAAGTAATACTGTCCTTATTTGCAGACGACATGATAATATACATGCAAAACCCTAGAGACTCCATCAAAAGCCTACTAGACTTAATACATGAATTTGGCAATGTACCAGGATACAAAATTAACCCCAAGAAATCTGAGGCATTTCTATACACCAATAGTGAACTTTCAGAAAGAGAGATTATAAAAACAATCCCGTTTACCATCGCAACAAAAAAAATTAAGCTACCTAGGAATAAACTTAACTAAAGAGGTAAAAGACCTCCACTCAGAAAACTACAGGACCTTGAAAAAAGATATAGAGGAAGACATAAACAGATGGAAGAACATCCGTGTTCATGGATTGCTAGAATCAAAATAATTAAAATGTCCATACTACCCAAAGCAATTTATAAATTCAACGCACTTCCCATTAAAATACCAACGGCATACTTCAGAGACCTAGAAAGAACTCTCCACAAATTCATCTGGAATAAAAAAAGACCCCGAATAGCTGCAGCAATCCTGAAAATGGCCAAAGTAGGTGGGATCTCAATACCAGATATCAAGATGTATTACAAAGCCACTGTTCTCAAAACTGCCTTGTTCTGGCACAAGAATAGGCATGTAGATCAATGGAATAGAATAGAGAGCCCAGAAATCTGCCCAAACCAATATGCTCAATTAATATTTGACAAAGGAGGCAAGAACATACAATGGAGCCAAGATAGACTCTTCAATAAATGGTGTTGGGAAAATTGGACAGATATATGCAAGAAAATGAAACTAGACCACCAACTTACACCATACACAAAAATAAACTCAAAATGGATAAAGGACTTAAATGTACGACAGGAAACCATAAAAATTCTAGAAGAATCCAAAGGCAACAAAATCTCAGACATATGCCCAAATAATTTCTTCACTGATACAGCTCCTAGGGCACTTGAAACTAAAGAGAAAATGAACAAATGGGACTACATCAAAATAAAAAGCTTCTGCACAGCAAAAGAAACCATCAACAAAACAATGAGAAATCCCACTGTGTGGGAAAACATATTTGCCAATGTCATATCTGAAAAGGGCCTATTCTCCAAAATTTATAGGGAACTCATAAAACTTCACAAAAGGAAGATAAACAATCCAATCAAAAAATGGGCAAAGGACCTAAATAGACACCTTTCAAAAGAGGACATTCAGAAAGCCAAGAGACATATGAAAACATGCTCAAAGTCACTAATCATCCCAGAGATGCAAATCAAAACAACAATGAGGTACCACCTCACACCAGTCAGACTGGCTATCATCAACAAATCAACAAACGACAAGTGCTGGAGAGGATGCGTTGAAAAAGGAACACTTGTGCACTGCTGGTGGGAATGCAGACTGGTGCAGCCACTATGGAAGACAGTATGGAGTTTCCTTTAAAAACTGAAAATGGAACTCCCATTTGACCCTGTGATCCCACTTCTAGGAATATATCCTAAGAAACAAGAAACACAAATCAGAAAGGATATATGCACCCCTATGTTTATAGCAGCACAATTCACCATAGCTAAGATCTGGAAACAGCCTATGTGCCCATCAGTACATGAATGGATTAGAAAACTGTGGTAGATCTACACGATCGAATACTATGCTGCTGTAAAAAGGAAGGAGCTCTTTCCGTTTACAGTGGCATGGAAGGAACTGGAGAGCGTTGTGCTAGGTGAAATAGGCCAGTCAATGAGGGAAAGGTACCACATGATCTCACTTATTCAAGGATAATAGAGACAATTATAAACTTTTGAACAATAATATATACAGAGACAGAGCTGCCTCAAACAGATTGTCAAACCGCAGCGGGAAGGCCAGGGAGGGTTGGGGGGCAGGAGGTAGGGGGGTAAGAGATCTACTAAATGACTTGTATGCATGCATATAAGCATGACCAGTGGACATAAGACATTAGGGGATAGGGGAGGCTAGGGGACTGTCTAGGGCAGGGGGATAAAATGGACACATATGTAATACCCTTTGTAATACTTTAAGCAATAAATTAACAAAAAAAGATACAGAGGCAGAGCTGCCGCAAACAGATTGTCAAACTGCAGCGGGAAGGCCGGGGAGGGTTGGGGGGCAGGAGGGAGGGGGGTAAAAGATCAACCTAAGGACTTGTATGCATGCATATAAGCATAATCAATGGACATAAGACACTGGGGGATTAGGGAAGCTAGGGTACTGTCAAGGGCGAGGGGGAAAAAAAGGACACATATGTAATACCCTTTGAAATACTTTAAGCAATAAAAAAAAAGTGAATTCAGAAATTTAAAAAAAAATAAAATAAATCTAGAAAAATTTTTTTCATTTATAATGCTAACAGTGAGACACCCAGGAAAACACACATGGTGTCAAAGTAAGCCAAAGGAAAATCATTTGGGCAAATATAAAAAGTACCCTAAGTAAAAATTTCTCTATTAACCTGAGGTCGAGAATATGTTTATATATTTTCAGAAAACAACTTCAAGGCCACGTGGATTGCTGCAACAGAGAGGAATTCTCAGGAATGCTCCAGTCATGAAGACAAGAGGAGAGACAGTTCAGAGATGGAGACGCTGAACACGCTTTTCCATGCTAGCAGTCAGCAGCTGTGTGTCGCTGCAGATTGCCCAGGACCAAACCAGAGAGGGTCGGACCTGCATTGCCACCATTTTTCCACAATCCAGAACTGAAATATCATTGTTGACATGTACACATAAGGAACTGTTGGACATTGAAATTGGGACTTAAAACAATTTTTGTCCTTGAAATGTTATGCTTAAGTTTTAAAATGTTTTGGGTTACGGATTGGCATTGTTATCGTTTTAATAGCCAGAGTTTTGTTCTTGATGTTTAAGTTTTATTTGCATTATAGTAGCTTAATTAATGAAACAAAAAAGGGTGAGATGTGGGAAACTGACATAGGGTTAAGCCTCGGACTGACCTGCTGGCAAAGTCACAAACAAGTCCTAGCTTAGAGGGCACAGTCCTCTTAGCATAATTAGGCTTGACCTTATGACACTCCCTAGATGTTATCTGGGAATCTAATGGGCTGAGGAAGTGCAGGAAGTATAACCATGGTGTAAACAAGTGAAACTCACAAGGAAAGTGAAACTTTGGTAACCACTACCTTGTTTACCACTCACTATAAAAAGCCTCGTGCTGACAACCCCTACCGCTTTCAAAGTGGACGGCGTCGCGGCCTGGGTCCATTACACTCCCGTCCAGTCAGCGGACCCATCCATGACCAGGAAAGACTTCATCACCAAATGGAGCATCAATCGAGATCAACGCTACCCTCTCAAGCTCAAGCTGCAGCGTGCTCGACCTGCCTGATTCTGGTAACATTGCTCGTGATCACTCCTGTCACTAGGAGGCCCCACAATACTGTGTAATAGACTTAGATGATGCCTGCTTCTTCATGCACATGGCTCCAAAGAGACAAGGACAATTTATAGGATCACATGTTTAGTAGCAGAAGATTGGGCTGCCTGAAGCGGCCATGATGCCAATATTATGTTTCATTGTATTGATATGTTATATTGACCTTTGATTCTTTTGCAGCTTTGAATGTGTGTTGGCTGTCCTGGAAGGGGACTGTGTGGGGTGACCCCCAAAAGTAAAGGGTATCTAGCTGCCAAGAGGACAGGTGCCCAACTGGACAGGGAAGGATGCCCATCAGGTTCTCGTCACTGTTGAGAGACAGTTGAGAGTTGGCAGCATGTATACCATTTGCAGGCCTGCCTGACCATGCCCATGTCAGGGGTAGTAAGCTGGAAAATGCCTGGTTAGAATAGAAGGTCTAACGCATGGTGATGCATAGAAAGAAAGCTTACTGCCAACAATTACTGTTTTGTTATAATTCTGAAAAAGCCATGAAAAGGAATTGGCAAGGAAAATCAGAAAATCTTAGAGTAGATCAGTATGTTTTTCTCCTTATGTAATTCCTCTGAAATCTGGCAATGCTAAATAAGTCATGGCAATACATTTCTTTGCATATATTTAATGAGACCAGATCCTGATAATGGTTTTATTAACAGAAAACTTTGACTGGAATATCATGTTTTAAAGAGCCCTGTCTGAGCTCTAAAGACTTGAAGCCAGTAAGAATGCCACGAAGAAAGCCTGGTATCCTGGTCGGGAGCCCTGAAGATGGCTGGTGCTGGAATATCAGGTCGATCCCCTATGATAACTGGCGGTTGGTAAGAGTAGAAGGGGAGCAGCAAATATGCCTCTGCATCACTGCGCAACCCAGCACACTCTGGGCCACAACGAGTGGGAGGGCTACTGATATGAGCCTTAAAGCCTGGAGCGTAGGCTCAGGTGGAGTTGCTACAGGTGAGGGATTCACCTAACTCCGCAGATACTGTAGGCACGCCTGATGGAAGCTGGATGGCTTAGCTTCCTGGCCTATGGAGCACATTAAAATTCAACCATGAGACTGCAGCAAAGGTGGTCAGTTACCATTCTTGTTGTGTTTATGTAAACATCAGGAGAGTAGGTAAATTACTCTTGATCTGCCTTTTTGATAGCCATGGAGGAATTTTAAGAAGAAAAATCCTATTACAATAGAGGCTGTTAAAGCTAAAATGGTTTCTTTCCCTTCCACCGATCCATTTGTTAAGCACATAGGGATAGTTCAGTTGATAGTTCTGTGTGCCCAGTATGGGCCTCTAGCAACGGTGGAATAGTAATGCAGTCCCTCTCATGATTGAGCAGGAAGTTCCAAGAAACTGGGGGAATGAAAAGGCGAAGGATATACCCTCCATCTTCCCCGTATCCTCGGTGTTGGTGCAGCCGCCATGTGCTCAGGATAGTACCAGCTTCCTGTATCCCAGGACACTGCTGGCCACGCCCAGAACATTTTGAAACTAACAAATGACAATCAGTGGACGTGCACACCTTGGATATGACCACATCCTGTGTAATAAGACCTAACTTGCACCGAGCTAATCCGCAGGGCCAACAATCATTTCCCCTCCCCTAACTCCATCCCCCTATTAAAACCCCATTTTTTCCCACAGGCGTTCTCTCTCTTCTCGCCTTTGTGAACATAGGAGCCAGACATGGGTCTGTGATAATAAAGGACTCTTTGCTTTTGCATTGGGCACGGCTGGCTCCCTGGTGAGGTCTGTTGGGGATTTAAAATCTGGGCATATCAATAACCTAGATATTGGCGATGGTAAATTTGGACTTTAAGCTGAATGAAGACAAGAGGGAGAAAGATAGAACAAATCAGATAATTGTACTTTACTACAGGAAGGGGAAAACCTCCAGTAAGCAAGCTAACAAATGCAGAAGAAGAAGTGGTGGAGTGTTCATCTACCACAGGTGATATGCAGGTTCTCCGAGGGGAATACACGTTATAATGTGAATCCCTCTATAAACAATGCTTCAGAAAAGGGCATTATGAGAAGATGAAAATATTGATGGTCTACTTGAATAAATACCAGCAAGGGTATAAAGGAAATATGTATTTTTGTGTGTTTTCAGATGATGGGAAGGATGTAAAGAAGGGGCAGGCCTGTGAGAAGGGAGTAATATAGAATTCTTTAATTGGGGCATCAGACAATCCAGTCCATACTGAGCCAGAAACCTTGAATAAGGACAAGGAGAAGACTGAATGGGGATTTTTTCCTCAACATTTTCTAATACTGACAAGGAAGAAAAGAAGTTGATATTTAAGTTAGGTTTGGATTAGGGGGGCGTTGGATGATGGTAGTCGCTGTCATGAGAAACAAGGTGTTGTGTTTCTGCTGGCAATGTAAAGTAATGAATTTGATTCCCTTTTTACATGGTAGACTATTGAACATTGTTAAACTATAGACAGGATTGTCAGCTAAAGATGTGAAGTTTATGCCACAACGGGTACAGTTTATCCTTAAACAACTTGGTCTAGAACAGCATTGCTAGATATTGGAGTTACTAGAGAAGCGAGGTTTCACTCTGTTTCACTGGTGATTACTTCATGTTACATTTCCCCATACCAAAGTGACATATTAGTAATAAAGGAAATTATGTATGGTGCACATGGGCATTATCTTCACAATTTTTCTGTAAATCTGGAACTATTCTAAAATAAAACATCCATAAAACAACACTCAAAATACTAGGAAATGGTAATATCCGAACATAGTGGAACAGACCACTGAAAGGACAGGGTTGTATGGCAAGAGGCTTAGAGTAGACAACACCTCCCTGCCATTTGCTGGACTATAATGTTACTAGAGGAAATGAGAGAGAGAGAGATGCCAGTTTTGGAAAATTTTAGGAGGTAAGAGGAAGGTCTCTTTTCTATAACCAGATCATCTTAGACTTCTGCATCCACGCCCACCCCCCATGCCCCCCTTCTTGGATGGTCTAGCTGAGGCTTTGTGATGTCAAGCCAAACCATGGCAACCACTGATTTTGGGCAACCAGAGCTGAAGTGAGTGGCTCCTCATTAACCTATGGAATATATATAGAGGCCAGGACCTTTTAAGTGGAATCTGTTGCCTCAAGATAGGGAAACTTAATAAGATGATATTGTAGACTAGTAGAGACAAGGAATAAGTCTCCAAACTGTGGGAACCTGTTTATTGCCTTCACTATGTGGTAATCATAGACAGAGAACTCCCTGAAACCCCCCGAAGGCTGTTTGCCTTTGAATCTCTAGCAAAGCTTGGAGCTAGGCCTCACCTCTTTTCTTTGTCCAGACTGTGGTAGCTGAAACTACTCCCCCATTTATTATTATTTAAATCCTTGCTGATGGCCTTGTCTGCTTGTTACTATGTGGTCACCTGCCTAAGGTCTATGCTATGGGTGCATCCAAGATCAATAAAAGCTCGGTGAGGCCTGAGCACGGAGGAAGTCCTTCGGGACTTGCTGCCTGGTCCCTCAATATTGAAAAATTATCTCGTGTCATTTTCTCTCATTTGTTGTGTGGCTCCTCTTTCAGATACCGAACAATACTCCACAGGGGACGTGGAAGGAAACACTCAACATCTGGAGTCCGATGGTAAATCAGGAAGTGCAGGTCTTGCTGGAGCGCGAAATGGAAGTTTTCATTGAAAAGGTGTGTAAAACTCACCGAAAAACCGTGAGGGGCATTCTACTGCATGCAATGCCCAGGATCAACTACAGAAGCCTGGGTCTGTAAGTACACTGGGATCGTTTTCTTAACCAGGCTAACAAATGGGGCAGGATTTGGCTTTAAAAAAGTAGATTTGGCTTTAAAAACGTATATTTGGCTTTTTAAAACTAAGAAACTTTATTATAGACTTTTGATTTGCATGTTTAAAGTGTTAAAATTTTAGAAGGTAATCTTTTACCATTATTGCATGTTATAATAGAACTTAACCTTTGGTTTCTGGATAAAGGTACTCTTTTAGATCAGGCTGAAAAAAGAGTGCCATGGTCATCTTAATGTGTTTTCTTATCCTAATTAAAATCTTAATTTGTATTTGGAATCTATCTTTAATAAGAAATGGAACCCTCTGCTGAATCTCTCTCTGGTTCGGAGAGATTCAAAGGTGGCAGGAGAGCGCAGAGCTATAAGCTCTCCCGAAATGAGATTACTTAATGTTCTGTTTAAAAACTACCTGAGGATATGTTGGGAAGTGCAAAGTCTAGGCAATGTCACCTTGAGTGCTAGCTATTACTTTGGAAAGCGAAAAAGGAAAAAAAGAAAACTTAAAAATCTGTTTTTCAATTAAGCATGACTTTGGGAACAAATACGCCATATGAGTCATTTGCTGAAACTTCCCCCAAAGCAGGATGTGGTGGAAAGGAAAAGGGAGCACATGGCGATCCAATATGGATGCCTCCTCTAATTTTAAGTCTCCTTCTCATAATTGAAAAGTTTTAAAAAATTTAAAATGCGTCTGGGGTTTCTGTTCACGTGTAAAGAGAAAACTTGGATTGGAACTAATCCGCTCTCGTTTCTGTTAGGTTAGGTGCCTCAGGAGACTGCGCAAGAAATAGAGTCCAGTGAATCAGAAAAGAAAGGAAAGGAAAAGGTTTATTCGGCATCACCGGGAGACCCAGGTACCCCCAGGACAGGGCATGAGTATTCACGCCAACAGGGAGGGTGGTGCATTTTTTATACTGCAGTTGGGTGAGGGCTGGGACATGAGCTGAGGTATTCAGTTGAGGAAGTTTCAGCTGCAGGGGGTCATGGAGAAGCCAGTATCTGTGTCTGGCATGATGACCTGTGAGAAATTCCAGGGGAAGTCCATTTTCTGATTACATGTCTGCATGTATCCGATCCTGGGCTCTCTCTGACCTAACATCCCGGTCTTTTGATGATGGGGGGGGGGGGGCGACTCTTTCTAGCAACTTCCAGCTGACAACAGGCAAAGAGGGGTGGCGGATTTAAAGGTCAGGGTTAGGCAGAGGCAGATCGGAGGGCAGGTGAGCATAGGGATGGAGCAGGAGCTGATTCACAGTCACCCGTGACATCTCCATGATCCGGGAGTGGATGAACTTGAGGAGGCAGGGGGCTAGGAGAATGAAAGACACAGATGAGAATCAGGGGCCCTATCATGGGTAGGACCCAGGTAGCTAAGGAGCTTTGGAACTAGCGGGAAGGAGAGTTGTCCTGGAAGTGTCCTGCATGTAGTTCTTCACTCAGCTTAGTCAGGGTCTGTACATTTACATTTTGCTCCACTACTTTGGACTCATTGATGCAGTAACAGCATTCTTCCTGAAGGAATATGCATGTTCCTCCTTTTTATGCAGTCGGAAAGACTGAGGCAAGCTGGTTCTGTAGGGCTACTTGGGCTACTGATATCACTTGCTGCTGTAGAGAGGCTAAAAGAGGCTGTAGTAGCCTCCAGGGCTAACTGGAGCTTGTCATTAAAGTACTGAGCAGTGACCAGACTATTTTCAAGGGGCCCCCTGTGAGGCCTTCTGAGGCAGCAATACTCACCCCTAAAATGACAGGGAGGAAAGCAGCCCGGTGGGTCAAGTGATGGGATGGATGTAGCAACCAGAGAGCTCCGACTCTCCATACAAGGTTAGTTGTGGAATTACTCTGACTACAAAGCAAGGCCCGGGGTCAGAGGAGTTCATGCAGTTCCTTAAGGTGCCGTTGCACCAAAAGAAGGTACCTGGGCTGGCCTTGGTGAGACTGCCTGCGGTGTGGTATGATAGTCTCTCCCGTGGCAACCCCATAGATGTTGACATCTTGATTACATCGGTCTGGGTTCCGCTGGTTGTAAGCAAAACAGACATAGGTTCAGCCAGTATTGGACACTGACTGGATGTTGACAGCCATCTGGGTCTTTGTCTGACATCCGAACAGAGGGCAGTCCTGAGATCCTACGTGCCGGGTGACATGTTGGCCGTCTGGTAGTAGGTTTCACTGACCTTGAACCTCCACACATAAGTGGGTGGGGGTGGGTGTAGGTTGCTCAGGGCCGGGAGGAGAAGGAAGGAGGAGGGGAGGGCGGTTAAGGCAGACCTTACTGGGGCCCAACACCTCACATTTATAGAAGTCATGCTGCTCCGGGGTCCTCTTGAGTTTGGAGAGGCGGTGCCAGGAAAGGTCGTCAAGCTGGGGTTGCCAAGCTGCTTGGCAGCAGTGGGGGCTGTGAGGATTACAGTGTGAAGTCCTGTCCACCTAGGCTCCAAGGCTTGTGGTTGTAGGTTCGTAAGGAGGACCGAGTCACCAGGGTGAAGGGCTGGTCTTGGGAGTCTTGGTCGGTCGGCTCTGGCTTGGGCAGAAACCTGAGCAATTGCCTGGTTAAAGACAGATATGGGAGATACGTACCCAGGGGAGGGGGATTGGAAAGAAGAAGGTGGTTGAGCAAGAAGAGTCAAAAGGGCTCAAGAAAATGCGGCTTCTTGCTGTAGTCGGAGTTTGTTCAGGGCCCTGGGCAGGAGGTCCGGCCAGGAGCTGTGAATTTCTAGAGAGAGTTTAGTTAGATGGTTCAATAGGTTGGAATTGAGTGGCTATGATGAGGGTTCGAGCCAGTGACAGAAATCCAGCAGGATGTAGAGGTGGAGGGATTGATGTTCGAGAGTAGATGGAAAGTTCTGTTGATGAGAGTGGGCATAGGAGTAGGTCAGGGTTCATAAATAGAGAGTTACAGTAGCGGATTTCCCATCCCAGACAGTTGAATTCATGACTCCCTCGTCATCCCATGTCCGTTTCACTTGAAAATATGAAAAACTTGAGCAAAATTGTAGGGTCCCTTGACAGGTAAGAGCCTGTGAGGAATGATGGGTCATCCCGTCCTGGATGGTGTCCCCGAAGAAGATGGTGGGAGGCACTCGGTGAGCCTGAGAGAGCTAGGTATTGCAGTGAAAGTGGAGGAAAATGTTCGAATGTGCTGATATCCAAGGAAAAATGGAAGGAGCAGTGGAAGCCAGGGACCTGGATATGAGGCTGGAGAAAAGGCAGGGAGGGAGGGAGCAGGTTGCGCAGCCTGTTCCCAGGCCTCTAGCAGCTTGGATTTTAAAGTTGCTGCATTTTTCCTTTGGGAAGTGTGGAGGGGGATGGGGCGAGGTCAGAGCAGTTTTCAGTTCAGAGGAGGGGGCAGTTGTGGCGGAGAGAAGGAGAAAAGGCGTTCAAAGCGAAGACTGAGGTAGACAAAGACTTAGCTAGTCATAGATTGAGCTAGGCTACTGTGGTCTGGGACAACAGGGCCCCAAGACGGGATGCTTGCAGTGGAGGATTGGTGTCCCTGTAAAGGGAGGGAGCTAGGAGTGGAAGGAGCAGGGAAGATGAAGGGCTCAGAGTAATATGCAGAGTGGCCACTAGGATGGTGAGGATGTCTCGTCCTAACTGGGGCATGGGGCATGCTATCATCGAGGAGGCAGGGAACGGGTCCAGTGGCCAGAAGGCAGGTGGATTTGCCGTCAATATACCTGTCCGAGATCTTGGAAGGATAAAGTGGCCCTAAAAAGGATGGCAGGACAGAGAAGGCAGCCCTCATGTCAACCGGGAAGGTGACCTACTACCTTCATTGTGACCCGAGGCTCAGCAAGGGTGATTGGAGTCATCGAGGCTGGGCTTCTTCAATCTTCAACCAGTTCCAACATTGCCAGCAGGTGGCTCCTGGCCCAGAAGGGTCGCCCGCCTACGCTGAGGTGTAGAAGGCCCGCCACTTTTTCCAGGGCAGTCACATTTCCAGTGACCATTTTGACCGCATGCAGGGCAGGGCTTGGTCGGAGCTTGGGGCCAGGGGCACTGCATTGCCCAGTGGCCTTCATTTCCTCATTTGAAGCATTCTCCGGTGGCATTCCCGTCACTGCACCCCCACCGCTCACAACCCCCTTAGGGCCATGGAGGCTGCCGTCAACCTCAGGGCCACAACTAAGGCATGACTGGAGGTCTACTTCCTGTTGAAGGCAGGCCTCCCATTCTGACTGTGCCTGCTCCTCCAGGGCATTAAGAACCTTCAAGGACATTTTTTACTGGACCTCGGTCCTGGGGTTGAGGACTAATAAAGACCTTAAAGGTCGGGTTAGAGAGTGGGGGGCATAGATTCAGACTATGCCCTCAGTTCCTGGACTGGACTATGGCAGGGGTAGAATGGGCGGCAAAAATGGAAGAGGCTGTTTTGGAGCTGACGTTCTTAGGATTTGGGCTCTAGGGGAGCAGGAAGCTTCCTGTTAAGAAGGTTTGAGGAGAGCACAGCTGCAACCTCTCGCAATGGGAACTAGCCGGCCACCTGTGTACTAAAGTGCTGGCCGTCATGGGGGCGGAGTTTTGGTGGAACGCACCGAGGAAGGTGGGAGGTTAGATCTTACAGAGGGCACTGTGTGGGGTACAGGTTACTAAGGCAGGCCTGTAAGGGAAGTGGAGAGCATGGGAGAGGTGGCCTGGTTGGGCTTGGGAGAGGTATTGGCAGTTGAGTTTAAAAGCCGCAACCTCCCAGGGGCAGAATGGAGGAGGAAGGACAGAAGGAAGGTAGAGCCTATGGAAGCGTGTGTATACCGACTGCAAAAGCAGGCAGGGGCGGCAGGGAACCTGAGTTTCCGGCTCCCGCAGCGTATACGGCGTTAGCAGCTGCGTCGGTGCGTGGACAGACCAACTGCGTGGTGGCGTAACCGGACACAGTGGCAGCGGAGGCATGCAGGGGCATGGGGTTGTAAAAGGCGGTTTGAGTTTTCGGTTGCTGTGGGGCTGACGGAAGAGGTGAGGCGGGACCAGGAGGCGGGGTCAGGAGGCAGTGGAGAAGGCGTGGCTGGAGGAGGGTCCAGGAGAGAGGAGGAGAGAGGGTGGAGAGACAGGTCAAGAAGCCGGCGGGAGAACAGGCGACTTTCGACGGGGGCATTTGCGGTGGTCTCCGGTAAAGGGGAGTGGGAGAACACAGAGACAATGATGATGATTACGGTGCTGGCGATGCCACCAACACACAGCACATGAACCCACCCCTACACGCACCGCACACACCACGGGGCTCGGCGGTGCAGGGACAGCCCAGAGGGAGGAGGAACGGCGGAGCCAGGAGAGATGGCAGAAGGAACTTTGGGGGAGGGACGGGGACGCAGAGAGATGGAGAGAGGCTGAGAGAGACTGAGAGAGAGATACTTGGGCAAATTTCCCAGTTCTCTGACAGAAAATCCTGAGATTTGTGTGACGGTAAAGTCAGGGTCCCGTTTTCATACTGAGTCCATGCTACTTACAGAAAAAGGACAAAGGCCCGGGACAGTCCCCGTGTTTTGCCAGATCGGTGAGCCGGCACCCTAGACGTGTGCTCAGGTCAGGTTTGGAATTTGGATTCCCCGTGCTCGATACTCGTGGCCTGTAGCGAGGATAAAGCCTGGCTGCCCAGCGGTTTAACCCATGCTACGGAGAGACGGAGGGACCATGGGTGGGGTAGAGGCATCCCTGCTACCCCCCAAAGTCCGGAGGAGCCATCCTGGAGGGTCCGGAGAGGCAATATCTGACGTGGCCACATTTTACAGATAGAGATGCCCGCGGGCAGGCGGCCACATGGGACCAGCACTGGCGCGGGGCGGGACTCACTGCTGATTCTGCCAAACTGGGAAAAGTTGCCGAGCCGAAGAGATGAGGTCCTTATGAGGCCAGAGCCACTAGGAGGGATAGGCGAGCAACCCAAGCCTTGGAGGGACGGCCAAAGGCAGTCCTCGCGCCACCCAGGTATCAAGGCACCAAATGTTAGGTTAGGGCTCAGGAGACGGCACAAGAAATAGAGTCCAGTGAATCAGAAAAGAAAGGAAAGGAAAAGGTTTATTCTGCGTCCCCAGGAGACCCACGTACCCCCAGGACAGGGCACGTGGATTCACGCCAACAGGGAGCGGGGCGCTTTATTATACTGCAGTTGGGTGAAGGGTGGGGACATGAGCTGAGGTATTCTGTTGAGGAAGATTCAGCTGCAGGGGGTCGTTAAGAAGCCAGTATCTGTATCTGGCACGTTGACCTGTGAGAAATTCCAGGGGAAGTCCATTGTCTCATTACATGTCTGCATGTATCCGATCCTGGGCTCACTCCGACCTAATAGTTCTGATTTTGGACATTTAGATAGAGTTTTGAGCTGGAATTTCTTTACAAATGTGCAGAATATAACCCAAGACTGATGATTTCCTAAAGAAAATGGCGAATTTGACCTAGGGTAGAAATTCTAGCAAGAAGATTGGTATTATTCCATAATAATGTTAATGAAGCCTATTCCAAAGCTAACTTTAAGACCTCTACAAGAAAAATCAGGAAAATTGTCTCTGTTGCCGAAACCGGTTTCGCTCATTGGATAGAGCATCGGCCTGCGGACTGAGGGGTCCCAGGTTCGATTCCGGTCAAGGGCATGTACCTGGGTTGCGGGCACATCCCCAGTGGGAGATGTGCAGGAGGCAGCTGATGGATGTTTCTCTCTCATCGATATTTCTAACTCTCTATCTGTCTCCCTAACTCTCTGTAAAAGAAAATCAATAAAATATATTAAAAAAATTGATTCTGTTACAAAAATTTGCTAAATTAATTGCCTTAAAATAATTGAATTTGAATCTCAAAAATTATTAAAATATCTAATTATAAAAATCTAAGTACCCCGGTAAAAAACTGGCCCTTTGTTTATTGAAAAGGCTGTCCAAAACATTTCTAATGAGAAAAGGGGCTAGTTGTTTCCCACCTGTAGCAAATTCTTAAAGAATGTGGTCAATTTACATCTGTTCGGTCCAGGGTAGGCCAAACCTGTTCTTCCAGGCTAAAGAGCGCCCCTTCCTCCAGCGTGCCAATTTTAAACTTTCCCACCTTCAAGCAAGGGTTAGGAAACAATGTAGCTACAACCTTGTTTCTTGACCTTCCCTAGAGGAAAAAAATTATGGTCCTTTTAAAATCAAATGGTGGGCCAGGCCTGCCTTGCCAGCCTCAAAAGTGGTTTTCCAAAGCTGCTGGGAAATTTAAGACCTTGGAGTTTATACCTAGGTTTCTTGAAGTGACATAATACTGAATTAAATGAGATCTGAGTATTCCTTGTACAAAATCTAGAAGACATTATTAAATCTGTTGGTTGATTATGTCTTGCATTTTTAAAGTTTAGTCTTAATGTTACTGATTGAAAAATCCTGAATATTTGACTTGCCAACTAAGAGTTTAAGATTCGGATTGAATTGGGAAAAATTGTATACTTATAATAGCTAAATGCTTAAAAAAATATTTTATTTTTGAGAAAATAATTTTTGTTTTCTCTGAAATAATTAGAATTCAAAATATGTGGCTTATTGATCTGATTAAAAAAAAGGATTAATTTCTAAGATCTCAACTGAAATTTTTAATACAAAAACCAGTTTAAATTTGATTAATATTCTTTAAGATAATTATAAAGGGTATAAACAGCTAATGAGATTTCTGTTTGTCTACAATATAATGTTGCTCATCTATCTTTTAGGGGTTTTGGTTTGCTCTATCAAAGAACAGTGTAGACAGCCGCCCGTTTGAGCTGTGTGACTTGGCAGCCGCCATGTTGGCCAAATGGCTCACTGTGCCCCTGGGGGCCGCCATCTTGAAACAACAAAGGCCCCGCCCTCTGATTTAGCCAATCACAAAAGGAATGTCTGCTCACTGAGGCAGGATGGGATTTCAGGGGTGGAGTTTTAAGGTGGAGGTTTACTGTGGAAATGGGGATGGGGCAGAAAGTGTGCTTGCCTCTTCAGTTTTCTTTAATACTATTTTTAAGAAGATATTTTTAATGCTTAATAAATTAGCAATCATGGTCTTAATATAATTTCAGTGGTATGATAGACCAATGTTTTAAGCAGTTGGCTTCATGAGGGGCGACAATAGAGCTCATATTTCTTAAAAGGCTTGTAGATACATTTTTAAAAGATATCTTAAATTCTCAGTAGAACCACAGTTATGCGTATATCATAAACAAATTAAGAGTAATTGATTCCATGGTTAAGACTAGATCCTATTATGTTGAGAACTGCTTAAAAAGTGTTGAACATGTTTTAATTAGATATGTATTTGGAAGTTTCTCCTGAGTGCAATATTTCAAAATATAAAATGCTTGCTTTCATAAAGAATTTCTGCCAAATAAAAGAAGGAATTGATTTAGTAGTAGCAAAGTCTTTATTTAACATAGCAATGTCTTTTATTTAAAAGCTCCTCACCGCTGCATTTTAAATTAGGCTGGAAGTGAAGCAGGGTTTGCATGTCGTGTATCAAAATACAAATTTTCTAAATTTACTAATCTTTGTAAGCATTTGAATCCTAGTAAATAAAATTCTTCTAAAAGGTTACTGAAGGCTTCCCATGATTGTACTGTATATGCAAATAAGCCAAAGGCTATACTCTTTAAAAATATGATTGCTAACATTTACAGATTGTTGTTAAAATACTAAATCTGATTAGTCACCATAAATGAAAAATCACTTGAAATATATAGCTTTGGTACAGTATTTGTTAAAATCTCAAAAGGCAACCATGTTCCTTATATTTGTTGCTTGTGTGAGGAAGAAGACTGTCGGGATGAAATATAAAGAGGTTTCCTTGAGATGTCTAACTAAAATTAAAAATCAATATATTGGGCCTCATAAGCTAAATTAAATAATTTGTGTTTTGCCTCCTTAAACAAAGTGTATGTAAATTTACTTAAAGACTAATACCAGAAATTTAATTAATATCATTTACTGTCCATAAATTAGGACAAGTAAAGTTACAAGAATAAATGTTATTTCAAACTGACTTAAATTAGCAAATTGGGCTAAGTGGATATTCAGGGGAACTTAGCTGTCACCTATTAGAATATAAACTACTACAATTTTTAAATAAGACCTCCATCATTATACCAAAAATACTAGGCAGGAACCAATTCCTGGAGCTTTAACTGTTTTTACTGATGGGTCATCTAATGGGAATGTTGCCCCCTCATACTATAAATTCTGACCGAGTCATACTGACCAGTCATACTTCTGTGCAAAGAATTGAGTTAGAAGCTATTAAGGCTGCGTTGCAAGATTTCCAACAGCCTGCTAAGATAATTTCTGATTCCTCTTGTGCTTCGGGCCTAGTAAATAGAATTGAAACTGCCCGGTTGAAATGGCTTAGTGACCAAAGTTTTTTCTTACTATTTAAGTAAGTTCAACAGATTGTGCAGCAGACAACATACCCTTTTTATATCACCCACATCAGGGCTCACAGCATATTACCTGGCCCATTAACTAAGGGAAATGCACATGCTGATCAATGGGTTGCTTTATTAAAAGAGGCTTCAGAGTCTCATCAGCTTTTAAAAATCCCTACTTGAAAAATAAAAAAGGGGGATGATGGAGAAATCACCTTTGGGTAGGCTTCACCTAGCTTTAATTACTCTAAATTTTTTCACTTGTGATGCTGATGGAAAGACACCTATGGAGCTACATTGGTGTCAGAATAAAACAAAAGAAAATGGTCTAGTTAAATGGAAGGATCCCGAATCCGGTTTATGGAAGGAAAATGACCCATTATTAACCTTTGGCAGAGGGTACGCTTTTATATTCCCAGAGAATTTTGCCAAACCCGTATGGATTCCTGCTAGAAATATTAAACTGCATCAGGAATCTAGCCAGACTGAAGTTCTTGCGCCTGGAGACATAACATGTAGCTGTAAACAATCAACTACCTCAGCCACAGAGAGCACTGACTCCAAGCAGTCCACTGAAGATGAGGAACAGGAGGAAGACAAACCAGACAACCAACAGCCCAGAGACCACCTGGGACACGGTAAAGTGAAGTATGGTAACAATTAATTCAGGTAAAAATTATAGTTTCATACTGGTCTTAGTAGGCACATTTTTCCTTTAACTGGGAAGGATAGCATAGCTATCCCAAAGTCAGAAGGCTCCAGTCAGTGTGTCAACTCAGTGCTCTGGAGACCCAGAACTGTAATTTAGATAGCATGCTGTCTCTGCTTCTGTAAATTGCTTTTTTTTTTTGCTAACTAGGTTCCTCATTCTAAACCTTGAGACAGCCAGTTTAAAATTAAGTTGTCATGACCTAGAGCAAAGAATATTCTTACATGGTATTATTCTTCAAGTTTTATTAATAATTTTGATGTTTTACAACAGTATATGGTGCATTTATCCCAAACAAATTTACAAATGAATTTGAATGTTTTACATAAAGGAATTTATTCCTTTCCACTGTGCGGAGGGCCTACTGGGGAAGGCACTTAAGCATTCTGTATTGACCTATCTTGACTTTTTTTGTCAAAGAGGAATCCAATTGCCTACAGCTGTTACCTGAGCTCTCTGTTCAAGCTGGGATCATGAAAAGCTGGTACCATGGATCTGTCTCTTTCCCAATGGCGTAAGCTGGGCCCTCTCTGGAGAAGAAACCTGGGTTCCCTATGATAAATGCCAGGTCCCCGCAAGCAGGCAGGGGGATCCAAAGGCAGTTGCTGGGCATGGAGGCCAGAGGGACATAGGTTAACAAGGAGACAGAACTGAACCTCACAGCACCCTACTTGGCCCAGAGATGGTTGACAGTCAAAGACAGGTAAGACCCCAAAGCGTGGGGTGACCTAAGACAGGCACAGCCAGGGGCCAGGAGGAGAAAACTTTGGGTGCAACAAAGGAGAGGCACAGATCCCCCTCAATGGTGCACGGGCTTGAACACTCGTGCCTTCTGAGGAAGGTCTCCTGTCCCCATGGCTGCTTCTTGCTTCCCATGCCCAGCCCAGATCAGGAACCAAATAACAGAAGAGATTTGGTCCAGCTGAAATCAGAATCCAGATAAACGGAGGCTTGGCTAACAGACCCTATGTCTAAATCTAGCCTAACAACAGGAATGCTCAACGCTTCACAAGGATGTAAAGTCATCCTCTTCATTAATATTTACAGTGTAAATTAAGATTATTTTTAAAATATTAAATTTGACAGCAAAATAGTTTTCAAATTTATTAAATTCAAGTTTACAAATTAATTACATATGGCTAATTTGAAATAAGTAATTATTCAAAAAGTATTAACAAAAATTTTCATTTCATGGTAAACATGCTATGAACCTAAAGCATGTTCAGGTTCATTTTTTTGCGTGCAAAAAATTAATATTTTAAGGTATCTAGACTGCATTATAAAATTTCCAAGAAGACACCTAATTAAATAAAAAAAGGGGTGATAGTGGAAAAATATAGTGGAAGAATACAATTTAAGGAAATAGATCCTGTAACTAAATTACATATTTAGAGAAAATATTTTTTCATTTATAATGCTAATAGTGAGACACCCAGAAAAAACACACATTATGCTAGGGTAGGCCAGGGAAACATCATGTTAAAGAAAAGACCCCAAGTAAGGTTTTTTTTTTTCCTTTAACATTTGGTCGAGAATATGTTTGTATACTTTCAGAGAACAGCTACAAGACCATGTGGATTCCTGTAACAACGGATCACAGAAAGCCAACCACAAAGACAGAAGAGACAGTTCAGAGATGGAGATGGTGGAAGACGCCTTGCCATGGTAGCAGTCAGCAGCTGTGCAGCACTGCAGGGTGCCCAGGAGCAGACCAGAAAGGACCGGACCTGCATTTTCCACCATCCAGAGACAACATTTCATTGCTGACATGTACACATGAACTGGTGGACATTGAAACATGGACTCATAACTTTAGGACATAGAAATTGGGACTTGATTATGTTTGAAAGAAAAAATAAGGGGAAGATGTGGGAAACTGTTTATTGCCTTCACTATCTGATAAGCATAGACAGAGAACTCCCCATAACACCCTGAAGGCTGGGTGCCTTTGAAGCCCTAGCAAAGCTCAGAGCTAGGCACCACCTCTGTTTGTCCAGACAGTGGTAGCTGAAACTACTCCCTCATTTATTATTATGTAAATCCTTGCTGAGCGGCTAGTGTGCTTATTACTAGCGGGTCACCTGCCTAAGGTCTATGCTATGGGTGCATCCAAGATCAGTAAAAGCTTGGTGAGGACTGAGCACAGAGGAAGTCCTTTGGGACTTGCCGACAGGTTCTCCAATATTGCAAAATTATCTCTTGTCTATTTCTCTCCTTTGTTGTGTGGGTCCTCTTTCAGATACCGAAACCTACTCCACGCGGGACATCGAAGGAAACAATCAACACAAAACACAAGGATGGTTGAACGAACTGCAAGTCCAAAAGTGAATGTATGTTTATATTGGGGTGGGGGGGGGTGGGATCGATGGTCATGGTCGCATTCATGAGGAACAGGGCGTTTTGTTAGTGCTGGCAGTGTATTATAAAGAATTTGAATTCCGCCGAAACCGGTTTGGCTCAGTGGATAGAGCGTCGGCCTGCGGACTGAAAGGTCCCAGGTTCGATTCCGGTCAAGGGCATGTACCTGGGTTGCGGGCACATCCCCAGTGGGGGATGTGCAGGAGGCGGCTTGTCGATGTTTCTCTCTCATCGATGTTTCTGACTGTCTATCTCTCTCTCTTCCTCTCTGTAAAAAATCAATAAAATATATTAAAAAAAAGAATTTGAATTCCTTTTTACATGGCAGACTATTAAATATTGTTAAACTATTGAAAGGATGGTCAGCTCGAGATGTGAAGTTTTATGCAAAACTGGTACAGTTTTGCCTTTAACATCATGGTATAGAACAGCATTGTTGGGTATTGGAGATACTGAGGAAGTGAGGTTTGACTCTGTTTCACTTCTGGGGAGGGATCTAAGAAGGGGGCAGGCATGTGAGAAGGGAGTAATGTAGATTACTTTAATTTGGGCACCAGACAAACCATTCCATACTGAGCCTGACACATAGAATAAAGACAAGGAGAAGACTTAATGCGGATTTTATCCTCAACACTTTCTCATACTGGCAAGGAAGAAAAGAAGCTGATGTTTAATTTAGGTTTGGATTGGGTGGGTGGGATAGATGATTGTGGTCACAGTCATGAGGAACAGGGTGTTCTTTTAGTGCTGGCAGTGTATCATAATGAATTTGATTTCCTTTTTACATGGTAGACTATTGAATATTGTTAAACTATTGACAGGATTCTCAGCTCGATATGTTAAGTTTGATGCCACAAGTGGTACAGTTTATATTAAACAACTTGCTCTAGAACAGCATTGGTGGATATTGTTGATATTAGAGAAGTGAGGTTTCACTCTGTTTCACTGATGATTCACTTCATGTTACATTTGCACCATACATAAGTAAGATATTAGTAATAAGGGAAATTGGGTACGGTGTACATGAGTATTATCTTCACAATTTTTCTGTAAATCTGGAACTATTCTAAAAAAAAAAAAACTTTTATAAAACAACACTAAAAATAATAGGAAATGGGAATATCTGAACATAGTAGAATGGACCACTAAAATGACTGTGGAGTTGAGGAAGTGGATTAGAGGAAACACCACCTCCATGCCATATGCTGGACTTATAGTGGAACTAAACGAAGAGAGAGAGAGAAAGAGAGAGAGAGAGAGAGAGAGAGAGAGAGAGAGAGAGAGAGAGAATGAGAGAGAGAAAATTGAGAGAGATGTGAGTTTGGGAATAATTTTAGGAGTTAAAAGGAAGCTGTCTTTTCTATAACCAGAGTTTCTGAGATTTCTGTATCCTCTGCCACCCCTGTCCCGCTTGGATGATCAAGCTGAGGGTTTGTGATGTCAAGCCACACCATGGCCAAACTGATTTTGGGAAAAGAGACCTGAAGTGAGTGGCTCCTCATTAACCGAAAGATAATAAATCGAGGCCAGGACCATTTCAGTAGTGTCTGTTGCCTCAAGATAGCGAAACTAAATAAGACGATAGTGTAGACTATTAGAGATAAGGAATAAGACTCCAAACACAAGGATGGAAGAAGAAACTGCAAGGCCGAAATTGAATTTATGTTTGTATTGGGGTCAGGATGGCTGGATGGTGGTGTTCACAGTCATGAGGAACAGTTTGTTATGTTAGTGCTGCCAGTTTATAGTAAAGAATTTAATTTCCTTTTTACATGGCAGACTATTGAATATTGTTAAACTATTGAAAGGATGATAAGCTTAAGACATGAAGGTTTATGCCACAACTGGCCCAGTTTTTCCTTTAACAACTTGGTCTAGAACAGCATTGCTGGATATTGGAGATACCAGAGAAGTGAGGTTTCACTCTGTTTCACTGATGTTTCAATTCATGTTAAATTAGCTGAATACATAAGTAAGTCATTAGTAATAAGGGAAATTGGGTATGGTGTAAATGGTTATTACCTTCAGAAATTTTCTGTAAATCTGGAACTATTCTGAAATAAAATATCCATTAAAACAACTCTCAAAATCCTAGGAAATGGTAGCAATTGAACATAGTGGAATGTACCACTGAAATGATGGGGGAGTATGGGATTGTCTTAGAGGAAACACCAACTACCTGCCATATGCTGGACTATAATGGAACTAGAGGAAATGAGAGAGAGAGCGAGGACAGTTTGGGAAAAATTTTAGGAGTTAAGAGGTAGGTCTCTGTTCTCTAAGCAGAGTGTCTGAGATTTCTGCATCCTTTGCCACCCCCGCCCTTCCTGGATGGTCAAACTGAGGCTTTGTGATGTCAAACCACACCATGGCAACCACTGATTTTGGGCAGCCAGGGCTGAAGTGAGTGGCTCCTCAATAACATATAAAGTATATAAAGAGGCAAGGACCCTTTTAGTAGTGTCTGTTGCCTCAAGATAGGGAAACTTAATAAGACGATAGTCTAGACTAGTAGAGATAAGGAATAAGACTCCAAACACAAGGATGGATGAAGAAACTGTAAGTCCAAATTCAATTTATGTTTGTATTGGTGGGGGGGTGTTATGGATTGTCGTGGTGGCAATCATGAGGAACAGGGTGCTGTATTAGTGCTGGATGTATAATAAAGAATTTGATTTCCTTTTTAGATGGCAGACTATTGAATATTGTTAAACTATTGACAGTATGGTCAGCTCAAGATTTGAATTCATGCCACAAGTGATTGAGTTTTTCCTTTAACATCATGGTGTAGAACAGCATTGTTGTATATTGGAGATACTAGAGAAGTGAGGTTTCACTCTGTTTCACTGATGTTTCAATTCATGTTAAATTAGCTGAATACATAAGTAAGTCATTAGTAATAAGGGAAATTGGGTATGGTGTAAATGGTTATTACCTTCAGAAATTTTCTGTAAATCTGGAACTATTCTGAAATAAAATATCCATTAAAACAACTCTCAAAATCCTAGGAAATGGTAGCAATTGAACATAGTGGAATGTACCACTGAAATGATGGGGGAGTATGGGATTGTCTTAGAGGAAACACCAACTACCTGCCATATGCTGGACTATAATGGAACTAGAGGAAATGAGAGAGAGAGCGAGGACAGTTTGGGAAAAATTTTAGGAGTTAAGAGGTAGGTCTCTGTTCTCTAAGCAGAGTGTCTGAGATTTCTGCATCCTTTGCCACCCCCGCCCTTCCTGGATGGTCAAACTGAGGCTTTGTGATGTCAAACCACACCATGGCAACCACTGATTTTGGGCAGCCAGGGCTGAAGTGAGTGGCTCCTCAATAACATATAAAGTATATAAAGAGGCAAGGACCCTTTTAGTAGTGTCTGTTGCCTCAAGATAGGGAAACTTAATAAGACGATAGTCTAGACTATTAGAGATAAGGAATAAGACTCCAAACACAAGGATGGATGAAGAAACTGTAAGTCCAAATTCAATTTATGTTTGCATTGGTGGGGGGGTGTTATGGATTGTCGTGGTGGCTATCATGAGGAACAGGGTGCTGTATTAGTGCTGGATGTATAATAAAGAATTTGATTTCCTTTTTAGATGGCAGACTATTGAATATTGTTAAACTATTGACAGTATGGTCAGCTCAAGATTTGAATTCATGCCACAAGTGATTGAGTTTTTCCTTTAACATCATGGTGTAGAACAGCATTGTTGTATATTGGAGATACTAGAGAAGTGAGGTTTCACTCTGTTTCACTGATGTTTCAATTCATGTTAAATTAGCTGAATACATAAGTAAGTCATTAGTAATAAGGGAAATTGGGTATGGTGTAAATGGTTATTACCTTCAGAAATTTTCTGTAAATCTGGAACTATTCTGAAATAAAATATCCATTAAAACAACTCTCAAAATCCTAGGAAATGGTAGCAATTGAACATAGTGGAATGTACCACTGAAATGACGGGAGAGTATGGGATTGTCTTAGAGGAAACACCAACTACCTGCCATATGCTGAACTATAATGGAACTAGAGGAAATGAGAGAGAGAGCGAGGACAGTTTGGGAAAAATTTTAGGAGTTAAGAGGTAGGTCTCTGTTCTCTAAGCAGAGTGTCTGAGATTTCTGCATCCTTTGCCACCCCTGCCCTTCCTGGATGGTCAAACTGAGGCTTTGTGATGTCAAACCACACCATGGCAACCACTGATTTTGGGCAGCCAGGGCTGAAGTGAGTGGCTCCTCAATAACATATAAAGTATATAAAGAGGCAAGGACCCTTTTAGTAGTGTCTGTTGCCTCAAGATAGGGAAACTTAATAAGACGATAGTCTAGACTAGTAGAGATAAGGAATAAGACTCCAAACACAAGGATGGATGAAGAAACTGTAAGTCCAAATTCAATTTATGTTTGTATTGGTGGGGGGGTGGTATGGATTGTCGTGGTGGCAATCATGAGGAACAGGGTCCTGTATTAGTGCTGGATGTATAATAAAGAATTTGATTTCCTTTTTACATGGCAGACTATTGAATATTGTTAAACTATTGACAGTATGGTCAGCTCAAGATGTGAATTCATGCCACAAGTGATTGAGTTTTTCCTTTAACATCATGGTGTAGAACAGCATTGTTGTATATTGGAGATACTAGAGAAGTGAGTTTTGACTCTGTTTCACTGATCAGGAGGCATCTAAGTAGGGGGCAGGCAAGTGAGAACGGAGTAATGTAGATTTCTCTATTTGTGGCACCAGACAAGCCATTCCATACTGAGTCAGACACTGAGCATAAGGACAAGGATAAGTCTGAATTGGGATTTTATTCCCAACTCTTTCTCATACTGACAGGGAAAAAAGGAAGCTGATGTTTACTTTAGGTTTGGGTTGGTGCGGGGGGATGGATGGTGGTGGTCTCAGTCATGAGGAACAGGGTGTTGTTATAGTGCTGGCTGTGTATAATAATGAATATGATTTCCGTTTTACATGGTAGACTATTGAATATTGTTAAACTATTGAAAGGATGGTCAGCTCAAGATCTGAAGTTTTATGCCCCAAATGGTCCAGGTTTTCCTTTAACAACTTGTTCTAGAATAGCATTACTGGATATTGGAGATACTAGAGAAGTGAGTTTTCAGTCTGTTTCACTGATGATTCACTTCATCTTACATTTGCCCCATACATGAGTAAGATATTGGTAATAAGGGAAATTGTGTATGGTGTACATGGTTATTATTTTCACAATTTTTCTGTAAATCTGGAACTATTCTAAAATAAAACATCCATTAAAACAACACTCAAAATCCTAGGAAACATTAATATCAACACAGTGGAATGGACCATTGAAATGACGGGGGAGTATGGCAATTCTCTTCGAGGAAACACCACCTCCCTGCCATTGGATGGACTATAATGGAAATAGAGGAAATGAGAGAGAGAGAGAGGCAGGTCAGTTTGGGAAATATTTTAGCAGTTAAGAGGAAGGTCTCTGTTTCATAACAAGAGTTTCTGAGAATTCTGCATTCTATGCCACCCCGCCCCTCCTGGATGGTCAAGCTGAGGCTTTGTGATGTGAAGCCACACCATGGGAACCACCTAATTTTGGCAGCCAGAGCTGAAGTGAGTGGCTCCTAATTAACTTAAAAGTATATATAGATTCCAGGACACTGTGAGTAGTGTTTTTTGCTTCAAGGTAGCGAAACTTAATAAGACGACAGTGCAGACTAGTAGAGATAAGGAATAAGACTCCAAACACAAGCATGGATGAAGAAACTGAAAGTCCAACGGTGTATTTATGTTTGTATTGGGGGGTGGGGTGGGATGGATGGTGTTGGTCACAGTCATGTGGAAGAGGGTGTTGTGTTTGTGCTGGCAGTGTATAATAGAGAATTTGATTTCCTTTTTAAATGGCAGACTATTGAATATTGTTAAACTATTGAAAGGATGATAAGCTCAAGACCTGAAGGTTTATGCCACAACTGGTCCAGTTTTTCCTTTAACAACTTGGTCCAGAACAGCATTGCTGGATATTGGAGATACTAGAGAAGTGAGGTTTCACTCTAACTGTTTCACTGATGTTTCACTTCATGTTAAATTTGCTCATTACATAAGTAAGTCATTAGTAATAAGGGAAATTGGGTATGGTGTACATGGTTATTACCTTCACAACTTTTCTGTAAATCGGGAACTATCTAAAATAAAACATCCATAAAAACAACTCTCAAAATCCTAGGAAATGGTAGCAACTGAACATAGTGGAAAGGACCACTGAAATGACGGGGGAGTATGGAATTGTCTTAGTGGAAACACCAAGTACCTTCCATATGCTGAACTATAATGGAACTAGTGGAAATGAGAGAGAGAGCGAGGACAGTTTGGGAAAATTTTAGGAGTTAAGAGGTAGGTCTCTGTTCTATAAACAGAGTGTCTGATATTTCTGCATCCTTTGCCACCCCAGCCCCTCCGGGTTGGTCAAGCTGAGGCTCTGTGATTGAAGGGACAGAACGGAACTTGAAAGAACTAAGCAGAACTAAGCAGAAATGCACCCACCTCCCTCTTCAAGGATGAGGTGGAGACACGCTCTTCTCCCTCAACTCTATGTTGTCTTACAAGGCTGGCCCTCAGCCCAAGCCCCACCCCGCCCCCTGAGAGTGACCAGAAGAATGCTGGTATTGTCCTAACTCTCCCAACCACCCACCTGAGTGGACCAATGAAGTTCCAGAATTGTAGCTAAAGTCCTAATAAGGCTATAGTGGTGGATGGCTCCAACCTTCAGAATGTGATGGTCACTTCAAGACCCTTATGATGTAAAAACCTGACCAATCTCTGAAACTCACGTCACCCCTAAAGCCAACCCCAAATAGCTAGCCCTATATGACCTTTGTTCTCCTGGGACACGGTCTCTCGCCTCACCGCTGCGCCGGAGAGAGGCTGGGAGCCAATTCTAGAATTGATCAATAAAGTCTCATTGTTTTACATCAGAGGAGGCTCCCTGGTGGTGGATTATTGGGGACCCCGAAATCTGGGCATATCAGTGATGTCAAACCACACCATGGCAACCACTGATTTTGGGCAGCCAGGGCTGAAGTGAGTGGCTCCTCAATAACATGAAAAGTATATATAGAGGGCAGAACACTTTGAGTAGTGTCTGTTGCCTCAAGATAGCGAAACTTAATAAGACGATAGTCTAGACTAGTAGAGATAAGGAATCAGACCCCAAACACAAGGATGGATGAAGAAACTGTAAGTCCAAAAGTCAATTTATGTTTGTATTGGGGGGGGGGGTTGGTATGGATTTTCGTGGTGGGAGTCATGAGGAACATGGTGTTGTGTTAGTGGGGAAGTGTATAATAAAGAATTTGATTTCCTTTTTACATGGCAGACTATTGAATATTGTTAAATTATTAACAGGATGGTCAGCTCAAGATGGGAGTTATTATGCCACAAGTGATTGAGTTTTTCCTTTAACATCATGGTCTAGAACAGCATTGTTGTATATTGGAGATACTAGAGAAGTGAAGTTTGACTCTGTTTCACTGATGAGGATGGATCTAAGGAGGGGGCAGGCATGTGAGAAGGGAGTAATGTAGATTTCTTTATTTGGGGCACCAGACAAGCCATTCCATACTGAGTCACACACTTAGCATAAGGACAAGAATAAGTCTGAATGGGGATTTTATTCCCAACACTTTCTCATACTGACAAGGAAAAAAGAAGCTGATGTTTACTTTAGGTTTGCCTTGGTGCGGGGGGATGGATGGTGGTGGTCACAGTCATAAGGAACAGGAGGTTTCGTCAGTGCTGGCAGTGTATAATAATGAATTTGATTTCCTTTTTACATGGTAGACTATTGAATAGTGTTAAACTATCGAAAGGATGGTCAGTTCAAGATGTGAAGTTTTATGCCAAAACTGGTCCAGTTTTTCCTTTAACAACTTGGCCTAGAACAGCATTGCTGGATATTGGAGATACTAGAGAAGTAAAACTTCACTCTGTTTCACTGTTGATTCACTTCTTCTTACATTTTCCCCATACAGAAGTACAATATTAGTAATAAGGGAAATTGGGTGTAGTGTTCATGGTTATTATCTTCACCATTTTTCTGTAAATCTGGAACTATTCTGAAATACAACAGGCATTAAAACAACACTCAAATTCCTAGTAATATTAGCAACTGAACATAGTGGAATGGATCACTGAAATGACTGGGGACTATGACAACTGTCTTTGAGGAAACACCACCTGCTGCCGTACGCTGGACTATAATAGAATTAGAGGAAATAAGAGAGAGAGAGGTCATTTTGGTCAAAATTTTAGGATTTAAGAGGAAGGTCTCTGTCTATAACCAGAGTGTCTGAGAGTTCTGCATCCTCTGCCTCGCCCGCCCATCCTGGATGGTCTAGATGTGGCTTTTTCATATCAAGACACACCATGGCAACCACTGAATTTGGGCAACCAGAGCTGAAGTGAGTGGCTCCTCATTAACCTAAAGAGTATATATAGAGGCCAGGACACTTTGAGTAGTGTCTGTTGCCTCAAGATAGCGAAACTTACTAAGAAGATATTGTTCACTAGTGGAGATTTGGAATAAGACTCCAAACACAAGGATGGATGAAGAAACTGCTAGTCCAAAAGTGAATTTATGTATGAATTTGGCGGGGCGTGGGATGGATGGTGGTGGTCGCAGTCATGAGGAGAAGGGTGTTGTGATGGGGTGGGATCTAAGGAGGGAGAAGTCATCTGGGAAGGGAGTAATGTAGATTTCTCTATTTGGGGCACCATACAGGCATTCAATACTGACACACACACAAGGAGAAGTCTGAATTGTGATTTTTTTCTCAACACTTTCTCATACTGGTAAGGAAAAAATAAGCTGATGATTAATTTAGGTTTCGATATGGGGGGGGTGGGATGGATGGTGGTGGTCTCAGTCATGAGGAATAAGGTGTTGTGTCAGTGCTGGCAGTATATAATAATGAATTTGGTTTCCTTTTTACACGGTAGACTATTGAATATTGTTAAACTATAGAAAGGATGGAAATCTAGAACTATTCTAAAATAAAACATCCATTAAAACAACACTCAAGGATGGTACAATATCCGCAAATCAATAAACGTGATACATCACATAAACAAATTGAAAGAAAAAAACCACATGGTCATATCAATTGATGCAGAAAAAGCAGTTGACAAAATTCAACACCCATTTTTGATAAAAAGTCTCAGTAAGGTGGGAGTAGAAGGATCATACCTCAACATAATAAAAGCCATATATGACAGGCCCACAGCCAGCATCATACTCATTGGACAAAACTAACACCATTTCCCCTAACAACAGGAACAAGACAGGGATGTCCCCTCTCAGCACTCCTGTTCAACATAGTACTGGAAGTATTAGCCATCGCAAAGAGGCAAGAAGATGGAATAAAAGGCATCCAAATTGGAAAAGATGAAGTAAATCTGTCCTTATTTGCAGATGACATGATATTATACATACAAAACCCTAGAGACTCCATCAAAAAGCTACTAGACTTAATACATGAATTTGGCAATGTAGCAGGATACAAAATTAACCCCAAGAAATCTGAGGCATTTCTCTACACCAATAGTGAACTTTCAGAAAGAGAGATTATACAAACAATCCCTTTTACCATCGCACCAAAGAAATTAAGCTACCTAGGAATAAACTTAACTAAAGAGGTAAAAGACCTCTACTCAGAAAACTACAGGACGTTGAAAAAAGATATAGAGGAAGACATAAACAGATGGAAGAACATACCATGTTCATGGATCTGTAGAATCAACATCATTAAAATGTCCATAATACCCAAAGCAATCTATAAATTCAACGCACTTCCCATCAAAATACCAACGGCATATTTCACAGATCTAGACCGAACTCTCCAAAAATTCATCTGGAATAAAAAAATGACCCTGAATAGCTGCAGCGATCCTGAAAAAGGCCAAAGTAGGTGGGATCTCAATACCAGAAATCAAGATGTATTACAAAGCCACTGTTCTAAAAACTGCCTGGTACTGGCACAAGAACAGGCATATAGATCAATGGAATCGAATAGAGAGCCCAGAAATCGGTCTGAACCAATATGCTAAATTAATATTTGACAAAGGAGGCAAGAACATTCAATGGAGCCAAGATAGTCTTTTCAATAAATGGTGTTTGGAAAATTGGACATATATATGCAAGAAAATGAAACTAGACCACCAACTTACACCATACACAAAAATAAACTCAAAATGGATAAAGGACTTAAATGTAACACAGAAAACCATAATAATTCTAGAAGAATCTAAAGGTAACAAAATCTCAGACATATGCCGAAAAAATTTCTTCACTGATGCAACTCCTAGGACACTTGAAACTAAAGAGAAAATGAAAAAATGGGACCACATCAAAATAAAAAGCTTCTGCACAGCAAAAGAAACCATCAACAAAACAATGAGAAAACCCACTGTGTGGGAAAACATATTTGCCAATGTTATATCTGATAAGGGCCTAATCTCCAAAATTTATAGGGAACTCATACAACTTAACAAAAGGAAGTTAAACAATACAATCAAAAAATGGGCAAAGGACCCAGATAGACACTTATCAAAAGAGGATATTCAGAAAGCCAAGAGACATAAGAAAACATGCTCAAAGTCACTAATCATCTGAGAGATGCAAATCCAAACAACAATGAGGTACCATCTAACACCTGTCAGACTGGCTATCATCAACAAATTAGCAAACGACAAGTGCTGGAGAGGATGTGGAGAAAAAGGAACACTTGTGCACTGCTGGTGGGAATGCAGACTGGTGCAGCCACTATGGAAGACAGTATGGAGTTTCCTCAAAAAACAGAAAATGGAACTCCCATTTGACCCTGTGATCCCACTTCTAGGAATATATGCCAAGAAAGCAGAAACACAAATAAGAAAGCATACATTCACCCCTATGGTTATAGCAGCTCAATTCACCATATCTAAGATCTGGAAACAGCCTAAGTGCCCATCAGTAGATGAATGGATTAGAAAACTGTGGTACATCTACACGATGGAATACTATGCTGCTGTAAAAAGGAAGGAGCTCTTACCGTTTACAATGGCATGGATGGAACTGGAGAGCGTTGTGCTAGGTGAAATAGGCCAGTCAATGAGGGAAAGGTACAACATGATCTCACTCATTCATGGATAATAGAGACCATTATAAACTATTGAACAATAATAGATACAGAGGCAGAGCTGCCTCAAACAGATTGTCAAACTGCAACGAGAAGGCCGGGGAGGGTTGGGGGGCAGGAGGGAGGGGGGTAAAAGATCAACCTAAGGACTTGTATGCATGCATATAAGCATAATCAATGGACATAAGACACTGGGGGATAGGGGAGGCTAGGGTACTGTCAAGGGCGTTGGGGAAAAAAAGGACACATATGTAATACCCTTTGAAATACTTTAAGCAAAAAAAAAAGTGATTTCAGAAATTAAAAAAAATAAAATAAAAAAATAAATCTTGAAAAATTTTTTTCATTTATAATGCTAACAGTGGGACACCCAGGAAAACTCACATGGTGTCAAAATAAGCCAAAGGAAAATCATTTGGGGAAATATAAAAAGTACCCTAAGTAAAAATTTCTTTATTAACCTAAGGTCGAGAATATGTTTGTATATTTTCAGAAAACAACTTCAAGGCCACGTGGATTGCTGCAACAGAGAGGAATTCTCAGGAATGCTCCAGTCAGGAAGACAAGAGGAGAGACAGTTCAGAGATGGAGACGCTGAACACGCTTTTCCATGCTAGCAGTCAGCAGCTGTGTGTCGCTGCAGATTGCCCAGGACCAAACCAGAGAGGGTCGGACCTGCATTGCCACCATTTTTCCACAATCCAGAACTGAAATATCATTGTTGACATGTACACATAAGGAACTGTTGGACATTGAAATTGGGACTTAAAACAATTTTTGTCCTTGAAATGTTATGCTTAAGTTTGAAAATGTTTTGGGTTACGGATTGGCATTGTTATCGTTTTAATAGCCAGAGTTTTGTTCTTGATGTTTAAGTTTTATTTGCATTATAGTAGTTTAATTAATAAAACAAAAATGGGTGAGATGTGGGAAACTGACATAGGGTTAAGCCTCGGACTGACCTGCTGGCAAAGTCACAAACAAGTCCTAGCTTAGAGGGCACAGTTCTCTTAGCATAATTAGGCTTGACCTTATAACACTCCCTAGATGTTATCTGGGAATCTAATGGGCTGAGGAAGTGCAGGAAGTATAACCATGGTGTAAACAAGTGAAACTCACAAGGAAAGTGAAACTTTGGTAACCACTACCTTGTTTACCACTCACTATAAAAAGCTTCTTACTGACAACCCCCACCGCTCTCAAGGTAGACGGTGTCGTGACATGGGTCCATTACACTCCCTTCCAGTCAGCGGACCCATCCATGCCCCGGAAAGACTTCATGATCAAATGGAGCATCAATCGAGATCAACCCTACCCGCTCAAGCTCAAGCTGCAGCTTGCTCGACCTGCCTGATTCTGGTAACATTGCTCGGGATCACTCCTGTCACCAGGAGCCCCCACAATACTGTGTAATAGACTTAGATGATACCTGCTTCTTCATGGACATGGCTCTAAAGAGACAAGGACAATTTATAATATCACATGTTTAGTAGCAGAAGATTTGGCTGCCTGAAGCGGCCATGATGCCAATATTTTGTTTCATTGTATTGATATGTTATATTGACCTTTGATTCTTTTGCAGGTTTAAATGTGTGTTGGCTGTCCTGGAAAGGGACTGTGTGGGGTGACCCCCAAAAGTAAACGGTATCTAGCTGCCAAGAGGGCAGGTGCCCAACTGGGCAGTGAAGAGTGCCCATCAGGTTCTGGTCACTGTTGAGAGACAGTTGACAGGTGGCAGCATGTATATCGCTTGCAGGCCTGCGTGACCATGCCCATGTCAGGGGTAGTAAGCTGGAAAAGCCTATTTAGAATAGAAGGTCTAACGCATGGTGATGCATAGAAAGAAAGTTTAATGCCAACATTTACTGTTTTGTTATAACTCTGAAAAATCCATGAAAAGGAATTGGCAAGGAAAGTCAGAAAATCTTAGAGTAGATCAGTATGTTTTTCTCCTTATGTAATTCCTCCGAAATCTGGCAATGCTAAATAAGTCATGGCAATACATTTCTTTGAATAAATTTAATAAGACCAGATCCTGATAATGGTTTTATTAACAGAAAACTTTGACTGGAATATCATGTTTTAAAGAGCCCTGTCTGAGCTCTAAAGACTTGAAGTCAGTAAGAATGCCACGAAGAAAGCCTGGTATCCTGGTTGGGAGCCTTGAGGATGGCTGGCGCTGGAATATCAGGCCGATGCCCTACCATACCTGGCGGTTGGTAAGAGTAGAAGGGGAGCAGCAAATATGCCTCTACATCCATGCGGAACCCCCACACACTCTGGGCCACAACGAGTGGGAGGGCTACTGATATGAGCCTTAAAGCCTGGAGCGTAGGCTCAGGTGGAGTTGCTACAGGTGAGGGATTCACCTAACTCCGCAGATACTGTAGGCAGGCCTGATGGAAGCTGGATGGCTTAGCTTCCTGGCCTATGGAGCACATTAAAGTTCAACCATGAGACTGCAGCAAAGGTAGTCAGTTACCATTCTTGTTGTGTTTATGCAAACATCAGGAGAGTAGTTAAATTACTCTTGATCTGGATTTTTGATAGCCATGGAGGAATTTTAAGAAGAAAAATCCTATTACAATAGAGGCTGTTAAAGCTAAAATGGTTTCTTTCCCTTCCACCGAATCATTTGTTAAGCATATAGGGATATTTCAGTTGAAAGTTCTGTGTGCCTAGTATGGGCCTCTAGCAATGGTGGAATAGTAATGCAGTCCCTCTCATGATTGAGCAGGAAGTTCCAAGAAACTGGGGGAAAGAAAAGCCGAAGGATATGCCCTCCTTCTTCCCTGTATCCTCAATATTGGGGCAGCCGCCTGGTTCTCAGGATAGTACCAGCTTCCTGTATCCCAGGACACTGCTGGCCACGCCCAGAACCTTTTTAAACTAACAAATGACAATCAGGGGACGTGGGTGCCTTAGAGATGACCACACCCTGTGTAATAAGACCCTACTTGCACCTAGCCAATGGGCAGGGTCCACAATCATCTCCCCTCACTAACTCCACCCCACTAATAAAACCCCATTTTTTCCCACAGGCGTTCTCTCTCGTCTCGCCTTTGTGAGGATAGGAGCCAGACATGGGTCTGTGATAATAAAGGACTCTTTTCTTTTGCATTGGACACGGCTGGCTCCCTGGTGAGGACTGTTGGGGATTTAATATCTGGGCATAACAATAACCAAGATAGTGGAGATGGTAAATTTGGACTTTAAGCTGAATGAAGACAAGAGGGAGAAAGATAGAATGAATCAGATAATTGTATTTTACTACAGGAAGGGGAAAACCTCCAGTAAGCAAGGCAACAAATGCAGAAGTAGAAGTGGTGGAGTGTTCATCTACCACAGGTGATACACAGTTTCCCCGTGGGCAATACACGTTATAATGTGAATCCCTCTATAAACAATGCTTCAGAAAAGGGCATTATGAGAAGATGAAAATATTAATGGTCTCCTTGAATAAATACCAGCAAGGGTATAAAGGAGATATGTTTGTATTTTTGTGTGTTTTCAGATGATGGAGAGGGATGTAAGGAGGGGCCAGGCGGGTGAGAAGGGAGTAATGAAGAATTCCTCAATTGGGGCATCAGACAAGCCAGTCCATACTGAGCCAGAAACCTTCAATAAGGACAAGGAGAAGACTGATTGGGGATTTTTTCATCAACATTTTCTAATACTGACAAGGAAGAAAGGAACCTGATATTTAAGTTAGGTTTGGATTAGGGGGCGGGGGGATGGATGGTTGTGGTCGCTCTCTTGAGAAACAAGGTGTTGTGTTTGTGCTGGCAGTGTATAGTAATGAATTTTATTTCCTTTTTACATGGTAGACTATTGAATATTGTTAAACTATTGACGGGATTGTCAGCTCAAGATGTGAAGTTTATGCCACAACTGGTACAGTTTTTCCTTAAACAACTTGGTCTAGAACAGCATTGCTAGATATTGGAGTTACTAGAGAAGTGAGGTTTCACTCTGTTTCACTGGTGATTTACTCTATGTTACATTTCCCCATACCAAAGTGACATATTAGTAATAAAGGAAATTATGTATGGTGCACATGGGCATTATCTTCACAATTTTTATGTAAATCTGGAACTATTCTAAAATAACACATCCATAAAACAACACTCAAAATACAAGGAAATGGTAATATCCAAACATAGTGGAACAGACCACTGAAAGGACAGGGTTGTACGGCAAGAGGGTTAGAGTAGACACTACCTCCTGCCATATGCTGGACTATAATGGTACTAGAGGAAATGAGAGAGAGAGAGAGGTCAGTTTGGAAAAATTATAGGAGGTAAGAGGAAGGTCTCTTTTCTATAACCAGATCATCTGAGACTTCTGCATCGACTCCCACCCCCCACCCCCTTCTTGCTTGGTCTAGCTGAGGCTTTGTGATGTCAAGCCACACCATGGCAACCGCTGATTTTGGGCAACAAGAGCTGATGTGATTGGCTCCACATTGACATAGAGAGTACATAATAGGCCAGGACCCTCTGAGTACTGTCTGTTGCCTCAAGATAGCCAAACTTACTAAGAAGATACTGTAGACTTTTGGAGATAAGGAAGAAGACTACAAACACAAGGATGGATGAAGAAACTGCAAGTCCTAAAGTGAATTAGAAGTCAGTGTCTCAACTGGATGATGAAGAAGTGGATAAGGTCAGAATACCTTATTCAAATGATCTCCCTTCCCCCTTAATTCCTAACCTTGATTCTGGCCTTGTCCTTTTTGGCCAAACACACTTCCTTGTTCTATCCATTGTCATTCAATTAGAAGCCCATTTCCAAATCATTCTCCAATTTCTTCCCCAAAACCAATGTCTTTCTGCGTTTAACTTGTTTCCAAAGTACATATGTTATGCCCAGATTTCAAGATCCCCCAAGACAGACCACTAGGGATCCGAGTCCAGTGCATAAACATAGAGTCTTTTATTCAAGCCCGGGACTTGGTCCCCCTCCTGCCTCTATTACTGGATGCAAGAGAGAGCCCCGAGTCCCAAAGTAATAAAGTATTAATAGGGCTTGTGGTCAGGGTTTGGGGGCACACTCTGACCACTGATTTGGCCTATTCCGGTTGTTTTTTTGAGGGCGGGGTTCTAGTGATGCAAGGGCAGGGTGTAGCTAGGGTCTTTTTACACAAACACAGGGAGGTGGCTAGCATATCCTTGGCTTTGGGGTAGTTTCCACGGCTTTCCCATTGGCTGAGATAAGGGCAGGCTGAGTAACTGATACATTCTGCAGCTTTTTCTTGGAAGAGGGGATAAGGACACAGCTATCAGTACTGTTCTGTCCTTTCATTCACCCCTTGTCTTAGAACTTCCGACTCAATCATGAGACGGACTGAACGATCAACTGAACTACTTTTATACACTTCTTGACAAATTGGACTAGTCTATTAATAATGCAAGGGCCGTAAGTCAAGAACAGCAGGAGGATTACAAGGGGTCTGCTGAGGTCCGCTGTCTTCTTGAGGGTGATCTGCAGCGGGTGTGTCTAGTCAGAGGTCACCTTCCAGTCAGACTCCCTGCTGTCTGCCTCAGACCTTCCATTCTAAATAGGCCTTTCCCTGATCTCTACAGCCGAGGTTTGTACCACTCCGGACATGGGCAAGGTCATTCAGGCCTGCAAGACAGTACACAGGCTGCCAACTGTTAGGTGTTTCTCAATAGAGACCAAAACCTGACGGGTATTCTTCTTTGTCCAGTTGGGCATCTGCCCTCTTGGCAGCCAGACACCCTTTACCTTTGGGGTTCATCCTATATAGTCCCCTTCCAGGACAGCTAACACATAGCTATAACAGTGTTCCTCAGTGTGGCAGACTGGATACTTGCCAGTTATTCCCAAAGACTACCAAGACTGTAGACCATCACCGGTCCACCGATACAGCTACATTTAAACCTGTAAGAGACTTGAAGGTTAATACAACATATTAATACAATGAAATATAATATTGGCACTATGGCTGCTTTAGGCAGCTAAATCCTCCGGTACTAAACGTGAGATATGGCAGGGCTATACAAACATTTTAGGGAGGTGACTAAAGTCCACTCTTTGACCTTTCTTTTTTATTTATTTATTTATTTATTATTTTGATTTATTGCTTAAAGTATTACAAAGGGTATACATATGTGTCCATTTTTGACCTTTCTATATAAGGTAAAATTGTCCTTGTCTTTCTGAAGCCATGTCTATGAAGATGCAGGCATCATCTGAGCCTATTATACAATTTTCTGCAGGTATAGTTCTTTTCAAATTGGGGTGAGACCTGGGGTCTTGAGCTTCTTTACCCACACGGAGTCCCCAGGCTAGAAAGGATGTACAGAGTCTGAGGTGGCACTGGCAGGGCATCTCGAAAAAGCTTATGGGTGGTTTGTCATTTCTGTAAGAGATCATGTCCAAGTAATGGGTACAGGCATTCTGGCATACCTAGAAACGAATGAGTTACTGTGTTCTTTCAAAGGTCAACAATCCTCTTTGATGTCCAAGGAAAAAGGCAGTTTGTTTGGTGGCTCTTAGAACTGGTGTCTTCTCAGATGTTTCTGGTCCCCTTGGATCTGTCAAGACCGAATAGTCTGCTCCAGAATACACCAGAAAATTAACCAGGGGTTCTATTTACCTACAAATATTTATACCTAGGTAGACATATAAACATCAAATAAACATCCACATATACACCTTTTCACTGAACAAGTACTTTTACAGTCTTGGGAATTTTGGCAGATAAATGGAACAATGCCCAAGTTCATTGATAGGGGCCTGACAAGCACGAATGTGGGGGCCTTTGGCTGGGGGGTATAGCGTCTCCATCCTTTCTCTCCAGGCACTGCTAAGGACAGGATCATTGGAGAGGTCTCTTCACCTAGGCAAGGTTGTGCTGAGCCATCTGGGACAAAAGTGTTTTCTGCTTCCATTTTGGCTAAAAGGTCTCTGCCCATTAGAGGGACCAGGTCAACTGGTAAATATAGGAATTCATGAACCACCTGATGGCCGCCTCACTGACATCGGCGGGGGTGGCAGAACAGTCTGCAGCTGTGGTTCTGTACCTGTAGCTCCAATATTGGTGACTTCCTGTCCTGAGAGGGGAACTACCTCCTGAGTAACTACCGAGTGCTCTGCCGCTGTATCAATCATAAATTTCACAGTCTGGCCCCCAATCTTCATTTTGACCATTGGCTCATGGGGGCCCAGTTGGAAAAAGCCCAGTCTGTCCTAGTCAGAGTCAGCTGCTGCCAGTCCAATGAGGTCTGCCTCAGGCGGCTCTGGCTAATAGTTGCTGGGTGGTTTGGATGGCCTTGCCAGATTCTTCTGCCCTGCTACTGAACTTTACTCTGTCCCTTCTTACACACACAGAACTGGAACCTAGGCAGCGAGGTTTGTGTAACTTTAAAATTCCTTAACATACATTTTACCATTCACGTTGCAGAGAGGGACCAGGTGGGCTCCTCCTGAATAAAATAACTCATCAAAATAAGGCTAATTTTCTAACTTCATTTGTCCCTGGGTGTGGACAACAAATGACACTAATCAGATTGCCATAAAGGATTTAACCTTTGTTTAGGGAGGCAAATGCAAAGCATTTACTCCCAAGTGTCATTGTTTTAGAGAAGATAGGATTTCTGCTCAGGTTCCCTATTTTACTAGTCCCAGCTTACTGGTCTATCATGCATTCAATTTTTTTAAAATGTATTCTGGCACAGGAGAAAGTTGGTTTGCTGTACACAGAGTGTTTAACCCCTATATAACTGGCTTGGACCTCTACATAGCAAACTGCATTCTATAAGTTCAATATGCAGCCTCTGGTTTTTCTAACCCAACGACATTTCAGCCAGTCTCTGAGTCAGACTCCTCCTCTCTTGGAGAATTTCAAAGTCCTGATGGCTTCCAGGTCCAGGGAGAGTGCCTTTTTGACAATCCTTGGGCCCTGCTTTTTGCCTTTTTACCAGTTTCCTTCGTGGTAGAGCAGCAACCAGGCCTCTTTCAAGGGAGTGAACTAGAAGGGGATATCAGCCCCACCTGTGAGCCAGCTGCTCCACCTAGGGTCTTCCAGGGGCCCAGCCAGAGCGTCCCCCAGCAAATCAGGGAAAACGCTTCCCTTTTCCAGTGGTATGGACTCAAGCAGGGGGTTCACTGAATGTAGCCAGTAGCGAAGCGCTCTCTGGCTTCTGTCTGCAGCTGCTCGTGCCCACAAGCACTGCCCCATAGCACATGTCTCACCGGTAGCGCCAGCACCTCATTGTTCTCCAGCTTAGCCTGAACCTCGGTGCCCAGCAGCAGCTGCTGCAGCTCCTGTAGGCTATCTTTGATCCACGAGCACGAGGCTACTTCTCCACCAGGGGCTTATGGGCCTTGCGGGCAGCTCAGGGATTCAGCCCCCCCCCCCCCTTCTTTGACCTGGGTCACAGATACTGAGTTGGCCTGGAAAACAGTTCTAAATAACCAGGGGGGATGCGGATTCTAGCTTTGTGCCTCCTCTGCTTTTTAGCAGGAGTTTAGTTGTTGTTTTTTTGTTTTTTTGTTTTTTTTTGTTTTTTTTTTATTCTTAGAAACCTTAATCCTTTAATGATTACCAAAAGTGAACATTCAGCAATTTTAGTTTAATATTTATGAACATATTTTAAATGTACTTTTACTCTTAAGATATATCTAGACCTTTTGTGATAAAACTAAGAACAGGTATTGGTCTGAATCAGCATTGGATGGGTTTAAAGAATAAACCAAGGCAGAGAAAGATTGTGCTTACACTTATTTATTTATTTATTTATTTTAAATCTATTTTATTGATTTTTTCAGAGAGGAAGGGAGAGAGATGAGAGTTAGAAACATCGATGAGAGAGAAACATCGATCAGCTGCCTCCTGCCCATCTCCTACTGGGGATGTGCCCGCAACCCAGGTACATTCCCTTGACCGGAATTGAACCTGGGACCTTTCAGTCCACAGGCCGACGCTCTATCCACTGAGCCAAACCGGTTCCAGCAAGTTATTTTTTTTTTTAACCTTGAATTTCATTGATAAGACCTGTTAGGATTGCAGCCAGCAGCCTAACTGCCAAAACCCCGGCCCCCATTGTCTCAGCCCAGGCCCATTGCTTTTCCTCACAGAGTGCGCCTGGAAATATAACGGGTGCATAGTGAGGTTTCTTGTAGACAGAAAACCTGGAGACCATCTGAAATCCAGTTACTGATGCTTTCAGAATCCAGATGAGGGAGGAAGGAAAAGACCTGGTTATGTTCTCTATGAAGGTTCTAATAAACAATTGAAAACAGCAAGTAAAACAAAATACAGTCACAGGCAGGTTTTCTTTCCGTCCTGTGGAGCTGTTCACCAAAGAGATGAAAACCATGAATAACAAGTTCTCTGAAATTTGCTACTTTGTTAATTTGCTAGGCAAAAAATTAACTTGAAAAGACATCTCTCTTGCTCTTTTATAAGCAATCTCAGAACTAAGAAATCTTGGAAATACAGCGATTAACAACCCAGGTCAGACCAACTGATAGACAGAACTTGATTTTAACTAAGTGGGCTGATTTTTTTGGTAATGGCAAGCAAAAGACTCTGAGATCTGCTTGAGATTCTTGCAGCCTATCGCGGGTCCAGTCCAAACGTTCAGCCAGATGAATTAACAGAAATGCAAAATAAATCAAAGTAGCTTCCACTTCACACAGACTAGTAATGAGCAGCCAAAATAGACAAACACTTGTATTCACACTCTCTCGGTAGACTAGCCCAGACTGGAGCTGAGCAGATAAACAAAGCAATACCCCACTCCCCAGATGAGCATGGGGGCACTCCTGGCACCCATGTCCCAGAACAGAATTCTCCACCAACCTTTTGGTGAGAACCTACCGGAGGAGTTAAGACTGCTTCCAGTCCCCCCTCTCGCTAGCACATTGGCTAGTCCCACACAAACAGCTGTTCACTCATGCTTTCTCATTGTGTCGGCATTCATTCCAATTCCACAATCTCTATTGTACCCCTTTACAAAATTTTTTAACAGGTTTACTTTGTCCCGACCTCATGATGTTCCGTGACGAGAAACAGGCAAGGGAGGGGTAACCTGTTTTCACAGATCCTTACTCAGATTCCCGCATGAACTAAGTCATGGAGTCACAGAAGGAGAAGAGAAGGCAGGACCCCTCCCTCCACACTCACATACTTTAAACAAACATCCATAAGCAAAGGCATTTAGCTACCACAACCCAAAATTTTTCCAATTCAATCCGAACCTTGAACTTTTAGCAAATATTTAGCATTTCTCAATCAGTAACACTTTTAAGAATAAACATCAAAATGCAAGACATGTTTTTTATCATTTGAATTCAGTAAGCTTCAAGGTCCCAAGTTCCAAGCAGTTCTGAAAAACCACACCTGAGGCTGGTAAGCAGGTTTCGCCCAGCCCTTCATTTTAAAACGACCATAATGCTTAAAGGAGTAGTTTGCGTCTGTCCCATAACGTCCATCCAGTAAGTCCACAAGCACAGACAAATACAGTCTTCCAACTCTATGGAAGCAAAACCAAAACAACCTTCCTACTCCGCGAAAGCAAAACTACAGATCAGCTTAGACGATGGTCATGCACCACTCCTCAAATTGAGGGGTTTCTTGGGCCCACCAGATGGAGGATCGGAGCGTCCCCCAACTCCTCCCACCCGTGGGCCCCCAGTGCATCCCCCTAGTCTGTTATTGGCATTACAGATTTCATAAGTGAGCTCACACTGGACAGAACACACAGAAAAAAACTGACAACACACAGTTACTGCGGTTTGTCAGAACCTCCGAATCTGGGTCTCTTTGAGTCTCAGGGGTTCCGGATGAGCCCCCAAATGTTTGGCCCAGATTTCAAGATGCCAAGACAGACCACTAGGGAGCTGAGTCCGATGCAAAGGCATAAAGTCTTTTATTCAAGCCCGGAACTTGGTACCCCCCCACTGCCAACATTACTGGATGCAAGAGAGAGCCCAAGGGAACAAAGAATTTATAGGGCTTGTTGTTGGAGGGTGGGGGCACACTCTGATCACTGATTTGGCCGATTCCAGTTAGTTGAGTGATGGCAGGGGGCTAGTGACGCAAGGGCAGGGTACAGCTAGGGTTCTTCTTAAACAAAGTCAGGTGGTTGGCTAGCATATTTTGACCTTGAGCTAGTTTCCCCCGCAATTCCATTTGCTGATATAAGGGTAGTCTGAGTAACTGATACATGCTGAAGCTTTTTCTTGGAAGAGGGGATAAGGACACAGCTATCAGTCCTGTTCTGTCCTTTCACAAAACCAAGATAGTTGTGATGGTAAAAGTGGATTTTAAGCTGAATTAAGACAAGACGGAGAAAGACAGAAAGAATCTGATAACTGTATTTTACTACAGGAAGGGGAAAACCTCCAGTAAGCAAGCCAACAAATGCAGAAAAAGAAGTGCTGGAGTGTCCATCTACCAGAGGTGATACCTAGGGTCTCCCAGAGGAACACACTTAACAATGTGTATTCCTCTATTAAAAATGCTTCAGAAATTGGCATTATGAAAAGATGAAAACGTTAATGGTCTCCGTGAATAAATACCAGCAAGGGTATAAAGGAAATGTGTTTATTTTTGTGAGTTTTCAGATGATGGGGAGGGATCTAAGGAGGAAGAAGTCATGTGAGAAAAAAGAAATGTAGAATTCTTTAATTGGGGCACCAGATAAGCCATTCCATAGTGAGCCAGACCCTTAGAATAAGGACTAGGAGAAGACTGATTGGGGATTGTTCCCCTCAACACTTTCTCATACTGGCAAGGAAGAAAGAAGCTGATGTTTAATTTAGGTTTGTATTGGGGGGGTGGGATGGATGGTGGTGGTTGCAGTCATGAGGAGCAGGGTGTTCTGTTAGTGCTGGCAGTGTATAAGAATGAATTTTATTTCATTTTTACATGGTAGACTATTGAATATTGTGAAACTATTGAAAGTATGGTCATCTCAAGACCTGAATATTTATGCCTCAACTGGTCCAGTTTTTCCTTTAACAACTTGGTATAGAACAGCATTGCTGGATATGGGAGATACTAGTGAAGTGATGTTTCACTCTAACTCTTTCAACGATGATTCACTTCATGTTACATTTGCCCCATTCCAAAGTGAGTAAATAGTTATAAGGGAAGTTGGGTATGGGGTACATGGGTATTATCTTCACAATTTTTCTTTAAAACTGGAACTCTTCTAAAATGAAACATCAATTAAAACAACACTCAAAATCCTAGAAATGGGTAGCAACTGAACATAGTGGAATGGACCTCTGAAATGATGGGGGAGTATGGGAATTGTCTTAGAGGAAACACAACCTCCCTGCCATGTGCTGGACTGTAATGATACTAGCGGAAATGAAGAGAGAGAGAGGGGACAGTTAGGGAAAAATTTTAGGAGTTAAGAGGAAGGTCTCTGTTCCATAACCAGAGTGTCTGAGATTTCTGCATCCTTTGCCTCCCTCACCCCTCCTTGATGGTGAAGCTGAGGCTTTGTGATGTCAAGACGCACCACGCAACAACCGATTTTGGGCAACCAGAGCTAAAGTGAGTGGCTCCTCATTAACCTAAAGAGTATATATAGAGGCCAGGAACCTTTGAGTAGTGTCTGTTTCCTCAAGATAGCCAAACTTACTAAGAAGATATTGTAGACCAGTGGAGATGAGGAATAAGACTCCAAACACAAGAATGGATGAAGAAACTGCAAGTCCTCAAGTGAATTAGAAGTCAGTTTCTCAACTGAATGTGGAATAAGTGGATAAAGTCAGAATACCTTATTCAAATGCTGCCCCTTCCCATGTAATTTTGCACCCAAGAATCCGGTCTTGTGCTTTTTGACCACAGGCAGTTCCTCATTAAATCCATTGTCATTCAATTTAAAGCCCATTTCCAAATCATTTTCCAATTTCTTCCCCAAAACCAATGTCTTTCTGTGTTTAACTTTTTTCCAACCTTCATAACCAAGATAGTGGCAATGGTAAATTTGGACTTTAAGCTGAATGAAGACAAGAGGGAGAATTACAGAAAGAATCAGAAAATTGTATTTTACTACAGGAAGGGGAAAAACTCCAGTTAGCAAGCAAACGGCTGCAGAAGAAGAAGTGCTGGAGTGTTCATCTACCACAGGTGATACTCACGTTCTCCAAGGGGAACACATTTAATAATGTGTGTCACTCTATCAACAATGCTTCAGAAATGCGCATTATGAGACGATGAAAACATTAATGGTCTCCATAAATAAATACCTGTAAGGGTATAAAGGAAATATGTTTGTATTTTTGTGAGTTTTCAGATAATGGGGAGGTTGCTAAGGAGTGGGAAGTCATGTGAGAAGGGAGTAATGAAGAATTCTTTAATTGGGGCACTAGACAAGCCATTCCATACTGAGCCAGGCACTTAGAATAAGGACCAGGAGAAGACTGAAGGGGGATTTTTTCCTCAACACTTTCTCATCCTGGCAAGGATGAAACGAAGCTGATGTTTAATTTAGGTTTAGAATGGGTGGGTGGGATGGATGGTTGTGGTCGCAGTCATGAAGAACAGGGTGTTGTGTTAGTGCTGGCAGCGTATAATAATGAATTTTATTTCCTTTTTACATGGTAGGCTACTGAATATTGTTAAACTATTAAAAGGATGGTCAGCACAAGATCTAAAGTTTTATGCCTCTACTGGTCCAGTATTTCCTTTAACAACTTGGTCTAGAACAGCATTGCTGGATATTGGACATACTGGAGAAGTGAGGTTTCACTCTAACTGTTCACTGATGATTCACTTCATTTTACATTTCCCCCATAGCCAAGTAAGATATTAGTAATAAGGGAAATTGGGTATGGTGTACATGATTATTATCTTCACAATTTTTCTGTAAATCTGGAACTATTCTAAAATAAAACATCTATTAAAACAACCCTCAAAATAAAAGGAAATGGTAGCAACTGAACATGGTGGAATGGACCACTGAAATGTCGGCGGAGTTTGGGAAGTGGCTTAGAGGAAACACCACCTCCCTGCGATATGCTGGACTATAGTGGAACTGGAGGAATTGAGAGAAAGAGAGAGAGAGAGAGAGAGAGAGAGAGAGAGAGAGAGAGAGAGAGAGAGAGATCAGAGATCAGTTTGGGAAAAAATTTCGGAGGTAAGAGGGTCTCTTTTCTATAACCTGAGCGTCTGAGATTTTTCTATCCTCTGCCAGCCCTGCCCCTCCTGGATGGTCAACCTGAGGCTTTGTGATGTGAAGCCACACCATGGCAAGCACTGATTTTGGGCAACCAGAGCTGTAGTGAGTGGCTCCTCATTAACCTAAAGAGTATATATAGAGGCCAGGACCCTTTAAGTGGAATCTGTTGCCTCAAGATAGGGAAACTTAATAAGATGATATTGTACACTAGAACACATAAGAAATAAGTCTCCAAACTGTGGGAAACTGTTTATTGCCTTTACTATCTGATAAGCATAGACAGAGTACTCCCTGAAACCTCCCGAAGGCTGGGTTCCTTTGAAGCCCTAGCAAAGCCTGAAGGTAGGCCTCACCTCTTCTCTTTGTCCAGACAGTGGTAGCTGAAACTACTCCCCCATTTATTATTATGTACATCCTTGCTGATGGCCTTGTCTGCTTGTTATTAGGTGGTCACCTGCCTAAGGTCTATGCTATGGGTGCATCCAAGATCAATAAAAGCTTGGTGACCCCTGAGCACGGAGGAAGTCCTTCGGGACTTGCTGCCTGGTCCCCCAATATTGGCACATTATCTCGTGTCTTTTTCTCTCAGTTGTTGTGCAGCTCCTCTTTCATATACTGAACCATACTCCACAGGGGACGTGGAAGGAAACACTCAACATCTGGAGCCCGATGGGTAATCTGGAAGTGCAGGTCTCGCTGGAGCGCGAAAAGGAAGTTTTCACCGAAAAGGTGTGGAAAACTCACCAAAAAAACGTGAGGGGGATTCTACTGCATGCTATGCCCAGGATCAACTACAGAAGCCCGGGTCTGTAAGTACACTGGGATCGTTTTCTTAACCAGGCTAACAAATGCGGCAGGATTTGGCTTTAAAAAAGTAGATTCGGCTTTAAAAAGGTATATTTGGCTTTTTAAAACTAAGAAACTGTATTATAGACTTTTGATTTGCATGTTTAAAGTGTTAAAATTTTAGAAGGTAATCTTTTACATTTTTGCATGTTATAATAGAACTTAAACTTTGTTTTTCTTGAAAAAGGTATTCTTTTAGATCAGGCTGAAAAAAGAGTGCCATGGTCATCTTTATGTGTTTTCTTATCTAAATTAAAATCTTAATTTGTATTTGGAATCCATCTGTAATAATAAATGAAACCCCGCTGCTGAATCTCCCCCTGGTTCGGAGAGATTCAAAGGTGGCAGGAGAGCGCAGAGCTATAAGCTCTCCCGCAATGAGATTACTAAATGTTCTGTTTAAAAACTACCTGAGGACATGTTGGGAACTGCAAAGTCTAGCCAATATCACCTTCAGTGCTAGCTATTACTTTGGAAAGCGAAAAAGGAATAAAAAAAATTAAAATCTGTTTTTTTATTAAGCATGACTTTGGGAACAAATACTCCATCTGAGTCATTTCCTGAAACTTCCCCCAAAGCAGGATGTGGTGGAAAGGAAAAGGGAGCACATGGCGATCCAATATGGACGCCTCCTCTAATTTAAAGTCTCCTTCTCATAATTGAAAAGTTTTACAAAAATTTAAAATGTGTCTGGGATTTCTGTTCACGTGTAAATAGAAAACTTGGCTTGGAACTAATCCGCTCCCGTTCCTGTTAGGTTAGGTGGCTCAGGAGACTGCGCAAGAAATAGAGTCCAGTGAATCAGAAAAGAAAGGAAAGGAAAAGGTTTATTCTACGTCCCCGGGGCACCCAGGTACCCCCAGGACAGGACATGTGGATTCACGCCAACACGGAGGGGAGCGCTTTTTTATACTGCAGTTGGGTGAAGTGCGGGGACATGAGCTGAGGTATTCAGTTGAGGAAGTTTCAGCTGCACGGGGTCATTGAGAAGCCCGTATCTGTATCTGGCACATTGACCTGTGAGAAATTGCAGCGGAAGTCCATTGTCTAATTACATGTCTGCATGTATCCGATTCTAGGCTACTTCTGAGTTAACAGTTCTGATTTTGGACATTTAGATAGAGTTTTGAGCTAGACTTTCTTTACAAATGTGCAGAATATAACCCAAGACTGATTATTTCCTGTAGAAAATGGCCAATTTGACCCAGGGTAGAAATTCTAGCAACAAGATTGGTATTTTTCCATAATAATGCTAATGAAGCCTATTCCAAAGCTATCTTTAAGACCTCTACAAGGAAAATCAGTAAAATTGTCTCTGTTACAAAAATTTGCTAAATTAATTGCCTTAAAGTAATTGAATTTGAATCTCAAAAATTATTAAAATCTCTAATTATAAAAATGAGAGTAGCCCGGTAAAAAACCGGCCCGTTGTTTATTGAAAAGCCTTCCCAAAACATTTCTAATGAGAAAAGGGGCTAGTTGCTTCCTGCCTGTAGCAAATTCTTAAAGAATGTGATCAGTTTACATCTGATTGGTCCAGGGAAGGCCAAACCTGTTCTTCCAGGGAAAACAGCCCCCCTCCCTCCCCCAGGCCAATTTTGAACCTTCCCACCTTCAAGCAAGGGTCAGGAAACAATGTAGCTACAACCTTGTTTCTTGACCTTCCCTAGAGGAAAAAATTATGGTCCTTTTAAAATCAAAGGCTGAGCCAGGCCTGCCTTGCCAGCCTCAAATGTGGTTTTCCAAAGCTGCTGGGAAATTTAAGACCTTGGAGTTTATACCTAGGTTTCTTGAAGTGACATAATACTGAATTAAATGAGATCTGAGTATTCCTTGTACAAAATCTAGAGGACAGTATTAAATCTGTTGGTTGATTCTGCCTTGCATTTTTAAAGATTAGTCTTAGTGTTACTGATTGAGAAATCCTGAATATTTGCCTTGCCAGCTAAGAGCTTAAGATTCGGATTGAATTGGGAAAAATTGTATAATTATAATAGCTAAATGCTTAAAACATATTTTATTTTTGAGAAAATAATTTTTGTTTTCTCTGAAAAAATTAGAATTCAAAATATGTTGCTTAATGATGTGATTAAAAAAAGAGGATTAATTTTTAAGATCTCAACTGAAATTTTTAATACAAAAACCAGTTTAAATTTGATTAATATTCTTTAAGATAATTATAAAGGGTATAAACAGCTAATGAGATTTCTGTTTGTCTACAATATGATGTTGGTCATCTATCTTTTAGGGTTTTTGGTTTGCTCTGTCAAAGAACAGTGTAGACAGCCGCCCGTTTGAGCTGTGTGACTTGGCAGCTGCCATGTTGGCCTCATGGCTCACTGTGCCCCTGGGGGACGCCATCTTGAAACAACTAAGGCCCCTCCCTCTGATTTAGCCAATCACAAAAGGAATGTCTGCTCACTGAGGCAGGATGGGATTTCAGGGGTGGAGTTTTAAGGTGGAGGTTTACTGTGGAAATGGGGATGGGGCAGAAAGTGTGCTTGCCTCTCAGATTTATTTAATACTATTTTTAAGAAGATATTTTTAATGCTTAATAAATTAGCAATCATGGTCTTAATATAATTTCAGTGGTATGATAGACCAATGTTTTAAGCAGTTGGCTTCATAAGGGCCGACAAGAGAGCTCATATTTCTTAAAAGGCTTGTAGATACATTTTTAAAAGATATCTTAAATTCTCAGTAGAACCACAGTTATGCGTATATCATAAACAAATTAAGAGTAATTGATTCCATGGTCAAGACTAGATCCTATTATGTTGAGAACTGTTTAAAAAGTGTTGAACATGTTTTAATTAGATATGTATTTGGAAGTTTTTCCTGAGTGCAATATTTCAAAATATAAAATGCTTCCTTTCATAAAGAATTTCTGCCAAATAAAGAAAGAATTGATTTATTAGTAGCAAACTCTTTATTTAACCTAGCAATGCCTTTTATTTAAAAGCTCCTCACCGCTGCATTTTAAATTACGCTGGAAGTGAAGCAGGGTTTGCATGTCGTGTATCAAAATAAAACTTTACTAAATTTTCTAATCTTTGTAAGAAATAGAATCCTAGTAAAGTAAAATTCTTCTAAAAAGTTACTGAAGACTTCCCATGATCCCTCTGTATATGCAAATAAGCCAAAGGTTATACTCTTTAAAAATATGATTGCTAACATTTACAGATTGTTGTTAAAATACTAAATCTGTTTAGTCGCTATAAATGAAAAATCACTTGAAATATATAGTTTTGCTACAGTATTTGTTAAAATCTCAAAAGGCAAATATGTTCCTTACATTTGTTGCTTGTGTGAGGAAGATAACTGTCGGGAAGAAATAAAAAGAGGTTTCCTTCAGATGTCTAACTAAAATGAAAAAAATCAATATATTGGGCCTCATAAGCTAAATTATATAATTTGTGTTTTGCGTCCTTAAACAAGGTTTATGTAAATTTACTTAAAGACTAATACCAGAAATTTAATTAATGTCATTTACTGTCCAAAAATTAGGACAAGTAAAGTTACAAGAATAAATGTTATTACAAACTGACTTAAATTAGCAAATTGGGCTAAGTGGATATTCAGGGGAACTTACCTGTCACCTATTAAAATATAAACTACTACAATTTTTAAATAAGACCTCCATCATTATACCAAAAATACTAGGCAGGAACCAATTCCTGGAGCTTTAACTGTTTTTACTGATGGGTCATCTAATGGGAAAGTTGCCTATCATACTATAAATTCTGACCGAGTCATACTGACCAGTCATACTTCTGTGCAAAGAGTTGAGTTAGAAGCTATTAAGGCTGCGTTGCAAGATTTCCAACAGCCTGTTCACATAATTTCTGATTCCTCTTATGCTTTGGGCTTAGTGAATAGAATTGAAACTGCCCGGTTGAAACGGCTTAGTGACCAAAGTTTATTTTTACTATTTAAGTAAGTTCAACAGATTGTGCAGCAGACAAGATACCCTTTTTATATCACCCACATCAGGGCTCACAGCATATTACCTGGCCCATTAACTAAGGGAAATGCACATGCTGATCAATGGGTTGCTTTATTAAAAGAGGCTTCAGAGTCTCATCAGCTTTTAAAAATCCCAACTTGAAAAACAAAAAAGGGGGATGATGGAGAAATAACCTTCGGGTAGGCTGCACCTAGCTTTAATTACTCTAATTTTTTTCACTTGTGATGCTGATGGAAAGACACCTATGGAGCTACATTGGTGTCAGAATAAAACAAAAGAAAATGGTCTAGTTAAATAGAAGGATCCCGAATCTGGTTTTTGGAAGTGACCTGACCCATTATTAAGCATTGGCAGAGGGTACGCTTGTATATTCCCAGAGAATTTTTCCAAACCCTTATGGATTCCTGCTAGACATATTAAACTGAATCAGGAATCTAGCCAGACTGAAGATGTTGCACCTGGAGCCATAGCATGTAGCTGTAAACAATCAACTACCTCAGCCACAGAGAGCAGTGACTCCAAGCAGTCCACTGAAGATAAGGAACAGGAGGAAGACAAACCAGACAATCAACAGCCCAGAGACCACCTGGGACACGGTAAAGTGAAGTATGGTAACAATTAATTCAGGTAAAAACTATAGTTTCATACTGGTCTTAGAAGGCACATTTTTCCTTTACCTGGGAAGGACAGCATAGCTAACCCAAAGTCAGAAGGCTCCAGTCAGTGTGTCAACGCAGTACTCTGGAAACCCAGAACTCTAATTTAGATAGCATGCTGTCTCTGGTTCTCTAAATTGCTTTTTTTTTTTTTTTTCTACCTAGGTTCCTGATTCCAAACCTGGAGACAGCCAGTTTAAAATTAAGTTGTCATGACCTAGAGCAAAGAATATTCTAACATGGTATTATTCTACAAGTTCTATTAATAATTTTTGATGCTTTACAACAGTATATTGTGCATTTATCCCAAACAAATTTACAATTGAATTTGAATGTTTTACATGAAGGGATTTATTCCTTTCCACTGTGTGGAGGGCCTCCTGGGGAAGGCACTTAAGCATTCTGTATTGACCTATCTTGACTTTTTTTGTCAAGAGGAATCCAATTGCCTACAGCTCTTACCTGAGCTCTCTGTTCAAGCTGGGATCATGAAAAGCTGGTACCATGGATCTGTCTCTTTCCCAATGGCGTAAGCTGGGCCCTCTCTGGAGAAGAAACCTGGGTTCCCTATGATCAATGCCGGATCCCCGCCAGCAGGCAGGGGGCTCCAAAGGCAGTTGCTGGGCATGGAGGCCAGAGGGACACAGGGTAACAAGGAGACAGAACTGAACTTCACAGCACCCTACTTGGCGCAGAGATGGTTGATAGTCAAAGACGGGTAAGACCCCAAAGCGTGGGGCGACCTAAGACAGGCACAGCCAGGGGCCAGGAGGAGAAAACTTTGGGTGCAACAAAGGAGGAGCACAGACCCCCCCCCCCAATGGTGCACAGGCTTGAACACTCGCCCCTTCTGAGGAAGGTCTCCTGTTCCCATGGCTGCTTCTTGCTTCGCAGGCCCAGCCCAGATCAGCAACCAAATAACAGAAGAGATTTCGTCCAGCTGAAAGCAGAATCCAGATAAACGGAGGCTTGGCTAACAGACCCTATGTCTAAATCTAGCCTAACAACAGGAATGCTCAACGCTTCACAAGGATGTAAAGTCATCCTCTTCATTAATATTTAGAGTGTAAATTAAGATTATTGTTAAAATATTAAATTTGACAGCAAAATAGTTTTCATTAATTAAATTCAAGTTTACAAATTAATTACATATGGCTAATTTGAAATAAGTAATTATTCAAAAAGTATTAACAAAAATTTTCATTTGATGGTAAACATGCTATGAAACTAAAGCATGTTCAGGTTCATTTTTTTCCATGCAAAAAATTAATATTTAAAGCTATCTAGACTGCATTATAAAATTTCCAAGTATTCTCCAAATTAAATAAAAAAAAGGGGGGGGGATAGTGGAAAAATATAGTGGAAGAATACCATGTAAGGAAATAGATCCTGTAACTAAATAACATTTAGAGGAAAAATTTTTTCGTTTATAATGCTAATAGTGAGACACCCAGAAAAAACACACATTATGCTAGGGTAGGCCAGGGAAAGATCATGTTAAACAAAAGACCCCAAGTAAGGTTTTTGTTTTCCTTTAACATTTGGTCGAGAATATGTTTGTATACTTTCAGAGAACAGCTACAAGACCATGTGGATTCCTGTAACAACGGATCACAGACAGCCAGCCACAAAGACAGAAGAGACAGTTCAGAGATGGACATGGTGGAAGACGCCTTGCCATGCTAGCAGTCAGCAGCTGTGCAGCACTGCAAGGTGCTCAGGAACAGACCAGAAAGGACCGGACCTGCATTTTCCACCATCCAGAACCAACATTTCATTGCTGGCATGTACACATGAACTTTTGGACATTGAAACATGGACTCATAACTTTAGGACATTGAAATTGGGACTTGATTATTTTTTAAAGAAAAAATAAGGGGGAGATGTGGGAAACTGTTTATTGCCTTCAATATCTGATAAGCATAGACAGAGAACTCCCCAAAACACCCCGAAGGCTGGGTGCCTTTGAAGTCCTAGCAAAGCTCAGAGCTAGGCGCCACCTCTGTTTGTCCACACAGTTGTAGCTGAAACTAATCCCTCATTTATTACTATGTAAATCCTTGGTGAGGGGCTAGTGTGCTTATTACTGGGGAGTCACCTGCCTAAGGTCTATGCTATGGGTGCATCCGAGATCAATAAAAGCTTGGTGAGGCCTGAGCACAGAGGAAGTCCTTCAGGACTTGCCGACTGCTCCCCCAATATTGCAAAATTATCTCTTGTCTTTTTCTCTCCTTTGTTGTGCGGCTCCTCTTTCAGATACGGAACCCTACTCCACGTGGAACATAGAAGGAAACAATCAACACAAAACACAAGGATGGTTGAACGAACTGCAAGTCCAAAAGCGAATGTATGTTGGTATTGGGGGGGGGGGGCGGTTGGGATGGATGGTCATGGTCGCATTCATGAGAAACAGGGCGTTTTGTTAGTGCTGGCAGTGTATAATAAAGAATTTGAATTCCTCTTTACATGGCAGACTATTGAGTATTGTTAAACTATTGAAAGAGTGGTCAGCTCGAGATGTGAAGTTTTATGCCACAACTGATACAGTTTTGCCTTTAACATCATGGTCTAGAACAGCATTGTTGGATATTGGAGATACTGAGGAAGTGAGGTTTGACTCTGTTTCACTTCTGGGGAGGGATCTAAGGATGGGGCAGGCATGTGAAAAGTGAGTAATGTAGATTTCTTTAATTGGGGCACCAGACAAGCCATTCCATACTGAGACAGACACTTAGAATAAGGACAAGGAGAAGACTGAATGGGGATTTTATCCTCAACACTTTCTCATACGGGCAAGGAAGAAAAGAAGCTGATGTTTAATTTAGGTTGGAATTGGGCGGGTGGGATGGATGATGGTGGTCGCTGTTATGAGGAACAGGGTGTTCTTATAGTGCTGGCAGTGTATCATATTGAATTTGATTTCCTTTTTACATGGTAGACTATTGAATATTGTTAAACTCTTGACAGGATTCTCAGCTCAATATGTTAAGTTTTATGCCACAACTGGTACAGTTTTTATTTAACAACTTGCTCTAGAACAGCATTGGTGGATATTGTTGATATTAGAGAAGTGATGTTTCACTCTGTTTCACTGATGATTCATTTCATGTTACATTTGCACCATACCTAATTAAGATATTAGTAATAAGGGAAATTGGGTACAGTTTACATGAGTATTATCTTCCCAATTTTTTCTATATCTGGAACTATTCTAAAACAAAATTTTTATTAAAACAACACTCAAAATAATAGGAAATGGTAATATCTGAACATAATGGAATGGACCACTGAAATGACTGTAGAGTTTAGGAAGTGGATTAGAGGAAACACCACCTCCATGCCATATGCTGGACTATACTGGAACTAAAGGAAGAGAGAAATCGAGAGAGAGAGAGAGGGAGAGAGAAAGAGAGAGAGAGAGAGAGAGAGAGAGAGAGAGAGAGAGAGAGAGAGAGAGAGAGAGAGAGAGAGAGAGAGAGAGAGAGAGAGAGAGAGAAAGAGAGAGAGAGAGAGAGAGAGAGAGAGAGAGAGAGAGAGAGAGAAAGAGAGAGAGAATAGAGACAGAGGTCAGTTTGGGAAAATTTTAGGAGTTAAGAGGAAGGTCTCTGTTCTATAACCAGAGTATCTGAGATTACTGGATCCTCTGCCAACCATGTCCCAATTGGATGGTCAAGCTGAGGCTTTGTGATGTCAAGCCACACCATGGCCAAACTGATTTTGGGCAACCAGACCTGAAGTGAGTGGCTCCTCATTAACCGAAAGATAATAAATAGAGGCCAGGACCCTTTCAGTAGTGTCTGTTGCCTCAAGATAGCAAAACTTTATAAGACGATAGTGTAGACTAGTATAGATAAGGAATAAGACTCCAAACACAAGGATGGAAGAAGAAACTGCAAGGACAAAATTGAATTTATTTTTGTATTGGGGTCTGGTGGGCTGGATGGTGTTGTTCGCAGTCATGAGGAACAGGGTGTTGTGTTAGTGCTGCCAGTGTATAGTAAAGAATTTGATTTCCTTTTTACATGGCAGACTATTGAATATAGTTAAACTATTGAAAGGATGGTCAGCTCAATATCTGAAGTTTTATGCCGAAAATGGTCCAGTTTTTCCTTTAACAACTTGGTGTAGAACAGCATTGCTGGATATTGGAGATACTAGTGAAGTGAGGTTTCACTCTAACTGTTTCACTGATGATTCGCTTTATGTTACATTTGCCCCATACATAAGTAAGATATTAGTAATAAGCGAAATTGGGTATGGAGGACGTGGGTATAACTTCACAATTTTTCTGTAAACCTGGAACTATTCTAAAAAAAAACATCCATTAAAACAACACTCAAAATCCTAGAAATGGTAGCAACTGAACATAGTGGAATGTACCACTGAAATGAAAGGGGCGTATGAAAATTGTATTAGAGGAAACACCACCTCCCTGCCATATGCTGGACTATAATGGAACTAGGTGAAATGAGGGAGAGAGAGACAGTTTGAGTAAAATTTTAGGAGTTTAGAGGAAGGTCTCTCTTCTATAAACAGAGTGTCTGAGATTTCTGCATCCTCCTCCACTCCCGCCCCTCCTGGAAGGTCAAGCTGAGGCTTTGTGATGTCAAGCCACACCATGGCAACCACTGAATTTTGGCAACTAGAGCTGAAGTGAGTGGCTCCTCATTAACCTAAAGACTATATAGAGGTTAGGACCCTGTGAGTAGTGTCTGTTGCCTCAGGATAGCGAAACTTAATAAGACGATGTTGTAGACTAGTAGAGGTAAGGAGTAAGACTCCAAGCACAAGGATGGATGAAGAAATTGGAAGTCCAAAAGTTAAATTATGTTCGTGTTGGTGTGGGGGGGGGTGGGATGGATGGTTGTGGTCGCTGTCATGATGATCAGGGTGTTCTGCTAGTGTTGGCAGTATATAATAATGAATTTGATTTCCTTTTTACATGGCTGTCTATTGAATATTGTTAAACTATTGAAAGTATGGTCAGGTCCAGATTTCAAGTTTGATGCCACTTCTGGTCCAGATTTTTCATTAACAACTTGGTCTAGAACAGCATTGCTGGATATTGGACATACTAGAGAAGTGAGGTTTCACTCTCTTTCACTGATGTTTCACTTCATGTTACATTTGCCCCATACATAAGTAAGCTATTAGTAATAAGGGAAATTGGGTATGGTGTACATGGTTATTATCTTCACAATTTTAGTGTAAATATGGTCATATTCTAAAATAAAACATCCATTAAAACAACACTCAAAATCCTAGGAAAAATTAATATCTGAACAGAGTCTAATGGACCACTGAAATGACGGTGGAGCATGGGAATTGTCTTAGAGGAAACACCACCTCCCTTCCTATGCTGAAATATAATGGAACTAGAGGAAATTAGAGAGAGAGAGAGAGAGAGAGGTCAGTTTGGGAAAAATTTTAGGAATTAAGAGGAAGGTCTCTGTTCTATAACAAGAGTGTCTGAGATTTCTGCATCCTCTTCCACCCCTGCCATTCCTGGTCGGTCAAGCTGTGGATTTGTGATGTCAAGGCTCACAATGGCAACCACTGACTGTTGGCAACCAGAGATGAAGTGAGTGACTCCTCATTAACTTCAAGAGTATATATAGAGGCCAGGACTCTTTGAGTAGTGTCTGTTGCCTCAAGATAGCGAAACTTAATAAGATGATACTGTAGACAAGTAGAGATAAGGAATAAGACTCCAAACACAAGGATGGATGAAGAAACTGCAAGTATAAATGTGAATTCATGTATGTATTGGGGGAGGGGGCGGGATGGATTGTGGTGGTCACAGTCATGAGGAACAGGGTGTTCTGTTAGTGCTAGCAGAGAATAATAATGAATTTGATTTCCTTTTTACACAGCAGAATATTGAATATTGTTAAACTATTGAAAGGAAGGTCAGCTCAAGTCTGAAGTTATGTGCAACAACTGGTCCAGTTGATCCTTTAACAACATGGTCTAGAACTGCATTGCTGGGTATTGGACATACTAGAGAAGTGAAGTTTCAATCTATTTCACTGATGATTCACTTCATGTTACATTTGCCCGATAATAAGTAAGATATTAGTAAAAAGGGAAATTGAGTATGGTGTACATGGTTATTATCTTCACAAATGCTCTGTAAATCTGGAACTATTCTAAAATAAAATATCCATTAAAACAACACTCAAAATCCTAGGAAATGGTAGCAACTGCACATATTGGAATGTACCACTGAAATTATGGGGGAGTATGGCAATTCCCTTAGAGGAAACACCAACTCCCTGCCATATGCTGGACTATAATGGACCTAGTGGAAATGAGAGGGAGAAGAAGGACAGTTAGGGAAAAATTAATGGAGTAAGATGAAGGTCTCTCTTCTATAACCAGAGTGTGTGAGATTTCTCCATCCTCTGCCACCCCTACCCTTCCTGGTTGGTCAAGCTGAGGCATTGTGATGTCAAACCACACCATGGCAACCACTGATTTGGAGCAGCCAGGGCTAAAGTGAGTGGCTTCTCAATAACATATAAAGTATATATAGAGGCCAGGACCCTTTCACTAGTGTCTGTTGCCTCAAGATAGCGAAACTTAATAAGACGATAGTCTAGACCAGTAGAGATAAGAAATAAGACTCCAAACACAAGGATGGATGAAGAAACTGTAAGTGCAAAAGTCAATTTATGTTTGTATTGAGGGGGGGGTGGTATGGATTGACATGGTGGCAGTCATGAGGAATAGGGTGTTGTGTTAATGCTGGAAGTGTATAATAAAGAATTTGATTTCCTTTTTACATGGCAGACTATTGAATATTATTAAACTATTGACAGGAGGGTCAGCTCAAGATGTGAATATTTATGCCACAAGTGATTGCGTTTTTCCTTTAACATCATGGTCTAGAACAGCATTGTTGGATATTGGAGATACTAGAGAAGTGAGGTTTGACCATGTTTCACTGATGAGGATGGATCTAAGGAGGGGGCAGGCATGTGAGAAGGGAGTAAGGTAGATTTTTTATTTGGAGCACCAGACAAGCCAATCCATACTGAGCCAGACACTTAGCATAAGGACAAGGATAAGTCTGAATGGGGATTTTATTCCCAACACTTTCTCATACTTACAAGGAAAAAAGAAGCTGATGTTTAATTTAGGATTGGATTGGGGCGGCCGGATAGATGGTGATGGTCGCAGTCATGATGAACAGGGTGTTGTCTTAGTACTGGCACTGTATAATAATGAATTTGATTTCCTTTTTACATGGTAGACTATTGAATATTGTTAACTATTGACAGGATGGTCGCTCAAGATCTGAAGTTTTATGCCACAAACGGTCCAGGTTTTCCTTTAATAACTTGGTCTAGAACAGCATTACTGGATATTGGAGATACTAGAGAAGTGAGGTTTCACTCTGTTACAAGGATGATTCAATTCATCTTACATTTGCCCCCTAGTTAACCAAGATATTAGTAATAAAGGAAAATGGGTATGGTTTCCATGGTTATTATCTTCAAAATTTTTCTGTAAATCTGGAACTATTCTAAAATAAAACATGCATTAAAACAACACTCAAAATCCTAGGAAATGGTAGCAACTGAACATAGTGGAAAGGACCACTGAAATGACGAGGGAGTATGGCAATTGTCTTGGGGAAACACCACCTCCCTGCCAAAGGATGGACTATAATGGAACTAGAGGAAATGAGAGAGAGAGTCAGGTCAGTTTGGGAAAATTTTAGCAGTTAAGAGGAAGGTCTCTGTTCTATAACCAGAGTGTCTGAGATTTCTGTATCCGCTGCCACCCCCGCACCTCCTGGATGGTCAAGCTGAGGTTTGTGATGTTAAGCCACACCATGGCAACCACTGATTTTGGGCAGTCAGAGCTGAAGTATGTGACTCCTCATTAATCTGAAAAACATATAAAGAGGCCAGGAAAATTTGAGTAGTGTCTGTTGCCTCAAGATAGCGAAACTAAATAAGACGATAGTGTAGGTTAGTAGAGATAAGGAATAAGACTCCAAACACAAGCATGGATGAAGAAACTGCTAGTCCAACAGTGAACTTATGTTTGTATTGGGGGGTGGTGGGATTGATGGTGGTGGTCGCAGTCATGAGGAACATGGTGTTGTGTTAGTGCTGGCAGTGTATAATAAAGAAATTGATTTCCTTTTTACATGGTAGACTATTGAATATTGTTAAACTATTGAAATGATCATAAGCTCAAGACCTGAAAGTTTATGCTACAACTGGTAAAGTTTTTCCTTTAACAACTTGGTGCAGAACAGCATTGCTGGATACTGGAGATACTAGAGAAGTAAGGTTTCACTCTAACCCTTTCACTGCTGTTTCACTTCATGTTACATTTACTCCATACATAAGTAAGTCATTAGTAATAAGGGACATTGTGTATGGTGTACATGGTTATTACCTTGACAACTTTTCTTTAAATCTGGAACTATTCTAAAATAAAACATCCATTAAATCAAAACACTGAAAATCCTAGGAAATGGTAGCAACTGAACATAGTGGAATGGACCACTGAAATGACTGGGGAGTATGGGAATTGTCTTAGAGGAAACACCAACTCCCTGCCATATGCTGGACTAAAATGGAACTGGAGGAAATGAGAGGGAGGGAGAGGACAGTTAGCGAAAAATTTAAGGAGTAAGATGAAGGTCTCTGTTCTATAATCAGAGTGTCTGTGATTTCTGCATCCTCTGCCACTCCTGCCACTCCTGGTTGTTCAAGCTGAGGCTTTGTGATGTCAAGCCACACCATGGCAACCACTTATTTTGGGCAGTCAGAGCTGAAGTAAAAGCTCCTCATTAATCTGAAAAGTATATATAGAGGCTAGGACAATTTGAGTAGTGTCTGTTGCCTAGGATAACGAAACTTAATAAGACGATAGTGTAGACTATTAGAGATAAGGAATAAGACTCCAAACACAAGCATGGATGAAGAAACTGTAAGTCCAAAAGTGAATTTATGTTTGTATGGAGGGGGTGGGATGGATGTTCGTGGTGACAGTCATGAGGAACCGGGTGTTGTGTTAGGGCTTGCAGTTTATAATAAAGATTTGATTCCTTTTTACATGGCTGACTATTGAATATTGTTAAACTATTGAAATGATCGTCAGCTCAGGTTGTGAAGTTTTCTGCCACAACAGGTAGAGTTTTTCCTTTAACATCATGGTCTAGAACAGCATTGTTGGATATTGGATATACTAGAGAAGTGAGGTATGACTCTGTTTCATTAATGAGAAGGGATCTATGGAGGGGGCTGGCATGTGAGAAGGGAGTCATGTAGATTTCTTTAGTAGGGTCACTGGACAAGCCATTTCATACTGAGCCAGACCCTTAACATAAGGACAAGGAGAAGTCTGAATTGGGATTTTTTCTCAACACTTTCTCATACGGTCAAGGAAAAAAGAAGCTGATGTTTAATTTAGGTTTGGATTGGGGTGGTTGCATGGATGGTGGTGGTCGCAGTCATGAGGAACATGGTGTTGTGTTAGTGCTGGCAGTATGTAATATTGAATTTGTTTTCCTTTTTATATAGTAGACTATTGAATATTGTTAAACTATTGAAAGGATGCTCAGCTCAAGATGTGAAGTTTTATGCCACAACTGGTCCAGTTTTTTCTTTAACACCTTGTACTAGAACAGCATTACTGGATATTGGAGATACTAGAGAAGTGAGGTTTCACTCTGTTTCACTGATGATTCACATCATCTTACATTTGCCCCCTAGTTAAATAAGATATTAGTAATAAGGGTAATTGGGTATGGTGTTCATCGTTATTATCTTCACAATTTTTCTGTAAATCTGGAACTATTCTAAAATAAAACATCTATTAAAACAACACTCATAATCCTAGGAAATATTAATATCTGAACACAGTGGAATGGACCACTGAAATGACGGGGGAGTATGGCAATTGTCTTGGAGGAAACACCACCACTCTTCAATAGGATGGACTATAATGGAACTAGAGGAATTGAGAGAGATGCAGGTCAGTTTGGGAAAAATTTTAGCAGTTAAGAGGAAGGTCTCTGTTCTATAACCAGAGTGTCTGAGATTTCTGCATCCTCTGCCAACCACGCCCCTCCTGGATGATCAAGCTAAGGCTTTGTGATGTCAAGCCACACCATGGCAACCACTGATTTTGGGCAGTCAGAGCTGAAGTGTGTGGCTCCTAATTAACTTAAAAGTATGTATAGATGCCAGGACACTTTGAGTAGTGTCTGTTGCCTCAAGATAGCGAAACTAAATAAGACGATACTGTAGACTAGTAGAGATAAGGAATAAGACTCCAAACACAAGCATGGATGAAGAAACTGCTAGTCCAACAATGAACTTATGTTTGTATTGGGGTGGGGGGGTGGGATTGATGGTGGTGGTCGCAGTCATGTGGAACATGGTGTTGTGTTAGTGCTGGCAGCATATGATAAAGAATTTGATTTCCTTTTTACATGGCAGACTGTTAAATATTGTTAAACTATTGAAACGATCATAAGGTCAAGACCTGAATGTTCATGCCACAACTAGTCCAGTTTTTCCTTTAACAACTTGGTCTAGAACAGCATTGCTGGATATTGGAGATACTAGAGAAGTGAGGTTTCACTCTAACTGTTTCACTGATGTTTCACTTCATGTTACATTTACTGCATACATAAGTAAGTCATTAGTAATAAGGGAAATTGTTTATGGTGTACTTGGTTATTACCTTCACATCTTTTCTGTAAATCTGGAACTATTCTAAAATAAAGTATCCATTAAAACAACACTCAACAAATGGCGGAGGTTTATACAGATGTGTCGGTGCCTTGTCGGGAGCAGATAATGGTGGGCAGCTGAAACGGGTAGTCTACAGCCCGAATAAGCAGAGGAGATTCAGCTGAGAGACAGTCTGCAGCCAGGAAAGATAGAGAAATCCTAGATAAAGGGAATGGTTAGATGCTGAGACTGAAACCTATCCAGGTGCGCTGGCACAGCCGAGGAGGCCATGCCATCTTGGGTGACTGTCACCGGCATCCAGAGACCAGCTACTAACCCTACAACAACGGCTCTCAAGCAGTGCGACTATGTGAACTCAGAGGAACCCTGCTTCTCCCCACAGAAAGGTTAGACTTTCCCCAAAGGTGCGGTTTGCAGTTTAGGTTGGAGAGTGGAACACGCGCAGGGGGGTGGGGACTCTGCGCCCCACAAAGACCGCAGCCGTTGGAGCAAGCATGACCCACGAGTGTGGAAGGGCACCCCCAGGGCTGCTGGCAGAAGGAAATGCTATAAATAATCCCACAGTTGGACGGAACACAAATGGGCAGCCTCAAATTACTCCAGTTTGCCGGCTACTTGGAGCCAGGAGCCAGAGCGCTCGCAGAGACTTCGCGCATTTGGAAGGTGAAGCGTTGCGAGTTCGCACAACTTCCCAGGCTCTTAAATCTGTGCGTTTGATTTTTGAACCCAGTGCATGGGACTACCCAGTTGGGGTCAGTCACAGAGCTTGTAAGGGAAGGCGGTTTTGGGGGAGCCTGGGAAACAGAGCAGGGAGTGACTGCTGGGAAACCAGCTCTGGGCGCAGGACATTCCAAACCAGCTTCAGGTACAATAGAGAACACCTGGTCAGAGAGGTCCTATACCCTCAGAGGTCAATCCCGACGCACTGCCACCCAGAGGCAGAGCCACGAACTGACTCTTCTGTAAATACAGATAAGGGCTGTCTGGGAAACCAATACAGCCTGCCTTAAAATCAGGACTGTGGCTTACAACACGGAGGAACATGTATCAGAGGGAAATTCAACATTCTCCTGAATTCCTGGTGTGCCAAAAAGAGGAGCAGAAAATCTGAAGCGCCTTCATTACAGCCCTTTTTTTTTTAAGTATTTTTTTTAATTATTGATTCACCTCTCAACTAAGAAACCATTTATTTTCTTTTTTTCATCACCTGATTTTACCCTTTTAATTACTACATTTTTATTTTTAACCAGTATTATTACTGCTGCTATTTTACCATTTTTTTAAAGTGTCATTTTATTTTCTCTTTATTTTATTTTGGGACTAAGGTTCTCCATTCTATTTTCATCGTTCCTTTAGCATCATTTCCCTCTACCTCAATTGTGTTGCTGTGCTAAAACCCTCTTCCCCACTTTTCCCCTTTTGCTGTCCTGTTTGTCTTACCCTATTCCTGCTTTAGATTTTCATTATTCTTCATACCCCCTGTCTAAATTTCACCCTACTTATGTATCCCTTTTCCAATCACCTGCTCTAAATCCTTATCCACCTCTCCCTTAGCTTTCTTCACTATCCAAATTTTTTATTCTCTCCTTTTCTCTATTATTTTGTTATTGCTTGATTGATTGTTGAGTATATTGGTTTTTTTTTTCTTTTCTTTTCTTTAAGGATCGTTTGTGAGGTTGTTCTGCTTTTTGTTTTTCTGTCTCCCATTCCCCCCCCCCCCTCCCCGGCCAGTTATTTTTGTGCTTCAGTTTTCCCTTGCGTCACTTGATATTATTGGCTGTTTGTAGTTTGTATTCACTCCAGGGATCCGTTGCTGGAATTTGTTGGGATTAGTGGCGGTTCTATCGGCATTTTCTCCGCATATGAATAGTCTCCTCCCCTGTTCTAATTCATTCTCTTTTTCTTTTCTTTCTTTTTTTTCTCTTTTTTCTGTTTTCCTCTCTACCTTTTTCTCTTCTTTCTTCCTTACCCCCCAACTCTCTTAGCTCGGGTAGCCATCTTTATTTGGGGTTATTAATACCATAATTCATTTGTGTTCAGTGCCTGGTACGTTGTGCCTTGTTGTGTTGTATTTTGTGCCTTTAAATCAACGCAGCAGATCCAAGCAACAGTGGCCTCCTGATCTCCACACGCTCTGTCTGAGGAACAGCTGCTGTGTGTGAAGCCTCCCTCCACCAGCCAGAAGAGCCACAACAGCTGTGAACAGCACCCATCAGAAGACCCGCTACCAAGAGAGGAGCAACTGCTACCACAACCGCCCAAGGAGCAAACATAGCCCGAGAAGCCACTGCCACCTAGGGAGCAGCCACTGAACGACTCAATATCTATATATGTCAGTGAGATCAAACATGGGTAAGCAAAGAAATCCCCAAAGGAAAGAAATGGAGGACTCACCAGAAAAGCAGCTAAGTGATACAGAGGCATACAACATGACAGAAAAAGAATTCAGAATAAGGGTCCTAGAGTGCAAACACTGGATGGAGGAAAAAATAGACAACTTATCCAAGAAGCAAGAAGAAACAGATGAAAAAATCGACAACTTACGTAAGACCCAAGAAGAAATGAAGTGCGATATAGCTGCAATAAAGAACACCGTTGAAAGTATCAACAGTAGACTAGGAGAAGCGGAAGACCGAATTAGTGAATTAGAAGACAGGGAAGCAAAACACACCCAAACTGTACTTCAGTTGGAGAAAAAATTTAAAAGACAGGAGGAGAGCCTAAGTGAGCTTTGGGACAACATGAAACGAAACAACATACCAATAATAGGGGTGCCAGAACAACAGAAAGAGGAACAAGGATTAGAAAACCTATTGGAAGAAATAATATCAGAAAACTTCCCTGAGGTAGGGAAGAAAAAAGTCACACAAGCCCAGAGAGTCCCAAGCAAGGTGAACCCGAAAAGACCCACACCAAGACACATCATAATTACCATGGCAAATATTCAGGACAAAGAGAGAATCTTACAGGCTGCAAGAGAGAGACGGAAAGTTACATACAAGGGATCTCCCATTAGATTATCAAATGATTTCTCAACAGAAACACATCAGGCCAGAAAACAATGGACAGAAATTTACAAAGTGATGCAAAGCAAAGGACTGAATCCAAGAATACTCTATCCAGCAAGGCTATCATTCAAAATTGAAGGGGCAATAAGAAGCTTCACAGACAAAAAAAGGCTAAGGGAGTTTATCACCACCAAACCAGCAATGCAAGAAATGCTAAAGGGACTGGTGTACAAAGAAGAAATAAAAATCGCAGAAAGAAAACACCCACACACAAAAAAAGAAATGGCTACAAACAAGTACCTTTCAATAATAACTTTAAATGTAAATGGGCTAAATGCTCCAACCAAAAGATATCGAGTGGCTGAATGGATAAAAAATCATGACCTATACATTTGCTGTCTATAAGAGACCAAACTCATTAGAAAGGACTCACACAGACTGAAAGTGAAGGGATGGAAAAATATCTTTCAGGCTAATGGAAAAGAAAAGAAAGCTGGGGTAGCAATACTTATATCGGACAAAATAGACCTCAAAGTGAAGGCCATAACAAGAGATACGCAAGGCCACTTCATAATACTAAATGGATCAATACAACAAGAAGATATAACCCTGATAAACATATATGCACCCAAAGCAGGAGCACCCAAATACCTAAAAAATCACCTGGAAGAAATCAAAGGAGAGATCGACAACAATACAATCATAGTAGGGGACTTTAATGCACCACTGTCATCACTAGATAAATCCTCTACACAAACAATCAGCAAAGAAACAGCAATCCTAAATGACTCACTAGATCAGATGGACTTAATTGTCATCTTCAGAACACATCACCCCACAGCCACGGAATATACATTCTTCTCAAGTGCTCATAGGACAGATTAAAAAAAAAGACCACATATTGGGTCACAAACAAAGTCTCCCCAAATTCAAGAAGATTGAAAAAATACCAAGCATCTTCTCAGACCACGATGGCATATTATTAGAAATAAACTACAATAAAAACAACCCAAAATACTCAAACACTTGGAAGCTGAAAAGCATGTAATTAAATATTGACTGGGTTACCAATGAGATCAAAGAAGAAATTAAAAACATCCTGGAAACTAATGACAATGAAAACACAACAATCCAAAACCTATGGGACACAATGAAAGCAGTCCTGAGAGGGAAGTTTATAGCCCTACAGGCCTATCTCAAAAAACAAGAAAAAATGGTAGTATATCATCTAACTCTACAACTCAAAGAATTATAGAGCAACAAAGTAACCCCAGAGTGAGCAGAAGGAAGGAGATAATAAAGATTAAAGCAGAAATAAATGACATACAGACCAAGAAAATAATACAGAAAATCAATGAAACCAAGAGCTGGCTCTTCAAATGGATAAACAAGATTGACAAACCTCTAGCCATGCTCACCAAGAAGCAAAGAGAAAGGACCCAAATAAACAAAATCAGAAATGATCGGGGTGATATAACAACAGACCCCACAGAAATGCAAATGATTGCTAAAAAATACGATGGACAGCTCTACACCAACAAACTAGACAACCTGGAAGAAATGGACAAATTCCTAGAAAAATACAACATTCCAAAACTCAATCAGGAAGAATCTAAAAATCTCAATAGGCCAATAACTATGGAAGAAATTGAAGGAGACATCAAAAAGCTTCCATCAAACAAAAGCCCAGGACCAGAAGGCTTCACAGGGGAATTTTACCAAACTTTCAAGGAAGAACTAAACCCTATCCTCCTCAGACTACTACCAAAAATTCAGGAGGAAGGAACACGTCCAAGCTCATTCTATGAAGCCAGCATCACCCTAATACCAAAACCCGGTAAAGACAACACAATGAAAGAGAATTACAGGCCAATAGAGCTCATGAACATAGATGCCAAAATCCTCAACAAAATCTTAGCAAATAGGATCCAGCAGTACATCAGAAAGATCATACACCATGACCAAGTAGGATTCATCCCAGGGATGCAAGGATGGTACAATATCCGCAAATCAATAAACGTGATACATCACATAAACAAATTGAAAGAACAAAACCACATGGTCATATCAATTTATGCAGAAAAAACGTTTGACAATATCCAACACCGATTTTTGATAATAACTCTCAGCAAGGTGGGAGTAGAAGCATCATACCTCAACATAATAAAAGCTATATATGACAGGTCCACAGCCAACATCATACTCAATGGACAAAAACTAACACCATTTCCCCTAAGAACAGGAACAAGACAGGGATGCCCCCTCTCACCACTCCTGTTCAACATAGTACTGGAAGTGTTAGCCATTGAAATTAGGCAAGAGGAAGAAATAAAAGGCATCCAAATTGGAAAAGAGGAAGTAAAACTGTCCTTATCTGCAGACAACATGCTATTATACATATAAAACCCTAGAGACTCCATCAAAAAACTACTAGACTTAATACATGAATTTGGCAATGTAGAGACATACAAAATAAACACCAAGGAATCTGAGGCATTGCTATACACGAAAAGTGAACTTTCAGAAAGAGACATTACAAAAACAATCCCTTTTACCATCGCACCAAAGAAATTAAGCTACCTAGGAATAAACATAACTAAAGAGGTAAAAGACCTCTACTCTGAAAACTACAGGACGTTGAAAAAAGAGATAGAGGAAGACATAAACAAATGGAAGAACATTCCGTGTTCATGGATTGGTAGGATCAACATCATTAAAATGTCCATACTACCCAAAGCAATCTATAAATTCAACGCACTTCCCATTAAAATTCCAACGGCATACTTCACAGATCTAGAACGAACTCTCCAAAAATTCATCTGGAATAAAAAAAGACCCCGAATAGCTGCAGCAATCCTGAGAAAGAACAAAGTAGGTGGGATCTCAATACCAGATATCAAGCTGTATTACGAAGCCACTGTTCTCAAAACTGCCTGGTCGTGGCACAAGAACAGACATATAGATCAATGGCATAGAATAGAGAGTCCAGAAATTGGCCGGAACCAATATGCTCAGTTAATATTTGACAAAGGAGGCAAGAACATACAATGGAGCCAGGATAGTCTCTTCAATAAATGGTGTTGGGAAAATTCGACAGATACATGCAAGAAAATGAAACTAGACCACCAACTTACACCATACACAAAAATAAACTCAAAATGGATAAAGGACTTAAATGTACAACAGGAAACCATAAAAACTCTAGAAGAATCCAAAGGCAACAAAATCTCAGACATATGCCGAAATAATTTCTTCAGTTATACAGCTCCTAGGGCACTTGGAACAAAAGAGAAAATGAACAAATGGGACTACTTCAAAATAAAAAGCTTCCGCACAGGAAAAGAAACCATCAACAAAACAACAAGAAAACCCACTGTGTGGGAAAACATATTTGCCAATGTCAAATCTGATAAGGGCCTAATCTCCAAAATTTATAGGGAACTCATAAAACTTAACAAAAGGAAGATAAACAATCCAATCAAAAAATGGGCAAAGGACCTAAATAGACACCTTTCAAAAGAGGACATTCAGAAAGCGAAGAGACATATGAAAACATGCTCAAAGTCACTAATCATCCGAGAGATGCAAATCAAAACAACAATGAGGTACCATCTCACACCTGTCAGACTGGCTATCATCAACAAATCAACAAACGACAAGTGCTGGAGAGGATGTGGAGAAAAAGGAACACTTGTGCACTGCTAGTGGGAATGCAGACTGGTGCAGCCACTATGGAAGACAGTATGGAGTTTCCTCAAAACCTGGAAATGGAACTCCCATTTGACCCTGTGATCCCACTTCTAGGAATATATCCCAGGAAACCAGAAACATCAATCAGAAAGGATATATGCACCCATATGTTCATAGCAGCACAATTCACCATAGCTAAGATCTGGAAACAGCCTAAGTGCCCATCAGTAGATGAATGGATTAGAAAACTGTGGTACATCTACACGATGGAATACTATGCTGCTGTAAAAAAGAAGGAACTCCTACCATTTGCAACGGCATGGATGGAACTGGAGAGCATTATGCTAAGTGAAATAAGCCAGTCAATGAAGGAAAAATACCACATGATCTCACTCATTCATGGATAATAGAGACCATTATAAACTTTTGAACAGTAATAGATACAGAGGCAGAGCTGCCTCAAACAGATTGTCAAACTGCAGCGAGAAGGCCGGGGAGGGTTGGGTGGCAGGAGGTAGGGGGGTAAGAGATCAACTAAAGGACTTGTATGCATGCGTATAAGCATAACCAATGGACATAAGACACTGGGGGATAGGGGAGGCTGGGGGACTGTCTAGGGCGGGGGATAAAATGGACACATATGTAATACCCTTTGTAATACTTTAAGCAATAAAAAAAAAAAGAAATTGACCGAAGGACTTGTATGCATGCATATATGCATAACCAATGGACATGGGATGCTGGGGGGTGGGGGATGCCAGGGGATAGTCAAGGGAGCTGAAAAAAAAGACACATATGTAATACACTTTGTAATACTTTATGCAATTAAAAAAAGAGAAAAACATAATTATGATGTAAAAAAATAAAAAAAATAAAACTTCTTTATCTAAAAAAAAAAATAAAAAAAATAAATAAAAAAATAAAACCACTCAAAATCCTAAGGAATGGTAGCAACTGAACATAGTGGAATGGACCAGTGCAATGATGGGGGAGTATGGGAATAGTCTTAGAGGAAACACCAACCCCCTGTCATATGCTGGACTATAATGGAACTAGAGGAAATGAGAGTGAGGGAGAGGACAGTTAGGGAAAAATTTAAGGAGTAAGATGCAGGTCTCTGATCTATAACCAGAGTGTCTGAGATTTCTGCATCCTCTGCCACCCCCGACCCTCCTGTTTGGTCAAGCTGAGGCTTTGTGATGTCAAGCCACATCATGGCAACCACTGATTTTGGGCAGTCAGAGCTGAAGTGTGTGGCTCCACATTAATCTGAAAAGTATATATAGAGGCCAGGACAATTTGAGTAGTGTCTGTTGCCTCAAGATAGCGAAACTTAGTAAGACGATAGTGTAGACTAGTAGAGATAAGGAATAAGACTCCAAACACAAGCATGGATGAAGAAACTGTAAGTCCAAAAGTGAATTTATGTTTGTATTGAGAGGGTGGGATGGATGTTCGTGGTGTCAGTCATGACGAACAGGGTGTTGTGTTAGGGCTCGCAGTTTATAATAAAGAATTTGATTCCTTATTACATGGCTGACTATTGAATATTGTAAAACTATTGAAATGATGGTCAGCTCAAGTTGTGAACTTCTATGCCACAAAGGTAGAGTTTTTCCTTTAACATCATGGTCTAGAACAGCAATGTTGGATATTGGATATACTAGAGAAGTGAGTTTTGTCTCTGTTTCATTGTTGAGGAGGTATCTATGGAAGGGGCAGGCATGTGAGAAGGGAGTAATGTAGATTTCTTTAGTTGGGACACCGGACAAGCCATTCCATTCTGAGCAAGGCCCTTAACATAAGGACAAGGAGAAGTCTGAATGAGGATTTTTTCTCAACACTTTCTCATACTGTCAAGGAAAAAAGAAGCTGATGCTTAATTTAGGTTTCTATTGGGGGTGGGATAGATGGTGGTGGTAGCAGTCATGATGAGCAGGGTGTTGTCTTAGTGCTGGCAGTGTGTAATATTGAATTTGTTTTCCTTTTTACATAGTAGACTATTGAATATTAAACTATTGAAAGGATGCTCAGCTCAAGATGTGAAGTTTTATGCCACAACTGGTCCAGTTTTTTCTTTAACAACTTGGTCTAGAACAGCACTGCTGGATACTGGAGATACTAATGAAGTAAGGTTCCAGTGTAACTGTTTCACTGATGACTCACTTCATGTTACATTTGCCCAATACATAAGTAATAAGGAAATTGGGTATGGTGTACATGGTTATTATATTGACAATTATTCTGTAAATCTGGAACTATTCTAAAATAATACATCCATTAAATCAACTCTCAAAACCCTAGGAAATGGTAGGAACTGAACATAGTCGAATGGACCCCTGAAATGATGGGGAAGTATGGGAATTGTCTTAGAGGAAACAACAACTCCCTGCCATATGCTGCACTATAATGGAATGAGAGGAAATGAGAGAGAGAGCGAGGACAGTTTGGGAAAAATATTAGGAGTTAAGAGGTAGGTCTCTCTTCTATAACCAGAGTGTCTGAGATTTCTGCATCCTTTGCCACCCCCGCCCCTCCTGGATGGTCAAGCTGAGGCTTTGTGATGTCAAGCCACACCATGGAAACCACTGATTTTGGGGATTCAGGGCTGAAGTGAGTGGCTCCTCAATAACAAAAAAAGTATATATAGAGGCCAGGACCCTTTGACTAGTGTCTGTTGCCTAAAGGTAGAGAAACTTAATGAGACGATAGTCTAGACAAGTAGAGATAAGAAGTAAGAATCCAAACACAAGGATTGATGAAGAAACGGTAAGTTCAAAAGTCAAATTATGTTTGTATTGGGGGGGGGGGCGGTGGTATGGATTGTCGTGGTGGCAGTCATGAGGAACAGGGTGTTGTGTTAGGTTTCGAAGTTTATAATAAAGAATTTGATTCCTTTTTACATGGCAGACTATTGAATATTGTTAAACTATTGACAGTATGGTCAGCTCAAGATGTGAAGTTTTATGCCACAACTGGTCCAGTTTTTCCTTTAACAACTTGGTCTAGAATAGCATTACTGGATATTGGAGATACTAGAGAAGTGATGTTTCACTCTGTTTCACTGATGATTCACTTAATCTTACATTTGCCACATACCTAAGTAAGATATTAGTAATAAGGGAAATTGGGTATGGTGTACATGGTTATTATCTTCACAATTTTTCTGTAAATCTGGAACTATTCTAAAATAAAAGATCTATTAAAACAACACTCATAATCCTAGGAAATTGTAGCAACTGAACATAGTGGAATGGACCACTGAAATGACGGGGGAGTATGACAATTGTCTTAGAGGAAACACGACATCCCTGCCATATGCTGGAATATAATGGAACTGGAAGTAATGAGAGAGAGATAGAGATGTCAGTTTGGGGGAAAAATTTTAATAGGTAAGTGGAAGGTCTCTTTTCTATACCAGAGCATCTGAGCCTTCTGCATCGCCTCCCAGCCCCTCCCCTCTGGATGGTCAAGCTGAGGCTTTGTGATGTCAACCCATACCATGGAAACCACTGATTTTGGGCTACCAGAGCTGAAGTGAGTGGCTCCTCATTAACCTAAAGAGTATATATAGAGGCCATAACCCTTTGAGTAGTGTCTGTTGCCTTAAGATAGCGAAACTTAATAAGATGATAGTATAGACTAGTACAGATAAGGAATAAAACTCCAAACACAAGGGGGGATGAAGAAACTGCAAGTCCAAATGGGAATTTATGTTTGTATTGGGAGGGGGGAGATGGATGGTCGTGGTCACAGTGATTTGGAACAGGGCGTTGTTTTAGTGCTCACAGTTTATAATATAGAATTCGATTTCCTTTTTACAAGGAAGACTATTGAATATTGTTAAACCATTGAAAGGATGGTCAGCTCAATATGTGAATTTTTATGCCACAACGGGTACAGTTTTTCCTATAACATCATGATCTAGACCATCATTGTTGGATATTGGATATAATAAAGAAGTGAGTTTTGACTCTTTTTCAATGATCGGGAGGGATCCAAGGAGGGGGCAGGCATGTAAGAAGCGAGTAATGTTGAATTCTTCAGTTGGGCCACCAGAAAAGCCATTCCATACTGAGCCAGGCACGTAGCGTAAGGACAAGGAGAAGACTGATTGGGAATTTTTTTCTCAACCATTTTTGATACTTGCAAAGAAGAAAAGCAGCTGATGTTGAATTTAGGTTTGGATTGGGGGGGTGGGATGGATGGTGGTGTTCGCAGTCATGAGGAACAGGATGTTTTGTTAGCGCTGGCAGTGTATAATAATGCAATTGATTTCCTTTTTACATGGTAGACTATTGAATATTGTTAAACTACTGAAATGATGGTCAGTTCAGATTTGAAATATTATGCCACAACTCGTCGAGTTTTTCCTTTAACAACTTGGTCTAGAACAGCATTGCTGGATATTGGAGATACTAGAGAAGTGAAGTTTCACTCTCTTTCAATGATGATTCACTTCATGTTACATATGCCCCATACATAAGTAAGACATTAGTAATCAGGGAAATTGGGTATGGTGTACATGGTTATTATCTTCACAAGTTTTATGTAAATCTGGAACTATTCTGAAATAAAACAGGCATTAAAACAACACTCACGTTCCTAGGAATGGTAGCAACTGAACATAGTGGAATGGACCACTGAAATAATGGGCGAGTATGGCAATTGTCTTTGAGGAAACAACACTTCCCTCCCATATGCTTGACTGTAATGAAACTAGGGGAAATGAGAGATAGAGAAAGGACAATTTGGGAAAAATTTTTGGATTTAAGTGGAAGGAATCTGTTCTATAACCAAAGTGTTTGAGATTTGTGCATCCTCTGTGACCCCCGCTTCTTCAGAATGGTCAAGCTGAGGCTTTGTCATGTCAAGCCACACCATGGCAACCACTGATTTTGGGCAACCAGAGCTGAAGTGAGTGGATCCTCATTAACCTATAGAATATATAAAGAGGCCAGGACCCTATGAGTAGTGCCTGTTACCTCAAGATAGTGAAACTTAATACGATGCTATTGTAGATTAGTAGAGATAAGGAATAAGACTCCAAACACAAGGATGGAGGAAGAAACTGCAAGTCCAAAAGTGAATTTATGTTTGTATTGGGGGTTGGGATGGATGGTGGTGGTCGCAGTCATGTGGAACAGGGTTTTGTGATAGTGCTGGCTCCTTATATAAGAAATAGTTCGATTTCCTTTTTATACAGCAGACTATTGAATATTCCTAAACTATTGAAAGGATGGTCAGCTAAAGATGTGAAGTTTTATGCCACAACTGGTCCAGTTTTTCCTTTAACAACTTGGTCTAGAACAGCATTGCTGGATATTGCAGATACTAGAAAAGTGAGGTTTCACTCTAACTCTTTCACTGATGATTCACTTAAGGTTACATTTGCCCCATACATAAGTAAGATATTAGTAATAAGGGAAAATGCGTATGCTTTCCATGGTTATTATCATCACTATTTTTCCGTCAATTTCGAACTATTCTTAAATAAAGCATCCATTAAAACAACACTCAAAATCCTAGGAAACGTTAATACCTGAACATAGTGGAATGGACCACTGAAATGTCAGGGGAGTATGGCCATTGTCTTAGAGGAAACACCACTCCCTTCCATACGCTGGATTATAATAGAATTAGAGGAAATCAGAGAGAGAGAGAGGTCATTTTTGTCAAAATTTTACGAGTTAAGAGGAAGGTCTCTGTTCTATAACCAGAGTGTCTGAGAGTTCTGCATTCTCTGCCACGCCCGCCGCTCATGGATGGTCAAGCTGAGGCTTTGTGATGTCAAGACCCACCATGGCAACCACTGAATTTGGGCAACCAGAGCTTCTTGTTACATTTTCCCCATACATAAGTACGATATTAGTAATAAGGGAAATTCGGTATGGTGTTCATGGTTATTATCTTCACAATTTTTCTGTAAATCTGGAACTATTCTATAATAAAACATCCATTAAAACAACACTCAAGGATGGTACAATATCCGCAAATCAATAAACATGATACATTACATAAACAAATTGAAAGAAACAAAACACATGGTCATATCAATTGATGCAGAAAAAGCATTTGACAAAATTCAACACCCATTTTTGATAAAAGCTCTCAGCAAGGTTTGAGGAGAAGGATCATAAATCAACATAATAAAAGGCATATATGACAGGCCCACAGCCAACATCATACTCAGTGGACAAAAACTAACAGGATTTCCCCTAAGAACAGGAACAACACAGGGATGTCCCCTCTGACCACTCCTGTTCAACATAGTACTGGAAGTATTAGCCATTGCAGTTACGCAAGAAGAAGAAATAAATGGCATCCAAATTGGAAAAGAGGAAGTAAATCTGTCCTTATTTGCAGACGACATGATATTATACATTAAAAAGACTAGAGACTCCATCAAAAAGCTACAAGACTTAATACATGAATTTGGCAATGTAGAGGCATACAAAATTAACCCCAAGATATCTGAGGCATTTCTATACACCAATAGTGAAATTTCAGAAAGGGAGATTATAAAAACAATCCCATTTACCAACACACCAAAATAATTAAGCTACCTAAGAATAAACTTAACTAAAGAGGTAAAAGACCTCTACTCAGAAAACTACAGGGCCTTGAAAAAAGATATAGAGGAAGACATAAACAGATGGAAGAACATACCATGTTCATGGATTGGTAGAATCAACATCATTAAAATGTCCATACTACCCAAAGCAATCTATAAATTCAACGCACTTCCCATTAAAATACCAACGGCATACTTCACAGATCAAGACCGAACTCTCCAAAAATTCATCTTGAATAAAAAAAAAAAGACCCTGAATAGCTGCAGCGATCCTGAAAAAGATCAAAGTAGATGGGATCTCAATACCAGATATCAAGATGTATTACAAAGCCACTGTTCTCAAGCTGCCTGGTACTGGCACAAGAACAGACTTATAGATAAATGGAATTGCACAGAGAGCCCAGAAATCGGCCTGAACCAATATGCTCAATTAATATTTGACAAAGGAGGCAAGAACATTCAATGAAGCCAAGATAGTCTCTTCAATAAATGGTGTTTGAAAAATTGGACATATATATGCAAGAAAATGAAACTAGACCATCAATTTACACCATACACAAAAATAAACTCAAAATGGATAAAGGACTTAAATGTACAACAGGAAACCATAAAAATTCTAGAAGAATCTAAAGGCAACAAAATCTCAGACATATGCCCAAATAATTTCTTCACTGATACAACTCCTAGGACACTTGAAACAAAAGAGAAAATGAACAAATGGGACTACATCGAAATAAAAAGCTTCTGCACAGCAAAAGAAACCATCAACAAAACAATGAGAAAACCCACTGTGTGGGAAAACATATTTGCCAGTGTCATATCTGATAAGGGCCTAATCTCCAAAATTTATAGGGAACTCATACAACTTAACAAAAGGAAGTTAAACAATCAAATCAAAAAATGGGCAAAGGACCTAGATAGACACCTCTCAAAAGAGGATATTCAGAAAGCCAAGAGACATATGAAAACATGCTCAAAGTCACTAATCATCCGAGAGATGCAAATCAAAACAACAATGAGGTACCATCTCACACCTGTCAGACTGGCTATCATCAAAAAATCAACAAACGACAAATGCTGGAGTGGATGTGGAGAAAAAGGAACACTTGTGCACTGCTTGTGGGAATGCAGACTGGTGCAGCCACTATGGAAGACAGTATGGAGTTTCCTCAAAAAACTGAAAATGGAACTCCCATTTGACCCTGTGATCCCACTTCTAGGAATATATCCCAAGAAAGCAGAAACACAAATCAGAAAGGATATATGCACCCCTATGTTCATAGCAGCACAATTCACCATAGCTATGATCTGGAAACAGCCTAAGTGCCCATCAGTACATGAATGCATTAGAAATCTGTGGTACATCTACACAATGGAATACTATGCTGCTGTAAAAAGGAAGGAGCTCTTACCGTTTACAGTGGCATGGGTGGAACTGGAGAGCATTGTACTAGGTGAAATGGGCCAGTCAATGAGGGAAAGGTACCACATGATCTCACTCATTCATAGATAAGAGAGACCATTACAAACTTTTGAACAATAATAGATACAGAGGCAGAGCTCCCTCAAACAGATTGTCAAACTGCACCGCGAAGGCCGGGGAGGGTTGGGGGGCAGGAGGGAGGGGGGTAAAAGATCAACCTAAGGACTTGTATGCATGCATATAAGCATAATCAATGAACATAAGACACTGGGGGATAGGGGAGGCTAGGGTACTGTCAAGGGCGAGGGGGAAAAAAGGACACATTTGTAATACCCTTTGAAATACTTTAAGCAATAAAAAAAGTGATTTCAGAAATTTAAAAAAAGAATAAAATAAAAAAATAAATCTAGAAAAAATTTTTTCATTTATAATGCTAACAGTGAGACACCCAGGAAAACTCACATGGTGTCAAAATAAGCCAAAGGAAAATCATTTGGGGAAATATAAAAAGTTCCCTAAGTAAAAATTTCTTTATTAACCTAAGGTCGAGAATATGTTTGTATATTTTCAGAAAACAACTTCAAGGCCACGTGGATTGCTGCAACAGAGAGGAATTCTCAGGAATGCTCCAGTCATGAAGACAAGAGGAGAGACACTTCAGAGATGGAGACTCTGAAGACGCTTTTCCATGCTAGCAGTCAGCAGCTGTGTGTCGCTGCAGATTGCCCAGGACCAAACCAGAGAGGGTCGGACCTGCATTGCCACCATTTTTCCACAATCCAGAACTGAAATATCATTGTTGACATGTACACATAAGGAATTGTTCGACATTGAAATTGGGACTTAAAACAATTTTTGTCCTTGAAATGTTATGCTTAAGTTTTAAAAAGTTTTGGGTTACAGATTGGCATTGTTATCGTTTTAATAGCCAGAGTTTTGTTCTTGAGACTTAAGTTTTATTTTCATTATAGTAGCTTAATTAATAAAACAAAAAAGGGTGACATGTGGGAAACTGACATAGGGTTAAGCCTCGGACTGACCTGCTGGCAAAGTCACAAACAAGTCCTAGCTTAGAGGGCACAGTCCTCTTAGCATAATTAGGCTTGTCCTTATGACACTCCCTAGATGTTATCTGGGAATCTAATGGGCTGAGGAAGTGCAAGAAGTATAACCATGGTGTAAACAAGTGAAACTCACAAGGAAAGTGAAACTTTGGTAACCACTACCTTGTTTACCACTCACTATAAAAAGCTTCGTGCTGACAACCCCCACCGCTCTCAAGGTAGACGACATTGCGACCTGGGTTCATTCCACTCCCGTGCAGTCAGCGGACCCATCCATGACCCAGGAAGACTTCATCACCAAATGGAGCATCGATCGACATCATCTCTACCTGCTCAAGCTCAAGCTGCAGTGTGCTCGACTTGCCTGATTCTGGTAACTTTGCTCGCGATCACTCCTGTCACCAGGAGCCCCCACAATACTGTGTAATAGACTTAGATGATGCCTGCTTCTTCATGGACATGTCTCCAAAGAGACAAGGATAATTTATAGGATCACATGTTTAGTAGCAGAAGATTGGGCTGCCTGAAGCGGCCATGATGCCAATATTATGTTTCATTGTATTGATATGTTATATTGACCTTTCTTTTGCAGGTTTAAATGTGTGTTGTCTGTCCTGGAAGGGGACTGTGTGGGGTGACCCCCAAAAGTAAAGGGTCTCTAGCTGCCAAGAGGGCAGGTGGCCAACTGGGCAGGGAAGGGTGCCCATCAGGTTCTGGTCACAGTTGAGAGACAGTTGACAGTTGGCAGCATGTATACCGCTTTCAGGCCTGCGTGACCATGCCCATGTCTGGGGTAGTAAGCTGGAAAAGGACTGTTTATAATAGAAGGTCTAACGCATGGTGTTGCATAGAAAGAAAGTTTAATGCCAACAATTACTGTTTTGTTATAACTCTGAAAAATCCATGAAAAGGAATTGGCAAGGAAAGTCAGAAAATCTTAGAGTAGATCAGTATGTTTTTCTCCTTATGTAATTCCTCCGAAATCGGGCAATGCTAAATAAGTCATGGCAATACATTTCTTTGCATATATTTAATAAGATCAGTTCCTGATAATGGTTTTATTAACAGAAAACTTTGACTGGAATACCATGTTTGAAAGAGCCCTGTCTGAGCTCTGAAGACTTGAAGCCAGTAAGAATGCCACGAAGAAAGCCTGGTATCCTGGTTGGGAGCCCTGAAGATGGCTGGCGCTGGAATGTCAGGCCGATGCCCTACCATAACTGGTGGTTTGTAAGAGTAGAAGGGGAGCAGCAAATATGCCTCTGCATCCCTGCGCAACCCCTGCACACTTTGGGCCACAACGAGTGGGAGGGCTACTGATATGAGCCTTAAAGCCTGGAGCATAGGCTCAGGTGGAGTTGCTACAGGTGGGGGATTCACCTAACTCTGCAGATACTGTAGGCAGGCCTGATGGAAGCTGGATGGCTTAGCTTCCTGGACTACGGAGCACATTAAAATTCAATCATGAAATTCCAGCAAAGGTAGTCAGTTACAATTTTTGTTGTGTTTATGCAAACATCAGGAGAGTAGGTAAATTAATCTTGATCTGGCTTTTTGATAGCCATGGAGGAATTTTAAGAAGAAAAATCCTATTACAATAGAGGCTGTTAAAGCTAAAATGGTTTCTTTCCCTTCCACCGAACCATTTGTTAAGCATATAAAGATAGTTCAGTTGATAGTTCTGTGTGCCCAGTATGGGCCTCTAGCAATGGTGGAATAGTAATGCAGTCCGTCTCATGATTGTGCAGGAAGTTCCAAGAAACTGGGGGAATGACAAGGTGAAGGATATGTACTCCATCTTCCCCATATCCTCAATGTTGGGGCAGCCGCCATGTGCTCAGGATAGTACCAGCTTCCTGTATCCCAGGACACTGCTGGCCACGCACAGAACTTTTTAACCTAACCAATGACAATCAGGGGACATGCGCGCCTTGGAGATGACCACATCCTGTATAATAAGACCCGACTTCCACCTATCCAATTGGCAGGGCCCACAATCATCTCCCCTCCCCTAACTCCACCCCCCTATTAAAACCCCATTTTTTCCCACAGGCGTTCTCTCTCGTCTCGCCTTTTGAGGATAGGTGCCAGACGTGGGTCTGTGATAATAAAGGACTCTTTGCTTTTGCATTGGACATGGCTGGCTCCCTGGTGAGGTCTTTTGGGGATTTAAAATCTGGGCATAACAATAACCAAGGTAGTGGCGATGGTAAATTTGGACTTTAAGCTGAATGAAGACAAGAGGGAGAAAGACAGAATGAATCAGATAATTGTATTTCACTACAGGAAGGGGAAAACCTCCAGTAAGCAAGCCAACAAATGCAGAAGAAGAAGTGGTGGATTGTTCTTCTACCACAGGTGATACGCAGGTTCTCCGAGGGGAATACACGTAATAATGTGAATCCCTCTATAAACAATGCTTCAGAAAAGGGCATTATGAGAAGATTAAAATATTACTGGTCTCCTTGAGTAAATACCATCAAGGGTATAAAGGAAATATGTTTGTATTTTGTGTGTTTTCAGATGATGGGGAGGGATGTAAGGAAGGGGCAGGCCTTTGAGAAGGGAGTAATGTGGAATTCTTTAATTGGGGCATCAGACAAGCCAGTCCATACTGAGCCCGGAACCTTGAATAAGGACAAGGAGAAGACTGAATGGGGATTTTTTCTTCAACATTTTCTAATACTGACAAGGAAGAAAAGAACCTGATGTTTAAGTTAGGTTTGGATTGGGGGCCGGGGATGGATGGTGGTGGTCGCTGTCATGAGAAACAAGGTGTGTTTGTGCTGGCAGTGTATAGTAATGAATTTTATTTCCTTTTTACATGGTAGACTATTGAATATTGTTAAACTATTGACAGGATTGTCAGCTCAAGATGTGAAGTTTATGCCACAACTGGTACAGCTTTTCCTTAAACAACTTGGTCTAGGACAGCATTGCTAGATATTGGAGTTACTAGGGAAGTGAGGTTTCCCTCTGTTTCACTGGAGATTACTTCATGTTACATTTCCCCATACCAAAGTGACATATTAGTAATAAAGGAAATTATGTATGGTGCACATGGGCATTATCTTCACACTTTTTCTGTAAATCTGGAACTATTCTAAAATAAAACATCCATAAAACAACACTCAAAATACTAGGAAATGGTAATATCTGAACATAGTGGAACAGACCACTGAAAGGACAGGGTTGTATGGCAAGAGGCTTAGAGTAGACAACACCTCCCTGCCATATGCTGGACTATAATGGTACTAGAGGAAATGAGAGAGAGAGAGAGGTCAGTTTGCGAAAATTTTAGGAGGTAAGAGGAAGGTCTCTTTTCTATAACCAGATCGTCTGAGACTTCTGCATCGACTCCCTCCCTGCCGCCCCTTCTTGGATGGTCTAGCTGAGGCTTTGTGATGTCAAGCCACACCATGGCAACCACTGATTTTGGGCAACAAGAGCTGATGTGATTGGCTCCACATTAACATAGAGAGTATATAATAGGCCTGGACCCTCTGAGTAGTGTCTGTTGCCTCAAGATAGCCAAATTTACTAAGAAGATACTGTAGACTTGGGAGATAAGGAAGAAGACTACAAACACAAGGATGGATGAAGAAACTGCAAGTCCTAAAATGAATTAGAAGTCAGTTTCTCAAATGGATGACGAAGAAGTGGATAAGGTCAGAATACCTTATCCAAATGCTGCCCCTTCCCCATAAATTCCTCACCCAAGATGCTGGCCTTGTGCTTTTTGGCCACAGAAACTTCCTCATTCAATCCATTGTCATTCAATTACTATCCCATTTTCTAAACATTTTCCAATTTCTTCCCTCAACCAATGTCTTTTTGTGTTAAACTTGGTCCAAACTACATAACCAAGATATTGGCAATGGTCAATATGGACTTTAGGCCGAATGAAGACAAGAGGGAGAAAGACAGAAAGAATCAGAAAATTGTATTTTACTACAGGAAGGCGAAAACCTCCAGGAAGCATTCCTACAAATGCAGAAGAAGTGTTGGAGTGTTCCTCTTAAAGAGGTGATACCCAGGGACTCCCAGAGGAACAGAGTTAATAATGTGTATCCCTCTATCAAAGATTCCTCAGAAATGGGCATTATGAGATGATGAAAACATTAATGGTCCCCTTGAATAAATATCAGCAAGGGCATAAAGGAAATGTGTTTGTATATTTGCGTGTTTTCAGATGATGGTGAGGGATCAAAGTAGGGGGAAGGCATGTGAGAAGGGAGTAATGTAGAATTCTTTAATTGGGGCACCAGACATGCCATTCCATACTGAGACAGACACCTAGAATAAGGAAAAGGAGAAGAATGAAGGGGGATTTTTTCCTCAACAGTTTCTCATACTGGCAAGGAAGAAAAGAAGGTGATGTTTTACATAATTTTTAATTGGGGGGGGTGGGTGGGATGGATGGCGGTGGTAGCAGTCATGAGGAACAGGGTGTTGTCTTAGTGCTCTCAGTGTATAACATTGAATTTTATTTCCTTTTTACATGACAGACTATTGAATATTGGTAAAATATTGACAGCATTGTCAGCTCAAGATGTAAAGTTTATGCCACAACTGGTACAGTTTTTCCTTTAACAACTTGGTCTAGAACAGCATTGCTAGATATTGGAGATACTAGAGATGTGAGGTTTCAACATGTGAGGTTTCAACTGTAACATGATTCAATTTATGTTACATTTACTCCATAACCAAGTAAGATATTAGTAATTAGGAAAATTGGGTATGGTGTCAACGGGTATTATCTTCACAATTTTTCTGAAAATTTGGAACTATTCTAAAAAAACCTCCATTAAAACAACCCTCAAAATACTAGGAAATGGTAATACCTGAACATAGTGGAATGGACCACTGAAATGACGGTTGAGTATGGGAAGTGTTTTACAGGAATCACCCCCTCCCTGCCATATGCTGGACTATTATAGAACTAGAGGAAATGAGACAGTGAGAGAGAGAGAGGTCAGTATGGGAAAAATTTTCGGAGGCAAGAGGAAGGTACCTTCTCTAAAACTAGAGCTTCTGAACTTTCTGCATCCTCTGCAAACCCCGCCCCTCATGGATGGTCAAGTTGAGGCATTCTGATGTCAAGCCACACCATGCCAACCACTTAATTTGGGCAATGAGATCGGTAGTGAGTGGCTCCTCATTGCCCTAGAGAGTATATATAGAGTCCAGGTCCCTTTGAGTAGTGTCTCTTGCCTCAAGATAGCCAAACTTACTAAGAAGATATTGTAGACTAGTGGATATATGGAAGAAGACTCCAAACAGAAGGATGGATGAAGAAACTGCAAGTCCTAAACTGAATTAGAAGTCAGTGTCTCAACTGGATGACAAAGAAGTGGATAAGGTCAGAATACCTTATTCAAATGCTCCCCCTTCCCCCTTAATTCCTAACCCAAGATTCTGGCCTTGTCCTTTTTGGCCAAACACACTTCCTTGTTCAATCCATTGTCATTCAATTACAAGCCCATTTCCAAATCATTCTCCAATTTCTTCCCCAAAACCAATGTCTTTCTATGTTTAACTTGTTTCCAAAGTACATGTTATGCCCAGATTTCAAGATCCCCCAAGACAGACTACTAGGGATCAGAGTCCAGTGCAAAAACATAGAGTCTTTTATTCAAGCCCTGGACTTGGTCCTCCTCCTGCCGTTATTACTGGATGCAAGAGAGAGCCCCGAGTCCCAAGGGAAAAAAGTCTTAATAGGGCTTGTGGTCAGGGTGTGGGGGCACACTCTGACCACTGATTTGGCCGATTCCAGTTGTTTTTTTGAGGGCGGGGGGCTAGTGATGCAAGGGCGGGGTGCAGCTAGGGTCTTTTTACACAAACACAGGGGGGTGGCTAGCATACCCTTGGCTTTGGGGTAGTTTCCACCGCTTTCCCATTGGCTGAGATAAGGGCAGTCTGAGTAACTGATACATTCTGTGGCTTTTTCTTGGAAGAGGGATAAGGACACAGCTTTCAGTACTGTTCTGTCCTTTCATTCACCCCTTGTCTTGGATCTTCCGGCTCAATCATGAGACGGACTGAACGATCAACTGAACTACTTTTATACACTTCTTGACAAATTGGACTAGTCTGTTAATAATGCAAGGGCCGTAAGTCAACAACAGGAGGAGGATTACAAGGGGTCTGCGGAGGTCCGCTGTCTTCTTGAGGGTGATCTGCAGCGGGTGTGTCTAGTCAGAGGTCACCTTCCAGTCAGACTCCCTGCTGTCTGCCTCAGACCTTCCATTCTAAATAGGCCTTTCCCTGATCTCTACAGCCGAGGTTTGTACCACTCCTGACATGGGCATGGTTATTCAGGCCTGCAAGACAGTACACAGGCTGCCAACTGTTAGATGTTTCTCAATAGAGACCAAAACCTGATGGGTATTCTTCTTTGTCCAGTTGGGCATCTGCCCTCTTCGCAGCCAGACACCCTTTACCTTTGTGGTTCATCCTATAGAGTCCCCTTCCAGGACAGCTAACAGATAGCTATAACAATGTCCCTCAGTGTGGCAGACTGGATACTTGCCAGTAATTCCCAAAGACTACCAAGGACTGTAGACAATCACCAGTCCACCGATACAGCTACATTTAAACCTGTAAGAGAATTGAAGGTTAATACAACATATTAATACAATGAAACATAATATTTGCACCATGGCCGCTTCAGGCAGCTAAATCTTCTGCTACTAAACATGAGATATGGCAGGGCTATACAAACATTTTAGGGAGGTGACTAAAGTCAACTCTTTGACCATTCTATATAAGATAAAATTGTCTTTGTCTTTCTGAAGCCATGTCTATGAAGATGCAGGCATCATCTGAGCCTATTATACAATTTTCTGCAGGTATAGTCCTTTTCAAAATGGGGTGAGTCCTGGGGTCTTTAGCTTCTTTACCCACACCGAGTCCCCAGGCTGGAAAGCATGTACAGAGTCAGAGGTGGCACTGGCAGGGCATCTCGAACAAGCTTATGGGTGGCTTGTAATTTCTGTAAGAGATCACGTCCAAGTAAGGGGTACAAGCATTCTGGCATACCTAGAAACGAATGAGTTACCGTGTTCTTTCTGAGTTCCACAATCCTCTTTGATGTCCAAGGAAAAAGGCAGTTTGTCTGGTGGCTCTTAGAACTTGTGTCTTCTTAGATATTTCTGGTCCCTTTGGCTCTGTCAAGAATGAATAGGCTGCTCCAGAATACACCAGAAAATTAACCAGGGGTTCTATTTACCTACAAATATTTATACCTAGGTAGACATATAAACATCAAATAAACATCCACATTTACACCTTTTCAGTGAACAAGTACTTTTACAGGCTTGGGAATTTTGGCAGATAAAGGGAACACTGCCCAAGTTCATCGATAGGGGCCTGACAAGCACGAATGTGGGGGCGTTTGGCTGGGGGGTATAGAGTCTCCATCCTTTCTCTTTCAGCACTGCTAAGGACAGCATCATTGGAGAGGTTTCTTCAGCTAGGCAAGGCTGTGCTGAGCCATCTGGGGCAAAAGTGTTTTCTGCTTCCATTTTGGCTAAAAGGTCTCTGTCCATTAGAGGGACCAGGTAAACTGGTAAATATAGGAATTCATGAACCACCTGATGGCCGCCTAACTGTCATCGGTGGGGGTGGCAGAACAGTCTGCAGCTGTGGTACCATTCCAGTACTCCAATAACGGTGACTTCCTGTCCTTAGAGGGGAACTACCTCCTGAGTAACTACGGAGAGCTCTGCCGCTGTATCAATGATAAATTTCACAGTCTGGCCCCTGATCTTCATTTTGACCATCGGCTCATGGGGGCCCAGTTGGAAAAAGCCCAGTCTGTCCTAGTCAGAGTCAGCTGTTGTCAGTCCAATGAGGTCTGCCTCAGGCGACTCTGGCTAATAGTTGCTGGGTGGTTTGGATGGCCTTGCCAGATTCTTCTGCCCTGCTACTGAACTTTACTCTGTCCCTTCTTACACACAGAGAACTGGACCCAAGGCAGCGAGTTTTGGGCAATTTTAAAATTCTTTAACATACATTTTATCATTCATGTTGCAGGGAGGGACCTGGTTGGCTCCTCCTGAATAAAAGAACTCATCAAAATAAGGCTAATTTTCTAACTTCATTTGTCCCTGGGTGTGGACAACAAATGACACTAATCATATTGTCATAAAGGATTTAACCTTTGTTTAAGGAAGCAAATGCAAAGCATTTACTCCCAAGTGCCATTGTTTTAGAAAAGATAGGATTTCTGCTCAGTTTCCCTATTTTACTAGTCCCAGCTTACTGGTCTATCATGCATTCAATATTCTTAAAATGTATTCTGGCACAGGAGAAAGTAGTTTTGCTGTGCACAGGTAGTTTAACCCCTATATAACTGGCTTGGACCTCTACATAGCAAACTGCAGTCTATAAGTTCAATATGCACCCCCCGGTTTTTCAAACCCAACGAGGTTTCTGCCAGTCTCTGAGTCAGACTCCTGGTCTCTTGGAGAATTTCAAAGTCCTGATGACTTCCAGGTCCAGGGAGAGTGCCTTTTTGACAACCGTTGGGTCCTGCTTTTTGCCTTTTTACAAGTTTCCTTCGTGGTAGAGCAGCAACCAAGTCTCTTTTAAGGGAGTGAACTAGAAGGCGATATCAGCCCCACCTGTGAGAAAGCTGCTCCACCTAGGGTCTCCCAGGGGCACAGCCAGAGCTTCCCCCAGGAAATCACGGAAGACGCTTCCCTTTTCCAGTGGTATGGACTCAAGTAAGGTGTTCACTGAATGTAGACAGCAGCGAAGTGCTCGCTGGCTTCTGCCTGCAGCTGCTCGAGCCCACAAGCACTGCCCCATAGCACATGTCTCATTGGTAGCTCCAGCACCTCAGTGTTGTCTGGCTTAGCCTGAACCTTGGTGCCCACCAGCAGCTGCTGCAGCTCCTGTAGGCAATCTTCGATCCACGAGCACGCGGTTACTTTTCCACCAGGGGCTTATGGGCCTTGCGGGCAGCTCAGGCATTCAGCCCACCTCCCCCTTCTTTGACCTGGGTCTCAGATACTGAGTCGGCCTGGAAAACAGTTCTAAATTACCAGGGGGGTTGCAGATTCTAGCTTTCTGCCTCCTCTGCTTTTCGAGCAGGACATTAGTTGATGCTTTTTGTTTGTTTGTTTGTTTGTTTGTTTGTTTTTATTCTTAGAAACCCTAATCCTTTAATGATTACCAAAAGTGAACATTTAGCAATTTTAGTTTAATATTTATGAACATATGTTAAATGTACTTTTATTCTTAAGATATATCTAGACCTTTTGTGATAAAACTATGAACAGGTATCGGTCTGATTCAGCATTGGAGGGGTTTAAAGAATAAACCAAGGCAGAGAAAGATTGTGCTTACAGTTATTTTTTTTTAAGCTTGAATTTCATTGATAAGACCTGTTAGGATTGCAGCCAGCAGCATGACTTCCAAAACCCCTGCCCCCATTGTCTCAGCCCAGGCCCATTGCTTTTCCTCACAGAGTGTGCCTGGAAATATAACGGGTGCATAGTGAGGTTTCTTGTAGACAGAAAACCTGGAGACCATCTGAAATCCAGTTACTGATGCTTTCAGAATCCAGATGAGGGAGGAAGGAAAAGACCTGGTTATGTTCTCTATGAGGGTTCTAATAAACAATTGAAAACTGCAAGTTAAACAAAATACAGTCACAGGCAGATTTTCTTTCCGTCCTGCAGAGCTGTTCACCAAAGAGATAAGAAAACCATGAATAACAAGTTCTCTGAAATTTGCTACTTTGTTAATTTGCTAAGCAAAAAATTAACTTGAAAAGACATCTCTCTTGCTCTTTTATAAGCAATCTCAGAACTAAGAAATCTTGGAAATACAGCGATTTACAACCCTGGTAAGAGCAACTGATAGACAGAAATTGATATTAACTAAGTGGGCTGATTCTTTCGGTAATGGCAAGCAAAAGACTCTGAGATCTGCTAGAGATTCTTGCAGCCCATCGTGGGTCCAGTCCAAACGTTCAGCCAGGTGAATTAACAGAAATGCAAAATAAGTCAAAGTAGCTTCCACTTCACACAGACTAGTAATGAGCAGCCAAAATAGACAAACACTTGTATTCACACTCTCTCGGTAGACTAGCCCAGAATGGAGCTGAGCAGATAAATAAAGCAATACCCCACTCCCCAGATGAGCATGGGGGAACTCCTGGCACCCATGTCCCAGAGCAGAATTCTCCACCAACCTTTTGGTGAGAACCTACCGGAGGAGTTAAGACTGCTTCCAGTCCCCCATCTCGCTAGCAAATTGGCAAGTCCCACACAAACAAAGAGTTGTTCACTCATGATTTCTCATTGTGTCGGCATTCATTCCAATTCCACAATCTCTATTGTACCCCTTTACAATTTTTTTAACAGGTTTACTTTGTCCCGACCACATGATGTTCGGTGACGAGAGACAGACAAGGGAGGGGGTGACGTGTTTTCACAGATCCTTACTCAGATTCCGCCTGACCGAAGTCATGGAGCCACACAAAGGAGAGGAGAAGGCAGGACCCCTCCCTCCAAACTCACATACTTTAAACAAACATTCATAAGCAAAGACATTTAGCTACCACAACCCACAATTTTTCCCAATTCAACCCGAACCTTAAACTTTTAGCAAATATTCAGCATTTCTCCATCAGTAACATTTTTTGAGAATAAACATCAAAATGCAAGACATGTTTTTTATCATTTGAATTCAGTAAGCTTCAAGGTCCCAAGTTCCAAGCAGTTCTGGAAAACCACACCTGAGGCTGGCAAGCAGGTTTGGCCCAGCCCTTCATTTTAAAACGACCATAATGTTTAAAGGAGTAGTTTGAGTCTGTCCCATAACGTCCATCCAGTAAGTCTCAGAAAACAGAAAAAAATATACAAGCACAGACAAATACAGTCTTCCAACTCTATGGAAGCAAAACCAAAACAACCTTCCTACTCCACGAAAGCAAAACTACAAATCAGCTTAGACGATGGCCATGCACCACTCCTCTCAAATTGAGGAGTTTCTCGGGCCCACCAGATGAAGGATCAGGGCGTCCCCCAACTCCTCCCACCCGTGGGCCCGCAGTGCATCCCCCTAGTCCGTTATCGGCATTACAGATTTCATAAGTGAGCTCACACTGGACAGAACACCCAGAAAACAACTGACAACACACAGATAGTTACCGCGGTTTGTCAGACCCTCCGAATCGGGGTCTCCTTGAATCTCAGGGGTTCCATATGAGCCCCCAAATGTTGGGCCCAGATTATAAGATCCCCAAGACAGACCACTAGGGAGCCGAGTCCGATGCAAAAGCATAAAGTCTTTTATTCAAGCCCGGAACTTGGTCCCCCCACTTCCAACAGTACTGGATGCAAGAGAGAGCCCCGAGTCCCAAGGGAACAAAAAATTATAGGGATTGGGGTCGGAGGGTGGGGGGTCACTCTGATCACTGATTTGGCCGATTCCAGTTGGTTGAGTGATGGCAGGGGGCTAGTGACGCAAGGGCAGGGTACAGCTAGGGTTCTTCTTAAACAAAGTCAGGGGGTTGGCTAGCATATTCTTGGCCTTGGGCTAGTTTCCCCCACAATTCCATTTGCTGAGATAAGGGTAGGCTGAGTAACTGATACATGCTGAAGCTTGATCTTGGAAGAGGGGATAAGGACACAGCTATCAGTCCTGTTCTGTGCTTTCACAAAACCAAGATAGTGGTGATGGTAAATTTGGACTTTAAGCTGAATGAAGCCAAGGGGGAAAAAGACAGGAAGAATCAGATAATTGTATTTTACTACAGGAAGGGGAAAACCTCCAGTAAGGAATCCAATAAATGCAGAAGAAGAAGTGCTGTAGTGTCCATCTACCAGAGTTGATACCCAGGGTCTCCCAGAGGAACACTTAACAATGTGTATCCCTCTATTAAAAATGCTTCAGAAAAGGGCATAATGAAAAGATGAAAACATTAATGGTCTCCGTGAATAAATACCAGCAAGGGTATAAAGGAAATGTGTTTGTATTCTTGAGAGTTTTCAGATGATGGGGAGGGATCTAAGGAAGAAGTCATGTGAGAAGAAACAAATGTAGAATTCTTTAATTGGGGCACCAGATAAGCCATTCTATAGTGAGCCAGACACTTAAAATAAGGACAAGTTGAAGACTGATTGGGGATTTTTCTCCTCAACACTTTCTCATACTGGCAAGGAAGAAAGAAGCTGATGTTTAACTAAGGTTTTGATTGGTGGGGTGGGATGGATGGTGGTGGTTGTAGTCATGAGGAGCAGGGTGTTCTGTTAGTGCTGGCAGTGTATAAGAATGAATTTGATTTCCCTTTTACATGGTAGAGTATTGAATATTGTGAAACTATTGAAAGTATGGTCATCTCAAGACCTGAATATTTATGCCACAACTGGTCCAGTTTTTTCTTTAACAACTTGGTCTAGAACAGCATTGCTGGATAATGGAGATACTAGTGAAGTGAGGTTCCACTCTCTTTCACTGATGATTCACTTCATGTTACATTTGCCCCATGCCAAAGTGAGTAAATAGTAATAAGGGAAGTTGGGTATGGGGTACATGGGTATTATCTTCACAATTTTTCTGTAACTCTGGACCCATTCTAAAATAAAACATCCATTAAAACAACACTCAAAATCCTATAAATGGGTAGCAACTGAACATAGTGGAATGGACCTCTGAAATGATGGGGGAGTATGGGAATTGTCTTAGAGGAAACACAACCTACCTGCCATATGCTGGACTGTAATGGAACTAGAGGAAATGAAAAGAGAGGGGACAGTTAGGGAAAAATTTTAGGAGTTAAGAGGAAGGTCTCTGTTCCATAACCAGAGTGTCTGAGTTTTCTCCATCCTCTGCCACCCTCGCCCCTCCTGGATGGTGAAGCTGAAGCTTTGTGATGTCACGCCACACCATGGCAACAACTGATTTTGGGCAACCAGAGCTAAAGTGAGTGGCTCCTCATTAACCTAAAGCGTATATATACAGGCCAGGAACTTTTGAGTAGTGTCTGTTGCCTCAAGATTGCCAAACTTACTAAGAAGATATTATAGACCAGTGGAGATAAGGAATAAGACTCCAAACACAAGGATGGATGAAGAAGCTGCAAGTCCTCAAGTGAATTAGAAGTCAGTTTCGCAACTGGATGTGGAAGAAGTGGATAAAGTCAGAATACCTTATTCAAATGGTGCCCCTTCCCCAGTAATTGGGCACCCAAGAATCTGGTCTTGTGCTTTTTGACGACAGGCAGTTCCTCATTCAATCCATTGTCATTCAATTTAAAGCCCATTTCCAAATCATTTTCCAATTTCTTCCCCAAAACCAATGTCTTTCTGTGTTTAACTTTTTTCCAACCTTCATAACCAAGATAGTCGCAATGGTAAATTTAGACTTTAAGCTGAATGAAGACAAGAGGGAGAATTACAGAAAGAATCAGAAAATTGTATTTTACTACAGGAAGGGGAAAAACTCCAGTTAGCAAGCAAACGGCTGCAGAAGAAGAAGTGCTGGAGTGTTTATCTACCACAGGTGATACTCAGGTTCTCCAGGGGAACACACTTAATAATGTGTATCCCACTATCAACAAAGCTTCAGAAATGCGCATTATGAGAAGATGAAAACATTAATTGTCTCTATGAATAAAAACCTGCAAGGGTATAAAGGGAATATGTTTGTATTTTTGTGAGTTTTCAGATAATGGGGAGGGAGCTAAGGAGTGGGAAGTCATGTGAGAAGGGAGTAATTAAGAATTCTTTAATTGGGGCACCAGAGAAGCTATTCCATACTGAGCCAGACACTTAGAATGAGGACCAGAAGACTGAAGGGGGATTTTTTCCTCAACACTTTCTCATCCTGCCAAGGATGAAACGAAGCTGATGTTTAATTTAGGTTTGGAATGGGTGGGTGGGATGGATGGTGTTGGTCGCAGTCATGAGGAACAGGGTGTTGTGTTAGTGCTGGGAGTGTATAATAATGAATTTGATTTCCTTTTTACATGGTAGACTATTGAATATTGTTAAATTATTGTAAGGATGGGCAGCACAAGATCTAAAGTTTTATGCCTCTACTGGTCCAGTTTTTCCTTTAACATCTTGGTCTAGAACAGCATTGCTGGATATTGGACATACTAGAGAAGTGAGGTTTCACTCTAACTGTTGACTGATGATTCACTTCATGTTACATTTCGCCCAAGCCCAAGTAAGATATTAGTAATAAGGGAAATTGGATATGGTGTACATGGTTATTATCTTCACAATTTTTCTGTAAATCTGGAACTATTCTAAAATAAAACATCTATTAAGACAACACTCAAAATAATAGGAAATGGTGGCAACTGAACATGGTGGAATGGACCACTGAAATGACGGTGGAGTTTGGGAAGTGGCTTAGAGGAAACACCACCTCCCTGCCATATACTTGACTATAGTGGAACTAGAGGAAGAGAGAGAGAGAGAGAGAGAGGGAGAGAGAGAGAGAGAGAGAGAGAGAGAGAGAGAGAGAGAGAGAGAGAGAGAGATCAGAGATCAGTTTGGGAAAAATTTTAGAAGGTAAGAGGAAGGTCACTTTTCTATAACCTGAGCGTCTGAGATTTCTGTATCCTCTGCCACCCCTGCCCCTCCTGGATGGTCAACCTGAGGCTTTGTGATGTGAAGCCACACCATGGCAAGCACTGATTTTGGGCAACCAGAGCTGAAGTGAGCGGCTCCTCATTAACCTAAAGAGTATATATAGAGGCCAGGACCCTTTAAGTGGAATCTGTTGCCTCAAGATAGGGAAACTTAATAAGATGATATTGTACACTAGTAGAGATAAGGAATAAGTCTCCAAACTGTGCGAAACTGTTTGTTGCCTTCACTATCTGATAAGCATAGACAGAGAACTCCCTGAATCCCCCCGAAGGCTGGGTGCCTTGGAAGCCCTAGCAAAGCTTGGAGCTAGGCATCACCTCCTCTCTTTGTCCAGACAGTGGTAGCTGAAACTACTCCCCCATTAATTATTATGTAAATCCTTGCTGATGGCCTTGCCTGCTTGTTACTAGGTGGTCCCTGCCTAAGGTCTATGCTATGGGTGCATCCAAGATCAATAAAAGCTCGGTGAGGCCTGAGCACGGAGGAAGTCCTTCGGGACTTGCTGCCTGGTCCCCCAATATTGGAAAATTATCTCGTGTCTTTTTCTCTCATTTGTTGTGTGGCTCCTCTTTCAGATACCAAACCATACTCCACAGGGGACATGGAAGGAAACACTCAACATCTGGAGCCCAACGGGTAATCTGGAAGTGCAGGTCTCCCTGGAAAGCAAAAAGGAAGTGTTCACCGAAAACGTGTGGAAAACTCACCGAAAAAACGTGAGGGGGATTCTACTGCATGCAATTGCCAGGAGCAACTACAGAAGCCCGGGTCTGTAAGTACACTGGGATCGTTTTCTTAACCAGGCTAACAAATGCGGCAGGATTTGACTTTAAAAAAGTAGATTCGGCTTTAAAAAGGTATATTTGGCTTTTTAAAACTAAGAAACTTTATTATAGACTTTTGATTTGCATGTTTAAAGTGTTAAAATTTTAGAAGGTAATCTTTTATAGTTTTTGCATGTTATAATAGAACTTAACCTTTGTTTTTCTGGAAAAAGGTACTCTTTTAGATCAGGCTGAAAAAAGCGTGCCATGGTCATCTTTATGTGTTTTCTTATCCAAAGTAAAATCTTAATTTGTATTTGGAATCTATCTGTAATAAGAAATGGAACCCGCTGCTGAATCTCTCTCTGGTTTGGAGAGATTCAAAAGTGGCAGGAGAGAGCAGATCTATAAGCTCTCCCGCAATGAGATTACTTAATGTTCTGTTTAAAAACTACCTGAGGACATGTTGGGAAGTGCAAAGTCTAGCCAATGTCACCTTGAGTGCTAGCTATTACTTTGGAAAGCGAAAAAGAAAAAAAAAACTTAAAAATCTGTTTTTCTATTAAGCATGACTTTGGGAACAAATACGCCATCTGAGTCATTTGCTGAAACTTCCCCCAAAGCAGGATGTGGTGGAAAGGAAAAGTGAGCACATAGCGATCCAATATGGACGCCTACTCTAATTTAAAGTCTCCTTCTCATAATTGAAAAGTTTTACAAAAATTAAAAATGCGTTTGCGATTTCTGTTCACGTGTAAAGAGCAAACTTGGATTGGAACTAATCCGCTCTTGTTCCTGTTAGGTTAGGTGGCTCAGGAGACTGCGCAAGAAATAGAGTCCAGTGAATTGGAAAAGAAAGGAAAGGAAAAGGTTTATTCTGCATCCCCGGGAGACCCAGGTACCCCCAGGACAGGGCATGTGGATTCACTCCAACAGGGAGGGGGGTGTATTTTTTATTCTGCAGTTGGGTGAGGGCTGGGACATGAGCTGAGGAATTCAGTTGAGGAAGTTTCAGCTGAAGGGGGTCATGGAGAAGCCAGTATCTGTTTCTGGCAGGATGACCTGTGAGAAATTCCAGGGGAAGACCAGTGTCTCATTACATGTCTGCATGTATCCAATCCTGGGCTCTCTGACCTAACGTCCCGGCCTTTGATGATGGGGGGGTGGGCAACTCTTTCTAGCTACTTCCAGCTGACAATGGGCAAAGAGGGGGGGCGGATTTAAAGGCCAGGGTTAGGCAGAGGCAGATCGGAGGGCTGCTGAGCATAGGGATGGAGCAGGAGCTGATTCACAGTCACCCGTGACATGTCCATGATCCGGGAGTGGATGAACTTGAGGAGGCAGGGGGCTAGGAGAAAAAAAGACACAGATGAGAATCAGGGGCCCTATCATGGGTAGGACCCAGGTAGCTAAGGAGCTTTGGAACTAGCGGGAAGGAGAGTTGTCCTGGAAGTGTCCTGCATGTAATTCTTCACTCAGCTTAGTCAGGGTCTGTACATTTACGTTTTGCTCCACTACTCTGGACTCATTGATGCAGTAACAGCATTCTTCCTGAAGGAATATGCAGGTTCCTCCTTTTTCTACAGTCAGAAGGACTGAGGCAAGTTGGTTCTGTAGGGCTACTTGGGCTACTGATGTCACTTGCTGCTGTAGGGAGGCTAAAAGAGGCGGTAGTAGACTCCAGGGCTAATTGGAGATTACCATTAAAGTACTGAGCAGTGACCAGACTATTTACAAGGGGCCCCCAGTGAGGCCTACTGAGGAAGCAATACTCACCCCTAGAATGACAGGGAGGAAGGCAGCCCGGCGGGTGCAGGGATGGGATGGAGGGAGCAACCAGTGAGCTCGGACTCTCCATATAAGGTTAGTTGGGGAATTACTGTGACCACGAAGCAAGGCCCGGTGTCAGAGGAGTTCATGCAGTTCCTTAAGGTGCCGTTGCACCAAAAGAAGGTACCTGGGCTGGCCTTGGTGAGACTGAATGCGGTGTGGTATGACAGTCTCTCCCGTGGCAACCCCATAGGTGTTGACATCTTGATTACATCTGTCTGGGTTCCGCTGGTTGTAAGCAAAACAGACATAGGGTCAGCCAGTATTGGACACTGACTGGATGTCGACAGCCATCTGGGTCTTTGTCTGACATCCGAACAGAGGGCAGTCCTGAGATCCGACCTGCCGGGTGACATGTTTGCCGTCTGGTAGGAGGTTTCACTTACCTTGAACCTCCACACAAAAGCGGGTGGGGATGGGTGTAGGTTGCTCAGGGCCGGGAGGAGAAGGAAGGAGGAGGGGAGGGCGGTTAAGGCAGACCTTAGTGGGGCCCAACACCTCACATTTATAGAAGTCATGCTGCTCCGGGGTCCTCTTGAGTCTGGAGAGGCGGTGCCAGGACAGGTCGTCAAGCTGGTGTTGCCAAAGCAGCTTGGCCGCAGTGGGGGCCTTGAGGATTACAGTGTGAAGTCCTGTCCGCCTAGGCTTCAAGGCTTGTGGTTGTAGGTTCTTAAGGAGGACCGAGTCACCAGGGTGAAGTGCTGGTCTTGGGAGCCTTGGTCGGTCGGCTCTGGCTTGGGCAGAAACCTGAGCAATTGCCTGGTTAACGACAGATATGGGAGATACGTTCCCAGGGGAGGGGGGTCGGAAAGAAGACGTTGTTTGAGCAAGAAGAGTCAAAAGGGCTCAAAAAAATGGGGCTTCTTGGTGTAGTCGGAGTTTGTTCTGGGCCCTGGGCAGGAGGTCCGGCAAGGAGCTGCGAATTTCTAGAGAGAGTTTAGTTAGATGGTTCAATAGGTTGGAATTGAGTGGCTATGCTGAGGGTTCGAGCCAGTGACAGAAATCCAGCAGGATGTAGAGGAGGAGGGATTGATGTTCAAGAGTAGATAGAAAGTTCTGTTGATGAGAGTGGGCATAGCAGTAGGTCAGGGTTCATAAATAGCGAGTGACAGTAGCGGATTTCCCATCCCAGACAGTTGAATTCATGACTCCCTCATCATCCCATGTCTGTTTCACCTGAAAATATGAAAAACCTGAGCAAAATTGTAGGGTCCCTTGCCAGGTAAGAGCCTGTGAGGAATGATTGGTCATCAGGTCCTGGATGGTGTCCCCGAAGAAGATGGTGGGAGGCACTCGGTGAGCCTGAGAGAGGTAGGTATTGCAGTGAAAGCGGGAGAAAATGTTAGAATGCGCTGATATCCAAGGGAAAATGGAAGGAGCAGTGGATGCCAGGGACCTGGATATGAGGCTGGAGAAAAGGCAGGGAGGGAGGGAGCAGGTTGCGCAGCGTGTTCCCAGGCCTCTAGCCGCTTGGATTTTAAAGTTGCTGCATTTTTCCTTTGGGAAGTGTGGAGGGGGATGGGGCAAGATCAGAGCAGTTTTCAGTTCAGAGGAGGGTGCAGTTGTGGCAGAGAAAAGGAGAAAAGGCGTTCACAGCGAAGACTGAGGTAGACAAAGACTGAGCTAGGCAAAGACTGAGCTAGGCTACTGTGGTCAGGGACAACAGGGCCCCAAGACGGGATGCATGGCAGTGGAGGATTGGTGTCCCTGTAAAGGGAGGGGGCCAGGAGTGGAAGGAGCAGGGAAGATGAAGGGCTCAGAGTAATATGCAGAGTGGCCACTAGGATGGTGAGGATGTCTCGTCCTAACAGGGGCATGGGGCATGCTATCATCAAGGAGGCAGGGAAGGGGTCCAGTGGCCAGAAGGTAGGTGGATTTGCCGTCAATGTACATGTTCGAGATCTTGGAAGGATAAAGCGGCCCTAAAAAGGATGGCAGGACAGAGAAGGCAGCCCTCATGTCAACCGGGAAGGTGACCTACTACCTTCATTGTGACCCGAGGCTCAGCGAGGGTGATTGGAGTCATCGAGGCTGGGCTTCTTCAATCTTCAGCCAGTTCCAACATGGCCAGCAGGTGGGTCCTGGCCTGGACCCTCTAGGTGAGCAGGAAGCTTCCTGTTAAGAGGGTCTGAAGAGAGCACAGCTGCAACCTCTCGCAAAGGTAACTGGCCGGCCATCTGTGAACTAATGTGCTGGCAGTCATGGGGGCTGAGTTTCAGTGGAGCGCACAGAGGAAGGTGGGCGGTTAGATCTTACAGAGGGCACTGTGTGGGGTACAGGTTACTAAGGCAGGCCTGTAAGGGAAGTGGAGAGCACGGGAGAGGTGGCCTGGTTGGGCTTGGGAGAGGTATTGGCAGTTGAGTTTAAAAGCCGCAACCTCCCAGGGGCAGAATGGAGGAGGAAGGACAGAAGGAATGTAGAGCCTATGGAAGCGTGTGTATACCGACTGAAAAAGCAGGCAGGGGAGGCAGGGAACCTGAGTTTCTGGCTCCCGCAGCAGATACGGCGTTAGCGGCTGCGGCGGTGCGTGGACAGACCAACTGCATGGCGGCGTAACGGGGCACAGTGGCAGCGGAGGCATGCAGGGGCATGGGGTAGTAAAAGGTGGTTTGAGTTTTCGGTTGCTGTGGGGCTGGCAGAAGAGGGGAGGCAGGATCAGGAGGCGGGGTCAGGAGGAATTGGAGAAGGCGTGGCTGGAGGAGGGTCCAGGAGAGAGGAGGAGAGAGGGTGGACAGACGGGGCAAGAAGGCGGCGGGAGAACAGGCGACTTTCGACGGGGGCATTTGCGGTGGTCTCCGGTAAAGGGGAGTGGGAGAACACAGAGACAATGATGATGATTACGGTGCTGGCGCTGCCACCCGCACACAGCACATGAACCCACCCGTCCACGCACCGCACACACCTCGAGGCTCGGCAGTGCATGGACAGTCCGGAGGGAGGAGGAAGGGCGGAGCCAGGAGAGATGGCAGACAGAACTTTGGGGGAGGGACGGGAACACAGAGAGATGGAGAGAGGCTGATAGAGAGACTGAGAGAGAGAGACTTGGGCAAATTTCCCAGTTCTCTGACAGAAATTACTGAGATTGGTGTGACGGTAAAGTCAGGGTCCGGTTTTCATACTGAGGCCATGCTACTTTACAGAAAGAGGACGAGGGCCCGGGAAAGTCCCCGGGTTTGGCCAGATCGGTGAGCCGGCACCCTAGAGGTGTGCTCAGGTCACGTTTGGAATTTGGATTCCCCGTGCTCGATACCCGTAGCCTGTAACAGGGTTAAGCCTGGCTTCCCAGCGGTTTTGCCCATGCTACGGAGGGACGGAGGGACCATCGGTGGGGTAGAGGCATCCCTGCTACCCCCCAAGGTCCGGAGGAGCCTTCCTGGAGGGTCCGGAGAGGCAATCTCTGACGTGGCCACATTTTACGGATAGAGATGCCTGCGGGCAGGCGGCCACATGGGACCAGCACTGGGGCGGAGCGAGACTCACTGCTGATGCTGCAAAACTGGGAAAAGTTGCCGAGCTGAAGAGATGAGTTCCTTATGGGTCCAGAGCCACTAGGAGGGAGAGGCGGGCAACCCAAGCTGTGGAGGGACGGCCAAAGGCAGTGCTCGCTCCACCCAGGTATCAAGACACCAAATGTTAGGTTAGGGCTCAGGAGATGGCACAAGAAATAGAGTCCAGTGAATCAGAAAAGAAAGGAAAGGAAAAGGTTTATTCGGCATCCCCGGGAGACCCACGTACCCCCAGGACAGGGCACGTGGATTCAAGCCAACAGGCGGGGGGGCGCTTTGTTTATACTGCAGTTGGGTGAGGGGCGGAGACATGTGCTGAGGTATTCAGTTGAGGAAGTTTCAGCTGCAGGGGGTCCTTGTAAGCCAGTATCTGTATCTGGCATGTTGACCTGTGAGAAATTCCAGGGGAAGTCCATTATCTCATTACATGTCTGCATGTATCTGATCCTGGGCTCTCTCGGACCTAACAGTTCTGATTTTGGACATATCGATAGAGTTTTGAACTGGAATTTCTTTACAAACGTGCATAATAAAACCCAAGATTAATGATTTCCTAAAGAAAATGGCAAATTTGACCCACGGTAGAAATTCTAGCAACAAGATTGGTATTTTTCCATAATAATGTTAATGAAGCCTATTCCAAAGCTAACTTTAAGACCTCTACAAGGAAAATAAGTAAAATTGTCTCTGTTACAAAAATTTGCTAAATTAATTGCCTTAAAATAATTGAATTTGAATCTCAAAAATTATTAAAGTCTCTAATTATTAAAATCTAAGTAGCCCGGTAAAAAACCGGACCTTTGTTTATTGAAAAGTCTGGCCAAAACATTTCTAATGAGAAAAGGGGCTAGTTGCTTCCCACCTGTAGCAAATTCTTAAAGAATGTGATCAATTTACATCTGATTGGTCCAGGGTAGGCCAAACCTGTTGTTCCAGGCTAAACAGCCCCCCTCCCTCCCCCAGGCCAATTTTAAACCAGCCCGCCATCAAGCAAGGGTCAGGAAACAATGTAGCTACAACCTTGTTCCTTCACCTTCCCAAGAGGAAAAAATTATGGTCCTTTTAAAATCAAAGGCTGGGCCAGGCCTGCCTTGCCAGCCTCAAATGTGGTTTTCCAAAGCTGCTGGGAAATTTAAGACCTTGGAGTTTATACCAAGGTTTCTTGAAGTGACATAATACTGAATTAAATGAGATCTGAGTATTCCTTGTATAAAATCTAGAGGACAGTATTAAATCTGTTGGTTGATTATGTCTTGCATTTTTAAAGTTTAGTCTTAATGTTACTGATTTAGAAATCCTGAAACTTTGACTTGCCAGCTAAGAGTTTAAGATTCGGATTGAATTGGGAAAAATTGTATAATTATAATAGCTAAATGCTTAAAAAAATATTTTATTTTTGAGAAAATAAATTTTGTTTTCTCTGAAAAAATTAGAATTCAAAATATGTTGCTTATTGATCTGATTAAAAAAGAGGATTAATTTTTAAGATCTCAACTGAAATTTTTAATACAAAAACCAGTTTAAATTTGATTAATATTCTTTAAGATAATTATAAAGGGTATAAACAGCTAATGAGATTTCTGTTTATCTACAATATAATGCTGGTCATCTTTCTTTTAGGGGTTTTGGTTTGCTCTGTCAAAGAACAGTGTAGACAGCTGCCCTTTTGAGCTGTGTGACTTGGCAGCCGCCATGTTGGCCCCATGGCTCACTGTGCCCCTGGGGGCCGCCATATTGAAACAACAAAGGCCCCGCCTTCTGATTTAGCCAATCGCAAAAGGAATGTCTGCTCACTGAGGCAGGATGGGATTTCAGGGCTGGAGTTTTAAGGCAGAGGTTTACTGTGGAAATGGGGATGGGGCAGAAAGTGTGCTTGCCTCTCAGATTTCTTTAATACTATTTTTAAGAAGATATTTTTAATGCTTAATAAATTAGCAATCTTAATATAATTTCAGTGGTATGATAGACCAATGTTTTAAGCAGTTGGCTTCATAAGGGCCGACAATAGAGCTTATATTTCTTAAAAGGCTTGTAGATACATTTTTAAAAGGTATCTTAAATTCTCAGTAGAACCACAGTTATGCGTATATCATAAACAAATTAAGAGTAATTGATTCCATGGTCAAGACTAGATCCTATTATGTTGAGAACTGTTCAAAAAGTGTTGAACATGTTTTAATTAGATATGTATTTGGAAGTTTTTCCTGAGTGCAATATTTCAAAATATAAAATGTTTACTTTCATAAAGAATTTCTGCCAAATAAAAGAAGGAATTGATTTAGTAGTAGCAAAGTCGTTATTTAACCTAGCAATGTCTTTTATTTAAAAGCTCCTCACCGCGGCATTTTAAATTAGGCTGGAAGTGATGCATGGTTTACATGTCGTGTATCAAAATACAACTTTTCTAAATTTACTAATCTTTGTAAGCAATTGAATCCTAGTAAAAAAAATTCTTCTAAAAAGTTACTGAAGGCTTCCCATGATTGTCCTGTATACGCAAATAAGCCAAAGGATATACTCTTTAAAAATATGATTGCTAACATTTACAGATTGTTGTTAAAATACTAAATCTGATTAGTCACCATGAATGAAAAATCACTTGAAATATATAGCTTTGCTACAGTATTTGTTAAAATCTCAAAAGGCAACCATGTTCCTTACATTTGTTGCTTGTGTGAGAAAGAAACCTGTCGGGAAGAAATAAAAAGAGGTTTCCTTCAGATGTCTAACTAAAATTAAAAAGTAAAATATTGGGCCTCATAAGCTAAATTAAATAATTTGTGTTTTGCCTCCTTAAACAAAGTTTATGTAAATTTACTTAAAGACTAATACCAGAAATTTAATTAATGTCATTTACTGTCCATAAATTATGACAAGTAAAGTTACCAGAATAAATGTTATTTCAAAGTGACTTAAATTAGCAAATTGTGCTAAATGGATATTCAGGAGAACTTAGCTGTCACCTATTAAAATATAAACTACTACAATTTTTAAATAAGACCTCTATCATTATACCAAAAATACTAGGCAGGAACCAATTCCTGGAGCTTTAACTGTTTTTACTGATGGGTCATCTAATGGGAAAGTTGCCTATCATACTATAAATTCTGACCGAGTCATACCTACCAGTCATACTTCTGTGCAAAGAATTGAGTTAGTAGCTATGAAGGCTGCATTGCAAGATTTCCAACAGCCTGTTAACATAATTTCTGATTCCTCTTATGCTTCGGGCCTAGTGAATAGAATTGAAACTGCCCGGTTGAAATGGCTTAGTGACCAAAGTTTATTCTTACTATTTAAGTAAGTTCAACAGATTGTGCAGCAGACAACATACCCTTTTTATATCACCCACACCAGGGCTCACAGCATATTGCCTGGCTCATTAACTAAGGGAAATGCACATGCTGATCAATGGGTTGCTTTATTAAAAGAGGCTTCAGAGTCTCATCAGCTTTTAAAAATCCCAACTAGAAAAACAAAAAAGGGGGATGATGGAGAAATCACCTTCGGGTAGGCTGCACCTAGCTTTAATTACTCTAAATTTTTTCACTTGTGATGCTGATGGAAAGACACCTATAAGCTACATTGGTGTGAGAATAAAACAAAAGAAAATAGTCTAGCTAAATGGAAGGATCCCGAATCTGGTTTATGGAAGTGACCTGACCCATTATTAAGCTTTGGCAGAAGGTACGCTTGTATATTCCCAGAGAATTTTTCCAAACCCTTATGGATTCCTGCTAGAAATATTAAACTGAATCAGGAATCTAGCCAGACTGAAGATGTTGCACTTGGAGCCATAACATGTAGCTGTAAACAATCAACTACCTCAGCCACAGAGAGCAGTGACTCCAAGCAGTCCACTGAAGATGAGGAACAGGAGGAAGACAAACCAGACATCCAACAGCCCAGAGACCACCTGGGGCATGGTAAAGTGAAGTATGGTAACAATTAATTCAGGCAAAAACTATAGTTTCATACTGGTCTTAGAAGGCACATTTTTCCTTTACCTGGGAAGGATAGCATAGCTATCCCAAAGTCAGAAGGCTCCAGTCTGTGTGTCAACTCAGTGCTCTGGAGGCCCAGAACTGTAATTTAGATAGCATGCTGTCTCTGCTTCTGTAAATTGCTTTTTTTTGCTAACTAGGTTCCTCATTCCAAATCTTGAGACAGCCAGTTTAAAATTAAGTTGTCATGACCTAGAGCAAAGAATATTCTTACATGGTATTATTCTACAAGTTTTATTAATAATTTTGATGCTTTACAACAGTATATTGTGCATTTATCCCAAACAAATTTACAAATGAATTTGAATATTTTACATGAAGGAATTTATTCCTTTCCACTGTGCGGAGGGCCTCCTGGGGAAGGCACTTAAGCATTCTGTATTGACCTATCTTGACTTTTTTTTTGTCAAGAGGAATCCAATTGCCTACAGCTGTTACCTGAGCTCTCTGTTCAAGCTGGGATCATGAAAAGCTGGTACCATGGATCTGTCTCTTTCCCAATGGCGTAAGCTGGGCCCTCTCTGGAGAAGAAACCTGGGTTCCCTATGATAAATGCCAGGTCCCCGCCAGCAGGCAGGGGGATCCAAAAGCAGTTGCTGGGCATGGAGGCCAGAGCGACATAGGTTAACAAGGAGACAGAACTGAACCTCACAGCACCCTACTTGGCCCAGAGATGGTTGACAGTCAAAGACGGGTAAGACCCCAAAGCGTGGGGCGACCTAAGACAGGCACAGCCGGCGGCCAGGAGGAGAAAACTTTGGGTGCAACAAAGGAGGAGCACAGACCCCCCCAATGGAGCACGGGATTGACACTCGCCCCTTCTGAGGAAGGTCTCCTGTCCCCATGGCTGCTTCTTGCTTCCCATGCCCAGCTCAGATCAGGAACCAAATAACAGAAGAGATTTGGTCCAGCTGAAATCAGAATTCAGATAAAGGGAGGCTTTGCTAACAGACCCTATGTCTAAATCTAGCCTAACAACAGGAATGCTCAGAGGTTTCACAATGATGTAAAGTGATCCTCTTCATTAATATTTACAGTGTAAATTAAGATTATTGTTAAAATATTAAATTTGACAGCAAAATAGTTTTCAAATTTATTAAATTCTAGTTTACAAATTAATTAAATTTGGCTAATTTGAAATAAGTAATTATTCAAAAAGTATTAACAAAAATTTTCATTTGATGGTAAACATGCTATGAAACTAAAGCATGTTCAGGTTCATTTTTTTTCATGCAAAACTTAATATTTAAAGCTATGTAGACTGCATTATAGAATTTCCAAGAAGACACCTAATTAAATAAAAAAAAGTGTGATAGTGGAAAAATAGAGTGGAAGAATACAATTTAAGGAAATAGATCCTGTAACTAAATTACATATTTAGAGAAAATATTTTTTCGTTTATATTGCTAATAGTGAGAAACCCAGAAAAAACACACATTGTGCTAGGGTAGGCCAGGGAAAGATCATGTTAAAGAAAAGACCCCAAGTAAGGTTTTTTTTTTTCCTTTAACATTTGGTCGAGTATATGTTTGTATACTTTCAGAGAACAGCTACAAGACCATGTGGATTTCTGTAACATCGGATCACAGAAAGCCAACCACAAAGACAGAAGAGACAGTTCAGAGATGGAGATGGTGGAAGACGCCTTGCCATGCTAGCAGTCAGCAGCTGTGCAGCACTGCAGGGTGCCCAGGAACAGACCAGAAAGGACCGGACCTGCATTTTCCACCATCCAGAGCCAACATTTCATTGCTGACATGTACACATGAACTTTTGGACATTGAAACATGGACTCATAACTTTAGGACATTGAAATTGGGACTTGATTATTTTTTAAAGAAAAAATAATGGGGAGATGTGCGAAACTGTTTATTGCCTTCACTATCTGATAAGCATAGACAGAGAACTCCCCATAACACCCCGAAGGCTGAGTGCCTTTGAAGCCCTACCAAAGCTCAGAGCTAGGCGCCACCTCTGTTTGTGCAGACAGTGGTAGGGGAAACTACTCCCCCATTTATTATTATGTAAATCCTTGCTGAGGGGCTAGTGTGCTTATTACTAGGGGGTCACCGGCCTAAGGTCTATGCTATGGGTGCATCCGAGATCAATAAAAGCTTGGTGAGGCCTGAGCACAGAGGAAGTCCTTCGGGACATGCCGACAGGTCCCCCAATATTGCAAAATTATCTCTTGTCTATTTCTCTCCTTTGTTGTGTGGCTCCTCTTTCAGATACCGCAACCTACTCCGCGCGGGACATCGAAGGAAACAATCAACACAAAACACAAGGATGGTTGAATGAACTGCAAGTCCAAAAGTGAATGTATGTTTATATTGGGGTGGGGGGGGTTGAGATGGATGGTCATGGTCGCATTCATGAGGAACAGGGCGTTTTGTTAGTGCTGGCAGTGTATAATAAAGAATTTGAATTCCTTTTTACATGGCAGACTATTGAATATTGTTAAACTATTGAAAGGATGGTCAGCTCGAGATTTGAAGTTTTATGCAAAAATGGTACAGTTTTTCCTTTAACATCATGGTATAGAACAGCATTGTTGTGTATTGGAGATACTGAGGAAGTGAGGTTTGACTCTGTTTCACTTCTGGGGAGGGATCTTAGAAGAGGGTAGGCATGTGAGAAGGGAGTAATGTAGATTACTTTAATTTGGGCACCAGACAAACCATTCCATACTGAGCCTGACACATAGAATAAAGACAAAGGAGAAGACTTAATGCGGATTTTATCCTCAACACGTTCTCATACTGGCAAGGAAGAAAAGAAGCTGATGTTTAATTTAGGTTTGGATTGGGTGGGTGGGATAGATGATGGTGGTCACAGTCATGAGGAACAGGGTGTTCTTTTAGTGCTGGCAGTGTATCATAATGAATTTGATTTCCTTTTTACATGGTAGACTACTGAATATTGTTAAACTATTGACAGAATTCTCAGCTCAATATGTTAAGTTTGATGCCACAACTGGTACAGTTTTTATTTAACAACTTGCTCTAGAACAGCATTGGTGGATATTGTTGATATTAGAGAAGTGAGGTTTCACTCTGTTTCACTGATGATTCATTCATGTTACATTTGCACCATACCTAAGTAAGATATTAGTAATAAGGGAAATTGGGTACGGTGTACATGAGTATTATCTTCCCAATTTTTCTGTAAATCTGGAACTATTCTAAAATAAAACTTTTATTAAAACAACACAAAAATAATAGGAAATGGGAATATATGAACATAGTGGAATGGACCACTAAAATGACTGTGGAGTTTAGGAAGTGGATTAGAGGAAATACCACCTCCCTGCCATAAGCTGGACTTATACTGGAAATAAAGGGAGAGAGAGAGAGAGAGAGAAAGAGAGAGAGAGAGAGAGAGAGAGAGAGAGAGAGAGAGAGAGAGAGAATAAGAGAGAGAGAGAGAGAGAGAGAATGAGAGAGAGAGAGAATTGAGAGAGAGGTCAGTTTGGGAATAATTTTAGGAGTTAAGAGGAAGCTGTCTGTTCTATAACCAGAGTTTCTGAGATTTCTGTATCTGCTGCCACATCTGTCCCACTTGGATGGTCCAGCTGAGTCTTTGTGATGTCAAGCCACACCATGGCCAAACTGATTTTGGGAAAAGAGACCTGAAGTGAGTGGCTCCTCATTAACCGAAAGATAATAAATAGAGGCCAGGACCCTTTCAGTAGTGTCTGTTGCCTCAAGATAGCAAAACTTAATAAGCTGATAGTGTAGACTAGTAGAGATAAGGAATAAGACTCCAAACACAAGGATGGAAGAGGAAATTGCAAGGCCAAAATTGAATTTATGTTTGTATTGGGGTCAGGATGGCTGAATGGTGGTGTTCGCACTCATGAGGAACAGTTTGTTATGTTAGTGCTGCCAGTTTATAGTAAAGAATTTCATTTCCTTTTTACATGGCAGACTATTGAATATTGTTAAACTATTGAAAGGATGATAAGCTTAAGACGTGAAGGTTTATGCCACAACTGGTCCAGTTTTCCCTTTAACAACTTGGTCTAGAAGAGCATTGCTGGATATTGGAGATACCAGAGAAGTATGGTTTCACTCTGTTTCACTGATGTTTCACTTCATGTTAAATTAGCTCAATACATAAGTAAGTCATCAGTAATAAGGGAAATTGGGTATGGTGTACATGGTTATTACCGTCACAAATTTTCTGTAAATCTGGAACTATTCTGAAATAAATCATCCATTAAAAGAACTCTCAAAATCCTAGGAAATGGTAGCAATTGAACATAGTGGAATGTACCACTGAATAGACGGGGGAGTATGGGAATTGTCTTAGAGTAATCACCAACTCCCTGCCATATGCTGGACTATAATGGAACTAGAGGAAATGAGAGAGAGAGCGAGGACAGTTTTGGAAAAATTTTAGGAGTTAAGAGGTAGGTCTCTGTTATCTAAGCAGAATGTATGAGATTTCTGCATCCTTTGCCACCCCCGCCCCTCCTGGTTGGTCAAGCTGAGGCTTTGTGATGTCAAACCACACCATGGCCACCACTGATTTTGGGCAGCCAGGGCTGAAGTGAGTGGCTCCTCAATAACATATAAAGTATATATAGAGGCCAGGACCCTTTGAGTAGTGTCTGTTGCCTCAATATAGGGAAACTTAATAAGACGATAGTCTAGACTAGTAGAGATAAGGAATAAGACTCCAAAGAGAAGGACGGATGTAGAAACTGTAAGTCCAAATTCAATTTATGTTTGTATTGCGGGGGGGGGGGTGGTATGGATTGTCGTGGTGGCAATCATGAGGAACATGGTGCTGTGTTTGTGCTGGATGTATAATAAATAATTTGATTTCCTTTTTACATGGCAGACTATTGAATATTGTTAAATTATTGACAGTATGGTCAGCTCAAGATGTGAATTCATGCCACAAGTGATTGAGTTTTTCCTTTAACATCATGGTGTAGAACAGCATTTTTTTATATTGGAGATACTAGAGAAGTGAGGTTTGACTCTGTTTCACTAATGAGGAGGCATCTAAGTAGGGGACAGGCAGTTGAGAAGGGAGTAATGTAGATTTGTCCATTTGTGGCACCAGACAAGCCATTCCATACTTAGTCAGACACTGAGCATAAGGACAAGGATAAGTCTGAATGGGGATTTTATTCCCAACACTTTCTCATACCGACCAGGAAAAAAGAGGCTGATGTTTACTTTAGGTTTGGGTTGTTGTGGGGGGATGGATGGTGGTGGTCACAGTCATGAGGAACAGGGTGTTGTCATAGTGCTGGCAGTGTATAATAATGAATTTGATTTCCGTTTTACATGGTTGACTATTGAATATTGTTAAACTATTGAAAGGATGGTCAGCTCAAGATCTGAAGTTTTATGCCCCAAATGGTCCAGGTTTTCCTTTAACGACTTGTTCTAGAATAGCATTACTGGATATTGGAGATACTAGAGAAGTGAGGTTTCACTCTGTTTCACTGATGATTCACTTCATCTTACATTTGCCCCATACATAAGTAAGATATTAGTAATAAGGGAAATTGGATATGGTGTACATGGTTATTATCTTCACAATTTTTCTGTAAATCTGGAACTATTCTAAAATAAAACATCCATTAAAACAACACTCAAAATCCTAGGAAACATTAATATCTGAACACAGTGGAATGGACCACTGAAATGACGTGGGAGTATGGAATTGTCTTAGTGGAAACACCAAGTACCTTCCATATGCTGGACTATAATGGAACTAGTGGAAATGAGAGAGAGAGCGAGGACAGTTTGGGAAAATTTTAGGAGTTAAGAGGTAGCTCTCTGTTCTATAAACAGAGTGTCTGAGATTTCTGCATCCTTTGCCAACCCAGCCCCTCCTGGATGGTCAAGCTGAGGCTTTGTGATTGAAGGGACAGAACGGAACTTGAAAGAACTAAGCAGAACTAAGCAGAAATGCACCCACCTCCCTCTTCAAGGACGAGGTGGAGACATGCTCTTCTCCCTCAACTCTATGTTGTCTTACAAGGCTGGCCCTCAGCCCAAGCCCCACCCCGCCCCCCGAGAGTGACCACAAGAATGCTGGTATTGTCCCAACTCTCCCAACCACCCACCTGAGTGGACCAATGAAGTTCCAGAAATGTAGCTATCGTCCTAATAAGGCTATAGTGGAGGATGGCTCCAACCTTCAGAATGTGATGGTCACTTCCAGACCCTTGTGATGTAAACCCCTGACCAATCTCTGTAACTCACGTCACCCCTAAAGCCCACCCCAAATAGCTAGCCCTATATAACATTTGTTCTCCTGGGAAACGCTCTCTCGCCTCACCGCTGAGCCGGATAGAGGCTGGGAGCCAATTCTAGAATTGATCAATAAAGACTCGTTGCTTTTGCATATGTGGAGGCTCTCTGTTGGTGGATTATTGGGGACCCCGAACTCTGGGCATAACATTTTGGTGGCACGTGCAGGATCCCCCAAAAAACCCTCGAGGGACCCCCACTCTGAGAGTCTGCTGTCGGCGGTAAGTGTCTATGTGTTGTGTGTTCTATCCTATGCGAGCTCGCTTCTGTAATCTGGCCTGATAAGATCTGAGTGGACGCACTGGTGGATCTCGGGCAGGAGGAATCAAGGGACACCTTGAACCTCCATCTGGCGGGCTGTAAAAGCCCCATCTGGCTTTTTTTCAGTTTTTCTTCCGCGGGGTCGGAAGGCTGTTCTTAGGTGTCTTTGTTTCTTTGGTGTCTGTATTCTTTTGTTTGATTTTGTGGACTCACTGGACGGACGCGATGGGACTGACTCAAACTACTCCTTTAAGCATTATGGTAGTTTTAAAGTCAAGGGCTGGGCCAAACCTGCTGGCCAGCCTCAGTTGTGGTTTTCCAGAACTGCTGAGAACTTGGACCTTGAAGCTTACTGAATTAAAACGATAAAAAACTTATGTCTTGCATTTTTGAAGGTTATTCTCAAAAATGTTACTGATTGAGAAAAACTGTGTGTTGTGGTAGCTAAATGCCTTTACTGAATGAATGTCTGGTGAAAGTGTGAGAGTGTGGAGGGAGGGGGCCTGCCCTCTCCTCTCCTTTGTTTGGCTCCACAACTTTGGTCAGGCGGGTACCTGAGTGAAGATCTGTGAAAACAGCTCACCCCTCCCTCGTCTGTCCCTCGTCACCGATCATCATGAGGTCGGGACAAAGTAAACTTGCTGTTCTTAAATACATGTTAAAAAAAATTTTTAAGGAATACAATAGAGATTGTAAAATTAAAATGAATGCTAACACACTGAGGAAGCATGAGTGAACTGAGTGAACAGCTGTTTGTTTGTGTGGAACTAGCCAATTTGCTACCAAGAGGGGGTACTTGACGCAGTCTTAACTCCTCCGGTAGGTTCTCACCAAAACGTTGGTCAAGAATTCTGTTCTGGGGCATGGGTGCCAGGAGTGCCCCCACGCCCGTCTGGGGAGTTGGGCATTGTTTTGTTTATCTGCTCAGCTCCAGTCTGGGCTAATCTACTGAGAGTGTGAATACGAGTGTTTATCTATTTTGGCTGCTCATTACTAGTCTGTGTAAAGTGAAAGTTACTATGATTTATTTTGCATTTCTTTTAATTCATCTGGCTGAACATTTGGACTGGACCCGCTGTGGGCTGCAGGAATCTCTAGCAATTATCAGAGTTTTTTGCTCGCCACTACAGAAGGAATCACCCCACTTAGTTAATATAAATTTTTGTCTATCAGTTGCTCTTAGCCTTAGCTGGGTTGTAAATCGCTGTAATTCCAAGATTGCTTAGTTCTGAGATTGCATATAAAAGAGTAAAAGAAAAAAATCTGTGAGGAAAAGCAGGCTGGGCTGAGAGAAGTGGGGCGGGGGAGGGTTGGCAGTTATGCTGCTGGCTGCAAACCTAACAGGTCTTATCAATGAACTTCAAGGTTACAAAAAATAACTGTAAGCACAGTCTTTCTCTGCCCTGGTTTATTCTTTTAACCCCTCCAATGCTAAATCAGACAGATGCTTGTACTTTGTTTTATCAAAAAAAGTCTAGATATATCTTAAGAGTAAACGTTCATTTAAAATATGTTCATAAATATTAATCTAAAATTGTTGAATTTTCACCTTTGATAATCATTAAAGGATTAAGGTTTCTAAAAATAAAATAAAACAAAAACTGAACTCCCGCTAGAAAAGCGGAGGAAGAACAAAGCTAGAATCTGAAGCCCCCCCTGCTGATTTAGAACTCTTTGCCAGGCAGACTCAGCCCCTGAGAGCCAGGTCAAAGAAGTGGGGGCTGAATGCCTGAGCTGCCCGCAAGGCCTGGAAGCCCCTGGTGGAGAAGAGGTGTGAGCACAGTCAAAGAGAGCCTACATGAGCTGCAGCAGCTGCTAGCGGGCACCTAGGTGCAGGCTAAACTGGAGAAGGCCTAGGTGCTGGAGCTGATGGTGCAGCGCTTGTTGCAGGGGAGAGCTTGTGGGCGCAAGCAGCTGCAGGCAGAATCCAGTGAGCCCTTCGCTGCGGGCTACATCCAGTGAACCCTTGCTTGAGTCCATACCACTGCAAAAGGGCAGTGGCTTCTGGCATTTGCTGGGGGACGCTCTGGCTGGGCCTCAGGGAGACCCTAGGCTGGAAGAGGAGGGGTTAATATCTCCTTCCAGTGCACTCCCTTGAAAGAGGCCTGGTTGCTGCTCTGCCACAAAGGGAACTGGTAAAAAGGCAAAAAGCAGGGCCCTAAGGGTTCACAAACAAGCACTCTCCCAGGACCTGGGAGCTATCAGGACTTTGAAATTCTCCAAGAGAGGAGGAGTCTGACTCAGACTGGACAAAACCTCGTTGGGTTAGAAAAACCGGAGGATACATATTGAACTTATAGACTGCAGTTTGCTGGGCAGAGGTCCAAGCCCAGTTATATAGGGGTTAAGCTACCTTGTACAGCAAAACAACTTTCTCCTGTGCCAGAATACATTGTAAAAAAATTGAATGCATGATAAACCAGTAAGGTGGAACAAGTAAAATAGGGAAACTGAGAAGAAATCCTATCTTCCCTAAACCAATGACACTTGGGAGTAAATGCTTTGCATTTGCCTCCCTAAAACAAAGATTATATCGTTTATGTCACTCTGATTAGTGTCATTTGTTGTGCACAACCAGGGACAAATGAAGTTAAAAAATAAGCCTTATTTTGATTAGTTCCTTTATTCAGGAGGAGCCAACCCGGTCCCTCCCTGCAACATAAATGATAATATGTATGTTAAGGAATTTTAATATTGCTCAAACCTCGCTGCCTTCGGTCCAGTTTTGCATGTGTAAGAAGGGACAGAGTAAAGGCCAGAAGAGGCTCGCAAGGCCATCCAAACCACCCAGCCGCTATTGGCCAGAGCCGCCTGAGCCGGACCTCCTCGCACTGACATCAGCTGACTCTGACTAGGACAGATTGGGCTCTTTCCAACTGGACCCCCGTGAGCCGATGGTCAATATAAAGATCGGGGGCTAGACTAGGAACTTTATGATTGATGCAGCGGCAGAGCACTCGGTAGTTACTCAGAAGGTAGCTCCCCTCTCAGGACAGGAAGTCACCAATATTGGAGCTACCAGTACAGTACCACAGCTGCAGACTGTTCTGCCACCCCCGCAGATGTCAGTTAGGTGGCCATCAGGTGGTTCATGAATTCCTATATTTACCAGTTGGCCTAGTCCCTCTAATGGGCAGAGACCTTTTAGCCAAAATGGAAGCAGAAACCACTTTTACCCCAGATGGCTCACAACAGCCTTGCCTAGGTGAAGAGACCTCTCCAATGATCCTGTCCTTAGCAGTGCCGAGAGAGAAAGAATGAAGACTTTATACCCCCCAGCCAAAGGACCCCACATCTGTTCTTGTCAGGCCCACATCAGGGGACTTGGGCAGTGTTTCTGTTATCTGCCAAAATTCCCAAGACTGTAAAAGTACTTGTTCACTGAAAAGGTATAAATGTAAATGTTTATTTGATAGTAATATATGTTCTTAGGTATAAATATTTGTAAGATAAATAAAACCCACGCTTAGTTTCCTGGTGTATTCTGGAGGAGCCTATTCAGTCTTGACAGTGCCAATGGGACCAGTAACATCTAAAAAGACACCAGTTCTAAAAGCTGCCAGACAAACTGCCTTTTTCCTTGGACATCAAAGAGGACTAGGGACCTCAGAAAGAACACGGTAACTCATTCGTTTCTAGTCATGCCAGAATGCCTGTTCCCCTTACTTGGACGTGATCTCTTACAGAAATTACAAGCCACACATAAGCATGTTCGAGATGCCCTGCCAGTGCCACCTCAGACTCTGTACATCCTTTCCAGCCTGGGGACTTGATGTGGGTAAAAAAGGTCACTACCCCAGGACTCACCCCAACTTGAAAAGGATGATACTTGCCGAAAATTGTATAATAGATTCAGATGATGCCTGCATCTTCATAAACATGGCTTTAGAAAGACAAGGACAATTTTACCTTATATAGAAAGGTCAAAGAGTGGTCTTTATTCACCTCCCTAAAATGTTTGTATAGCCCTGCCATATCTCATGATTAGTAGCGGAGGATTTGACTGCCTGAAGAGGCCATGATGACAATATTATGTTTCATTGTATTAATGTGTAGTATTAACCTTCAATTCTCTTACAGGTTTAAATGTAGCTGTAACTGGCAAATGTCCAGTCTCCCACACTGAGGAACATTGCTATAGCTATGTGTTAGCTGTCCTGGAAGGGGTCTATGTGGGGTGAACTCCAAAAGTAAAGTGTGTCTAGCTGCGAAGAGGCAGGTGCCCAACTGAGCAAAGGAGAATACCCATCATGTTTTAGTCTCTATCGAGAGACAGTTGAAAGTTGGCAGCCTGTATACTATCTTGTAGGCCTGTGTGACCATGCCCATATCAGAGGTGGCACAAAACCTCAACTGTAGAAAACTGGGAAAAGCCTGTTTGGAAGAGAAGGTCTGAGGCATGGTTATGCATTTCTAAAGAACATAGAAAGAAGGTTTAAAGGCTGGTTTGAAAGTATAAAATTTATAAAAGTTGTGTACATGAAAAAAAAAAAGAAATGTTAAAAGAAAATGAATCAAATGGTACAGGCCAGTAAGTCAGAAAGAGTAAATAACTTACATTATCCCTCACTAAACATAGGCTAAATAGTTATGCCAAAGTACTTAGAAAGAACTGATAAAAGAAATGCAGGAGTTACTGTTTTGTTATAACTCTGAAGAGTCCAGGAGAAAGAACTAACAAGAAAAATCAGAAGATCTTAGAGCAGATCAGTATGTTTTTCTCCTTATATAATTCCTCTGAAATTTGGCAAAGCTAAATAAGTCATGGCAATACATTTCTTTGCATGAAATCAATAAGACCGGTTTTCAATAGTGATTTTATTGACCGGAAACTTTGACTGGAGTATCATGTTTTAAAAAAACCTGTCTGAGCTCTGAAGACTTGAAGCCAAAAAAAGTGCCACAGGAAAGGCCTGGTATCCTACTTGGGAGCCCTGAAGATAGCTGGCGCTGGATCATCAGGCCCATGCCCTACAATCACTGGCGGTTGGTAAGAGTAGAAAGGGAGCAATAAGGATGACTCTGAGTCCCTGCGGAACCCCACACACTCTGGGCCGCAACGAGTAGGAGGGCTACTGAGATGGGCCTTAAAGCCTAGAGCGTGGGCTCAGGTGGTGTTGCTACAGGTGATGGATTCACCTAATGCAGCAGATACTGCAGGCAGGCCTGATGGCAGCTGGATGGCTTGGCTTCCTGGCCCTACGGGACACATTAAGATTCAATCATGAAATTCCAGCAAAGGTAGTCAGTTACCATTCTTGTTGTGTTTATGCAAACATCAGGCCAAATTGAATCCAGTAGATGAATTGGTCTTGATTTGGCTTTTTGATAGCCATAGAGGAATTTTAAGAAAAAAATCCTATTTCAATAGAAGTTTTTAAAGCTTCTTTCCCTTCCACCAAACCATTTGTTATAGTTTGTCTCTGCCAGGTCACAAGCCCAACTCATTCTGAGCTCAGGACATCAGGGAGCCTGAATGGAAGGTGACCTCTGACTAGACACACCCGCTGCAGATCACGCTCAAGAAGACAGCGAACCTCGGCGGACCCTTTCAAACCCTCCTGATGCTGTTGACTTTCGGCCTTTGCATTATCAACAGACTAGTCCAATTTATCAAGGAATGTATGAAAGTAATTCAGTTAATAGTTCAGTCCGTCTCATGATTGAGCCAGAAATTCCAAGACAAGGGGGTAATGAAGGGACAGAACGGTACTTGAAAGAACTACACAGAACTAAGCAGAAATGCACCCTCCTCCCTCTTCAAGGAGGAGGCAAAGACATGCTCTTCTCCCTCTCCTCTATCTTGTCTTGCAAGGCTGGGCCCTCAGCCCAAGACCCCCCCCCCCAACCCCAGAGAGTGACCACAAGAATGCTGGTATTGTCCTAACTCTCCCAACCATCCACCTGAGTGGACCAATGAAGCTCCAGAAATGTAGCTGAGGTCCTAATAAGGCTATAGTGGAGGATGGCGCCAACCTTCAGAATGTGATGGTCACTTCCTGACCCTTATGCTGTAAAACCCTGACCAATCTCTGTAACTCACGTCACCCCTAAAGCCCACCCCAAATAGCTAGCCCTATATAACATTTGTTCTCCTGGGACACGCTCTCTCGCCTCACCACTGCGCCGGATAGAGGCTGGGAGCCAATTCTAGAATTGATCAATAAAGACTCATTACTTTTGCATCAGAGGAGGCACCCTGGTGGTGGATTATTGGGGACCCAGAACTCTGGGCATAACAGTGATGTCAAACCACACCATGGCAACCACTGATTTTGGGCAGCCAGGGCTGAAGTGAGTGGCTCCTCAATAACATGAAAAGTATATATAGAGGCCAGAACCCTTTGAGTAGTGTCTGTTGCCTCAAGATAGCGAAACTTAATAAGACGATAGTCTAGAGTAGTAGAGATAAGGAATAAGCCTCCAAACACAAGGATGGATGAATAAACTGTAAGTCCAAAAGTCAATTTATGTTTGTATTGGGGGGGGGGTATGGATTTTCGTGGTGGCAGTCATGAGGAACAAGGTGTTGTGTTAGTGTTGGAAGTGTATAATAAAGAATTTGATTTCCTTTCTACATGGCAGACTATTGAATATTGTTAAATTATTAACAGGATGGTCAGCTCCAGATGGGAATTATTATGCCACAAGTGATTGAGTTTTTCCTTTAACATCATGATCTAGAACAGCATTGTTGTATATTGGAGATACTAGAGAAGTGAAGTTAGACTCTGTTTAACTGATGAGGATGGATCTAAGGAGGGGGCAGGCATGTGAGAAGGGAGTAATGTAGATTTCTTTATTTGGGGCACCAGACAAGCCATTCCATACTGAGTCAGACACTTAGCATAAAGACAAGGATAAGTCTGAATGGGGATTTTATTCCCAACACTTTCTCATACTGACAAGTAAAAAAGAAGCTGTTGTTTACTTTAGGTTTGCGTTGGTGCTGGAGGATGGATGGTGGTGGTCACAGTCATGAGGAACAGGAGGTTTTGTTAGTGCTGGCAGTGTATAATAATGAATTTGATTTCCATTTTACATGGTAGACTATTGAATAGTGTTAAACTATTGAAAGGATGGTGAGTTCAAGATGTGAAGTTTTATGCCACAACTGGTCCAGTTTTTCCTTTAACAACTTGGTCTAGAACAGCATTACTGGATATTTGAGATACTAGAGAAGTAAAGTTTCTCTCTGTTTAACTGTTGATTCACTTCTTCTTACATTTTCCCAATACATAAGTACGATATTAGTAATAAAGGAAATTGGGTGTGGTGTTCATGGTTATTATCTTCACAATTATTCTGTAAATCTGGAACTATTCTGAAATAAAACAGGCAATAAAACAACACTCAAGTTTCTAGGAATGGTAGCAACTGAACATAGTGGAACGGATCACTGAAATGACTGGGGAGTATGCCAATTGTCTTTGAGGAAACACCACCTCCTGCAATACGCTGGACTATAATAGAATTAGAGGAAATAAGAGAGAGAGAGGTCATTTTGCTCAAAATTTTAGGATTTAAGAGGAAGGTCTCTGTTCTATAACCAGAGTGTCTGAGAGTTCTGCATCCTCTGCCACGCCCGCCCCTCCTGGATGTTCTAGATGTGCCTTTGTCATGTCAAGACACACCATGGCAACCACTGAATGTGGGCAACCAGAGCTGAAGTGAGTGGCTCCTTATTAACCTAAAGAGTATATATAGAGGCCAGGAACATTTGCGTAGTGTCTGTTCCCTCAAGATAGCGAAACTTACTAAGAAGATATTGTAGACTAGTGGAGATAAGGAATAAGACTCCAAACACAAGGATGGATGAAGAAACTGCCAGTCCAAAAGTGAATTTATATATGAATTTGGCGGGGCGTGGGATGGATGGTGTTGGTCTCAGTCATGAGGAGAAGGGTGTTGTGATGGGGAGGGATCTAAGGAGGGGGCAGTCATCTGAGAAGGGAGTAATGTAGATTTCTCTATTTGGGGCACCATACAAGGCATTCCATACTGAGCCACACACAAGGAGAAGTCTGAATGGCGATTTTTTCTCAACATTTTCTCATACTGGCAAGGAAAAAAGAAGCTGATGATTAATTTAGGTTTCAATATGGGGGGGGGGGTGGGATGGATGGTGGTGGTCGCAGTCATGAGGTACAGGGTGTTGTGTCAGTGCTGGCAGTATATAATAATGAATTTGGTTTCCTTTTTACACGGTAGACTATTGAATATTGTTAAACTATTGAAAGGATGGAAATCAAGAACTATTCTAAAATAAAACATCCATTAAAACAACAATCAAGGGTGGTACCATATCCGCAAATCAATAAACATGATACATCACATAAACAAATTGAAAGAGAAAACCCACATGGTCATAATTGATGCAGAAAAAGCATTTGACAAAATTCAACACCCATTTTTGATAGAAACTCTCAGTAAGGTGGGAGTAGAAGGATCATACCTCAACATAATAAAAGCCATATATAACAGGCCCACAGCCAGCATCATACTCATTGGACAAAAACCAACACCATTTCCCCTAAGAACAGGAACAAGACAGGGATGTCCCCTCTCACCACTGCTGTTCAACATAATACTGGAAGTATTAGCCATCGCAAAGAGGCAAGAAGATAAAATAAAAGACATCCAAATTGGAAAAGAGGAAGTAAATCTGTCCTTATTTGCAGACGACATGATATTATACATACAAAACCCTAGAGACTCCATCAAAAAGCTACTAGACTTAATACATGAATTTGGAAATGTAGCAGGATACAAAATTAACCCCAAGAAATCTGAGGCATTTCTATACACCAATAGTGAACTTTCAGAAAGAGAGATTATACAAAGAATCCCATTTACCATCGCACCTAAGAAATTAAGCTACCTAGGAATAAACTTAACTAAAGAGGTAAAAGACCTCTACTCAGAAAACTACAGGACGTTGAAAAAAGATATAGAGGAAGACATAAACAGATGGAAGAACATACCATGTTAATGGATTGGTAGAATCAACATCATTAAAATGTCCATACTACCCAAAGCAATCTATAAATTCAACGAACTTCCCATCAAAATACCAACGGCATACTTCACAGATCTAGACCGAACTCTCCAAAAATTCATCTGGAATAAAAAAATGACCCTGAATAGCTGCAGCGATCCTGAAAAAGAACATCGTAGGTGGGATCTCAATACCAGATATCAAGATGTATTACAAAGCCACTGTTCTCAAAACTGCCTGGTACTGGCACAAGAACAGGCATATAGATCAATGGAATAGAATAGAGAGCCCAGAAATCGGCCTAAACCAATATGCTCAATTAATATTTGACAAAGGAGGCACGAAGTTTCAGTGGAGCCAAGATAGTCTTTTCTATAAATGGAGTTTGGAAAATTGGACATATATATGCAAGAAAATGAAACTAGACCACCAACTTACACCATACACAAAAATAAACTGAAAATGGATAAAGGACTTAAATGTACAACAGGAAACCATAATAATTCTAGAAGAATCTAAAGGCAACAAAATCTCAGACATATGCCCAAATAATTTCTTCACTGATGCAACTCCTAGGACACTTGAAACTAAAGAGAAAATAAACAAATGGGACGACATCAAAATAAAAAGCTTCTGCACAGCAAAAGAAACCATCAACAAAACAATGAGAAAACCCACTGTGTGGGAAAACATATTTGCCAATGTCAAATCTGATAAGGGCCTAATCTCCAAAATTTATAGGGAACTCACACAACTTAACAAAAGGAAGTTACACAATCCAATCAAAAAATGGGCAAAGGACCTAGAGAGACACCTCTAAAAAGAGGATATTCAGAAAGCCAAGAGACATATGAAAACATGCTCAAAGTCACTAATCATCTGAGAGATGCAAATCCAAACAACAATGAGGTACCATCTCACACCTGTCAGACTGGCTATCATCAAAAAATCAACAAACGACAAGTGCTGGAGAGGATGTGGAGAAAAAGGAACACTTGTGCACTGCTGGTGGGAATGCATACTGGTGCAGCCACTATGGAAGACAGTATGGAGTTTCCTCAAAAAACTACAAATGGAACTCCCATTTGACCCTGTGATCCCACTTCTAGGAATATATCCCAAGAAAGCAGAAACACAAATCAGAAAGGATAAATGCACCCCTATGGTCATAGCAGTACAATTCACCATAGCTAAGATCTGGAAACAGCCTAAGTGCCCATCAGTAGATGAATGGATTAGAAAACTGTGGTACATCTACACGATGGAATACTATGCTGCTGTAAAAAGGAAGGAGCTCTTACCGTTTACAATGGCATGGATGGAACTGGAGAGCGTTGTGCTAGGTGAAATAGGCCAGTCAATAAGGGAAATGCACCACATGATCTCACTCATTCATGGATAATAGAGACCATTATAAACTTTTGAACAGTAATAGATACAGAGGCAGAGCTGCCTCAAACAGATTGTCAAACTGCCGTGGGAAGGCCGGGGAGGGTTGGGGGGCAGGAGGGAGGGGTATAAGAAATTGACTGAAGGACTTGTATGCATGCATATAAGCATAATCAATGGACATAAGACACTGGGGGATAGGGGAGGCTAGGGTACTGTCGAGGGCGAGGGGGAAAAAAGACACATATGTAATACCCTTTGAAATACTTTAAGCAATAAAAAAAGTGATTTCAGCAATTAAAAACAATAAAATAAAAAAATAAATCTAGAAAAATTTTTTTCATTTATAATGCTAACAGTGAGACACCCAGGAAAACACACATGGTGTCAAAATAAGCCAAAAGAAAATCATTTGGGCAAATATAAAAAGTACACTAAGTAAAAATTTCTTTATTAACCTAAGGTCGAGAATACGTTTGTATATTTTCAGAAAACAACTTCAAGGCCATGTGGATTGCTGCAACAGAGAGGAATTCTCAGGAGTGCTCCAGTCATGAAGACAAGAGGAGAGACAGTTCAGAGATGGAGACACTGAAGACGCTTTTCCATGCAGCTGTGTGTCGCTGCAGATTGCCCAGGACCAAACCAGAGAGGGTCGGACCTGCATTGCCACCATTTTTCCACAATCCAGAACTGAAATATCATTGTTGACATGTACACATAAGGAACTGTTGGACATTGAAATTGGGACTTAAAACAATTTTTGTCCTTGAAATGTTATGCTTAAGTTTTAAAATGTTTTTGGTTAAGGATTGGCATTCTTATCATTTTAATAGCCAGAGTTTTGTTCTTGATGTTTAAGTTTTATTTGCATTATAGTAGCTTAATTAACAAAACAAAAAAGGGTGAGATGTGGGAAACTGACATAGGGTTAAGCCTCGGACTGACCTGCTGGCAAAGTCACAAACAAGTCCTGGCTTAGAGGGCACAGTCCTCTTAGCATAATTAGGCTTGATCTTATGACACTCCCTAGATGTTATCTGGGAATCTAATGGGCTGAGGAAGTGCAAGAAGTATAACCATGGTGTAAACAAGTGAAGCTCACAAGGAAAGTGAAACTTTGGTAACCACTACCTTGTTTACCACTCACTATAAAAAGCTTCGTGCTGACAACCCCCACTGTTCTCAAGGTAGACGGCGTTGCGGCCTGGGTCCATTACACTCCCTTCCAGTCAGCGGACCCATCCATGACCCGGAAAGACTTCATCACCCAATGGAGCATCGATCGAGATCAACCCTACCCGCTCAAGCTCAAGCTGCAGCGTGTTAGACCTGCCTGATTCTGGTAACATTGCTCGGGATCACTCCTGTCACCAGGAGCCCCCACAATACTGTGTAATAGACGTAGATGATGCCTGCTTCTTCATGGACATGGCTCCAAAGAGACAAGGACAATTTATAGGATCACATGTTTAGTAGCAGAAGATTGGGCTGCCTGAAGCGGCCATGATGCCAATATTATGTTTCATTGTATTGATATGTTATATTGACCTTTGATTCCTTTGCAGGTTTAAATGTGTGTTGGCTGTCCTGTAAGGGCACTGTGTAGGGTGACCCCCAAAAGTAAAGGGTATCTAGCTGCCAAGAGGACAGGTGCCCAACTGGACAGGGAAGGGTGCCCATCAGGTTCTGGTCACTGTTGAAAGACAGTTGACAGTTGGCAGCATGTATACCGTTTTCAGGCCTGCGTGACCATGCCCATGTCAGGGGTAGTAAGCTGGAAAAGGCCTGTTTAGAATAGAAGGTCTAACGCATGGTGATGCATAGAAAGAAAGTTTAATGCCAACAATTACTGTTTTGTTATAATTCTGAAAAATCCATGAAAAGGAATTGGCAAGGAAAGTCAGAAAATCTTAGAGTAGATCAGTATGTTTTTCTCCCTATGTAATTCCTCTGAAATCTGGCAATGCTAAATAAGTCATGGCAATACAATTCTTTGCATATATTTAATAAGAACAGTTCCTGATAATGGTTTTATTAACAGAAAACTTTGACTGGAATATCATGTTTTAAAGAGCCCTGTCTGAGCTCTAAAGAATTGAAGCCAGTAAGAATGCCACGAAGAAATCCTGGTATCCTGGTTGGGAGCCCTGAAGATGGCTGGTGCTGGAATGTCAGGCTGATGCCCTACCATACCTGGCGGTTGGTAAGAGTAGAAGGGAAGCAGCAAATATGCCTCTCCATCCCTGCGCAACCCCTGCACACTCTGGGCCACAAGGAGTGGGAGGGCTACTGATATGAGCCTTAAAGCCTGGAGCATATGCTCAGGTGGAGTTGCTACAGGTAAGGGATTCACCTAAATCTGCAGATACTGTAGGCAGGCCTGATGGAAGCTGGATGGCTTAGCTTCCTGGCCTACGGAGCACATTAAAATTCAACCATGAGACTGCAGCAAAGTAGTCAGTTACCATTCTTGTTGTGTTTATGCAAACATCAGGAGAGTAGGTAAATTACTATTGATCTGGCTTTTTGATAGCCATGCAGGAATTTTAATAAGAAAAATCCTATTACAATAGAGGCTGTTAAAGCTAAAATTGTTTCTTTCCCTTCCGCCGAACCATTTGTTAAACATATAGGGATAGTTCAGTTGATAGTTCTGTGTGCCCAGTATGGGCCTCTAGCAATGGTGGAATAGTAATGCAGTCCCTCTCATGATTGAGCAGGATGTTCCAAGAAACTGGGGGAATGAAAAGGCGAAGGATATGCCCTCCATCTTCCCCGTATCCTCAATGTTGCAGCAGCCACCATGGGCTCATGATAGTACCAGCTTCCTGTATCCCAGGACACTGCTGGCCACGCACAGAACCTTTTTAACCTAACCAATGACAATCAGGGGACGTGCATGCCTTAGAGATGACCACAACCTATGTAATAAGACCCAACTTGCACCTCGCCAATCGGCAGGGCCCACAATCATCTCCCCTCCCCTAACTCCACCCCACTATTAAAACCCCATTTTTTCCCACAGGCGTTCTCTCTCTTCTCGCCTTTGTGAGCATAGGTGCCAGACGTGGGTCTGTGATAATAAAGGACTCTTTGCTTTTGCATTGGACACGGCTGGCACCCTGGTGAGGTCTGTTGGGGATTTAAAATCTGGGCATAACAATAACCAAGGTAGTGGCGATGGTAAATTTGGACTTTAAGCTGAATGAAGACAAGAGGGAGAAAGATAGAATGAATCAGATAATTGTATTTTACTACAGGAAGGGGAAAACCTCCAGTAAGCAAGCCAACAAATGCAGAAGAAGAAGTGGTGGAGTGTTCATCTACCACAGGTGATACACAGGTTCTCCGAGGGGAATACACGTTATAATGTGAATCCCTCTATAAACAATGCTTCAGAAAAGGGCATTATGAGAAAAAGAAAATATTAATGGTCTCCTTGAATAAATACCAGCAAGAGTATAAAGGAGATCTGTTTGTATATTTGTGCGTTTTCAGATGTTGGAGAGGGATGTAAAAGTGGGCAGGCCTGTGAGAAGGGAGTAATGTAGAATTCTTTAATTGGGGCATCAGACAAGCCAGTCCATAATGATCCAGAAACGTTCAATAAGGACAAGGAGAAGAGTGATTGGGGATTTTTTCCTCAACATTTTCTAATACTGACAAGGAATAAAGGAACCTGATGTTTAAGTTAGGTTTGGATTAGGGGGGGGGGTGGGGGATGGATGGTTGTGGTCGCTGTCATGAGAAACAAGGTGGTGTGTTTGTGCTGGCAGTGTATAGTAATGAATTTGATTTCCTTGTTACATGGTAGACTATTGAATATTGTTAAACTATTTACAGGATTGTCAGCTCAAGATGTGAAGTTTATGCCACAACTGGTACAGTTTTTCCTTAAACAACTTGGTCTAGAACAGCATTGCTAGATATTGGAGTTACTAGAGAAGTGAGGTTTCACTCTGTTTCACTGGTGATTTACTTCATGTTACATTTCCCCATACCAAAGTGACATATTAGTAATAAAGGAAATTATGTATGGTGCACATGGGCATTATCTTCACAATTTTTATGTAAATCTGGAACTATTCTAAAATAAAACATCCATAAAACAACACTCAAAATACAAGGAAGTAGTAATATCCGAACATAGTGGAACAGACCACTGAAAGGACAGGGTTGTATGGCAAGAGGCTGAGAGTAGACACTACCTCTCTGCCATATGCTGGACTATAATGGTACTAGAGAAAATGAGAGAGAGAGAGAGAGAGGTCAGTTTGGGAAAATTTTAAGAGGTAAGAGGAAGGTCTCTTTTCTATAACCAGATCGTCTGAGACTTCTGCATCCACTCCCACCCCCCACCCCTTCTTGGATGATCTAACTGAGGCTTTGAGATGTCAAGTCACACCATGGCAACCACTGATTTTGGGCAACAAGAGCTGATGTGATTGGCTCCACATTGACATAGAGAGCATATAATAGGCCTGGACCCTCTGAGTAGTGTCTGTTGCCTCAAGATAGCCAAACTTACTAAGAAGATACTGTAGACTTTTGGAGATAAGGAAGAAGACTACAAACACAAGGATGGATGAAGAAACTGCAAGTCCTAAAGTGAATTAGAAGTCAGTGTCTCAACTGGATGATGAAGAAGTGGATAAGGTCAGAATACCTTATTCAAATGCTCCCCCGTCCCCCTTAATTCCTAACCCAAGATCCTGGCCTTGTCCTTTTTGGCCAAACACACTTCCTTGTTCAATCCATTGTCATTCAATTACAAGCCTATTTCCAAATCATTCTCCAATTTCTTCCCCAAAACCAATGTCTTTCTGTGTTTAACTTGTTTCCAAATACATATGTTATACCCAGATTTCAAGATCTGAGTCCAGTGCAAAAACATAGTCTTTTATTCAAGCCCGGGACTTGGTCCCTCTCCTGTCTCTATTACTGGATGCAAGAGAGAGCCCCGAATCCCAAGGGAAAAAAGTATTAATATGGCTTGTGGTCAGGGTTTGGGGGCACACTCTGACCACTGATTTGGCCGATTCCGGTTGTTTTTTTGAGGGCGGGGGGCTAGTGATGCAAGGGCGGGGTGCAGCTAGGGACTTTTTACACAAACACGGGGGTGGCTAGCATACCCTTGGCTTTTGGGTAGTTTCCACCGCTTTCCCATTGGCTGAGATAAGGGCAGGCTGAGTAACTGATACATTCTGCGGCTTTTTATTGGAAGAGGGGATAAGGACACAGCTATCACTACTGTTCTGTCCTTTCATTCACCCCTTGTCTTGGAACTTCCGGCTCAATCATAAGACGGACTGAACTATCAACTGAACTACTTTTATACACTTCTTGACAAATTGGACTAGTCTGTTAATAATGCAAGGGCCGTAAGTCACCAACAGCAAGAGGATTACAAGGGGTCTGCGGAGGTCCACTGTCTTCTTGAGGGTGATCTGCAGCGGGTGTGTCTAGTCACAGGTCACCTTCCAGTCAGACTACCTGCTGTCTGCCTCAGACCTACCATTCTAAATAGGCCTTTCCCTGATCTCTACAGCCGAGGTTTGTACCACTCCTGACATGGGCATGGTCATTCAGGCCTGCAAGACAGTACATAGGCTGCCAACTGTTAGGTGTTTCTCAATAGAGACCAAAACCTGACGGGTATTCTTCTTTGTCCAGTTGGGCATCTGCCCTCTTCGCAGCCAGACACCCTTTACCTTTGGGGTTCATCCTATATAGTCCCCTTCCAGGACAGCTAACAGATAAGTATAACAGTGTCCTTCAGTGTGGCTGACTGGATACTTGCCAGTTATTCCCAAAGACTACCAAGGACTGTAACCATCACCGGTCCACCGATACAGCTACATTTAATCCTGTAAGAGAATTGAAGGTTAATACAACATATTAATACAATGAAACATAATATTGGCACTATGACTGCTTCAGGCAGCTAAATCCTCCGGTACTAAACGTGAGATATGGCAGGGCTATACAAGAATTTTAGGGAGGTGACTAAAGTCCACTCTTTGACCTTTCTATATAAGCTAAAATTGTCATGTCTTTCTGAAACCATGTCTATGAAGATGCAGGCATCATCTGAATCTATTATACAATTTTCTGCAGGTATAGTCCTTTTCAAATTGGGGTGAGTCCTGGGGTCTTGAGCTTCTTTACCCACACCGGGTCCCCAGGCTGGAAAGGATGTACAGAGTCTGAGGTGGCACTGGCAGGGCATCTCGAAAAAGCTTATGGGTGGGTTGTCATTTCTGTAAGAGATCACATCCAAGTAAGGGATACAGGCATTCTGGCATACCTAGAAACGAATGAGTTACTGTGTTCTTTCTGAGTTCCACAATCCTCTTTGATGTCCAAGGAAAAAGGCAGTTTGTCTGGTGGCTCTTAGAACTGGTGTCTTCTTAGATGTTTCTGGTCCCCTTGGATCTGTCAAGACCGAATAGGCTGCTCCAGAATACACCAGAAAATTAACCAGGGGTTCTATTTACCTACAAATATTTATACCTAGGTAGACATATAAACATCAAATAAACATCCACATATACACCTTTTCAGTGAACAAGTACTTTTACAGGCTTGGGAATTTTGGCAGATAAAGGGAACACTGCCCAAGTTCATCGATAGGGGCCTGACAAGCACGAATGTGGGAGCGTTTGGCTGGGGGGTATAGAGTCTCCATCCTTTCTCTCCCGGCACTGCTAAGGACAGGATCATTGGAGAGGTCTGTTCACATAGGCAAGGCTGTGGTGAGCCATCTGGGGCAAAAGTGGTTTCTGCTTCCATTTTGGCTAAAAGGTCTCTGCCCATTAGAGGGACCAGGCCAACTGGTAAATATAGGAATTCATGAACCACCTGATGGCCGCCTCACTGACATCGGCGGGGGTGGCAGAACAGTCTGCAGCTGTGGTAATGTTCCAGTAACTCCAATAACGGTGACTTCCTGTCCTGAGAGGGGAACTACCTTCTGAGTAACTACTGAGTGCTCTGCCGCTGTATCAATCATAAATTTCACAGTCTGGCCCCCGGCCTTCATTTTGACCATTGGCTCATGGGGGCCCAGTTGGAAAAAGGCCAGTCTGTCCTAGTCAGAGTCAGCTGCTGCCAGTCCAATGAGGTCTGCCTCAGGCGGCTCTGGCTAATAGTTGCTGGGTGGTTTGGATGGCCTTGCCAGATTCTTCTGCCCTGCTACTGAACTTTACTCTGTCCCTTCTTACACAAACAAAACTGGACCCTAGGCAGCGAGGTTTGAGCAATTTTAAAATTCCTTAACATACATTTTATCATTCATTTTGCAGTGAGGGACCGGGAGGGCTCCTCCTGAATAAAAGAACTCATCAAAATAAGGCTAATTTTCTAACTTCATTTGTCCCTGGGTGTGGATAACAAATGACACTAATCAGATTGCCATAAAGGATTTAACCTTTGTTTAGGGAGGCAAATGCAAAGCATTGACCCCCAAGTGTCATTGTTTTAGGGAAGATAGGATTTCTGCTCAGTTTCCCTATTTTACTAGTCCCAGCTTACTGATCTATCATGCATTCAATATTCGTAAAATGTATTCTGGCACAGGAGAAAGTTGGTTTGCTGTACACAGAGTGTTTAACCCCTATATAACTGGCTTGGACCTCTATATAGCAAACTGCAGTCTATAATTTCAATATGCAGACTCCGGTTTTTCTAACCCAACGAGATTTCAGCCAGTCTCTGAGTCAGACTCCTCCTCTCTTGGAGAATTTGAAAGTCCTGATGGCTTCCAGGTCCAGGGAGAGTGCCTTTTTGACAACCCTTGCGCCCTGCGTTTTGCCTTTTTACCAGTTTCCTTTGTGGTAGAGCAGCAACCAGGCCTCTTTCAAGGGAGTGAACTAGAAGGGGATATTAGCCCCACCTGTGAGCAAGCTGCTCCACCTAGGGTCTCCCAGGGGCCCAGCCAGAGCGTCCCCCAGCAAATGACGGAAGATGCTGCCCTTTTCTGGTGGTAAGGACTCAAGCATGGGGTTCACTGAATGTAGCCAGCAGTGAAGCGCTCGCTGGCTTCTGCCTGCAGCTGCTCGCGCCCACAAGCACTGCCCCATAGCACATGTCTCACCGGTAGCTCCAGCACCTCAGTGTTCTCCAGCTTAGCCTGAACCTCGGTGCCCACCAGCAGCTGCTGCAGCTCCTGTAGGCTATCTTTGATCCACGAGCACGTGGCTACTTCTCCACCAGGGGCTTATGGGCATTGCAGGCAGCTCAGGCATTCAGCCCCACCCCCTTCTTTGACCTGGGTCACAGATACTGAGTCGGCCTGGAAAACAGTTCTAAATTACCAGGGGGGATGCGGATTCTAGCTTTGTGCCTCCTCTGCTTTTTAGCAGGAGTTTAGTTGTTGTTGTTTTTTTTTGTTTGTTTGTTTGTTTGTTTGTTTTTTATTCTTAGAAACCTTAAACCTTTAATGATTACCAAAAGTGAACATTCAGCAATTTTAGTTTAATATTTATGAACATATTTTAAATGTACTTTTACTCTTAAGATATATCAAGAACTTTTGTGATAAAACTAAGAACAGGTATTGGTCTGATTCAGCATTGGAGGGGTTTAAAGAATAAACCAAGGCAGAGAAAGATTGTGCTTACAGTTATTTATTTATTTTTTTTTTTTAAATCTATTTTATTGATTTTTTACAGAGAGGAAGGGAGAGAGATAGAGAGTTAGAAACATCGATGAGAGAGAAACATCGATCAGCTGCCTCCTGCACATCTCCTACTGGGGATGTGCCTGCAACCCAGGTACATGCCCTTGACCGGAATCGAACCTGGGACCTTTCAGTCTGCAGGCCGACGCTCTATCCACTGAGCCAAACCGGTTCCAGCAAGTTATTTTTTTTTAAACCTTGAATTTCATTGATAAGACCTGTTAGGATTGCAGCCAGCAGCCTAACTGCCAAAACCCCTGCCCCCATTGTCTCAGCCCAGGCCCATTGCTTTTCCTCAGAGTCGGCGGTAAATATAATGGGTGCATAGTGAGGTTTCTTGTAGACAGAAAACCTGGAGACCATCTGAAATCCAGTTACTGATGCTTTCAGAATCCAGATGAGGGAGGAAGGAAAAGACCTGGTTATGTTCTCTATGAGGGTACTAATAAACAATTGAAAACAGCAAGTTAAACAAAATACAGTCACAGGCAGGTTTTCTTTCCGTCCTGCGGAGCTGTTCACCAAAGAGATAAGAAAACCATGAATAACAAGTTTTCTGAAATTTGCTACTTTGTTAATTTGCTAAGCAAAAAATTAACTTGAAAAGACATCTCTCTTGCTCTTTTATAAGCAATCTCAGAACTAAGAAATCTTGGAAATACAGCGATTTACAACCCAGGTAAGAGCAACTTATAGATAGAAATTGATTTTAACTAAGTGGGCTGATTTTTTTGGTAATGACAAGCAAAAGACTCTGAAATCTGCTTGAGATTCTTGCAGCCTATCGTGGGTCCAGTCCAAACGTTCAGCCAGATGAATTAACAGAAATGCAAAATAAATCAAAGTAGCTTCCACTTCACACAGACTAGTAATGAGCAGCCAAAATAGACAAACACATGTATTCACACTCTCTCGGTAGACTAGCCCAGACTGGAGCTGAGCAGATAAACAGAGCAATGCCCCACTCCCCAGATGAGCATGGTGGCACTCCTGGCACCCATGTCACAGAACAGAATTCTCCACCAACCTTTTGGTGAGAACCTACCGGAGGAGTTAAGACTGCTTCCAGTCCCCCCTCTCGCTAGCACATTGGCTAGTCCCACACAGACACACAGCTGTTCACTCATGCTTTCTCATTGTGTCGGCATTCATTCCAATTCCACAATCTCTATTGTACCCCTTTACAAATTTTTTTAACAGGTTTACTTTGTCCCGACCTCATGATGTTCGGTGACGAGAGACAGGCAAGGGAGGGGTAACCTGTTTTCACAGATCCTTACTCAGATATCCCCATGAACTAAGTCATGGAGTCACAGAAGGAGAAGAGAAGGCAGGACCCCTCCCTCCACACTCACATACTTTAAACAAACATTCATAAGCAAAGGCATTTAGCTACCACAACCCACAATTTTTCCAATTCAATCCGAACCTTGAACTTTTAGCAAATATTCAGCATTTCTCAATCAGTAACATTTTTAAGAATAAACATCAAAATGCAAGACATGTTTCTTATCATTTGAATTCAGTAAGCTTCAAGGTCCCATGTTCCAAGCAGTTCTGGAAAACCACACCTGAGGCTGGCAAGCAGGTTTGGCCCAGCCCTTCATTTTAAAACGACCATAATGCTTAAAGTAGTAGTTTGAGTCTGTCCCCTAACGTACGTCCAGTAAGTCCACAAGCACAGACAAATACAGTCTTCCAACTCTATGGAAGCAAAACCAAAACAACCTTCCTACTCCCCGAAAGCAAATCTACAGATCAGCTTATACAATGGCCATGCACCACTCCTCTCAAATTGAGGGGTTTCTCTGGCCCACCAGATGGAGGATTGGCTCGTCCCCCAACTCCTCCCACCCGTGGGCCCCCAGTGCATCCCCCTAGTTTGTTATTGGCATTACAGATTTCATAAGTGAGCTCACACTGGACAGAACACACAGAAAAAAACTGACAACACACAGACAGTTACTGCGGTTTGTTAGACCCTCAGAATCAGGGTCTCTTTGAGTCTCAGGGGTTCTGGATGAGCCCCCAAATGTTTGGCCCAGATTCCAAGATGCCAAGACAGACCACTAGGGAGCTGAGTCCGATGCAAAGGCATTAAGTCTTTTATTCAAGCCCGGAACTTGGTACCCCCCCACTGCCAATATTATTGGATGCAAGAGAGAGTCCCGAGTCACAAGGGAACAAAGAATTTATAGGGCTTGTGGTCGGAGGGTGGGGGCACACTCTGATCACTGATTTGGCCGATTCCAGTTAGTGGAGTGATTGCAGGGGGCTAGTGACGCAAGGGCAGGGTACAGCTAGGGTTCTTCTTAAACAAAGTCAAGTTGTTGGCTAGCATATTTTGGCCTTGAGCTAGTTTCCCCCGCAATTCCATTTGCTGAGATAAGGGTAGACTGAGTAACTGATACATGCTGAAGCTTTTTCTTGGAAGAGGGGATAAGGACACAGCTATCAGTCCTGTTCTGTCCTTTCACAAAACCAAGATAGTTGTGATGGTAAAAGTGGATTTTAAGCTGAATTAAGACAAGAGGGAGAAAGACAGAAAGAATCCGATAACTTTATTTTACTACAGGAAGGGGAAAACCTCCAGTAAGCAAGCCAACAAATGCAGAAAAAGAAGTGCTGGAGTGTCCATCTACCAGAGTTGATACCTAGGTTCTCCCAGAGGAACACACTTAACAATGTGTATTCCTCTATTAAAAATGCTTCAGAAATGGGCATTATTAAAAGATGAAAACATTAATGGTCTCCGTGAATAAATACCAGCAAGGGTATAAAGGAAATGTGTGTATTTTTGTGAGTTTTCAGATGATGGGGAGGGATCTAAGGAGGAAGAAGTCATGTGAGAAGAAAGAAATGTAGAATTCTTTAATTGGGGCACCAGATAAGCCATTCCATAGTGAGCCAGACCCTTAGAATAAGGACTAGGAGAAGACTGATTGGGGATTTTCCCCCTCAACACTTTCTCATACTGGCAAGGAAGAAAGAAGCTGATGTTTAATTTAGGTTTGGATTGGGTGGGTGGGATGGATGGTGGTGGTTGCAGTCATGAGGAGCAGGGTGTTCTGTTAGTGCTGGCAGTGTATAAGAATGAATTTGATTTCCTTTTTACATGGTAGACTATTGAATATTGTGAAACTATTGAAAGTATGGTCATCTCAAGACCTGAATATTTATGCCTCAACTGGTCCAGTTTTTCCTTTAACAACTTGGTCTAGAACAGCATTGCTGGATATGGGAGATACTACTGAAGTGAGGTTTCACTCTAACTCTTTCACCGATGATTCACTTCATGTTACATTTGCCCCATTCCAAAGTGAGTAAATAGTAATAAGGGAAGTTGGGTATGGGGTACATGGGTATTATCTTCACAATTTTTCTTTAAATCTGGAACTCTTCTAAAATGAAACATCCATTAAAACAACACTCAAAATCCTAGAAATGGGTAGGAACTGAACATAGTGGAATGGACCTCTGAAATGATGGGGGAGTATGGGAATTGTCTTAGAGGAAACACAACCTCCCTGCCATATGCTGGACTGTAATGGAACTAGGTGAAATGAAGAGAGAGAGAGGGGACAGTTAGGGAAAAATTTTAGGAGTTAAGAGGAAGGTCTCTGTTCCATAACCAGAGTGTCTGAGATTTCTGCATCCTTTGCCACCCTCGCCCCTCCTTGATGGTGAAGCTGAGGCTTTGTGATGTCAAGCCGCACCGCGGCAACAACCGATTTTGGGCAACCAGAGCTAAAGTGAGTGGCTCCTCATTAACCTAAAGAGTATATATAGAGGCCAGGAACCTTTGAGTAGTGTCTGTTGCCTCAAGATAGCCAAACTTACTAAGAAGATATTGTAGACCAGTGGAGGTAAGGAATAAGAATCCAAACACAAGGATGGATGAAGAAACTGCAAGTCCTCAAGTGAATTAGAAGTCAGTTTCTCAACTGGATGTGGAAGAAGTGGATAAAGTGAGAATACCTTATTCAAATGCTGCCCCTTCCCATGTAATTCTGCACCCAAGAATCTGGTCTTGTGCTTTTTGACCACAGGCAGTTCCTCATTCAATCCATTGTCATTCAATTAAAAGCCCATTTCCAAATCATTTTCCAATTTCTTCCCCAAAACCAATGTCTTTCTGTGTTTAACTTTTTTCCAACCTTCACAACCACGATAGTGGCTATGGTAAATTTGGACTTTAAGCTGAATGAAGACAAGAGGGAGAATTACAGAAAGAATCAGATAATTGTATTTTACTACAGGAAGGGGAAAAACTCCAGTTAGCAAGCAAACGAATGCAGAAGAAGAAGTGCTGGAGTGTTCATCTACCACAGGTGATACTCAGGTTCTCCCAGGGGAACAAACTTAATAATGTGTATCCCTCTATCAACAATCCTTCAGAAATGCGCATTATGAGACGATGAAAACATTAATGGTCTCCATAAATAAATACCTGCAAGGGTATAAAGGGAATATGTTTGTATTTTTGTGAGTTTTCAGATAATGGGGAGGGTGCTAAGGAGTGGGAAGTCATGTGAGAAGGGAGTAATGAAGAATTCTTTAATTGGGGTACGAGACAAGCCTTTCCATACTGAGCCAGGCACTTAGAATAAGGACCAGGAGAAGACTGAAGGGGAATTTTTTCGTCAACACTTTCTCATCCTTGCAAGGATGAAACGAAGCTGATGTTTAATTTAGGTTTGGAATTGGTGGTTGGGATGGATGGTGGTGGTCGCAGTCATAAGGAACAGGGTGTTGTGTTAGTGCTGGCAGCGTATAATAATGAATTTTATTTCCTTTTTACATGGTAGACTACTGAATATTGTTAAACTATTAAAAGGATGGTCAGCACAAGATCTAAAGTTTTATGCCTCTACTGGTCCAGTTTTTCCTTTAACCACTTGGTCTAGAACAGCACTGCTGGATATTGGACATACTGGAGAAGTGAGGTTTCACTCTAACTGTTCACTGATGATTCACTTCATTTTACATTTCCCCCATAGCCAAGTAAGATATTAGTAATAAGGGAAATTGGGTATGGTGTACATGATTATTATCTTCACAATTTTTCTGTAAATCTGGAACTATTCTAAAAATAAACATCTATTAAAACAACCCTCAAAATAATAGGAAATGGTAGCAACTGAATATGGTGGAATGGACCACTGAAATGTCGTCGGAGTTTGGGAAGGGGCTTAGAGGAAACACCACCTCCCTGCCATATGCTGGACTATAGTGGAACTAGAGGAAGAGAGAGAGAGAGAGAGAGAGAGAGAGAGAGAGAGAGAGAGAGAGAGATCAGTTTGGGAAATAATTTAGGAGGTAAGAGGAAGGTCTCTTTTCTATAACCTGAGCGTCTGAGATTTTTGTATCCTCTGCCAACCCTGCCCCTCCTGGACGGTCAAACTGACGCTTTGTGATGTGAAGCCACACCATGGCAAGCACTGATTTTGGGCAACCTGAGCTGTAGTGAGTGGCTCCTCATTAACCTAAAGAGTATATATAGAGGCCAGGACCCTTTAAGTGGAATCTGTTGCCTCCAGATAGGGAAACTTAATAAGATGATATTGTAGACTAGTACAGATAAGGAATAAGTCTCCAAACTGTGGGAAACTGTTTATTGCCTTCACTATCTGATAAGCATAGACAGAGTACTCCCTGAAACCTCCCGAAGGCTGGGTTCCTTTGAAGCCCTAGCAAAGCCTGGAGGTAGTCCTCACCTCTTCTCTTTGTCCAGACAGTGGTAGCTGAAACTACTCCCCCATTTATTATTATGTACATCCTTGCTGATGGCCTTGTCTGCTTATTACTAGGTGGTCACCTGCCTAAGGTCTATGCTATGGGTGCATCCAAGATCAATAAAAGCTTGGTGAGGCCAGAGCACGGAGGAAGTCCTTTGGGACTTGCTGCCTGGTCCCCCAATGTTGGAAAATTATCTCGTGTCTTTTTCTCTCAGTTGTTGTGCGGCTCCTCTTTCATATACTGAACCATACTCCACAGGGGACGTGGAAGGAAACACTCAACATCTGGAGCCCGATGGGTAATCTGGAAGTGCAGGTCTCGCTGGAGAGCGAAAAGGAAGTGTTCACCGAAAAGGTGTGGAAAACTCACCAAAAAAACATGAGGGGGATTCTACTGCATGCAATTTTGCCAGGATTAACTACAGAAGCCTGGGTCTGTAAGTACACTGGGATCGTTTTCTTAACCAGGCTAACAAATGGGGCAGGATTTGGCTTTAAAAAATAGTTTCGGCATTAAAAAGGTATATTTGGATTTTTAAAACTAAGAAACTGTATTATAGACTTTTGATTTGCATATTTAAAGTGTTAAAATTTTACAAGGAAATCTTTTACAGTTTTTGCATGTTATAATAGAACTTAACCTTTGTTTTTCCCCAAAAAGGTACTCTTTTAGATCAGGTTGAAGAAAGAGTGCCATGGTCATCTTAATGTGTTTTCTTATCCAAATTAAAATCTTAATTTGTATTTGGAATCCATCTGTAATAAGAAATGAAACCCTGCTGCTGAATCTAGCTCTGGTTTGGAGAGATTTAAAGGTGGCAGGAGAGCGCAGATCTATAAGATCTCCCGCAATGAGATTACTAAATGTTCTGTTTAAAAACTACCTGAGGACATGTTGGGAAGTTCAAAGTCTAGCCAATATCACCTTCAGTGCTAGCTATTACTTTGGAAAGCGAAAAAGGAAAAAAAAAACTTTAAAATCTGTTTTTTTATTAAGCATGACTTTGGGAACAAATACGCCATCTGGGTCATTTGCTGAAACTTCCCCCAAAGCAGGATGTGGTGGAAAGGAAAAGGGAGTACATGGCGATCCAATATGGACGCCTCCTCTAATTTAAAGTCTCCTTCTCATAATTGAAAAGTTTTACAAAAATTTAAAATGAGTCTGGGATTTCTGTTCACGTGTAAAGACAAAACTTGGCTTGGAACTAATCCGCTCCCGTTCCTGTTAGGTTAGGTGGCTCAGGAGACTGCGCAAGAAATAGAGTCCAGTGAATCAGAAAAGAAAGGAAAGGAAAAGGTTTATTCTATGTCCCCGGGAGACCCAGGTACCCCCAGGACAGGACATGTGGATTCACGCCAACACGGAGGGGAGCGCTTTTTTATACTGCAGTTGGGTGAAGTGCAGGGACATGAGCTGAGGTATTCAGTTGAGGAAGTTTCAGCTGCAGGGGGTCATTGAGAAGCCAGTATCTGTATCTGGGACATTGACCTGTGAGAAATTCCAGGGGAAGTCCATTGTCTCCTTACATGTCTGCATGTATCCGATCCTAGGTTCTCTCAGACCTAAAGGTTCTGATTTTGGACATTTAGATAGAGTTTTGAGCTAGACTTTCTTTACAAATGTGCAGAATATAACCCAAGACTGATTATTTCCTATAGAAAATGGCCAATTTGACCCAGGGTAGAAATTCTAGCAACAAGATTGGTATTTTTCCATAATAATGTTAATGAAGCCTATTCCAAAGCTATCTTTAACACCTCTACAAGGAAAATCAGTAAAATTGTCTCCGTTACAAAAATTTGCTAAATTAATTGCCTTAAAGTAATTGAATTTGAATCTCAAAAATTATTAAAATCTCTAATTATAAAAATGTGAGTAGCCCGGTAAAAAACTGGCCCTTTGTTTATTGAAAAGCCTGGCCAAAACATTTCTAATGAGAAAAGGGGCTAGTTGCTTCCTGCCTGTAGCAAATTCTTAAAGAATGTGATCAATTTACATCTGATTGGTCCAGGGAAGGCCAAACCTGTTCTTCCAGGGAAAACAGCCCCCCCCCCTTCCTCTCCCAGGCCAATTTTGAACCTTCCCACCTTCAAGCAAGGGTCAGGAAACAATGTAGCTACAACCTTGTTTCTTGACCTTCCCTAAAGGAAAAAATTATGGTCCTTTTAAAATCAAAGGCTGGGCCAGGCCTGCCTTGTCCGCCTCAAATGTGGTTTTCCAAAGCTGCTGGGAAATTTAAGACCTTGGAGTTTATACCTAGGTTTCTTGAAGTGACATAATAGTGAATTAAATGAGATCTGAGTATTCCTTGTATAAAATCTAGAGGACAGTATTAAATCTGTTGGTTGATTATGTCTTGCATTTTTAAAGTTTAGTCTTAATGTTACTGATTGAGAAATCCTGAATATTTGCTTGCCAGCTAAGAGTTTAAGATTCGGATTGAATTGGGAAAAATTGTATAATTATAATAGCTAAATGCTTAAAAATATTTTATTTTTTAGAAAATAATTTTTATTTTCTCTGAAAAAATTAGAATTCAAAATATGTTGCTTATTGATCTGATTAAAAAAGAGGATTAATTTTTAAGATCTCAACTGAAATTTTTAATACAAAAACCAGTTTAAATTTGATTAATATTCTTTAAGATAATTATAAAGGGTATAAACAGCTAATGAGATTTCTGTTTGTCTACAATATAATGTTGGTCATCTATCTTTCAGGGGTTTTGGTTTGCTCTGTCAAAGAACAGTGTAGACAGCCGCCCATTTGAGCTGTGTGACTTGGCAGCCGCCATGTTGGCCGCATGGCTCACTGTGCCCCTGGGGGCCGCCATCTTGAAACAACAAAGGCCCCGCCCTCTGATTTAGCCAATCACAAAAGGAATGTCTGCTCACTGAGGCAGGATGGGATTTCAGGGGTGGAGTTTTAAGGTGCAGGTTTACTGTGGAAATGGGGATGGAGCAGTAAGTGTGCTTGCCTCTCAGAATTATTTAATACTATTTTTAAGAAGATATTTTTAATGCTTAATAAATTAGCAATCATGGTCTTAATATAATTTCAGTGGTATGATGGACCAATGTTTTAAGCAGTTGGCTTCATGAGGGCCGACAATAGAGCTCATATTTCTTAAAAGGCTTGTAGATACATTTTTAAAATATATCTTAAATTCTCAGTAGAACCACAGTTATGCGTATATCATAAACAAATTAATAGAAATTGATTCCATGGTCAAGACTAGATCCTATTATGTTGAGAACTGTTCAAAAAGTGTTGAACATGTTTTAATTAGATATATATTTGGAAGATTTTCCTGAGTGCAATATTCCAAATATAAAATGCTTGCTTTCATAAAGAATTTCTGCCAAATAAAAGAAAGAATTGATTTATTAGTAGCAAAGTCTTTATTTAACCTAGCAATGTCTTTTATTTAAAAGCTCCTCACTGCTGCATTTTAAATTAGGTTGGAAGTGAAGCAGGGTTTGCATGTCGTGTATCAAAATAAAACTTTACTAAATTTACTAATTTTGTAAGCAATTGAATCCTAGTAACGTAAAAAACAAAACTTTAAAATCTGTATTTCTATTAAGCATGACTTTGGGAACAAATACTCCATCTGAGTCATTTGCTGAAACTTCCGCCAAAGCAGGATGTGGTGGAAAGGAAAAGGGAGTACATGGCGATCCAATATGGATGCCTCCTATAATTTAAAGTCTCCTTCTCATAATTGAAAAGTTTTACAAAAATTTAAAATGCTTCTGGGATTTCTGTTCACGTGTAAAGACAAAACTTGGCTTGGAACTAATCCGCTCTCGTTCCTGTTAGGTTAGGTTGCTCAGGAGACTGCCCAAGAAATTGAGTCCAGTGAATCAGAAAAGAAAGGAAAGGAAAAGGTTTATTCTGCATCCCCTGGAGACCCAGCTACCACCAGGACAGGGCATGTGGATTCACACCAACAGTGAGTGGGGCGCTCTTTTTATACTGCAGTTGGGTGAGTGGCGGGGACATGAGCTGAGGTATTCAGTTGAGGATGTTTCAGCTGCAGAGGGTCATGGAGAAGCAGGTATCTGTGTCTGGCACATTGACCTGTGAGAAATTGCAGGGGAAGTCCATTGTCTCATTACATGTCTGCATGTATCCGATCCTGGGCTCTCTCCAACCTAACATCCCGGCCTTTTGGTGATGGGGGGGGGGGGGCGAATCTTTATAGCTACTTCCAGCTTACAACAGGCAATGAAGGGGGACGGATTTAAAGGCCAGGGTTAGGCAGAGGCAGATCAGAGGGCAGCCAAGCATAGGGATGGAGCAGGAGCTGATTCACAGTCACCCGTGACATGTCCATGATCCGGGAGTGGATGAACTTGAGGAGGCAGGGGGCTAGGAGAAAAAAAGACACAGATGAGAATCAGGGGCCCTATCATGGGTAGGACCCAGGTAGCTAAGAAGCTTTGGAACTAGCAGGAAGGAGAGTTGTCCTGGAAGTGTCCTGCATGTAGTTCTTCACTCAGCTTAGTCAGGGTCTGTACATTTACGTTTTGCTCCACTACTCTGGACTCATTGATGCAGTAACAGCATTCTTCCTGAAGGAATATGCATGTTCCTCCTTTTTCTGCAGTCAGAAGGTCTGAGGCGATCTGGTTCTGTAGGGCTACTTGGGCTACTGATGTCACTTGCTGCTGTAGGGAGGCTAAAAGAGGCGGTAGTAGACTCCAGGGCTAACTGGAGCTTGTCATTAAATTAGTGAGCAGTGACCAGACTATTTACAATGGGCCCCCAGTGAGGCTTACTGAGGTAGCAATACTCACATCTAAAATGACAGGGAGGAAGGCAGCCCGGCGGGTCCAGGGATGGGATGGAGAGAGCAACCAGTGAGCTCCGACTCTCCATACAAGGTTAGTTGGGGAATTACTGTGACCACGAAGCAAGGCCCGGGGTCAGAGGAGTTCATGCAGTTCCTTAAGGTGCCGTTGCACCAAAAGAAGGTACCTGGGCTTGCCTTGGTGAGACTTGCTGCAGTGTGGTATGACAGTCTCTCCCGTGGCAACCCCATAGGTGTTGACATCTTGATTACATCTGTCTGGATCCCGCTGGTTGTAAGCAAAACAGACATATGGTCAGCCTGTATTGGACACTGACTGGATGTTGACAGCCATCTGGATCTTTGTCTGACATCCGAACAGAGGGCAGTCCTGAGATCCTACCTGCCGGGTGACATGTTTGCCGTCTGGTAGTAGGTTTCACTGACCTTGAACCTCCACACATAAGCGGGTGGAGGTGGGTGTAGGTTGCTCAGGGCTGGGAGGAGATGGAAGGAGGAGGGGAGGGCAGTTAAGGCAGACCTTAGTGGGGCCCAATACCTCACATTTATAGAAGTCATGCTGCTCCGGGGTCCTCTTGAGTCTGGAGAGGCGGTGCCAGGTCAGGTGGTCAAGCTGGGGTTGCCAAGCAGCTTGGCCGCAGTGGGGGCTGTGAGGATTACAGTGTGAAGTCCTGTCCACCTAAGCTCCAAGGCTTGTGGTTGTAGGTTCTTAAGGAGGACAGAGTCACCAGGGTGAAGGGCTGGTCTTGGGAGTCTTGGTCGGTCGGCTCTGGCTTGGGCAGAAACTTGAGCAATTGCCTGGTTAAAGACAGATATGGGTGATACGTACCAAGGGGAGGGGGATCGGAAAGAAGACAGTGGTGGAGCAAGAAGAGTCAAAAGGGCTCAAGAAAATGGGGCTTCTTGGTGTAGTCGGGGTTTGGTCAGGGCCATGGGCAGGAAGTCCGGCCAGGAGCTGTGAATTTCTAGAAAGAGTTTAGTTAGAGGGTTGAATAGATTGGAATTGAGTGGCGATGAGGAGGGTTCGAGCCAGTGACAGAAATCCAGCAGGATGTAGAGGAGGAGGGATTGATGTTCGAGAATAGATGGAAAGTCGTGTTGATGAGAGTAGGCATAGGAGTAGGTCCAGGGTTCATAAATAGAGTGTGACACTAGAGGATTTCCAATCCCAGACAGTAGAATTGATGACTCCCTCATCATCCCATGTCAGTTTCACCTGAAAATATGACAAACCTGAGCAAAATTGTAGGGTCCCTTGCCAGGTAAGAGCCTGTGAGGAATGATGGGTCATCCGGTCCTGGATGGTGTCCCCGAAGAAGATGGTGGGAGGCACTCGGTGAGCCTGAGAGAGGTAGATATTGCAGTGAAAGCGGGAGAAAATGTTCGAATGTGCTGATATCCAAGGGAAAATGGAAGGAGCAGTGGAAGCCAGGGACCTGGATATGAGGATGGAGAAAAGGCGGGGAGGGAGGGAGCAGGTTGCACAGCCTTTTCCCAGGCCTCTTGCTGCTTGTATTTTAAAGTTGCTGCATTTTTCCTTTGGGAAGGGTGGAGGGGGATGGGGCGAGGTCTGTGGGAAACTGTTTATTTCCTTCACTATCTGATAAGCATAGACAGAGCACTCCTGGAAACCCCCGAAGGCTGGGTGCCTTTGAAACCCTAGCAAAGTTCTGAGCTAGGCGCCACCTCTGTTTGTCCAGACAGTGGTAGCTGAAACTACTCTCCCATTTATTATTATGTAAATCCTTGCTGATGGGCTAGTCTACTTGTTAATGGGGGGTCGCCTGCCTAAGGGCTACTCCAGATCAATAAAAGATTGGAGCAGCCTGAGCATGGGTGGAAGTCCCTCTCCTTGAGTTGGACTTGCCCGCCTGGACCTCCGATATTGCAAAATTATCTCATGTCTTTTCCCTCATTTTTTGTGCGGCTCCTCTTTCAGGTACCGAACCCTATTCCACGCGGGTCGTGGAAGGAAAAACACTCAACATCTGGCGCCCAACGGGTAGACTGGAAGTGCAGGTCTCGCTGGAGCTAGAAAAGGAAGTTTACACCGAAATGGTGTGGAAAACTCACCGAAAAAATGTGAGGGGAAGTCTACCGCACTCAATGCCCAGATCCACTACAGAAGCCCGGGTCTGTAAGTAACTGGGAACGTTTTCTTAACCAGGCTAACAAACGGGGAAGGATTTGGCTTTAAGAAAGTCGATTCGGCTTTAAAAAAGGTATATTTGGCTTTTAAAAACTAAAAAACTGTATTATGTGCTTTTGATTTGCATGTTTAAAGTGTTAAAATTTTAGAAGGTAATCTTTTTTTATTATTATTATTAGTTTAGGTATTACAAATGTGTCCTCATCCCCCCCTTTAACCCCCAACCTCCCCCCCACACACAAACTCATGCTCCCATCCCCCCATTGTCCATGTCCATTGGTTTGGCTTATATACATGTATACAAGTCCTTCTGTTGATCTCTTCCCCTTACCCCCGCCCTCCTCTACTTTCCTTCTGGGGATTGATAGCCTAATCGCTGTATCTCAGTCTTTGGGTCTGTCCTTTTTCATCAGTCTATGTTGTTCTCTATAATCCACAAATGAGTGAGATCATGTGGTATTTATCTTTCTCTGACTGGCTTATTTCACTTAGCATAATGCTCTCCAGTTCCATCCATGCTGTTGCAAAAGGCAAGAGTTCCTTTTTTTTTTACTGCAGCATAGTATTCCATTGTGTATATGTACCACAGTTTTCTAATCCACTCATCTGCTGATGGGCACTTAGGCTGTTTCCAAATCTTAGCTATGGTGAATTGTGCTGCTATGAACATAGGGGTGCATATAGAAGGTAATCTTTTATGGGTTTTGCATGTTATTATAGAACATAACCTTTGCTTTTCTTGAAAAAGGTACATTAGATCTTAAAAGGTCTCCAAAAAAGTTAATTAGAACTTGAAAAAAAGGTTAGCAGCAAGAAAAAACTCATCTCAAAAAACTTTTTCCGTGGGGAACATAATGGCGCATTTGCCAAAGCCTTTTCCAGAGGCCGAGGAGGAGTCTCCTCAACTGGTTCCCTCTGCTCCTCCTAGTGAGGAGTGGGAAGACACGTTAGAGGAATAGCCTTCACGGTCCTCTCCACCTCCGCATGCACGTCCTAATTCTGATATGCTTAATTCGCTGTCATTTGAATCACCTGTGCAAAAATCCATCAGAGAAGGATTGAGGGAAATACCGGCGGAAGAAAGGCTTGCTTTCCCTATCATAGAGGTACCTGATCCACAGTTACCAAATCAGGTAATCAGACAGCATGTAAAATTTGACTTTAAAATGATAAAAGCCTCACGTGAAAGTGTAGTCCAAAATGGTCCAACAGCTCCTTTTACAGGAGAAATTATGCATAGTATTTCTGAAGCTTTCCTAATCCCTCATGATTGGTATTCTCTAGCACGTGCAACTCTGGATGGAGGACATTATTTACTATGGAAAGGAGAATTCTTGGAGAGATGCCAGGAGCAAGCCCAAATAAACCGCGGGCTGAATGCTCAAATAACTTATGAAATGCTAGCAGGACTGGGACAATACAACGATGTGCGAACCCAGTTAGATTATGTGCAACTGGCATATGAGCAAATTAGAGCTTGTGAAAGGAAAGCGTGGTGGACTTTACCAGCAAAAGGGGACTCTGAGGGAGCTTTTAGTAAATGTTTACAGGGGCCTTTAGAATCATTTTCTGATTTTGTGGCTCGTCTCACTCAAGCAGTGAGACGACAGATTCACCATGAGGCAGCAGGAGACATTTTAATTCAACAATTAGCTTTTGAAAATGCCAATGATGATTGTAAGAAATGCCTGATGCCTCTGAGAAAAGGTAGTACAATTACAGAAATGATTTGAGCATGTCAGAATGTGGGGTCAGGCACTTTTCAAGTGAATTTACTCACTGCCGCCACTACTGTAAATAAAAGGTGTCATAACTGTGGAAACATAGGACATTTTAAAAAAGAATGTAGACAACCAAGAAGGACACAAGGAGGCGCTCCAAGGAAAGGCGCTAACATTTCGCCTGGTGAGCCTATCAAAACAGATCCAACCTCTCTGTGTCCTAGATGCCAGAAGGGCTACCATTGGGCCAACCATTGTAAATCGAGATTCCACAAAAATGGGCAGCCGTTAAATCAAGACACAGGGTATGGCCAACCGCAGGGAAACGGCCAATGGGGCAACCCCCAGCCCTGTCAATAAAAGGGGAGATCTGCCCTGCAAAGCCCACAGTGGAATCTCTGATTTGGGCCACTCCAGGAAGTGCAAGCCTAGATCTTAACAGTACTATAGCGTTCACTTTGACCCCTGATATGGCTCGGCAGGCTGTTCCTACAGGATTCTGGGGACCTGTGCCATCAGGAACTTTAGGATTAATTTTAGGGAGAAGTGGAAACACTCTAGAAGGATTAGCTGTTTTGCCTGGAGTCATAGATTCAAATTATGAGGGAGAGATTAAAGTTATATTGGAATGCAATCATATTATGCAAATTACTCCAGGACAAAGAATTGCTCAAATATTACTTCTACCTTATGCTCAACAAGGCAAGGCTATAAATAGGAAAAGAGGAATGCAAGGACTTGAAAGCTCAGACATCTATTGGATACAGGAAATTAGCAAAACTCGTCCTATGATTAATTTGAGACTAGAAGGAAAAATGTTTAAAGGCCTAGTAGACACTGGGGCAGATGTCAACGTTATCAGCAAAGAATTCTGGCCTCCTAGTTGGTCCATGGTAGAAGCTATGGACTCAATTAGAGGGGTGGGAGTTCCTGATAACACACAACGTAGTGCTGCAGTCTTAAAATGGCAAGATCAGGAAGGACAGACAGGATGGTTTCAGCCCTACATTGTCTCTGGAATTACAGTCAATTTATGGGGCCGGGATGTCTTAGAAGGTTTACAAGCTTGTATTATTACTGGCAAAGGTCAGCAGCTTGTAACTCAGATGGGACATCAGAGTGATCAAGGTGTAAAAAACCCAGGAAGGCAGGGATATCAACCTTTTTAGGAGTGGTCACTGCTCAGTCTCCTCGCCCCCATGCTGATCCTATACAATGGAAAGATGATAAACCTATATGGGTGGATCAGTGGCCATTAACCAAGGAGAAATAAGGTCATATTCATGGATTAATACAGGAACAAATAGAAGCTGGTCATATAGAGCCTTCCAGTAGCCCTTGGAATACGCCTATATTTATTATACCTAAGAAGGTGGCAGGGAAATGGCGACTGATACATGATCTCAGAGCAATTAATGCTACTATGCATACCATGGGAGCTTTGCAACCTGGATTCCCAGTGCCTTCACAAATCCCTTTAAATTGGTCTCTCATAGTAGTAGATCTTAAGGATTGTTTTTTCACCATTCCCTTGGCACCTCAAGATAAAGAAAGATTTGCCTTTTCAGTGCCATCTATCAATAGTATAGAACCCATGAGAAGATATCAGTGGAAAGTTTTGCCTCAAGGAATGGCCAATAGCCCTACCTTGTGCCAAAAATATGTGGCTCAAGCTGTTCAACCTTTAAGGGACAGATATTCCCGATGTTACATTATCCATTACATGGATGACTTGCTCTTAGCAAGTCCACGGGAAGAGCAGACTTTGAAAATATTTTTCCAATTAGAGAAGGAGCTCCCTAAATGGGGCATAAAAATTGCTCCAGAAAAGGTACAAAAACAAACACCTTTTAAATATCTGGGAACCATTATTGAAAACCAATGCATTAGGCCACAAAAGGTGGAACTAAGAAAAGATTGTCTTAAAACTTTAAATGATTTTCAGAAATTATTAGGGGACATTAACTGGCTAAGACCCTACCTAAAAATTTCTATGGGAGAAATGACAAATTTATTTGATATACTTAGGGGTGAGTCTGACCTTTCCTCACCCAGAACACTAACAGATGATGCCAGAAAGGAGTTGCTAAGAATTGAACAGGTGATATCCTCAGCTCAAGTAGCACGGGTACAGCCTGAATTGCCTTTATTGGGACAGATTAACCATACTGCAAATAGTCCCACTGGAGTCATCTTCCAAAATAAAGACTCTCCCGCTATTATTGAATGGGTCCACCTAGGCCATCAGTCCTCTAAAACTGCTATTACTTATATAGAACTGATGGCTCAATTAATATATCAGCTTAGGAAGCGTTGCAGGCAGCTTAGAGGAGAAGAACCTAAATGCATCTAACTTCCCCTCACTGGAAAGCAATTAGAAATGTTGTTTCAAACTGACGTAAATTGGCAAATTGGGTTAAGTGGATATTCAGGGGAACTTAGTTGTCACCTATTAAAAGGTAAACTTTTACAATTTTTAAATAAGACCTCCATCATTATACCAAAAAATACTAGGCAGGAACCAATTCCTGGAGCTTTAACTGTTTTTACTGATGGGTCATCAAATGGGAAAGCTGCCTATCATACTATAAATTCTGACTGAGTCATACTGACCAGTCATACTTCTGTGCAAAGAATTGAGTTAGAAGCTATTAAGGCTGCATTGCAAGATTTCCAACAGCCTGTTAACATAATTTCTGATTCCTCTTATGCTTCGGGCCTAGTAAGTAGAATTGAAACTGCCCGGTTGAAACGGCTTAGTGACCAAAGTTTATTCTTACTATTTAAGCAGGTTCAGCAGATTGTGCAGCAGAGAAAATACCCTTTTTATATCACTCACATCAGGGCTCACAGTGTATTACCTGGCCCATTAACTAAAGGAAATGCACATGCTGACCAATTGGTTGCTTTATTAAAAGAGGCTTCAGAGTCTCATCAGCTTTTACATCAGCCTGCTAAAATGTTGTCCAAACAATTCTCAATCTCTCGACAGATAGCAAAACAGATTATCAAGGAATGTCCCACTTGCATGTTACATCTACCTCAAGGGCCTAACACAGGAGTCAACCCTAGAGGTTTGATAAGGGACCATATCTGGCAAATGGATGTAACACATTATACTCCTTTTGGACGTCTTGGAGAGTTACATGTCTCTGTAGATACTTTTTCAAAGGTCCTATGCGCCACTGTATCTACAGGAGAGACAGCAAAACAGGTTATTAATCATTGCCTAGCTGCTTTTGCTGTCATGGGAATTCCAAAGATTATTAAAACTGATAATGGGCCTGCTTATACAAGCTGTCAATTCCAGGAATTTTGTAAAAAGTGGAAAATTCAGCACATTACGGGAATACCATATAATTCCCAAGGACAGGCCATTATTGAAGGTCAACACCAAAGACTGAAATCTCAATTAGGAAAACAAAAAGGGGGGATGATGGAGAAATCACCTGTGGGTAGGCTGCATCAAGCCTTGATCACTTTAAATTTTTTCACTTGTGATGCTGATGGAAAGACACCTATGGAGCTACATTGGTGTCAGAATAAATCAAAAGAAAATGGTCTAGTTAAATGGAAGGATCCCGAATCTGGTTTATGGAAGGGACCTGTCCCATTATTAACCTTTGGCAGGGGGTACGCTTGTGTATTCCCAGAGAATTTTTCCAAACCCTTATGGATTCCTGCTAGAAATATTAAACTGAATCAGGAATCTAGCCAGACTGAAGATGTTGCACCTGGAGCCATAACATGTAGCTGTAAACAATCAACTACCTCAGCCACAGAGAGCAGCGACTCCAAGCAGTCCACTGAAGATGAGGAACAGGAGGAAGACAAACCAGACAACCAACAGCCCAGAGACCACCTGGGGCACGGTAAAGTGAAATATGGTAACAATTAATTCAGGTAAAAACTGTAATTCAGATAACATGCCTAAGTTTTACATAGGTTACCAAAGGACTCTAGATAATGTGTTTACCCATCACTGTAATTTAGATAGCATACTGTCTCTGCTTCTGTAAATTTCTCTTTTTTTTTGAAAACTAGGTCCCTCATTCCAAACCTTGAGTTTAAAATTAAGTTGTCATGACCTAGAGCAAAGAATATTATTACATGGTATTATTCTACAGTTTTATTAATAATTTTTGATTCTTTATAACAGTATATTGTGCATTTATCCCAAACAAATTTACAAATGAATTTGAATGATTTGCATGAAGGGATTTATTCCTTTGCACTGTGTGGAGGGCCTCCTGGGGAAGGCACTTAAGCATTCTGTATTGACCTACCTTGACTTTTTTTGCCAAGAGGAATCCAATTGCCTACAGCTGTTACCTGAGCTCTCTGTTCAAGCTGGGATCATGAAAAGCTGGTACCATGGATCTGTCTCTGGCCCAATGGCATAAGCTGGGCCCTCTCTGGAGAAGAAACCAGGGTTCCCTATGATCAATGCCGGGACCCCGCCAATAGGCGAGGGGATCCAAAGGCAGTTGCTGGACATGGAGGCCAGAGGCACATAGGCTATCAAGGACACAGAACTGAACCTCACATCACCCTACTTGGACCAGAGATAGCTGGTAGTCAACGACGGTTAAGATCCCACAGGGTGCGACGACCTAAGACAGGCACAGCTGGGAGCCAGGAGGAGAAAACTTGAGGTTCAACAAAGGTGGGGCACAGATCCTCACCCCCCCCCCCCCAATGGTGCACAGGGTTGAAAGGTGCACGGGCTTGAACACTCAGCCCTTCTGAGGAAGGTCTCCTGTTCCCATGGCTGCTTCTTGCTTCCCATGCCCAGTCCAGATCAGGAACCAAATAACAGAAGAGATTTGGTCCAGCTGAAATCAGTACCCAGAAAAACGGAGGCTAGGCTAACAGACCCTATGTCTAAATCTAGCCTAACAACAGGAATGCTCAGAGCCTTCACAAGGATGTAAAGTGAACCTTTCAATTAATATTTACAGTGTAAATTAAGATTATTGTTAAAATATTAAATTTGACAGCAAAATAGTTTTCAAATTAATTAAATTTGGCTAATTTGAAATAAGTAATTATTCAAAAAGTATTAACAAAAATGTTCATGGTAAACACGCTATGAACCTAAAGCATGTTCAGGTAAATTTTTTTGTATGCAAAAAATTAATATTTAAAGCTATCTAAACTGCATTATAAAATTCCAAGAAGCCTCCTAATTAAAAAAAAAGGGGGGGATAGTGGAAAAATATAGTGGAAGAATACCATGTAAGGAAATAGATCCTGTAACTAAATTACATTTAGAAAAAAAAAAATTTTCGTTTATAATACTAATAGTGAGACACACAGAAAAACCACACATTAGGCCATGGTAAGCGAGGGAAAGATCATGTTAAAGAAAAGACCCCAAGTAAGGTTTTTTTTCCTTTAACCTTTGGTCGAGGGTATGTTTGTATATTTTCAGAGAACAGCTCCAAGACCATGTGGATTCCTACAACAAGGGATCCCGGAGAGAAAATGACCAGATTGCTCGAGCCACAAAGACAGGAGAGACAGTTCAGAGATGGAGATGGTGGAAGACGCCTTGCCATGCTAGCAGTCAGCAGCTGTGTGTCGCTGCAGGGTGCCCAGGAACAGACCAGAAAGGACCGGACCTGCATTTTCCACCATCCAGAACCAACATTTCATTGCTGGCGTGTACACATGAACTTTTGGACATTGAAACATGGACTCAGAACTTTTGGACATTGAAATTGGGACTTGATTAATTTTTAAAGAAAAAATAAGGGGGAGATGTGCGAAACTGTTTATTGCCTTCAATATCTGATAAGCATAGACAGAGCACTCCCCGAAACCCCTGAAGGCTGGGTGCCTTTGAAGCCCTAGCAAAGGTCTGAGCTAGGCGCCACCTCTGTTTGTCCAGACAGTGGTAGCTGAAACTAATCCCCCATTTATTATTATGTAAATCCTTGCTGATGGGCTAGTATACCTTTTAATGGGGGGTCGCCTGCCTAAGGGCTACTCCAGATCAATAAAAGATTGGAGCAGCCTGAGCATGGGTGGAAGTCCCTCTCCTTGAGTTGGACTTGCCCGCCTGGACCTCCGATATTGCAAAATTATCTCATGTCTTTTCTATCATTTGTTGTGCGGCTCCTCTTTCAGGTACCAAACCCTGCTCCAAGCGGGTCGTGGAAGGAAACACTCAACAGAGGTCAGAGCAGTTTTCAGTTCAGAGGAGGGGACAGTTGTGGCGGAGAGAAGAAGAAAAGGTGTTCACAGCGAAGACTGAGGAAGGCAAAGACTGAGCTAGGCAAAGGCTGAGCTAGGCTACTGTGGTCTAGGGCAACAGGGCCCCATTACGGGATACATGGCAGTGGAGGATCGGTGTCCCTGTAAAGGGAGGGGGCCAGGAGTTGAAGGAGCAGGGAAGCTGAAGGGCTCAGAGTGATCTGCAGAGTGGCCACTAGAATGGTGAGGATGTCTCGTCCTAACAGGGGCATGGGGCATGCTATCATCAAGGAGGCAGGAAAGGGGTCCAGTGGCCAGAAGGCAGGTGGATTTGCCATCAATATACATGTCCGAGATCTTGGAAGGATAAAGGGGCCCAAAAGAGGATGGCAGGACAGAGAAGGCAGCCCCCATGTCAACCAGAAAGGTGACCTACTACCTTCATTGTGACACGAGGCTCAGCGAGGGTGATTGGAGTCATCGAGGCTGGGCTTCTTCAATCTTCAGCCAGTTCCAACATGGCCGGCACGTGGGTCCTGGCCTGGAAGGGTGTCCCCTCTACCTGAGGCGTAGAAGGCCCGCCAATTATTCCAGGGCAGTCACTTTTCCAGTGACCATTTTGACTGCATACCGGGCAGGGCGTGGTCGGAGCTTGGGGCCAGGGGCACTGCATTGTCCAGTGGCCTTCATTTCCACATTTGAAGCATTCTCCAGTGGCGTTCCTTTCACTGCAACCCCACCATTCACAGCCCCCTTAGGGCCATGGCAGATGCCGTCAACCTCAGGGCCACAACTAATGCATGACTGCAGGTCTACTTCCTGTTGAAGGCAGGCCTCCCATTCTGACTGTGCCTGCTCCTCCAGGGCATTAAGAACCTTCAAGGCCATTTTCACTGGACTTCGGACCTGGGTTTGAGGACTAATAAAGACCTTAAAGGTCGGGTTAGAGAGTGGGGGGCATAGATTCAGACTATGCCCTCAGTTCCTGGACTGGACTATGGCAGGGTTAGAATGGGCACAAAAATGGAAGAGGCTGTTTTGGAGCTGACTTCTTAGGATTTGGGCTCTAGGGGAGAAGGAAGCTTCCCGTTAAGAGGGTCTGGAGAGAGCACAGCTGCAACCTCTCGCAAAGGGAACGGGCCGGCCACATTCCTAGAAGGGTCCGGAGTGGCAATCTCTGACGTGGCCACATTTTACGGATAGAGATGCCCGCGGGCAGGCGGCCACATGGGACCAGCACTGGGGCGGGGCGGGACTCACTGCTGATGCTGCCAAACTGGGAAAAGTTGCCAAGCTGAAGAGATGAGGTCCTTATGGGTCCAGAGCCACTAGGAGGGAGAGGCGGGCACCCAATCCGTGGAGGGACGGCCAAAGAAAGTGCTCATGCCACCCAGGTATCAAGGCACCAAATGTTAGGTTAGGGCTCAGGAGACGGCGCAAGAAATAGAGTCCAGTGAATCAGAAAAGAAAGGAACTGAAAAGATTTATTCGGCGTCCCCGGGAGACCCATGTACCCCCAGGACAGGGCACGTGGATACATGCCAACAGGGAGGGGGCCCTTTTTTTATACTGCAGTTGGGTGAGGGGCGGAGACATGAGCTGAGGTATTCAGTTGAGGAAGTTTCAGCTGCAGTGTGTCGTTGAGAAGCCAGTATCTGTATCTGGCACGTTGACCTGTTAGAAATTCCAGGGGAAGTCCATTGTCTCATTACATGTCTTCATGTATCCGATCCTGGGCTCTCTCCGACCTAAGAGTTCTGATTTTGGACATTTAGATAGTTTTGAGCTGGAATTTCTTTACAAATGTGCAGAATAAAACCCAACACTGGTTATTTCCTAAAGAAAATGGCGAATTTGACACACAGTACAAATTCTAGCAACAAGATTGGTATTTTTCCATAATAATGTTAATGAAGCCTATTCCAAAACTAACTTTAAGACCTTTACAAGGAAAATCAGTAAAATTGTCTCTGTTACAAAAATTTGCTGAATTAATTGCCTTGAAATAATTGAATTTGAATCTCAAAATTATTAAAATATTTTATTATAAAATTCTAAGTAACCCAGTAAAAAACCAGCCCTTTGTTTATTGAAAAGGCTGGCCAAAACATTTCTAATGAGAAAAGGGGCTAGTTGCTTCCCACCTGTAGCAAATTCTTAAAGAATGTGGTCAATTTACATCTGATTGGTCCAGGGTAGGCCAAACCTGTTCTTCCAGGGAAAACAGCCCCCCCCCTTCCCCCCCAGTCCAATTTTGAACCTTCCCACATTCAAACCAGGGTCAGGAAACAATGTAGCTACAACCTTGTTTCTTGACCTTCCCTAGAGGAAAAAATTATGGTCCTTTTAAAATCAAAGGCTGGGCCAGGCCTGCCTTGCCAGCCTCAAATGTGGTTTTCCAAAGCTGCTGGGAAATTTAAGACCTTGGAGTTTATACCTAGGTTCCTTGAAGTGACATAATACTGAATTAAATGAGATCTGAGTATTCCTTGTACAAAACTAGAGGACAGTATTAAATCTGTTGGTTGATTCTGCCTTGCATTTTTAAAGATTATTCTTAATGTTACTGATTGGGAAATCCTGAATATTTGCCTTGCCAGCTAAGAGTTTAATATTCGGATTGAATTGGGAAAAATTGTATAATTATAATAGCTAAATGCTTAAAACATGTTTTATTTTTGAGAAAATAATTTTTGTTTTCTCTGAAAAAATTAGAATTCAAAATATGTTGCTTATTGATCTGATTAAAAAAGAGGATTAATTTTTAAGATCTCAACTGAAATTTTTAATACAAAAACCAGTTTAAATTTGATTAATATTCTTTAAGATAATTATAAAGGGTATAAACAGCTAATGAGATTTCTGTTTGTCTACAATATAATGTTGGTCATCTATCTTTCAGGGGTTTTGGTTTGCTCTGTCAAAGAACAGTTTAGACAGCCGCCCATTTGAGCAGTGTGACTTGGCAGCTGCCATGTTGGCTGCATGGCTCACTGTGCCCCTGGGGGCCGCCATCTTGAAACAACAAAGGCCCCGCCCTGTGATTTAGCCAATCACAAAAGGAATGTATGCTCACTGAGGCAGGATGCGATTACAGGGGTGGAGTTTTAAGGCAAAAGTTTACTGTGGAAATGGGGATGGGGCAGAAAGTGTGCTTGCCTCTCAGATTTACTTAATACTATTTTTAAGAAGATATTTTTAATGCTTAATAAATTAGCAATCATGGTCTTAATATAATTTCAGTGGTATGATAGACCAATGTTTTAAGCAGTTGTCTTCATAAGGGCCGATAATAGAGCTCATATTTCTTAAAAAGCTTGTAGATACATTTTTAAAAGATATCTTAAATTCTCAGTAGAACCACAGTTATGCGTATATCATAAACAAATTAAGAGTAATTGATTCCATGGTCAAGACTAGATCCTATTATGTTGAGAACTGTTTAAAAAGTGTTGAACATGTTTTAATTAGATATGTATTTGGGCCGTAACCGGTTTGGCTCGGTGGATAGAGCGTCCGCCTGCGGACTGAAAGGTCCCAGGTTCGATTCCGGTCAAGGGCATGTGCCTTGGTTGCGGGCACATCCCCAGTGCGGGGTGTGCAGGAGGCGGCTGATTGATGTTTCTCTCTCATCGATGTTTCTAACTCTCTATCCCTCTCCCTTCCTCTCTGTGAAAAATCAATAAAATATATTTAAAAAAAAAAAAAGATATGTATTTGGAAGTTTTTCCTGAGTGCAATATTTCAAAATATAAAATGCTTGCTTTCATAAAGAATTTCTGCCAAATAAAGAAAGAATTGATTTATTAGTAGCAAACTCTTTATTTAACCAAGCAATGCCTATTATTTAAACGCTCCTCACCGCTGCATTTTAAATTACGATGGAAGTGAAGCAGGGTTTGCATGTCGTGTATCAAAATAAAACTTTACTAAATTTACTAATCTTTGTAAGAAATAGAATCCTAGTAAAGGAAAATTCTTCTAAAAAGTTACTGAAGACTTCCCATGATCCCTCTGTATATGCAAATAAGCCAAAGGGTATACTCTTTAAAAATATGATTGCTAACATTTACAGATTGTTGTTAAAATACTAAATCTGATTAGTCACCATAAATGAAAAATCACTTGAAATATATAGCTTTGCTACAGTATTTGTTAAAATCTCAAAAGGCAACCATGTTCCTTACATTTGTTGCTTGTGTGAGAAAGAAACCTGTCTTGAAGAAATAAAAAGAGGTTTCCTTCAGATGTCTAACTAAAATAAAAAATCAATATATTGGGCCTCATAAGCTAAATTAAATAATTTGTGTTTTGCCTCCTTAAACAAGGTTTATGTAAATTTACTTAAAGACTAATACCAGAAATTTAATTAATGTCATTTACTGTCCATAAATTAGGACAAGTAAAGTTACAAGAATAAATGTTATTTCAAAGTGACTTAAATTAGCAAATTGGGCTAAGTGGATATTCAGGGGAACTTAGCTGTCACCTATTAAAATATAAACTACTACAATTTTTAAATAAGTCCTCCATCATTATACCAAAAATACTGGGCAGGAACCAATTCCTGGAGCTTTAACTGTTTTTACTGATGGGTCATCTAATGGGAAAGTTGCCTATCATACTATAAATTCTGACTGAGTCATACTGACCAGTCATACTTCTGTGCAAAGAATTGAGTTAGAAGCTATTAAGGCTGCGTTGCAAGATTTCCAACAGCCTGTTAACATAATTTCTGATTCCTCTTATGCTTCGGGCCTAGTGAATAGAATTGAAACTGCCCGGTTGAAATGGCTTAGTGACCAAAGTTTATTCTTACTATTTAAGTAAGTTCAACAGATTGTGCAGCAGCCAACATACCCTTTTTATATCACCCACATCAGGGCTCACAGCATATTACCTGGCCCATTAACTAAGGCAAATGCACATGCTGATCAATGGGTTGCTTTATTAAAAGAGGCTTCAGAGTCTCATCAGCTTTTAAATATCCCAACTTGAAAAACAAAAAAGGGGGATGATGGAGAAATCACCTTCGGGTAGGCTGCACCTAGCTTTAATTACTCTAAATTTTTTCACTTGTGATGCTGATGGAAAGACACCTATGGAGCTACGTTGGTGTCAGAATAAAACAAAAGAAAATGGTCTAGTTAAATGGAAGGATCCCGAATCTGGTTTTTGGAAGTGACCTGACCCATTATTAAGCTTTGGCAGAGGGTACGCTTGTATATTCCCAGAGAATTTTTCCAAACCCTTATGGATTCCTGCTAGAAATATTAAACTGAATCAGGAATCTAGCCAGACTGAAGATGTTGCACCTGGAGCCATAACATGTAGCTGTAAACAATCAACTACCTCAGCCACAGAGAGCAGTGACTCCAAGCAGTCCACTGAAGATAAGGAACAGGAGGAAGACAAACCAGACAATCAACAGCCCAGAGACCACCTGGGACACGGTAAAGTGAAGTATGGTAACAATTAATTCAGGTAAAAACTATAGTTTCATACTGGTCTTAGAAGGCACATTTTTCCTTTACCTGGGAAGGACAGCATAGCTAACCCAAAGTCAGAAGGCTCCAGTCAGTGTGTCAACTCAGTGCTCTGGAAACCCAGAACTCTAATTTAGATAGCATGCTGTCTCTGCTTCTGTAAATTGCTTTTCTTTTTTTTTTTTTTTTTGATAACTAGGTTCCTCATTCGAAACCTTGTGACAGCCAGTTTAAAATTAAGTTGTCATGACCTAGAGCAAAGAATATTCTAACATGGTATTATTCTACAAGTTCTATTAATAATTTTTGATGCTTTACAGCAGTATATTGTGAATTTATCCCAAACAAATTTAAAAATGAATTTGAATGTTTTACATGAAGGGATTTATTCCTTTCCACTGTGTGGAGGGCCTCCTGGGGAAGGCACTTAAGCATTCTGTATTGACCTATCTTGACTTTTTTTGTCAAAGGGAATCCAATTGCCTACAGCTGTTACCTGAGCTCTCTGTTCAAGCTGGGATCATGAAAAGCTGGTACCATGGCTCTGTCTCTTTCCCAATGGCGTAAGCTGGGCCCTCTATGGAGAAGAAACCTGGGTTCCCTATGATCAATGCCGGTTCCCCGCCAGCAGGCGGGGGGATCCAAAGGCAGTTGCTGGGCATGGAGGCCAGAGGGACACAGGTTAACAAGGAGAAAGAACTGAACCTCACAGCACCCTACTTGGCTCAGAGATGGTTGATAGTCAAAGATGGGTAAGACCCCAAAGCATGGGGTGACCTAAGACAGGCACAGCCGGGGGCCAGGAGGAGAAAACTTTGGGTGCAACAAAGGAGGGGCACAGACCCCCCCACCCCCCTAATGGTGCACGGGCTTGAACACTCGCCCCTTCTGAGGAAGGTCTCCTGTCCCCATGGCTGCTTCTTGTTTCCCAGGCCCAGCCCAGATCAGGAACCAAATAACAGAAGCGATTTGGTCCAGCTGAAAGCAGAATCCAGATAAACGGAGGCTTGGCTAACAGACCCTATGTCTAAATCTAGCCTAACAACAGGAATGCTCAGAGCCTTCACAAAGATATAAAGTGATCCTCTTCATTAATATTTACAGTGTAAATTAAGATTATTGTTAAAATATTAAATTTGACAGCAAAATAGTTTTCAAATTAATTATATTCAAGTTTACAAATTAATTACATATGGCTAATTTGAAATAAGTAATTATTCAAAAAGTATTAACAAAAATTTTCATTTGATGGTAAACATGCTATGAAACTAAAGCATGTTCAGGTTCATTTTTTTTCATGTAAAACTTAATATTTAAAGCTATGTAGACTGCATTATAAAATTTCCAAGAAGTCTCCAAATTAATTAAAAAAAAAGAGGGGATAGTGGAAAAATATAGTGGAAGAATACCATGTAAGGAAATAGATCCTGTAACTAAATTACATTTAGAGAAAAAATTGTTTCGTTTATAATGCTAATAGTGAGCCACCCAGAAAAAACACACATTATGCTAGGGTAGGCCAGGGAAAGATCATGTTAAAGAAAAGACTCCAAGTAAGGTTTTTATTTTCCTTTAAAATTTGGTCGAGAATATGTTTGTATACTTTCAGAGAACAGCTACAAGACCATGTGGATTCCTGTAAAAACGGATCACAGAAAGCCAACCACAAAGACAGAAGAGACAGTTCAGAGATGGAGATGGTGGAAGATGCCTTGCCATGCTAGCAGTCAGCAGCTGTGCAGCACTGCAGGGTGCTCAGGAACAGACCAGAAAGGACCGGACCTGCTTTTTCCACCATCCAGAACCAACATTTCATTGCTGGCATGTACACATGAACTTTTGGACATTGAAACATGGACTCATAACTTTAGGACATTGAAATTGGAACTTGATTATTTTTTAAAGAAAAAATAAGGGGGAGATGTGGGAAACTGTTTATTGCCTTCATTATCTGATAAGCAGAGACAGAGAACTCCCCAAAACGCCCCGAAGGCTGGGTGCCTTTGAAGTCCTAGCAAAGCTCAGAGCTAGGCGCCACCTCTGTTTGTCCAAACAGTGGTAGCTGAAACTAATCCCTCATTTATTATTATGTAAATCCTTGCTGAGGGGCTAGTGTGCTTATTACTAGGGGGTCACCGGCCTAAGGTCTATGCTATGGGTGCATCCGAGATCAATAAAAGCTTGGTGAGGCCTGAGCACAGAGGAAGTCCTTCGGGATTGCCGACGGGTCCCCCAATATTGCAAAATTATCTCTTGTCTTTTTCTCTCCTTTGTTGTGCGGCTCCTCTTTCAGATACCGAACCCTACTCCACGTGGAACATAGAAGGAAACAATCAACACAAAACACAAGGATGGTTGAACGAACTGCAAGTTCAAAAGCGAATGTATGTTGGTATTGGGGGGGGGGATGGGATGGATGGTCATGGTTGCATTCATGAGGAACAGGGCGTTTGGTTAGTGCTGGCAGTGTATAATAAAGAATTTGAATTCCTTTTTCCATGGCAGACTATTGAGTATTGTTAAACTATTGAAAGAGTGGTCAGCTCGAGATGTGAAGTTTTATGCCACAACTGGTACAGTTTTGCCTTTAACATCATGGTTTAGAACAGCATTGTTGGATATTGGAGATACTGAGGAAGTGAGGTTTGACTCTGTTTCACTTCTGGGGAGGGATCTAAGGAAGGGGCAGGCATGTGAGAAGGGAGTAATGTAGATTTCTTTAATTGGGGCACCAGACAAGCCATTCCATACTGAGCCAGACACTTAGAATAAGGACAAGGAGAAGACTGAAAGGGGATTTTATCCTCAACACTTTCTCATACTGGCAAGGAAGAAAAGAAGCTGATGTTTAATTTAGGTTTGGATTGGGTGGGTGGGATGGATGATGGTGGTCGCTGTCATGAGGAACAGGGTGTTCTTATAGTGCTGGCAGTGTATTATATTGAATTTGATTTCCTTTTTACATGGTAGACTATTGAATATTGTTAAACTATTGACAGGATTCTCAGCTCAATATGTTAAGTTTTATGCCACAACTGGTACAGTTTTTATTTAACAACTTGCTCTAGAACAGCATTGGTGGATATTGTTGATATTAGATAAGTGATGTTTCACTCTGTTTCACTGATGATTCATTTCATGTTACATTTGCACCATACCTAATTAAGATATTAGTAATAAGGGAAATTGGATACAGTGTACATGAGTACTATCTTCCCAATTTTTCTCTATATCTGGAGCTATTCTAAAACAAAATTTTTATTAAAACAACACTAAAAATAATAGGAAATGGTAATATCTGAACATAGTGGAATGGACCACTGAAATGACTGTAGAGTTTAGGAAGTGGATTAGAGGAAACACCACCTCCATGCCATATGCTGGACTATAGTGGAACTAAAGGAAGAGAGAAAGCGAGAGAGAGGGAGAGAGAGAGAGAGAGAGAGAGAGAGAGAGAGAGAGAGAGAGAGAATAAATAGAGACAGAGGTCATTGGGAAAAATTTTAGGAGTTAAGAGGAAGGTCTCTGTTCTATAACCAGAGTATCTGAGATTACTGCATCCTCTGCCAACCCTGTCCTAATTGGATGGTCAAGCTGAGGCTTTGTGATGTCAAGCCACACCATGGCCAAACTGATTTTGGGCAACCAGACCTGAAGTGAGTGGCTCCTCATTAACCGAAAGATAATAAATAGAGGCGAGGACACTTTCAGTAGTGTCTGTTGCCTCAAGATAGCAAAACTTTATAAGACGATAGTGTAGACTAGTAGAGATAAGGAATAAGACTCCAAACAAAAGGATGGAAGAAGAAACTGCAAGGACAAAATTGAATTTATTTTTGTATTGGGGTCAGGTGGGCTGGATGGTGGTGTTTTCAGTCATGAGGAACAGGGTGTTGTGTTAGTGCTGCCAGTGTATAGTAAAGAATTTGATTCCCTTTTTAAATGGCAGACTATTGAATATAGTTAAACTATTGAAAGGATGGTCAGCTCAAGATCTGAAGTTTTATGCCGAAAATCGTCCAGTTTTTCCTTTAACAACTTGTTCTAGAACAGCATTGCTGGATATTGGAGATACTAGTGAAGTGAGGTTTCACTCTAACTGTTTCACTGATGATTCACTTTATGTTACATTTGCCCCATACATAAGTAAGATATTAGTAAAAAGCAAAATTGGGTATGGAGTACGTGGGTATTATCTTCACAATTTTTTCTGTAAACCTGGAACTATTCTAAAATAAAACATCCATTAAAACAACACTCAAAATCCTAGAAATGGTTGCAACTGAACATAGTGGAATGTACCACTGAAATGAAAGGGGCGTATGGAAATTGTATTAGAGGAAACACCACCTCCCTGCCATATGCTGGACTATAATGGAACTAAGTGAAATGAGAGAGAGAAGGACATTTTGGGTAAAATTTTAGGAGTTTAAAGGAAGGTCTCTCTTCTATAACTAGAGTGTCTGAGATTTCTGCATCCTCCTCCGCTACCGCCACTCCTGGAAGGTCAAGCTGAGGCTTTGTGATGTCAAGCCACACCATGGGAACCACTGAATTTGGGCAACCAGAGCTGAAGTGAGTGGCTCCTCATTAACCTAAAGACTATATAGAGGTTAGGACCCTGTGAGTAGTGTCTGTTGCCTCAGGATAGCGAAACTTAATAAGACGATGTTGTAGACTAGTAGAGGTAAGGAATAAGACTCCAAATACAAGGATGGATGACGAAATTGGAAGTCCAAAAGTGAAATTATGTTCGTGTTGGGGTGGGGGGGTGGGATGGATGGTGGTGGTCGCTGTCATGATGATCAGGGTGTTGTGCTAGTGCTTGCAGTATATAATAATGAATTTGATTTCCTTTTTACATGGCTGTCTATTGAATATTGTTAAACTATTGAAAGGATGGTCAGGTCCAGATTTCAAGTTTGATGCCACTTCTGGTCCAGATTTTTCATTAACAACTTGGTCTAGAATAGCATTGCTGGATATTCGACATACTAGAGAAGTGAGGTTTCACTCTGTTTCACTGATGTTTCACTTCATGTTACATTTGCCCCATACATAAGTATGCTATTAGTAATAAGGGAAATTGGGTATGGTGTACATGGTTATTATCTTCACAATTTTTCTGTAAATATGGTCATATTCTAAAATAAAACATCCATTAAAACAACACTCAAAATCCTATGAAAAGTTAATATCTGAACATAGTCTAATGGACCACTGAAATGATGGTGGAGCATGGGAATTGTCTTAGAGGAAACACCACCTCCCTGCCTATGCTGAAATATAATGGAACTAGAGGAAATTAGAGAGAGAGAGAGAGAGAGAGAGAGAGAGAGAGAGAGAGGTCAGGTGGGAAAAATTTTAGGAGTTAAGAGGAAAGTCTCTGTTCTATAGCAAGAGTGGAATGTACCACTGAAATGACGGGGTAGTATAGGAATTTTCTTAGAGGAAACACCAACTCCCTGCCATATGCTGGACTATAATGGAACTAGAGTTAATGAGAGACAGAGCGGGGACAGTTTGGGAAAAATTTTAGGAGTTAATAGGAAGGTCTCTGTTCTATAACAAGAGTGTCTGAGATTTCTGCATCCTCTTCCAGAACAGGGTGTTCTGTTAGTGCTAGCAGAGAATAATAAATTTGATTTCCTTTTTACACAGCAGAATATTGAATATTGTTAAACTATTGAAAGGAAGGTCAGCTCAAGTCTGAAGTTTTGTGCAACAACTGGTCCAGTTGATCCTTTAACAACATGGTCTAGAACTGCATTGCTGGATATTGGACATACTACAGCAGTGAAGTTTCAATCTATTTCACTGATGATTCACTTCATGTTACATTTGCCCGATAATAAGTAAGATATTAGTAAAAAGGGAAATTGAGTATGGTGTACATGGTTATTAACTTCACACATGCTCTGTAAATCTGCAACTATTCTAAAATAAAATATCCATTAAAAGAACACTCAAAATCCTAGGAAATGGTAGCCACTGCACATATTGGAATGTACCACTGAATTTATGGGGGAGTATGGCAATTGCCTTAGAGGAAACACCACCCCCCTGCCATATGCTGGACTATAATGGACCTAGCGGAAATGAGAGGGAGAAGGAGGACAGTTAGGGAAAAATTAAAGGAGTAAGATGAAGGCCTCTGTTCTATAACCAGAGTGTGTGAGATTTCTCCATCCTCTGCCCCCCCTACCCTTCATGGTTGGTCAAGCTAAGGCTTTGTGATGTCAAACCACACCATGGCAACCACTGATTTGGGGCAGCCAGGGCTAAAGTAAGTGGCTTCTCAATAACATATAAAGTATATATAGAGGACAGGACCCTTTCACTAGTGTCTGTTGCCTCAAGATAGCGAAACTTAATAAGACGATAGTCTAGACCAGTAGAGATAAGAAATAAGACTCCTAACACAAGGATGGATGAAGAAACTGTAAGTGCAAAAGTCAATTTATGTTTGTATTGAGGGGGTGTGGTATGGATTGAAGTGGTGGCAGTCATGAGGAACAGGGTGTTGTGTTAATGCTGGAAGTGTATAATAAATAATATGATTTCCTTTTTACATGGCAGACTATTGAATATTGTTAAACTATTGACAGGAAGGTCAGCTCAAGATGTGAATATTTATGCCACAAGTGATTGAATTTTTTCTTTAACATCATGGACTAGAACAGCATTGTTGTATATTGGAGATACTAGAGAAGTGAGGTTTGACCCTGTTTCACTGATGAGGAGGCATCTAAGGAGGGGGCAGGCATGTGAGAAGGGAGTAATGTAGATTTCTTTATTTGGAGCACCAGACAAGCCAATCCATACTGAGCCAGACACTTAGCATAAGGACAAGGATAAGTCTGAATGGGGATTTTATTCCCAACACTTTCTCATACTTACGATGAGAAAAGAAGCTGATGTTTACTTTAGGTTTGGATTGGGGCGGCTGGATAGATGGTGATGGTCGCAGTCATGATGAACAGGGTGTTGTCTTAGTACTGGCACTGTATAATAATGAATTTGATTTCCTTTTTACATGGTAGACTATTGAATATTGTTAACTATTGACAGGATGGTCGCTCAAGATCTGAAGTTTTATGCCACAAATGGTCCAGGTTTTCCTTTAATAACTTGGTCTAGAACAGCATTACTGGATATTGGAGATACTAGAGAAGTGAGGTTTCACTCTGTTTCAAGGATGATTCACTTCATCTTACATTTGCCCCCTAGTTAACCAAGATATTAGTAATAAAGGAAAATGGGTATGGTTTCCATGGTTATTATCTTCACAATTTTTCTGTAAATCTGGAACTATTCTAAAATAAAACATGAATTAAAACAACACTCAAAATCCTAGGAAATGGTAGCAACTGAACATAGTGGAAAGGACCACTGAAATGAAGGGGGAGTATGGCAATTGTCTTGGGGGAAACAACACCTCCCTGCCAAAGGATGGACTATAATGGAACTAGAGGAAATGAGAGAGAGAGTCAGGTCAGTTTGGGAAAAATTTTAGCAGTTAAGAGGAAGGTCTCTGTTCTATAACCAGAGTGTCTGAGATTTCTGCATCCGCTGCCACCCCCGCACCTCCTGGATGGTCAAGCTGAGGTTTGTGATGTCAAGCCACACCATGGCAACCACTGATTTTCGGCAGTCAGAGCTGAAGTGTGTGACTCCTCATTAATCTGAAAAATATATATAGAGGCCAGGAAAATTTGAGTAGTGTCTGTTGCCTCAAGATAGCGAAATTAAATAAGACGATAGTGTTGACTAGTAGAGATAAGGAATACGACTCCAAACACAAGCATGGATGAAGAAACTGCTAGTCCAACAGTGAACTTCTGTTTGTATTGGGGGGTGGTGGGATTGATGGTGGTGGTCGCAGTCATGAGGAACATGGTGTTGTGTTAGTGCTGGCAGTGTATAATAAAGAATTTGATTTCCTTTTTACATGGCAGACTATTGAATATTGTTAAACTATTGAAACGATCATAAGCTCAAGACCTGAAAGTTTATGCCACAACTGTTAAAGTTTTTCCTTTAACAACTTGAGGCAGAACAGCATTGCTGGATATTGGAGATACTAGAGAAGTGAGGTTTCACTCTACCCCTTTCACTGCTGTTTCACTTCATGTTACATTTACTCCATACATAAGGAAGTCATTAGTAATAGGGGAAATTGGGTATGGTGTACATGGTTATTACCTTCACACTTTTCTGTAAATCTGGAACTATTCTAAAATAAAACATCCATTAAAACAAAACACTCAAAATCCTAGGAAATGGTAGCAACTGAACATAGTGGAATGGACCACTGAAATGACTGGGGAGTATGGGAATTGTCTTAGAGGAAACACCAACTCCCTGCCATATGCTGGACTATAATGGAACTAGAGGAAATGAGAGGGAGGGAGAGGACAGTTAGCGAAAAATTTAAGGAGTAAGATGAAGGTCTCTGTTCTATAACCAGTGTGTCTGTGATTTCTGCATCCTCTGCCACCCCTGCCACTCCTGGTTGGTCAAGCTGACGCTTTGTGATGTCAAGCCACACCATGGCAACCACTTATTTTGGGCAGTCAGAGCTGAAGTGAAGGCTCCTCATTAATCTGAAAAGTATATATAGAGGCCAGGACAATTTGAGTAGTGTCTGTTGCCTAAGATAACGAAACTTAATAAGACGATAGTGTAGACTATTAGAGATAAGGAGTAAGACTTCAAACACAAGCATGGATGAAGAAACTGTAAGTCCAAAAGTGAATTTATGTTTGTATTGAGGGGGTGGGATGGATGTTCGTGGTGTCAGTCATGAGGAACAGGGTGTTGTGTTAGGGCTCGCAGTTTATAATAAAGATTTGATTCCTTTTTACATGGCTGACTATTGAATATTGTTAAACTATTGAAATGATCATCAGCTCAAGTTGTGAAGTTTTCTGCCATAACAGGTAGAGTTTTTCCTTCAACCTCATGGTCTAGAACAGCATTGTTGGATATTGGATATACTAGAGAAGTGAGGTTTGACTCTGTTTCATTAATGAGGAGGGATCTATGGAGGGGGCTGGCATGTGAGAAGGGAGTCATGTAGATTTCTTTAGTAGGGTGCACTGGACAAGCCATTCCATACTGAGCCAGACCCTTAACATAAGGACACGGAGAAGTCTGAATGGTGATTTTTTCTCAACACTTTCTCATACGGTCAAGGAAAAAAGAAGATGATGTTTAATTTAGGTTTGGATTGGGAGGGTAGCATGGATGGTGGTGGTCGCAGTCATGAGGAACAGGGTGTTGTGTTAGTGCTGGCAGTATGTAATATTGAATTTGTTTTCCTTTTTACATAGTAGACTATTGAATATTGTGAAACTATTGAAAGGATGGTCAGCTCAAGATGTGAAGTTTCATGCCACAACTGGTCCAGTTTTTCCTTTAACACCTTGGTCTAGAACAGCATTACTGGATATTGGAGATACTAGAGAAGTGAGGTTTCACTCTGTTTCACTGATGATGCACTTCATCTTACATTTGCCCCCTAGTTAAGTAAGATATTAGTAATAAGGGTATTTGGGTATGGTGTACATGGTTATTATCTTCACAATTTTTCTGTAAATCTGGAAGTATTCTAAAATAAAACATCTATTAAAACAACACTCATAATCCTAGGAAATATTAATATCTGAACAGAGTGGAATGGACCACTGAAATGACGGGGGAGTATGGCAATTGTCTTGGAGGAAACACCACCTCTCTTCAATAGGATGGACTATAATGGAACTAGAGGAATTGAGAGAGATGCAGGTCAGTTTGGGAAAAATTTTAGCAGTTAAGAGGAAGGTCTCTGTTCTATAACCAGAGTGTCTGAGATTTCTGCATCCTCTGCCAACCACGCCCCTCCTGGACGGTCAAGCTGAGGCTTTGTGATGTCAAGCCACACCATGGCAACCACTGATTTTGGGCAGTCAGAGCTGAAGTGTGTGGCTCCTAATTAACTTAAAAGTATGTATAGATGCCAGGACACTTTGAGTAGTGTCTGTTGCCTCAAGATAGCGAAACTAAATAAGACGATATTGTAGACTAGTAGAGATAAGGAATAAGACTCCAAACACAAGCATGGATGAAGAAACTGCTAGTCCAACAATGAACTTATGTTTGTATTTGGGTGGGGGGGTGGGATTGATGGTGGTGGTCGCAGTAATGTGGATCATGGTGTTGTGTTAGTGCTGGCAGCGTATGATAAAGAATTTGATTTCCTTTTTACATGGCAGACTGTTAAATATTGTTAAACTATTGAAACGATCATAAGATCAAGACCCGAATGTTCATGCCACAACTAGTCCAGTTATTCCTTTAACAGCTTGGTCTAGAACAGCATTGCTGGATATTGGAGATACTAGAGAAGTGAGGTTTCACTCTAACTCTTTCACTTCATGTTACATTTACTCCATACATAAGTAAGTCATTATTAATAAGGGAAATTGTTTATGGTGTACTTGGTTATTACCTTCACATCTTTTCTGTAAATCTGGAACTATTCTAAAATAAAATATCCATTAAAAGAACACTCAACAAATGGCGGAGGTTTAGACAGATGTGTTGGTGCCTTGTCCGGAGCAGATAATGATGGGCAGCTGAAACGGGTAGCCTACAGCCCGAATAAGAAGAGGAGATTCAGCTGAGAGACAGTCTGCAGCCAGGAAAGATAGAGAAATCCTTGATAAAGGGAACGGTTAGATGCTGAGGCTGAAACCTCTCCAGGTGCGCTGGCACAGCCGAGGAGGCTATGCCATCTTGGGTGACTGTCACCGGCATCCAGAGACCAGCTACTAACCCGACAACAACGGCTCTCAAGCAGCGTGACTACGTGAACTCAGAGGAACCCCGCTTCTCCCCACTGAAAGGTTAGACTTTCCCCAAAGGTGCAGTTTGCAGTTTAGGTTGGAGAGTGGAACACGCGCAGGGGGGTGGGGACTCTGCGCCCCACAAAGACCGCAGCCGTTGGAGCAAGTGTGACCCATGAGTGTGGAAGGGCACCCCCAGGGCTGCCGGCAGAAGGAAACACTATAAATAATCCCACAGTTGGACGGAACACAAATGGGCAGCCTCAGATTACGCCAGTTTGCCGGGTACTCGGAGCCAGGAGCCAGAGCACTCACAGAGACTTCACGCAGATTTGGAAGATGAAGCGTTGCGAGTTCGCACAACTTCCCAGGCTCTTAAATCTGTGCGTTTGAATTTTGAAACCAGTGCAAGGGACTACCCAGTTGGGGTCAGTCACAGAGCTTGTAAGGGAAGGCTGTTTTGGGTGAGCCTGGGAAACAGAGCAGGGAGTGACTGCTGGGAAACCAGCTCTGGGCGAAGGATATTCCAAACCAGCTTCAGGTACAATAGAGAACACCTGGTCAGAGAGGTCCTATACCCTCAGAGGTCAATCCCGACGCACTGCCACCCAGAGGCAGAGCCACGAACTGACTCTTCTGTAAATACAGATAAGGGCTGTCTGGGAAACGAATAAAGCCTGCCTTAAAATCAGGACTGTGGCTTACAACACGGAGGAACATGTATCAGAGGGAAATTCAACATTCTCCTGAATTCATGGTGTGCCAAAAAGAGGAGCAGAAGATCTGAAGCACCTTCATTACTGCCCGTTTTTTTAAATTATTTTTTTTAATTATTGTTTCACCTCTTAACTAAGAAACCATTTATTTTCTTTTTTTCATCACCTGATTTTACCCTTTTAATTACTACATTTTTATTTTTAACCAGTATTATTACTGCTGCCATTTTACCATTTTTTTTAAAGTGTCATTTTATTTTCTCTTTATTTTATTTTGGGACTAAGGTTCTCCATTCTATTTTCATCGTTCCTTTAGCATCATTTTCCTCTAACTCAATTGTGTTGCTGTGCTAAAACACTCTTCCCCACTTTTCCCCTTTTGCTGTCCTGTTTCTCTTACCCTATTCCTGCTTTAGATTTTCCTTATTCTTCATACCCCCTGTCTAAATATCACCCTACTTATTTATCCCTTTTGCAATCACCTGCTCTAAATCCTTATCCATCTCTCCCTTATCTTTCTTCACTATCCAAATTTTTTATGCTCTCCTTTTCTCTATTTTTTTTTTATTGCTTGCTTGACTGTTGAGTATATTGTTTTTTTTTTCTTTTCTTTTCTTTAAGGATTGTTTGTGAGGTTGTTCTGCTTTTTGTTTTTCTGTCTCCCATTCCTCCCCCCGCCCCCTGGCCAGTTATTTTTGTGCTTCAGTTTTCCCTTGCGTCACTTGATATTATTGGCTGTTTGTAGTTTGTATTCACTCCAGGGATCCGTTGCAGGAATTTGTTGGGATTAGTGGCGGTTCTATCGGAGTTTTCTCCTCATATGAATAGTCTCCTCCCCTCTTCTAATTCATTCTCTTTTTCTTTTCTTTCTTTTTTTTTCTTTTTTTTCTCTTTTTTCTGTTTTCCTCTCTACCTTTTTCTCTTCTTTCTTCCTTACGCCCCAACTCTCTTAGCTCGGGTAGCCATCTTTATTTGGGGTTATTAATACCGTAATTCATTTGTGTTCAATGCCTGGTATGTTGTGCCTTGTTGTGTTGTATTTTGTGCCTTTAAATCAACGCAACAGATCCAAACAACATTGGCCTCCTGATCTCCACACGCTCTGTCTGAGGAACAGCTGCTGTGTATGAAGCCTCCCTCCACCAGCCAGAAGAGCCACAACAGCTGTGAACAGCACCCATCAGAAGAACCGCTACCAACAGAGGAGCAACTGCTACCACAACCGCCCAAGGAGCAACCACAGCCCGAGGAGCCACTGTCACCTAGGGAGCAGCCACAGAACGACTCAATATCTATATACGTCAGTGAGATCAAACATGGATAGACAAAGAAATCCCCAAAGGAAAGAAGAGGAGGACTCACCAGAAAAGCAGCTAAGTGATACAGAGGCATACAACATGACAGAAAAAGAATTCAGAATAAGGGTCCTAGAGTGCAAACACCGGATGGAGGAAAAAATAGGCAACTTATCCAAGAAGCAAGAAGAAACAGATGAAAAAATCAACAACTTAAGTAAGACCCAAGAAGAAATGAAGTTCAATATAGCTGCAATAAAGAACACCTTGAAAGTATCAACAGTAGACTAGGAGAAGCGGAAGACCGAATTACTGAATTAGAAGACAGGGAAGCAAAACACACCAAAACTGTACTTCAGTTGGAGAAAAAAATTAAAAGACAGGAGGAGAGCCTAAGGGAGCCTTGGGACAACATGAAACGAAACAACATACCAATAATAGGGGTGCCAGAAGAACAGAAAGAGGAACAAGGATTAGAAAACCTATTGGAAGAAATAATATCAGAAAACTTCCCTGAGGTGGGGAAGAAAAAAGTCACACAAGCCCAGAGAGTCCCAAGCAAGGTGAACCCGAAAAGACCCACACCAAGACACATCATAATTACCATGGCAAATGTTCAGGACAAAGAGAGAATCTTACAGGCTGCAAGAGAGAGAGGGAAACTTACATACAAGGGATCTCCCATTAGATTATCAAATGATTTCTCAACAGAAACACATCAGGCCAGAAAACAATGGACAGAAATTTACAAAGTGATGCAAAGCAAAGGACTGAATCCAAGAGTACTCTATCCAGCAAAGCTATCATTCAAAATTGAAGGGGAAATAAGAAGCTTCACAGACAAAAAAAGGTTAAGGGAGTTTATCACCACCAAGCCAGCAATGCAAGGAATGCTAAAGGGACTGGTGTACAAAGAAGAAATAAAAATCCCAGAAAGAAAAGAGCCACACACACAAAAAGAAATGGCTACAAACAAGTACCTTTCAATAATAACTTTAAATGTAAACGGGCTAAATGCTCCAACCAAAAGATATCAAGTGGCTGAATGGATAAAAAATCATGACCTATACATTTGCTGTCTATAAGAGACCAACCTCATTAGAAAAGACTCACACAGACTGAAAGTGAACGGATGGAAAAATATCTTTCAGAATAATGGAAAAGAAAAGAAAGCTGGTGTAGCAATACTTATATCGGACAAAATAGACCTCAAAGTGAAGGCCATAACATGAGATACGCAAGGCCACTTCATAATACTAAAGGGATCAATACAACAAGAAGATATAACCCAGATAAACATATATGCACCCAAAGCAGGAGCACCCAAATACATAAAAATTCACCTGGAAGATATCAAAGGAGAGATCGACAACAATACAATCATAGTAGGGGACTTTAATACACCACTGTCATCACTAGATAAATCCTCTAGACAAACAATCAGCAAAGAAACAGCAATCCTAAATGACTCACTAGATCAGATGGACTTAATTGTCATCTTCAGAACACATCACCCCACAGCCACGGAATAGACATTCTTCTCAAGTGCTCATAGGACAGATTCAAAAAAAGACCACATATTGGGTCACAAACAAAGTCTCCCCAAATTCAAGAAGATTGAAATCATACTAAGCATCTTCTCAGACCACGATGGCATAATATTAGAAATAAACTACAATAAAAACAACCAAAAATACTCAATCACTTGGAAGCTGAAAAGCATGTTATTAAATATTGACTGGGTTACCAATGAGATCAAAGAAGAAATTAAAAACATCCTGGAAACTAATGACAATGAAAACACAACAATCCAAAACCTATGGGACACAATGAAAGCAGTCCTGAGAGGGAAGTTTATAGCCCTCCAGGCCTATCTCAAAAAACAAGAAAAAATGGTAGTATATCATCTAAGTCTACAACTCAAAGAATTAGAAAGAGAGCAACAAAGTAACCCCAGAGTGAGCAGAAGGAAGGAGATAATAAAGATTAAAGCAGAAATAAATGACATAGAGACCAAAAAAATAATACAGAAAATCAGTGAAACCAAGAGCTGGTTCTTCAAAAGGATAAACAAGATTGACAAACCTCTAGCCATGCTCACTAAGAAGCAAAGAGAAAGGACCCAAATAAACAAAATCAGAAACGATCGGGGCGATATAACAACAAACCCCACAAAAATGAAAATGATTGCTAAAAAAATACTATGGACAGCTCCACTCCAACAAACTAGACAACCTGTAAGAAATGGACAAATTCCTAGAAAAATAAAACATTCCAAAACTCAATCAGGAAGAATCTAAAAATCTCAATAGGCCAATAACTATGGAAGAAATTGAAGGAGACATCAAAAAGCTTCCATCAAAAAAAGGCCAGGACCAGACGGCTTCCCAGGGGAATTTTACCAAACCTTCAAGGAAGAACTAAACCCTATCCTCCTCAGACTACTACCAAAAATTCAGGAGGAAGGAACACGTCCAAGTTCATTCTATGAAGCCAGCATCACCCTAATACCAATACCCGGTAAAGACAACACAATGAAAGAGAATTACAGGCCAATATCGCTCATGAACATAGATGCCAAAATCCTCAACAAAATCTTAGCAAATCGGATCCAGCAGTACATCAGAAAGATCATACACCATGAACAAGTAGGATTCATCCCAGGGATGCAAGGATGGTACAATATCCGCAAATCAATAAACGTGATACATCACATAAACAAATTGAAAGAAAAAAAACATATGGTCATATCAATTTAGGCAGAAAAAAGTTTGACAATATCCAACACCTATTTTTGATAAAAACTCTCAGCAAGGTGGGAGTAGAAGGATCATACCTCAACATAATAAAAGCCATATATGACAGGTCCACAGCCAACATCATACTCAATGGACAAAAACTAACACCATTTCCCCTAAGAACAGGACAAGACAGGGATGTCCACTCTCACCACTCCTGTTCAACATAGTACTGGAAGTATTAGCTATCGCAATTAGGCAAGAAGAAGAAATAAAAGGCATCCAAAATGGAAAAGAGGAAGTAAAACGCTCCTTATTTGCAGATGACATGATATTATACATACAAAAACCTAGAGACTCCATCAAAAAGCTACTAGACTTAATACATGTATTTGGCAATGTAGCAGGATACAAAATTAACCCCAAGAAATCTGAGGCATTTCTATACACCAATAATGAACTTTCAGAAAGAGAGATTATAAAAACAATCCAATTTACCATTGCACCAAAAAAATTAAGCTACCTAGGAATAAACTTAACTAAAGAGGTAAAAGAAGTCTACTCAGAAAACTACAGGACGTTGAAAAAAGATATAGAGGAATACATAAACAGATGGAAGAACATACCATGTTCATGGATTGGTAGAATCAACATCATTAAAATGTCCATACTACCCAAAGCAATGTATAAATTCAACGCACTTCCCATTAAAATACCAATGGCATACTTCACAGATCTGGACCGAACTCTCCAAAAATTCATCTGGAATAAAAAAATGACCCTGAATAGCTGCAGCGATCCTGACAAAGAACATAGTAGTTGGGATCTCAATACCAGATATCAAGATGTATTCCAAAGCCACTGTTCTCAAAACTGCCTGGTACTGGCACAAGAATAGGCATATAGATCAATGGAATAGAATAGAGAGCCCAGAAATCAGCCTGAACCAATATGCTCAATTAATATTTGACAAGGAGGCAAGAACATTCAATGGAGCCAAGATAGTCTCTTCAATAAATGTTGTTTGGAAAATTGGACATATATATGCAAGAAAATGAAACTAGACCACCAACTTTCACCATACAAAAAAATAAACTCAAAATGGATAAAGGACTTAAATGTACAACAGGAAACCATAAAAATTCTAGAAGAATCTAAAGGCAACAAAATCTCAGACATATGCCGAAATAATTTCTTCACGGATACAACTCCTAGGACACTTGAGACTAAAGAGAAAATGAACAAATGGGACTACATCGAAATTAAAAGCTTCTGCACAGCAAAAGAAACCATCAACAAAACAATGAGAAAACCCACTGTGTGGGAAAACATATTTGCCAATGTCATATCTGATCAGGGCCTAATCTTCAAAATTCATAGGGAACTCATACAACTTAACAAAAGGAAGTTAAACCAATCAAAAAATGGGCAAAGGACCTATATAGACACCTCTAAAAGAGAATATTCAGAAAGCCAAGAGCGTATATGAAAACATGCTCTGAGAGATGCAAATCAAATCAACAATGAGGTATCACCTCACACCTGTCAGACTGGCTATCTTCAACAAATCAACAAACGACAAGTGCTGGAGAGGATGTGGAGAAAAAGGAACACTTGTGCACTGCTGGTGGGAATGCAGACTGGTGCAGCCACTATGGAAGACAGTATGTCGTTTCCTCAAAAAACTGAAAATGGAACTCCCATTTGACCCTGTGAGCCCACTTCTAGGAATATATCCCAAGAAAGCAGAAACACAAATCAGAAAGGATATATGCACCCCTATGGTCATAGCAGTACAATTCCCCATATCTAAGATCTGGAAACAGCCTAAGTGCCCATCAGTAGATGAATGGATTAGAAAACTGTGGTACATCTACACGATGGAATACTATGCTGCTGTAAAAAGGAAGGAGCTCTTACCATTTATAGTGGCATGGATGGAACTGGAGAGCGTTGTGCTAGGTGAAATAGGCCAGTCAATGAGGGAAAGGTACCACATGATCTCACTCATTCATGGATAATAGAGACCATTATAAACTTTTGAACAATAATAGATACAGAGGCAGAGCTGCCTAAAACAGATTGTCAAACTGCACCGCGAAGGCCAGAGAGGGTTGAGGGGCAGGAGGGAGGGGGGTAAAAGATCAACCTAAGGACTTGTATGCATGCATATAAGCATAATCAATGGACATAAGACACTGGGAGATTGGGGAGGCTAGGGTACTGTCAAGGGCATGGGGGAAAAAGAGGACACATATGTAATACCTTTTGAAATTCTTTAAGCAATAAAAAAAGTGATTTCAGAAATTAAAAAAAAATAAAATAAAAAAATAAATCTAGAAAAATTTTTTTCATTTATAATGCTAACAGTGAGACACCCAGGAAAACACACATGGTGTCAAAATAAGCCAAAGGAAAATCATTTGGGCACATATAAAGAGTACCCTAAGTAAAAATTTCTTTATTAACCTAGGGTCGAGAATATGTTTGTACATTTTCAGAAAAAAACTTCAAGACCACGTGGAATGCTGCAACAGAGAGGAATTCTCAGGAATGCTCCAGTCATGAAGACAAGAGGAGAGACAGTTCAGAGATGGAGACGCTGAAGACGCTTTTCCATGCTAGCAGTCAGCAGCTGTGTGTCGCTGCAGATTGCCCAGGACCAAACCAGAGAGGGTCGGACCTGCATTGCCACTATTTTTCCACAATCCAGAACTGAAATATCATTGTTGACATGTACACATAAGGAACTGTTGGACATTGAAATTGGGACTTAAAATAATTTTTGTCCTTGAAATGTTATGCGTAAGTTTTAAAATGTTTTGGGATACGGATAGGCATTGTTATCGTTTTAATAGCCAGAGCTTTGTTCTTGATGTTTAAGTTTTATTTTCATTTTAGTAGCTTAATTAATAAAACAAAAAATGGTGAGATGTGGGAAACTGACATAGGGTTAAGCCTCGGACTGACCTGCTGGCAAAGTCACAAACAAGTCCTAGCATAGAGGGCACAGTCCTCTTTGCATAATTAGGCTTGAACTTATGACACTCCCTAGATGTTATCTGGGAATCTAATGGGCTGAGGAAGTGCAGGAAGTATAACCATGGTGTAAACAAGTGAAACTCACAAGGAATGTGAAACTTTGGTAACCACTACCTTGTTTACCACTCACTATAAAAAGCTTCGTGCTGACAACCCCCACCGCTCTCAACGTGGACGGCGAAGCGTCCTGGGTCCATTCCACTCCCGTGCAGTCAGTGGACCCATCCATGACCAGGAAAGACTTCATCACCCAATGGAGCATCGATTGAGATCAACCCTACCCGCTCAAGCTCAAGCTGCAGCGTGCTGGACCTGCCTGATTCTGGTAACATTGCTCGCGATCACTCCTGTCACCAGAAGCCCCCACAATACTGTGTAATAGACTGAGATGATGCCTGCTTCTTCATGGACATGGCTCCTAAGAGACAAGGACAATTTATAGGATCACATGTTTAGTAGCAGAAGATTTGGCTGCCTGAAGCGGCCATGATGCCAATATTATGTTTCATTGTATTGATATGTTATATTGACCTTTGATTCTTTTGCAGGTTTAAATGTGTGTTGGCTGTCCTGGAAAGGGACTGTGTGGGGTGTCTCCCAAAAGTAAAGGGTCTCTAGCTGCCAAGAGGGCAGGTGCCCAACTGGGCAGGGAAGGGTGCCCATCAGGTTCTGGTCACTGTTGAGAGACAGTTGACAGTTGGCAGCATGTATACCGCTTGCAGGCCTGCGTGACCATGCCCATGTCAGGGGTAGTAAGCTGGAAAAGCCTGTTTAGAATAGAAGGTCTAACGCATGGTGATGCATAGAAAGAAAGTTTAATGCCAACAATTGCAGTTTTGTTATAACTCTGAAAAATCCATGAAAAGGAATTGGCAAGGAAAGTCAGAAAATCTTAGAGTAGATCAGTATGTTTTTCTCCTTATGTAATTCCTCCGAAATCGGGCAATGCTAAATAAGTCATGCCAATACATTTCTTTGCATATATTTAATAAGACCAGGTCCTGATAACGGTTTTATTAACAGAAAACTTTGACTGGAATATCATGTTTTAAAGAGCCCTGTCTGAGCTCTAAAGACTTGAAGCCAGTAAGAATGCCACGAAGGAAGCCTGGTATCCTCGTTGGGAGCCCTGAAGATGGCTGGCACTGGAATATCAAGCCGATCCCCTACGAAAACTGGCAGTTGTTAAGAGTAGAATGGGAGCAGCAAATATGCGTATACATCCCTGCGGAACACCCGCACACTCTGGGCCACAGGAGTGGGAGGGCTACTGATATGAGCCTTAAAGCCTGGAGCGTAGGCTCAGGTGGAGTTGCTACAGGTGAGGGATTCACCTAACTCCGCAGATACTGTAGGCAGGCCTGATGTAAGCTGGATGGCTTAGCTTCCTGACCTATGGAGCACATTAAAATTCAACCATGAGACTGCAGCAAAGGTAGTCAGTTACCATTATTGTTGTGTTTATGCAAACATCAGGAGAGTGGGTAAATTAATCTTGATCTGGCTTTTTGATAGCCATGGAGGAATTTTAAGAAGAAAAATCCTATTACAATAGAGGCTGTTAAAGCTAAAATGGTTTCTTTCCCTTCCACCGAACCATTTGTTAAGCATATAGGGATAGTTCAGTTGATAGTTCTGTGTGCCCAGTACGGGCCTCTAGCAATGGTGGAATAGTAATGCAGTCCCTCTCATGATTGAGCAGTTAGTTCCAAGAAACTGGGGGAATGAAAAGGCGAAGGATATACCCTCCATCTTCCCCGTATCCTCAATGTTGAGGCAGCCGCCATGTGCTCAGGATAGTACCAGCTTCCTGTATCCCAGGACACTGCTGGCCACGCCCAGAAACTTTTTAAACTAACAAATGACAATCAGGGTACGTGCGTGCCTTAGAGATGACCACATCCTGTGTAATAAGACCCAACTTGCACCTATCCAATCGGCAGGGCCCACAATCATCTCCGCTCCCCTAACTCCACCCCCCTATTAAAACCCCATTTTTTCCCACAGGCGTTCTCTCTCTTCTCGCCTTTGTGAGGATAGGAGCCAGACATGGGTCTGTGATAATAAAGGACTCTTTGCTTTTGCATTGGACATGGCTGGCTCCCTGGTGAGGTCTGTTGGGGATTTAAAATCCGGGCATAACAATAACCAAGAGGGTGGCAATGGTAAATTTGGACTTTAAGCTGAATGAAGACAAGAGGGAGAAAGATAGAATGAATCAGATAATTGTATTTTACTACAGGAAGGGGAAAACCTCCAGTAAGCAAGCCAACAAATGCAGAAGAAGAAGTGGTGGAGTGTTCATCTACCACAGGTGATACACAGGTTCTCCGAGGGGAATACACGTTATAATGTGAATCCCTCTATAAACAATGCTTCAGAAAAGGGCATTATGAGAAGAAGAATATATTAATGGTCTCCTTGAATAAATACCAGCAAGGGTATAAAGGAGATATGTTTGTATTTTTGTGTGTTTTCAAATGATCGGGAGGGATGTAAGGAGGGGGCAGGACTGTGAGAAGGGAGTAATGTAGAATTCTTTAATTGGGGCATCAGACAAGCCAGTCCATACTGAGCCAGAAACGTTCAATAAGGACAAGGAGAAGACTGATTGGGAATTTTATCCTCACCATTTTCTAATACTGACAAGGAAGAAAGGAACCTGATGTTTAAGTTAGGTTTGGATTAGGGGGAGGAGGGTATGGATGGTTGTGGTCGCTGTCATGAGAAACAAAGTGTTGTGTTTGTGCTGGCAGTGTATAGTAATGAATTTTATTTCCTTTTTACATGGTAGACTATTTAATATTGTTAAACTATTTACAGGATTGTCAGCTCAAGATGTGAAGTGTATGCCACAACTGGTACAGTTTTTCCTTAAACAACTTGGTCTAGAACAGCATTGCTAGATATTGGAGTTACTAGAGAAGTGAGGTTTCACTCTGTTTCACTGGAGATTACTTCATGTTACATTTCCCCATACCAAAGTGACATATTAGTAATAAAGGAAATTATGTATGGTGCACATGGGCTTGATCTTCACGATTTTTCTGTAAATCTGGAACTATTCTAAAATAAAACATCCATAAAACAACACTCAAAATACTAGGAAATGGTAATATCCGAACATAGTGGAACACACCACTGAAAGGTCAGGGTTGTATGGCAAGAGGCTTCGAGTAGACACTACCTACCTGCCATATGCTGGACTATAATGGTACTAGAGTAAATGAGAGAGAGAGAGAGAGGTCAGTTTGGGAAAATTTTAGGAGGTAAAAGGAAGGTCTCTTTTCTATAACCAGATCGTCTGAGACTTCTGCATCGACTCCCACCCCCACCCCCCTTCTTGGATGGTCTAGCTGAGGCTTTGTGATGTCAAGCCACACCATGGCAACCACTGCTTTTGGCAACAAGAGCTGATGTGATTGGCTCCACTTTGACATAGAGAGTATATAATAGGCCAGGACCCTCTGAGTAGTGTCTGTTGCCTCAAGATAGCCAAACTTAGTAAGAAGATACTGTAGACTTTTGGAGATAAGGAAGAAGACTACAAACACAAGGATGGATGAAGAAACTGCAAGTCCTAAAATGAATTAGAAGTCAGTGTCTCAACTGGATGATGAAGAAGTGGATAAGGTCAGAATACCTTATTCAAATACTCCCCCTTCCCCTTTAATTTCTAACCCAAGATTCTGGCCTTGTCCTTTTTGGCCCAAAAAACTTCCTTGTTCAATCCATTGCCATTCAATTACAAGCCCATTTCCAAATCATTCTCCAATTTCTTCCCCAAAACCAATGTCTTTCTGTGCTTAACTTGTTTCCAAAGTACATATGTTATGCCCAGATTTCAAGACCTGAGTCCAGTGCAAAAACATATAGTCTTTTATTCAAGCCCGGGACTTGGTCCCCCTCCTTCCTCTATTACTGGATGCAAGAGAGAGCCCCGAGTCCCAAGGGAAAAAAGTATTAATAGGGCTTGAGGTCAGGGTTTGGGGGCACACTCTGACCACTGATTTGGCCGATTCCGGTTGTTTTTTTGAGGGCGGGGGGCTAGTGATGCAAGGGCAGGGTGCAGCTAGGGTCTTTTTACACAAACACAGGGGGGTGGCTAGCATACCCTTGGCTTTGGGGTAGTTTCCACCCCTTTCCCATTGGCTGAGATAAGGGCAGGCTGAGTAACTGATACATTCTGCGGCTTTTTCTTGGTAGAGGGTATAAGGACACAGCTATCAGTACTGTTCTGTCCTTTCATTCACCCCTTGTCTTGGAACTTCCGGCTCAATCATGAGACGGACTGAACTATCAACTGAACTACTTTTATACACTTCTTGACAAATTGGACTAGTCTGTGAATAATGCAAGGGCCGTAAGTCAACAAGAGCAGGAGGATTACAAGGGGTCTGCGGAGGTCCACTGTCTTCTTGAGGGTGATCTGCAGCGGGTGTGTCTGGTCAGAGGTCACCTTCCAGTCAGACTCCCTGCTGTCTGCCTCAGACCTTCCATTCTAAATAGGCCTTTCCCTGATCTCTACAGCCGAGGTTTGTACCACTCCTGACACGGGCATGGTCATTCAGGCCTGCAAGACAGTACACAGGCTGCAATCTGTTAGGTGATTCTCAATAGAGACCAAAACCTGATGGGTATTCTTCTTTTTCCAGTTGGGCATCTGCCCTCTTGGCAGCCAGACACCCTTTACCTTTGGGGTTCATCCTATATAGTCCCCTTCCAGGACAGCTAACAGATAAGTATAACAGTGTCCTTCAGTGTGGTTTAAATGTAGCTGTATCGGTGGACCGGTGATGGTCTGCAGTCCTTGGTAGTCTTTGGGAATAACTGGCAAGTATCTAGTCTGCCACACTGAAGGACACTGTTATAGCAGATTTTCTTTCCGTCCTGCAGAGCTGTTCACCAAAGAGATAAGAAAACCATGAATAACAAGTTCTCTGAAATTTGCTACTTTGTTAATTTGCTAAGCAAAAAATTAACTTGAAAAGACATCTCTCTTGCTCTTTTATAAGCAATCTCAGAACTAAGAAATCTTGGAAATACAGCGATTTACAACCCAGGTAAGAGCAACTTATAGACAGAAATTGATATTAACTAAGTGGGCTGATTCTTTCAGTAATGGCAAGCAGAAGACTCTGAGATCTGCTAGAGATTCTTGCAGCCCATCGCGGGTCCAGTCCAAATGTTCAGCCAGATGAATTAAAAGAAATGCAAAATAAATCAAAGTAGCTTCCACTTCACACAGACTAGTAATGAGCAGCCAAAATAGACAAACACTTGTATTCACACTCTCTCGGTAGACTAGCCCAGACTGGAGCTGAGCAGATAAACAAAGCAATGCCCCACTCCCCAGATGAGCATGGGGGCACTCCTGGCACCCATGTCCCAGAACAGAATTCTCCACCAACCTTTTGGTGAGAACCTACCGGAGGAGTTAAGACTGCTTCCAGTCCCCCCTCTCGCTAGCACATTGGCTAGTCCCACACAAACAAACAGCTGTTCACTCATGCTTTCTCATTGTGTCGGCATTCATTCCAATTCCACAATCTCTATTGTACCCCTTTACAAATTTTTTTAACAGGTTTACTTTGTCCCGACCTCATGATGTTCGGTGACGAGAGACAGACAAGGGAGGGGGTGACCTGTTTTCACAGATCTTTACTCAGATTCCCACATGAACGAAGTCATGGAGTCAAACAAAGGAGAAGAGAAGGCAGGACCCACTCCCTCCACACTCGCATACTTTAAACAAACATTCATAAGCAAAGGCATTTAGCTACCACAACCCACAATTTTTCCAATTCAATCTGAACCTTGAACTTTTAGCAAATATTCAGCATTTCTCAATCAGTAACATTTTTAAGAATAAACATCAAAATGCAAGACATGTTTTTTATCATTTGAATTCAGTAAGCTTCAAGGTCCCAAGTTCCAAGCAGTTCTGGAAAACCACACCTGAGGCTGGCAAGCAGGTTTGGCCCAGCCCTTCATTTTAAAACGACCATAATGCTTAAAGTAGTAGTTTGAGTCTGTCCCATAACGTCCGTCCAGTAAGTCCACAGAAAACAGAAAAAAAAAAAATACAAGCACAGACAAATACAGTCTTCCAACTCTATGGAAGCAAAACCAAAACAACCTTCCTACTCCGCGAAAGCACAACTACAGATCAGCTTAGACGATGGCCATGCACCACTCCTCTCAAACTGAGGGGTTTCTCAGGCCCACCAGATGGAAAGTCGGGACGTCCCCCAACTCCTCCCACCCGTGGGCCCGCAGTGCATCCCCCTAGTCCGTTATCAGCATTACAGAGTTCATAAGTGAGCTCACACTGGACAGAACACACAGAAAAAAACTGACAACACACAGACAGTTACCGCGGTTTGTCAGACCCTACAAATTGGGGTCTCTTTGAGTCTCAGGGGTTCCAGATGAGCCCCCAATGTTCGGCTCAGATTTCAAGATCCCTCAAGACAGAACACTAGGGAGCCGAGTCCTATGCAAAGGCATAAAGTCTTTTATTCAAGCCCGGAACTTGGTACCCCCCCCCCCACTGCCAACATTACTGGATGCAAGAGAGAGCCCCGAGTCCCAAGGGAAAAAAGAATTTATAGGGCTTGTGGTCGGAGGGTGGGGGCACACTCTGATCACTGATTTGGCCGATTCCAGTTGGTTGAGTGGTGGCAGCGGGCTAGTGAAGCAAGGGCAGGGTACAGCTAGGGTCCTTCTTAAACAAAGTCAGGGGGTTGGTTAGCATATTCTTGGCCTTGGGTTAGTTTCCCCCGCAATTCCATTTGCTGAGATAAGGGTAGACTGAGTAACTGATACATGCTGAAGCTTTTTCTTGGAAGAGGGGATAAGGACACAGCTATCAGTCCTGCTCTATCCTTTCACAAAACCAAGATAGTTGTGATGGTAAAAGTGGATTTTAAGCTGAATTAAGACAAGAGTGAGAAAGACGGAAAGAATCAGATAATTGTATTTTACTACAGGAAGGGGAAAACCTCCAGTAAGCAAGCCAACAAATGCAGAAGAAGAAGTGCTGTAGTGTCCATCTACCAGAGTTGATACCCAGGGTCTCCCAGAGGAACACACTTAACAATGTGTATTCCTCTATTAAAAAAGCTTCAGAAATGGGCATTATGAAAAGATGAAAACATTAATGGTCTCCGTGAATAAATACCAGGAAGGGAATAAAGGTAATGTGTTTGTATTTTTGCGAGTTTTCAGATGATAGGGAGGGATCTAAGGAAGAAGAAGTCATGTGAGAAGAAAGAAATGTAGAATACTTTAATTGGGGCACCAGATAAGTCATTCCATAGTGAGCCAGACACTTAGAATAAGGACAAGGAGAAGACTGATTGGGGATTTTTCTCCTCAACACTTTCTCATACTGGCAAGGAAGAAAGAAGCTGATGTTTAATTTAGGTTTGGATTGGGGGGTGGGATGGATGGTGGTGGTTGCAGTCATGAGGAGCAGGGTGTTCTGTTAGTGCTGGCAGTGTATAAGAATGAATTTGATTTCCTTTTTACATGGTAGACTATTGAATATTGTGAAACTATTGAAAGTATGGTCATCTCAAGACCTGAATATTTATGCCTCAACTGGTCCAGTTTTTCCTTTAACAACTTGGTTTAGAACAGCATTGCTGGATACTGGACATACTAGTGAAGTGAGGTTTCACTCTAACTCTTTCACCGATGATTCACTTCATGTTACATTTGCCCCATTCCAAAGTGAGTAAATAGTTATAAGGGAAGTTGGGTATGGGGTACATGGGTATTATCTTCACAATTTTTCTTTAAATCTGGAACTCTTCTAAAATAAAACATCCATTAAAACAACACTCAAAATCCTAGAAATTGGTAGCAACTGAACATAGTGGAATGGACCTCTGAAATGATGGGGGAGTATGGGAATTGTCTTAGAGGAAACACAACCTCCCTGCCATATGCTGGACTGTAATGATACTAGAGGAAATGAAGAGAGAGAGCGGGGACAGTTAAGGAAAAATTTTAGGAGTTTAGAGGAAGGTCTCTGTTCCATAACCAGAGTGTCTGAGATTTCTGCATGCTCTGCCACCCCCGCCCCTCCTGGATGGTGAAGCTGAGGCTTTGTGATGTCAAGCCACACCATGGCAACAACTGATTTTGGGCAACCAGAGCTAAAGTGAGTGGCTCCTCATTAACCTAAAGAGTATATATGGAGGCCAGGAACCTTTGAGTAGTGTCTGTTGCCTCAAGATAGCCAAACTTACTAAGAAGATATTGTAGACCAGTTGTGATAAGGAATAAGACTCCAATCACAAGGATGGATGAAAAAACTGCAAGTCCTCAAGTGAATTACAAGTCAGTTTCTCAACTGGATGTGGAAGAAGTGGATAAAGTCAGAAGACCTTATTCAAATGCTGCCCCTTCCCGAGTAATTCTGCACCCAAGAATCTGGTCTTGTGCTTTTTGACCACAGGCAGTTCCTCATTCAATCCATTGTCATTCAATTAAAAACACATTTCCAAATCATTTTCCAATTTCCTCCCCAAAACCAATGTCTTTCTGTGTTTAACTTTTTTCCAACCTTCATAACCAATATAGTGGCTATGGTAAATTTGGACTTTAAGCTGAATGAAGACAAGAGGGAGAATTACAGAAAGAATCAGATAATTGTATTTTACTACAGGAAGGGGAAAAACTCCAGTTAGCAAGCAAACGAATGCAGAAGAAGAAGTGCTGGAGTGTTCATCTACCACAGGTGATACTCAGGTTCTCCCAGGGGAACACACTTAATAATGTGTATCCCTCTATCAACAATGCTTCAGAAATGCGAATTATGAGAAGATGAAAACATTAATGGTCTCCATAAATAAATACCTGCAAGGGTATAAAGAGAATATGTTTGTATTTTTCTGGGTTTTCAGATAATGGGGAGGGAGCTAAGGAGTGGGAAGTCATGTGAGAAGGGATTAATGAAGAATTCTTTAATTGGGGCACCAGACAAGCCATTCCATACTGAGCCAGACACTTAGAATAGGGACAAGGAGAAGACTGAAGGGGGATTTTTTCCTCAACACTTTCTCATCCTGGCAAGGATGAAACGAAGCTGACGTCTAATTTAGGTTTAGAATGGGTGGGTGGGATGGATGGTCGTGGTCGCAGTCATGAAGAACAGGGTGTTGTGTTAGTGCTGGCAGCGTAAAATAATGAATTTGATTTCCTTTTTACATGGTAGACTACTGAATATTGTTAAACTAATAAAAGGATGGTCAGCACAAGATCTAAAGTGTTATGCATCTACTGGTCCAGTTTTTCCTTTAACAACTTGGTCTAGAACAGCATTGCTGGATATTGGACATACTAGAGAAGTGAGGTTTCACTCTAACTGTTCACTGATAATTCACTTCATTTTACATTTCCCCCTTAGCCAAGTAAGATATTAGTAATAAGGGAAATTGGGTATGGTGTACATAGATATTATCTTCACAATTGTTCTGTAAATCTGGAACTATTCTAAAATAAAATATCCATTAAAAGAACACTCAAAATATTAGGAAATGGTAGCAACTGCACATATTGGAAAGTACCACTGAAATTATGGGGGAGTATGGCAATTGTCTTAGAGGAAACACCACCTCCCTGCCATATGCTGGACTACAATGGACCTAGAGGAAATGAGAGGGAGAGAGAGGACAGTTAGGGAAAAATTAAAGGAGTAAGATGAAGGTCTCTGTTCTATAACCAGAGTGTGTGAGATTTCTGCATCCTCTACCACCCCCGCCCCTCCTGGTTGGTCAATCTCAGGCTTTGTGATGTCAAGCCACACCATGGCAACCACTTATTTTGGGCAGTCAGAGCTGAAGTGAAGGCTCCTCATTAATCTAAAAAGTATATATAGAGGCCAGGACAATTTGAGTAGTGTCTGTTGCCTCGAGATAGCGAAACTTAATAAGAAAATAGTGTAGACTATTAGAGATAAGGAATAAGACTCCAAACACAATCATGGATGAAGAAACTTTAAGTCCAAAAATGAATTTATGTTTGTATTGAGGGGGTGGGATGGATGTTCGTGGTATCAGTCATGAGGAACAGGGTGTTGTGTTAGGGCTCACAATTTATAATAACGATTTTATTCCTTTTTACATGGCTGACTATTGAATATTGTTAAACTATTGAAATGATCGTCAGCTCAAGTTGTGAAGTTTTATGCCACAACAGGTAGAGTTTTTCCTTCAACAGCATGGTCTAGAAGAGCATTGTTGGATAGTGGATATACTAGAGAACTGAGGTTTGACTCTGTTTCATTGATGAGGAGGGATCTATGGAGGGGGCAGGCATGTGAGAATGGAGTAATGTAGATTTATTTAGTAGGGGCACCCAACATGCCATTCCATACTGAGCCAGACCCTTAACATAAAGACAAGGAGATGTCTGAATGGGGATTTTTTCTCAGCACTTTCTCATGCGGTCAAGGAAAAAAGAAGCCGATGCTTAATTTAGGTTTGGATTGGGGGTTAGGATGGATGGTGGTGGTCGCAGTCATGAGGAACAGGGTGTTGTGTTAGTGCTGGCAGTATGTAATATTGAATTTGTTTTCTTTTTTACATAGTAGACTATTGAATATTGTTAAACTATTGAATGGATGGTCAGCTCAAGATGTGAAGTTTTATGCCACAGCCTGTCCAGTTTTTCTTTAACAACTTGGTCTAGAACAGCACTGCTGGATAATGGAGATACTAGAGAAGTGAAGTTTCAATCTGTTTCACTGATGATTCACTTCATGTTACATTTGCCCCATACATAAGTAAGATATCAGTAATAAGAAAATTAGGTAGGGTGTACATGGTTATTAACTTGACAATTTTTCTGTAATTCTAGAACTATTCAAAAAAAAAACATCCATTAAAACAACACTCAAAATCCTAGGAAATGGTAGCAACTGAACATAGCGGAAAGGACCACTGAAATGACAGGGGAGTATGGGAATTGTCTTAGAGGAAACACCACCTCCCTGCCATATGCTGGACTATAATGAAACTAGAGGAAATGAGATAACGAGGACAGTTTGGGAAAAATTTTAGGAGTTAAGAGGAATGTCTCTGTTCTATAACCAGAGTGTCTGAGATTTCTGCATCCTTTGCCACCCCCGCCCCTCCTGTATGGTCAAACTGAGGCTTTGAGATGTCAGACCACACCATGACAACCACTGATTTTGGGCAGCCAGGGCAGAAGTGAGTGGCTCCTCAAGAACCTAAAAAGTATATATAGAGGTCAGGACCTTTTGAGTAGTGTCTGTTGCCTCAAGATAGCGAAACTTAATAAGACGATAGTCTAGACTAGTAGAGAAAAGGAATAAGACTCCAAACACAAGGATGGATGAAGAAACTGTAAGTCCAAAAGTCAATTTATGTTTGTATTGGCGGGGCTGGTATGGATGGTCCTGGTGGCATTCATGAGGAACAGGGTGTTTTGTTAGTGCTGGAAGCGTATAATAAAGAAAATGATTTCCTTTTTACATGGCAGACAATTGAATATTGTTAAACTATTGACAGGATGGTCAGTTCAAGATCTGAAGTTTTATGACGCAAATTGTCTAGGGTTTCCTTTAACAACTTGGTCTAGAACAGCATTGCTGAATATTGGAGATACTAGAGAAGTGATGTTTCACTCTATTTCACTGATGATTCACTTCATGTTACATTTGCCCCATACATAAGTAACATATTAATAAAAAGGGAAATTGGGCATGGTGTACCTCGTAGTTATCTAAAAAATTTTTCTGTATATGTGAAACTATTCTAAAATAAAACATCCATTAAAACAACACTCAAAATCCTAGGAAACCTTAATATCTGAACTTAGTGGAATGGACCACTGAAATGTGGGGGGAGTATGGCAATTGTCTTAGAGGAAACACCACCTCCCTGCCATATCCTGGTCTATAATGGAACTAGAGGAAATGAGAGAGAGAGAGAGGTCAGTTTGGGAACATGTTTAGGAGTTAAGAGGAAGGTCTCTGTTCTATAAGAAGAGTGTCTGAGATTTCTGCATCCTTTGCCACCCCCGCCCCTCCAGGATGGTTAAGCTGAGTCTTTGTGATGTCAAGCCACACCATGGCAACCACTGATTTTGGGCTACCTAAGCTGAAGTGAGTGGCTCCTCATTAACCTAAAGAGTATATATATTCCAGATGAATTTTTGGAGACTTCTAGATCTCTGAAGCATGCCGTTGGAATTTTAATGGGAAGTGCGTTGAATTTATAGATTGCTTTGAGTAGTATGGACATTTTAATGATGTTGATTCTAGCAATCCATGAACACAGTATGTTCTTCCATCTGTTTATGTCTTCCTCTATATCTTTTTTTAACGTCCTGTAGTTTTCTGAGTAGAGGTCTTTTACCTCTTTAGTTAAATTTATTTCTAGGTAGCTTAGTTTTTTTGGTGCAATGTTAAACGGGATTGTTTTTATAATCTCTCTTTCTGAAAGTTCACTATTGGTGTATAGAAATGCCTCAGATTTCTTGGGGTTAATTTTGTGTCCTGCCACATTGCCAAATTCATGTACTAAGTCTAGTAGCTTTTTGATGGAGTCTCTAGGGTTTTGTATGTATAATATCATGTCATCTGCAAATAAGGACATTTTTACTTCCTCTTTTACAATTTGGGTGCCTTTAATTTCTTCTTCTTGCCTAATTGCAATGGCTAACACTTCCAGTACTATGTTGAACAGGAGTGGTGAGAGGGGGCATCCCTGTCTTGTTCCTGTTCTTAGGGGAAATGGTGTTTGTTTTTGTCCATTGAGTATGATGTTGGCTGTGGGCCTGTCATATATGGCTTTTATTATGTTGATTTATGATCCTTCTACTCCCACCTTACTAAGAGTTTTTATCAAAAATGGGTGTTGAATTTTGTCATATGCTTTTTCTGCATCAATTGATATGACCATGTGGTTTTTTTCTTTCAGTTTATTTATGTGATGTATCACGTTTATTGATTTGGGGATGTTGTACCATCCTTGCATCCCTGGGTTAAATCCTACTTGGTCATGGTGTAAGATCTTTCAGATGTACTGCTGGATCCGATTTGCTAAGATTTTGTTGAGGATTTTGGCATCTATGTTCATGACGGATATTGGCCCATAATTCTGTTTCATTGTGTTTTCTTTACCTGGTTTTGTTATTAGGGTGATGCTGGCTTCATAGAATGACCTTGGAAGTGTTCCTTCCTCTTGAATTTTTTGTAGTAGTCTGAGGAGGATAGGTTTTAGTTCTTCTTTGAATGTTTGGTCAAACTCCCCTTTGAAGCCGTCTGGTCCTGGGCTCTTGTTTGATGGAAGCTTTTTGATGACTGCTTCAATTTCTTCCATAGTTATTGGCTTGTTGAGATTTTTAGATTCTTCCTGATTGAGTTTGTAATGTTGTATTTTTCTAGGAATTTGTCCATTTCCTCCAGGTTGTCTAGTTTGTTGGAGTAGAGCTGTCCATAGTATTTTTTAACAATCATTTGTATTTCTATGGTGTCCGTTGTTATTTCGCCTCTATCGTTTCTGATTTTGTTTATTTGGGGCCACTCTTTGCTTCTTGGTGAGTCTGGCTAGAGGTTTGTCAATCTTGTTTATCCTTTCAAAGAACCAGCTCTTGGTTTCATTGATTTTCGGTATTGTTTTTTTGGTCTCTATGTCATTTATTTCTCCTCTAATCTTTATTATCTCCGTCCTTCTGCTCACTCTGAGGTTTACTTGTTGCTCTCTTTCTAATTCTTTGAGTTGTAGATTTAGGTGATTTCTGCCATTTTTTCTTCTTTTTTGAGATCAGCCTGTAGAGCTCTAAACTTCCCTCTCAGGACTGCTTTAATTGTGTCCCATAGGTTTTGGATTGTTGTGTTTTCATTGTCATTAGTTTCCAGGACGTTTTTAATTTCTTCTTTGATCTCATTGGTAACCCAATCAATATTTCATAGCATGCTCTTCAGCTTCCAGGTGTTTGAGTATTTTTTGTTGTTTTTATTGTTGTTTATTTCTAATAATATGCCATCGTGGGATGCGAAGATGCTTTTTATGATTTCAATCTTCATGAATTTGGGGATACTTTGCTTGTGACCCAATATATGGTCTATTTTTACATATGTCTTATTAGCACCTGAGTAGAATGTATATTCCCTGTCTTTGGGGTGAAGTGTTCTGAAGATGTCTATTAAGTCCATCTGATCTAGTGAGTCATTTAGGATTGCTGTATCTTTGCTGATTGTTTGTCCAGACGGCTTATCCAGTGTTGTCAGTGGTGTATTAAAGTCCCCTACTATGATTGTATTGTTGTCGATCACTCCTTTGACATCTTCCAGGAAATTTTTTTATGAATTTGTGTGCTCCTGCATTGGATGCATATATGTTTACCAGGGTTATATCTTCTTGTTGTATTGATCCCTTTAGTATTATGAAGTGACCTTCCTTATCTCTTGTTATGGCCTTCACTTTGAGGTCTATTTTGTCCGATATAAGTATTGTTACCCCAGCTTTCTTTTCCTTTCCATTTGCCTGAAAGATATTTTTCCATCCCGTCACTTTCAGTCTGTGTGAGTCCCTTCTAATGAGGTGGGTTTCTTGTAGACAGCAGATGTATGTGTCATTTTTTTTTTATCCATTCAGCCATTCGATGTCTTCTGGTTGGAGCATTTAGTCCGATTACGTTTAAAGTTATTATTGAAAGGTACTTGTTTGTAGCCATTTCTTTTTGTTTGTGTGGCTGTTTTCTTTCTGAGCTTTTTATTTCTTCTTTTTATACCAGTCCCTTTAGCATTCCTTGCATTGCTGGTTTGGTGGTGATAAACTCCCTTAGCCTTTTTTTGTCTGTGAAGCTTCTTATTTCCCCTTCAAGTTTGAATGATAGCCTTGCTGGATAGAGTACTCTTGGATCCAGTCCTTTGCTTTGCATCACTTTGTAAATTTCCGTCCATTCTTTTCTTGCCTGATGTGTTTCTGTTGAGAAATCATTAGATAAACTATTGGAGGTCCCTTGTATGTCACTATCTGTCTCTCTCTTGCAGCCTGTAAGATTCTCTCTTTGTCCTGAACATTTGCCATGGTAATTATGATGTGTCATGGTGTGGGTCTTTTCGTGTTCACCTTGTTTGGGACTCTCTTGGCTTGTGTGACTTTTTTCTTCCCCACCTCAGGGAAGTTTTCTGATATTATTTCTTCGAATAGATTTTCTAATCTTTGTTCCTCTATCTGTTGTTCTAGCACCCCTATTATTCGTATGTTGTTTCGTTTCATGTTGTCCCAAAGCTCCCTTAGGCCCTCCTACTGTCTTTTATATTTTTTCTCCAATTGCACTACATTTTGATTGTGGTTTTCTTCCTTGTCTTCTAACTCAATTATTCGGTCCTCTGCTTCTCCTAGTCTACTGTTGATACTTTCAATGGTGTTTTTTATTGCAGCTATATCACTCTTAATTTCTTCTTGCGTCTTACTTAAGTTGTTGATTTTTTCATCTGTTTCTTCTAGCTTCTTCCATATGTTATTGATTTTTTCATCTGTTTCTTCATGCTTCTTGCATAGGTAGTTGACTTTTTCATATGTTTCTTCTTGCTTCTTGCAGAAGTTGTTGATTTTTTCCTCCATCCGGTTTATGCACTCTGGGACCCTTATTCTGAATTCTTTTTCTGTCATGTTGCATGCCTCTGTATTACTTAGCTTCTTTTCTGGAGAGTCCTTTCTCTTTCCTTTGGGGGTTTCTTTGTCTACCCATGTTTGATCTTACTGACAAATCTAGACGTTGAGTCGTTCAGTGGCTGCTCCCTGGTTTGCAGTGACTCCTTGGTCGTTGGTTGCTCTTTGGGCGCTTGCGGTAGCAGCTGGTCTTCAGTTGGCAGCAGCTCCTCTGGTGGGTGCTGTTAACAGCTGTGGTGACTCTTCTGGCTGTTGGGGGGAGTTTTCACTGATGGGGAGGGATATAAGGAGGGAGCAGTCATCTGAGAAGGGAGTAATGTAGATTTCTTTATTTGGGGCAACAGACAAGCCATTCCATACTGAGCCACACACTTAGACAAGGAGAAGTCTGAATGGGAATTTTCTCTCACCATTTTCTCATACTGGCAAAGAAAAAAGAAGCAGATGATTAATTTAGGTTTCGATGGGGGGGGGGTGGGATGGATGGTGGTGGTCACAGTCATGAGAAACAGGGTGTTGTGTCAGTGCTGGCAGTATATAATAATGAATTTGGTTTCCGTTTTACATGGTAGACTATGGACTATTGTTAAACTATTGAAAGGATGATCAGCTCAAGATCTGAAGATTTATGCCGGAACTGGTCCAGTTTTTCCTTTAACAACTTGGTCTAGAACAACATTGCTGGATATTGGAGATACTAGAGAAGTGAAGTTTCACTCTGTTTCACTGTTGATTCACTTCTTGTTAAATTTGCCCCATACATAAGTATGATATTAGTAATAAGGGAAACTAGGTATGGTGTTCATGGTTATTATCTTCACAATTTTCCTGTAAATATGGAACTATTCTAAAATAAAAGATCCATTAAAACAGCTCTCAAGGATGGTACAATATCCGCAAATCAATAAGTGTGATACATCACATAAACAAATTGAAAGAAAAAAACCACATGGTCATATCAATTGATGCAGAAAAGCATTTGACAAAATTCAACACCCATTTTTGATAAAAACTCTCAGTAAGGTGGGAGTAGAAGGATCATACCTCAACATAATAAAAGCCATATATGACAGGCCCACAGCCAGCATCATACTTATTGGACAAAAACTAACACCATTTCCCCTAAGAACAGGACAAGACAGGGATGTCCACTCTCACCACTCCTGTTCAACATAGTACTGGAAGTATTAGCTATCGCAATTAGGCAAGAAGAAGAAATAAAAGGTATCCAAAATGGAAAAGAGGAAGTAAAACGCTCCTTATTTGCAGATGACATGATATGCCCAAGAAATCTGAGGCATTTCTATACACCAATAATGAACTTTCAGAAAGAGAGATTATAAAAACAATCCAATTTACCATTGCACCAAAAAAATTAAGCTACCTAGGAATAAACTTAAATAAAGAGGTAAAAGACCTCTACTCAGAAAATTACAGGACGTTGAAAAGAGATTTAGAGGAATACATAAACAGATGGAAGAACATACCATGTTCATGTATTGGTAGAATCAACATCATTAAAATATCCATACTACCCAAAGCAATCTATAAATTCAACGCACTTCTCATTAAAATACCAACGGCATGCTTCACAGATCTAGACCGAACTCTCCAAAAATTCATCTGGAATAAAAAAATGACCCTGAATAGCTGCAGCGATCCTGAAAAAGAACATAGTAGGTGGGATCTCAATACCAGATATCAAGATGTATTACAAAGCCACTGTTCTCAAAACTGCCTGGTACTGGAACAAGAACAGGCATATAGATCAATGGAATAGAATAGAGAGCCCAGAAATCAGCCTGAACCAATACGCTCAATTAATATTTGATAAGGAGGCAAGAACATTCAATGGAGCCAAGATAGTCTCTTCAATAAATGTTGTTTGGAAAATTGGACATATATATGCAAGAAAATGAAACTAGACCACCAACTTTCACCATACAAAAAAATATCCCGAAATAATTTCTTCACTGATACAGCTCCTAGGACACTTGAGACTAAAGGGAAAATGAACAAATGGGACTACATCAAAATAAAAAGCTTCTGCACAGCAAAAGAAACCATCAACAAAACAATGAGAAAACCCACTGTGTGGGAAAACATATTTGCCAATGTCATATCTGATAAGGACCTAATCTCCAGAATTTATAGGGAACTCATACAACTTAACAAAAGGAAGTTAAACAATCCAATCAAAAAATGGGCAAAGGACCTAGATAGACACCTCTCAAAAGAGGATATTCAGAAAGCCAAGAGCGTATATGAAAACATGCTCAAAGTCCCTAATCATCTGAGAGATGCAAATCAAATCAACAATGAGGTACCATCTCACACCTGTCAGGCTGGCTATCATCAACAAATCAACAAACAAAAAGTGCTGGAGAGGATGTGGAGAAAAAGGAACACTTGTGCACTGCTGGTGCGAATGCAGACTGGTGCAGCCACTATGGAAGACAGTATGGAGTTTCCTCAAAAAACTACAAATGGAACTCCCTTTTGACCCTGTGATCCCACTTCTAGGAATATATCCCAAGAAACCAGAAACACAAATCAGAAAGGATATATGCACCCCTATGGTCACAGCAGCATAATTCACCATAGCTAAGATCTGGAAACAGCCTATGTGCCCATCAGTACATGAATGGATTAGAAAACTGTGCTACATCTACACGATGGAATACTATGCTGCTGTAAAAAGGAAGGAGCTCTTACCGTTTACAGTGGCATGGATGGAACTGGAGAGCGTTTTGCTAGGTGAAATAGGCCAGTCAATGAGGGAAAGGTACCACATGATCTCACTCATTCATGGATTTTAGAGACCATTATAAACTTTTGAACAATAATAGATACAGAGGCAGAGCTGCCTCAAACAGATTGTCAAACTGCAGCGGGAAGGCCGGGGAGGGTTGGGGGGCAGGAGGGAGGGGGGTAAAAGATCAACCTAAGGACTTGTATGCATGCATATAAGCATAATCAATGGACATAAGACACTGGGAGATTGGGGAGGCTAGGGTACTGTCAAGGGCATGGGGGAAAAAGAGGACACATATGTAATACCTTTTGAAATACTTTAAGCAATAAAAAAAGTGATTTCAGAAATTAAAAAAAAATAAAATAAAAAAATAAATCTAGAAAAATTTTTTTCATTTATAATGCTAACAGTGAGACACCCAGGAAAACACACATGGTGTCAAAATAAGCCAAAGGAAAATCATTTGGGCACATATAAAAAGTACCCTAAGTAAAAATTTCTTTATTAACCTAGGGTCGAGAATATGTTTGTACATTTTCAGAAAACAACTTCAAGACCACGTGGAATGCTGCAACAGAGAGGAATTCTCAGGAATGCTCCAGTCATGAAGACAAGAGGAGAGACAGTTCAGAGATGGAGACGCTGAAGACGCTTTTCCATGCTAGCAGTCAGCAGCTGTGTGTCGCTGCAGATTGCCCAGGACCAAACCAGAGAGGGTCGGACCTGCATTGCCACCATTTTTCCACAATCCAGAACTGAAATATCATTGTTGACATGTACACATAAGGAACTGTTGGACATTGAAATTGGGACTTAAAACAATTTTTGTCCTTGAAATGTTATGCGTAAGTTTTAAAATGTTTTGGTTACGGATAGGCATTGTTATCGTTTTGATAGCCAGAGCTTTGTTCTTGATGTTTAAGTTTTATTTTCATTATAGTAGCTTAATTAATAAAACAAAAAATGGTGAGATGTGGGAAACTGACATAGGGTTAAGCCTCGGACTGACCTGCTGGCAAAGTCACAAACAAGTCCTAGCTTAGAGGGCACAGTCCTCTTAGCATAATTAGGCTTGACCTTATGACACTCCCTAGATGTTATCTGGGAATCTAATGGGCTGAGGAAGTGTAATTACCATTGTGTAAACGAGTGAAACTCACAAGGAAAGTGAAACTTTGGTAACCACTACCTTGTTTACCACTCATTATAAAAAGCTTCGTGCTGACAACCCCCACAGCTCTCAAGGCAGCGTGCTTGTCCTGCCTGATTCTGGTAACATTGCTCGCGATCACTCCTGTCACCAGAAGCCCCCACAATACTGTGTAATAGACTTACATGATGCCTGCTTCTTCATGGACATGGCTCCTAAGAGACAAGGACAATTTATAGGATCACATGTTTAGTAGCAGAAGATTGGGCTGCCTGAAGCGGCCATGATGCCAATATTATGTTTCATTGTATTGATATGTTATATTGACCTTTGATTCTTTTGCAGGTTTAAATGTGTGTCGGCTGTCCCGGAAGGGAACTGTGTGGGGTGACCCCCAAAAGTAAAGGTTATCTAGCTGCCAAGAGGACAGGTGCCCAACTGGGCAGGGAAGGGTGCCCATCAGGTTCTGGTCACTGTTGAGAGACAGTTGACAGTTGGCAGCATGTATAGCGCTTGCAGGTCTGTGTGACCATGCCCATGTCAGGGGTAGTAAGCTGGAAAAGCCTGTTTAGAATAGAAGGTCTAACGCATGGTGATGCATAGAAAGAAAGTTTAATGCCAACATTTACTGTTTTGTTATAACTCTGAAAAATCCATGAAAAGGAATTGGAAAGGAAAGTCAGAAAATCTTAGAGTAGATCAGTATGTTTTACTCCTTATGTAATTCCTCCGAAACCTGGCAATGCTAAATAAGTCATGCCAATACATTTCTTTGCATATATTTAATAAGACCAGGTCCTTATAATGGTTTTATTAACAGAAAACTTTGACTGGAATATCACGTTTTAAAGAGCCCTGTCTGAGCTCTAAAGACTTGAAGCCAGTAAGAATGCCATGAAGAAAGCCTGGTATCCTGGTTGGGAGCCCTGAAGATGGCTGGCGCTGGAATGTCAGGCCGATGCCCTACCATACCTGGCGGTTGGTAAGAGTAGAAGGGGAGCAGCAAATAGGCCTCTACATCCCTGCGGAACCTCCGCACACTCTGGGCCACAAGGATTGGGAGGGCTACTGATATGAGCCTTAAATCCTGGAGCGTAGGCTCAGGTGGAGTTGCTACAGGTGAGGGATTCACCTAACTCCGCAGATACTGTAGGCAGGCCTTATGGAAGCTGGATGGCTTAACTTCCTGGCCTACGGAGCACATTAAAATTCAACCATGAGACTGCAGCAAAGGTAGTCAGTTACCATTCTTGTTGTGTTTATGCAAACATCAGGAGAGTAGGTAAATTAATCTTGATCTGGTTTTTGATAGCCATGGAGGAATTTTAATAAGAAAAATCCTATTACAATAGAGGCTGTTAAAGCTAAAATGGTTTCTTTCCCTTCCACCGAACCATTTGTTAAGCACATAGGGATAGTTCAGTTGATAGTTCTGTGTGCCCAGTATGGGCATCTAGCAATGGTGGAATAGTAATGCAGTCCCTCTCATGATTGAGCAGGAAGTTCCAAGAAACCGGGGGAATGAAAAGGCGAAGGATAAGCCCTCCATCTTCCCCGTATCCTCAATGTTGGGGCAGCCGCCTTGTGCTTAGGATAGTACCATCTTCCTGTATCCCAGGACACTGCTGGCCACACCCAGAACCTTTTTAAAGTAACAAATGACAATCAGGAGACGAGCGTGCCTTAGAGATGACCACATCCTGTTTAATAAGACCCGACTTGCACCTAGCCAATCGTCAGGGCACACAATCATCTCCCCTCCCCTAACTCCACCCCCCTATTAAAACCCCATTTTTTCCCACAGCCATTCTCTCTCATCTTGCCTTTGTGAGGATAGGAGCCAGACATGGGCCTGTGATAACAAAGGACTCTTTGTTTTGCTTTGGACACAGCTGGCTCCCTGGTGAGGTCTGTTGGGGATTTAAAATCTGGGCATAACAATAACCAAGATAGTGGCCAAGGTAAATTTGGACTTTAAGCTGAATGAAGACAAGAGGGAAAACGATAGAATGAATCAGATAATTGTATTTTACTACAGAAAGGGGAAAACCTCCAGTAAGCAAGCCAACAAATGCAGAAGGAGAAGTGGTGGAGTGTTCATCTACCACAGGTGATACGCAGGTTCTCCGATGGAAATACACGTAATAATGTGAATCCCTCTATAAACAATGCTTCAGCAAAGGGCATTATGAGAAAAAGAAAATATTAATGGTCTCCTTGAATAAATACCAGCAAGGGTATAAAGGAAATATGTTTGTATTTTTGTGTGTTTTCAGATAATGGGGAGGGATGTAAGGAGGGGGCAGGCCTGTGAGAAGGGAGTAATGTAGAATTCTTTAATTGGGGCATCAGACAAGCCAGTCCATACTGAGCCAGAAACCTTCAATAAGGACAAGGAGGATACTGAATGGGGATTTTTAACTCAACATTTTCTAATACTGACAAGGAAGAAAGGAACCTGATGTTGAAGTTAGGTTTGGATTGGGGGCGGGGGGGCGGATGGATGGTGGTGGTCACTGTCATGAGAAACAAGGTGTTGTGTTTGTGCTGGCAGTGTACAGGAATGAATTTGATTTCCTTTTTCCATGGTAGACTATTGAATATTGTTAAACTATTGACAGGATTGTCAGCTCAAGATGTGAAGTTTATGCCACAACCGGTACAGTTTTTCTTTAAACAACTTGGTCTAGAATAGCATTCCTAGATACTGGAGTTACTAGAGAAATGAGGTTTCACTCTGTTTCACTGGAGATTACTTCATGTTACATTTCCCCATACCAAAGTGACATATTAGTAATAAAGGAAATTATGTATGGTGCACATGGGCATTATCTTCACAATTTTTATGTAAATCTGGAGCTATTCTAAAATAAAACATCCATAAAACAACACTCAAAATACTAGGAAATGGTAAATCTGAACATAGTGGAACAGACCACCGAAAGGACAGGGTTGTATGGCAAGAGGCTTCGAGTAGACACTACCTCCCTGCCATATGCTGGACTATAATGGTACTAGAGGAAATGAGAGAGAGAGAGAGAGGTCAATTTGGGAAAATTTTAGGAGGTAAAAGGAAGGTCTCTTTTCTATAACAAGATCGTCTGAGACTTGTGTATTGACTCCCACCAACACCCCCCTTCTTGGATGGTCTAGCTGTGGCTTTGTGATGTCAAGCCACACCATGGCAACCACTGATTTTGGGCAACAAGAGCTGATGTGATTGTCTCCACATTGACATAGAGAGTATATAATAGGCCAGGACCCTCTGAGTAGTGTCTATTGCCTAAAGATAGCCAAACTTACTAAGAAGATACTGTAGACTTTTGGAGATAAGGAAGAAGACTACAAACACAAGGATGGATGAAGAAACTGCAAGTCCTAAAGTGAATTAGAAGTCAGTGTCTCAACTGGATTACCAAGAAGTGGATAAGGTCAGAACACCTTATACAAATGCTCCCCCTTCCCCCTTAATTCCTAACCCAAGATTCTGGCCTTGTCCTTTTTGGCCAAACACACTTCCTTGTTCAATCCATTGTCATTCAATTACAAGCCCATTTCCAAATCATTCTCCAATTTCTTCCCCAAAACCTACGTCTTTCTGTGTTTAACTTGTTTCCAAAATACATATGTTATGCCCAGATTTCAAGATCCCCCAAGACAGACCACTAGGGATCCGAGTCCAGTGCAAAAACATAGAGTCTTTTATTCAAGCCCGGGACTTGGTCCCCCCCCTGCCTCTATTACTAGATGCAAGAGAGAGCCCTGGCTCCCAAGGGAAAAAAGTATTAATAGGGCTTGTGGTCATGGTGTGGGGGCACACTCTGACCACTGATTTGTCTGATTCCGGTTCTTTTTTTGAGGGCGGGGGGCTAGTGATGCAAGGGCAGGTTGCATCTAGGGTCTTTTTACACAAACACAGGGGGGTGGCTAGCATACCCTTGGCTTTGGGGTAGTTTCCACCCCTTTCCCATTGGCTGATATAAGGGCAGGCTGAGTAACTGACATTCTGCGGCTTTTTCTTGGAAGAGGGGATAAGGACACAGCTATCAGTACTGTTCTGTCCTTTCATTCACCCCTTGTCTTGAAACTTCCGGCTCAATCATGAGACGGACTGAACGATCAAATGAACTACTTTTATACACTTCTTGACAAATTGGACTAGTCTGTTAATAACGCAAGGGCCATAAGTCAACAACAGCAGGAGGATTACAAGGGGTCTGCCGAGGTCCGCTGTCTTCTTCAGTGTGATCTGCAGCAGGTGTGTCTAGTCAGAGGTCACTTTCCAGTCAGACTCCCTCCTGTCTGCCTCAGACCTTCCATTCTAAAAAGGCCTTTCCCTGATCTCTACAGCCAAGGTTTGTACCACTCCTGACATGGGCATGGTCATTCAGGCCTGCAAGACAGTACATAGGCTGCCAACTCTTAGCTGTTTCTCAATAGAGACCAAAACCTGAAGGGTATTCTTCCTTGTCCACTTGGGCATCTGCCCTCTTGGCAGCCAGACACCCTGTACCTTTGGGGTTCATCCTATATAGTCTTCTCCCAGGACACCTAACGGATAGCTATAACAATGTCCCTCAGTGTGGCAGACTGGATACTTGCTAGGTATTCCCAAAGACTACCATGGACTGTAGACCATCACAGGTCCACCGATGCAGCTACATTTAAACCTGTAAGAGAATTGAAGGTTAATACAACATATAATTACAATGAAACATAATATTGGCACCATGGCCGCTTCAGGCAGCTAAATCCTCTGCTACTAAACATGAGATATGGCAGGGCTATACAAAAATTTTAGGGAGGTGACTAAAGTCCACTCTTTGACCTGTCTATATAAGATAAAGTTGTCTTTGTCTTTCTGAAGCCATGTCTATGAAGATGCAGGCATCATCTGAGCCTATTATACAATTTTCTGCAGGAATAGTCCTTTTCAAATTGGGGTGAGTCCTGGGGTCTTGAGCTTCTTTACCCACACGGTGTCCCCAGGCTGAAAAGGATGTACAGAGTCAGAGGTGGCACTGGCAGGGCATCTCGAACAAGCTTATGTGTGGCTTGTAATTTCTGTAAGAGATCACGTCCAAGTAAGGGGTACAGGCATTCTGGCATAACTAGAAACGAATGAGTTAGCGAGTTGTTGCTGAGCTCCACAATCCTCTTTGATGTACAAAGAAAAAGGCAGTTTGTCTGGTAGCTCTTACAACTGTTGTCTTCTTGGATGTTTCCGGTCCCATTGGCTCTGTCAAGACTGAATAGGCTGCTACAGAATACAACAGAAAATTAATCAGGGGTTCTATTTACCTACAAATATTTATACCTAGGTAGACATATAAACATCAAATAAACATCCACATTTACACCTTTTCAGTGAACAAGTACTTTTACAGGCTTGGGAATTTTGGCTGATAAAAAGCACATTGCCCAAGTTCATCGATAGGGGCCTGAAAAGCACGAATGTGGGGGCCTTTGGCTGGGGGATATAGAGTCTCCATCCTTTCTCTCTCGGCCCTGCTAAGGACAGGATCATAGGAGAGGTCTCTTCACTTAGGCAAGGCTGTGCTGAGCCATCTGGAGCAAAAGTGATTTCTGCTTCCATTTTGGCTAAAAATTCTCTGCCCATTAGAGGGACCAGGTCAACTGGAAAATATAGGAATTCATGAACCACCTGATGGTCGCCTAACTGACATCGGCAGGGGTGGCAGAACAGTCTTCAGCTGGGGTACTGTTCCAGTAACTCCAATAACGGTGACTTCCTGTCCTTAGAGGGAATCTACCTTCTGAGTAACTACCGAGTGCTCTGCCGCTGTATCAATCATAAATTTCACAGTCTGGCCCCCGATCTTCATTTTGACCATCGGCTCATGGGGCCCACTTGGAAAAAGCCCAGTCTGTCCTAGTCAGAGTCAGCTGTTGCCAGTCCAATGAGGTCTGCCTCAGGCGGCTCTGGCTAATAGTTGCTGGGTGGTTTGGATGGCCTTGCCAGATTCTTCTGGCCTGCTACTGAACTTTACTCTGTTCCTTCTTACACACACAGAACTGGACCCAAGGCAGCGAGGTTTGAGCAATTTTAAAATTCCTTAACATACATTTAATCATTCATGTTGCAGGGATGGACCGGGTTGTCTCCTCCTGAATAAAAGAACTCATCAAAATAAGGCTAATTTTCTAACTCCATTTGTCTCTGTGTGTGGACAACAAATGACACTAATCAGATTGCCATAAAGGATTTAACCTTTGTTTAGTGAGGCAAATGCAAAGCATTTACTCCCAAGTGTCATTGTTTTAGAGAAGATAGGATTTCTGCTCAGGTTCCCTATTTTACTAGTCCCAGGACTAGTAAAGGCACAGGAGAAAGTTGTTTTGCTGTACACAGGTAGTTTAACCCCTATATAACTGGCTTGGACCTCTACATAGCAAACTGCAGTCTATAAGTTCAATATGCAGCCTCCGGTTTTTCTAACCCAACGGGGTTTCAGCCAGTCTCTGAGTCAGACTCCTCCTCTCTTGGAGAATTTCAAAGTCCTGATGGCTTCCAGGTCCAGGGAGAGTACCTTTTTGACAACCCTTTGGCCCTCTTTTTTGCCTTTTTACCAGTTTCCTTCGTGGTATAGCAGCAACCAGGCCTCTTTCAATGGAGTGAACTAGAAGGGGATATCAGTCCCACCTGTGAGCCAGCTGCTCCCCCTAGGGTCTCCCAGGGGCCCAGCCGGAGCGTCCCCCAGCAAATCACGGAAACGCTGCCCTTTGCCAGTCGTATGGACTCATGCAAGGGGTTCACTGAATGTAGCCAGTAGCGAAATGCTGACTGGCTTCTGCCTGCAGCTGCTCGCGCCCACAAGCACTGCCCCATAGCACATGTCTCACCGGTAGCTCCAGCACCTCAGTGTTCTCCAGCTTAGCCTGAACCTCGGTGCCCAGCAGCAGCTGCTGCAGCTCCTGTAGGCTATCTTTGATCCAGGAGCATGTGGCTACTACTCCACCAGGGGCTTATGGGCATTGCAGGCAGCTCAGGCATTCAGCCCCACCCCCTTCTTTGACCTGGGTCTCACAGTTCTAAATTACCAGGGGGGATGCGGATTCTAGCTTTGCGCCTCCTCTGCTTTTCAAGCAGGAGTTTAGTTGTTTTTTGTTTTTTTGTTTTGTTTTTTTTTATTCTTAGAAACCTTAATCCTTTAATGATTACCAAAAGTGAACATTCAGCAATTTTACTTTAATATTTATGAACATATTTTAAATGTACTTTTACTCTTAAGATATATCTAGACCTTTTCTGATAAAACTACGAACAGGTATCGGTCTGATTCAGCATTGGAGGGGTTTAAAGAATAAACCAAGGCAGAGAAAGATTGTGCTTACAGTTATTTTTTTTAACCTTGAATTTCATTGATAAGACCTGTTAGGATTGCAGACAGCAGCCTAAATGCCAAAACCCCTGCCCACATTGTCTCAGCCCAGGCCCATTGCTTTACCTCACAGAGTTGGCCTGGAAATATAACGGGTGCATAGTGAGGTTGCTTGTAGACAGAAAACCTGGAGACCATCTGAAATCCAGTTACTGATGCTTTCAGAATCCAGATGAGGGAGGAAGGAAAAGACCTGGTTATGTTCTCTATGAGGGTTCTAATAAACAATTGAAAACAGCAAGTTAAACAAAATACAGTCACTGGCAGGTTTTCTTTCCGTCCTGCGGAGCTGTTCACCAAAGAGATAAGAAAACCATGAATAACAAGTTCTCTGAAATTTGCTACTGTGTTAATTTGCTAAGCAAAAAAATTAACTTGAAAAGACATCTCTCTTGCTCTTTTATAAGCAATCTCAGAACTAAGAAATCTTGGAAATACAGCGATTTACAACCCAGGTAAGAGCAACTTATAGACAGAAATTGATATTAACTAAGTGGGCTGATTCTTTCGGTAATGGCAAGCAGAAGACTCTGAGATCTGCTAGAGATTCTTGCAGCCCATCGCGGGTCCAGTCCAAACGTTCAGCCAGATGAATTAAAAGAAAAGCAAAATAAATCAAAGTAGATTCCACTTCACACAGACTAGTAATGAGCAGCAAAAATAGACAAACACATGTATTCACACTCTCTCTGTAGACTAGCCCAGACTGGAGCTGAGCAGATAAACAAAGCAATGCCCCACTCCCCAGATGAGCATGGGGGCACTCCTGGCACCCATGTCCCAGAACAGAATTCTCCACCAACCTTTTGGTGAGAACCTACCGGAGGAGTTAAGACTGCTTCCAGTCCCCCCTCTCGCTAGCAAATTGGCTAGTCCCACACAAACAAACAGCTGTTCACTCATGCTTTCTCATTGTGTCGGCATTTATTCCAATTCCACAATCTCTATTGTACCCCTTTACAAGTTTTTTTAACAGGTTTTCTTTGTCCCGACCTCATGATGTTCGGTGACGAGAGACAGACAAGGGAGGGGGTGACATGTTTTCATAGATCCTTACTCAGATTCCGTCCTGACCGAAGTCATGGAGCCACACAAAGGAGAGGAGAAGGCAGGACCCCTCCCTCCACACTCACATACTTTAAACAAACATTCATAAGCAAAGGCATTTAGCTACCACAACCCACAATTTTTCCCAATTCAATCCGAACCTTAAACTTTTAGCAAATATTCAGCATTTCTCAATCAGTAACATTTTTAAGAATAAACATCAAAATGCAAGACATGTTTTTTATCATTTGAATTCAGTAAGCTTCAAGGTCCCAAGTTCCAAGCAGTTCTGGAACACCACACCTGAGGCTGGGAAGCAGGTTTGGACCAGCCCTTCATTTAAAAACGACCATAATGATTAAAGGAGTAGTTTGAGTCTGTACCATAACGTCCGTCCAATAAGCCCACAAAAAAAGGAAAAAAAAATACAAGCACAGACAAATACAGTCTTCCAACTCTATGGAAGCAAAACCAAAACAACCTTCCTACTCCCCGAAAGCAAAACTACAGATCAGCTTAGACGATGGCCATGTACCACTCCTCTCAAATTGAGGGGTTTCTCGGGCCCACCAGATGGAGGATCAGGGCGACCCTCAACTCCTCCCACCCGTGGGCCCCAGTGCATCCCCCTAGTCAGTTATCAGCATTACAGATTTCATAAGTGAGCTCACACTGGACAGAACAAACAGAAAACAACTGACAACACACAGACAGTTACCACGGTTTGTCAGACCCTCCGAATCAGGGTCTCTTTGAGTCTCAGGGGTTCCAGATGAGCCCCCAAATGTTCGGCCCTGATTTCAAGATCCCCAAAGAGGGACCACTAGAGAGCCGAGTCTGATGCAAAAGCATAAAGTCTTTTATTCAAGCCCGGAACTTGTTACCCCCCCCCCCCACTGCCAACATTACTGGATGCAAGAGAGAGCCATGAGTCCTAAGGGAACAAAGAATTTATAGGGCTAGGGGTCGGAGGGTGGGGGCACACTCTGATCACTGATTTGGCCAATTCCAGTTGGTTGAGTGATGGCAGGGGGCTAGTGATGCAAGGGCAGGGTAGAGCTAGGGTTCTTCTTACACAAAGTCAGGGGGTTGGCTAGCATATTCTTGGCCTTGGGTTAGTTTCCCCCGCAATTCCACTTGCTGAGATAAGGGTAGGCTGAGTAACTGATACATGCTGAAGCTTTATCTTGGAAGAGGGGATAAGGACAGAGCTATCAGTCCTCTTCTGTCCTTTCACAAAACCAAGATAGTGGTGATGGTAAATTTGGACTTTAAGCTGCATGAAAACCAGAGGGAGAAAGACAGAAAGAATCAGATAATTGTATTTTGCTACAAGAAGGGGAAAACCTCCAGTAAGCAAGCCAACAAATGCAGAAGAGGAAGTGCTGGAGTGTCCATCTACCAGAGGTGATACCCAGGGTCTCCCAGAGGAACACACTTAACAATGTGTATCCCTCTATCAAAAATGCTTCAGAAATGGGCATTATGGAAATATGAAAACATTAATGGTCCCGTGAATAAATACCACCAAGGGTATAAAGGAAATGTGTTTGTATTTTTGCGAGTTTTCAGATGATGGGGAGGGATCTAAGGAGGAAGAAGTCATGTGAGAAGAAAGAAATGTAAAATTCTTTAATTGGGGCACCAGATAAGTCACTCCATAGTGAGCAAGACACTTAGAATAAGGACAAGTAGAAGACTGATTGGGGATTTTTCTCCTCAACACTTTCTCATACTGGCAAGGAAGAAAGAAGCTGATGTTTAATTTAGGTTTGCATTGGGGGGTGGGATGGATGGTGGTGGTTGCAGTCATGAGGAGCAGTTTGTTCTTTTAGTGCTGGCAGTGTATAAGAATGAATTTGATTTCCTTTTTACATGGTAGACTATTGAATATTGTGAAACTATTGAAAGTATGGTCATCTCAAGACCTGAATATTTATGCCACAACTGGTCCAGTTTTTCCTTTAACAACTTGGTGTAGAACAGCATTGCTGGATATTGAAGATACTACTGAAGTGAGGTTTCACTCTAACTCTTTCACTGATGATTCACTTCATATTACATTTGTCCCATTCCAAAGTGAATAAATAGTAATAAGGGAAGTTGGGTATGGGGTACATGGGTATTATCTTCACAATTTTTCTGTAAATATGGAACTATTCTAAAATAAAACATCCATTAAAACAAAATTCAAAAACCTAGAAATTGGTAGCAACTGAACATAGTGCAATGGACCTCTGAAATGATGGGGGAGTATGGGAATTGTCTTAGATGAATCACAAACTCCCTGCCATATGCTGGACTATAATGGAACTAGAGGAAATGAAGAGAGAGAGCGGGGACAGTTAGGGAAAAATTTTAGGAGTTAAGAGGAAGGTCTCTGTTCCATAACCAGAGTGTCTGAGATTTCTGCATCCTCTGCCACCCCCGCCGTTCCTTGATGGTGAAGCCGAGGCTTTGTGATGTCAAAGCCACACCATGGAAACCACTGATTTTGGGCAGTCAGAGCTAAGTGAGTGGCTCCTCATTAATCTAAAAAGTATATGTAAAGCCAGGATAATTTGAGTAGTGTCTCTTGCCTCAAGATAACGAAACTTAATAAGACGATAGTGTAGACTAGTAGAGATAAGGAATAAGACTCCAAACACAAGCATGGATGAAGAAACTGTAAGTCCAAAAGTGAATTTAAGGTTGTATTTAGGGGGTGGGTTCGATGGTCGTGGTGGCAGTCTTGAGGAACAGGGTGTTGCGTTATTGCTCGAGGTTTATAATAAAGAATTTGAGTTCCTTTTTACATGGCTTACTATTGAATATTGTTAAACTATTGAAAGGATGGTCAGCTCAAGACATGAGTACTATCTTCCCAATTTTTCTGTAAATCTGGAACTATTCTAAAATAAAACTTTTATTAAAACAACACTAAAAATAATAGGAAATGGGAATATTTGAACATAGTGGAATGGACCACTGAAATGACTGTGGAGTTTAGGAAGTGGATTAGAAGAAACACCACCTCCCTGTCATATGCTGGGCTATAGTGGAACTAAAGGAAGAGAGAAAGTGAGAGAGAAAGAGAGAGAGAGAGAGAGAGAGAGAGAGAGAGAGAGAGAGAGAGAGAGAGAGAGAGAGAGAGAATAGGTCGATAGAGAGAGAGAATAGAGAGAGAGGTCAGTTTGGAAAAAAATTTAGGAGTTAAGAGGAAGTTGTCTGTGCTATTACCAGAGTATCTGAGCATTCTGCATCCTCTGCCACCCCTTTCCCTCTTGGACTGTCAACCTGAGGCTTTTTGATGTCAAGCCTCACCATAGCCAAACTGATTTTGGGCAACCAGACCTGAAGTGAGTGGCTCCTCATTAACCTATGGATAATAAATAGAGGCCAGAACCCTTTCAGTAGTGTCTGTTGCCTCAAGATAGAGAAACTTAAGAAGACGATAGTGTAGACTAGTAGAGATAAGGAATAAGACTCCAAACACAAGGATGGAAGAAGAAACTGCAAGGCCAAAATTGAATTTATGTTTGTATTGGGGTCAGGTGGGCTGGATGGTGGTGTTCGCAGTCATGAGAAACAGGGTGCTGTGTTAGTGCTGCCAGTCTATAGTAAGGAACTTGATTTCCTTTTTACATGGCAGACTAGTGAATATTGTTAAACTATTGAAAGGATGGTTAGCTCAAGATCTGAAGTTGTATGCTGCAACTGGTCCAGTTTTTCCTTTAAGAACGTGGTCTAGAACAGCATTGCTGAATATTGGAGATATTAGTGAAGTGAGGTTTCACTCTAAGTGTTTCACTGATGATTCACTTCATGTTACATTTTCCCCATATATAAGTAAGATATTAGTAATAAGCGAAATTGGGTATGGTGTACATGGTTATTATCTTCACAATTTTTCTGTAAACCTGGAACTATTCTAAAATAAAACATCCATTAAAAGGACACTCAAAATCCTAGAAAATGTAACAACTGAACATAGTGGAATGGACCACTGAAATGACCGGCGAGGATGGAAATTGTATTAGAGGAAACACCACCCCCCTGCCATATGATGGACTATAATGGAACTAGAGGAAATTAGAGATAGGGAGAGAGAGGACAGTTTGGGAAAAATTTTAGGAGTTAAGAGGAACGTCTCTCTTCTATAACCAGAGTGTCTGAGATTTCTGCATCCTCTGCCACTCCCGCCCCTCCTGGATGGTCAAGCTGAGGCTTTGTGATGTCAAACCTCACCATGGCCAAACTGATTTTGGGCAACCAGACCTGAAGTGAGTGGCTACTCATTAACCAAAAGATAATAAATAGAGGCCAGGACCCTTTGAGTAGAGTCTGTTGCCTCAAGATAGCGAAACTTAATAAGACGATAGTGTAGACTAGTATAGATAAGGAATAAGACTCCAAACACAAGGATGTAAGAAGAAACTTCAAGGCCAAAATTGAATTTATGTTTGTATTGGGGTCAGGTGGGCTGGATGGTGGTGTTCGCAGTCATGAGGAACAGGGTGTTGTGTTAATGGTGCCAGTGTAAAGTAAGGAACTTTACTTCCTTTTTACACGGCAGACTAGTGAATATTGGTAAACTATTGAAAGGATGGTTAGCTCAAGATCTGAAGTTGTATGCTGCAACTGGTCCAGTTTTTCCTTTAAGAACTTGGTCTAGAACAGCATTGCTGGATATTGGAGATACTAGTGAAGTGAGGTTTCACTATAACTATTTCACTGATGATTCACTTCATGTTACATTTTCCCCGTGCATAAGTAAGATATTAGTAATAAGGGAAATTGGGAATGATGTATGTGGTTATTATCTTCACAATTTTTCTTTAAACCTGGATCTACTCTAAAATAAAACATCCATTAAAATAACACTAAAAATCCTAGGAAATGGTAGCAACTGAACATAGTGGAATGGGCCACTGAAATGCGGGGGGAGTATGCCAAATGTCTTAGGGGAAACACCACCTCCCTGCCATATCCTGGACTATAATGGCACTAGAGGAAATGAGAGAGAGAGAGAGTTCAGTTCGGTAAAATCTTTAGGAGTTAAGAGGAAGGTCTCTGTTCTCTAAGCAGATTGTCTGAGATTTCTAAATCTTTGCCACACCCGCCCCTCCTGGATGGTTAAGCTGAGTCTTTGTGATGTCAAGCCACACCATGGTAACCACTGATTTGAGGCTATCTAAGCTGAATTGAGTGGCTCCTCATTAACCTAAAGAGTATATATATTCCAGATGAATTTTTGGAGACTTCGTTCTAGATCTCTGAAGTATGTCGTTGGTATTTTAATGGGAAGTGCGTTGAATTTATAGATTGCTTTGGGTAGTATGGACATTTTAATGATGTTGATTCTACCAATCTATGAACACAGTATGTTCTTCCATCTGTTTATGTCTTCCTCTATATCTTTTTTTAACGTCCTGTAGTTTTCTGAGTAGAGGTCTTTTACCTCTTTAGTTAAGTTTATTTCTAGGTAGCTTAGTTTTTTTGGTGCAATGTTAAACGGGATTGTTTTTATAATCTCTCTTTCTGAAAGTTCACTATTGGTGTATAGAAATGCCTCAGATTTCTTGGGGTTAATTTTGTGTCCTGCTACATTGCCAAATTCATGTATTAAGTCTAGTAGCTTTTTGATGGAGTCTCTAGGGTTTTGTATGTATAATATCATGTCGTCTGCAAATAAGGACAGTTTTACTTCCTCTCTTCCAATTTGGGTGCCTTTTATTTCTCCTTGCCTAATTGCAATGGCTAACACTTCCAGTACTATGTTGAACAGGAGTGGTGAGAGGGGGCATCCCTGTTTTGTTCCTGTTCTTAGGGGAAATGGTGTTAGTTTTTGTCCATTGAGTATGATGTTCTTGTGGGCCTGTCATATATGGCTTTTATTATGTTGATATATGATCCTTCTACTCCAGCCCAGCTGAGAGTTTTTATCAAAAATGGGTGTTGAATTTTGTCATATGGTTTTTCTGCATCAATTGATATGACCATGTGGATTTTTTCTTTCAGTTTATTTATGTGATGTATCACGTTTATTGATTTGCGGATATTGTACCATCCTTGCATCCCTGGGTTAAATCCTACTTGGTCATGGTGTATGATAGTTCTGATGTACTGCTGGATCCGATTTGCTAAGATTTTGTTGAGGATTTTGGCATCTATGTTCATGAGGGATATTGGCCCGTAATTCTGTTTCATTGTGTTGTCTTTACCTGGTTTTGTTATTAGGGTGATGCTGGCTTCATAGAATGACCTTGGAAGTGATCCTTCCTCTTGAATTTTTTGTAGTAGTCTCGTGAGAAAAGGTTTTAGTTCTTCCTTTAATGTTTGCCAAAACTCCCCTGTGAAGCCGTCTGGTCCTGGGCTCTTATTTGATGTAATCTTTTTGATGACTTCTTCAATTTCTTCCATAGTTATTGGCCTGTTGAGATTTTTAGATTCTTCCTGATTGAGTTTTGAAATGTTGTATTTTTCTAGGAATTTGTCCATTTCTTTCAGGTTGTCTAGTTTGTTGGAGTAGAGCTTTCCACAGTATTTTTTAACAATCATTTGTATTTCTGTGGTGTCTGTTGTTATTTCGCCTCTATCGTTTCTGATTTTGTTTATTTGGTTCCTCTCTCTTTGCTTCTTTGTGAGTCTGCCTAGAGGTTTGTCAATCTTGTTTATCCTTTCAAAGAACCAGCTCTTGGTTTCATTGAATTTCTGTATTGTTTTTTTGGTCTCTATGTCATTTATTTCTGCTCTAATCTTTATTATCTCCTTCCTTTTGATCACTCTGGGGTTTACTTGTTGCTCTCTTTCTAATTCTTTGAGTTGTAGATTTTGGTGATTTCTGCCATTTCTTCTTGTTTTTTGAGATCTGCCTGAAGAACTCTAAACTTCCCTCTCAGGCCTGCTTTAATTGTGTCCCATAGGTTTTGGATTGTTGTGTTTTCATTGTCATTAGTTTCCAGGACGTTTTTAATTTCTTCTTTGATCGCATTCGTAACCCAATCAATATTTCATACCATGCTCTTCAGCTTCCAGGTGTTTGAGTATTATTTGTTGTTTTTATTGTAGTTTATTTCTAATATGCCATCGTGGGATGCGAAGATGCTTTTTATGATTTCAATCTTCATGATTTTGGGGATACTTTGCTTGTGACCCAATATATGGTCTATTTTTGCATTTGTCTTATTAGCACCTGAGTAGAATGTATATTCCATGTCCTTTGGTGAAGTGTTCTGAAGATGTCTATTAAGTCCATCTGATCTAGTGAGTCATTTAGGATTGCTGTATCTTTGCTGATTGTTTGTCTACAGGACTTATCCAAAGCTGTCAGTGGTGGATTAAAGTCCCCTACTATGATTGTATTGTTGTCGATCTCTCCTTTGATATCTTTCAGGAGTTTTTTTATGAATTCAGGTGCTCCTGCATTGGGTGCATATATGTTTACCAGGGTTATATCTTCTTGTTGTATTGATCCCTTTAGTATTATGAAGTGGCCTTCCTTATCTCTTGTTATGGCCTTCACTTTGAGGTCTATTTTGTCCGATATAAGTATTGCTACCCCAGTTTTCTTTTCCTTTCCATTTGCCTGAAAGATATTTTTCCATCCCTTCACTTTCAGTCTGTGTGAGTCCCTTCTAATGAGGTGGGTTTCTTGTAGACAGCAGATGTATGGGTCATTTTTTTTACCCATTCAGCCATTCAATGTCTTTTGGTTGGAGCATTTAGTCCGTTTATGTTTAAAGTTATTATTGAAAGGTACTTGTTTATAGCCATTTTTTTTGTGTGTGTGTGGCTGTTTTCTTTCTGAGCTTTTTCTTTCTTCTTTTTATACCAGTCCCTTTAGCATTCCTAGCATTGCTGGTTTGGTGGTGATAAACTCCCTTAGCCTTTTTTTGTCTGTGAAGCTTCTTATTTCCCCTTCAAGTTTGAATGATAGCCTTGCCGGATAGAGTATTCTTCGATTCAGTCATTTGCTTTGCATCACTTTTTAAATTTCCGTCCATTCTTTTCTTGCCTGATAAGTTTCTGCTGAGAAATCATTTGGTAATCTAATGGGAGATCCCTTGTATGTCACTTTCCGTCTCTCTCTTGCAGCCTGTAAGATTCTCTCTTTATCCTGAACATTTGCCATGGTAATTATAATGTGTCTTGGTGTGGGTCTTTTCGGGTTCACCTTGATTGGGACTCTCTGGGCTTGTGTAACTTTTTTCTTCCCCACCACAGGTAAGTTTTCTGATATTATTTCTTCAAATAGGTTTTCTAATCCTTGTTCCTCTATCTGTTGTTCTAGCACCCCTATTATTCGTATGTTGTTTCATTTCATGTTGTCCCATAATTCCCTTAGGCCCTCCTCCTTTCTTTTATTTTTTTTCTCCAATTGCACTACATTTTGCGTGTGGTTTTCTTCCTTGTGTTCTAATTCAATTATTCGGTCCTCTGCTTCTCCTAGTCTACTGTTGATACTTTCAATAGTGTTTTTTATTGCAGCTATATCACTCTTCATTTCTTCTTGGGAATTACTTAAGTTGTTGATTTTTTCATCTGTTTCTTCTAGCTTCTTCCATATGTTATTGATTTTTTCATCTGTTTCTTATTGCTTCTTGCAGAAGTTGTTGATTTTTTCCTCCATCCGGTTTATGCACTCTGGGACCCTTATTCTGAATTCTTTTTCTGTCATGTTGCATGCCTCTGTATTACTTAGCTGCTTTTCTGGAGAGTCCCCCTTCTCGTTCTTTTGGGGGTTTCTTTGTCTACCCATGTTTGCTCTTACTGACATAACTAGAGATTGAGTCATTCAGTGGCTGCTCCCTGGGTTGCAGTGATCCTTGGTCTTTGTTTGCTCTTCGGGCGGTTGCGGTAGCAGCTGCTATTCAGTTGGCAGCAGCTCCTCTGGTGGGTGCTGTTAACAGCTGTGGTGGCTCTTCTGGCTGGTAGGGGAGGTTCCACGTACAGCTGCTGTTCCACAGCAGAGGGTGTGGTGCTCAGGAGGCTGCTGTTGTTTGGATCTGCTGTATTAATTTAAAGGCACAAAATACAACACAACAAGGCACCACGTACCAGGCACTAAACACAAATATATTCACGATATTAATAACCTTAAATAGAGGTGACCACCAGAATGATGAGAATTAGGGAATAAGGAAGAAGGAACAGAAAAAGATAAAAAAGAAATAAAGAAAAGAAAAGTAGGTACCAAAAAAAGGAGTGCAAAAATTAAATTGGGAAAAAAGGAAGGGGGAAAATAAGAGCAATAAAATAAAAGAAAGAAAAAAGAGCGAAAAGAGAGAATGAAGTGGAAGAGGGGAAGAGACTTTTTATATGATGAGAATACTCCTATAGAACCGCCACTTATCACAACAAATTCCAGCAACAGCTCCCTGGAGATGGATGCAAACGAGAAACAACTAATAATATAACGATGAAAATAGAATGAAGGACACTAATCATAAAATAAAATAATGAGAAAATAAAATGGCTGTTTAAAAAAAGGTAAAATGGTAGCAGTAATAATACTGGTTCAAAATAAGAAGGTAGTAATTAAAAGGGTAAAATCACGTTATGGAAAAAGAAGAAAAAAAAGAAAGAAAAAAATTGGTTTCTTAGTTAAAAGGTGAAAACAGAAAAAAAAAAAAAAACTTGCAGTAGTGAAGGTCCTTCAGTTCTTCTATTCTTCAGTCTGGCTCGCCATTAGTCCTGCCAGGTATTCAGGAGAGTGTTGAGTTTCCCTTCGCTACCCTGTTCCACTGTGTTGTAAACAATAGTCCTTATTTTAAAGTAGGCCTTATTTGTTTCCCAGAATTCCTAATTTTGTGTTTAGCAAAGAGTCAGTTTGCGGCTCAGCCTCTGGGTGGAAGTGTTCTGGGGTTGGCCTCTGAGGTGATACCGCTTCTCTATCGCACTTAAAACTGATTTGGAGAGGTCAACTATCCAGAGCTGGTTCCTTAATAGTTACCCGCTCTGTGTTGTTGCTGGGATACTGATTTCCATATTAAATGGCAGACTACTGATTATTGTTGTACTATTGAAAGAATGGTCAGCTCAAGATCTGAAGTTTTATGCCACAACTGGTCCAGTTTTTCCTTTAACAACTTGGTCTCTAACAGCAGTGCTGTATATTGGAGATACTAGAAAAGTGAGGTTTCACTCTAACTGTTTCACTGATGATTCACTTAAGGTTACATTTGCCCCATACATAAGTAAGATAAGAGTAATAAGGGAAATTGGGTATGGTGTACATGGTTATTATCTTGACAATTTTTCTGTAAATCTGGAACTATTCTAAAATAATACATCCATTATAACAACACTCATAATCCTAGAAAATGGTAGCAACTGAACATAGTGGAATGGACCACTGAAATGACAGGGGCGTATGGCAATTGTCTTAGAGGAAACACCACATCCCTGCCATATGCTGGACTATAATGGAAATAGAAATGAGAGAGAGAGAGGTCAGTTTGGGGAAAAATTTTAAGAGGTAAGAGGAAGGTCTCTTTTCTATACCAGAGCATCTGAGCCTTGGGCATCGTCTCCCAGCCCCGCCCCTCCTGGATGGTCAAGCTGAGTCTTTGTGATGTCAACCCATACCATGGCAACCACTGATTTTGGGCAACCAGAGCTGAAGAGAGTGGCTCCACATTAACCTCAAGGGTATATATAGAGGCCAGAACCCTTTGAGTAGTGTCTGTTGCCTTAAGATAGCGAAACTTAATAAGACGATAGTATAAACTAGTACAGATAAGGAATAAGACTCCAAACACAAGGGGGGATGAAGAAACTGCAAGTCCAAAATTGAATTTATGTTTGTATTTTGAGGGGGGGATGGCTGGTCGTGGTCACAGTGACTTGGAACAGGGCATTGTGTTAGTGCTCGCAGTTTATAATAAAGAATTTGATTTCCTTTTTACAAGGCAGACTATTGAATATTGTTAAACCATTGAAAGGATGGTCAGCTCAAGATGTGAAGTTTTAGGCCACAACTGGTACAGTTTTTTGTTTAACATCATGATCTAGACCAGCATTGTTTGATATTGGAGATACTAGAGAAGTGAGGTTTGACTATTTTTCAATGATCGGGAGGGATCCAAGGAGGGTTCAGGCATGTAAGAAGGGACTAATGATGATTTCTTTAGTTGGGCCACCAGAAAGGACATTCCATACTGAGCCAGGCACGTAGAGTAAGGACAAGGAGCATACTGAAAGGGGATTTTTTTCTCAACCATTTATCATACTTGCAAGAAAAAAAAGCAGCTGATGTTGAATTTAGGTTTGGATTGGGGGGGTGGGATGGATGGTGGTGGTCACAATCATGAGGAACTGGAAGTTTTGTTAGTGCTGGCAGTGTATAATAATGAATTTGAATTCCTTTTTACGTGGTAGACTATTGAATATTGTTAAACTACTGAAAGGATGGTCAGTTCAAGATCTGAAGTATTATGCCACAACTGGTCGTGTTTTTTCTTTAACAACTTGGACTAGAACAGCATTGCTGGATATTGGAGATACAAGAGAAGTGAAGTTTCACTCTCTTTCACTGATGATTCACTTCATGTTACATTTGCCCCATACATAAGAAAGATATTAGTAGTCAGGGAAATTGTGTATGGTGTACATGGTTATTATCTTCACAATTTTTCTGTAAATCTGGAACTATTCTGAAATAAAACAGGCATTAAAACAACACTCAAGTTCCTAGGAATGGTAGCAACTGAACATAGTGGAATGGACCACTGAAATGACGGGGGAGTATGGCAATTGTCTTTGAGGAAATACGACCTCCCTGCCATATGCTTGACTATAATGGAACTAGGGGAAATGAGAGAGAGAGAAAGGACAATTTGGGAAAAATTTTTGGATTTAAGAGGAAGGACTCTGTTCTATAACCAAAGTGTCTGACATTTGTGCATCCTCTGTGACCCCCGCTACTACAGGATGGTCCAGCTGAGGCTTTGTCATGTCAAGCCACACCATGGTAACCACTGATTTTGGGCAAACAGAGCTGAAGTGAGTGGCTCCTCATTAACCTATAGAGTATATATAGAGGCCAGGACCCTTTGAGGAGTGTCTGTTGCCTCAAGATAGTGAAACTTAATAAGACGATATTGTAGACTAGAAGAGATAAGGAATAAAACTCAAAACACAAGGATGGAGGAAGAAACTGCAAGTCCAAATGTGAATTTATGTTTGTATTGGGGGTTGGGATGGATGGTGGTCGTCGCAGTCATTAGGAAGAGTGTTTTGTGATAGTGCTGTCTGTGTTTAAAAAAGAGTTTGATGTCCTTTTTACACAGCAGACTATTGAATATTCTTAAACTATTGAAAGGATTGTCAGCAAAAGATGTGAAGTTTTATGCCACAACTTGTCCAGTTTTTCCTTTAACAACTTGGTCTAGAACAGCATTGCTGGATATTGGAGGTACTAGAGAAGTGAGGTTTTACTCTAACTGTTTCACTGATGATTCACTTCATGTTACATTTGCACCATACATAAGTAAGATATTAGTAATAAGGGAAAATTGGTATGGTTTCCAGGGTTATTATCTTCACTATTTTTCCGTCAATCTGGAACTTTTCTAAAATAAAGCATTCAATAAAACAACCCTCAAAATCCTAGGAAACGTAAATACCTGAACATAGTGGAATGGACCACTGAAATGTCGGGGGAGTATAGCCATTTTCTTAGAGGAAACACCACCTCCCTGCCATACGCTGGACTATAATAGAATTAGAGGAAATCAGAGAGAGAGAGAGAGGTCATTTTGGTCAAAATTTTAGGAATTAAGAGGAAGGTCACTGTTCTATAACCTGAATGTCTGAGAGTTCTGCAACCTCTGCCACGCCCGCCCCTCCTGGATGGTCAAGCTGAGGCTTTGTGATGTCAAGACCCACCATGGCAACCACTGAATTTGGGCAACCAGAGCTGAAGTGAGTGGCTCCTCATTAACCTAAAGAGTATATTTAGACGCCAGGACCCTTTGAGTAGTGTCTGTTGCCTCAAGATAGCGAAACTTAATAAGACGATGTTGTAGACTAGTAGAGATAAGGAATAAGACTCCAACACAAGGATGGATGAAGAAACTGCAAGTCCAAAAGTGAAATTATGTTTGTATTGGGGTGGGGGGTGGGATGGATGGTGGTGGTCCTAGTCAAGAGTATCAGGATATTGTGTTAGTGCTGGCAGTGTATAATAAAGAATTTGATTTCCTTTTTACATGGATGTTTATTGAATATTGTTAAACTATTGAAAGGATGGTCAGGTCCAGATCTCAAGTTTTATGCCACAACTGGTCCAGTTTTTTCATTAACGACTTGGTCTAGAACAGCAATGCTGGATATTGGACATACTAGAGAAGTGAATTTTGACTCTGTTTAACTGATGAGGAGGCTTCTAAGGAGGGGGCAGGCATGTGAGAAGGGAGTAATGTAGATTTCTTTAGTTGGGGCACCAGACAAGCCATTCCATACTGAGTCAGACACTTAGCATAAGGACAAGGATAAGTCTGAATGGGGATTTTATTCCCAACAGTTTCTCATACTGACAAGGAAAAAAGAAGCTTGTGTTTAATTTAGGTTTGGATTGGGGTGGCGGGATGGATGGTGTTGGTTGCAGTCATGAGGAACAGGGTGTTGTCATAGTGCTGGCAGTGTATAATAATGAATTTGATTTCCTTTTTACATGGTAGACTATTGAATATTGTTAAACTATTGAAAGGATGGTCAGCTCAAGATCTGAAGTTTTATACCGCAAATGGTCCAGTTTTTCCTTTAACAACTTGGTCTAGAACAGCATTAGTGGATATTGGAGATGCTAGAGAAGTGAGGTTTCACTCTGTTTCACTGATGATTCACTTCATCTTACATTTGCCCCCTAATAAAGTAAGATATTAATAATAAGGGAAATTGGGTATGGTGTACACGGTTATTATCTTCACAATTTTTCTGTAAATCTGGAACTATTCTAAAATAATACATCCATTAAAACAACACTCAAAATCCTAGGAAATGGTAGCAACTGAATATAATGGAATGGACCACTGAAATGACGGGGAAGTATGGGAATTGTCTTAGAGGAAACACCAACTTCCTGCCAAATGCTGGACTATAATCGAACTAGAGGAAATGAGAGGGATAGAGAGGACAGTTTGGAAAAAATTTAAGGCCTAAGATGAAGGTCTCTGTTCTATAACCAGTGTGTCTGAAATTTCTGCATCCTCTGCCACCCCCGCACCTCCTGGTTGGTCAAGCTGAGGCTTTGTGATGTCAAGCCACACCATGGAAACCACTTATTTTTGGCAGCCAGAGGTGAAGTGAGTGGCTCCTCATTAATCTAAAAAGTATATATAGGGGCCAGGACAATTTGAGTAGTGTCTGTTGCCTCAAGATAGCGAAACTTAGAATAATCCTGTACTGAAGTGCCAAGTTCCTGAATTTTCATAAGGTCTATTTCCCACGCTCCGGAGCTCATGTGTCATAAGAAAGATTCCAGATTCTTGGAAGATGGCGGCGGTATAGGCAGACAGGTCCCAGGTCATATCCTGGAGCAAATGGAGTGAGCAGCTGAAACTAGTAACATCCCCCCCGAATTGGCGAAATTTCTCAGCTGGTGAGAATGTTTGCAGCCAGGAAGAGCAGAACTCCCCTGGAAAGATAAAAAAAAAACAGGGATTTGGGCAGGAAAGTTTGCCAGACCACTGAGCCCAGAGAGTCGGAGGGAGACCACGTGGCAGACAGCTGAGTCCCTTGGGACAGGCACAGCCCCTGACAGGGGAAAGGAGAACAGCGGGATTCCTGGCGCTGCCGGGGGAATTGAGACCTGGGTTCTGTGATCACAGAGGACTGAGCCTAAAGGGGGCAGCCTGAAGAGCTGACCAGACCATGCAGTCCCGGTAAGAGAAGAAGTTTACAGAAACCAAGCCTTTCCAGTTTCCGCGGGAGGCGTTTGTTTGTTTGTTTTTACTGAATCCTGTTCATTGGACATTTTGGATAAAAACACTCACTTGTGCTGAAGAGAGGTAGAGGGTGCGGAGGAGTGGAATCTGGGGAGAGACTGAGAGGAGAAGGGGGCCCGGGAGAGGTGGCAGCGAATTGAGTGCTGAGACACCCCTGAGCACAGGACTGGAGCAGCCATTCTCTCTGGAGAGTAAGACTCCACCCCCCAGCCCCCAGGCAAGGAGCACAGCCACACCCAGATTCCACCCTGTATGAGATCAAGGATTAAAATAACCTGATCAGTCCCTGGGAGTTAACAGTGTCTGGCCTATAGAGGGATTTTCAATCCCAGCAACAACACAGCACCTGTAACTAACTATTACGCAGCCAGCTCTGGGCAGTGAACTTCCACTGGACAGAGAGGCCCTATAGCCTCAGAGGTCAACCCCAGAACACTGCCACCCAGAGGCTGACCCACAAACTGACTCTTTGCTAAACACAAAATAAGGCAGTCTGGGAAACAAATGCGGCTTGCTTTAAAATAAGGACTATGGTTTAAAACACAGAGGAACAGTGTATCGCAGGGAAACTCAAAACTCTCCTGAATACCTGGCAGGTCTAAGGCAAGCCACACTGAAGAATAGAAGAACCGAAGGACCTTCACTACTGCAATTTTTGTTTTCTTTTTTCACCTTTTAACTAAGAAACCTATTTTTTTTCTTTTCTTCTTTTTTTTCTTTTTTTTTATTTTTTCCATCACCTGATTTTACCCTTTTAATTACTACCTTCTTATTTTGAACCAGTATTATTACTGCTACCATTTTACCATTTTTTTAAAGTGCCATTTTATTTTCTCTTTATTTTATTTTGGGATTAGTGTTCTCCATTCTATTTTCATCATTATATTATCGGTTGTTTCTAGTTTGAATTCATCTCCAGGGAGCTGTTGCTGGAATTTGTTGGGATTAATGGCTGTTCTATAGGAGTATTCTCCTCATATAAAAAAGTCTCTTCCCCTCTTCCACTTCATTCTCTCTTTTCGCTCTTTTTCTTCTTTTTTTTCTTTTCTTTTCTCGCTTTTATTTTCCCCCTCCTTTTTCCCAATGTAATTTCTGCACTCCTTTTTTTGGTCCCTACTTTTCTTTTCTTTTTTCTCTTTTATCTTTTTCTCTTCCTTCTTCCTATCCCCTAGTTCTCTTAATTCAGGTGGTCACCTTTATTTGGGGTTATTAATATCGTGAATATATTTGTGCTTAGTGCCTGGTATGTGGTGCCTTGTGTTGTATTTTGTGCCTTTAAATCAATGCAGCAGATCCAAGAAACAGCAACTTCCTGAGCACCACACCCTCTGCTGAGGAACAGCAGCTGTATGTGAAACCTCGCCCCACCAGCCGGAAGAGCCACCACAGGTGTGAACAGCACCCACCAGAGGAACTGCTGCCAACTGAAGAGCAGCTGCTAACACAACAGCCCGAAGAGCAACCACAGACCAAGGAGTAACTGCCAGCAAGGCAGCAACCACTGAACGACTCAACGTCTAGATATGTCAGTGAGATCAAACATGGGTAGACAAAAAAAACTCCAAAGGAAAGAGAAGGAGGACTCTCCAGAAAGGCAGCTAAGTAATACAGAGGCATGCAACATGACAGAAAAAGAATTCAGAATAAGGGTCCTAGACTGCATAAACCGGATGGAGGAAAAAATCAACAACCTCTGCAAGAATCAAGAAGAAACAGATGAAAAAATCAATAACACATGGAAGAAGCTAGAAGAAACAGATGAAAAAATCAACAACTTAAGGAAGACCCAAGAAGAAATGAAGAGTGATATAGCTGCAATGAAAAACTCCATTGAAAGTATCAACAGTAGACTAGGAGAAGCGGAGGACCGAATTAGTCAATTAGAAAACAAGGAAGCAAAACACACCCAAAATGTACTGCAATTGGAGAAAAAAATTAAAAGACAGGAGGAGAGCCTAAGGGAGCTTTGGGACAACATGAAACGAAACAACATACGAATAATAGGGGTACCAGAACAACAGAAGGATGAACAAGGATTGGAAAAAACATATTAGAAGAAATAATATCAGAAAACTTCCCTGAGGTGGGGAAGAAAAAAGTCACACAAGCCCAGAGAGTCCCAAACAAGGTGAACACGAAAAGACCCACATGAAGACACATCAAAATTACCATGGCAAATGTTCAGGATAAAGAGAGAATCTTACAGTCTGCAAGAGAGAGACGGAAAGTTACATACAAGGGATCTCCCATTAGATTGTCAAATGATTTCTCAACGGAAACACATCAGGCCAGAAAAGAATGGACAGAAATTTACAAAGTGATGCAAGCAAAGGACTGAATCCAAGAATACTCCATCCAGCAAGGCTATCATTCTAACTTGAAGGGTAAATAAGAAGCTTCACAGACAAAAAAAGGCTAAGGGAGATTATCACCACCAAATAGCAATGCAAGGAATGCTAAAGGGACTGGTATAAAAATAAGAAATAAAAAGCTCAGAAAGAAAACAGCCACACAAAAACAGAAATGGCTACAAACAAGTACCTTTCAATAATAACTTTAAACATAAACGGACTAAATGCTCCAAATAAAAGTCATCGAGTGGCTGAATGGATTAAAAAAATGACCCATACATCTGCTGTCTACAAGAAACCCACCTCATTAGAAGGGACTCACACAGACTGAAAGTGAAAGGATGGAAAAATATCTTTGAGGCGAACGGAAAGGAAAAGAAAGCTGGGGTAGCAATACTTATATTGGACAAAATAGACCTCAAAATGAAGGCCATAACAAGAGATAATGAAGGCCACTTCATAATACTAAAGGGATCAATACAACAAGAAGATATAACCCTGGTAAACATATATGCACCCAATGCAGGAGCACGCTAATTCATAAAAAAAACTCCTGGAAGATATCAAAGGAGAGATCGACAACAATACAATCATAGTAGGGGACTTTAATACACCACTGTCAACACTGGATAATCCCTCTAGACAATCAGCAAAGATACAGCAATCCTAAATGACTCACTAGATCAGATGGACTTAATAGACATCTTCAGAACACTTCACCCCAAAGCCAGGAAATATACATTTTACTCAAATGCTCATAAGACATATTCAAAAATAGACCATATATTGGGTCACAAGCAAAGTATCCCCAAATTCAAGAAGATTGAAATCATAAAAATCGTCTTCGCAGACCATGATGGCATAATATTAGAAATAAACTACAATAAAAACAAGCCAAAACACTCAAACACCTGGAAGCTGAATAGCATGCTATTAAATATTGATTGGGTTACCAATGATATCAAAGAAGAAATTCAAAACATCCTGGAAACTAATGCCAATGAAGACACAACAGTCCAAAACCTATGGGGCACAATGAAACTAGTCCTGAGAGGGAAGTTTATAGCTCTACAGGCCTATCTCAAAAGACAAGAAAAAATGGTAGTAAATCATCTAACTCTACAACTCAAAGAATTAGAAAGAGAGCAACAAGTAAACCCCAGAGTGAGCAGAAGGAAGGAGATAATAAAGATTAGAGGAGAAATAAATGACATAGAGACCAAAAAAACAATACAGAAAATCAATGAAACCAAGAGCTGGTTCTTTGAAAGGATAAACAAGATTGACAAACCTCTAGCCAGAGTAACCAAGAAGCAAAGAGAGAGGACCCAAATAAACAAAATCAGAAACGATAGATGCAAAATAACAACAGACACCACAGAAATACAAATGATTGTTAAAAAATACTATGGACAGCTCTACTCCAACAAACTAGACAACCTGGAAGAAATGGACAAATTCCTAGAAAAATACAACATTCCAAAACTCAATCAGGAAGAACCTAAAAATCTCAACAGGCCAATAACTATGGAAGAAATTGAAGCAGTCATCAAAAAGCTTCCAGCAAACAAGAGCCCAGGACCAGACGGCTTCACAGGGGAGTTTTACCAAACATTCAAGGAAGAACCAAAACCTATCCTCCTCAGACTACTACAAAAAATTCAGGAGGAAGGAACACGTCCAAGCTCATTTTATGAAGCCAGCATCACCCTAATACCAAAACCCGGTAAAGACAACACAATGAAAGAGAATTAAAGGCCACTGTCGCTCATGAACATAGATGCCAAAATCCTCAGCAAAATCTTAGCAAATCGGATTCAGCAGTACATCAGAAAGATCATACACCATGACCAATAGGATTCATCCCAGGGATGCAAGGATGGTACAATATGCGCAAATCAATAAACATGATACATCACATAAACAAATTGAAAGAAAAAAACCACATGGTCATATCAATTGATGCAGAAAAAGCATTTGACAAAATTCAACACATATTTTTGATTAAAGCTCTCAGCAAGGTGGGAGTAGAAGTATCATACCGCAACATAATAAAAGCTATATATGACAGGCCCACAGCCAACATCATACTCAATGGACAAAAACTAACAGCATTTCCCCTAAGAACAGGAAAAAGAGAGGGATGTCCCCTCTCACTACTCCTGTTCAACATAGTACTAGAACTGTTAGCCATTGCAATTCGGCAAGATGAAGAAATAAAAGGCATCCAAATTGGAAAAGAGGATGTAAAACTGTCCTTATTTGCAGACGACATGATAATATACATACAAAACCCTAGAGACTCCATCAAAAAGCTACTAGACTTAATACATGAATTTGGCAATGTAGCAGGACACAAAATTAACCCCAAGAAATCTGAGCCATTTCTATACACCAAAAGTGAACTTTCAGAAAGAGAGATTATAAAAACCATCCTGTTTACCATCGCACCAAAAAGATTAAGCTACCTAGGAATAAACTTAACTAAAGAGGTAAAAGACCTCTACTCAGAAAACTACAGGACGTTGAAGAAAGATAGAGAGAAAGATATAAACAGATGGAAGAACAAACCGTGTTCATGGATTGGTAGAATCAACATCATTAAAATGTCCATACTACCCAAAGCAATCTATAAATTCAACGCACTTCCCATTTAAATACCAACGGCATACTTCACAGATCTAGACCGAACTCTCCAAAAATTCATCTGGAATAAAAAAAGACCCCGAATAACTCCAGCAATCCTGAAAAAGGCCAAAGTAGGTGGGATCGCAATACCAGATATCAAGTTGTATTACAAAGCCACTGTTCTCAAAACTGCCTGGTACTGGCACAAGAATAGGCATGTAGATCAATGGAATAGAATAGAGAGCCCAGAAATCAGCCGTAACCAATATGCTCAATTAATATTTGACAAAGGAGGCAAGAACATACAATGGAGCCAAGATAGTCTCTTCAATAAATGGTGTTTGGAAAATTGGACATATATATGCAAGAAAATGAAACTAGACCACCAACTTACACCATACACAAAAATAAACTCAAAATGGATAAAGGACTTAAATGTACGACAGGAAACCATAAAAATTCTAGAAGAATCCAAAGGCAACAAAATCTCAGACATATGCCGAAGCAATTTCTTTCACTCATACAGCTCCTAGGGCACTTGAAAGTAAAGAGAAAATGACCAAACGCGACTACATCGAAATAAAAAGCTTCTGCACAGCAAAAGAAACCATCAACAAAACAACAAGCAAACCCACTGTGTGGGAAAACATATTTGCCAATGTCATATCTGATAAGAGCCTAATCTCAAAAATTTATAGGGAACTCATACAACTTAAGAAAAGGAAGATAAACAATCCAATCAAAAAATGGGCAAAGGACCTAAATAGACACCTTTCAAAAGAGGACATTCAGAAAGCCAAGAGACATATGAAAACATGCTCAAAGTCCCTAATCATCTGAGAGATGCAAATCAAAACAACAATGAGGTACCACCTCACACCTGTCAGACTGGCTATCATCAACAAATCAACAAACGACAAGTGCTGGAGAGGATGTGGAGAAAAAGGAACACTTGTGTACTGCTGGTGGGAATGCAGACTGGTGCAGCCACTATGGAAGACAGTGTGGAGTTTCCCTAAAAAACTGAAAATGAAACTCCCATTTAGCCCTGAGATCCAACTTCTAGGAATATATCCCAAGAAACCAGAAACACCAATCAGAAAGGATATATGCACCCCTATGTTCATAGCAGCACAATTTACCATAGCTAAGATCTGGAAACAGCCTAAGTGCCCATCAGTAGATGAATGGATTAGAAAACTGTGGTACATCTACACGATGAAATACTATGCTGCTCTAAAAAGGAAGGAGCTCTTACCATTTGCAACGTCATGGATGGAACCGGAGAGCATTATGCTAAGTGAAATAAGCCAGTCAATGAAGGAAAAATTCCACATGATCTCACTTATTCATGGATAATAGAGACCATTATAAACTTTTGAACAATAATAGATACAGAGGCAGAGCTGCCTCAAACAGATTGTCAAACTGCAGCGGGAAGGCCAGGGAGGGTTGGGAGGCAGGAGGTAGGGGGGTAAGAGATCAACTAAAGGACTTGTATGAATGCATATAAGCATAAGCAGTGGACATAAGACATTGAGGGATAGGGGAGGCTAGGGGACTGTCTAGGGCGGGGGAATAAAAAGGACACATATGTAATACCCTTTGTAATACTTTAAGCAATAAATAAAAAAAAAGGTAGCGAAACTTAATAAGACGATAATGTAGACTAGTAGAGATAAGTAATAAGACTCCAAACACAAGCATGGATGAAGAAAATGTAAGTACAAAAGTGAATTTATGTTTGTATTTAGGAGGTGGGATCAATGGTCGTGGTGGCAGTCATGAGGAACAGGGTGCTGTGTTATTGCTCGAGGTTTATAATAAAGAATTTGATTTCCTTTTTAAGTGGCTAACTATTGAATACTGTTAAACTCTTGAAAGTATGGTCAGCTCAAGATGTAAAGTTTTATGCCACAACAGGTAGAGTTTTTCCTTTAACATCATGGTCTAGAACAGCGTTGTTGTATATTGGAGATACTAGAGAAGTGAGGTTTGACTCTGTTTCACTGATGAGGAGGCATCTAAGGAGGGGGCAGGCATGTGAGAAGGGAGTAATGTAGATTTCTTTATTTAGGGAACCAGACAAGCAATTCCATACTGAGTCAGACACTTAGCATAAGGACAAGGATAAGTCTGAATGGGGACTTTATTCCCAACACTTTCTCATACTGACAAGGAAAAAAGAAGCTTGTGTTTAATTTAGGTTTGGATTGGGGCGGCGGGATGGATGGTGGTGGTCGCAGTCATGAGGAACAGGGTGTTGTCATAGTGCTGGAAGTGTATAATAATGAATTTGATTTCCTTTTTACATAGTAGACTATTGAACATTGTTAAACTATTGAAAGGATGGTCAGCTCAAGATATGAAGTTTATGCGGCAAATGGTCCAGTTTTCCCTTTAACAACTTGGTCTAGAACAGCATTATTGGATATTGGAGATACTAGAGAAGTGAGGTTTCACCCTGTTTCACTGATGATTCTCTTCCTGTTACATTTGCACCATACATAAGTAAGATATTAGTAATAAAGGAAATTGGGTACGGTGTAAATGAGTATTATCTTCCCAATTTTTCTGTAAATCTGGAACTATTCTAAAATAAAACTTTTATTAAAACAACACTAAAAATAATAGGAAATGGGAATATCTGAACATAGTGGAATGGACCACTGAAATGACTGTGGAGTTTAGGAAGTGGATTTGAGGAAACACCACCTCCCTGCCATATGCTGGACTATAGTGGAACTAAAGGAAGAGAAAAAGAGAGAGAGAGAGAGAGAGAGAGAGAGAGAGAGAGAGAGAGAGAGAGAGAGAATAGACAGAGAGGTCAGTTTGGAAAAAAATTTAGGAGTCAAGAGGAAGTTGTCTGTGCTATAACCAGAGTATCTGAGTATTCTGCATCCTCTGCCACCCCTGTCCCTCTTGGACGGTCAAGTTGAGGCTTTGTGATGTCAAGCCTCACCGTGGCCAAACTGATTTTGGGCAACCAGACCTGAAGTGAGTGGCTCCTCATTAACCTAAAGATAATAAATAGAGGCCAGAACCCTTTCAGTAGTGTCTGTTGCCTAAAGATAGCGAAACTTAATAAGACGATAGTGTAGACTAGTAGAGATAAGGAATAAGACTCCAAACACAAGGATGGAAGAAGAAACTGCAAGGTCAAAATTGAATTTATGTTTGTATTGGGGTCAGGTGGGCTGGATGGTGGTGCGGAACAGGGTGTTGTGATAGTGCTGCCAGTGTATAGTAAGGAACTTGATTTCCTTTTTACATGGCAGACTAGTGAATATTCTTAAACTTTTGAAAGGATGGTTAGCTCAACATCTGAATTTGTATGCTGCAACTGGTCCAGTTTTTCCTTTAACAACTTGGTCTAGAACAGCATTGCTGAATATTATAGATAGTAGTGAAGTGAGGTTTCACTCTAACTGTTTCACTCATGATTCACTTCATGTTACATTTTCCCCATACATAAGTAAGATATTAGTAATAAGGGAAATTGGGAATGGTGTACGTGGTTATTATCTTCAGAATTTTTTGTAAACCTGGAACTATTCTAAAATAAAACATCCATTAAAACAACACTCAAAATCCTAGAACTGGTAGCAACTGAACATAGTGGAATGGACCACTGAAATGAGGGGGGAGTATGGCAATTGTCTTAGAGGAAACACCACCTCCCTGCCATATCCTGGACTATAATGGAACTAGAGGAAATGAGAGAGAGAGAGAGGTCAGTTCGGGAAAATCTTTAGGAGTTAAGAGGAAGGTCTCTGTTCTCTTAGCAGATTTTCTGAGATTTCTGCATCCTTTGCCACCCCCGCCCCTCCTGGATGGTTAAGCTGAGTCTTTGTGATGTCAAGCTACACCATGGCAACCACTGATTTTGGGCAACCTAAGCTGAAGTGAGTGGATCCTCATTAACCTAAAGAGTATATATATTCCAGATGAATTTTTGGAGACTTCGTTCCCAGGTCTATGAAGTATGCCGTTGGTATTTTAATGGGAATTGCGTTGAATTTATAGATTGCTTTGGGTAGTATGGACATTTTAATGATGTTGATTCTCATTATTGACTAATTTCAATGGCTAACACTTCCAGTACTATGTTGAACAGGAGTGGTGAGAGGGGGCATCCTTATCTTGTTCCTTTCTAAGGGGAAATGGTGTTAGTTTTTGTCCATTGAGTATGATGTTGGCTGTGGGCCTGTCATATATGGCTTTTATTATGTTGATTTATGATCCTTCTACTCCCGCCCAACTGAGAGTTTTTATCAAAAATGGGTGTTGAATTTTGTCATATGGTTTTTCTGCATCAATTGATATGACCATGTGGTTTTTTTCTTTCAATTTGTTTATGTGATGTATCACGTTTATTGATTTGCGGATATTGTACCATCCTTGCATCCCTGGGTTAAATCCTACTTGGTCATGGTGTATGATCTTTCTGATGTACTGCTGGATCCGATTTGCTAAAATTTTGTTGAGGATTTTGGCATCTATGTTCATGAGGGATATTGGCCCGTAATTCTCTTTCATTATGTTGTCTTTACCGGGTTTTGGTATTAGGGTGATGCTGGCTTCATAGAATGAGCTTGGAAGTGATCCTTCCTCTTGAATTTTTTGTGGTAGTCTCAGGAGAAAAGGTTTTCGTTCTTCCTTGAATGTTTGGCAAAACTTTCCTGTGAAGCCATCTGGTCCTGGGCTCTTGTTTGATGGAAGCTTTTTGATAACTGCTGCAATTTCTTCCATAGTTATTGGCCTGTTGAGATTTTTAGATTCTTCCTGATTGAATTTTGGAATGTTGTATTTTTCTAGGAATTTGTCCATTTCCTCCAGGTTGCCTAGTTTGTTGGAATAGAGCTTCCATAGTATTTTTTAACAATCATTTGTATTTCTGTGGTGTCTGTTGTTATTTCGCCTCTATCGTTTCTGATTTTGTTTATTTGGTTCCTCTCTCTTTGCTTCTTTGTGAGTCTGCCTAGAGGTTTGTCAATCTTGTTTATCCTTTCAAAGAACCAGCTCTTGGTTTCATTGAATTTCTGTATTGTTTTTTTGGTCTCTATGTCATTTATTTCTGCTCTAATCTTTATTATCTCCTTCCTTCTGCTCACTCTGGGGTTTTCTTGTTGCTCTCTTTCTAATTCTTTGAGTTGTAGATTTAGGAGATTTCTGCCATTTTTATTTGTTTTTTGAGTTCGGCCTGTAGAGCTCTAAACTTCCCTCTCAGGACTGCTTTAATTGTGTCCCATAGGTTTTGAATTGTTGTGTTTTCATTGTCATTAGTTTCCAGGACGTTTTTAATTTCTTCTTTAATCTCATTCGTAACCCAATCAATATTTCATAGCATGCTCTTCAGCTTCCAGCTGTTTGAGTATTTTTTTTTGTTTTTATTGTAGTTAATTTCTAATATTATGCCATCGTGGGATGCGAAGATGCTTTATATGATTTCAATCTTCATGAATTTGAGGATACTTTGCTTGTGACCCAATATATGGTCTATTTTTGCATATGTCTTATTAGCACCTGTGTAGAATGTATATTCCCTGTCTTTGGGGTTAAGTGTTCTCAAGATATCTGTTAAGTTCATCTGATCTAGTTTGTCATTTAGGATTGCTGTATCTTTGCTGATTGTTTGTTTAGAGGGCTTATCCAGTGTTGACAGTGGTGGATTAAAGTCCCCTACTATGATTGTATTGTTGTCGATCTCTCCTTTGATATCTTTCAGGAGTATTTTTATGAATTAGCGTGCTCCTGCATTGGGTGCATATATGTTTACCAGGGTTATATCTTCTTGTTTTATTGATCCCTTTAGTATTATGAAGTGGCCTTCCTTATCTCTTGTTATGGCCTTCACTTTGAGGTCTATTTTGTCCAATATAAGTATTGCTACCCCAGCTTTCTTTTCCTTTCCATTTGCCTGAACGATATTTTTCCATCCCTTCGCTTTCAGTCTGTGTGAGTCCCTTCTAATGAGGTGGGTTTCTTGTAGACAGCAGATGTATGGGTCATTTTTTTAATCCATTCAGCCATTCGATGTCTTTTGGTTGGAGCATTTAGTCCGTTTATGTTTAAAGTTATTATTGAAAGGTACTTGTTTATAGCCATTTTTTTGTGTGTGTGGCTGTTTTCTTTCTGATTTTTTTCTTTCTTCTCTTTATACCAGTCCCTTTAGCATTGCTAGCATTGCTGGTTTGGTGGTGGTAAACTCCCTTAGACTTTTTTTGTCTATGAAGATTCTTATTTCCCCTTCAAGTTTGAATGATAGCCTTGCTGGATAGAGTATTCTTAGATTAAGTTCTTTGCTTTGCATCACTTTGTAAATTTCTGTCCATTCTTTTCTTGCCTGATGTTTTTCTGTTGAGAAATCATTTGATAAACTATTGGGAGATCCCTTGTATGTCACTTTCTGTCTCTCTCTTGCAGCCTGTAAGATTCTTTCTTTGTCCTGAACATTTGCCATGGCAATTATGATGTGTCTTGGTGTGGGTCTTTTTGGGTTCATCTTGTTTGGGACTCTCTGGGCTTGTGTTACTTTTTTCTTCCCCCCCTCAGGTAAGTTTTCTGATATTATTTCTTCGAATAGGTTTTCTAATCCTTGTTCTCTTTCTGTTGTTCTAGCACCCCTATTATTCGTATGTTGTTTCGTTTCATGTTGTCCCAAAGCTCCCTTAGGCCCTCCTCCTGTCTTTTATTTTTTTTCTCCAATTGCACTACATTTTAGGTGTGGTTTGCTTCCTTGTCTTCTAATTCAATTATTCGGTACTCTGCTTCCTCTAGTCTACTGTTGATACTTTCAATGGTGTTTTTATTGCAGCTATATCACTCTTCATTTCTTCTTGGGTGTTACTTAAGTTGTTGATTTTTTCATCTGTTTCTTCTAGCTTCTTCCATATGTTATTGATTTTTTCATCTGTTTCTTCTTCTTGCATAGGTAGTTGACTTTTTCATCTGTTTCTTCTTGCTTCTTGCAGAAGTTGTTGATTTTTTCCTCCATCCGGTTTATGCACTCTGGGACCCTTATTCTGAATTCTTTTCTGTCATGTTGCATGCCTCTGTATTACTTAGCTGCTTTTCTGGAGAGTTCTCCTTCTCGTTCTTTGGGGGCTTCTTTGTCTATCTATGCTTGATCTTACTGACATATCTAGATGTTGAGTCATTCAGTGGCCTCTCCCTGGGTTGCAGAGACTCCTTGGTCTTTGGTTGCTCTTCTGGTGTTTGTGTTAGCAGCTGCTCTTCAGTTGGCAGCAGCTCCTCTGGTGGGTGCTGTTATCAGTTGTGGTGGCTCTTCTGGCTGGTGGGGGGAGGTTTCACGTACAGCTGCTGTTCCTCAGTAGAGGGTGTGGTGCTCAGGAGGCTGCTGTTCTTGGATCTGCTGCATTGATTTAAAGGCACAAAATACAACACAACAAGGCACCACCTACCAGGCACTTAACACAAATATATTCACGATATTAATAACCCTAAATAAAGGTCACCACCCGAATAATGAGAATTAGGGAATAAGGAAGAAGGAAGAGAAAAAGATAAAAAAGAAAAAAGAAAATAAAAGTAGGGACCAAAAAAAGGAGTGCAAAAATTAAATTGGGAAAAAAGGAGGGGGGAAAATAAGAGCGAGAAAAGAAAAGAAAAAAAAAGAGCGAAAAGAGAGAATGAAGTGGAAGAGGGGAAGAGACTTTTTGTATGATGAGAATACTCCTATAGAAGCGCCACTTATCACAACAAATTCCAGCAAAAGCTTCCTGGAAATGGATGCAACCAAGAAACAACTAATAATATAATGATGAAAAGAGAATGAAGGACACTAATCCTAAAATAAAATAAAGAGAAAATAAAATGGCAGTTTAAAAAACGGTAAAATGGTAGCAGTAATAATACTGGTTCAAAATAAGAAGGTAGTAATTAAAAGGGTAAAATCAGGTGATGGAAAAAGAAGAAAAAAAAGAAAGAAAAAAAAACTGGTTTCTTAGTTAAAAGGTGAAAACAGAAAAAAAAACTTGCAGTAGTGAAGGTCCTTCAGTTCTTCTATTCTTCAGTCTGGCTCGCCTTTAGTCCTGCCAGGTATTCAGGAGAGTGTTGAGTTTCCCTTCGCTACACTGTTCTTCTGTGTTGTAAACGACAGTCCTTATTTTAAAGCAAGCCGCATTTGGTTCCCAGACTGCCTAATTTTGTGTTTAGCAAAGAGTCAGTTTGCGGATCAGCCTCTGGGTGGAAGTGTTCTGGGGTTGGCCTCTGAGGTGATACCGCTTCACTATCGCACTTAAAACTGATTTGGAGAGGTCAATTATCCAGAGCTGGTTCCTTAATAGTTACCCGCTCTGTGTTGCTGCTGGGATTCTGATTACCTTCTTTAATGGCAGACTATTGAATATTGTTATACTATTGAAATAATTGTCAGCTCAAGATCTGAAGTTTTATGCCGCAACTGGTCCAGTTTTTCCTTTCACATCTTGGTCTAGAACAGCATTGCTGGATATTGGAGATACTAGAAAAGTGAGGTTTCACTCTGTTTCACTGATGATTCACTTAAGGTTACATTTGCCCCATACATAAGTAAGATATGAGTAATAAGGGAAATTGGGTATGGTGTACATGTTTATTATCTTCACAATTTTTCTGTAAATCTGGAACTATTCTAAAATAAAAGATCCATTAAAACAACACTCATAATCCTAGGAAATGGTAGCAACTGAACATAGTGGAATGGACCACTGAAATGACGGGGGAGTATGGCAATTGTCTTAGAGGATACACCACATCCCTGCCATATGCTGGACTATAATGGAAATAGAAATGAGAGAGACAGAGAGAGGTCAGTTTGGGAAAATTTTTAAGAGGTAAGAGGAAGGTATCTTTTCTATACCAGAGCATCTGAGCCTTCGGCATCGTCTCCCAGCCCCGCCCCTCCTGGATGGTCAAGCTGAATCTTTGTGATGTCAACCCACACTATGGCAACCACTGATTTTGGGCAACCAGAGCTGAAGTGAATGGCTCCACATTAACCTCAAGAGTATATATAGAGGCCAGAACCCTTTGAGTAGTGTCTGTTGCCTTAAGATAGCGAAACTTAATAAGACGATAGTATAAACTAGTACAGATAAGGAATAAGACTCTAAACACAAGGGGGGATGAAGAAACTGAAAGTCCAAAAGGGAATTTATGTTTGTATTTTGAGGGGGGGGATGGATGGTTATAGTCACAGTGATTTGGAACAGGGCATTGTGTTAGTGCTCAGAGTTTATAATAAAGATTTGATTTCCTTTTTACAAGGCAGACTATTGAATATTGTTAAACCATTGAAAGGATGGTCAGCTCAAGATATGAAGTTTTATGCCACAACTGGTACAGTTTTTCCTTTAACATCATGATCTAGACCAGCATTGTTGGATATTGGAGATACTAGAGAAGTGAGGGTTGACTCTTTTTCAATGATCGGGAGGGATCCAAGGAGGGGGCACCATGTAAGAAAGGACTAATGATGATTTCTTTAGTTGGACCACCATAAAAGCCAATCCGTACTGAGCCAGGCACGTAGATTAAGGACAAGGAGAATACTGAATGGGGATTTTTTTCTAAAACATTTCTCATACTTGCAAGGAAGAAAAGCAGCTGATGTTGAATTTAGGTTTGGATTAGGGGGGTGGGATGGACCGTGGTTGTCGCAGTCATGAGGAACAGGATGTTTTGATAGTGCTGGCAGTGTATAATAATGATTTTGATTTCCTTTTTACATGGTAGACTATTGAAATTAGGTATGGTGTTCAGGGTTATTATCTTCACAATTTTTCTATAAATGTGGAACTATTATAAAATAAGACATCCATTAAAACAGTACTCAAGGATGGTACAATATCCGCAAATCAATAAACGTGATACATCACATAAAAAAATTGAAAGAAAAAAAAACACATGGTCATATCAATTGATGCAGAAAAAGCATTTTCTCAAAATTCAACATCCATTTTTGATAAAAACTCTCAGTAAGGTGGGAGTAGAAGGATCATACCTCAACATAACAAAAGCCATATATGACAGGCCCACAGCCAGCATCATACTCATTGGACAAAAACTAACACCATTTCCCCTAAGAACAGGAAAAAGACAGGGCTGTCCCCTCTCACCACTGCTGTTCAACATAGTACTGGAAGGATTAGCCATCGCAATAAGGCAAGAAGAAGAAATAAAAGGCATCCAAATTGGAAAAGAGGAAGTAAAACTGTCCTTATTTCCAGAGGACATGATATTATACATACAAAAGACTAGAGACTCCATCAAAAAGCTACTAGACTTAATACATGAATTTGGCAATGTAGCAGCATACAAAATTAACCCCAAGAAATCTGAGGCATTTCTATACAACAATAGTGAACTTTCAAAAAGAGAGATTATAAAAACAGTCCCATTTACCATCGCACCAAAAAAATTAAGCTACCTAGGAATAAACTTAAATTGGACATATGTATGCAAGAAAATGAAACTAGACCATCAACTTACACCATACACAAAAATAAACTCAAAATGGATAAAGGACTTAAATGTATAACAGGATACCTTAAAAATTCCAGAAGAATCTAAAGGCAACAAAATCTCAGACATATGCCGAAATAATTTCTTCACTGATACAGCTCCTAGGACACTTGAGACTAAAGGGAAAATGAACAAATGGGACTACATCGAAATAAAAAGCTTCTGCACAGCAAAAGAAACCATCAACAAAACAATGAGAAAACCCACTGTGTGGGAAAACATATTTGCCAATGTCATATCTGATAAGGACCTAATCTCCAAAATTTATAGGGAACTCATACAACTTAACAAAAGGAAGTTAAACAATCCAATCAAAAAATGGGCAAAGGACCTAGATAGACACCTCTCAAAAGAGGATATTCAGAAAGCCAAGAGCGTATATGAAAACATGCTCAAAGTCCCTAATCATCTGAGAGATGCAAATCAAATCAACAATGAGGTACCATCTCACACCTGTCAGGCTGGCTATCATCAACAAATCAACAAACAAAAAGTGCTGGAGAGGATGTGGAGAAAAAGGAACACTTGTGCACTGCTGGTGCGAATGCAGACTGGTGCAGCCACTATGGAAGACAGTATGGAGTTTCCTCAAAAAACTACAAATGGAACTCCCTTTTGACCCTGTGAGCACACTTCTAGGAATATATCCCAAGAAACCAGAAACTCAAATCAGAAAGGATATATGCACCCCTATGGTCACAGCAGCACAATTCACCATAGCTAAGATCTGGAAACAGCCTAAGTGCCCATCAGTACATGAATGGATTAGAAAACTGTGGTACATCTACACGATGGAATACTATGCTGCTGTAAAAAGGAAGGAGCTCTTACCGTTTACAGTGGCATGGATGGAACTGGAGAGCGTTTTGCTAGGTGAAATAGGCCAGTCAATGAGGGAAAGGTACCACATGATCTCACTCATTCATGGATAATAGAGACCATTATAAACTTTTGAACAATAATAGATACAGAGGCAGAGCTGCCTCAAACAGATTGTCAAACTGCAGTGCGAAGGCCAGGGAGGGTTGGGGGGCAGGAGGGAGGGGGGTAAAAGATCAACCTAAGGACTTGTATGCATGCATATAAGCATAATAAATGGACATAAGACACTGGGGGATTGGGGAGGCTAGGGTACTGTCAAGGGCGAGGGGGAAAAAAGGACACATATGTAATACCCTTTGAAATAATTTAAGCAATAAAAAAAGTGATTTCAGAAATTAAAAAAAAATAAAATAAAAAAATAAATCTAGAAAAATTTTTTTCATTTATAATGCCAACAGTGAGACACCCAGGAAAACACACAGGGTGTCAAAATAAGCCAAAGGAAAATCATTTGGGCACATATAAAAAGTACCCTAAGTAAAAATTTCTTTATTATCCTAGGGTCGAGAATATGTTTGTACATTTTCAGAAAACAACTTCAAGACCACGTGGAATGCTGCAACAGAGAGGAATTCTCAGGAATGCTCCAGTCATGAAGACAAGAGGAGAGACAGTTCAGAGATGGAGACGCTGAAGACACTTTTCCATGCTAGCAGTCAGCAGCTGTGTGTCGCTGCAGATTGCCCAGGACCAAACCAGAGAGAGTCGTACCTGCATTGCCACCATTTTTCCACAATCCAGAACTGAAATATCATTGTTGACATGTACACATAAGGAACTGTTGGACATTGAAATTGGGACTTAAAACAATTTTTGTCCTTGAAATGTTATGCGTAAGTTTTAAAATGTTTTGGGTAACGGATAGGCATTGTTATCGTTTTAATAGCCAGAGTTTTGTTCTTGATGTTTAAGTTTTATTTTCATTATAGTAGCTTAATTAATAAAACAAAAAAGGGTGAGATGTGGGAAACTGACATAGGGTTAAGCCTCGGACTGACCTGCTGGCAAAGTCACAAACAAGTCCTAGCTTAGAGGGCACAGTCCTCTTAGCATAATTAGGCTTGACCTTATGACACTCCCTAGATGTTATCTGGGAATCTAATGGGCTGAGGAAGTGTAATTACCATTGTGTAAACGAGTGAAACTCACAAGGAAAGTGAAACTTTGGTAACCACTACCTTGTTTACCACACACTATAAAAAGCTTCGTGCTGACACCCCCTCCGCTCTCAAGGTGGACAGTGTCGCGGCCTGGGTCCATTACACTCCCGTCCAGTCAGCGGATCCATCCATGACCCGGAAAGACTTCCTCACCAAATGGAGCATCAATCGAGATCAACCCTACCCGCTCTAGCTCACGCTGCAGCGTGCTCGAGCTGCCTGATTCTGGTAACATTGCTCCCGATCACTCCTGTCACCAGGACCCCCCACAATACTGTGTAATAGACTTAGATGATGCCTGCTTCTTCATGGACATGGCTCCAAAGAGACAAGGACAATTTATAGGATCACATGTTTAGTAGCAGAAGACTGGGCTGCCTGAAGCGGCCATGATGCCAATATTATGTTTCATTGTATTGATATGTTATATTGACCTTTGATTCTTTTGCAGGTTTAAATGTGTGTTGGCTGTCCTGTAAGGGGACTGTGTGGGGTGACCCCCAAAAGTAAAGGGTCTCTAGCTGCCAAGAGGACAGGTGCCCAACTGGTCAGGGAAGCGTGCCCATCAGGTTGTGGTCACAGTTGAGAGACAGTTGAGAGTTGGCAGCATGTATACCGCTTGCAGGCCTGCGGGACCATGCCCATGTCAGGGGTAGTAAGCTGTAAAGGGCCTGTTTAGAATAGAATGTCTAACGCATGGTGATGCATAGAAAGAAAGTTTAATGCCAACAATTACTGTTTTGTTATAATTCTGAAAAATCCATGAAAAGGAATTGGCAAGGAATGTCAGAAAAACTTAGAGTAGATCAGTATGTTTTTCTCCTTATGTATTTCCTCCGAAATCTGGCAATGCTAAATAAGTCATGGCAATACATTTCTTTGCATATAATTAATAAGACCAGGTCCTTATAATGGTTTTATTAACAGAAAACTTTGACTGGAATATCATGTTTTAAAGAGCCCTGTCTGAGCTCTAAAGACTTGAAGCCAGTAAGAATGCCACGAAGAAAGCCTGGTATCCTGGTCGGGAGCCCTGAAGATGGCTGGTGCTGGAATGTCAGGCCAATGCCCTACCATAACTGGCGGTTGGTAAGAGTAGAAGGGGAGCAGCAAATATTCCTCTGGATCCCTGCGCAACTCCCTCACACTTTGGGCCACAACGAGTGGAAGTGCTACTGATATGAGCCTTAAAGCCTGGAGCGTAGGCTCAGGTGGAGTTGCTACAGGTGAGGGATTCACCTAACTCCGCAGATACTGTAGGCAGGCCTGATGGAAGCTGGATGGCTTAGCTTCCTGGCCTACGGAGCACATTAAAATTCAACCATGAGACTGCAGCAAAGGTAGTCAGTTACCATTCTTGTTGTGTTTATACAACCATCAGGAGAGTAGGTAAATTAATCTTGATCTGACTTTTTAATAGCCATGGAGGAATTTTAATAAGAAAAATCCTATTACAATAGAGGCTGTTAAAGCTAAAATGGTTTCTTTCCCTTCCACCGAACCATTTGTTAAGCATATAGGGATAGTTCAGTTGATAGTTCTGTGTGCCCAGTATGGGCCTCTAGCAATCGTGGAATAGTAATGCAGTCACTCTCATGATTGAGGAGGAAGTTCCAAGAAACTGGGGGAATGAAAAGGCGAAGGATATGCCCTCCATTTCCCCGTATCCTCAATACTGGGGCAGCCGCCATGTGCTCAGGATAGTACCAGCTTCCTGTATCCCAGGACACTGCTGGCCACGCCCAGAACCTTTTTAACCTACCCAATGACAATCAGGGGACATGAACGCCTTGGAATTGACCACATCCTGTGTAATAAGACCTGACTTGCACCTAGCTAATCTGCAGGGCCCACAATCATTTCCCCTCCCCTAACTCCACCCCCCTATTAAAACCCCATTTTTTCCCACAGGCGTTCTCTCTCTTCTCGCCTTTGTGAGGATAGGAGCCAGACATGGGTCTGTGATAATAAAGGACTCTTTGCTTTTGCATTGGACATGGCTGGCTCCCTGGTGAGGTCTGTTGGGGATTTAAAATCTGGGCATAACAATAACCAAGAGGGTGGCAATGGTAAATTTGGACTTTAAGCTGAATGAAGACAAGAGTGAGAAAGATAGAACGAATCAGATAATTGTACTTTACTACAGGAAGGGGAAAACCTCCAGTAAGCAAGCTAACAAATGCAGAAGAAGAAGTGGAATAGTGTTCATCTACCACAGGTGATACACAGGTTCTCTGAGGGGAATACACGTAATAATGTGAATCCCTCTATCCCTCTATAAACAATGCTTTAGAAAAGGGCATTATGAGAAGATGAATATATTAATGGTCTACTCGAATAAATACCAGCAAGGGTATAAAGGAAATATATATTTTGTGTGTTTTCAGATGACGAGGAGGGATGTAAAGAAGGGGCAAGCCTGTGAGAAGAGAGTAATGTAGAATTCTTTAATTGGGGCATCAGACAAGCCAGTCCATACTGAGCCAGAAACCTTGAATAAGGACAAGGAGAAGACTGAATGGGGATTTTTTCCTCAACATTTTCTAATACTGACAAGGAAGAAAAGAACTTGATATTTAAGTTAGGTTTGGATTAGGGGGGGTGGTGGATGTTGGTGGTCGCTGTCATGAGAAACAAGGTGTTGTGTTTCTGCTGGCAGGGTAAAGTAATGAATTTGATTTCCTTTTTACATGGTAGACTATTGAATATTTTTATACTATTGACAGGATTGTCAGCTCAAGATGTGAAGTTTTAGCCACAACGGGTACAGTTTTTCCTTAAACAACTTGGTCTAGAACAGCATTGCTAGATATTGGAGTTACTAGAGAAGTGAGGTTTCACTCTGTTTCACTGGTGATTTACTTCATGTTACATTTCCCCATACCAAAGTGACATATTAGTAATAAAGGAAATTATGTATGGTGCACATGGGCATTATCTTCACAATTTTTATGTAAATCTGGAACTATTCTAAAATAAAACATCCAAAACAACACTCAAAATACAAGGAAATGGTAATATCTGAACATAGTGGAACAGACCACTGAAAGGACAGGGTTGTATGGCAAGAGGCTTAGAGTAGACACCACCTCCCTGCCATATGCTGGACTATAATGGTACTAGAGGAAATGAGAGAGAGAGAGATGCCAGTTTGGGAAAGTTTTAGGAGGTAAGAGGAAGGTCTCTTTTCTATAACCAGATCATCTGAGACTTCTGCATCCACTCCCACCCCCCCTACCACCATCTTGAATGGTCTAGCTGAGGCTTTGTGATGTCAAGCCACACCATGGCAACCACTGATTTTGGGCAACAAGAGCTGATGTGATTCGCTCCACATTGACATAGAGAGTATATAATAGGCCTGGACCCTCTGAGTAGTGTCTGTTGCCTCAAGATAGCCAAACTTACTAAGAAGATAATGTCGACCAGTGGAGATAAGGAACAAGACTCCAAACACAAGGATGGATGAAGAAACTGCAAGTCCTCAAGTGAATTAGAAGTCAGTTTCTCAACTGGATGTGGAAGAAGTGGATAAAGTCAGAATACCTTATTCAATGCTGCCCCTTCTCCAGTAATTCTGCACCCAAGAATCTCATCTTGTGCTTTTTGACCACAGACAGTTCCTCATTCAATCAATTGTCATTAAATTAAAAGCGCATTTCCAAATCATTTTCCAATTTCTTCCCCAAAACCAATGTCTTTCTGTGTTTAACTTTTTTCCAACCTTCATAATCAAGACAGTGGCAATGGTAAATTTGGACTTTAAGCTGAATGAAGACAAGAGGGAGAATTACAGAAAGAATCAGAAAATTGTATTTTACTACAGGAAGGGGAAAAACTCCAGTTAGCAAGCAAACGAATGCAGAAGAAGAAGTGCTGGAGTGTTCATCTACCACAGGTGATACTCAGGTTCTCCCAGGGGAAAACACTTAATAATGTGTATTCCTCTATCAACAATGTTTCAGAAATGCGCATTATGAGACGATGAAAACATTAATGGTCTCCATGAATAAATACCTGTAAGGGTATAGAGGGAATATGTTTGTGTTTTTGTGAGTTTTCAGATAATGGGGAGGGAGCTAAGGAGTGGGAAGTCATGTGAGAAGGGAGTAATGAAGAATTCTTTAACTAGGGCACCATACAAGCCATTCCATACTGAGCCAGACACTTGGAATGAGGACCAGGAGAAGACTGAAGGGGGATTTTTTCCTCAAAACTTTCTCATCCTGGCAATGATGAAACGAAGCTGATGTTTAATTTAGGTTTGGAAACGGTGGTTGGGATGGATGGTGGTGGTCGCAGTCATAAGGAACAGGGTGTTTTGTTAGTGCTGGCAGTGTATAATAATGAATTTGATTTCCTTTTTACATGGTAGACTATTGAATATTGTTAAACTGTTGAAAGGATGGTTACCACAAGATCTAAAGTTTTATGCTTCTACTGGTCCAGTTTTTCCTTTAACAACTTGATCTAGAACCGTATTGCTGAATATTGGAGATACTAGAGAAGTGAGATTTCACTCTAACTGTTCACTGATGATTCACTTCATGTTACATTTGCCCCATACGCAAGTAAGGTATTTGTAATAAGGGAAATTGGGTATAGTTTACATGGTTATTATCTTCAAAATTTTTCTGTAAATCCGGAACTATTCTAAAAATAAACATCTATTAAAACAACACTCAAAATAATTGGAAATGGTAGCAACTGAACATGGTGGAATGGACCACTGAAATGACGGTGGAGTTTGGGATGTGGCTTAGAGGAACACCACCTCCCTGCCTTATGCTGGACTATAGTGGAACTAGATGAAGAGAGAGAGAGAGAGAGAGAGAGAGAGAGAGAGAGAGAGAGAGAGAGAGAGAGAGAAAGATTAGAGTGAGAGATTGAATAGAGAGAGAGTTCAGTTGGGAAAAATTATAGGAGGTAAGAGGAAGGTTTCTTTTCTATAACCTGAGCTTCTGAGATTTCTGAATCCTCTGCCACCCCTGCCTATCCTGAATGGTCAACCTGAGGCTTTGTTATGTCAAGCCACACCATGGCAACCACTGATTTTGGGCAACCAGAGCTGAAGTGAGTGGCTCCTCATTAACCTAAAGAGTATATATAGAGCCCAGGACCCTTTAGGTGGAATCTGTTGCCTCAAGATAGGGAAACTTAATAAGATGATATAGTAGACTAGTAAAGACAAGTAATAAGTCTCCAAACTGTGGGAAACTGTTTATTGCCTTCACTATCTGATAATCATAGACGGAGAACTCCCTGAAACCCCCCAAAGGCTGGGTGCCTTTGAAGCTCTGGCAAAGTTTGGAGCTAGGCCTCACCTCTTCTCTTTGTCCAGACAGTGGTAGCTGAAACTACTCCCCCATTTATTATTATGTAAACCCTTGCTGATGGCCTTGTCTGCTTGTTACTACGTGGTCACCTGTCTAAGGTCTATGCTATGGGTGCATCCAAGATCAATAAAAGCTCGGTGAGGCCTGAGAAAAGAGGAAGTCCTTCGGGACTTGCTGCCTGGTCCCCCAGTATTGGAAAATTATCTCGTGTCTTATTCTCTCATTTGTTGTGTGGCTCCTCTTTCAAATACCGAACAATACTCCACAGGGGACCTGGAAGGAAACACTCAACATCTGGAGCCCGACTGATAATCTGGAAGTGCAGGTCTCGCTGGAGCGCGAAAAGGAAGTGTTCACCGAAAAGGTGTGGAAAAGTCACCGAAAAAACGTGAGGGGGACTCTACTGCATGCAATGCTCAGGTTCAACTACAGAAGCCCGGGTCTGTTAAGTACACTGCGATCGTTTTCTTAACCAGGCTTACAAATGGGGCAGGATTTGGCTTTAAAAAAGTAGATTCGGCTTTAAAAACGAATATTTGGCTTTTTAAAACTAAGAAACTTTACTATAGGCTTTTGATTTGCATGTTTAAAGTGTTAAAATTTTAGAAGGTAATCTTTTACAGTTTTTGCATGTTATAATAGAACTTAACCTTTGTTTTTCTTGAAAAAGGTACTCTTTTAGATCAGGCTGAAAAAAGAGTGCCATGGTCATCTTAATGTGTTTTCTTACCCAAATTAAAATCTTAATTTGTATTTGGAATCTATCTGTAATAAGAAATGGAACCGAAGCATAATCCAGGGAGCTTGAAAATGGCGGAGGTATAAGCGGAAGTGTCCTGTGCCTTGTCCTGGAGCCGATAAGGGTGAGCAGCTGAAACGGGTAACATTCAGCCCGAATAGGTAGAGGATTTTCAGCTGAGAGATTGTCTGCAGCTAGGAAAGACTGAGAACCCCCCAGGGAAAAAAAAGGACGGTTGGAGACTGCAGCTGAAGCCTCTCCTGGTGCGCCAGCTAAGCAGTGGTGACTGCGCCATCTTGGGTGGTTGTTGCGGGCATCCAGAGACCAGCTACTAACCTGGAAACAAGGGATCTCAAGCAGCGTGACTGCGTGAACTCAGAGGAGCACTGCTTCTTCTCACAGATAGGTTGGACATCCCCTAAAGGTGCGGTTAGCAGTTCGGGTTGGAGGGAGGACCGAGCTCGCGCGCGCAGGGCGGAATCTGCGCCCCACAGAGTCCGCAGCCGTTGGGACCAGCATGACCCACGAGTGGGGAAGGGGCCCCACAGGGCTGCTGGCAGAAGGGAACGCGAAAAATGAGCCCATAGCTGGACTGGATGTAAAGGAACAGCCTTGGACTTTGCCAATCTGCTGGCTGCTTGGTGCCAGGGGCGAGTGGGCGCGCGGAGACTGCGCCCGGTGACTGTGCGCAGACCTGGAAGGTGGAGGCTTGCGAATTCGCACAACTGTCAGGCTCTTGTTACAGTTCCCCTTAGATCCGTGCATTTGATTATTAAACCCAGCGCATGGGATTCCCCAGTTGGGGTCATTCGCAGAGCCTGTAGGGGAAAGTTCTTTTTGGGGAGCCTGGGAAACAGCGGACAGTGGCAAGGAACCAGCTCTGGGCAGTGGTCTTTCCAGAATCAGTTCCAAATACCATAGAGGACAAAACCCTACTGATAGAGAGGACTTAGAGCCTCGGAGGTAAATCCAGACACACTGCCACCCAGAGGCAGAGCCACGAACTGTCTCTTTTGCGATCACAAATAAAGGCAGTCTAGTAAAAAAAATACAACCTGCCTTAAAATCAGGTCTGTGGTTTACTGCACGGAGGGACAGTGTATCGCAGGGAAGTTCAACACTCCCCTGAATGCTTGGCAGGACTGAGGCATGCCAAAAAGAAGAGTGGAAGATCTGAAGCACCTTCACTTCCGAATATTTTTATATATATATTTTTTAATTCTTTTTTCACCATTTCATTAAGAACCTATTTTTTTATTTTTTATCTTTTTCATCACCTGATTTTACCTTTTTAATTACTACATCTTTTTAACCAGTATTATTGCTATCCTTTTACCATTTTTTCAAGAGTCATTTTATTTTTTATTATTATTTTTTTATTTTTCTTTATTTTATTTTGGGATTAGTGTTCTACACTCTATTCTCATCGTTCCTTTAGCATCATTTCTCTCTATCTCACATTTACCCTTAAGCCAAAACTCTCTTCCTCACTTTTCCCCTTTTGTTGTCCTGTTTCTCTTACCCTATTCCTGCTTTGGATTTTACCTATTCCTTCTTTCTACCCACTGTGTAAATTTCACCCTACTTATATATCTAATTTCCAATCCCTCGCTCTCCCCATACAAATAGCCTCTTCCCCACCTCTATTTCATTCTCTTAATTTTTTTTTTTTGGTTGTTGTTGTTGTTGGTTTTTTGTTTTTTTTTTTGGTCTTTTTCTGTTTTGTTTTTTTTTTCTCTCCCTTTTCCCAATCTCATTTCAGCACTCCTTTTTGTTTTTTATTTTTCTCTTTAATCTTTCTCTCTTTTTTCTTCTTTATTCCCTAATTCTCTTCACTCAGGGGGTCACCTTTATTTGGGGTTATTAATATTGTGAATGCATTTAGTTCGGTGCCTTGTACGTTGTGCCTTGTTGTGTTGTATTTTGTGCCTTTGAATCAGCGCAGCAGAGAGAGAACTACATAACCAAACACCTTGAGAAGAGAAATCATGGTGAAACAAAGAAACAACCCAAATATGAAAGAAAAACAGGCATCATCAGAAAAGGAAGTAAACGAAATGGAGGCAATGGAGGCAAGCAACCTGTCAGAGAAAGAATTCAGAGTAATGGCCATAAGGTGGATGAAAAGAATGGAAGACCAATTAAACAATATGTGTAGGAACCAAGAGGAAATGAAGAGAAACCAAGAAGAAAGGAAAAACGACATCACTGCTATAAAGAACTCAATAGAAAGCATCAACAGTAGACTAGAAGAAGCAGAGGACCGTATCAGCGAGCTAGAAGACAAGGTAGAAAAAAATACCCAAACAGAATAGCTTCTAGAAAAAAAAAATTAAAAAGCAGGAAGAGAGCCTAAGAGAACTCTGGGACAATGCTAAACGAAACAACATCCGAATAATAGGGGTGCCAGAAGGAGAGGAAACTTAGCAAGGAATAGAAAACCTGTTTGAAAAAATAGTAACAGAAAATTTCCCTGATATAAGGAGGAAAAAACTCACACAAATCCAAGATGCTCACAGAGTCCCAAACAAAATGAACCCGAAAAGACCGACACCAAGGCACATAATAATTAAATTGGCAAACACCAACGACAAAGCAAGAATCTTAAAAGCAGCCAGAGAAAGACAGAAAGTTACCTACAAAGGATCCCCCATCAGACTAGCGACCGATTTCTCAACACAAACACATCAGGCAAGAAGGGAATGGAATGAAATATACAAAGTCATGCAAAGGAAGGGTCTGAATCCAAGAATACTATACCCAGCGAGGCTATCAATCAAAATTGAGGGTCAAATCAGGAGCTTCACAGACAAAAATGGTCTACGGGAGTTTATTACAACCAAACCAGCAATGCAAGAAATGCTAAAGGGCCTGCTGTAAATAGAAAAAACAGGAAACAAAGAAGGAATGCAGCGGTAAAGAACAAAAATGGCGACTAACAAGTTTCTATCAATGATAACTTTAAATGTAAATGGATTAAATTCCCCAGTCAAAAGGCATAGGGTAAATGAGTGGATAAGAAAACATGACCCATATATCTGCTGTCTACAGGAAACCCACCTCAGAAAAAAGACGAACACAGACTGATGGTGAAGGGATGGAAAAAGGTTTTTCAGGCCAATGGAAGTGGAAAAAAAAAGCCGGGGTAGCAATACTTATATCTGACAAATTAGATCTCAAAGTGAAGGACATAAAAAGAGATCAAGAAGGCCACTTCATAATACTAAAGGGAGCAGTCCAACAAGAAGAAATAACTCTGGTAAATATATATGCACCCAATATAGGAGCACCCAAATACGTAAGAAATCTTCTGGAGAAGATCAAGGGAGAGATTGACAGCAATACAATCATAGTAGGGGACCTTAACACCCCATTATCGCCACTGGACAAATCCTCTAAACAGAAACTCAGCAAAGAAACATAAATCCTAAATGACTCACTAGATCAGATGGAATTAATTGAAATCTTCAGAACATTTCGCCCCAAAGCCACAGAATATACATTCTCCTCAGGTGCACATTTGTCATCTTCATAGGTAGACCATATATTGGGTCACAGACAAAGTCTCTTCAAATTCAAGAAAATTGAAATCATATCAAGTATCTTCTCAGACCACAAAGGCATAAAACTGGAAATCAACTACAACAAAAACAATCCAAAAAAATCAAACACATGGAGACTAAATAGCATGCTATTAAACAACGACTGGGTCACCAGTGAGATCAAAGAAGAAATAAAAAACATCATGGCAACGAATGACAATGAAAACACAACAATCCAAAACCTATGGGACACAGCAAAAGCAGTCGTGAGAGGGAAGTTCATAGCTCTACAAGCCTACTGTAAGAAACAAGAAACAATGAGAATGAATGACCTAACTCTACAACTCGAAGAATTAGAAAGAGAGCAACAAAAAAAGCCCACTGTAAGCAGAAAGAAGGAAATAACAAAGATCAGAGCGGAGATAAACGACATAGAGACCAAAAAAACAATACAAAATATCAACAAAACCAAGAGCTGGTTCTTTGAAAGGATAAACAAGATTGATACACCTCTAGCCAGGCTCACCAAGAAACAAAGAGAGAGGACCCAAATAAACAAAATCAGAAATGAAAGAGGAGAAATAACAACAGACCCCATAGAAATACAAAGGATTGTTAGAAAATATTATGAACAACTCTACTCCAACACACTAGACAACCTCGAGGAAATGGACATATTCCTAGATAAATACAACCTTCCAAAACTTAACCAGGAAGAATCTAAAAATCTCAATAGGCCAATAACTATGGAGGAAATCGAAGCAGTAATCAAAAAGCTTCCAGCAAACAAAAGCCCGGGGCCAGATGGCTTCACAGGGGAGTTTTACCAAACATTCAAGGAAGACCTAAAACCTATCCTCCTCAGACTATGTCGAAAGATCCAAGAGGAAGGAACATTTCCAAGCTCATTCTATGAAACCAACATCACCCTAATCCCAAAACCAGATAAAGACAATAGAATGAAAGAGAATTATAGGCCAATATCCCTCATGAACATAGATGCCAAAATCCTCAACAAAATCCTAGCAAATCGGATCCAGCAGTACATCAAAAAGATCATACACCATGACCAAGTAGGATTTAACCCAGGGATGCAAGGATGGTACAATATCCGCAAATCAATAAACGTGATACATCACATAAACAAATTGAGAGAAAAAAACCACATAGTCATATCAATTGATGCGGAAAAAGCATCTGACAAAGTCCAACACCCTTTCTTGATAAAAACTCTCAGCAAGATAGGAATTCAGGGATCATACCTCAACATAATAAAAGCCATATATGACAAACCCACAGCCAACATCATACTCAATGGGCAAAAATGAAAACCATTCCCCCTAAAAACAGGAACAAGACAGGGATGCCCCCTCTCACCACTCCTGTTCAACATAGTACTGGAAGTACTAGCCATTGCGATCAGACACGAAGAAGAAATAAAAGGCATCCAGATTGGAAAAGAAGAAGTAAAACTGTCCTTATTTGCAGATGACATGATACTGTACATACAGAACCCTAAAGACTCCATCAAAAAATTATTAGACTTAATAAATGAATTCGGCAATGTAGCAGGATACAAAATTAATGCTAAGAAATCCATGGCATTTCTTTACACCAATAGTGAACTTACAGAAAGTGAAACTACAGAAGCAATCCCATTTACCATTGCACCAAAAAAATTAAAATACCTAGGAATAAACTTAACTAAGGAGGTAAAAGACTTATATGCTGAAAACTACAGGACACTGAAAAAAGAGATAGAGGAAGACATAAACAGATGGAAGAATATACCGTGTTCATGGATTGGTAGAATCAACATCATCAAAATGTCCATACTACCCAAAGCAAGTTATAGATTCAATGCAATCCCCATTAAATTACCAACGGCATATTTCACAAATCTAGAACGAACGTTCCAAAAATTCATCTGGAATAAAAAAAGACCCCGAATAGCTGCAGCAATCCTGAGAAAGAACAAAGTAGGTGGGATCTCAATATCAGATATCAAACTGTATTACAAAGCCACTGTTCTTAAAACAGCTTGGTACTGGCACAAGAACAGACATATAGATCAATGGAATAGAATAGAGACCCCAGAAATCGACCCAAACCACTATGCCCAATTAATATTCGACAAAGGAGGCAAGAGCATAAAATGGAGTCAAGACAGTCTTTTCAATAAATGGTGTTGGGAATATTGGACAGATACATGCAAAAGGATGAAACTAGATCACCAACTCACACCATACACAAAAAATAAACTCAAAATGGATAAAGGACTTAAACGTAAGATGGGAAACCATAAAAATACTAGAGGAATCCACAGGCAGCGAAATCGCAAACATATGCCGAAGAAATTTCTTCTCTGATAATGCTCCTAGGGCAAAGGAAACTAAAGAGAAAATAAACAAATGGGACTACATCAAAATAAAAAGCTTTTGCACAGCAAAGGAAACCATCAAAAAAACAACAAGAAGACACACTACATGGGAGAACATATTTACCAATGATACCACCGATAAGGGTTTAATTTACAACATTTACAGGGATCTCATGAAACTTAACAAAAGGAAGATAAACAATCCAATAAAAAAATGGGCAACGGACCTAGATAGACACTTTTCGAAAGAGGACATACAGAAGGCAGAAAGACATATGAAAACCTGCTCAAAGTCACTAATTATACGAGAGATGCAAATCAAAACGACAATGCGTTATCATCTCACACCTGTCAGAATGGCTATCATCAACAAATCAACAAACAACAAGTGTTGGAGAGGATGTGGAGAAAAAGGAACCCTTCTGCACTGCTGGTGGGAATGCAGACTGGTGCAGCCACTATGGAGAACAGTATGGAGCTACCTCAGAAGACTAAAAATGGAACTCCCATTTGACCCTGTGATCCCACTACTAGGAATATATCCCAAGAAACCAGAAACACCAATTAGAAAGGATATATGCACCCCTATGTTCATAGCAGCACAATTCACCATAGCTAAGATTTGGAAACAGCCTAAGTGCCCATCAGCAGATGAGTGGATTAGAAAACTGTGGTACATATACACAATGGAATACTATGCTGCGGTAAAAAAAAAAAAAAGGAACTCTTGCCTTTTGCAACAGCATGGATGGAACTGGAGAGCATTATGCTAAGTGAAATAAGCCAGTCAGAGAAAGATAAATACCACATGATCTCACTCATTTGTAGATTATAGAGAACAACATAGACTGATGAAAAGGGACAGACCCAAAGACTGAGAAACAGCAATCAGGCTATCAATCCCCAGAAGGAAAGTAGGGGAGGGCTGGGGTAAGGGGAAGAGATCAACAGAAGGACTTGTATATATGTATATAAGCCAAACCAATGGACATGGACAACGGGGGGATGGGAGCATGAGTTTGTGTGTGAGGGGGATGTTGGGGGTTAAAGGGGGGGGGGTGAGGACACATTTGTAATACCTTAACTAATAATAATAAAAAACAAAAGAAAAAAAAAAGAAATGGAACCCCGCTGCTGAATCTCTCTCTGGTTCGGAGAGATTCAAAGGTGGCAGGAGAGCACAGATCTATAAGCTCTCCCGCAATGAGATTACTTAATGTTCTGTTTAAAAACTACCTGAGGACATGTTGGGAAGTGCAAAGTCTAGCCAATGTCACCTTGAGTGCTAGCTATTACTTTGGAAAGCGAAAAAGGAAAAAAAAACAAAACTTTAAAATATGTTTTTCTATTAAGCATGACTTTGGGAACAAATACGCCATCTGAGTCATTTGCTGAAACTTTCCCTAAAGCAGGATGTGGTGGAAAGGAAAAGGGAGCACATGGCAATCCAATATGGACGCTTACTCTAATTTAAAGTCTCCTTCTCATAATTGAAAAGTTTTACAAAAATTTAAAATGCGTCTGGGATTTCTGTTAACATGTAAAGAGAAAACGTGGGTTGGAACTAATCCGCTCTCATTCCTGTTAGGTTAGGTGGCTCAGGGGACTGCGCAAGAAATAGAGTCCAGTGAATCAGAAAAGAAAGGAAAGGAAAAGGTTTATTCTGCATCCCCGGGAGACCCAGGTACCCCCAGGACAGGGCATGTGGAATCACGCCAACAGGGAGGGGGGTGCATTTTTTATACTGCAGTAGGGTGAGGGCTAGGACATGAGCTGAGGTATTCAGTTGAGGAAGTTTCAGCTGAAGGGGGTCATGGAGAAGGCAGTATCTGTGTCTGGCAGGATGACCTGTGAGAAATTCCAGGGTAAGACCATTGTCTCATTACATGTCTGCATGTATCCGATCCTGGGCTCTCTCTGACCTAACATCCCGGCCTTTTGATGATGGGGGGGGCGACTCTTTCTAGCTACTTCCAGCTTACAACGGGCAATGGGGGGGGGGCAGATTTAAAGGCCAGGGTTAGGTAGAGGCAGATCGGAGGGCAGCTGAGCATGGGGATGGAGCAGGAGCTGATTCACAGTCACCCGTGACATGTCCATGATCCGGGAGTGGATGAACTTGAGGAGGCAGGGGGCTAGGAGAAAAAAAGACACAGATGAGAATCAGGGGCCCTATCATGGGTAGGACCCAGGTAGCTAAGGAGCTTTGGAACTAGCGGGAAGGAGAGTTGTCCTGGAAATGTCCTGCATGTAGTTCTGCACTCAGCTTAGTCAGGGTCTGTACATTTATCTTTTGCTCCACTACTCTGGACTCATTGATGCAGTAACAGCATTCTTCCTGAAGGAATATGCATGTTCCTCCTTTTTCTGCAGTCAGAAGGAATGAGGCAAGCTGGATCTGTAGGGCTACTTGGGCTACTGATGTCACTTGCTGCTGTAGGGAGGCTAAAAGAGGCGGTAGTAGACTCCAGGGCTAACTGGAGCTTGCCATTAAAGTACTGAGCAGTGACCAGACTATTTACAAGGGGCCCCCAGTGAGGCCTACTGAGGCAGCAATACTCACCCCTAAAATGACAGGGAGGAAGGCAGCCCGGCGGGTCCAGGGATGGGATGGAGAGAGCAACCAGTGAGCTCCGACTCTCCATACAAGGTTAGTTGGGGAATTACTGTGACCACGAAGCAAGGCCCGGGGTCAGAGGAGTTCATGCAGTTCCTTAAGGTGCCGTTGCACCAAAAGAAGGTACCTGGGCTGGCCTTGGTGAGACTGGCTGCGGTGTGGTATGACAGTCTCTCCCGTGGCAACCCCATAGGTGTTGACATCTTGATTACATCTGTCTGGGTTCCGATGGTTGCAAGCAAAACAGACATAGGGTCAGCAAGTATTGGACACTGACTGGATGTAGACAGCCATCTGGATCTTTGTCTGACATCCGAACAGAGGGCAGTCCTGAGATCGTACCTGCCGGGTGACATGTTTGCCGTCTGGTAGTAGGTTTCTCTGACCTTGAACCTCCACACATAAGCTGGTGGGGGTGGGTGTAGGTTGCTCAGGGTCGGGAGTAGAAGGAAGGAGGAGGGGAGGGCGGCTAAGGCAGACCTTAGTGGGGCCCAACACCTCACATTTATAGAAGTCATGCTGCTCCGGGGTCCTCTTGAGTCTGGAGAGGCGGTGCCAGGACAGGTCGTCAAGCTGGGGTTGCCAAGCAGCTTGGCTGCAGTGGGGGCTGTGAGGATTACAGTGTGAAGTCCTGTCCACCTAGCCTCCAAGGCTTGTGGTTGTAGGTTCTTAAGGAGGACTGAGTCACCAGGGTGAAGGGCTGGTCTTGGGAGCCTTGGTCGGTCGGCTCTGGCTTGGGCAGAAACCTGAGCAATTGCCTGGTTTAAGAGAGATATGGGAGATATGTACCCAGAGGAGGGGGATCGGAACGAACACGGTGGTTGAGCTAGAAAAGTCAAAAGGGCGCAAGAAAATGGGGCTTCTTGGTGTAGTCGGAGTTTGGTCAGGGCCATGGGCAGGAGGTCCGGCCAGGAACTGCAAATTTCTAGAGAGAGTTTAGTTAGAGGGTCCAATAGGTTGAATTGAGTGGCTATGATGAGGGTTTGAGGCAGTGAAAGAAATCCAGCAGGATGTAGAGGAGGAGGGATTGATGTTCGAGAGTCGATGGAAAGTTGTGTTGATGAGAGTGGGCATAGGAGTAGGTCCAGTGTTCGTAAATAGAGAGTGACACTAGAGGATTTTCCATCCCAGACAGTAGAATTGATGACTCCCTCATCATCCCATGTCCGTTTCACCTGAAAATATGAAAAACCTTAGCAAAATTGTAGGGTCCCTTGCCAGGTAAGAGCCTGTGAGGAATGATGGGTCATCCGGTCCTGGATGGTGTCCTCGAAGAAGATGGTGGGAGGCACTCGGTGAGCCTGAGAGAGGTAGGTATTGCAGTGAAAGCAGGTGAAAATGTTAGAATGCGCTGATATCCAAGGGGAAATGGAAGGAGCAGTGGAAGCCAGGGACCTGGATATGAGGCTGGAGAAAAGGCAGGGAGGGAGGGAGCAGGTTGCGCAGCCTGTTCCCAGGCCTCTAGCCGCTTGGATGTTAAAGTTGCTGCATTTTTCCTTTGGGAAGGGTGGAGGGGGATGGGGCGAGGTCAGAGCAGTTTTCAGTTCAGAGGAGGGGGCAGTTGTGGCGGAGAGAAGGAGAAAAGGCATTCACAGCGAATACTGAGGTAGGCAAAGACTGAGCTGGGCAAAGACTGAGCTAGGCTACTGTGGTCTGGGACAACAGGGCCCCAAGACGGGATGCATGGCAGTGTAGGATTAGTGTCCCTGTAAAGGGAGGGGGCCAGGAGTGGAAGGAGCAGGGAAGATGATGGGCTCAGAGTAATATGCAGAGTGGCCACTAGGATGGTGAGGATGTCTCGTCCTAACAGGGGCATGGGGCATGCTATCATTAAGGAGGCAGGGAAGGGGTCCAGTGGCCAGAAGGCAGGTGGATTTGCCGTCAATATACATGTCAGAGATCTTGGAAGGATAAAGGGGCCCTAAAAAGGATGGCAGGACAGAGAAGGCAGCCCTCATGTCAACCGGGAAGGTGACCTACTACCTTCATTGTGACCCGAGGCTCAGCGAGGGTGATTGGAGTCATCGAGGCTGGGCTTCTTCAATCTTCAACCAGTTTCAACATGGCCGGCAGGTGGGTCCTGGCCTGGAAGGGTGGCCCGCCTACGCTGAGGCGTAGAAGGCCCGCCACTTTTTCCAGGCCAGTCACATTTCCAGTGACCATTTTGACTGCATGCCGGGCAGGGCTTGGTTGGAGCTTGGGGCCATGGGCACTGCATTGCCCAGTGGCCTTCATTTCCACATTTGAAGCATTCTCCGGTGGCGTTCCGTACACAGCACCCCCACCGCTCACAGCCCCCTTAGGGCCATGGCGGCTGCCGTCAACCTCAGGGCCACAAGTAAGGCATGACTGCAGGTCTACTTCCTGTTGAAGGCAGGCCTCCCATTCTGACTGTGCCTGCTCCTCCAGGGCATTAAGAACCTTCAAGGCTATTTTTCATTGGACCTCAGACCTGGGTTTGAGGACTAATAAAGACACTAAAGGTCGGGTTAGAGAGTGGGGGGCATAGATTCAGACTCTGCCCTCAGTTCATGGACTGGACTATGGCAGGGGTAGAATGGGCACAGAAATGGAAGAGGCTGTTTTAGAGCTGACGTTCTTAGGATTTGGGCTCTAGGGGAGCAGGAAGCTTCCTGTTAAGAGGGTCTGAAGAGAGCACAGCTGCAACCTCTCACAAACAGAACTGGCAGGCCACCTGTGAACTAAAGTGCTGGCAGTCATGGGGGCGGAATTTCGGTGGAGCGCACAGAGAAAGGTGGGCGGTTAGATCTTACAGATTGCACTGCGTGGGGTACAGTTTACTAAGGCAGGCCTGTAAGGGAAGTGGAGTGCACGGGAGAGGTGGCCTGGGTGGGCTTGGGAGAGGTCTTGGCAGTTGAGTTTAAAAGCCGCAACCTCCCAGGGGCAAAATGGAGGAGGAAGGACAGAAGGAAGGTAGAGCCTATGGAAGCGTGTGTATACCGACAGGGAAAGCAGGCAGGGGCGGCAGGGAACCTGAGTTTCTGGCTCCTGCAGCGGATACTACGTTAGCGGCGGCGGCGGTGCGTGGAAAGACCATCTGCGTGGCAGCGTAACGGGGAACAGTGGCAGCGGAGGCATGCAGGGGCATGGGGTTGTAAAAGGCGGTTTGAGTTTTCGGTTGCTGTGGGGCTGGCGGAAGAGGGGAGGCGGGAGCAGGAGGCGGGGTCAGGAAGCAGTGGAGAAGGCGTGGCTGGAGGATGGTCCAGGAGAATGGAGGAGAGAGGGTGGACAGACGGGGCAAGAAGCCGGCGGGAGAACAGGCGACTTTCGACGGGGGCATTTGCGGTGGTCTCCGGTAAAGGGGAGTGGGAGAACACAGAGACAATGATGATGATTATGGTGCTGGGGCTGCCACCCACACATAGCACATGAACCCATCCCTACACGCACTGCACACACCAGGGGGCTCGGCGGTGCAGGGACAGCCCGGAGGGACGAGGAAGGGCAGAGCCAGGAGAGATGGCAGACGGAACTTTGGGGGAGGGATGGGAACGCAGAGAGATGGAGAGAGGCTGAGAGAGAGATTGAGAGAGAGAGACTTGGGCAAATTTCCCAGTTCTCTGACAGAAAATACTAAGATTTGTGTGACGGTAAAGTCAGTGTCCCGTTTTCATACTGAGGCCATGCTACTTTACAGAAAAAGGACGCAGGTCTGGGACAGTCCCCGTGTTTAGCCAGGTCGGTTAGCCGGCATCCTAGAGGTGTGCTCAGTTCAATTTTGGAATTTGGATTCCCCGTGCTAGATACCCGTGGCCTGTAGCGGGGCTAAAGCCTGGCTTCCCAGTGGTTTAACCCATGCTACGGAGGGACTATGGGTGAGGTAGAGGAGTCCATGCTACCCCCCAAGGTCCAGAGGAGCCTTCCTGGAAGGGTCTGGAGAGGCAATCTCTGACGTGCCCACATTTTACAGATAGAGATGCCCGCGGGCAGGCGGCCACATGGGACCAGCACTGGGGTGGGGCGGGACTCACTGCTGATTCTGCCAAACTGGGAAAAGTTGCTGAGCTGAAGAGATGAGGTCCTTATGGGTCCAGAGCCACTAGGAGGGAGAGGCGGGCACCCCAAGCCGCGGAGGGAGGGCCAAAGGGAGTGCTCGCGCCACCCAGGTATCAAGGCAACAAACGTTAGGTTAGGGCTCAGGAGACAGCGCAAGAAATAGAGTCCAGTGAATCAGAAAAGAAAGGAAAGGAAAAGGTTTATTCTGCGTCCCCGGGAGACCCACGTACCCCCAGGACAGGGCATGTGGATTCACACCAACAGGTAGGGGGGCGCTTTTTTTATACTGCAGTTGGGTTAGGGGTGGGGACATGAGCTGAGGTATTCAGTTGAGGAAGTTTCAGCTGCACGGGGTCATTGAGAAGCCCGTATCTGTATCTGGCACATTGACCTGTGAGAAATTGCAGCGGAAGTCCATTGTCTAATTACATGTCTGCATGTATCCGATCCTGGGCTCTCTCCGACCTAACAGTTCTGATTTTGGACATTTAGATAGAGTTTTGAGCTGGAATTTCTTTACAAATGTGCAGAATAAAACCCAAGACTGATGATTTCCTAAAGAAAATGGCGAATTTGACCTAGGGTAGAAATTCTAGCAACAAGTTTTGTATTATTCCATAATAATGTTAATGAAGCCTATTCCAAAGCTAACTTTAAGACCTCTACAAGGAAAATCAGTAAAATTGTCTCTGTTACAAAAATTTGCTAAATTAATTGCCTTAAAATAATTGAATTTGAATCTCAAAAATTATTAAAATCTCTAATTATAAAAATCTAAGTAGCCCGGTAAAAACCCAGCCCTTTTTTTATTGAAAAGCCTGGCCAAACCATTTCTAATGATAAAAGGGGCTAGTTGCTTCCTGCCTGTAGCAAATTCTTAAAGAATGTGGTCAATTTACATCTGATTGGTCCAGGGAAGGCCAAACCTGTTCTTCCAGGGAAAACAGCCCCCCTTCCTCCCCCAGGCCAATTTTGAACCTTCCCACCTTCAAGCAAGGGTCAGGAAACAATGAAGCTACAACCTTGTTTCTTGACCTTCCCTAGTGGAAAAAATTATGGTCCCTTTAAAATCAAAGGCTGGGCCAGGCCTGCCTTGCCAGCCTCAAATGTGGTTTTCCAAAGCTGCTGGGAAATTTAAGACCTTGGAGTTTATACCTAGGTTTCTTGAAGTGACATAATACTGAATTAAATGAGATCTGAGTATTCCTTGTACAAAATCTAGAGGACAGTATTAAATCTGTTGGTTGATTCTGTCTTGCATTTTTAAATTTAGTCTTAATGTTACTGATTGAGAAATCCTGGATATTTGACTTGGCAGCTAAGAGTTTAAGATTCGGAATGAATTGGGAATAATTGTATAATTATAATAGCTAAATGCTTAAAAAATATTTTATTTTTGAGAAAATAATTTTTGTTTTCTCTGAAATAATTAGAATTCAAAATATGTGGCTTATTGATCTGATTAAAAAAAGAGGATTAATTTTTAAGATCTCAACTGAAATTTTTAATACAAAAACCAGTTTAAATTTGATTAATATTCTTTAAGATAATTATAAAGGGTATAAACAGCTAATGAGATTTCTGTTTGTCTACAATATAATGTCGGCCATCTATATTTTAGGGGTTTTGGTTTGCTCTGTCAAAGAACATTGTAGACAGCCGCCCTTTTGAGCTGTGTGACTTGGCAGCCGACATGTTGGCCAAATGGGTCACTGTGCCCCTGGGGGCCGCCATCTTGAAACAACAAAATGCCCCCCCCCCCTCTGATTTAGCCAATCACAAAAGGAATGTCTGCTCACTGAGGCAGGATGGGATTTCAGGGGTGGAGTTTTAAGGCGGACGTTTCCTGTGGAATTAGGGATGGGGCAGAAAGTGTGCTTGCCTCTCAGATTTATTTAATACTTTTTTTAAGAGGATATTTTTAATGCTTAATAAATTAGCAATCATGGTCTTAATATAATTTCAGTGGTATGATAGACCAATGTTTTAAGCAGTTGGCTTCATAAGGGCCGACAATAGAGCTCATATTTCTTAAAAGGCTTGTAGATACATTTTTAAAAGGTATCTTAAATTCTCAGTAGAACCACAGTTATGCGTATATCATAAATAAATTAAGAGTAATAATGATTCCATGGTTAAGACTAGATCCTATTATGTTGAAAACTTTTTTAAAAAGTGTTGAACATGTTTTAATTAGATATGTATTTGGAAGATTTTCCTGAGTGCAATATTTCAAAATATAAAATGCTTGCTTTAATAAAGAATTTCTGCCAAATAAAAGAAGGAATTGATTTATTAGTAGCAAACTCTTTATTTAACCTAGCAATGTCTTTTATTTAAAAGCTCCTCACCGCTGAATTTTAAATTAGGCTGGAGGTGAAGCAGGGTTTGCATGTCATGTATCAAAATAAAACTTTACTAAATTTACTAATCTTTGTAAGAAATAGAATCCTAGTAAAGTAAAATTCTTCTAAAAAGTTACTGAAGACTTCCCATGATCCCTCTGTATATGCAAATAAGCCAAAGGGTATACTCTTTAAAAATATGATTGCTGACATTTACAGATTGTTGTTAAATACTAAATCTGATTAGTCACCATAAATGAAAAATCACTTGAAATATATAGCTTTGCAACAGTATTTGTTAAAATCTCAAAGGCAACCATGTTCCTTACTTTTGTTGCTTGTGTGAGAAAGAAAACTGTCGGGAAGAAATAAAAAGAGGTTTCCTTCAGATGTCTAACTAAAATTAAAAATCAATATATTGGGCCTCATAAGCTAAATTAAATTATTTGTGTTTTGCCTCCTTAAACAAAGTGTATGTAAATTTACTTAAAGACTAATACCAGAAATTTAATTAATGTCATTTACTGTCCATAAATTAGGACAAGTAAAGTTACAAGAATAAATGTTATTTCAAACTGACTTAAATTAGCAAATTGTGCTAAGTGGATATTCAGGGGAACTTAGCTGTCACCTATTAAAATATAAACTACAACAATTTTTAAATGAGACCTCCATCATTATACCAAAAATACTAGGAAGGAACCAATTCCTGGAGCTTTAACTGTTTTTACTGATGGGTCATCTAATGGGAAAGTTGCCTATCATACTATAAATTCTGACCGAGTCATACTGACCAGTCATACTTCTGTGCAAAGAATTGAGTTCGAAGCTATTAAGGCTGTGTTGCAAGATTTCCAACAGCCTGTTAACATAATTTCTGATTCCTCTTATGCTTCAGGCCTAGTGAATAGAATTGAAACTGCCCGTTTGAAATGGCTTAGTGACCAAAGTTTATTCTTACTATTTAAGTAAGTTCAACAGATTGTGCAGCAGACAACATACCCTTTTTATATCACCCACATCAGGGCTCACAGCATATTACCTGGCCCATTAACTAAGGGAAATGCACATGCTGATCAATGGGTTGCTTTATTAAAAGAGGCTTCAGAGTCTCATCAGCTTTTAAAAATCCCAACATGAAAAACAAAAAAAAAGGGGGATGATGGAGAAATCACCTTCAGGTAGGCTGCTCCTAGCTTTAATTACTCTAAATTTTTTCACTTGAGATGCTGATGGAAAGACACCTATGGAGCTACATTGGTGTCAGAATAAAACAAAAGAAAATGGTCTAGTTAAATGGAAGGATCTCGAATCTGGTTTATGGAAGGGACCTGACCCATTATTAAACTTTGGCAGAGGGTACGCTTGTATATTCCCAGAGAATTTTTCCAAACCCATATGGATTCCTGCTAGAAGTATTAAACTGCATCAGGAATCTAGCCAGACTAAAGATCTTGCACCTGGAGCCATAACATGTAGCTTTAAACAATCAACTACCTCAGCCACAGAGAGCAGTGACTCCAAGCAGTCCACTGAAGATGAGGAATAGGAGGAAGACAAACCTGACAACCAACAGCCCAGAGACCACCTGGGGCACGGTAAAGTGAAGTATGGTAAACATTAATTCAGGTAAAAACTATAGTTTCATACTGGTCTTAGAAGGCACATTTTTCCTTTACCTGGGAAAGACAGCATAGCTATCCCAAAATCAGAAGTCTCCAGTCAGTGCGTCAATTCAGTTCTCTGGAGACCCAGAACTGTAATTTAGATAGCATGCTGTCTCTGCTTCTGTAAATTGCTTTTTTTTTTTTTTTTGATAACTAGGTTCCTCATTTGAAACCTTGAGACAGCCAGTTTAAAATTAAGTTGTCATGACCTAGAGCAAAGAATATTCTAACATGGTATTATTCTACAAGTTTTATTAATAATTTTTGATGCTTTACAACAGTATATTGTGCATTTATCCCAAACAAATTTACAAATGAATTTGAATGTTTTACAGGAAGGGATTTATTCCTTTCCACTGTGCGGAGGGCCTCCTGGGGAAGGCACTTAAGCTTTCTGTATTGACCTATCTTGACTTTTTTTGTCAAGAGGAATCCAATTGCCTAAAGCTGTTACCTGAGCTCTCTGTTCAAGCTGGGATCATGAAAAGCTGGTACCATGGATCTGTCTCTTTCCCAATGGCGTAAGCTGGGCCCTCTCTGGAGAAGAAACCTGGGTTCCCAATGATCAATGCAGGGTCCACGCCAGCAGGCAGGGGGATCCAAAGGCAGTTGCTGGGCATGGAGGCCAGAGGGACACAGGTTAACAAGGAGACAGATCTGAACCTCACAGCACCCTAGTTGGCCCAGAGATGGTTGATAGTCAAAGATGGGTAAGACCCCAAAGCATGGGGCGACCTAAGACAGGCACAGCCAGGGGCCAGTTGAGAAAACTTGTGGTGCAACAAAGGAGGGGCACAGAACCCCCACCCCAATGGTGCACGGGCTTGAACACTCGCCCCTTCTGAGGAAGGTCTCCTGTCCCCATGCCTGCTTCTTGCTTCCCATGCCCAGCCCAGATCAGGAACCAAATAACAGAAGAGATTTGGTCCAGCTGAAATCAGAATTCAGATAAAGGGAGGCTTTGCTAACAGACCCTATGTCTAAATCTAGCCTAACAACAGGAATGCTCAGAGGTTTCACAATGATGTAAAGTGATCCTCTTCATTAATATTTACAATGTAAATTAAGATTATTGTTAAAATATTCAATTTGACAGCAAAATAGTTTTCAAATTAATTAAATTCAAGTTTACAAATTAATTAAATTTGGCTAATTTGAAATAAGTAATTATTCAAAAAGTATTAACAAAAATTTTCACATCATGGTAAACATGCTATGAACCTAAAGCATGTTCAGGTTCATTTTTTTGCATGCAAAAAATTATTATTTCAAGCTATCTAGACTGCATTATAAAATTTCCAAGAAGTCTCCTAATTAAATAAAAAAAAGGGGGGATAGAGGAAAAATATAGTGGAAGAATACCATGTAAGGAAATAGATCCTGTAACTAAATTACATTTAGAGAAAAAATTGTTTCGTTTTTAATGCTAATAGTGAGACACCCAGAAAAAACACACATTATGCTAGGGTAGGCCAGGGAAAGATCATGTTAAACAAAAGACCCCCAGTAAGGGTTTTTATTTTCCTTTAACATTTGGTCGAGAATATGTTTGTATACTTTCAGAGAACAGCTACAAGTCCATGTGGATTCCTGTAACAACGGATCACAGAAAGCCAGCCACAAAGACAGAAGAGACAGTTCAGAGTTGGAGATGGTGTAAGACGCCTTGCCATGCTAGCAGTCAGCAGCTGTGCAGCACTGCAGGGTGCCCAGGAACAGACCAGAAAGGACCGGACCTGCATTTTCCACCATCCAGAGCCAACATTTCATTGCTGACATGTACACATGAACTTTTGGACATTGAAACATGGACTCATAACTTTAGGACATTGAAATTGGGACTTGATTGTTTTTTAAAGAAAAAATAAGGGGGAGATGTGGGAAACTGTTTATTGCCTTCACTATCTGATAAGCATAGACAGAGAACTCCCCAAAACACCCCGAAGGCTGGGTGCCTTTGAAGCCCTAGCAAAGCTCAGAGCTAGGGGCCACCTCTGTTTGTCCAGACAGTGGTAGCTGAAACGACTCCTCCATTTATTATCATGTAAATCCTTGCTGAGGGGCTAGTGTGGTTATTACTATGGGGTCACCTGCCTAAGGTCTATGCTATGGGTGCATCCGAGATCAATAAAATTTTGGTGGTGCCTGAGCACAAAGGAAGGCCTTCGGGACTTGCCGACTGGTCCCCCAATATTGCAAAATTATCTCTTGTCTTTTTCTCTCATTTGTTGTGCGGCTCCTCTCTCAGATACCGAACCCTACTCCACGCGGGACATGGAAGGAAACAATCAACACAAAACACAAGGATGATTGAACGAACTGCAAGTCTAAAAGTGAATGTATGTTTGTATTGGGGGGGTGGGTGGGATGGATGGTCATGGTCGCATTCATGAGGAATTGGGCGTTTGGTTAGTGCTGGCAGTGTATAATAAAGAATTTGAATTCCTTTTTACATGGCAGACTATTGAATATTGTTAACCTATTGAAAGGATGGTCAGCTCAAGATGTGAAGTTTTATGCCACAACTGGTACAGTTTTGCTGTTAACATCATAGTCTAGAACAGCATTGTTGGATATTGGAGATACTGACGAAGTGAGGTTTGACTTTATTTCACTTCTGGGGAGGGATCTAAGGAGGGGGCAGGCATGTGAGAAGGGAGTAATGTAGATTTCCTTAATTGGGGCACCAGACAAGCCATTCCATACTGAGCCAGACACTTAGAATAAGGACAAGGAGAAGACTGAATGGGGATTTTATCCTCAACACTTTCTCATACTGGCCAGGAAGAAAAGAAGCTGATGTTTAATTTAGGTTTGGAATGGGTGGGTGGGATGGATGATGGTGGTCGCAGTCATGAGTAACAGGGTGTTGTTTTATGCTGACAGTGTATCATAATGAATTTGATTTCCTTTTTACATTGTAGACTATTGAATATTGTTAAACTATTAACAGGATTCTCAGTTCAATATGTTAAGTTTTATGCCACAAGTGGTACAGTTTATATTAAACAACTTGCTATAGAACAGCATTGGTGGATATTGTTGATATTAGAGAAGTGAGGTTTCACTCTCTTTCACTGATGATTCACTTCGTGTTACATTTGTACCATACCTAAGTAAGATATTAGTAATAAGGGAAATTGGGTACGGGGTACATGAGTATTATCTTCCCAATTTTTTGAATCTGGAACTATTCTAAAATAAAACTTTTATTAAAACAACACTAAAAATAATAGGAAATGGGAATATCTGAACATAGTGGAATGGACCACTGAAATGATTGTGGAGTTTAGGAATTGGATTAGAGGAAACACCAACTCCTTGCCATATGCTGGGCTACAGTGGAACTAAAGGAAGAGAGAGAGAGAGAGACAGAGAAAGAGAGAGAGAGAGAGAGAGAGAGAGAGAGAGAGAGAGAGAGAGAGAGAGAGAGAGAATTGAGAGAGAGTTCAGTTTGGGAATAATTTTAGGAGTTAAGAAGAAGGTGTCTTTTCTATAACCAAAGTTTCTGAGATTTCTGTATCCTCTGCCACCCCTGTCCCACTTGGATGGTCAAGCTGAGGCTTTGTGAGGTCAAGCCACACCATGGCCAAACTGATTATGGGAAAAGAGACCTGAAGTGAGTAGCTCCTCATTAACCGAAATATAATAACTAGAGGCCACGACCCTTTCAGTAGTGTCTGTTGCCTCAAATTAGCGAAACTTAATAAGCTGATACTGTAGACTAGTAGAGATAAGGAATAAGACTTCAAACACAAGGATGGAAGAAGAAACTGCAAGGCCAAAATTGAATTTATGTTTGTATTGGGGTCAGGATGGCAGGATGGTGGTGTTCGCAGTCATGAGGAACAGTTTGTTATGTTAGTGTTGCCAGTTTATAGTAAAGAATTTCATTTCCTTTTTACATGGCAGACTATTGAATATTGTTAAACTATTGAAAGGATGATAAGCTTAAGACATGAAGGTTTATGCCACAACTAGTCCAGTTTTTCCTTTAACAACTTGGTCTAGAACAGCATTGCTGGATATTGGAGATACTAGTGAAGTGAGGTTTCACTCTAACTGTTTCACTGATGTTTCACTTCATGTTACATTTACTCCATACATAAGTAAGTCATTAGTAATAAGGGAAATTGGGTATGGTGTACATGGTTATTACCTTCACAACTTTTCTGTAAATCTGGAACTTTTCTAAAATAAAACATCCATTAAAACGACACTCAAAATCCTAGGAAATGGTAGCAAGTGAACATAGTGGAATGGACCACTGAAATGACGGGGGAGTATGGTAATTGTCTTAGAGGAAACACCAACTCCCTGCCATATGCTGGACTATAATGGGACTAGAGGAAATGAGAGGGAGGGAGAGGACACTTAGGGAAAAATTTAAGGAGTAAAATGAAGGTTTCTGTTCTATAACCAGAGTGTCTGAGATTTCTGCATCCTCTTCCACCCCCGCCCCTCCTGGTTGGTCAAGCTGAGGCTTTGTGATGTCAATCCACACCATGGCAACCACTGATTTTGGGCAGCCAGAGCTGAAGTGAAGGCTCCTCATTTATTTAAAAAGTATATATAGAGTCCAGGACAATTTGATTAGTGTCTCTTCCCTCAAGATACCGAAACTTAATAAGACGATAGTGTAGACTATTAGAGATAAGGCATAAGACTCCAAACACAAGCGTGGATGAAGAAACTGTCAGTTCAAAAGTGAATTTATGTTTGTATTGAGGGAGTGGGATGGATGTTCTTGGTGTCAGTCATGAGATACAGGGTGTTGTGTTAGGGCTCGCAGTTTATAATAAAGAATTTGATTCCTTTTTACATGGCTGACTATTGAATATTGTAAAACTATTGAAATGATGGTCAGCTCAAGTTGTGAACTTTTATACCTCAACAGGTAGAGTTTTTCCTTTAACATCATGGTCTAGAAAAGCATTGTTGGATACTGGATATACTAGAGAAGCAAGGTTTGACTCTGTTTCTTTGATGAGGAGGGAACTATGAAGGGGGACGGCATGTGAGAAGGGCGTAATGTAGATTTCTTTAGTTGTGGCACCGGACAAGCCATTCCATACTGAGCCAGGCCCTTAACATAAGGACAAGGAGAAGTCTGAATGGGGATTTTTTCTCAACACTTTCTCATACTGTCAAGGAAAAAAGAAGCTGATGCTTAATTTCGGTTTGGGTTGGGGGGAGGGATGGATGGTGGTGGTCGCAGTGATGAGGAACAGGGTGTTGTTTTAGTGCTGGCAGTGTGTAATATTGAATTTGTTTTCCTTTTTATATAGTAGACTATTGAATATTGTTAAACTATTGAAAGGATGCTCAGCTCAAGATGTGAAGTTTTATGCCCCAACTGGTCCAGTTTTTCCTTTAACAACTTGGTCTAGAACAGCACTGCTGGATACTGGAGATACTAGAGAAGTGAGGTTTCACTGTAACTGTTTCACTGATGATTCACTTCATGTTACACTTGCCCCATACATAAGTAAGATATTAGTAATAAGGGAAATTGGGTATGGTGTACATGGTTATTATCTTGACAATTTTTCTGTAAATCTGGAACTATTTTAAAATAATAAATCCATTAAATCAACTCTCAAAATCCTAGGAAATGGTAGCAAGTGAACATAGTGGAATGGACCACTGAAATGACGGGGCAGTATGGGTATTGTCTTAGAGGAAACACAAACTCCCTGCCATATGCTGGACGATAATGGAACTAGAGGAAATGAGAGGGACAGCGAGGACAGTTTGGGGAAAATATTAGGAGTTAAGAGGTACGTCTCTATTCTATATCCAGAGTGTCTGAGATTTCGGCATCCTTTGCCACCCCCACCCCTCCTGGATGGTCAAGCTGAGACTTTGTGATGTCAAACCATACCATGGCAGCCACAGATTTTGTGCAGCCAGGACTGAAGTGAGTGGCTCCTCAATAACATAAAAAGTATATATAGAGGCCAGGACCCTTTGACTAGTGTCTGTTGCCTCAAGATAGAGAAACTTAATAAGACGATAGTCTAGACCAGTAGAGATAAGAAATAAGAATCCAAACACGAGGATGGATGAAGAAAGTGTAAGTCCAAAAGTCAATTTACGTTTGTATTGGAGTGTGGGTGGTTTGGATTGTCGTGGTGGCAGTCATGCGGAACAGGGTGTTGTGTTAGTGCTGGAAGTGTATAATAAAGAATTTGATTTCCTTTTTACATGGCAGACTATTGAATATTGTTAAACTATTGAAAGGATGGTCAGCTCAAGATCTGCAGTTTTATGCCCCAAATTGTCCCGTTTTTCCTTTAACAACTTCGTCTAGAACAGCATTACTGGATATTGGAGATACTAGAGAAATGAGGTTTCACGCTGTTTCACTGATGATTCACTTCATGTTACATTTGCCCCCCATTTAAGTAAGATATTAGTAATAAGGGAAATTGGGTATGGTGTACATGGTTATTATCTTCACAATTTTTCTGTAAATCTAGAACTATTCTAAAATAAATCATCCATTGAACAACTCTCAAAATCCTAGGAAATGTTACCAACTGAACATAATGGAATGGACCACTGAAATGACGGGGGAGTATGGGAATTGTCTTAGAGGAAACAGCAACTCCCTGCCATATGCTGCACTATAATGGAACTAGAGGAAATGAGAGAGAGAGAGCGAGGAAAGTTTGGGAAAATTTTAGGAGTTAGGAGGTAGTTCTCTGTTCTATAACCAGAGTGTCTGAGATTTCTGCATCCTCTGCCAACCCCGCCCCTCCTGGATGGTCAAGTTGAGGCTTTGTGATGTCAAGCCACACCAAGGCAACCACTGATTTTATGCAGCCAGAGCTGAAGTGAGTGGCTCCTAATTAACTTAAAAGTTTATATAGATGCCAGGAAATTTTGAGTAGTGTCTGTTGCCTCAACATAGCGAAACTAAATAAGACGATAGTGTAGACTAGTGGAGATAAGGAATAAGACTCCAAACACAAGCATGGATGAAGAAACTGCAAGTACAACAGTGAACTTATGTTTGTATTGGGGGGGGGGGGATTGATGGTCGTGGTCGCAGTCATGAGGAACATGGTGTTGTGTTAGTGCTGGCAGTGTATAATAAAGAATTTGATTTCCTTTTTACATGGCAGACTATTCAGTTTTGTTAAACTATTGAAAGGATGGTCAGCTCAAGATCTGAAGTTTTATGCTGAAAATGGTCCAGTTTTTCCTTTAACAACTTGTTCTAGAACAGCATTGCTGGATATTGGAGATACTAGTGAAGTGAGGTTTCACTCTAACTGTTTCACTGATGTTTCACTTCATGTTACATTTACTCCATACATAAGTAAGTCATTAGTAATAAGGGAAATTGGGTATGGTGTACATGGTTATTACCTTCACAACTTTTCTGTAAATCTGGAACTTTTCTAAAATAAAACATCCATTAAAACGACACTCAAAATCCTAGGAAATGGTAGCAAGTGAACATAGTGGAATGGACCACTGAAATGACGGGGGAGTATGGTAATTGTCTTAGAGGAAACACCAACTCCCTGCCATATGCTAGACTATAATGGGACTAGCGGAAATGAGAGGGAGGGAGAGGACAGTTAGGGAAAAATTTAAGGAGTAAAATGAAGGTTTCTGTTCTATAACCAGAGTGTCTGAGATTTCTGCATCCTCTTCCACCCCCGCCCCTCCTGGTTGGTCAAGCTGAGGCTTTGTGATGTCAATCCACACCATGGCAACCACTGATTTTGGGCAGCCAGAGCTGAAGTGAAGGCTCCTCATTTATTTAAAAAGTATATATAGAGTCCAGGACAATTTGATTAGTGTCTCTTCCCTCAAGATACCGGAACTTAATAAGACGATAGTGTAGACTATTAGAGATAAGGCATAAGACTCCAAACACAAGCGTGGATGAAGAAACTGTCAGTTCAAAAGTGAATTTATGTTTGTATTGAGGGAGTGGGATGGATGTTCTTGGTGTCAGTCATGAGATACAGGGTGTTGTGTTAGGGCTCGCAGTTTATAATAAAGAATTTGATTCCTTTTTACATGGCTGACTATTGAATATTGTAAAACTATTGAAATGATGGTCAGCTCAAGTTGTGAACTTTTATACCTCAACAGGTAGAGTTTTTCCTTTAACATCATGGTCTAGAAAAGCATTGTTGGATACTGGATATACTAGAGAAGCAAGGTTTGACTCTGTTTCTTTGATGAGGAGGGAACTATGGAGGGGGACGGCATGTGAGAAGGGCGTAATGTAGATTTCTTTAGTTGTGGCACCGGACAAGCCATTCCATACTGAGCCAGGCCCTTAACATAAGGACAAGGAGAAGTCTGAATGGGGATTTTTTCTCAACACTTTCTCATACTGTCAAGGAAAAAAGAAGCTGATGCTTAATTTCGGTTTGGGTTGGGGGGAGGGATGGATGGTGGTGGTCGCAGTGATGAGGAACAGGGTGTTGTTTTAGTGCTGGCAGTGTGTAATATTGAATTTGTTTTCCTTTTTATATAGTAGACTATTGAATATTGTTAAACTATTGAAAGGATGCTCAGCTCAAGATGTGAAGTTTTATGCCCCAACTGGTCCAGTTTTTCCTTTAACAACTTGGTCTAGAACAGCACTGCTGGATACTGGAGATACTAGAGAAGTGAGGTTTCACTGTAACTGTTTCACTGATGATTCACTTCATGTTACACTTGCCCCATACATAAGTAAGATATTAGTAATAAGGGAAATTGGGTATGGTGTACATGGTTATTATCTTGACAATTTTTCTGTAAATCTGGAACTATTTTAAAATAATAAATCCATTAAATCAACTCTCAAAATCCTAGGAAATGGTAGCAAGTGAACATAGTGGAATGGACCACTGAAATGACGGGGCAGTATGGGTATTGTCTTAGAGGAAACACAAACTCCCTGCCATATGCTGGACGATAATGGAACTAGAGGAAATGAGAGGGACAGCGAGGACAGTTTGGGAAAAATATTAGGAGTTAAGAGGTACGTCTCTATTCTATATCCAGAGTGTCTGAGATTTCGGCATCCTTTGCCACCCCCACCCCTCCTGGATGGTCAAGCTGAGACTTTGTGATGTCAAACCATACCATGGCAGCCACAGATTTTGTGCAGCCAGGACTGAAGTGAGTGGCTCCTCAATAACATAAAAAGTATATATAGAGGCCAGGACCCTTTGACTAGTGTCTGTTGCCTCAAGATAGAGAAACTTAATAAGACGATAGTCTAGACCAGTAGAGATAAGAAATAAGAATCCAAACACGAGGATGGATGAAGAAAGTGTAAGTCCAAAAGTCAATTTACGTTTGTATTGGAGTGTGGGTGGTTTGGATTGTCGTGGTGGCAGTCATGCGGAACAGGGTGTTGTGTTAGTGCTGGAAGTGTATAATAAAGAATTTGATTTCCTTTTTACATGGCAGACTATTGAATATTGTTAAACTATTGAAAGGATGGTCAGCTCAAGATCTGCAGTTTTATGCCCCAAATTGTCCCGTTTTTCCTTTAACAACTTCGTCTAGAACAGCATTACTGGATATTGGAGATACTAGAGAAATGAGGTTTCACGCTGTTTCACTGATGATTCACTTCATGTTACATTTGCCCCCCATTTAAGTAAGATATTAGTAATAAGGGAAATTGGGTATGGTGTACATGGTTATTATCTTCACAATTTTTCTGTAAATCTAGAACTATTCTAAAATAAATCATCCATTGAACAACTCTCAAAATCCTAGGAAATGTTACCAACTGAACATAATGGAATGGACCACTGAAATGACGGGGGAGTATGGGAATTGTCTTAGAGGAAACAGCAACTCCCTGCCATATGCTGCACTATAATGGAACTAGAGGAAATGAGAGAGAGAGAGCGAGGAAAGTTTGGGAAAATTTTAGGAGTTAGGAGGTAGTTCTCTGTTCTATAACCAGAGTGTCTGAGATTTCTGCATCCTCTGCCAACCCCGCCCCTCCTGGATGGTCAAGTTGAGGCTTTGTGATGTCAAGCCACACCAAGGCAACCACTGATTTTATGCAGCCAGAGCTGAAGTGAGTGGCTCCTAATTAACTTAAAAGTTTATATAGATGCCAGGAAATTTTGAGTAGTGTCTGTTGCCTCAACATAGCGAAACTAAATAAGACGATAGTGTAGACTAGTGGAGATAAGGAATAAGACTCCAAACACAAGCATGGATGAAGAAACTGCAAGTACAACAGTGAACTTATGTTTGTATTGGGGGGGGGGGGATTGATGGTCGTGGTCGCAGTCATGAGGAACATGGTGTTGTGTTAGTGCTGGCAGTGTATAATAAAGAATTTGATTTCCTTTTTACATGGCAGACTATTCAGTTTTGTTAAACTATTGAAAGGATGGTCAGCTCAAGATCTGAAGTTTTATGCTGAAAATGGTCCAGTTTTTCCTTTAACAACTTGTTCTAGAACAGCATTGCTGGATATTGGAGATACTAGTGAAGTGAGGTTTCACTCTAACTGTTTCACTGATGTTTCACTTCATGTTACATTTACTCCATACATAAGTAAGTCATTAGTAATAAGGGAAATTGGGTATGGTGTACATGGTTATTACCTTCACAACTTTTCTGTAAATCTGGAACTTTTCTAAAATAAAACATCCATTAAAACGACACTCAAAATCCTAGGAAATGGTAGCAAGTGAACATAGTGGAATGGACCACTGAAATGACGGGGGAGTATGGTAATTGTCTTAGAGGAAACACCAACTCCCTGCCATATGCTAGACTATAATGGGACTAGAGGAAATGAGAGGGAGGGAGAGGACAGTTAGGGAAAAATTTAAGGAGTAAAATGAAGGTTTCTGTTCTATAACCAGAGTGTCTGAGATTTCTGCATCCTCTTCCACCCCCGCCCCTCCTGGTTGGTCAAGCTGAGGCTTTGTGATGTCAATCCACACCATGGCAACCACTGATTTTGGGCAGCCAGAGCTGAAGTGAAGGCTCCTCATTTATTTAAAAAGTATATATAGAGTCCAGGACAATTTGATTAGTGTCTCTTCCCTCAAGATACCGAAACTTAATAAGACGATAGTGTAGACTATTAGAGATAAGGCATAAGACTCCAAACACAAGCGTGGATGAAGAAACTGTCAGTTCAAAAGTGAATTTATGTTTGTATTGAGGGAGTGGGATGGATGTTCTTGGTGTCAGTCATGAGATACAGGGTGTTGTGTTAGGGCTCGCAGTTTATAATAAATAATTTGATTCCTTTTTACATGGCTGACTATTGAATCTTGTTAAACTATTGAAATGATGATCAGCTCAAGTTGTGAAGTTTTATGTCGGAACAGGTAGAGTTTTTCCTTTAACATCATGGTCTAGAACAGCAATGTTGGATATTTGATATACTAGAGAAGTGAGTTTTGTCTCTGTTTCATTGATGAGGAGGGATCTATGGAGGGGGCAGGCATGTGAGAAGGGAGTAATGTAGAGTTCTTTAGTTGGGGCACCGGACAAGCCATTCCATACTGAGCCAGGCCCTTAACATAAGGACAAGGAGAAGTCTGAATGGGGATTTTTTCTCAACACTTTCTCATACTGTCAAGGAAAAAGAAGCTGATGCTTAATTTAGGTTTAGATTGGGGGGTGGGATAGATGGTGGTGGTAGCATGTGGGAAACTGTTTATTGCCTTCACTATCTGATAAGCATAGACAGAGCACTCCCTGAAACCCCGGAAGGCTGGGTGCCTTTGTTGCCCTAGCAAAGTTCTGAGCTAGGCGCCACCTCTGTTTGTCCAGACAGTGGTAGCTGAAACTACTCCCCCATTTTTTATTATGTAAATCCTTGCTGATGGGCTAGTCTACCTGTTAATGGGGGGTCGCCTGCCTAAGGGCTACTCCAGATCAATAAAAGATTGGAGCAGCCTGAGCATGGGTGGAAGTCCCTCTCCTTGAGTTGGACTTGCCTGCCTGCACCTCTGATATTGCAAAATTATCTCGTGTCTTTTCTCTCATTTGTTGTGCGGCTCCTCTTTTAGGTATCGAACCCTAATCCACGTGGGTCGTGGAAGGAAAAACACTCAACATCTGGTGCCCAACGGGTAGTCTGGAAGTGCAGGTCTCGCTGGAGCTAGAAAAGGAAGTTTACACTGAAAAGGTGTGGAAAACTCACCGAAAAAAGGTGAGGGGAAGTCTACCGCAAGCAATGCCCAGATCAACAACAGAAGCCCGGATCTGTAAGTAACTGGGAACGTTTTCTTAACCAGGCTAACAAACGGGGAAGGATTTGGCTTTAAGAAATTCGATTCGGCTTTAAAAAAGGTATATTTGGCTTTTAAAAACTAAAAAACTGTATTATGTGCTTTTGATTTGCATGTTTAAAGTGTTAAAATTTTAGAAGGTAATCTTTTACGGTTTTTGCATGTTATTTTAGAACATAACCTTTGCTTTTCTTGAAAAAGGTACATTAGATCTTAAAAGGTTGCCAAAAAAGTTAGTTAGAACTTGAAAAAAAGGTTAGCAGCAAGAAGAAACTCATCTCAAAAAACTTCTTCCATGGGGAACATAATGGCGCATTTGCCAAAGCCTTTTCCAGAGGCCGAGGAGGAGTCTCCTCAACTGGTTCCCTCTGCTCCTCCTAGTGAGGAGTGGGAAGACACATTAGAGGAATGGCCTTCACGGTCCTCTCCACCTCCGCATGCACCTCCTAATTCTGATATGCTTAATTCGCTGTCATTTGAATCACCTGCGCAAAAATCTATCAGGGAAGGATTGAGGGAAATACCGGCGGAAGAAAGGCTTGCTTTCTCTATCATAGAGGTACCTGATCCACAGCTACCGAATCAGGTAATCAGACAGCATGTAAAAATTGACTTTAAAATGAAAAAAGCCTTACGTGAAAGTGTAGTCCAAAATGGTCCAACAGCTCCTTTTACAGGAGAAATTATTCATAGTATTTCTGAAGCTTTCCTAATCCCTCATGATTGGTATTCTCTAGCACGTGCAACTCTGGATGGAGGACATTATTTACTATGGAAAGGAGAATTCTTGGAGAGATGCCAGGAGCAAGCCCAAATAAACCGCGGGCTGAATGCTCAAATAACTTATGAAATGCTAGCAGGACTGGGACAATACGATGTGCGAACCCAGTTAGATTATGTGCAACTGGCATATGAGCAAATTAGAGCTTGTGGAAGGAAAGCGTGGTGGACTTTACCAGCAAAAGGGGACTCTGAGGGAGCTTTTAGTAAATGTTTACAGGGGCCTTTAGAATCATTTTCTGATTTTGTGGTTCGTCTCACTCGAGCAGTGAGACGACAGATTCACCATGAGGCAGCAGGAGACATTTTAATTCAACAATTAGCTTATGAAAATGCCAATGATGATTGTAAGAAATGTCTGATGCCTCTGAGAAAAGGTAGTACAATTACAGAAATGATTCGAGCATGTCAGAATGTGGGGTCAGGCACTTTTCAAGTGAATTTACTCACTGCCGCCGCTACTGTAAATAAAAGGTGTCATAACTGTGGAAACATAGGACATTTTAAAAAAGAATGTAGACAACCAAGAAGGACACAAGGAGGCTCTCCAAGGAAAGGATCAAAACAGATCCAACCTCTCTGTGTCCTAGATGCCAGAAGGGCTACCATTGGGCCAACCATTGTAAATCGAGATTCCACAAAAATGGGCAGCCGTTAAATCAAGACACATGGTATGGCCAACCGCAGGGAAACGGCCAATGGGGCAACCCCCAAGCCCCGTCAATAAAAGGGGAGCTCTGCCCTGCAAATCCCACAGTGGAATCTCAAATTTGGGCCACTCCAGGAAGTGCAAGCCTAGATCTTAACAGTACTATAGCGTTCACTTTGACCCCTGATATGGCTCGGCAGGCTGTTCCTACAGGATTCTGGGGACCTGTGCCATCAGGAACTTTAGGATTAATTTTAGGGAGAAGTGGAAACACTCTAGAAGGATTAGCTGTTTTGCCTGGAGTCATAGATTCAAATTATGAGGGAGAGATTAAAGTTATATTGGAATGCAATCATATTATGCAAATTACTCCAGGACAAAGAATTGCTCAAATACTACTTCTACCTTATGCTCAACAAGGCAAGGCTATAAATAGGAAAAGAGGAATGCAAGGACTTGAAAGCTCAGACATCTATTGGATACAGGAAATTAGCAAAACTCGTCCTATGATTAATTTGAGAATAGAAGGAAAAATGTTTAAAGGCCTAGTAGACACTGGGGCAGATGTCAGGGTTATCAGCAAAGAATTCTGGCCTCCTAGTTGGTCCATGGTAGAAGCTATGGACTCAATTAGAGGGGTGGGAGTTCCTGATAACACACAATGTAGTGCTGCAGTCTTAAAATGGCAAGATCAGGAAGGACAGACAGGATGGTTTCAGCCCTACATTGTCTCTGGAATTACAGTCAATTTATGGGGCCGGGATGTCTTAGAAGGTTTACAAGCTTGTATTATTACTGGCAAAGGTCAGCAGCTTGTAACTCAGATGGGACATCAGAGTGATCAAGGTGTAAAAAACCCAGGAAGGCAGGGATATCAACCTTTTTAGGAGTGGTCACTGCTCAGTCTCCTCGCCCCCATGCTGATCCTATACAATGGAAAGATGATAAACCTATATGGGTGGAGCAGTGGCCATTAACCAAGGAGAAATTAGGTCATATTCCCTTGGAATACGCCTATATTTATTTTACCTAAGAAGGTGTCAGGGAAATGGCGATTGATACATGATCTCAGAGCAATTAATGCTACTATGCATACCATGGGAGCTTTGCAACCTGGACTCCCAGAGCCTTCACAAATCCCTTTAAATTGGTCTCTCATAGTAGATCTTAAGGATTGTTTTTTCACCATTCCCTTGGCACCTCAAGATAAAGAAAGATTTGCCTTTTCAGTGCCATCTATTAATAATATAGAACCCATGAGGAGATATCAGTGGAAAGTTTTGCCTCAAGGAATGGCCAATAGCCCTACCTTGTGCCAAAAATATGTGGCTCAAGCTGTTCAACCTTTAAGGGACAGATATTCCCGATGTTACATTATCCATTACATGGATGACTTGCTCTTAGCAAGTCCACGGGAAGAGCAGACTTTGGAAATATTTTTCCAATTAGAGAAGGAGCTCCCTAAATGGGGCTTAAAAATTGCTCCAGAAAAGGTACAAAAACGAACACTTTTTAAATATCTGGGAACCATTATTGAAAACCAATGCATTAGGCCACAAAAGGTGGAACTAAGAAAAGATTGTCTCAAAACTTTAAATGATTTTCAGAAATTATTAAGGGGACATTAACTGGCTAAGACCCTACCTAAAAATCTCTACGGGAGAAATGACGAATTTATTTGATATACTTAGGGGTGAGTCTGACCTTTCCTCACCCAGAACACTAACAGATGATGCCAGAAAGGAGTTGCTAAGAATTGAACAGGCGATATCCTCAGCTCAAGTAGCACGGGTACAGCCTGAATTGCCTTTATTGGGACAGATTAACCATACTGCAAATAGTCCCACTGGAGTCATCTTAGAAAATAAAGACTCTCCCGCTATTATTGAATGGGTCCACCTAGGCCATCAGTCCTCTAAAAATGCTACTACTTATATAGAACTGATGGCTCAATTAATATATCAGCTTAGGAAGCGTTGCAGGAAGCTTAGAGGAGAAGAACCTAAATGCATCTATCTTCCCCTCACTGGAAAGCAATTAGAAATGTTGTTTCAAACTGACGTAAATTGGCAAATTGGGTTAAGTGGATATTCAGGGGAACTTAGTTGTCACCTATTAAAAGGTAAACTTTTACAATTTTTAAATAAGACCTCCATCATTATACCAAAAAATACTAGGCAGGAACCAATTCCTGGAGCTTTAACTGTTTTTACTGATGGGTCATCAAATGGGAAAGCTGCCTATCATACTATAAATTCTGACTGAGTCATACTGACCAGTCATACTTCTGTGCAAAGAATTGAATTAGAAGCTATTAAGGCTGCATTGCAAGATTTCCAACAGCCTGTTAACATAATTTCTGATTCCTCTTATGCTTCGGGCCTAGTAAGTAGAATTGAAACTGCCCGGTTGAAACGACTTAGTGACCAAAGTTTATTCTTACTATTTAAGCAGGTTCAGCAGATTGTGCAGCAGAGAAAATACCCTTTTTATATCACTCACATCAGGGCTCACAGTGTATTACCTGGCCCATTAACTAAAGGAAATGCACATGCTGACCAATTGGTTGCTTTATTAAAAGAGGCTTCAGAGTCTCATCAGCTTTTACATCAGCCTGCTAAAATGTTGTCCAAACAATTCTCAATCTCTCGACAGAAAGCAAAACAGATTATCAAGGAATGTCCCACTTGCATGTTACATCTACCTCAAGGGCCTAACACAGGAGTCAACCCTAGAGGTTTGCTAAGGGACCATATCTGGCAAATGGATGTAACACATTATACTCCTTTTGGACGTCTTGGAGCGTTACATGTCTCTGTAGATACTTTTTCAAAGGTCCTATGCGCCACTGTATCTACAGGAGAGACAGCAAAACAGGTTATTAATCATTGCCTAGCTGCTTTTGCTGTCATGGGAATTCCAAAGATTATTAAAGCTGATAATGGGCCTGCTTATACAAGCTGTCAATTCCAGGAATTTTGTAAAAAGTGGAAAATTCAGCACATTACGGGAATACCATATAATTCCCAAGGACAGGCCATTGTTGAACAGCAACACCAAAGACTGATATCTCAATTAGAAAAACAAAAAGGGGGGGATGATGGAGAAATCACCTGTGGGTAGGCTGCATCAAGCCTTGATCACTTTAAATTTTTTCACTTGTGATGCTGATGGAAAGACACCTATGGAGCTACATTGGTGTCAGAATAAATCAAAAGAAAATGGTCTAGTTAAATGGAAGGATCCCGAATCTGGTTTATGGAAGGGACCTGACCCATTATTAACCTTTGGCAGAGGGTACGCTTGTGTATTCCCAGAGAATTTTTTCAAACCCGTATGGATTCCTGCTAGAAATATTAAACTGCATCAGGAATCTAGCCAGACTGAAGATCTTGCACCTGGAGCCATAACATGTAGCTGTAAACAATCAACTACCTCAGCCACAGAGAGCAGCGACTCCAAGCAGTCCACTGAAGATGAGGAACAGGAGGAAGACAAAACAGAGAACCAACAGCCCAGAGACCACCTGGGGCACGGTAAAGTGAAATATGGTAACAATTAATTCAGGTAAAAACTGTAATTCAGATAACATGCCTAAGTTTTACATAGGTTACCAAAGGACTCTAGATAATGTGTTTACCCATCACTGTAATTTAGATAGCATACTGTCTCTGCTTCTGTAAATTTCTTCTTTTTTTATGTTAACTAGGTCCCTCATTCCAAACCTTGAGTTTAAAATTAAGTTGTCATGACCGAGAGCAAAGAATATTCTTACATGGTATTATTCTACAAAGTTTTATTAATTATTTTTGATGCTTTATAACAGTATATTGTGCATTTATCCCAAACAAATTTACAAATGAATTTGAATGTTTTACAGGAAGGGATTTATTCCTTTCCACTGTGCGGAGGGCCTCCTGGGGAAGGCACTTAAGCATTCTGTATTGACCTATCTTGACTTTCTTTGTCAAGAGGAATCCAATTGCCTACAGCTGTTACCTGAGCTCTCTGTTCAAGCTGGGATCATGAAAAGCTGGTACCATGGATCTGTCTCTTTCCCAATGGCGTAAGCTGGGCCCTCTCTGGAGAAGAAACCTGGGTTCCCTATGATCAATGCCGGGACCCCGCCAACAGGCGAGGGGATCCAAAGGCAGTTGCTGGGCATGGAGGCCAGAGGGACATAGGCTATCAAGGAGACAGAACTGAACCTCACATCACCCTACTTGGCCCAGAGATAGCTGGTAGTCAACGACGGGTAAGATCCCACAGGGTGGGACGACCTAACACAGGCACAGCTGGGTGCCAGTAGGAGAAAACTTGGGGTGCAACAAAGGTGGGGCAGAGATCCTCAACCCCCCCCCCCCACTGGTGCACAGGCTTGAACGGTGCACGGGCTTGAACACTCGGCCCTTCTGAGGAAGGTCTCCTGTCCCCATGGCTGCTTCTTGCTTCTCATGCCCAGCCCAGATCAGGAACCAAATAACAGAAGAGATTTGGTCCAGCTGAAATCAGTACCCAGAAAAACGGAGGCTTGGCTAACAGACCCTATGTCTAAATCTAGCCTAACAACAGGAATGCTCAGAGCCTTCACAAGGATGTAAAGTGATCCTTTCAATTAATATTTACAATGTAAATTAAGACTATTGTTAAAATATTAAATTTGACAGAAAATAGTTTTCAAATTAATTAAATTTGGCTAATTTGAAATAAGTAATTATTCAAAAAGTATTAACAAAAATGTTCATGGTAAACATGCTATGAACCTAAAGCATGTTCAGGTTCATTTTTTTTGTATGCAAAAAATTAATATTTAAAGCTATCTAGACTGCATTATAAAATTTCCAAGAAGTCTCCTAAAAAAAAAGGGGGGGGTGGGGGGATAGTGGAAAAATATAGTGGAAGAATACTATGTAAGGAAATAGATCTTGTAACTAAATTACATTTAGAAAAAAAAATTTTTTTTCGTTTATAATACTAATAGTGAGACACCCAGAAAAACCACACATTAGGCCAGGGTAGGCCAGGGAAAGATCATGTTAAAGAAAAGACCCCAAGTAAGGTTTTTTTCCTTTAATCTTTGGTCGAGAGTATGTTTGTATATTTTCAGAGAACAGCTCCAAGACAATGTGGATTCCTGCAACAAGGGATCCCGGAGAGAAAATGACCAGATTGCTCGAGCCACAAAGACAGGAGAGACAGTTCAGAGATGGGGATGGTGGAAGACGCCTTGCCATGCTAGCAGTCAGCAGCTGTTCAGCACTGCAGGGTGCCCAGGAACAGACCAGAAAGGACTGGACCTGCATTTTCCACCATCCAGAACCAACATTTCATTGCTGGCGTGTACACATGAACTTATGGACATTGAAACATGGACTCAGAACTTTTGGACATTGAAATTGGGACTTGATTATTTTTTTTAAAAAAATAAGGGGGAGATGTGGGAAACTGTTTATTGCCTTCCCTATCTGATAATAATAGACAGAGCACTCCCCGAAACCCCCGAAGGCTGGGTGCCTTTGAAGCCCTAGCAAAGGTCTGAGCTAGGGGCCACCTCTGTTTGTCCAGACAGTGGTAGCTGAAACTACTCCCCCATTAATTATTATGTAAATCCTTGCTGATGGGCTAGTCTACCTGTTAATGGGGGGTCGCCTGCCTAAGGGCTACTCCAGATCAATAAAAGATTGGAGCAGCCTGAACATGGTTGGAAGTCCCTCTCATTGAGTTGGACTTGCCCACCTGGACCTCCGACATTGCAAAATTATCTCGTGTCTTTTCTCTCATTTGTTGTGCGGCTCCTCTTTCAGGTACCGATCCCTACTCCACGTGGGTCGTGGAAGGAAACATTCAACAGTAGCAGTCATGAGGAACAGGGTGTTTTGTTAGTGCTGGCAGTGTGTAATATTGAATTTGTTTTCCTTTTTACATAGTAGACTATTGAATATTACACTATTGAAAGGATGCTCAGCTCAAGATGTGAAGTTTTATGCCACAACTGGTCCAGTTTTTCCTTTAACAACTTGTTCTAGAACAGCACTGCCTGATACTGGATATACTACTGAAGTAAGGTTTCACTGTAACTGTTTCACTGATGATTCACTTCATGTTACATTTGCCCCATACATAAGTAAGATATTAGTAATAAGGGAAATTGGGTATGGTGTACATGGTTATTATCTGGACAATTTTTCTGTAAATCTGGAACTATTCTAAAATAATACATCCATTAAATCAACTCTCAAAACCCTGTGAAATCGTAGGAACTGAACATAGTCGAATGGACCCCTGAAATGACGGAGGAGTATGGGAATTGTCTTAGAGGAAACAACAATTCCCTGCCATATGCTGCACTATAATGGAACGAGAGGAAATGAGAGAGCGAGGAAAGTTTGGGAAAAATTTTAGGAGTTAAGAGGTAGGTCTCTCTTCTATAACCAGAGTGTCTGAGAATTCTGCATCCTTTGCCACCCCCGCCCATCGTGTATGGTCAAGCTGAGGCTTCATTATGTCAAGCCACACAATGGAAACCACTGACTTTGGGGAGCAAGGGCTGAAGTGAGTGGCTCCTCAATAACATAAAAAGTATACATAGAGGCCAGTATCCTTTGACTAGTGTCTGTTGCCTAAAGGTAGAGAAACTTAATAAGACGATAGTCTAGACCAGTAGAGATAAGAAATAAGAATCCAAACACAAGGATTGATGAAGAAACGGTAAGTCCAAAAGTCAAATTATGTTTGTATTGGGGGGGGTGGGGGCGGTGGTTTGGATTGTCATGGTGGCAGTCATGAGGAACAGGGTGTTGTGTTAGGTTTCGAGGTTTATAATAAAGAATTTGATTCCTTTTTACATGGCAGACTATTGAATATTGTTAAACTACTGACAGTATGGTCAGCACAAGATGTGAAGTTTTATGCCACAACTGGTCCAGTTTTTCCTTTAACAACTTGGTCTAGAACAGCATTACTGGATATTGGAGATACTAGAGAAGTGAGTTTTCACTCTGTTTCACTGATGATTCAATGCATCTTACATTTGCCCCCTAGTTAAGTAAGATATTAGTAATAATGGAAATTGGGTATGGTGTACATGGTTATTATCTTCACAATTTTTCTGTAAATCTGGAACTATTCTAAAATAAAACATGCATTAAAACAACACTCAAAATCCTAGGAAACATTAATATCTGAACACAGTGGAATGGACCACTAAAATGACGGAGGAGTATGGCAATTGTCTTTGAGGAAACACCACCTCCCTGCCATAGGATGGACTATAATGGAACTAGAGGAAATGAGAGAGAGAGAGGCAGGTCAGTTTGGGAAAATTTTAGCAGTTAAGAGGAAGGTCTCTGTTCTATAAGAAGAGTGTCTGAGATTTCTGCATCCTCTGCCAACCCTGCCCCTACGGGATGGTCAAGCTGAGGCTTTGTGATGTCAAGCCACACCATGGCAACCACTGATTTTGGGCAGCCAGAGCTGAAGTGAGTGGCTCCTAATTAACCTAATAGTATATATAGATGTCAGGACACTGTGAGTAGTGTTGTTGCCTCAAGGTAGCGAAACTAAATAAGACGATAGTGTAGACTAGTAGAGATAAGGAATAAGACTCCAAACACAAGCATGGATGAAGAAACTGCAAGTCCAAAGGTGAATTTATTTTTGTATTGGGGGGTGGGGTCAGATGGATGGTGGTGGTTGCAGTCATGTGGAAGAGGGTGCTGTGTTAGTGCTGGCAGTGTATAATAAAGAATTTTTTTCCTTTTTAAATGGGAGACTTTTGAATATTGTTAAAGTATTGAAAGGATGATAAGCTCAAGACCTGAAGGTTTATGCCACAACTGGTCCAGTTATTCCTTTAATAACTTGGTCTAGAACAGCATTGCTGGATATTAGAGATTTTAGAGAAGTGATGTTTCACTCTGTTTTACTGATGTTTCACTTCATGTTACATTTGCTCCATACATAAGTAAGTCATTAGTAATAAGCGAAATTGGGTATGGTGTACACGGTTATTACCTTCACAACTTTTCTGTAAATCTAGAACTATTCTAAAATAAATCATCCATTAAACAACTCTTAAAATCCTAGGAAATGTTACCAACTGAACATAATGGAATGGACCACTGAAATGACGGGGGAGTATGGGAATTGTCTTAGAGGAAACAGCAACTCCCTGCCATTTGCTGCATTATAATGGAACTAGAGGAAATGAGTGAGAGAGAGAGCACAGTTTGGGAAAAATTTTAGGAATTAAGAGGAAGGACTCTGTTCTATAACCAGAGTGTCTGAGATTTCTGCATCTTTTCCCACCCCCTTCCCTCCTGGATGGTCAAGCTGAGGCTTTGTGATTGAAGGGACAGAACGGAACTTGAAAGAACTAAGCAGACCTAAGCAGAAATGCACCCTCCTCCCCTTTCAAGGACGAGGCAGAGACATACTCTTCTCCCTCTCCTCTATCTTGTCTTGAAGGCTGGGCCCTCACCCCAAGCCCCCCCCCCCCGAGAGTGACCCCAAGAATGCTGGTATTGTCCTAACTCTCCCAACAACTCACCTGAGTGGACCAATGAAGCTCCAGAAATGTAGCTAAGGTCCTAATAAGGCTACAGTGAAGGATGGCTCCAACCTTCAGAATGTGATGGTCACTTCCTGACCCTTATGCTCTAAAACCCTGACCAATCTCTGTAACTCTCGTCACCCCTAATGCCTACCCCAAGTAGCTATCCCTATATAACCTTTGTTCTCCTGGGAAGTGTTCTCTAGCCTCACCGCTACACCGGTAGAGGCTGGGAGCCAATTCTAGAATTGATCAATAAAGACTCGTTGCTTTTGCATCAGAGGAGGATCCCTAGTGGTGGATTATTGGGGACCCCGAACTCTGGGCATAACATTTTGGGGGCACGTCCTGGATCCCCAAGAAAAACCCGGGAGGGACCCCACTCCGAGAGTCTGCTGTCCGCGGTAAGTGTCTGTGTGTTGTCTGTTCTGTCCTATGCGAGCTCGCTTCTGCAATCTGGCCTGATGAGATCTAAGTGGACGCACTGGTGGATCTCGGGCAGGAGGAGTCAAGGGACGCCTTTAACCTCCATCTGGCGGGTTGTAAAAGCCCCATCTGGCGGGGTGTAAAAGAACCATTTGGCGGGGTGTAAAAGCCCCATCTGGCTTTTTTTCAGTTTTTCTTCCACGGGGTCGGAAGGCTGTTCTTAGGTGTCTCTGTTTGGTGTCTGTGTTCTTTTGTTTGATTTTTGGACTCACTGGACGGACGCTATGGGACTGACTCAAACTACTCCTTTAAGCATTATGGTCGTTTTAAAGTCAAGGGCTGGGCCAAACCTGCTTGCCAGGCTCAGGTGTGGTTTTCCAGAACTGCTGAGAACTTGGGACCTTGAAGCTTACTGAATTCAAATGATAAAAAAACTTATGTCTTGCATTTTTGAAGGTTATTCTTAAAAATGTTACTGATTGAGAAAAACTGTGTGTTGTGGTAGCTAAATGCCTTTGCTGAATGAATGTCTGGTGAAAGTGTGCTAGTGCGGAGGGAGGGGGCCTGCCCTCTCCTCTCCTTTGTGTGGCTCCACAAGTTTGGTCAGGCGGGTACCTGAGTGAAGATCTGTGAAAACAGGTCACCCCTCCCTTGTCTGTCTCTAGTCACCGATCATCATGAGGTCGGGACGAAGTAAACCTGCTGTTCTTAATTGCATGTTAAAAAAAAATTTTTTTAAGGAATACAATAGAGATTGTAAAATTAAAATGAATGCTAAAACACTGAGGAAGCATGAGTGAACTGAGTGAACAGCTGTTTGTTTGTGTGGAACTAGCCAATTTGCTACCAAGACGGGGACTGGACGCAGTCTTAACTCCTCCGGTAGGTTCTCACCAAAACATTGGTCAAGAATTCTGTTCTGGGACATGGGTGCCAGGAGTGCCCCCACGCCCGTCTGGGGAGTTGGGCATTGTTTTGTTTATCTGCTCAGCTCCAGTCTGTGCTAGTCTTCTGAGAGTGTGAATACGAGTGTTTATCTATTTAGGCTGCTCATTAGTAGCTGTGTAAAGTGAAAGCTACTTTGATTTATTATGCATTTCTGTTAATTCATCAGGCTGAACGTTTGGACTGGATCCGCGGTGGGCTGCAAGAATGTCTAGCAATTCTCAGAGTCTTTTGCTCGCCACTACAGAAGGAATCAGCCCACTTAGTTAATATAAATTTCTGTCTATCAGTTGCTCTAACCTGGGTTGTAAATCGCTGTAAATCCAAGATTGCTTGGTTCTGAGATTGCTTATAAAAGAGTAAAAGAAAAAAAAATCTGTGAGGAAAAGCAGCCTGGGCTGAGAGAAGTGGGGCGGGGGAGGGTTGGCAGTTATGCTGCTGGCTGCAAACCTAACAGGTCTTATCAATGAACTTCAAGGTTACAAAAAATAACTGTAAGCACTGTCTTTCTCTGCACTGGTTTATTCTTTTCACCCCTCCAATGCTGAATCAGACTGATACCTGTTCTTAGTTTTATCACAAAAAGTCTAGATATAGCTTAAGACTAAAAGTACATTTAAAATATGTTCATAAATATTAATCTAAAATTGCTGAATGTTCACCTTTGATAATCATTAAAGGATTAAGGTTTTTAAGAATAAAATAAAACAACTGAACTCCCGCTAGAAAAGCGGAGGAGGAACAAAGCTAGAATCTGCACCTGCCCCTGCTGATTTAGAACTGTTTGCCAGGCAGACTCAGCCCTGAGAGCCAGTTCAAAGAAGTGGGGGCTGAATGCCTGAGCTGCCCAGAAGCCCCTGGAGGAGAAGAGGTGTGCACACAGTCAAGGAGAGCCTACAGGAGATGCAGCAGCTGCTAAGGGGCACCTAGCTGCAGGCTAAGCTGAAGAAGGCCTAGGTTCTGGAGCTGATGGTGCAGTGCTTGCTGCAGGGGAGAGCTTGTGGGCGCAAGCAGCTACAGGCAGAAGCCAGTGAGCACTTCCCTGCAGGCTACATCCAGTGAACCCCTGCTTGAGTCCATACCACTGCAAAAGGGCAGTGGCTTCAGGCATTTACTGGGGGACGCTATGGCTGGGCCTCTGGGAGACCCTAGGCTGGAAGAGGAGGGGTTAATATCTCCTTCCAGTGCACTCCTTTGAAAGACGCCTGGTTGCTGCTCTGCCACAAAGGGAACTGGTAAACAGGCAATAAGCAGGGCCCTAAGGGTTCACAAAACAGCACTCTCCCTGGACCTGGGAGCTATCAGGACTTTGAAATTCTCCAAGAGAGGAGGAGTCTGACTCAGACTGGACAAAACCTCGTTGGGTTAGAAAAACCTGAGGCTGCATATTGATCTTATAGACTGCAGTTTGCTGGGCAGAAGTCCAAGCCCAGTTATATAGTGGTTAAGCTACCTTGTACAGGAAAACAACTTTCTCCTTTGCCAGAATACATTGTAAAATAATTGAATGCATGATAAACCAGTAAGCTGGAACAAGTAAAATAGGGAAAGTGAGAAGAAATCCTATCTTCCCTAAAACAATGACACTTTGGAGTAAATGCTTTGCTTTTGCCTCCCTAAAACAAAGGTTAAAACATTTATGTCAATCTGATTAGTGTCATTTGTTTTCCACACCCAGGGACAAATGAAGTTAAAAAATAAGCCTTATTTTGATTAGTTCCTTTATTCAGGAGGAGCCAACCCGGTCCCTCCCTGCAACATAAATGATAAAATGTATTTTAAGGAATTTTAATATTGCTCAAACCTCGCTGCCTTGAGTCCAGTTCTGCATGTGTAAGAAGGGACAGAGTAAAGGCCAGAAGAGGCTGGCAAGGCCATCCAAAGTACCCAGCCGCTATTGGCCAGAGACGCCTGAGGCGGACCTCCTCGGACTGACATCAGCTGACTCTGACTAGGACAGATTGGGCTCTTTCCAACTGGGCCCCCATGAGCCTATGGTCAAAATGAAGATCGGAGGCTAGACTGGTAACTTTATGATTTATGCAGCGGCAGAGCACTCGGTAGTTACTCAGAAGGTAGCTCCCCTCTCAGGACAGGAAGTCACCAATATTGGAGCTACAGGTACAGTGCCAAAGCTTCAGACTGTTCTGCCACCCCCGCCGATGTCAGTTAGGCGGCCATCAGGTGGTTCATGAATTCATATATTTACCAGTTGACCTGGTCCCTCTAATGGGCAGGGACCTTTTAGCCAAAATGGAAGCAGAAACCACTTCTACCCCAGATGGCTCAGCAAAGCCTGGCCTAGGTGAAGAGACCTCTCCAATGATCCTGTCCTTAGCAGTGCCGAGAGAGAAAGTATGAAGACTTTATACCCCCCAGCCAAAGGACCCCACATCTGTTCTTGTCAGGCCCCCATCAGGGCACTTGTGCAGTGTTTCTGTTATCTGCCAAAATTCCCAAGACTGTAAAAGTACTTGTTCACTGAAAAGATATAAATGTAAATGTTTATTTGATATTAATATATCTACTTAGGTATAAATAATTGTAAGATAAATAAAACCCCTCTTAGTTTCCTGGTGTATTCTGGAGCAGCCTATTCAGTCTTGACAGAGCCAATGACATCAGTAACATCTAAAAGACATCAGTTCTAAGAGCCACCAGACAAACTGCCTTTTTCCTTGGACATCAAAGAGGACTGGGGACCTCAGAAAGAACACGGTAACTCATTCGTTTCTAGTTATGCCAGAATGCCTGTACCCCTTACTTGGACGTGATCTCTTACAGAAATTACAAGCCACCCATAAGCTTGTTCGAGATGCCCTGCCAGTGCCACCTAGGACTCCGTACATCCTTTCCAGCCTGGGGACTCGATGTGGGTAAAAAAGTTCATGACCCCAGGACTCACCCCAACTTGAAATGGACTATACCTGCCGAAAATTGTATAATAAACTGAGATGATGCCTGCATCTTCATAAACATGGCTTCAGAAAGACAAGGGCAATTTTACCTTATATAGAAAGGTCAAAGAGTGGACTTTAGTCACCTCCCTAAAATGTTTGTATAGCCCTGCCATATCTCATGTTTAGTAGTGGAGGATTTGACTGCCTGAAGAGGCCATGATGCCAATATTATGTTTCATTGTATTAATGTGTTGTATTAACCTTCAATTCTCTTACAGGTTTAAATGTAGCTCTAACTGGCAAATGTCCAGTCTCCCACACTGAGGAACATTGCTATAGGTATGTGTTGGCTGTCCTGGAAGGGGACTATGTGGGGTGAACTCCAAAAGTAAAGGGTGTCTTGCTGCCAAGAGGGCAGGTCCCCAACTGGGCAAAGGGAATACCCATCAGGTTTTAGTCTCTATTGAGAGACAGTTGACAGTTGGCAGCCTGTATACTATCTTGTAGGCCTGTGTGACCATTCCCATATCAGAGGTGTCACAAAACCTCAACTGTAGAAAACTGGGAAAAGCCTGTTTGGAAGAGAAGGTCTGAGGCATGGTTATGCATTTCTAAAGAACATAGAAAGAAGGTTTAAAAGCTGGTTTGAAAGTATAAAATTTATAAAAGTTGTGTACAAGAAAAAACACCATTGAAATGTTAAAAGAAAATGAATCAAATGGTACAGGCCAGTAAGTCAGAAAGAGTAAATAACTTACATTCTCCCTCACTAAACATAGGGTAAATATTTATGCCAAATTACTTAGAAAGAACTGATAAAAGAAATCCAGAAGTTACTGTTTTGTTATAACTCTGATGAGTCCATGAGAAAGAACAAACAAGAAAAATCAGAAGATCTTAGAGCGGATCAGTATGTTTTTCTCCTTATGTAATTCCTCTGAAATTTGGCAATGCTAAATAAGTCATGGCAATACATTTCATTGCATGAAATCAATAAGACCGGTTTTCAATAGTGATTTCATTGACCGGAAACTTTGACTGGAGTATCATGTTTTAAAAAAAAAACCTGTCTGAGCTGTGAAGACTTGAAGCCAAAAAAAGTGCCACAGGAAAGGCCTGGTATCCTACTTGGAAGCCCTGAAGATGGCTGGCGCTGGAGCGTCAGGCCCATGCCCTACCATCACTGGCGGTTGGTAAGAGTAGAAGGGGAGCAATAAGGATGCCTCTGCGTCCCTGCGGAACCCCACACACTCTGGGCCGCAACGAGTAGGAGGGCTACTGAGATGGGCCTTAAAGCCTAGAGCGTGGGCTCTGGTGGAGTTGCTACAGGTGAGGGATTCACCTAACGTAGCAGATACTGTAGGCAGGCGTGATGGCAGCTGGATGGCTTGGCTTCCTGGCCCTACGGGACACATTAAGATTCAATCATGAAATTCCAGCAAAGGTAGTCAGTTACCATTCTTGTTGTGTTTATGCAAACATCAGGCCAAATTGAATACAGTAGATAAATTGGTCTTGATTTGGCTTTTTGATAGCCATAGAGGAATTTTAAGAAGAAAAATCCTATTTCAATAGAAGTTGTTAAAGCTTCTTTCCCATCCACCAAACCATTTGTTATAGTTTGTCTCTGCCAGGTCAAAAGCCCAGGTCTTTCTGTGCCCAGGACAGCAGGGAGCCTGACTGGAAGGAGACCTCTGACTAGACACACCCGCTGCAGATCACCCTCAAAAAGACAGCGAACCTCGGCGGACCCCTTATAACCCTCCTGATGCTGTTGACTTTCGGCCTTTGCATTATCAACAGACTAGTCCAATTTATCAAGGAATGTATGAAAGTAATTCAGTTAATAGTTCAGTCCGCCTCATGATTGAGCCGGAAGTTCCAAGACAAGGGGGGAATGAAGGGACAGAACAGTACTTGAAAGAACTAAACAGAACTAAGCAGAAATACACCCTCCTCCCTCTTAAAGGACGAGGCAGAGACATGCTCTTCTCCCTCTCCTCTATCTTGTCTTGCAAGGCTGGGCCCTCAGCCCGAGCCCCCCCACCCCCACCGAGAGTGACCACAAGAATGTTGGTATTTTCCTGACTTTCCCAACCACCCACCTGAGTGAACCAATGAAGCTCCAGAAATGTAGCTGAGGTCCTAATAAAGCTATAGTGGAGGATGACTCCAAGCTTCAGAATGTGATGGTCACTTCCTGACCCTTATACTGTAAAACCCTGACCAATCTCTGTAACTCGTATCACCCCTAAAGCCCACCCCAAATAGCTAGCCCTATATAACCTTTGTTCTCCTGGGACACTCTCTCTCGCCTCAACGCTGCGCCGGATAGAAGCTGGGAGCCAATTCTAGAATTGATCAAGAAAGACTCATTGCTTTTGCACCAGAAGAAGCTCCCTGTTGGTGGATTATTTGGGAACCCGAAATCTGGTCATAACCATGATGTCAAACCACACCATGGGAACTACTGATTTTGGGAGCCAGGGCTGAAGTGAGTGGCTCCTCAATAACATGAAAAGTATATATAGAGGCCAGAACTTTTTGAGTAGTGTCTGTTGCCTCAAGATAGCGAAACTTAATAAGACGATAGTCTAGACTAGTAGAGATAAGGAATAAGACCCCAAACACAAGGATGGATGAAGAACCTGTAAATCCAAAAGTCAATTTATGTTTGTAATGGGGGGGGGGTGGTATGGATTGTCGTGGTGGCAGTCATGAGGAACAGGGTGTTGTGTTAGTGCTGGAAGTGTATAATAAAGAATTTGATTTCCTTTTTACATGGCAGACTATTGAATATTGTTAAACTATTAACAGGATGGTCAGGTCAAGATTGGAATTATTATGCCACAAGTGATTGAGTTTTTCTTTTAACATCATGGTCTAGAACAGCTTGTTGTATATTTTAGATACTAGAGAAGTGAAGTTTGTCTCTGTTTCACTGATGAGGATGGATCTAAGGAGGGGGCAGGCATGTGAGAAGGGAGTAATGTGGATTTCTTTAGTTGGGGCACCAGACAAGCCATTCCATACTGAGTCAGACACTTAGCATAAGGACAAGGATAAGTCTGAATGGGGATTTTATTCCCAACACTTTCTCATACTGACAAGGAAAAAAGAAGCTGATGTTTACTTTAGGTTTGCTTTGGTGCGGGGGGATGGATAATGGTGGTCACAATCATGAGGAACAGGAGGTTTTGTTAGTGCTGGCAGTGTATAATAATGAATTTGATTTCCTTTTTACATGGTAGACTATTGAATAGTGTTAATCTATTGAAAGGATGGTCAGTTCAAGATGTGAAGTTTTATGCCAAAACTGGTCCAGTTTTTCCTTTAACAACTTGGTCTAGAACAGCATTCCTGGATATTGGAGATACTAGAAAAGTAAAGTTTCACTCTGTTCCAGTGTTGATTCACTTCTTCTTACGTTTTCCCCATACATAAGTACAATATTAGTAATAAGGGAAATTGGGTGTGGTGATCATGGTTATTATCTTCACAATTTTTCTGTAAATCTGGAACTATTCTGAAATAAAACAGGCATTAAAACAACACTCAAGTTCCTAGGAATGGTAGCAACTGAACATAGTGGAATGGATCACTGAAATATGACTGGGGAGTATGCCAATTGTCTTTGAGGAAACACCATCTCCTGCCATACGCTGGACTATAATAGAATTAGAGGAAATAAGAGAGAGAGAGGTAATTTTGGTCAAAATTTTAGGATTTAAGAGGAAGGTCTCTGTTCTATAACCAGAGTGCCTGAGAGTTCTGCATCCTCTGCCAACCCGCCCCTCCTGGAAGGTCTAGATGTGATTTTGTCTTGTCAAGACACACCGTGGCAACCACTGAATTTGGGCAACCAGAGCTGAAGTGAGTGGCTCCTCATTAACCTAAAGAGTATATATAGAGGCCAGGACCCTTTCAGTAGTGTCTGTTGCCTCAAGATAGTGAAACTTACTAAGAAGATATTGTAGACAAGTGGAGATAAGGAATAAGAATCCAAACACAAGGATGGATGAAAAACTGCTAGTCCAAAAGTGAATTTATGTATGAATTTGGTGGGCGTGGGATGGTTGGTGGTGGTCGCTGTCATGAGGAGAAGGGTGTTGTGATGGGGAGGGATCTAAGGAGGGGGCAGTCATCTGAGAAGGGAGTAGTGTAGATTTCTCTATTTGGGGCATCATACAAGCCATTCCATACTGAGCCACAAAAAGGAGAAGTCTGAATGGCGATTTTTTCTCAACACTTTCTCAAACTGACAAGGAAAAAAGAAGCTGATGATTAATTTAGGTTTTGATATGGGGGGGGTGGAAAGGATGGTGGTGGTCCCAGTCATGAGGAACAGGGTGTTGTGTCAGTGCTGGCAGTATATAATAATGAATTTGGTTTCCTTTTTACACGGTAGACTATTGAATATTGTTAAACTATTGAAAGGATGGAAATCTAGAACTATTCTAAAATAAAACATCCATTAAAACAACACTCAAGGATGGTACAATATCCGCAAATCAATAAACGTGATACATCACATAAACAAATTGAAAGAAAAAAACCACATGGTCATATCAATTGATGCAGAAAAAGCATTTGACAAAATTCAACACGCATTTTTGATAAAAACTCTCAGTAAGGTGGGAGTAGAAGGATCATACCTCAACATAATAAAAGCCATATATGACAGGCCCACAGCCAGCATCATACTCATTGGACAAAACTAACACCATTTCCCCTAAGAACAGGAACAAGACAGGGCTGTCCCCTCTCACCACTGCTGTTCAACATAGTACTGGAAGTATTAGCCATCGCAATTAGGCAAGAAGATGAAATAAAAGGCTTCCAAATTGGAAAGGATGAAGTAAATCTGTCCTTGTTTGCAGACGACATGATATTATACATACAAAACCCTAGAGACTCCATCAAAAAGCTACTAGACTTAATACATGGGTTTGGCAATGTAGCAGGACACAAAATTAACCCCAGGAAATCTGAGCCATTTCTATACACCAATAGTGAACTTTCAGAAAGAGAGATTATACAAACAATCCCATTTACCATCGCACCAAAAAAATTAAGCCACCTAGAAATAAACTTAACTAAAGAGGTAAAAGACCCCTACTCAGAAAACTACAGGACGTTGAAAAAAGATATAGAGGAATACATAAACAGATGGAAGAACATACCATGTTCATTTATTGGTAGAATCAACATCATTAAAATGTCCATACTACCCAAAGCAATGTATAAATTCAACGCACTTCCCATTAAAATACCAATGGCATAATTCACAGATCTAGACCAAACTCTCCAAAAATTCATCTGGAATAAAAAAATGACCCTGAATAGCTGCAGCGATCCTGAAAAAGAACATAGTAGGTGGGATTTCAATACCAGATATCAAGATGTATTACAAAGCCACTGTTCTCAAAACTGCCTGGTACTGGCACAAGAACAGGCATATAGATGAATGGAATAGAATAGAGAGCCCAGAAATCGGCCTGAACCAATATGCTCAATTAATATTTGACAAAGGAGGCAAGAACATTCAGTGGAGCCAAGATAGTCTTTTCAATAAATGGTTTTTGGAAAATTGGACATATATATGAAAGAAAATGAAACTAGACCACCAACTTACACCATACACAAAAATAAACTCAAAATGGATAAAGGACTTAAATGTAACACAGGAAATCATAATAATTCCAGAAGAATCTAAAGGCAACAAAATCTCAGGCATATGCCAAAATAATTTCTTCACTGATGCAAGTCCTACGACACTTGAAACTAATGAGAAAATGAACAAATGGGACCACTTCAAAATAAAAAGCTTCTGCACTGCAAAAGAAACCATCAACAAAACAATGAGAAAACCCACTGTGTGGGAAAACATATTTGCCAATGTCATATCTGATAAGGGCCTAATCTCCAAAATTTATAGGGAACTCATACAACTTAACAAAAAGAAGATAAAGAATCCAATCAAAAAATGGGCAAAGGACCTAGATAGACACCTCTCAAAAGAGGATAATCAGAAAGCCAAGAGACATATGAAAACATGCTCAAAGTCACTAATCATCTGAGAGATGCAAATCAAAACAACAATGAGGTACCATCTCACACCTGTCAGACTGGCTATCATCAACAAATCAACAAACGACAAGTGCTAGAGAGGATGTGGAGAAAAAGGAACACTTGTGCACTGCTGGTGGGAATGCAGACTGGTGCAGCCACTATGGAAGACAGTATGGAGTTTCCCTAAAAAACTGAAAATGGAACTCCCATTTGACCCTGTGAGCCCACTTCTAGGAATATATCCCAAGAAAGCAGAAACACAAATCAGAAAGGATATATGCACCCCTATGGTCATAGCAGTACAATTCCCCATATCTAAGATCTGGAAACAGCCTAAGTGCCCATCAGTAGATGAATGGATTAGAAAACTGTGGTACATCTACACGATGGAATACTATGCTGCTGTAAAAAGGAAGGAGCTCTTACCGTTTACAGTGGCATGGATGGAACTGGAGAGCGTTGTGCTAGGTGAATTAGGCCAGTCAATGAGGGATAGGTACCACATGATCTCACTCATTCATGGATAATAGAGACCATTATAAACTTTTGAACAATAATAGACACAGAGGCAGAGCTGCCTCAAACAGATTGTCAAACTGCAGCGCGAAGGCCAGGGAGGGTTGGGGGGCAGGAGGGAGGGGGGTAAAAGATCAACCTAAGGACTTGTATGCATGCATATAAGCATAATCAATGGACATAAGACACTGGGGGATAGGGGAGGCTAGGGTACTGTCAAGGGCGAGGGGGAAAAAAAGGACACATATGTAATACCTTTTGAAATACTTTAAGCAACAAAAAAAGTGATTTCAGAAATTAAAAAAAATAAAATAAAAAAATAAATCAAAAAAAATTTTTCATTTATAATGCTAACAGTGAGACACCCAGGAAAACACACATGGTGTCAAAATAAGCCAAAGGAAAATCATTTTGGCACATATAAAAAGTACCCTAAGTAAAAATTTCTTTATTATCCTAGGGTCGGGAATATGTTTGTATATTTTCAGAAAACAACTTCAAGACCACGTGGAATGCTGCAACAGAGAGGAATTCTCAGGAATGCTCCAGTCATGAAGACAAGAGGAGAGACAGTTCAGAGATGGAGACGCTGAAGACGCTTTTCCATGCTAGCAGTCAGCAGCTGTGTGTCGCTGCAGATTGCCCAGGACCAAACCAGAGAGGGTCGGACCTGCATTGCCACCATTTTTCCACAATCCAGAACTGAAATATCATTGTTGACATGTACACATAAGGAACTGTTGGACATTGAAATTGGGACTTAAAACAATTTTTGTCCTTGAAATGTTATGCTTAAGTTTTAAAATGTTTAGGATTACGGATTGGCTTTGTTATCGTTTTAATAGCCAGAGTTTTGTTCTTGATGTTTAAGTTTTATTTTCATTATAGTAGCTTAATTAACAAAACAAAAAAGGGTGAGATGTGGGAAACTGACATAGGGTTAAGCCTCGGACTGACCTGCTGGCAAAGTCACAAACAAGTCCTAGCTTAGAGGGCACAGTCCTCTTAGCATAATTAGGCTTGACCTTATGACACTCCCTAGATGGTATCTGGGAATCTAATGGGCTGAGGAAGTGCAGGAAGTATAACCATGGTGTAAACAAGTGAAACTCACAAGGAAAGTGAAACTTTGGTAACCACTATCTTGTTTACCACTCACTATAAAATGCTTCGTGCTGACACCCCCACTGTTCTCAAGGTAGATAGCGTCGCGACCTGGGTCCATTCCACTCCCGTGCAGTCAGCGGACCCATCCATGACCCGGAAAGACTTCATCACCAAATGGAGCATTGATCGAGATCAACGCTACCCTCTCAAGCTCAAGCTGCAGTGTGCTCGACCTGCCTGATTCTGGTAACATTGCTCGTGATCACTCCTGTCACTAGGAGGCCCCACAATACTGTGTAATAGACTTAGATGATGCCTGCTTCTTCAAGGACATGGCTCCAAAGAGATAAGGACAATTTATAGGATCACATGTTTAGTAGCAGAAGATTGGGCTGCCTGAAGCGGCCATGATGCCAATATTTTGTTTCATTGTATTGATATGTTATATTGACCTTTGATTCTGTTGCAGGTTTAAATGTGTGTTGGCTGTCCTGGAAAGGGACTGTGTGGGGTGACCCCCAAAAGTAAAGGGTATCTAGCTGCCAAGAGGACACGTGCCCAACTGGGCAGGGAAGGGTGCCCATCAGGTTCTGGTCACTCTTGAGAGACAGTTGACAGTTGGCAGCATGTATACCGCTTGCAGGCCTGCGTGACCATGCCCATGTCAGGGGTAGTGAGCTGGAAAAGCCTGTTTAGAATAGAAGGTCTAACGCATGGTGATGCATAGAAAGAAAGTTTAATGCCAACAATTGCTGTTTTGTTATAACTCTGAAAAATCCATGAAAAGGAATTGGCAAGGAAAGTCAGAAAATCTTAGAGTAGATCAGTATGTTTTACTCCTTATGTAATTCCTCCGAAATCTGGCAATGCTAAATAAGTCATGGCAATACATTTCTTTGCATATAATTAATAAGACCAGGTCCTTATAATGGTTTTATTAACAGAAAACTTTGACTGGAATATCATGTTTTAAAGAGCCCTGTCTGAGTTCTAAAGAATTGAAGCCAGTAAGAATGCCACGAAGAAAGCCTGGTATCCTGGTCGGGAGCCCTGAAGTTGGCTGGCGCTAGAATGTCAGGCCGATGCCCTACCATAACTGGCGGTTGGTAAGAGTAGAAAGGGAGCAGCAAATATGCCTCTACATCCCTGCGGAACTCCCGCACACTCTGTGCCACAAGGAGTGGGAGGGCAACTGATATGAGCCTTAAAGCCTGGAGCATAGGCTCAGGTGGAGTTGCTACAGGTGAGGGATTCACCTAACTCCGCAGATACTGTAGGCAGGCCTGATGGAAGCTGTGTGGCTTAGCTTCCTGGCCTACGGAGCACATTAAAATTCAACCATGAGACTGCAGCAAAGGTAGTCAGTTACCATTCTTGTTGTGTTTATGCAAACATCAGGAGAGTAGGTAAATTAATCTTGATCTGGCTTTTTGATAGCCATGGAGGAATTTTAATAAGAAAAATCCTATTACAATAGAGGCTGTTAAAGCTAAAATGGTTTCTTTCCCTTCCACCGAACCATTTGTTAAACACATAGGGATAGTTCAGTTGATAGTTCTGTGTGCCCAGTATGGGCCTCTAGCAATCGTGGAATAGTAATGCAGTCCCTCTCATGATTGAGCAGGAAGTTCCAAGAAAGTGGGAGAATGAAAAGGCGAAGGATAAGCCCTCCATCTTCCCCGTATCCTCAATGTTGGGGCAGCTGCCTTGTGCTCAGGATAGTACCAGCTTCCTGTATCCCAGGACACTGCTGGCCACACCCAGAACCTTTTTAAACTAACAAATAACAATCAGGGGACGTGCGTGCCTTAGAGATGACCACATCCTGTGTAATAAGACCAGACTTCCACCTAGCCAATCGGCAGGGCACACAATCATCTCCCCTCCCCTAACTCCACCCCCCTATTAAAACCCCATTTTTTCCCATAGGCATTCTCTCTCGTCTTGCATTTGTGAGGATAGGAGACAGACATGGGTCTGTGATAATAAGGTACTCTTTGCTTTTGCTATGGACATGGATGGCTCCCTCGTGAGGTCTGTTGGGGATTTAAAATCTGGGCATAACAATAACCAAGAGGGTGGCAATGGTAAATTTGGACTTTAAGCTGAATGAAGACAAGAGGGAGAAAGAGAGAATGAATCAGATAATTGTATTTTACTACAGGAAGGGGAAAACCTCCAGTAAGCAAGCCAACAAATGCAGAAGAAGAAGTGGTGGAGTGTTCATCTACCACAGGTGATACACAGGTTCTCCGAGGGGAATACACGTTACAATGTGAATCCCTCTATAAACAATGCTTCAGAAAAGGGCATTATGAGAAGATGAAAATATTAATGGTCTCCTTGAATAAATACCAGCAAGGGTATAAAGGAAATATGTTTGTATTTTTGTGTGTTTTCAGATAATGGGGAGGGATGTAAAAGTGGGCAGGCCTGTGAGAAGGGAGTAATGTAGAATCCTTTAAATGGGGCATCAGACAAGCCAGTCCATACTGAGCCAGAAACCTTCAATAAGGACAAGGAGGACACTGAATGGGGATTTTTTCCTCAAATTTTTCTAATACTGACAAGGAAGGAAGGAACCTGATGTTGAAGTTACGTTTGGATTGGGGCGGGGGGGTGTGGATGTATGGTGGTGGTCGCTGTCATGAGAAACAAGGTGTTGTGTTTGTGCTGGCAGTGTATAGTAATGAATTTGATTTCCTTTTTACATGGTAGACTATTGAATATTGTTAAAGTATTGACAGGATTGTCAGCTCAAGATGTGAAGTTTATGCCACATCTGGTACAGTTTTTCCTTAAACAACTTGGTCTAGAACAGCATTGCTAGATATTGGAGTTACTAGAGAAGTGAGGTTTCACTCTGTTTCACTGGAGATTACTTCATGTTACATTTCCCCATACCAAAGTGACATATTAGTAATAAAGGAAATTATGTATGGTGCACATGGGCATTATATTCACAATTTTTCTGTAAATCTGGAACTATTCTAAAATAAAACATCCATAAAACAACACTCAAAATACTAGGAAATGGTAATATCTGAACCTAGTGCAACAGACCACTGAAAGGACAGGGTTGTATGGCAAGAGGCTTAGAGTAGACACTACCTCTCTGCCATATGCTGGACTATAATGGTACTAGAGGAAATGAGAGAGAGAATGAGACGTCAGTTTCGGAAAATTTTAGGAGGGAAGAGGAAGGTCTCTTTTCTATAATCAGATCGTCTGAGACTTTTGCATCGACTCCCACCCCCCCGCCCCCTTCTTGGATGGTCTAGCTGAGGCTTTGTGATGTCAAGCCACACCATGGCAACCACTGATTTTGGGCAACAAGAGCTGATGTGATTGTCTCCACATAGACACAGAGAGTATATAATAGGCCTGGACCCTCTGAGTAGTGTATGTTGCCTCAAGCTAGACAAACTTACTAAGAAGATACTGTAGACTTTTGGAGATAAGGAAGAAGACAACAAACACAAGGTCAGATGAAGAAACTGCAAGTCCTAAAGTGAATTAGAAGTCAGTGTCTCAACTGGATGATGAAGAAGTGGATAAGGTCAGAATACCTTATTCAAATGCTCCCCCTTCCCCCTTAATTCCTAACCCAAGATTCTGACCTTGTCCTTTTTGGCCATACACACTTCCTTGTTCAATCCATTGTCATTCAATTACAAGCCCATTTCCAAATCATTCTCCAATTTCTTCCCGAAAACCTATGTCTTTCTGTGTTTAACTTGTTTCCAAAGTACATATGCTATGCCCAGATTTCAAGATCCCCCAAGACAGACCACTAGGGATCCGTGTCCAGTGCAAAAACATAGAGTGTTTTATTCAAGCCCGGGACTTGGTCCCCCTCCTACCTCTATTACTGGATGCAAGAGAGAGCCCCGAGTCACAAGGGAAAAAAGTATTAATAGGGCTTGTGGTCAGGGTTTGGGGGCACACTCTGACCACTAATTTGGCCGATTCCGGTTGTTTTTTTGAGGGCGGGGGGGGGGGTAGTGATGCAAGGGCGGGGTGCAGCTAGGGTCTTTTTAAACAAACCCCCGTAGTGGCTAGCATACCCTTGGCTTTGGGGTAGTTTCCACCGCTTTCCCATTGGATGAGATAAGGGCAGGCTGAGTAACTGATACATTCTGCAGCTTTTTCTTGGAAGAGGGAATAAGGACACAGCTATCAGTACTGTTCTGTCCTTTCATTCACCCCTTGTCTTGGAACCTCTGGCTCAATCATGAGACGGACTGAACTATCAACTGAACTACTTTTATACACTTCTTGACAAATTGGACTAGTCTGTTAATAATGCAAGGGCCGTAAGTCAAGAACAGCAGGAGGATTACAAGGGGTATGCGGAGGTCCGCTGTCTTCTTGAGGGTGATGTGCAGCGGGTGTGTCTAGTCAGAGGTCACCTTCCAGTCAGACTCCCTGCTGTCTGCCTCAGACCTTCCATTCTAAATAGGCCTTTCCCTGATCTCTACAGCTGAGGTTTGTACCACTCCTGACATGTGCATGGTCATTCAGGCCTGCAAGACAGTACACAGGCTGCCAACTCTTAGGTGTTTCTCAATAGAGACCAAAACCTGATGGGTATTCTTCATTGTCCAGTTGGGCATCTGCCCTATTGGCAGCCAGACACCTTTTACTTTTGGGATTCACCCTATATAGTCCCTTTCCAGGACAGCAAACAGATAGCTATAACAATGTCACTCAGTGTGGCAGACTGGATACTTGCCAGTTATTCCCAAAGACTACCAAGGACTGTCGACCATCACCGGTACACCGATACAGCTACATTTAAACCTGTAAGAGAATTGAAGGTTAATACAACATATTAATACAATGAAACATAATATTGGCACCATGGCCGCTTCAGGCAGCTAAATCCTGCGCTACTAAACATGAGATATGGCAGGGCTATACAAACTTTTTTGGGAGGTGACTAAAGTCCACTCTTTGACCTTTCCATATAAGATAAAATTGTCTTTGTCTTTCTGAAGCCATGTCTATGAAGATGCAGGCATCATCTGAGCCTATTATACAATTTTCTGCAGGTATAGTCCTTTTCAAATTGGGGTGAGTCCTCGGGTCCTGAGCTTCTTTACCCACACGACGTCCCCAGGCTGAAAAGGATGTACAGAGTCTGAAGTGGCACTGGCAGGGCATCTCGAAAAAGCTTATGGGTGGCTTGTCATTTCTGTAAGAGATCACGTCCAAGTAAGGGGTACAGGCATTCTGGCATAACTAGAAACGAATGAGTTACCGAGTTCTTGCTGAGGTCCACCATCCTCTTTGATGTACAAGGAAAAAGGCAGTTTGTCTGGTGGCTCTTATAACTGGTGTCTTCTTAGATGTTTCTGGTCCCATTGGCTCTGTCAAGACTGAATAGGCTGATCCAGAATACAACAGAAAATTAACCAGGGTTTCTATTTATCTACAAATATTTATAACTAGGTAGATATATAAACATCAAATAAACATCTACATTTACACCTTTTCAGTGAACAAGTACTTTTACAGGCTTGGGAATTTTGGCTGATAAAAAGAACATTGCCCAAGTTCATCGATAGGGGCCTGAAAAGCACGAATGTGGGGGCCTTTGGCTGGGGGGTATAGAGTCTCCATCCTTTCTCTCTTGGCACTGCTAAGGACAGGATCATTGGAGAGGTCTCTTCACCTAGGCAAGGCTGTGTTGAGCCATCTGGGGCAAAAGTGGTTTCTGCTTCCATTTTGGCTAAAAGGTCTCTGCCCATTAGAGGGACCAGGTCAACTGGTAAATATATGAATTCATGAACCACCTGATGGCCGCCTAACTGACATCGGCAGGGGTGGCAGAACAGTCTTCAGCTGGGGTACCGTTCCAGTGACTCCAATAAAGGTGACTTCCTGTCCCTATAGGGGAACTACCTTCTGAGTAAGTACCGAGTGCTCTGCCACTGTATCAATCATAAATTTCACAGTCTGGCCCCCGATCTTCATTTTGACCATTGGCTCATGGGGCCCAGTTGGAAAAAGCCCAGTCTGTCCTAGTCAGAGTCAGCTGTTGCCAGTCCAATGAGGTCTGCCTCAGGCGGCGCTGGCTAATAGTTGCTGGGTGGTTTGGATGGCCTTGCCAGATTCTTCTGGCCTGCTACTGAACTTTACTCCATCCCTTCTTACACACACAGAACTGGACCCAAGGCAGCGAGGTTTGAGCAATTTTAAAATTCCTTAACATACATTTAATCATTCATGTTGCAGGGATGGACCGGTGGGCTCCTCCTGAATAAAAGAACTCATCAAAATAAGGCTAATTTTCTAACTTCATTTGTCCCTGGGTGTGGACAACAAATGACACTAATCAGATTGCGATAAAGGATTTAACCTTTTTTAAGGAGGCAAATGCAAAGCATTTATTCCCAAGTGTCATTGTTTTAGAGAAGATAGAATTTCTGCTCAGTTTCCCTATTTTACTAGTCCCAGCTTACTGGTTTATCACTCATTCAATTTTCTTAAAATGTATTCTGGCACAGGAGAAAGTTGTTTTGCTCTACACAGGTAGTTTAACCCCTATATAACTGGCTTGGACCTCTACATAGCAAACTGCAGTCTATAAGTTCAATATGCAGCCTCTGGTTTTTCTAACCCAACGAGGTTTCAGCCAGTCTCTGAGTCAGACTCCTCCTCTCTTGGAGAATTTCAAAGTCCTGATGGCTTCCAGGTCCAGGGAGAGTGCCTTTTTGACAACCCTTGGGCCCTGCTTTTTGCCTTTTTACCAGTTTCCTTCGTGGTAGAGCAGCAACCAGGCCTCTTTCAAGGGAGTGAACTAGAAGGGGATATCAGCCCCACCTGTGCGCCAGCTGCTCCCCCTAGGGTCTCCCAGGGGCCCAGCCAGAGTGTCCCCCAGCAAATCCTGGAAACACTGCCCTTTTCCAGTGGTATGGACTCAAGCAGGGGGTTCACTGAATGTAGCCAGTAGGGAAGCGCTCTCTGGCTTCTGCCTGCAGCTGCTGGCGCCCACAAGCACTGCCCCATAGCACATGTCTCACCGGTAGCTCCAGCACCTCAGTGTTCTCCAGCTTAGCCTGAACCTCGGTGCCCAGCAGCAGCTGCTGCAGCTCCTGTAGGCTATCTTTGATCCACGAGCACTGGGCTACTACTCCACCAGGGGCTTATGGGCATTGCAGGCAGCTCAGGCATTCAGCCCCACCCCCTTCTTTGACCTGGGTCTCAGATACTGAGTTGGCCTGGAAAACAGTTCTAAATTACCAGGGGGGATGCGGATTCTAGCTTTGTGCCTCCTCTGCTTTTCCAGCAGGAGTTTAGTTGTTTTTTGTTTTTTGTTTTTTTGTGTGTTTTTTTTTATTCTTAGAAACCTTAATCCTTTAATGATTACCAAAAGTGAACATTCAGCAATTTTACTTTAATATTTATGAACATATTTTAAATGTACTTTTACTCTTAATATATATCTGGACCTTTTGTGATAAAACTAAGAACAGGTATCGGTCTGATTCAGCATTGGAGGGGTTTAAAGAATAAACCAAGGCAGAGAAAGATTGTGCTTACAGTTATTTTTTTTAACCTTGAATTTCATTGATAAGACCTGTTAGGATTGCAGCCAGCAGCCTAACTGCCAAAACCCCTGCCCACATTGTCTCAGCCCAGGCCCATTGCTTTTCCTCACAGAGTCGGCCTGGAAATATAACGGGTACATAGTGAGGTTTCTTGTAGACAGAACACCTGGAGACCATCTGAAATCCAGTTACTGATGCTTTCAGAATCCAGATGAGGGAGGAAGGAAAAGACCTGGTTATGTTCTCTATGAGGGTTCGAATAAACAATTGAAAACAGCAAGTTAAACAAAATACAGTCACAGGCAGATTTTCTTTCCGTCCTGCAGAGCTGTTCACCAAAGAGATAAGAAAACCATGAATAACAAGTTCTCTGAAATTTGCTACTTTGTTAATTTGCTAAGCAAAAAATTAACTTGAAAAGACATCTCTCTTGCTCTTTTATAAGCAATCTCAGAACTAAGAAATCTTGGAAATACAGCGATTTACAACCCAGGTAAGAGCAATTGATAGACAGAAATTGATATTAACTAAGTGGGCTGATTCTTTCAGTAATGGCAAGCAGAAGACTCTGAGATCTGCTAGAGATTCTTGCAGCCCATCGCGGGTCCAGTCCAAACGTCAAGCCAGATGAATTAACAGAAATGCAAAATAAATCAAAGTAGCTTCCACTTCACACAGACTAGTAATGAGCAGCCAAAATAGACAAACACTTGTATTCACACTCTCTCGGTATACTAGCCCAGACTGGAGCTGAGCAGATAAATTAAGCAATGCCCCACTCCCCAGATGAGCATGGGGGCACTCCTGGCACCCATGTCCCAGAGCAGAATTCTCCACCAACCTTTTGGTGAGAACTTACCGGAGGAGTTAAGACTGCTTCCATTCCCCCTCTCGCTAGCAAATTGGCTACTCCTACACAAACAAACAGCTGTTCACTCATGCTTTCTCATTGTGTCGGAATTCATTCTAATTCCACAATCTCTATTGTACACCTTCACAAATTTTTTTACAGGTTTACTTTGTCCCGACCTCATGATGTTCGGTGACGTGAGACAGACAAGGGAGGGGGTGACCTGTTTTCATAGATCCTTACTCAGATTCCCTCCTGACCGAAGTCAAGGAGCCACACAAAGGAGAGGAGAAGGCAGGATCCCACCCTCCACACTCACATACTTTACACAAACATTCATAAGCAAAGGCATTTAGCTACCACAACCCACAATTTTTCCCAATTCAATCTGAACCTTGAACTTTTAGCAAATATTCAGCATTACTCAATCAGTAATATTTTTAAGAATAAACATCAAAATGCAAGACATGTTTTTTATCATTTGAATTCAGTAAGCTTCAAGGTCCCAAGTTCCAAGCAGTTCTGGAAAACCACACCTGAGGCTGGCAAGCAGGTTTGGCCCAGCCCTTCATTTAAAAACGACCATAATGCTTAAAGGAGTAGTTTGAGTCTGTCCCATAACGTCCATCCAGTAAGTCCCAGAAAACACACAAAAAAAATACAAGCACCGACAAATACAGTCTTCCAACTCTATGGAAGCAAAACCAAAACTACCTTCCTACTCCACTAAAGCAAAACTATAGATCAGCTTAGACGATGGCCATGCACCACTCCTCTCAAATTGAGAGGTTTCTCGGGCCCACCAGATGGAGGATCTGGGCGTCCCTCAACTCCTCCCACCCGTGGGCCCCTAGTTCATCCCCCTAATCTGTTATCGGAATTACAGATTCCATAAGTGAGCTCACAATGAACAGAACACACAGAAAACAACTGACAACACACAGACAGATACCGCGGTATGTCAGACCCTCTGAATTGGTGTCTCTTTGAGTCTCAGGGGTTCCAGATGAGCCCCCAAATGTTCGGCCCCGATTTCAAGATCCCCCAAGAGGGACCACTAGGGAGCCGAGTCCAATGCAAAAGCATAAAGTCTTTTATTCAAGCCCGGAACTTGGTCCCCCCACTGCCAACATTACTGGATGCAAGAGAGAGCCCCGAGTCCCAAGGGAAAAAAGAATTTATAGGGCTTGTGGTCGGAGGGTGGGGGCACACTCTGTTCACTGACTTGGTCGATTCCAGTTGGTTGAGTGATGACAGAGGGCTAGTGACGCAAGGGCAGGGTACAGCTAGGGTTCTTCTTACACAAAGTCAGGGGGTTGGCTAGCATATTCTTGGCCTTGGGCTAGTTTCCCCCACAATTCCATTTGCTGAGATAAGGGTAGGCTGAGTAACTGATACATGCTGAAGATTCTTCTTGGAAGAGGGGATAAGAACACAGCTATCAGTCCTGTTCTGTCCTTTCACAAAACCATGATAGTGGTGATGGTAAATTTGGACTTTAAGCTGAATGAAGACAAGAGGGAGAAAGACAGAAAGAATCAGATTATTGTATTTTATTACAGGAAGGGGAAAACCTCCAGTAAGCAAGCCAACAAATGCAGAAGAAGAAGTGTTGAAGTGTCCATCTACCAGAGGTAATACCCAGGGTCTCCCAGAGGAACACAACAATGTGTATTCCTCTATTAAAAATGCTTCAGAAATGGGCATTATGAAAAGATGAAAACATTAATGGTCTCCGTGAATAAATACCAGCAAGGGTATAAAGGAAATGTGTTTGTATTTTTGCGAGTTTTCAGATGATGGGGAGGGATCTAAGGAGGAAGAAGTCATGTGAGAAGAAAGAAATGTAGAATTCTTTAATTGGGGAACCAGATAAGCCATTCCATAGTGAGCCAGACACTTAGATTAAAGACAAGGAGAAGACTGATTGGGGGTTTTTCTCCTCAACACTTTCTCATAAAGGCAACGAAGAAAGAAGCTGATGTTTAATTTAGGTTTGTATTGGGGGGGGGGTGGGATGGATGTTGGTGGTTGCAGTCATGAGGAGCAGGATGTTCTGTTAGTGCTGGCAGTGTATAAGAATGAATTTGATTTCCTTTTTACATGGTAGACTATTGAATATTGTGAAACTATTGAAAATATGGTCATCTCAAGACCTGAATATTTATGCCACAACTGGTCCAGTTTTTCCTTTAACAACTTGGTCTAGAACAGCATTGCTGGATATTGGAGATACTAGTGAAGTGAGGTTTCACTCTAAATCTTTCACAGATGATTCACTTCATGTTACATTTGCCCCATTCCAAAGTGAGTAAATAGTAATAAGGGAAGTTGGGTATGGGGTCCATGAGTATTATGTTCACAATTTTTCTGTAAATCTGGAACTATTCTAAAATAAAACATCCATTAAAACAACACTCAAAATCCTAGAAATTGGTAGCAACTGAACATAGTGGAATGGACCTCTGAAATGTTGGGGGAGTATGGGAATTGTCTTAGAGGAAACACAACCTACCTGCCATATGCTGGACTGTAATGGAACTAGAGGAAATGAAGAGAGAGAGAAGAGGACAGTTAGGGAAAAATTTTAGGAGTTAAGAGGAAGGTCTCAGTTCCATAACCAGAGTGTCTGAGATTTCTGCATCCTCTGCCACCTTCGCCCCTCCTGGATGGTGAAGCTGAGGCTTTGTGATATCAAGCCACACCATGGCAACCACTGATTTTGGGCAACCAGAGCTAAAGTTAGTGGTTCCTCATTAACCGAAAGAGTATATATAGAGGCCAGGAACCTTTGACTAGTGTCTGTTGCCTCAAGATAGCCAAACTTACTAAGATTATATTGTAGACCAGTGGAGATAAGGAATAAGACTCCAAACACAAGGATGGATGAAGAAGCTGCAAGTCCTCAAGTGAATTAGAAGTCAGTTTCTCAACTGGATGTGGAATAAGTGGATAAGGTCAGAATACCGTGTTCAAATGCTGCCCCTTCCCCAGTAATTCCGCACCCAAGAATCTGGTCTTGTGTTTTTGACCACAGGCAGTTCCTCATTCAATCCATTGTCATTCAATTAAAAGCCCATTTCCAAATCTTTTTCCAATTTCTTCTCCAAAACCAATGTCTTTCTGTGTTTAACATTTTTCCAACCTTCATAACCAAGATAGTGACAGTGGTAAATTTGGACTTTAAGCTGAATGAAGACAAGAGGGAGAATTACAGAAAGAATCAGATAATTGTATTTTACTACAGGAAGGGGAAAAACTCCAGTTATCAAGCAAACGAATGCAGAAGAAGAAGTGCTGGAGTGTTCATCTACCACAGGTGATACTCAGGTTCTCCCAGGGGAACACACTTAATAATGTGTATCCCTCTATCAACAATCCTTCAGAAATGCACATTATGAGATGATGAAAACATTAATGGTCTCCATGAATAAATACCTGCAAGGGTATAAAGGGAATATGTTTGTATTTTTGTTAGTTTTCACATAATGGGGAAGGAGCTAAGGAGTGGAAAGTCATGTGAGAAGGGAGTAATGAAGAATTCTTTAATTGGGCCACCAGACAAGCCATTCCACACTGAGCCAGACACTTAGAATAAGGACCAGAAGTAGACTGAAGGGGGATTTTTTCGTCAACACTTTCTCATCCTGGCAAGGATGAAACGAAGCTGATGTTTAATTTAGGTTTAGAATGTGTGGGTGGGATGGATGGTGGTGGTCGCAGTCATGAGAAACAGGGTGTTGTGTTGGTGCTGGCAGCGTATAATAATGAATTTGATTTTTTTTTTACATGGTAGACTATTGAATATTGTTAAACTATTGAAAGGATGGTCAGCACAAGATCTAAAGTGTTATGCCTCTACTGGTCCAGTTTTTCCTTTAACAACTTGGTCTAGAACAGCATTGCTGGATATTGGACATACTAGAGAAGTGAGGTTTCACTCTAACTGTTCACTGATGATTCACTTCATGTTACATTTGCCCCATACCCAAGTAAGATATTTGCAATAAGGGAAATTGGGTATGGTATACATGATTATTATCTTCACAATTTTTCTGTTAATCTGGAACTTTTCTAAAAATAAACATCTATTAAAACAACACTCAAAATAATAGGAAATGGTAGCAACTGAACATGGTGGAATGGTTCACTGAAATGATGGTGGAGTTTGGGAAGTGGCTTAGAGGAAACACCACCTCCCTGCCATATGCTGGACTATAGTGGAACTAGATAACTAGATGAAGAGGGAGAGAGAGAGAGAGAGAGAGAGAGAGAGAGAGAGAGAGAGAGAGAGAGAGAGAGAACTGAGAGAGAGATAGAATAGAGAGAGAGTTCAGTTTGGGAATAATTTTAGGAGGTAAGAGGAAGGCCTCTTTTCTATAACCTGAGCTTCTGAGATTTCTCTATCCTCTGCCTCCCCTGCCCCTCCTGGATGGTCAACCTGAGGCTTTGTGATGTCAAGCCACACAATGGCAACCACTGATTTTGGGCAACCAGAGCTGAAGTGAGTGGCTCCTCATTAACCTAAAGAGTATTTATAGAGTCCAGGACCCTTTAAGTGGAATCTGTTGCCTCAAGATAGGGAAAACTAATAATATGATATTGTAGACTAGTAGAGACAAGGAATAAGTCTCGAAACTGTCAGAAACTGTTTATTGCCTTCACTATCTAATAAGCATAGACAGAGAACTCCCTGAAACCCCCCGAAGGCTGGGTGCCTTTGAAGCTCTAGCAAAGGTTCGAGCTAGGCCTCACCTCTTCTCTTTGTCCAGACAGTGGTAGCTGAAACTACTCCCCCATTTATTATTATGTAAACCCTTGCTGATGGCCTTGTCTGCTTGTTACTATGTGGTCACCTGCCTAAGGTCTATGCTATGGGTGCATCCAAGATCATTAAAAGCTCGGTGAGGCCTGAGAACAGTGGAAGTCCTTCGGGACTTGCTGCGTGGTCCCCCAGTATTCGAAAATTATCTCGTGTCTTTTTCTCTCATTCGTTTTGCGGCTCCTCTTTTAGATACCGAACCATACTCCACAGGGGACGTGGAATGAAACACTCAACATCTGGAGTCCGATGGTAAATCTGGAAGTGCAGGTCTCGCTGGAGCGCGAAATGGAAGTTTTCACCAAAAAGGTGTGGAAAACTCACCGAAAAAACGTGAGGGGGATTCTACTGCATGCAATGCCCAGGATCAACTACAGAAGCCTGGGTCTGTAAGTACACTGGGATCGTTTTCTTAACCACGCTAACAAATGTGGCAGGATTTGGCTTTAAAAAAGTAGATTCGGCTTTAAAAAGGTATATTTGGCTTTTTAAAACTAAGAAACTTTATTATAGACTTTTGATTTGCAGACTTAAAGTGTTAAAATTTTAGAAGGAAATCTTTTACAGTTTTTGCATGTTATAATAGAACTTAACCTTTGTTTTCTGGAAAAAGGTACTCTTTTAGATCAGGCTGAAAAAAGAGTGCCATGGTCATCTGAATGTGTTTTCTTATCCAAATTAAAATCTTAATTTGTATTTGGAATCTATCTGTAATAAGAAATGGAACCAGCTGCTGAATCTCTCTCTGGTTCAGAGAGATTCAAAGGTGGCAGGAAAGCGCAGATCTATAAGCTCTCCCGCAATGAGATTACTTAATGTTCTGTTTAAAAACTACCTGAGGACATGTTGGGAAGTGCAAAGTCTAGCCAATGTCACCTTGAGTGCTAGCTATTACTTTGGAAAGCAAAAAAGGAAAAAAAAATCTTAAAAATCTATTTTTCTATTAAGCATGACTTTGGGAACAAATACTCCATCTGAGTCATTTGCTGAAACTTCCCCGGAAGCAGGATGTGGTGGAAAGGAAAAGGGAGCACATGGCTATCCAATATGGACGCCTCATCTAATTTAAAGTCTCCCTCTCATAATTGAAAAGTTTTACAGAAATTTAAAATGCGTCTGGGATTTCTGTTCACCTGTAAAGGGAAAAGTTGGATTGGAACTAATCTGCTCTCGTTCCTGTTAGGTTAGGTGGCTCAGGAGACTGCGCAAGAAATAGAGTCCAGTGAATCAGAAAAGAAAGGAAAGGAAAAGGTTTATTCTGCATCCCCGGGAGACCCACGTAACCCCACGACAGGGCATGTGGATTCATGCCAACAGGGAGGGGGGTGCTTTTTTTATACTGTAGTTGGGTGAGGGCCCAGGACATGAGCTGAGGTATTCAGTTGAGGAAGTTCCAGCTGCAGGGGGTCATGGAGAAGCCAGTATCTGTGTCTGGCACGATGACCTGTGAGAAATTCCAGGGGAAGTCCATTGTCTCATTACATGTCGGCATTTACGGATCCTGGGCTCTCTCTGGCCTAATATCCCGGCATTTTGGTGATGGGGCGGGGGCGACTCTTTCTAGCTACTTCCAGCTGACAAAGGGCAATGAGGGGGGGAGGATTTAAAGGCCAGGGTTAGGCAGAGGCAGATCGGAGGGCAGCTGAGCATAGGGATGGAGCAGGAGCTGATTCACAGTCACCGGTGACATCTCCATGATCCGGGAGTGAATGAACTTGAGGAGGCAGGGGGCTAGGAGAAAAAAAGACACAGATGAGAATCAGGGGCCCTATCATGGGTAGGACCCAGGTAGCTAAGGAGCTTTGGAACTAGTGGGAAGGAGAGTTGTCCTGGAAGTGTCCTGCATGTAGTTCTTCACTCAGGTTAGTCAGGGTCTGTACATTTACGTTTTCCTCCACTACTCTGGACTCATTGATGCAGTAACAGCTTTCTTCCTGAAGGAATATGCATGTTCCTCCTTTTTCTGCAGTCAGAAGGACTGAGGCAAGCTGGTTCTGTAGGGCTACTTGGGCTACTGATGTCACTTGCTGCTGTAGGGAGGCTAAAAGAGGCGGTAGTAGACTCCAGGGCTAACTGGAGCTTGAAATTAAAGTACTGAGCAGTGACCAGACTATTTACAAAGGGCCCCCAGGGAGGCCTACTGAGGCAGCAATACTCACCCCTAAAATGACAGGGAGGAAGGCAGCTCGGCGGGTCAAGTGATGGGATGGAGGAAGCAACCAGAGAGCTCCGACTCCCATACAAGGTTAGTTGGGGAATTACTGTGACCACAAAGCAAGGCCCGGGGTCAGAGGAGTTCATGCAGTTCCTTAAGGTGCCATTGGACCAAAAGCAGGTACCTGGTCTGGCCTTGGTGAGACCAGCTGCGGTGTGGTATGACAGTCTCTCCCGTGGCAACCCCATAGGTGTTGACATCTTGATTACATCTGTCTGGGTTCCGCTGGTTGTAAGCAAAACAGACATAGGGTCAGCCAGTAGTGAACACTGACAGGATGTCGACAGCCATCTGGATCTTTGTCTGACATCCGAACAGAGGGCAGTCCTGAGATCCTACCTGCAGGGTGACATGTTTGCCATCTGATAGGAGGTTTCTCTGACCTTGAAGCTCCATACATTAGCGGGTGGGGGTGGGTTTAAGTTGCTCTGGGCTGGGAGCAGAAGGAAGGAGGAGGGGAGGGCGGTTAAGGCAGACCTTAGTGGGGCCCAACACCTCACATTTATAGAAGTCATGCTGCTCCGGGGTCCTCTTGAGTCTGGAGAGGCGGTGCCAGGACAGGTCGTCAAGCTGGGGTTTCCAAGCCGCTTGGCCACACTGGGGGCTGTGAGGATTACAGTGTGAAGTCCTGTCCGCCTGGGCTCCAAGGCTTGTGGTTGTAGGTTCTTAAGGAGGACCGAGTCACCAGGATGAGGAGCTGGTCTTGGGAGCCTTGGTCGGTCAGCTCTGGCTTGGGCAGAAACCTGAGCAATTGCCTGGTTAAAGACAGATATGGGAGATACGTACCCAGGGGAGGGGGATCGGAAAGAAGACGGTGGATGAGCAAAAAGAGTCAAAAGGGCGCAAGAAAATGGGGCTTCTTGGTGTAGTCGGAGTTTGGTCAGGGCCCTGGGCAGGAGGTCCGGCCAGGAGCTGCGAATTTCTAGAGAGAGTTTAGTTAGATGGTTCAATAGGTTGGAATTTAGTGGCTATGATGAGGGTTTGAGCCAGTGACAGAAATCCAGCAGGATGTAGAGGAGGAGGGATTGATGTTTGAGAGTAGATGGAAAGTTGTGTTGATGAGAGTGGGCATAGGAGTAGGTCCAGGGTTCGTAAATAGAGAGTGACACAAGAGGATTTCCCATCCCAGACAGTAGAATTGATGACTCCCTCATCATCCCATGTTCGTTTCACCAGGAAATATGAAAAACCTGAGCAAAATTGTAGGGTCCCTTGCCAGGTAAGAGCCTGTGAGGAATGATGGGTCATCCGGTCCTAGATGGTGTCCCCGAAGAAGATGGTGGGAGGCACTCGGTGAGCCTGAGATAGGTAGGTATTGCAGGAAAGCGGGAGAAAATGTTAGAATGCACTGATATCCAAGGGAAAATGGAAGGAGCAGTGGAAGCCAGGGACCTGGATATGAGGCTGGAGAAAAGGCGGGGAGGGAGGAAGCAGGTTGCGCAGCCTGTTCCCAGGCCTCTAGCCACTTGGATGTTAAAGTTGCTGCATTTTTCCTTTGGGAAGGGTGGAGGGGGATGGGGCGAGGTCAGAGCAGTTTTCAGTTCAGAGGAGGGGACAGTTGTGGCGGAGTGAAGAAGAAAAGGCGTTCAAAGCGAATACTGAGATAGGCAAAGACTGAGCTAGGCAAAGACTGAGCTAGGCTACTGTGGTCTGGGACAACAGGGCCCCATGACGGGATGCATGGCAGTGGAGGATTGGTGTCCCTGTAAAGGTTGGGCGCCAGGAGTGGAAGGAGCAGGGAAGATGAAGGGCTCAGAGTGATCTGCAGAGTGGCCACTAGGATGGTGAAGATGTCTCGTCCTAACAGGGGCATGGGGCATGCTATCATCAAGGAGGCAGGGAAGGGGTCCAGTGGCCAGAAGGCAGGTGGATTTGCTGTCAATAGACATTTCCGAGATCTTGGAAGGATAAAGGGGCCCTAAAAAGGATGGCAGGACAGAGAAGGCAGCCCTCATGTCAACCGGGAAGGTGACCTACTACCTTCATTGTGACCCGAGGCTCAGCGAGGGTGATTGGAGTCATCGAGGCTGGGCTTCTTCAATCTTTAACCAGTTCCAACATGGCCAGCAGGTGGGTCCTGGCCTGGAAGGGTGGCCCGCCTATGCTGAGGCGTAGAAGGCCTGCCACTTTTTCCAGGGCAGTCACTTTTCCAGTGACCATTTTGACTGCATGCGGAGCAGGGATTGGTCGGAGCTTGGGGCCAGGGGCACTGCATTGCCCAGTGGCCTTCATTTCCGCATTTGAAGCATTCTCTGGGGGCGTTACTTTCACTGCACCCCCACCAATCACAGCCCCCTTAGGGCCATGGTGGCTGCCATCAACCTCAGGGCCACAATTAAGGCATGACTGCAGGTCTACTTCTTGTTGAAGGCAGGCCTCCCATTCTTACTGTGCCTGCTCCTCCAGGGCATTAAGAACCTTCAAGGCCATTTTTCACTGGACCTCGGACCTGGGTTTGAGGACTAATAAAGACCTTAAAGGTCGGGTTAGAGAGTGGGAGGCCTAGATTCAGACTATGCCCCCAGGAGTAGAATGGGCGCAGATATGGAAGAGGCTGTTTTGTAGCTGACGTTCTTAGGATTTGGGCTCTAGGGCAGCAGGAAGCTTCCTGTTAAGAGGGTCTGAAGAGAGCACAGCTGCAACCTCTCGCCAAGGGAACTGGCCGGCCACCTGTGAACTAAAGTGCTGGCAGTCATGGGGGTGGAGTTTCGGTGGAGCGCACAGAGGAAGGTGGCCGGTTAGATCTTACAGAGGGCACTGCGTGGGGTACAGGTTACTAAGGCAGGCCTGTAAGGGAAGTGGAGAGCACTGGAGAGGGGGCCTGGGTGGGCTTGGGAGAGGTCTTGGCAGTTGAGTTTAAAAGCCGCAACCTCCCAGGGGCAGAATGGAGGAGGAAGGACAGAAGGAAGTTAGAGCCTATGGAAGCGTGTGTGTACCTACTGGGAAAGCATGCAGGGGCGGCAGGGAACCTGAGTTTCCGGCTCCCACAGCGGATATGGCGTTAGGGGCTGCGGCGGTGCGTGGATGGACCAACTGCTTGGTGGCGTAACGGGGCACAGTGGCAGCAGAGGAAGGCAGGGGCATGGGGTTGTAAAAGGCGGTTTGAGTTTTCGGTTACTGGGGGGCTGGCGGAAGAGTGGAGGTGGGATCAAGAGGCGGGATCAGGAGGCAGTGGAGAAGGCGTGGCTGGAGGAGGGTCCAGGAGAGAGGAGGAGAGAGGGTGGACAGACGGGGCAAGAAGCTGGTGGGAGAACAGGTGACTTTCGACGGGGGCATTTGCGGTGGTCTCTGATAAAGGGGAGTGGGAGAACGCAGAGACAATGATGATGATTACGATGGTGGCGCTGGCACCCACACACAGCACATGAACCCAACCCTACATGCACCGCACACACCTCGGGGCTCGGCGGTGCAGGGACAGCCCGGAGGGAGGAGGAAGGGCGGAGCCAGGAGAGATGGCAGACGGAACTTTGGGGGAGGGACGTGAACGCAGAGAGATGGAGAGCGGCTGAGAGAGAGACTGAGAGAGATAGACTTGGGCAAATTTCCCAGGTCGCTGGCAGAAATTATTGAGATTGGTGTGATGGTAAAGTCAGGGTCCCGTTTTCATACTGAGGCCATGCTACTTTACGGAAAAAGGACGCAGGTCCGGGACAGGCCCCGTGTTTAGCCGGATCGGTGAGCCGGCACCCTAGAGGTGTGCTCAGGTCAGGTTTGGAATTTGGATTCCCCATGCTCAATACCCGTGGCCTGTAGCAGGGCTAAAGCCTGGCATCCCAGCGGTTTAACCCATGCTACGGAGGGACGGAGGGACCATGGGTGGGGTATAAGCGTCCCTGCTACCCCCCCAGGTCCGGAGGAGCCCTCCTGGAAGGGTCCGGAGAGGCAATCTCTGACGTGGCCACATTTTACGGTTAGAGATACCCGCGGGCAGGCGGCCACATGGGACCAGCACTGGGGCGGGGCGGGACTCACTGCTGATGCTGCCAAACTGGGAAAAGTTGCTGAGCTGAAGAGATGAGGTCCTTATGAGGCCAGAGCCACTAGGAGGGAGAGGCGGGCAGCCCAAGCCATGGAGGGACGGCCAAAGGGAGTGCTCGAGCCACCCAGGTATCTAGGCACCAAATGTTAGGTTAGGGCTCAGGAGACTGCGCAAGAAATAGAGTCCAGTGAATCAGAAAAGAAAGGAAAGGAAAAGGTTTATTCTGCGTGCCAGGGAGACCCACGTACCCCCAGGACAGGGCACGTGGATTCAAGCCAACAGGGAGGGGGGCGCTTTATTATACTGCAGTTGGGTGAGGGGTGGGGACATGAGCTGAGGTATTCAGTTGAGGAAGATTCAGCTGCAGGGGGTCGTTGAGAAGCCAGTATCTGTATCTGGCACGTTGACCTGTGAGAAATTCCAGGGGAAGTCCATTGTCTCATTACATGTCTGCATGTATCCGATCCTGGGCTCTCTCCAACCTAACAGTTCTGATTTTGGACATTTAGATATAGTTTTGAGCTGGAATTTCTTTACAAATGCTCAGAATTATACCCAAGACAGATTATTTCCTAAAGAAAATGGCGAAATTGACCCAGGGTAGAAATTCTAGCAACAAGATTGGTATTTTTCCATAGTAATGTTAATGAAGCCTATTCCAACTAACTTTAAGACCTCTACAAGGAAAATCAGTAAAATTGTCTCCATTACAAAAATTTGCTAAATTAATTGCCTTGAAATAATTGAATTTGAATCTCAAAAATTATTAAAATCTCTAATTTTAAAAATCTAAGTAGCCTGGTAAAAAACCGGCCCTTTGTTTATTGAAAAAGCTGGCCAAAACATTTCTAATGAGAAAAGGGGCTAATTGCTTCCCGCCTGTAGCAAATTCTTAAAGAATGTGGTCAATTTACATCTGATTGGTCAAAGGTAGGCCAAACCTGTATTTCCAGGAAAAACATCCCCCCCGCTTCCTCCCCCAGGCCAATTTTGAACCTTCCTACCTTCAAGCAAGAGTCAGGAAACAATGTAGCTACAACCTTGTTTCTTCACCTTCCCTAGAGGAAAAAATTATGGTCCTTTTAAAATCAAAGGCTGGGCCAGGCCTGCCTTGCCAGCCTCAAATGTGGTTTTCCAAAGCTGCTGGGAAATTTAAGACCTTGGAGTTTATACCTAGGTTTCTTGAAGTGACATAATACTGAATTAAAAGAGATCTGAGTATTCCTTGTACAAAATCTAGAGGACAGTATTAAATCTGTTGGTTGATTCTGTCCTGCATTTTTAAAGTTTAGTCTTAATGTTACCGATTGAGCAAATCCTGAATATTTGACTTGCCAGCTAAGAGTTTAAGATTCAGATTGAATTGGGAAATATTGTATAATTATAATAGCTAAATGCTTAAAAAAATGTTTTGTTTTTGAGAAAATAATTTTTGTTTTCTCTGAAAAAATTAGAATTCAAAATATGTTGCTTATTGATCTGATTAAAAAAAGAGGATTAATTTTTAAGATCTCAACTGAAATTCTTAATACAAAAACCAGTTTAAATTTGATTAATATTCTTTAAGATATTTATAAAGGGTATCAACAGGTAATGAGATTTCTGTTTGTCTACAATAAAATGTTGGTCATCTACCTTTTAGGGGTTTTGGTTTGCTCTGTCAAAGAACAGTGTAGACAGCCGCCCTTTTGAGCTGTGTGACTTGGCAGCCGCCATGTTGGCCGCATGGCTCACTGTGCCCCTGGGGGCCACCATCTTGAAACAACAAAGGCCCTGCCCTCTGATTTAGCCAATCACAAAAGGAATGTCTGCTCACTGAGGCAGGATGGGATTTCAGGGGTGGAGTTTTAAGGCGGAGGTTTACTGTGGAAATGGGGATGGGGCAGAAAGTGTGCTTGCCTCTCAGATTTACTTAATACTATTTTTAAGAAGATATTTTTAATGCTTAATAAATTAGCAATCATGGTCTTAATATAATTTCAGTGGTATGATAGACCAATGTTTTAAGCAGTTGGCTTCATGAGGGACGACAATAGAGCTCATATTTCTTAAAAGGCTTGTAGATACATTTTTAAAAGATATCTTAAATTCTCAGTAGAACCACAGTTCTGTGTATATCATAAACAAATTAAGAGTAATTGATTCCATGGTCAAGACTAGGTCCTATTATGTTGATAACTGCTTAAAAATTGTTGAACATGTTTAAATTAGATATATATTTGGAAGTTTTTCCTGCGTTCTATATTTCAAAATATAAAATATTTGCTTTCATAAAGAATGTCTGCCAAGTAAAAGAAAGAATTGATTTATTACTAGCAAAGTTTTTACTTAAACCTGCAATGTCTTTTATTTAAAAGCTCCTCACCACTGCATTTTAAATTAGGCTGGAAGTGAAGCAGGGTTTGCATGTCGTGTATCAATATAAAACTTTACTAAATTTACTAATTTTGTAAGCAATTGAATCCTAGTAAAGTAAAATTCTTCTAAAAAGTTACTGAAGGTTCCCATGATCCCTCTGTATATGCAAATCAGCGAAAGGGTATACTCTTTAAAAATATGATTGCTAACATTTACAGATTTTTGTTAAAATACTAAATCTGATTAGTCACCATAAATGAAAAATCACTTGAAATATATAGCTTTGCTACAGTATTTGTTAAAATCTCAAAAGGCAACCATGTTCCTTACATTTGTTGCTTGTGTGAGGAAGAAAACTGTCGGGAAGAAATAAAAAGAGGTTTCCTTCAGATGTCTAACTAAAATTAAAAATCAATATATTGGGCCTCATAAGCTAAATTAAAGAATTTGTGTTTTGCCTCCTTAAACAAAGTGTATGTAAATTTACTTAAAGACTAATACCAGAAATTTAATTAATGTCATTTACTGTCCATAAATTAGGACAAGTAATGTTACAAGAATAAATGTTATTTCAAACTGACTTAAATTAGCAAATTGGGCTAAGTGGATATACAGGGGAACTTAGCTGTCACCTATTAAAATATAAACTACTACAATTTTTTAAATAAGACCTCCATCATTATACCAAAAATACTAGGCAGGAACCAATTCCTGGAGCTTTAACTGTTTTTACTGATGGGTTATCTAATGGGAAAGTTGCCTATCATACTATAAATTCTGACCGAGTCATACTGACCAGTCATACTTCAGTGCAAAGAATTGAGTTAGAAGCTATTAAGGCTGCTTTGCAAGATTTCCAACAGCCTGCTAACATAATTTCTGATTCCTCTTATGCTTCGGGCCTAGTGAATAGAATTGAAACTGCCCGGTTGAAGTGGCTTAGTGACCAAAGTTTATTCTTACTATTTAAGTAAGTTCAACAGATTGTGCAACAGCCAACATACCCTTTTTAAAACACCCACATCAGGGCTCACAGCATATTACCTGGCCCATTAACTAAGGGAAATGCACATGCTGATCAATGCTTGCTTTATTAAAAGAGGCTACTGAGTCTCATCAGCTTTTAAAAATCCCACCTTGAAAATCAAAAAAGGGGGATGATGGAGAAATCACCTTCGGGTAGCCTGCACCTAGGTTTAATTAATCTAAATTTTTTCACTTGTGATGCTGATGGAAAGACACCTATGGAGCTACATTGGTGTCAGAATAAAACAAAAGAAAATGGTCTAGTTAAATGGAAGGATCTAGAATCTGGTTTATGGAAGTGACCTGACCCATTATTAAGCTTTGGCAGAGGGTACGCTTGTATATTCCCAGAGAATTTTTCCAAACCCATATGGATTCCTGCTAGAAATATTAAACTTCATCAGGAATCTAGCCAGACTAAAGATCTTACACCTGGAGCCATAAAATGTAGCTGTAAACAATCAACTACCGCAGCCACAGAGAGCAGTGACTCCAAGCAGTCCACTGAAGATGAGGTACAGGAGGAAGACAAACCAGACAACCAACAGCCCAGAGACCACCTGGGGCACGGTAAAGTGAAGTATGGTAACAATTAATTCAGATAAAAACTATAGTTTCATACTTGTCTTAGAAGGCACATTTTTCCTTTACCTGGGAAGGACAGCATAGCTATCCCAAAGTCAGAAGGCTCCAGGCAGTGTGTCAACTCAGTGCTCTGGAGACCCAGTACTGCAATTTAGATAGAATGCTGTCTCTGCTTCTGTAAATTGCTTTTTTTTTTTTTTTTTTTTTTTTGCTAACTAGGTTCCTCATTCCAAACCTGGAGACAACCAGTTTAAAATTAAGTTGTCATGACCTAGAGCAAAGAATATTCTAACATGGTATTATTCTACAAGTTTTATTAATTATTTTTGATGCTTTACAACAGTATATTGTGCATTTATCCCAAACAAATTTAAAAATGAATTTGAATGTTTTACATGAACGGATTTATTCCTTTCCACTGTGCGGAGGACCTCCTGGGGAAGGCACTTAAGCATTCTGTATTGACCTATCTTGACTTTTTTTGTCAAGAGGAATCCAATTGCCTACAGCTGTTACCTGAGCTCTCTGTTCAAGCTGGGATCATGAAAAGCTGGTACCATGGATCTGTCTCTTTCCCAATGGCGTAAGCTGGGCCCTCTCTGGAGAAGAAACCTGGGTTCCCTATGATCAATGCCGGGTCCCCGCCAGCAGGCGGGGGGATCCAAAGGCAGTTGCTGGGCATGGAGGCCAGAGGGACATAGGTTAACAAGGAGAGAGGACTGAACCTCACAGCACCCTACCTGGTCCAGAAATGGTTGATAGTCAAAGACGGGTAAGACCCCAAAGCATGGGGCGACTAAGACAAGCACAACCGGGGGCCAGTAGGAGAAAACTTGTGGTGCAACAATGGAGGGGCACAGAACCCCCCCCCCCCAATGGTACACGGGCTTGAACACTCGCCCCTTCTGAGGAAGGTCTCCTGTCCCCATGGCTGCTTCTTGCTTCCCATGCCCAACCCAGATCAGGAACCAAATAACAGAAGTGATTTGGTCCAGCTGAAGTCAGAATCCAGATAAACGGAGGCTTGGCTAACAGACCCTATGTCTAAATCTAGCCTAACAACAGGAATGCTCAGAGCCATCACAAGGATGTAAAGTGATCCTCTTCATTAATATTTAAAGTGTAAATTAAGATTATTGTTAAAATATTAAATTTGACAGCAAAATAGTTTTCAAATTAATTAAATTCAAGTTCACAAATTAATTACATTTGGCTAATTTGAAATAAGTAATTATCCAAAAAGTAGTAACAAAAATTTTCATTTCATGGTAAATATGCTATGAACCTAAAGAATGTTCAGGTTCATTTTTTTTGTATGCAAAAAATTAATATTTAAAGCTATCTAGACTGCATTATAAAATTTCCAAGAAGTCTCCTAATTAAATCAAAAAAAAGGGGGAATAGTGGAAAAATATCGTGGAAGAATACCATGTAAGGAAATAGATCCTGTAACTAAATTACATTTAGAGAAAAAAATTTTTCATTTATAATGCTAATAGTGAGACACCCAGAAAAAACACACATTAGGCCAGGGTAGGCCAGGGAAAGATCATGTTAAAGAAAAGACCCCAAGTAAGGTTTTTATTTTCCTTTAACATTTGGTCGAGAATATGTTTGTATACTTTCAGAGAACAGCTACAAGACCATGTGGATTCCTGTAACAACGGATCACAGAAAGCCAGCCACAAAGACAGAAGAGACAGTTCAGAGATGGAGATGGTGGAAGACGCCTTGCCATGCTACCAGTCAGCAGCTGTGCAGCACTGCAGGGTGCCCAGGAACAGACCAGAAAGGACCGGACCTGCATTTTCCACCATCCAGAACCAAGATTTCATTGCTGGCATGTACACATGAACTTTTGGACATTGAAACATGGACTCATAACTTTAGGACATTGAAATTAGGACTTGATTATTTTTTAAAGAAAATATAAGGGGGAGATGTGGGAAACTGTTTATTGCCTTCAATATCTGATAAGCATAGACAGAGAACTCCCCAAAACACCCCGAAGGCTGGGTGCCTTTGAAGCCCTAGCAAAGCTCAGAGCTAGGGGCCACCTCTGTTTGTCCAGACAGTGGTAGCTGAAACTACTCGCCCATTTATTATTATGTAAATCCTTGCTGGGGGGCTGGGGTGCTTATTACTATGGGGTCACCTGCCTAAGGTCTATGCTATGGGTGCATCCGAGATCAATAAAAGCTTGGTGAGGCCTGAGCACAGAGGAAGTCCTTCGGGACTTGCCGACTGGTCCCTCAATATTGCAAAATTATCTCTTGTCTTTTTCTCTCCTTTGTTGTGCGGCTCCTCTTTCAGATACCGAACCCTACTCCACGCGGGACATGGAAGGAAACAATCAACACGAATTGCAAGGATGGTTGAACGAACTGCAAGTCCAAAAGTGAATGTATGTTGGTATTGGGGGGGTTGGGGATGGTCATGGTCCCATTCATGAGGAACAGGGCGTTTTGTTAGTGCTGGCAGTGTATAATAAAGAATTTGAATTCCTTTTTACATGGCAGAGTATTGAATACTGTTAAACTATTGAAAGGATGGTCAGCTCAAGATGTGAAGTTTTATGCCACAACTGGTACAGTTTAGCCTTTAACATCATGGTTTAGAACAGCATTGTTCGATATTGGAGATACTGAGGAAGTGAGGTTTGACTCTGTTTCACTTCTGGGGAGGGATCTAAGGAGGGTGCAGGCATGTGAGAAGGGAGTAATGTAGATTTCTTTAATTTGAGCACCAGACAAGCCATTCTATACTGAGCCAGACACTTTTAATAAGGACAAGGAGAAGACTGAATGGGGATTTTTATCCTCAACACTTTCTCATACTGGCAAGGAAGAAAAGAAGCTGATGTTTAATTTAGGTTTGGATTGGGTGGGTGGGATGGATGATGGTGGTCGCAGTCATGAGGAACAGGGTGTTATTTTATGCTGGCAGTGTATCATAATGAATTTGATTTCCTTTTTACTTGGTAGGCTATTGAATAATGTTAAACTATTGACAGCATTCTCAGCTCAATATGTTAAGTTTTATGCCAAAACTGGTACAGTTTTTATTTAACAACTTGCTCTAGAACTCCATTGGTTGATATTGTTGATATTAGAGAAGTGAGGTTTCACTCTAACTGTTTCACTGATGATTCACTTCATGTTACATTTGCACCATACCTAAATAGGATATTAGTAATAAGGGAAATTGGGTACGGTGTACATGCTTATTACCTTCACAACTTTTCTGTAAATCTGGAACTATTCTAAAATAAAACATCCATTAAAACACCTCACAAAATCGTAGGACATGGTCGCAACTGAACATAGTGAAATGGATCACTGAAATGACGGGGGAGTATGGGAATTGTCTTAGTGGAAACACCAACTCCCTGCCATATTCTGTACTATAATAGAACTAGAGGAAATGAGAGAGAGAGCGAGGACAGTTTGGGAAAATTTTGGAGTTGAGAGGTAGGTCTCTGTTCTATAAGCAGAGTGTCTGAGATTTCTGCATCCTTTGCCCAGTCTTTCTCTTCCCTGGTTTATTCTATTAACCCCTCCAATGCTGAATCAGACCGATACCTGTTCTTAGTTTTCTCACAAAAGGTCTAGATATATCTTAAGAGTAAAAGTACATTTAAATTATGTTCATAAATATTAATCTAAAATTGTTGAATTTTCACCTTTGATAATCATTAAAGGATTAAGGTTTCTGAGAATAAAATAAAACAACAACTGAATTCAGGCTAGAAAAGCGGAGGAGGAACAAAGCTAGAATCTGCAGCCCCCCCTGCTGATTTAGAACTGTTTGCCAGGCAGAATCAGCCCCTGAGAGCCAGGTCAAAGATTTGGGGGCTGAATGCCTGAGCTGCCCTCAAGGCCCTGAAGCCACTGGTGGAGAAGTGGCCTGCATGCTGTCACGGAGATCCTACAGGAGCTGCAGCAGCTGCTGGAGGGCACCTAGGTGCAGGCTAAGCTGGAGAAGGCCTAGGTGCTGGAGCTGAAGGTGCTGCGGGACCTGCGGGGCAGAGCTTGTGGGCGCGAGCAGCTGCAGGCAGAGGCCAGTGATCTCTTCGCTGCCAGCTACATCCAGTGAACTTCTGCTTGAGTCCATACCATTGCAAAAGGGCAGCGGCTTCCGGGATTTGCTGGGGGACGCTCTGGCTGGGCCCCAGGGAAACCCTAGGCCATAATAGGAGGGGTTAATACCTCCTTCCAGTGCACTCCCTTGAAAGAGGCCTGGTTGCTGCTCTGCCACAAAGGGAACTGGTAAAAAGGCAAAAAGCAGGGCCCTAAGAGTTCACAAAACAGCACTCTCCCTGGACCTGGGAGCTATCAGGACTTTGAAATTCTCCAAGAGAGGAGGAGTCTGACTCAGACTGGACAAAACCTCGTTGGGTTAGAACAACCGGAGGCTACATAATGAACTCATAGACTGCAGTTTGCTGGGCAGAGGTCCAAGCCCAGTTATATAAGGGTTAAGCTACCTTGTACAGCAAAACAACTTTCTCCTGTGCCAGAATACATTGTAAAAAAATTGAATGCATGATAAACCAGTAAGCTGGAACAAGTAAAATAGGGAAAGTGAGAAGAAATCCTATCTTCCCTAAAACAATGACACTTTGGAGTAAATGCTTTGCTTTTGCCTCCCTAACAAAGGTTAAATCATCTATGTCAATCTGATTAGTGTCATTTGTTTTCCACACCCAGGGACAAATGAAGTTTAAAAATAAGCCTTATTTTGATTAGTTCCTTTATTCAGGAGGAGCCAACCCGGTCCCTCCCTGCAACATAAGTGATAAAATGTATGTTAAGGAATTTTAAAATTGCTAAAACCTCGATGCCTTGGGTCCAGTTCTGCATGTGTAAGAAGGGACAGAGTAAAGGCCAGAAGAAGCTGGCAAGGCCATCCAAACCACCCAGCCGCTATTGACCATAGCTGCCTGAGGCTGACCTCCTCAGACAGGCAACAGCTGACTCTGACTAGGAAAGATTGGGCTTTTTACAACTGGGCCCCCATGAGCTGATGTTCAAAATGAAGTTCGGGGGCCAGACTGGGAACTTTATGATTGATGCAGCGGCAGAGCACTCGGTAGTTACTCAGGAGGTAGCTCCCCTCTCAGGAAAGGAAGTCACCAATATTGGAGCTACCGCTACAGTACCACAGCTGCAGACTGTTCTGCCACCCCCGCCGATGTCAGTTAGGCGGCCATCAGGTGGTTCATGAATTCCTATATTTACCAGATGACCTGGTCTCTCTAAGGGGCAGAGACATTTTAGCCAAAATGGAAGCAGAAACCACTTTTACCCCAGATGGCTCAGCAAAGCCTAGCCTAGGTGAAGAGACCTCTCCAATGATCCTGTCCTTAGCAGTGCAGAGAGAGAAAGAATGAAGAATTTATACCCCCCAGCCAAAGGACGCCACATCTGTTCTTGTCAGGCCCACTTCAGGGGACTTGGGCAGTGTTTCTGTTATCTGCCAAAATTCCCAAGACTGTAAAAGTACTTGTTCACTGAAAAGGTATAAATGTAAATGTTTATTTGATATTTATATATCTACTTAGGTATAAATATTTGTAAGATAAATGAAACCCCCGCTTAGTTTAGTGGTGTATTCTGGAGCAGCCTCTTCAGTCTTGACAGAGCCAATGGGACCAGTAACATCTAAAAAGACACTAGTTCTAAAAGCCGCCAGACAAACTGCCTTTTTCCTTGGACATCAAAGAGGACTGGAGACCTCAGAAAGAACATGGTAACTCATTCGTTTCTAGTCATGCCAGAATGCTTGTACCCCTTACTTGGATGTGAACTCTTACAGAAATGACAAGCCACCCATAAGCTTGTTCGAGATGCCCTGCCAGTGCCACCTCGGACTCTGTACATCCTTTCCAGCCTGGGGACTCGATGTGGGTAAAAAAGTTCATGACCCCAGGACTCACCCCAACTTGAAAAGGACTATACCTGCCGAAAATTGTATAATAAACTCAGATGATGCCTGCATCTTCATAAACATGCTTCAGAAAGACAAGGGCAATTTTGACTTATATAGAAAGGTCAAAGAGTGGACTTTAGTCACCTCTCTAAAATGTTTGTATAGCCCTGCCATATCTCATGTTTAGTAGTGGAGGATTTGACTGCCTGAAGAGGCCATGATGCCAATATTATGTTTCATTGTATTAATGTGTTGTATGAAACTTCAATTCTCATATAGGTTTAAATGTAGCTGTAACTGGCAAATGTCCAGTCTCCCACACTGAGGAACATTGCTATAGCTATGTGTTAGCTGTCCTGGAAGGGGATTATGTGGGGTGAACTCCAAAAGTAAAGGGTGTCTTGCTGCCAAGAGGGCAGGTGCCCAACTGGGCAAAGGAGAATACCCATCAGGTTTTAGTCTCTATTGAGAGACAGTTGACAGTTGGCAGCCTGTATACTATCTTGTAGGCCTGTGTGACCATGCCCATGTCAGAGGTGTCACCAAACCTCAACTGTAGAAAACTGGGAAAAGCCTGTTTGGAATAGAAGGTCTGAGGCATGGTTATGCATTTCTAAAGAACATAGAAAGAAGGTTTAAAGGCTGGTTTGAAAGTATAAAATTTATAAAAGTTTTGTACATGAAAAAAAAAAGAAATGTTAAAAGAAAATGAATCAAATGGTACAGGCCAGTAAGTCAGAAAGAGTAAATAACTTACATTCTGCCTCACTAAACCGAGGGTAAATAGTTATGCCAAAGTACTTAGAAAGATCTGATACAAGAAATCCAGTAGTTACTGTTTTGTTATAACTCTGAAGAGTCCATGAGAAAGAACTAACAAGAAAAATCAGAAGATCTTACAGCGGATCAGTATGTTTTTCTCCTTATATAATTCCTCTGAAATTTGGCAATGCTAAATAAGTCATGGCAATACATTTCTTTGCATGAAATCAATAAGACCGGTTTTCAATAGTGATTTTATTGACCGGAAACTTTGACTGGAGTATCATGTTTTAAAAAAAAACCTGTCTGAGCTGTGAAGACTTGAAGCCAAAAAAAGTGCCACAGGAAAGGTCTGGTATCCTACTTGGAAGCCCTGGAGATGGCTGGCGCTGGAGCGTCAGGCCCATGCCCTACCATCACTGGCGGTTGGTAAGAGTAGAAGGGGAGCAATAAGGAGGCCTCTGCGTCCCTGCGGAACCCCACACACTCTGGGCCGCAACGAGTAGGAGGGCTACTGAGATGGGCCTTAAAGCCTAGAGCATGGGCTCAGGTGGAGTTGCTACAGGTGAGGGATTCACCTAATGCAGCAGATACTGCAGGCAGGCCTGATGGCACCTGGATGGCTTGGCTTCCTGGCCCTATGGAACACATTAAGATTCAATCATGAAATTCAAGCAAAGGTAGTCAGTTACCATTCTTGTTGTGTTTATGCAAACATTAGGCCAAATTGAATACAGTAGATAAATTGGTCTTGATTTGGCTTTTTGATAGCCATAGAGGACTTTTAAGAAGAAAAATCCTATTTCAATAGAAGTTGTTAAAGCTTCTTTCCCTTCCACCAAACAATTTGTTATAGTTTGTCTCTGCCAGGTGACAAGCCCAACTCCTTCTGTGCCCATGACAGCAGGGAGCCTGACTGGAAGGTGACCTCTGACTAAACACACCCGCTGCAGATCACCCTCAAGAAGACAGCGAACCTCGGCAGACCCCTTTTAACCCTCCTGATGCTGTTGACTTTCGGCCCTTGCATTATCAACGGACTAGTCCAATATGTCAAGGAATGTATAAAAGTTATTCAGGTAATAGTTCAGTCCGTCTCATGATTGAACCGGAAGTTCCAAGACTAGGGGGGAATGAAGGGACAGAACAGAACTTGAAAAACTAAGCAGAACTAAGCAGAAATGCACCCTCCTCCCTCTTCAAGGACGAGGCAGAGACATGCTCTTCTCCCTCTCCTCTATCTTGTCTTGCAAGGCTGGGCCCTCAGCCCAAGCCACCCCCCCCCCCCGAGAGTGACCACAAGAATGCTGGTATTGTCCTAACTCTCCCAAACCACCCACCTGTGTGGACCAATGAAGCTCCAGAAATGTAGCTAAGGTCCTAGTAAGGCTATAGTGGAGGATGGCTAAAACCTTCAGAATGTGATGGTCACTTCCTGACCCTTATGCTGTAAAACCCTGACCAATGTCTGTAAGTCACGTCACCCTAAAGCCCAGGGCAAATAGCTAGCCCTATATAACCTTTGTTCTCCTGGGACACGTGCTGTCGCCGCACCACTGCACCGGATAGAGGCTGGGAGCTAATTCTAGAATGGATAAATAAAGACTCGTTGCTTTTGCATTGGAGGAGGCTCCCTGGTGGTGGATTATTGGGGACCCCGAACTCTGGGCATAACAGTGATGTCAAAATACACCATGGCAACCACTGATTTGGGGCAGCCAGGGCTTAAGTGAGTGGCTCCTCAATAACTTAAAAAGTATATATAGACTCCAGAACGCTTTGAGTAGTGTCTGTTGCCTCAAGATAGCAAAACTTAATAAGACGATAGTCTAGACTCGAAGAGATAAGGAATAAGACACCAAACACAAGGATGGATGAAGAATCTGTAAGTACAAAATTCAATTTATGTTTGTATTGGGGGGGGGGTATGGATTCTCGTGGTGGCAGTCATGAGGAACAGGGTGTTGTGTTAGTGCTGGAAATGTATAATAAAGAATTTGATTTCTTTTTTACATGGCAGACTATTGAATATTGTTAAACTATTGACAGGATGGTCAGCTCAAGAAGTGAATTATTATGCCACAAGTGATTGAGTTTTTCCTTTAACATCATGGTGTAAAACAGCATTGTTGTATATTGGAGAAACTAGAGAAGTGAGGTTTGACTCTGTTTCACTGATGAGGATGGATCTAAGGAGGGGGCAGGCATGTGAGAAGGAAATAATGTACATTTCTTTTTTTTTTTGAGTTTGCCTTCTCTTTTTTTTTTATTGATTAAGATATTACATATGTGTACCCTCTACCCCCACCCCCCCGCTCATCCCCTCACCCCCCCCCGTTGTCCGCGTCCATTGGTTAGTCCTATATGCTTGCATATAAGTCCTTTGGTTGATCCTTCCCCCTTGCCCCCACCCTCCCCTACCTTCCCTCCAAGGCCCGCCAGTCCAATCAAAGCCTCTCCGTCTCTGGATCAGTCCTTGTTCATCAGTTTATGTTGTTCATTATATTCCACAAATAAGTGAGATCTTGTGGTATTTATCCGCTCTCCAGTTCCATCGATGCTGTGGCAAATGGTAAGAGTTCCTTTTTCTTCTTCCTCTTCTTAAAGAATACCTTTCAGCATTTCATATAATGCTGGTTTGGTGGTGATGAACTCCTTTAGCTTTTCCTTATCTGTGAAGCTCTTTATCTGACCTTCAATTCTGAATGATAACTTTGCTGGATAAAGTAATCTTGGTTGTAGGTTCTTGGTATTCATCACTTTGAATATTTCTTGCCACTCTCTTCTGGCCTGCATGGTTTCTGTTGAGAAATCAGCTGACAGTCGGATGGGTACTCCCTTGTAGGTAACTGACTGTCTTTCTCTTGCTGCTTTTAAGATTCTCTCCTTATCTTTTGCTCTTGGCATTTTAATTATGATGTGTCTTGGTGTGGTCCTCTTTGGATTCCTTTTGTTTGGGGTTCTCTGTGCTTCTTGGACTTGTAGGTCCATTTCTTTCACCAGGTGGGGGAAGTTTTCTGTCATTATTTCTTCAAAAAGGTTTTCAATATCTTGCCCTCTCTCTCCATCTGGTACCCCTATAATTCTGATGTTGGTACGCTTGAAGTTGTCCCAGAGGTTCCTTACACTATCTTCATACTTTTTGAATCTCTTTTCTTTTTTCTTTTTCGGTTGGGTATTTTTTGTTTCTTTGTATTTCAAATCTTTGACTTGATTCTTGGGATCCTCTTGGCTGCTGTTGGATCTCTGTAAAATATTCTTTATTTCAGTCAGTGTATGCTTAATTTCTAGTTGGTCCTTTTTCATGTCCTCCATGGTCTCACTATACTCCTTGAGGGATTCATTAAATTTATCGGCAGTTTCCATAAAATTCTTGAAAAACCTTATAAACGTGGCCTTGAACTCTATATCCAGTCGTCTGTCCTCCTCCGTTTCTGACAATTGTGACCTGTTTCTCTGTCTCCGCATTTTGGCTGCTTCCCTGTGTTGATAGAGTGGCCCTGCGCGCCAGGTGTCCTGTAGGGCCCAGTAGCTCAGCCTCCCCAGTTACCTGGGGTGGACACTCTTGGTGCACTCTTGGTGCCTTGGTTGATGTAGGATCACTGGGAGGAATTGACCTCCAGGCCAATTGGCTGTGGGAAGCAGCTGTGTCTGAAGTGGGAGAATGGTCCCCCTCTGACCACTGGATACAGTGGCTCCTGGATCTAAGGAGGTGCTAATTCAGCCCCTGCCTGAGGCCTCACAGCCGGGGCCACGAAGAGGCTCAGCTGTGAAGCAATGGAAGCCACTGCGGGGCCTTGGGCCTTCTCTTGGAAGTTCCGGGTCTGGCTGGCCCGGCTGCAGTTAGGTAATTATCAGGTTGCAAAGGGCCGGGGCATTCACATGCAAAAGCCTCTGCCACAGCCTGGGTGGGGCGGGGTCTCAGGGAGTCAAAAGGCCGGAGAAAGAAGCAATGGCTGATTCTCCGCGCCCGGAGTCGCGCGTCTCAGTGTCCCGGTAATGGCTGCAAGCACCTCTGAGGGAAATCCGCCCTCAAGTTCGCCCGCTGCCGCCTGAGAGAGCAGCCTCTCCCCGTATGTGTCCTGGGTCCCCAGAGACTTCCCAGAACCGGAGATCAGAGCAGTCGGGAGCTTGTGATTCAAAAAGACAGCCGCGTCCTCAGGTGCCACCCCCTTTCTGCGCGCGAGCCGCCGCTGTACCTCTGCACTCAGCCTCCGCAGCTCCTCTGGCTCTCAGCGTGCTTTTCTTTTCTTCTAGTTGTAGAAATTACACTCAGCCAGCCTTCCTGTTGTTCTGGACGATGTTTGCTCCGTCCTTTGGGATAATTTTCAATTGCTGTGGGAGGCAAATATTTCCCGTTGTTTATCTATGCCGCCATCTTAGTTTCTCCTTGCCTTCTCTTAATAATTAAATATAGTCGTGGATTTTCCCACGTGCATGAATCTTTTCTTCGCCACTCTTAGCAGTAAGTCCGCTGAGAGCAGTGATCGAGTCTTTTCCAGCCTGGCAGCACCCTAGCATCATGTTGCATTCCAAGTAAATAAACAGAGATAAACCCAGTGATGTGCGTGGTATTTGGGCTGATTTGCTTCCAACTTGGCATATTTTAAACACAAAGGATCTGGGTAATGACAACGACAGCACACATCCCTACAAGGAATGCAAACGTGTCTTGATATCACAGTGTCTGGCGCAGGGTTGCACTAATTAAACTACAGTTTGCCCGCTCTAGAGCCTTACAATTTACAAAGCTGCACCTCAAAGCCGTGTGGAGGGTTCTGCTGGGAGACTCCTCAGAGGGGCCATTGACAGCTGCGGAGATCGGAGCAGGACGGCGCCCCTCTAGTTGCATCTGACGCAGGTTTGGTTCGGTTCGGTTCGGTTTGGTTCGGTTCGGTTCGGTGTTGACATTTCGGCTAGGCTGCCCCGGGATGGGCGAGACCTGAGTTCTCTTTCAGTCGGGGTTGCCGAGGTGGAATTTAGGGTCAGCCCCGTCCCTCTTTCGGATAGTTGACACTTCGCCCCGCACAAAGATCAATGTACATTTCTTTATTTGGGGCACCAGACAAGCCATTCCATACTGAGTCAGACACTTAGCATAAGGACAAGGATAAGTCTGAATGGGGATTTTATTCCCAACACTTTCAAATACTGACAAGGAAAAAAGAAGCTGATGGTTACTTTAGGTTTGGATTGGGGCAGCGGGATGGATGGTGGTGGTCGCAGTCATGAGGAACATGGTGTTGACAGAGAGCTGGCAGTGTATAATAATGAATTTGATTTCCTTTTTACATGGTAGACTATTGAATATTGTTAAACTATTGAAAGGATAGTCAGCTCAACATCTGAAGTTTTGTGCCGCAAATGGTCGAGTTTTTCCTTTAACAACTTGGTCTAGAACAGCATTGCTGAGTATTGGAGATAATAGAGAAGTGATGTTTCACTCTATTTCACTGATGATGCACTTCATGTTACCTTTGCCGACATACAATAGTAAGATATTAGTAATAAGGGAAATTGGGCATGGTGTACATGGTAGTTATCTTCACAATTTTTCTGTATATCTGGAACTATTCTAAAATAAAACATCCATTAAAACAACACTCAAAATCCTAGGAAACGTTAATATCTGAACTTAGAGGAATGGACCACTGAAATGACGGGGGAGTATGGCAATTGTCTTAGAGGAAACACCACCTCCTTGCCAAATCCTGGAGTATAATGGAACTAGTGGAAATGAGAGACAGAGAGAGGTCAGTTTGGGAACATGCTTGGGAGTTAAAAGGAAAGTCTCTGTTATATAAGCAGAGTGTTTGAGATCTCCTCATCCTTTGCCACCCCCGAACCTCCAAGATTGTTAAGCTGAGTCTTTATGATGTGAAGCCACACCATGGCAACCACTGATTTTGGGCAACCTAAGCTGAAGTGAGTGGCTCCTCATTAACCTAAAGAGTATATATATTCCAGATGAATTTTTGGAGACTTCGTTCTAGATCTATGAAGTATGCCATTGGTATTTTAATGGGAAGTGCGATGAATTTATAGATTGCTTTGTGTAGTATGGAAATTTTAATGATGTTGATTCTAGCAATCCATGAACACAGTATGTTTTTCCATTTGTTTATGTCTTCCTCTATATCTTTTTTTAACGTCCTGTAGTTTTCTGAGTAGAGGTCTTTTACCTCTTTAGTTAGGTTTATTCCTAGGTAGCTTAATTTTTTTCGTGCAATGGTAAACGGGATTGTTTTTATAATCTCTCTTTCTGAAATTTCACTATTGGTGTATAGAAATGCCTCAGATTTTTTGGGGTTCATTTGATGTCCTGCTACATTGCCAAACACATGTATTAAGTCTATTAGCTTTTTGATGGAGCCTCTAGGGTTTTGTATGTATAATATCATGTTCTCTGCAAATAAGGACAGTTTTACTTCCTCTTTTCTAATTTGGGTGTCTTTTATTTCTTCTTTTTGCCTAATTGCAATGGCTAACATTTCCAGTACTATTTTGAACAGGAGTGGTGAGAGGGGGCATCCCTGTCTTGTTCCTGTTCATAGGGGAAATGGTGTTAGTTTTTGTCCACTGAGTATGATGTTGGCTGTGGGCGTCTCATATATGGATTTTATTATGTTGATTTATGATCCTTCTACTCCCGCCCTACAGAGAGTTTTTATCAAAAATGGGTGTTGAATTTTGTCATATGATTTTTCTGCATCAATTGATATGACCCTGTGTTTTTTTTCTTTCAGTTTATTTATGTGATGTATCACGTTTATTGATTTGCGGATATTGTACCATCCTTGCATCCCTGGGTTAAATCCTACTTGGTCATGGTGTATGATATTTCTGATGTACTGCTGGATCCGATTTGCTAAGATTTTGTTGAGGATTTTGGCATCTATGTTCATGAGGGATATTGGCCCGTAATTCTCTTTCATTGTGTTGTCTTTACCTGGTTTTGGTATTAGGGTGATGCTGGCTTCATAGAATGAGCTTTGAAGTGTTCCTTCCTCTTGAATTTTTTGTTGTAGTCTGAGGAGGAAAGGTTTTAGTTCTTCCTTGAATATTTGGTAAAACTCCCCTGTGAAGCCGTCTGGTCCTGGGCTCTTGTTTGATGGAAGCTTTTTGATGACTGCTTCAATTTCTTCCATAGTTATTGGCCTGTTGAGATTTTTAGATTCTTCCTGATTGAGTTTTGGAATGTTGTATTTTTCTAGGAATTTGTCCATTTCCTCCAGGTTGTCTAGTTTGTTGGAGTAGAGCTGTCCATTGTATTTTTTAACAATCATTTGTATTTCTGTGGTGTCTGTTGTTATTTCGCCTCTATCGTTTCTGATTTGATTATTTGGGTCCTCTCTCTTTGCTACTTGGTGAGTCTGGGTAGAGGTTTGTCAATCTTGATTATCCTTCCAAAGAACCAGCTCTCGGTTTCATTGATTTTCTGTATTGTTTTTCTGGTCTCTATGTCATTTATTTCTGCTCTAATCTTTATTATCTCCTTCCTTCTGATCACTCTGGGGTTTACTTGTTGCTCTCTTCCTAATTTTTTGAGTTGTAGAGTTAGGTGATTTCTGCCATTTTTTCTTGTTTTTTTGAGATAGGCCTGTAGAGCTATAAACTTCCCTCTCAGGACTGCTTTAATTGTGTCCCATAGGTTTTGGATTGTTGTGTTTTCATTGTCACTAGTTTCCAGGACGTTTTTAATTTCTTCTTTTATCTCATTGGTAACCCAATCAATATTTAATAGCATGCTATTCAGCTTCCAGGTGTTTGAGTATTTTTTGTTTTTTTTATTGTAGTTTATTTCTAATATGCCATCGTGGGATGCGAAGATGCTTTTTATGATTTCAATCATCATGAATTTGAGGATACTTTGCTTCTGAACCAATATATGATCTATTTTTGAATAAGTCTTATTAGCACTTGAGTAGAATGTATATTCCCTCTCTTTGGGGTGAAGTTTTCTGAAGATATCTATTAAGTCCCTCTGATCTAGTGAGTCATTTAGGATTGCTGTATCTTTGCTGATTGTTTGTCTAGAGGGCTTATCCAATGCTGTCAGTGGTGTATTAAAGTCCCCTACTATGATTGTATTGTTGTCGATCTCTCCTTTGATATCTTCCAGGAGAGTTTTTATGAATTTGGGTGCTCCTGCATTGGGTGCATATATGTTTACCAGGGTTATATCTTCTTGTTGTTTTGATCCCTTTAGTATTATGAAGTGGCCTTCCTTATCTCTTGTTATGGCCTTCACTTTGAGGTCTATTTTGTCCGAAATAAGTGTTGCTACCCCAGCTTTTTTTTCCTTTCCATTTGCCTGAAAGATATTTTTCCATCCCTTCACTTTCAGCCTGTGTGAGTCCCTTCTAATGAAGTGGGTTTCTTGTAGACAGCAGATGTATGGGTCATTTTTTTTATCCATTCAGCCATTCGATGTCTTTTGGTTGGAGCATTTAATTCGTTTACGTTTAAAGTTATTATTGAAAGGTACTTGTTTGTAGCCATTTCTTTTTTTGTGTGGCTGTTTTCTTTCTGAGCTTTTTATTTCCTCTTTTTATACCAGTCCCCTTAGCATTCTTTGCATTGCTGGTTTGGTGGTGATATACTCCCTTAGCCTTTTTTTTGTCTGTGAAGCTTCTTATTTCCCCTTCAGGTTTGAATGATAGCCTTGCTGGATATAGTATTCTTGGATTCAGTCCTTCGCTTTGCATCACTTTGTAAATTTCCGTCCATTCTTTTCTTGCCTGATGTGTTTCTTTTGAGAAATCATTTGATAATCTAATGGGAGATCCCTTGTATGTCACTTTCCTACTCTCTTGCAGCCTGCAAGATTCTCTCTTTGTCCTGAACATTTGCCATGGCAATAATGATGTGTCTTGGTGTGGGTCTTTTCGGGTTCACCTTGTTTGAGACTCTCTGGGCTTGTGTGACTTTTTTCTTCCCCACCTCTGGTAAGTTTTCTGATATTATTTCTTCGAATAGGTTTTCTAATCCTTGTTCCTCTTTCTGTTGTAATAGCACCCGTATTATTCGTATGTTGTTTCGTTTCATGTTGTCCCAAAGCTCCCTTAGGCCCTCTTTCTGTCTTTAATTTTTTTTTCTCCAATTGCACTACATTTTGGGTGTGGTATGCTTCCTTATCTTCTAATTCAATTATTCGGTCCTCTGCTTCTCCTAGTCTACTGTTGATACTTTCAATGGTGTTTTTTATTGCAGCTATATCACTCTTCATTTCTTCTTGGGTCTTACTTAAGTTGTTGATATTATCATCTGTTTCTTCTTGCTTCTTGCATAGGTAGTTGACTTTTTCATTTGTTTCTTCTTGCTTCTTGCAGAAGTTGTTGATTTTTTCCTCCATCCGGTTTATGCACTCTGGGACCCTTATTCTGAATTCTTTTTCTGTCATGTTGCATGCCTCTGTATTACTTAGCTGCTTTTCTGGAGAGTCCTCCTTCTCTTTCCTTTGGGGGTTTCTTTGTCTCTCCATGTTTGATCTTACTGACATATCTAGACTTTGAGTCGTTCAGTGGCTGCTCCCTGGGTTGCAGTGACTCCTTGGTCTTTGGTTGCTCTTCGGGCGGTTGCGGTCGCAGCTGCTCTTCCGTTGGCAGCAGCTCCTCTGGTGGGTGATGTTAACAGCCGTGGTGGCTCTTCTGGCTGGTGGGGGGAGGTTTCACGTACAGCTGCTGTTCCTCATCAGAGGGTGTGGTGCTCAGGAGGCTGCTGTTGCTTGGATCTGCTGCGTTGATTTAAAGGCACAAAATACAACACAACAAGGCACCACGTACCAGGCACTAAACACAAATATATTCACGATATCAATAACCCCAAATAAAGGTGACTGCCCGAATGATGAAAATTAGGGAATAAGGAAGATGGAAGAGAAAACGGTAAAAGCGAAAAATGAAAAGGAAAGTAGCGACCAAAAAAAGGAGTGCAAAAATGAAATTGGGGAAAAAGGAGGGGGGGAAATAAGAGTGAGAAAAGAAAAAAAAAGAGTGAAAAGAGAGAATGAAGTGGAAGAGGGGAAGAGACTTTTTATATGCTGAGAATACTCCTATAGAACCGCCACTTATCACAACATATTCCAGCAACAGCACCCTGGAGATAAATGCAAACTAGAAACCACTAATAATATAACAATGAAAATAGAATGAAGGACACTAATCCCAAAATAAAATAAAGAGAAAATAAAATGGCAGTTTAAAAAATGGTAAAATGGTAGCAGTAATAATACTGGTTAAAAATAAGAAGGTAGTAATTAAAAGGGTAAAATCAGGTGATGGAAAAAGAAGAAAAAAAAAGAAAGAAAAAAAATTGGTTTCTTAGTTAAAAGGTGAAAACAGAAAAAAATATTGCAGTAGTGAAGGTCCTTCAGTTCTTCTATTCTTCAGTCTGGCTCGCCTTTAGTTCTGCCAGGTATTCAGGAGAGTGTTGAGTTTCCCTTCGCTACACTGTTCCTCTGTGTGGTAAACTACAGTCCTTATTTAAAGCAGGCCATATTTGTTTCCCAGACTGCCTAATTTTGTGTTTAGCAAAGAGTCAGTTTGTGGCTCAGCCTCTTGGTGGCAGTGTTCTGGGGTTGGCCTCTGAGGCAATACCGCTACTCTATCGCACTTAAAACTGATTTGGAGAGGTCAACTATCCAGAGGTGGTTCCTTAATAGTTACCCGCTCTGTGTTGTTGCTGGGATTCTGATTTCCTTCTTAAATGGCAGACTATTGAATATTGTTAAACTATTGAAAGGATGGTCAGCTCAAGATCTGAAGTTTTATGCCTCAACTGGTCCAGTTTTTCCTTTAACAACTTGGTCTAGAACAGCATTGCTGGATGTTGGAGATACTAGAAAAGTGAGGTTTCACTCTAACTGTTTCACTGATGATTCACTTCATGTTACATTTGCCCCATACATAAGTAAGATATGAGTAATAAGGGAAATTGGGTATGGTGTACATGATTATTATCTTCAAAATTTTTCAGTAAATCTGGAACAATTCTAAAATAAAAGATCCATTAAAACAACACTCATAATCCTAGGAAATGGTAGCAACTGAACATAGTGGAATGGACCACTGAAATGACGGGGGAGTATGGCTATTGTCTTAGAGGAAACACCACATCCCTTCCATATGCTGGACTATAATGAACTGGACGAAATGAGAGAGAGAGAGAAAGACATAGAGAGAGAGAGAGGTCAGTTTGGGGAAAAATTTAAGAGGTAAGAGGAAGGTCGATTTTGATACCAGAGCATCTGAAACTTCTGCATCGTCTCCCAGCCCCGTCCCTCCTGGATGTTCAAGCTGAGGCTTTGTGATGTCAACCCACACCATGGCAACCACTGATTTTGGGCAACCAGAGCTGAAGTGAGTGGCTCCTCATTAACCTAAAGAGTATATATTGAGGCCAGGACCATTTGAGTAGTGTCTGTTGCCTCAAGATAGTGAAACTTACTAAGAAGATATTGTAGACTATTGGAGATAAGGAATAAGACTCCAAACACAAGGATGGATGAAGAAACTGCAAGTCCAAAAGTGAATTTATGTTTGAAATTGGCGGGGCGTGGGATGGATGGTGGTGGTCGCAGGCATGAGGAGAAGGGTGTTGTGTTAGTGTTGGCAGTGTATAATAAAGAATTTGATTTCCTTTTTACATTGCTGACTATTGAATATTGTAAAACTATTGAAAGGAGGGTCAACTCAAGTTCTGAAGTTTTATGCCACAACTGGTACAGTTTTTCCTTTAACATCATGGTCTAGAACAGCATCGTTCGATATTGGAGATACAAGAGAAGTGAGGTTTGACTCTGTTTCACTGATCGGGAGGCATCTAAGGAGGCGGCAGTCATCTGAGAAGGGAGTAATGTAGATTTCTTTATTTGGGGCACCAGACAAGCCATTCCATACTGAGCCACACTTAGACAAGGTGAAGTCTGAATGGGGATTTTTTCCCAACACTTTCTCATACTGGCAAGGAAAAAGAAGCTGATGATTAATTTAGGTTTCGATAGGAGGGGTGGGATGGCTGGTGGTGGTAGCAGTCATGAGGAACAGGTTGTTGTGTCAGTGCTGGCAGTACATAATAATGAATTTGGTTTCCTTTTTACATGGTAGACTATTGAATATTGTTAAACTATTGAAAGGATGGTCAGCTCAAGATCTGAAGTTTTATGCCGCCACTGGTCCAGTTTTTCCTTTAACAACTTGGTCTAGAACAGCATTGCTGGATATTGGAGATACTAGAGAAGTGAAGTTTCACTCTGTTTCACTGTTGATTCACTTCTTCTTACATTTGCCCCATACATAAGTACGATATTAGTAATAAGGGAAATTGGGTATGCTGTTCATGGTTATTATCTACACAATTTTTCTGTAAATCTGGAACTATTCTAAAATAAAACATCCATTAAAACAACACTCAAGGTTTGTACAATATCCGCGAATCAATAAACGTGATACATCACATAAACAAATTGAAAGAAAAAAAAACACATGGTCATATCAATTGATGCAGAAAAAGCATTTGACAAAATTCAACACAAATTTTTGATAAAAACTCTCAGTAAGGTGGGAGTAGAAGGATCATACCTCCACACAATAAAAGCCATGTATGACAGGCCCACAGCATCATACTCTGGACAAAAACTAACACCATTTCCCCTAAGAACAGGTACGAGACAGGGATGTCCCTTATCACCACACCTGTTCAACATAGTACTGGAAGTATTAGCCATAGCAATTAGGCAAGGAGAAGAAATAAAAGGCATCCAAATTGGAAAAGAGTACGTAAAACTCTCCTTATTTGCAGACGACATGATATTATACATACAAAAGACTAGAGACACCATCAAAAAGCTACTAGACTTAATACATGAATTTGGAAATGTAGCAGCATACAAAATTAACCCCAAGAAATCTGAGGCATTTCTATACACCAATAGTGAACTTTCAGAAAGAGAGATTATAAAAACAATCCCATTTACAATCACACCAAAAAAATTTAGCTACCTAGGAATAAACTTAACTAAAGAAGTAAAAGACCTCTACTCAGAAAACTACAGGACGTTGAAAAAAGATATAGAGGAAGACACAAACAGATGGAAGAACATACCATGTTCCTGGATTGGTAGAATCAACATCATTAGAATGTCCATACTACCCAAAGCAATCTATAAATTGAACGCACTTCCCATTAAATTGCCAACGGCATACTTCACAGATCTAGACCGAACTCTCTAAAAGTTCATCTGGAATAAAAATACGACCGGAAATAGCTGCAGCAATCTTGAAAAAGAACAAAGTAGGTGGGATCTCAATACCAGATATCAATATGTATTGCAAAGCCACTGTTCTCAAAACTGCCTGGTACTGGCACAAGAACAGGCATATAGATCGGTGGAATAGAATAGAGAGCCCAGATATCGGCCTAAACCAAGATGCTCAATTAATATTTGACAAAGGAGGCAAGAACATTCAATGGAGCCAAGATAGTCTCTTCCATCAATGGTGTTTGGAAAATTGGACATATATATGCAAGAAAATGAAACTAGACCACCAGCTTACACCATACACAAAAATAAACTCAAAATGGATAAAGGACTTAAATGTACAACAGGAAACCATAAAAATTCGAGAAGAATCTAAAGGCAACAAAATCTCAGACATATGCCGAAATAATTTCTTCACTGATACAATTCCTAGGACACTTGAGACTAAAGAGAAAATGAACAAATGGGACTACATCAAAATAAAAAGCTTCTGCACAGCAAAAGAAACAATCAACAAAACAATGAGAAAACCCACTGTGTGGGAAAACATTTGCCAATGTCATATCTGATAAGGGCCTAATCTCCAAAATTTATAGGGAACTCATACAACTCAACAAAAGGAAGTTAAGCAATCCATTCAAAAAATGGGAAAAAGACCTAGATAGACACCTCTCAAAAGAGGATATTCAGAAAGCCAAGAGACATATGAAAACATGCTCAAAGTCCCTAATCATCTGAGAGATGCAAATCAAAACAACAATCAGGTACCATCTCACACCTGTCAGACTAGCTATCATCAACAAATCAACAAACGACAAGTGCTGGAGAGGATGTGGAGAAAAAGGAACACTTGTGCACTGCTGGTGGGAATGCAAACTGGTGCAGCCACTATGGAAGACAGTATGGAGTTTCCTCAAAAAACTGAAAATGGAACTCCCATTTGACCCTGTGATCCCACTTCTAGGAATATATCCCAAGAAACCAGAAACACAAATCCGAAAGGATATATGCACCCCGATGGTCATAGCAGAACAATTCACCATAGCTAAGAACTGGAAACAGCCTAAGTGCCCATCAGTAGATGAATGGATTAGAAAACTGTGGTACATCTATAAGATGGAATACTATGCTGCTGTAAAAAGGAAGGAGCTCTTACCATTTACAGTGGCATGGATGGAACTGGAGAGCGTTGTGCTAGGTGAATTAGGCCAGTCAATGAGGGAAAGGTACCACATGATCTCACTCATTCATGGATAATAGAGACCATTATAAACTTTTGAATAATAATAGATACAGAGGCAGAGCTGCCTCAAACAGATTGTCAAACTGCAGCGGGAAGGCCGGGGAGGGTTGGGGGGCAGGAGGGAAGGGGGTAAAAGATCAACCTAAGGACTTGTATGCATGCATATAAGCATAATCAATGGACAAAAGACACTGGTGTATAGGGGAGGCTATAGTACTGTCAAGGGCGAGGCGGAAAAAAAGGACACATATGTAATACCCTTTGAAATACTTTAAGCAAAAAAAAAGTGATTTCAGAAATTAAAAAAAATAAAATAAAAAAATAAATCTAGAAAATTTTTTTTCATTTATAATGCTAACAGTGAGACACCCAGGAAAACACACACGGTGTCAAAATAAGCCAAAGGAAAATCATTTGGGCAAATATAAAAGTACCCTAAGTAAAAATTTCTGTATTAACCTAAGGTCGAGAATATGTTTGTATATTTTCAGAAAACAACTTCAAGACCACGTGGATTGCTGCAACAGAGAGGAATTCTCAGGAATGCTCCAGTCATGAAGACAAGAGGAGAGACAGTTCAGAGATGGAGACGCTGAAGACGCTTTTCCATGCTAGCAGTCAGCAGCTGTGTGTCGCTGCAGATTGCCCAGGACCAAACCAGAGAGGGTCGGACCTGCATTGCCACCATTTTTCCACAATCCAGAACTGAAATATCATTGTTGACATGTACACATAAGGAACTGTTGGACATTGGAATTGGGACTTAAAACAATTTTTGTCCTTGAAATGTTATGCTTAAGTTTTAAAATGTTTTGAGTTACGGATTGGCATTGTTATCATTTTAATAGCCAGAGTTTTGTTCTTGATGTTTAAGTTTTATTTTCCTTATAGTAGCTTAATTAATAAAACAAAAAAGGGTGAGATGTGGGAAACTGACATAGGGTTAAGCCTCGGACTGACCTGCTGGCAAAGTCACAAACAAGTCCTAGCTTAGAGGGCACAGTCCTCTTAGCATAATTAGGCTTGGCCTTATAACATCCCTAGATGTTATCTGGGAATCTAATGGGCTGAGGAAGTGCAGGAAGTATAACCATGGTGAAAACAAGTGAAACTCACAAGGAAAGTGAAACTTTGGTAACCACTACCTTGTTTACCACTCACTATAAAAAGCTTCGTGCTGACAACCCCCACCGCTCTCAATGTGGACGGCGTCGAGGCCTGGGTCCATTACACTCCCGTCCAGTCAGCGGACCCATCCATGACCAGGAAAGACTTCATCACCAAATGGAGCATCGATCAAGATCAACGCTACCCTCTCAAGCTCAAGCGGCACCGTGCTAGACCTGCCTGATTCTGGTAACATTGCTCTCGATCACTCCTGTCACTAGGAGCCCCCACAATACTGTGTAATAGACTTAGATGATGCCTGCTTCTTCATGGACATGGCTCCAAAGAGACAAGGACAATTTACAGGATCACATGTTTAGTAGCAGAATATTGGTCTGCCTGAAGAGGCCATGATGTCAATATTGTGTTTCATTGTATTGATATGTTATATTGACCTTTGATTCTTTTGCAGGTTTAAATGTGTGTTGGCTTTCCTGTAAGGGGACTGTGTGGGGTGACCCCGAAAAGTAAAGGGTATCTAGCTGCCAAGAGGACAGGTGCCCAACTGGGCAGGAAGGGTGCACATCAAGATCTGGTCACTGTTGAAGACAGTTGAGAGTTGGCAGCATGTATAACATTTGCAGGCCTGCGTGACCATGGCCATGTCAGGGGTAGTAAGCTGCAAAAGGCCTGTTTAGAATAGAAGGTCTAACGCATGGTGATGCATAGAAAGAAAGTTTAATGCCAACAATTACTGTTTGTTATAACTCTGAGAAATCCATGAAAAGGAATTGTCAAGGATAGTCAGAAAATCTTAGAGTAGATCAGTATGTTTTACTCGTTATGTAATTCCTCCAAAATCTGGCAATGCTAAATAAGTCATGGCAATACATTTCTTTGCATATATTTATTAAGACCAGATCCTGATAATGGTTTTATTAACAGAAAACTTTGACTGGAATATCATGTTTTAAAGAGCCCTGTCTTAGCTCTAACGCCTTGAAGGCAGTAAGAATGCCACGAAGAAAGCCCGGTATCCTGGTTAGGAACCCTGAAGATGGCTGGCGTTGGAATGTCAGGCCGATGCTCTACCATAACTGGCGATTGGTAAGAGTAGAAGGGGAGCAGCAAATATGCCTCTGCATCCCTGCGCAACCCCCGCACACTCTGGGCCACAACGAGTGGGAGGACTACTGATATGAGTCTCAAAGCCTGGACCGTAGGTTTAGGTGGAGTTGCTACATGTGAGGGATTCACCTAACTTCGCAGATACTGTAGGCAGGCCTGATGGAAGCTGGATGGCTTAGCTTCCTGGCCTACGGAGCACATTAAAATTCAACCATGAGACTGCAGCTAAGGTAGTCAGTTACCATTCTTGTTGTGTTTATGCAAACATCAGGAGAGTAGGTAAATTAATCTTGATCCGGCTTTTTGATAGCCATGGAGGAATTTTAAGAAGAAAAATCCTATTACATTAGAGGCTGTTAAAGCTAAAATGGTTTCTTTCCCTTCCACCGAACCATTTGTTAAGCATATAGGGATAGTTCAGTTGATAGTTCTGTGTGCCCAGTATGGGCCTCTAGCAATGGTGCAGTCCCTCTCATGATTGAGGAGGAAGTTCCAAGAAACTGGGGGAATGAAAAGGCGAAGGATATGCCCTCCATTTCCCCGTATCCTCAATGTTGGGGCAGCCGCCATGTGCTCAGGATAGTACCAGCTCCCTGTATCCCAGGACACTGCTGGCCACGCCCAGAAACTTTTTAACCTAACCAATGACAATCAGGGGACTTGCCCGCCTTAGAGATGACCACATCCTGTGTAATAAGACCCAACTTGCACCTAGCCAATTGGCAGAGCCCACAAACATCTCCCCTCCCCTAACTCCACCCCCCTATTAAAACCCCATTTTTTCCCACAGGCGTTTTCTCTCTTCTCGCCTCTCTGAGGATAGGAGCCAGACATGGGTCTGTGATAATAAAGGACTCTTTGCTTTTGCATTGGACACGGCTGGATCCCTGGTGAGGTCTGTTGGGGATTTAAAATCTGGGCATAACAATAACCAAGATAGTGGCGATGCTAAATATGGACTTTAAGCTGAATGAAGACAAGAGGGAGAAAGATAGAATGAATCAGATAATTGTATTTTACTACAGGATGGGGAAAACCTCCAGTCAGCAAGCCAACAAATGCAGAAGAAGAAGTGGTGGAGTGTTCATCTACCACAGGTGATACGCAGGTTCTCCGAGGGGAATACACGTAATAATGTGAATCCCTCTATAAACAATTGCTTCAGAAAAGGGCATTATGAGAAGATGAAAATATTAATGGTCTCCTTGAATAAATACCAGCAAGGGTATAAAGGAAATATGTTTGTATTTTTGTGTGTTTTCAGATGATGGGGAGGGATGTAAGGAGGGGGCAGGCCTGTGAGAAGGGAGTAATGCAGAATTCTTTAATTGGGGCATCAGACAAGCCAGTCCATACTGAGCCAGAAACCTTGAATAAGGACAAGGAGAAGACTGAATGGGGATTTTTTCCTCAACATTTTCTAATACTGACAAGGAAGAAAAGAATATGAGGTTTAAGTTAGGTTTGGATTAGGGGGTGGGGGTGGGGGCCTGGATGGTGGTGGTCGCTGTCATGAGAAACAAGGTGTTGAGTTTGTGCTGGCAGTGTATAGTAGTGAATTTGATTTCCTTTTTACATGGTAGACGATTTAATATTGTTAAACTATTGACAGGAATGTCAGCTCAAGATGTGAAGATTATGCCACAACTGGTACAGTTTTTCCTTAAAGAACTTGTTCTAGAACAGCATTGCTAGATATTGGAGTTACTAGAGAAGTGTGGTTTCACTCTGTTTCATTGGTGATTTACTTCATGTTACATTTCCCCATAACAAAGTGACATATTAGTAATAAAGGAAATTATGTATGGTGCACATGGGCATTATATTCACAATTTTTCTGTAAATCTGAAACTATTCTAAAATAAAACATTGATAAAACAACACTCAAAATAGTTGGAAATGGTAATATCCAAACATAGTGGAACAGAACACTGAAATGACAGGGTTGTATGGCAAGAGGCTTAGAGTAGACACCACCTTTCTGCCATATGCTGGACTATAATGGTACTAGAGGAAATGAGAGAGAGAGAGAGAGAGAGAGAGAGAGAGAGAGAGAGAGAGGTCAGTTTGGGAAAATTTTAGGAGGTAAGAGGAAGGTCTCTTTTCTATAACCAGATCCTCTGAGACTTCTGCTTCCACTCCCACTCCCACCCCACCCCCCTTCTTGGATGGTCTAGCTGAGGCTTTGTGATGTCAAGCCACACCATGGAAACCACTGATTTGGGCAACAAGAGCTGATGTGATTGGCTCCACATTAACATACAGAGTATATAATAGGCCTGTACCCTCTGAGTAGTGACTGTTGCCTCAAGATAGCCAAAATTACTAAGAAGATACTGTAGACTTTTGGAGATAAGGAAGAAGACTACAAACACAAGGATGGATGAAGAAACTGCAAGTCCTAAAGTGAATTAGAAGTCAGTGTCTCAACTGGATGACTAAGAAGTTGATAAGGTCAGAATACCTTATTCAAATGCTCCCCCTTCCCCCTTAATTCCTAACCCAAGATCCTGGCCTTGTCCTTTTTGGCCAAACACACTTCCTAGTTCAATCCATTGTCATTCAATGACAAGCCCATTTCCAAATCATTCTCCAATTTCTTCCTCAAAACCTATGTCTTTCTGTGTTTAACTTGTTTCCAAAGGACATATGTTATGCCCAGATATCAAGATCCCCCAAGACAGACCACTAGGGATCCGAGTCCAGTGCAAAAACATAGAGTCTTTTTTTCAAGCCCGGGACTTGGTCCCTCTCCTGCCTCTATTACTGGATGCAAGAGAGAGCCCCGACTCCCAAGGGAAAAAAGTATTAATAGGGCTTGTGGTCAGGGGGTGGGGGCACACTCTGACCACTGATTTGGCCGATTCCGGTTGTTTATTTGAGGGTGGGGAGCTAGTGATGCAAGGGCAGGGTGCAGCTAGGGTCTTTTTACACAAACACAGGGGGGTGGCTAGCATACCCTTGGCTTTGGGGTAGTTTCCACCGCTTTCCCATTGGCTGAGATAAGGGCAGGCTGAGTAACTGATACATTCTGCGGTTTTTTCTTGGAAGAGGGGATAAGGACATAGCTATCAATACTGTTCTGTCCTTTCATTCACCCCTTGTCTTGGATCTTCCGGCTCAATCATGAGACGGACTGAACTATCAACTGAACTACTTTTATACACTTCTTGACAAATTGGACTAGTCTGCTAATAATGCAAGGGCCGTAAGTCAAGAACAGCAGGAGGATTACAAGGGGTCTGCGGAGGTCCTCTGTCTTCTTGAGGGTGATCTGCAGCGGGTGTGTCTAGTCAGAGGTCACCTTCCAGTCAGACTCCCTGCTGTCTGCCTCAGACCTTCCATTCTAAATAGGCCTTTCCCTGATCTCTACAGCCAAGGTTTATACCACTCCTGACATGGGCATGGTCATTCAGGCCTGCAAGACAGTACACAGGCTGCCATCTGTTACGTGTTTCTCAAAAGAGACCAAATCCTGATGGGTATTCTTCTTTGCCCAGTTGGGCATCTGCCCTCTTGGCAGCCAGACACCCTTTACCTTTGGGGTTCATCCTATATAGTCCGCTTCCAGGACAGCTAACAGATAGCAATAACAGTGTCCCTCAGTGTGGCAGACTGGTTACTTGCCAGTTATTCCCAAATACTACCAAGGACTGTAGACCATCGCCGGTCCACTGATACAGCTACATTTAAACCTGTAAGAGAATTGAAGGTTAATACAACATATAAATACAATGAAACATAATATTGGCACCATGGCCGCTTCAGGCAGCTAAATCCTCGGCTACTAAACAAGAGATATGGAAGGGCTATACAAACATTTTAGGGAGGTGAATAAAGTCCACTCTTTGACCTTTCTATATAAGACAAAATTGTCTTTGTCTTTCTGAAGCCATGTCTATGAAGATGCAGGCATCATCTGAGCCTATTATACAATTTTCTGCAGGTATAGTCCTTTTCAAATTGGGGTGAGACCTGGGGTCTTGAGCTTCTTTACCCATACCGAGTCCGCAGGATGGAAAGGATGTACAGAGTCCGAGGTGGCACTGGCAGGGCATCTCGAACAAGCTTATGGGTGGCTTGCCATTTCTGTAAGAGATCACGTCCAAGTAAGGGGTACAGGCATTCTGGCATAACTAGAAACGAATGAGTTACCGTTTTCTTTCTGAGGTCCACAATCCTCTTTGATGTACAAGGAAAAAGGCAGTTTGTCTGGTGGCTCTTAGAACTGGAGTCTTCTAAGATGTTTCTGGTGCCATTGGCTCTGTCAAGACTGAATAGGCTGCTCCAGAATACACCAGAAAATTAACCAGCGGTTCTATTTACCTACAAATATTTATAACTAGGTAGACATATAAACATCAAATAAACATCCACATTTACACCTTTTCAGTGAACAAGTACTTTTATAGGCTTGGAAATTTTGGCAGATAAAAGGAACATTGCCCATGTTCATCAATAGGGGCCTGACAAGCATGAATGTGGGGGCCTTTGGCTGGGGGGTATAGAGTCTCCATCCTTTCTCTCTCGGCACTGCTAAGGACAGGATCATTGGAGAGGTCTCTTCACCTAGGCAAGTCTGTGTTGAGCCATCTGGGGCAAGAGAAGTTTCTTCCATTTTGGCTAAAAGGTCTCTGTCCATTAGAGGGACCAGTTCAACTGGTAAATATAGGAATTAATGAACCACCTGATGGCTGCCTAACTGACATCGGCGGGGGTGGCAGAACAGTCTGCAACTGTGGTACCGTACCAGTAACTCCAATAACGGTGACTTCCTGTCCTTAGAGGGGAGCTACCTTCTGAGTAACTACCGAGTGCTCTGCCGCAGTATCAAACATAAATTTCACAGTCTGGCCCCTGATCTTCAATTTGACCATCGGCTCACGGGACCCAGTTGGAAAAAGCCCAGTCTCTGCTAGTCAGTGTCAGCTGTTGCCAGTCCAATGAGGTCTGCCTCAGGCTGCGCTGGCTAATAGTTTCTGGGTGGTTTGGATGGCCTTGCCAGATTCTTCTGGCCTGCTACTGAACTTTACTCCGTCCCTTCTTACACTCACAGAACTGGACCCAAGGCAGCGAGGTTTGAGCAATTTTAAAATTCCTTAACATACATTTAATCATTCATGTTACAGGGATGGACCGGTGGGCTCCTCCTGAATAAAAGAACTCATCAAAATAAGGCTAATTTTCTAACTTCATTTGTCCCTGGGTGTGGACAACAAATGACACTAATCAGATTGCGATAAAGGATTTAACCTTTGTTTAGGGAGGCAAATGCAAAGCATTTATTCCCAAGTGTCTTTGTTTTAGAGAAGATAGGATTTCTGCTCAGTTTCCCTATTTTACTTGTTCCAGCTTACTGGTTTATCATTCATTCAATTTTCTTAAAATGTATTCTGGCACAGGAGAAAGTTGTTTTGCTGTACACAGGTAGTTTAACCCCTATATAACTGGCTTGGACCTCTACATAGCAAACTGCAGTCCATAAGTTCAATATGCAGCCTCCGGTTTTTCTAACCCAACGAGGTTTCATCCACTCTCTGAGTCAGACTCCTCCTCTCTTGGATTATTTCAAAGTCCTGATGGCTTCCAGGTCCAGGGAGAGTGCCTTTTTGACAACCCTTGGGCCCTGCTTTTTGCCTTTTTACCAGTTTCCTTCGTGGTAGAGCAGCAACTAGGCCTCTTTCAAGGGAGTGAACTAGAAGGGGATATCAGCTCCACCTGTGAGCCAGCTGCTCCACCTAGGGTCTCCCAGGGGCACAGCCGGAGTGTCCCCCAGCAAATCCCGGAAACGCTGCCCTTTTCCAGTGGTATGGACTCAAGCAAGGGGTTCACTGAATGTAGCCAGCAGCTAAGCGCTCCCTGGCTTCTGCCTGCAGCTGCTCGCGCCCACAAGCACTGCCCCATAGCACATGTCTCACTGGTAGCTCCAGCACTTCAGTGTTCTCCGGCTTAGCCTGAACCTTGGTGCCCACCAGCAACTGCTGTAGCTCCTGTAGGCTATCTTTGATCAAGGAGCACCCGGCAACTTATCCACCAGGGGCTTATGGGCCTTGCAGGCAGCTCAAGCATTCAGCCCCACCCCCTTCTTTGACCTGGGTCTCAGATACTGAGTTGGCGTGGAAAACAGTTCTGAATGACCAGGGGGGGGGGGTGCGGATTCTAGCTTTCTGCCTCCTCTGTTTTTTGAGCAGGAGTTTAGTTGGGTTTTTTTTTTTTTTTTTGATTGTTTCTTAGTTATTGTTTTTTAATTCTTAGAAACCTTAATCCTTTAATGATTACCAAAAGTGAACATTCAGCTATTTTAGTTTAATACTTATGAACATTTTTTAAATGTACTTTTACTCTTAAGATATATCTAGGCCTTTTTTGATAAAACTAAGAACAGGTATCGGTCTGATTCAGCATTGGAGGGGTTTAAAGAATAAACCAAGGCAGAGACAGATTGTGCTTACAGTTATTTTTTTTAACCTTGAATTTCATTGATAAGACCTGTTAGGATTGCAGCCAGCAGCCTAACTGCCAAAACCCCTGCCCCCATTGTCTCAGCCCAGGCCCATTGCTTTTCCTCACAGAGTCGGCCTGGAAATATAACCAGTGCATAGTCAGGTTTCTTGTAGACGGAAAACCTGGCCACCATCTGAAATCCAGTTACTGATGCTTTCAGAATCCAGATGAGGGAGGAAGGAAAAGACCTGGTTATGTTCTCTATGAGGGTTCTAATAAACAATTGAAAACAGCAAGTTAAACAAAATACAGTCACAGGCAGGTTTTCTTTCTGTCCTGTGGAGCTGTTCACCAAAGAGATAAGAAAACCATGAATAACAAGTTCTCTGAAATTTGCTACTTTGTTAATTTGCTAAGCAAAAAATTAACTTGAAAAGGCATCTCTCTTGCTCTTTTATAAGCAATCTCAGAACTAAGAAATCTTGGAAATACAGCGATTTACAACCCAGGTAAGAGCAACTGATAGACAGAAATTGATATTAACTAAGTGGGCTGATTTTTTTGGTAATGGCAAGCAAAAGACTCTGAGATCTGCTAGAGATTCTTGCTGCCCATCGCGGGTCCAGTCCAAACGTCAAGCCAGATGAATTAACAGAAATGCAAAATAAATCAAAGTAGCTTCCACTTCACACAGACTAGTAATGAGCAGCCAAAATAGACAAAAACTTGTATTCACACTCTCTCTGTAGACTAGCCCAGACTGGAGCTGAGTAGATAAACTAAGCAATGCCCCACTCCCCAGATGAGCATGCGGGCACTCCTGGCACCCATGTCCCAGAGCAGAATTCTCCACCAACCTTTTGGTGAGAACCTACCGGAGGAGTTAAGACTGCTTCCAGTCCCCCCTCTCGCTAGCAAATTGGCTAGTCCCACACAAACAAACAGCTGTTCACTCATGCTTTCTCATTGTGTCGGCATTCATTCCAATTCCACAATCTCTATTGTACCCCTTTACAAATTTTTTTAACAGGTTTACTTTGTCCCGACCTCATGATGTTCGGTGACGAGAGACAGACAAGGGAGGGGGTGACCTGTTTTCACAGATCCTTACTCAGATTCCCTCCTGACCGAAGTCATGGAGCCACACAAAGGAAAGGAGAAGGCAGGATCCCACCCTCCACACTCACATACTTTACACAAACATTCATAAGCAAATGCGTTTAGCTACCACAACCCACAATTTTTCCCAATTCAATCTGAACCTTGAACTTTTAGCAAATATTCAGCATTTCTCAATCATTAATATTTTTAAGAATAAACATCAAAATGCAAGACATGTTTTTTATCATTTGAATTCAGTAAGCTTCAAGGTCCCAAGTTCCAAGCAGTTCTGGAAAACCACACCTGAGGCTGGCAAGCAGGTTTGGCCCAGCTCTTCATTTTAAAACGACCATAATGCTTAAAGAGTAGTTTGAGTCTGTCCCATAACGTCCATCCAGTAAGTCCCAGAAAACAGAAAAAAAAATACAAGCTCAGACAAATACAGTCTTCCAACTGTATGGAAGCAAAACCAAAACAACCTTCCTACCCACGAAAGCAAAACTATAGATCAGCTTAGACGATGGCCAAGTACCACTCCTCTCAAATTGAGGTGTTTCTCGGGCCCACCAGATAGAGGATCGGGGCGTCCCTTAACTCCTCCCACCCGTGGGCCCCCAGTTCATCCCCCTAATCCATTATCGGAATTACAGATTCCATAAGTGAATTCACAATGAACAGAACACACAGAAAACAACTGACAACACACAGACAGATACTGCGGTTTGTCAGACCCTCTGAATTGGTGTCTCTTTGAGTCTCAGGGGTTCCAGATGAGCCCCCAAATGTTCGGCCCCGATTTCAAGATCCCCCAAGAGGGACCACTAGGGAGCCGAGTCCAATGCAAAAGCATAAAGTCTTTTATTCAAGCCCGGAACTTGGTCCACCCACTGCCAACATTACTGGATGCAAGAGAGAGCCCCAAGTCCCAAGGGAACAAAGAATTTATAGGGCTTGTGGTCGGAGGGTGGGGGCACACTCTGATCACTGATTTGGCCGATACCAGTTGGTTGAGTGATGGCAGGGGGCTAGTGAAGCAAGGGCAGGGTACAGCTAGGGTTCTTCTTACACAAAGTCAGGGGGTTGGCTAGCATATTCTTGGCCTTGGGCTAGTTTCCCCCACAATTCCATTTGCTGAGATAAGGGTAGGCTGAGTAACTGATAAATGCTGAAGCTTTTTCTTGGAAGAGGGGATGAGAAGAAAGCTATCAGTCCTGTTCTGTCCTTTCACAAAACCATGATAGTGGTGATGGTAAATTTGGACTTTAAGCTGAATGAAGACAAGAGGGAGAAAGACAGAAAGAATCAGATAATTGTATTTTATTACAGGAAGGGGAAAACCTCCAGTAAGCAAGCCAACAAATGCAGAAGAAGAAGTGATGAAGTGTCCATCTACCAGAGGTAATACCCAGGGTCTCCCAGAGGAACACACTTAACAATGTGTATCCCTCTATCAAAAATGCTTCAGAAATGGGCATTATGAAAAGATGAAAACATTAATGGTCTCCGTGAATAAATACCAGCAAGGGTATAAAGAAAATGTGTTTGTATTTTTGCGAGTTTTCAGATGATGGGGAGGGATCTAAGGAGGAAGAAGTCATGTGAGAAGAAAGAAATGTAGAATTCTTTAATTGGGGAACCAGATAAGCCATTCCATAGTGAGCCAGACACTTAGATTAAGGACAAGGAGAAGATTGATTGGGGGTTTTTCTCCTCAACACTTTCTCATACTGGCAAGGAAGAAAGAAGCTGATGTTTAATTTAGGTTTGGATTGGGGGGGGGGTGGGATGGATGGTGGTGGTTGCAGTCATGAGGAGCAGTGTGTTCTGTTAGTGCTGGCAGTGTATAAGAATGAATTTTATTTCCTTTTTACATGGTAGACTATTGAATATTGTGAAACTATTGAAACTATGGTCATCTCAAGACCTGAATATTTATGCCACAACTGGTCCAGTTTTTCCTTTAACAACTTGGTCTAGAACAGCATTGCTGGATATTGGAGATACTAGTGAAGTGAGGTTTCACTCTAAATCTTTCACAGATGATTCACTTCATGTTACATTTGCCCCATTCCAAAGTGAGTAAATAGTAATAAGGGAAGTTGGGTATGGGGTCCATGAGTATTATGTTCACAATTTTTCTGTAAATCTGGAACTATTCTAAAATAAAACATCCATTAAAACAACACTCAAAATCCTAGAAATTGGTAGCAACTGAACATAGTGGAATGGACCTCTGAAATGTTGGGGGAGTATGGGAATTGTCTTAGAGGAAACACAACCTACCTGCCATATGCTGGACTATAATGGAACTAGAGGAAATGAAGAGAGAGAGAAGAGGACAGTTAGGGAAAAATTTTAGGAGTTATGAGGAAGGTCTCTGTTCCATAACCAGAGTGTCTGAGATTTCTGAATCCTCTGCCACCTTCGCCCCTCCTGGATGGTGAAGCTGAGGCTTTGTGATGTCAAGCCACACCATGGCAACCACTGATTTTGGGCAACCAGAGCTAAAGTTAGTGGTTCCTCATTAACCGAAAGAGTATATATAGAGGCAAGGAACTTTTGAGTAGTGTCTGTTGCCTCGAGATAGCCAAACTTACTAAGAAGATATTGTAGACCAGTGGAGATAAGGAATAAGACTCCAAACACAAGGATGGATGAAGAAGCTGCAAGTCCTCAAGTGAATTAGAAGTCAGTTTCTCAACTGGATGTGGAAAAAGTGGATAAGATCAGAATACCGTGTTCAAATGCTGCCCCTTCCCCAGTAATTCCGCACCCAAGAATCTGGTCTTGTGTTTTTGACCACAGACAGTTCCTCATTCAATCCATTGTCATTCAATTAAAAGCCCATTTCCAAATCTTTTTCCAATTTCTTCTCCAAAACCAATGTCTTTCTGTGTTTAACATTTTTCCAACCTTCATAACCAAGATAGTGACAGTGGTAAATTTGGACTTTAAGCTGAATGAAGACAAGAGGGAGAATTACAGAAAGAATCAGATAATTGTATTTTACTACAGGAAGGGGAAAAACTCCAGTTAGCAAGCAAACGAATGCAGAAGAAGAAGTGCTGGAGTGTTCATCTACCACAGGTGATACTCAGGTTCTCCCAGGGGAACACACTTAATAATGTGTATCCCTCTATCAACAATCCTTCAGAAATGCGCATTATGAGACGATGAAAACATTAATGGTCTCCATGAATAAATACCTGCAAGGGTATAAAGGGAATATGTTTGTATTTTTGTTAGTTTTCAGATAATGGGGAATGAGCTAAGGAGTGGGAAGTCATGTGAGACGGGAGTAATGAAGAATTCTTTAATTGGGGCACCAGACAAGCCATTCCATACTGAGCCAGACACTTAGAATAGGGACAAGGAGAAGATTGAAGGGGGATTTTTTCCTCAACACTTTCTCATCCTGGCAAGGATGAAACGAAGGTGATGTTTAATTTAGGTTTGGAATGGGTGGGTGGGATGGATGGTGGTGGTCGCAGTCATGAGAGACAGGGTGTTGTGTTAGTGCTTCCAGTGAATAATAATGAATTTGATTTCCTTTTTACATGGTAGACTATTGAATATTGTTAAACTATTGAAAGGATGGTCAGCACAAGATCTAAAGTGTTATGCCTCTACTGGTCCAGTTTTTCCGTTAACAACTTGGTCTAGAACAGCATTGCTGGATATTGGACATACTAGAGAAGTGAGGTTTCACTCTAACTGTTCACTGATGATTCACTTCATGTTACATTTGCCCCATACCCAAGTAAGATATTTGCAATAAGGGAAATTGGGTATGATATACATGATTATTATCTTCACAATTTTTCTGTTAATCTGGAACTTTTCAAAAAATAAACATCTATTAAAACAACTCTCAAAATAATGGGAAATGGTAGCAACTGAACATGGCGGAATGGACCAGTGAAATGACGGTGGAGTTTGGGAAGTGGCTTAGAGGAAACACCACCTCCCTGCCATATGCTGGACTATAGTGGAACTATGTAAATAGATGAAGAGGGAGGGAGAGAGAGAGAGAGAGAGAGAGAGAGAGAGAGAAGTGAGAGAGAGATAGAATAGAGAGAGAGTTCAGTTTGGGAATAATTTTAGGAGGTAAGAGGAAGGTCTCTTTTCTATAACCTAAGCTTCTGAGATTTCTCTATCCTCTGCCTCCCCTGCCCCTCCTGGATGGTCAACCTGAGGCTTTGTGATGTCAAGCCACACAATGGCAACCACTGATTTTGGGCAACCAGAGCTGAAGTGAGTGGCTCCTCATTAACCTAAAGAGTATATATAGAGGCCAGGACCCTTTAAGTGGAATCTGTTGCCTCAAGATAGGGAAACTTAATAATATGATATTGTAGACTAGTAGAGACAAGGAATAAGTCTCGAAACTGTCAGAAACTGTTTATTGCCTTCACTATCTGATAAGCATATACAGAGAACTCCCTGAAACCCCCCGAAGGCTGGGTGCCTTTGAAGCTCTAGCAAAGCTTGGAGCTAGGCCTCACCTCTTCTCTTTGTCCAGACAGTGGTAGCTGAAACTACTCCCCCATTTATTATTATGTAAATCCTTGCTGATGGCCTTGTCTGCTTGTTACTAGGGGGTCACCTGCCTAAGGTCTATGCTATGGGTGCATCCAAGATCAATAAAAGCTCTGTGAGGCCTGAGAACAGTGGAAGTCCTTCGGGACTTGCTGCGTGGTCCCCCAGTATTCGAAAATTATCTCGTGTCTTTTTCTCTCATTCGTTTTGCGGCTCCTCTTTTAGATACCGAACCATACTCCACAGGGGACGTGGAAGGAAACACTCAACATCTGGAGTCCGATGGGAAATCTGGAAGTGCAGGTATCGTTGGAGCGCGAAATGGAAGTTTTCACCGAAAAGGTGTGGAAAACTCACCGAAAAAGTGTGAGGGGGATTCTACTGCATGCAATGCCCAGGATCAACTACAGAAGCCTGGGTCTGTAAGTACACTGGGATCGTTTTCTTAACCAGGCTAACAAATATGGCAGGATTTGGCTTTAAAAAAGTAGATTCGGCTTTAAAAAGGTATATTTGGCTTTTTAAAACTAAGAAACTTTATTATAGACTTTTGATTTGCAGGCTTAAAGTGTTAAAATTTTAGAAGGTAATCTTTTCCAGTTTTTGCATGTTATAATAGAACTTAACCTTTGTTTTTCTTGAAAAAGGTACTCTTTTAGATCAGGCTGAAAAAAGAGTGCCATGTTCATCTTAATGTGTTTTCTTATCCAAATTAAAATCTTAATTTGTATTTGGAATCTATCTGTAATAAGAAATGGAACCCCACTGCTGAATCTCACTCTGGTTCGGAGAGATTCAAAGGTGGCAGGAAAGCGCAGATCTATAAGCTCTCCCGCAATGAGATTACTAAATGTTCTGTTTAAAAACTACCTGAGGACATGTTGGGAAGTGCAAAGTCTTGCCAATGTCACCTTGAGTGCTAGCTATTACTTTGGAAAGCGATAAAGGAAAAAAAAACATCTTAAAAATCTATTTTTCTATTAAGCATGACTTTGGGAACAAATACTCCATCTGAGTCATTTGCTGAAACTTCCCCGGAAGCAGGATGTGGTGGAAAGGAAAAGGGAGCACATGGCAATCCAATATGGACGCCTACTCTAATTTAAAGTCTTTTTCTCATAATTGAAAAGTTTTACAGAAATTTAAAATGCGTCTGGGATTTCTGTTCACGTGTAAAGGGAAAACTTGGATTGGAAGTAATCCGCTCTCGTTCCTGTTAGGTTAGGTGGCTCAGGAGACTGCGCAAGAAATAGAGTCCAGTGAATCAGAAAAGAAAGGAAAGGAAAAGGTTTATTCTGCTCCCCGGGAGACCCACGTAACCCCATGACAGGGCATGTGTTTTCCCGCCAACAAGGAGGGGGGTGCTTTTTTTATACTGTAGTTGGGTGAGGGGCTGGGACATGAGCTGAGGTATTCAGTTGAGGAAGTTCCAGCTGCAGGGGGTCATGGAGAAGCCAGTATCTGTGTCTGGCACGATGACCTGTGAGAAATTCCAGGGGAAGTCCATTGTCTCATTACATGTTGGCATTTACCCGATCCTGGGCTCTCTCTGGCCTAATATCCCGGCCTTTTGGTGATGGGGGCGGGGGCGACTCTTTCTAGCTACTTCCAGCTGACAATGGGCAACAAGGGGCGGAGGATTTAAAGGCCAGGGTTAGGCAGAGGCAGATCTGAGGCAGCCGAGCATAGGGATGGAGCAGGAGCTGATTCACAGTCACCCGTGACATCTCCATGATCCGGGAGTGAATGACCTTGAGGAGGCAGGGGGCTAGGAGAAAAAAAGACACAGATGAGATTCAGGGGCCCTATCATGGGTAGGACCCAGGTAGCTAAGGAGCTTTGGAACTAGCGGGAAGGAGAGTTGTCCTGGAAGTGTCCTGCATGTAGTTCTGCACTCAGCTTAGTCAGGGTCTGTACATTTACGTTTTGCTCCACTACTCTGGACTCATTGATGCAGTAACAGCTTTCTTCCTGAAGGAATATGCATGTTCCTCCTTTTTCTGCAGTCAGAAGGACTGAGGCAAGCTGGTTCTGTAGGGCTACTTGGGCTACTGATGTCACTTGCTGCTGCAGGGAGGCTAAAAGAGGCGGTAGTAGACTGAAGGGCTAACTGGAGCTTGTCATTAAAGTACTGAGCAGTGACCAGACTATTTACAAAGGGCCCCCAGTGAGGCCTACTGAGGCAGCAATACTCACCCCTAAAATGACAGGGAGGAAGGCAGTTCGGCGGGTCAAGTGATGGGATGGAGGAAGCAACCAGTGAGCTCCGACTCTCATATAAGATTAGTTGGGGAATTACTGTGACCACAAAGCAAGGCCCGGGGTCAGAGGAGTTCATGCAGTTCCTTAAGGTGCCATTGCGCCAAAAGCAGGTACCTGGTCTGGCCTTGGTGAGACTGGCTGCGGTGTGGTATGACAGTCTCTCCCGTGGCAACCCCATAGGTGTTGACATCTTGATTACATCTGTCTGGGTTCCGCTGGTTGTAAGCAAAACAGACATAGGGTCAGCCAGTATTGAACACTGACAGGATGTCGACAGCCATCTGGATCTTTGTCTGACATCCGAACAGATGGCAGTCCTGAGATCCTACCTGCAGGGTGACATGTTTGCCATCTGGTAGGAGGTTTCTCTGACCTTGAAGCTCCATACATAAGTGGGTGGGGGTGGGTGTAAGTTGCTCAGGGCTGGGAGCAGAAGGAAGGAGGAGGGGAGGGCAGTTAAGGCAGACCTTAGTGGGGCCCAACACCTCACATTTATAGAAGTCATGCTGCTCCGGGGTCCTCTTGAGTCTGGAGAGGCGGTGCCAGGACAGGTCGTCAAGCTGGGGTTGCCAAGCAGCTTGGCCGCAGTGGGGGCTGTGAGGATTACAGTGTGAAGTCCTGTCCACCTGGGCGCCAAGGCTTGTGGTTGTAGGTTCTTAAGGAGGACCGAGTCACCAGGATGAAGAGCTGGTCTTGGGAGCCTTGGTCGGTCGGCTCTGGCTTGGGCAGAAACCTGAGCAATTGCCTGGTTAAAGACAGATATGGGAGATACGTACCCAGGGGAGGGGGATCAGAAAGAAGACTGTGGATGAGCAAAAAGAGTCAAAAGGGCTCAAGAAAATGAGGCTTCTACGTGTAGTCAGATTTTGGTCAGGGACCTGGGCAGGAGGTCCGGCCAGGAGCTGCGAATTTCTAGAGAGAGTTTAGTTAGATGGTTCAATAGGTTGGAATTGAGTGGCTATGATGAGGGTTCGAGGCAGTGACAGAAATCCAGCAGGATGTAGAGGAGGAGGGATTGATGTTCGAGAGTAGATGGAAAGTTGTGTTGATGAGAGTGGGCATAGGAGTAGGTCCAGTGTTCGTAAATAGAGAGTGACACTAGAGGATTTCCCATCCCAGACAGTAGAATTGATGACTCCCTCATCATCCCATGTTCGTTTCACCAGAAAATATGAAAAACCTGAGCAAAATTGTAGGGTCCCTTGCCAGGTAAGAGCCTGTGAGGAATGATGGGTCATCCGGTCCTGGATGGTGTCCGCGAAGAAGATGGTGGGAGGCACTCGGTGAGCCTGAGAGAGGTAGGTATTGCAGGAAAGCGGGAGAAAATGTTAGAATGCACTGATATCCAAGGGAAAATGGAAGGAGCAGTGGAAGCCAGGGACCTGGATATGAGGCTGGAGAAAAGGCAGGGAGGGAGGAAGCAGGTTGCGCAGCCTGTTCCCAGGCCTCTAGCCGCTTGGATGTTAAAGTTGCTGCATTTTTCCTTTGGGAAGTGTGGAGGGGGATGGGGCGAGGTCAGAGCAGTTTTCAGTTCAGAGGAGGGGACAGTTGTGGAGGATTGAAGAAGAAAAGGCGTTCACAGCGAAGACTGAGGTAGGCAAAGACTGAGGTAGGCAAAGACTGATCTAGGCTACTGTGGTCTGGAACAACCAGGCCCCATGACGGGATGCATGGCAGTGGAGGATCGGTGTCCCTGTAAAGGGAGGGGGCCGGGAGTGGATGGAGCAGGGAAGATGAAGGGCTAAGAGTGATCTGCAGTGTGGCCACTAGGATGGTGAGGATGTCTCATCCTAACAGGGGCATGGGGCATGCTATCATCAAGGAGGCAGGGAAGGGGTCCAGTGGCCAGAAGGCAGGTGGATTTGCTGTCAATATACATGTCCGAGATCTTGGAAGGATAAAGGGGCCCTAAAAAGGATGGCAGGACAGAGAAGGCAGCCCTCATGTCAATTGGGAAGGTGAACTACTACCTTCATTGTGACCCGAGGCTCAGCGAGGGTGATTGGAGTCATCGAGGCTGGGCTTCTTCAATCTTCAGCCAGTTCCATCAAGGCCAGCAGGTGAGTCCTGTCCTGGAAGGGTGTCCCCCCTACGCTGAGGCATAGAAGGCCCGCCACTTTTTCCAGGCCAGTCACTTTTCCACTGACCATTTTGACTGCAAGCGGAGCAGGGATTGGTCGCAGCTTGGGGCCAGGGGCACTGCATTGCCCAGTGGCCTTCATTTCCGCATTTGAAGCATTCTCCGGGGGCGTTACTTTCACTGCACCCCCACCACTCACAGCCCCCTTAGGGCCATGGGGGCTGCCATCAACCTCAGGGCCACAACTAAGGCATGACAGCAGGTCTACTTCTTGTTGAAGGCAGGCCTCCCATTCTTACTGTGCCTGCTCCTCCAGGGCATTAAGAACCTTCAAGGCCACTTTTCACTGGACCTCGGACCTGGGTTTGAGGACTAATAAAGACCTTAAAGGTCGGGTTAGAGAGTGGGGGGCCTAGATTCAGCCTATGCCCGCAGGAGTAGAATGGGCGCAGATATGGAAGAGGCTGTTTTGTAGCTGACATTCTTAGGATTTGGGCTCTAGGGGAGCAGGAAGCTTCCTGTTAAGAGGGTCTGAAGAGAGCACAGCTGCAACCTCTCGGCAAGGGAACTGGCCAGCCACCTGTGAACTAAAGTGCTGGCAGTCATGGGGGTGGAGTTTCGGTGGAGCGCACAGAGGAAGGTGGCCGGTTAGATCTTACAGAGGGCACTGCGTGGGGTACAGGTTACTAAGGCAGGCCTGTAAGGGAAGTGGAGAGCATGGGAGAGGTGGCCTGGGTGGGCTTGGGAGAGGTCTTGGCAGTTGAGTTTAAAAGCCGCAACCTCCCAGGGGCAGAATGGAGGAGGAAGGACAGAAGGAAGGTAGAGCCTATGGAAGCGTGTGTGTACCGACTGGGAAAGCAGGCAGGGGCGGCAGGGAACCTGATTTTCCGGCTCCCACAGCGGATACGGCGTTAGGGGCTGCGGCGGTGCGTGGACGGACCAACTGCTTGGTGGCGTAACGGGGCACAGTGGCAGCAGTGCCATGCGGGGGCATGGGGTTGTAAAAGGCGGTTTGAGTTTTCGGTTGCTGGGGGGCTGGCGGAAGATGGGAGGTGGGATCAGGAGGCGGGGTCAGGAGGCAGTGGAGAAGGCGTGGCTGGAGGAGGGTCCAGGAGAGAGGAGGAGAGAGGGTGGACAGATGGGGCAAGAAGCCGGCGGGAGAACAGGCGACTTTCGACGGGGGCATTTGCGGTGGTCTCTGATAAAGGGGAGTGGGAGAACGCAGAGACAATGATGATGATTACGATGGTGGCGCTGGCACCCACACACAGCACATGAACCCAACCCTACATGCACCGCACATACCTCGGGGCTCGGTGGTGCAGGGACAGCCCGGAGGGAGGAGGAAGGGCTAAGCCAGGAGAGATGGCAGTCGGAACTTTGGGGGAGGGACGTGAACACAGAGAGATGGAGAGAGGCTGAGAGAGAGACTGAGAGAGAGAGACTTGGGCAAATTTCCCAGGTCACTGGCAGAAATTACTGAGATTGGTGTGATGGTAAAGTCAGGGTCCCGTTTTCATACTGAGGACATGCTACTTTACAGAAAAAGGACGCAGGTCCGGGACACGCCCCGTGTTTAGCCAGATCGGTGAGCCGGCACCCTAGAGGTGTGCTCAGGTCAGGTTTGGAATTTGGATTCCCCATTCTCAATACCCGTGGCCTGTAGCAGGGCTAAAGCCTGGCATCCCAGCGGTTTAACCCATGCTACGGAGGGACGGAGGGACCATGGGTGGGGTATAAGCGTCCCTGCTACCCCCCCAGGTCCGGAGGAGCCCTCCTGGAAGGGTCCGGAGAGGCAATCTCTGACGTGGCCACATTTTACGGTTAGAGATGCCCGCGGGCAGGCGGCCACATGGGACCAGCACTGGGGCGGGGCGGGACTCACTGCTGATGCTGCCAAACTGGGAAAAGTTGCTGAGCTGAAGAGATGAGGTCCTTATGAGGCCAGAGCCACTAGGAGGGAGAGGCGGGCAGCCCAAGCCATGGAGGGACGGCCAAAGGGAGTGCTCGAGCCACCCAGGTATCTAGGCACCAAATGTTAGGTTAGGGCTCAGGAGACTGCGCAAGAAATAGAGTCCAGTGAATCAGAAAAGAAAGGAAAGGAAAAGGTTTATTCTGCGTGCCCGGGAGACCCACATACCCCCAGGACAGGGCACGTGGATTCAAGCCAACAGGGAGGGGGGCGCTTTATTATACTGCAGTTGGGTGAGGAGTGGGGACATGAGCTGAAGTATTCAGTTGAGGAAGATTCAGCTGTAGGGGGTCGTTGAAAAGCCAGTATCTGTATCTGGCACGTTGACCTGTGAGAAATTCCAGGGGAAGTCCATTGTCTCATTACATGTCTGCATGTATCCGATCCTGGGCTCTCTCCAACCTAACAGTTCTGATTTTGGACATTTAGATATAGTTTTGAGCTGGAATTTCTTTACAAATGCGCAGAATTATACCCAAGACAGATTATTTCCAAAAGAAAATGGCGAAATTGACCCAGGGTAGAAATTCTAGCAACAAGATTGGTATTTTTCCATAGTAATGTTAATGAAGCCTATTCCAAACTAACTTTAAGACCTCTACAAGGAAAATCAGTAAAATTGTCTCTGTTACAAAAATTTGCTAAATTAATTGCCTTGAAATAATTGAATTTGAATCTCAAAAATTATTAAAATCTCTAATTTTAAAAATCTAAGTAGCCTGGTAAAAAACCGGCCCTTTGTTTATTGAAAAAGCTGGCCAAAATATATCTAATGAGAAAAGGGGCTAGTTGCTTCCTGCCTGTAGCAAATTCTTAAAGAATGTGGTCAATTTACATCTGATTAGTCCAGGGTAGGCCAAACCTGTATTTCCAGGAAAAACATCCCCCCTGCTTACTCCCCCAGGCCAATTTTGAAACTTCCCACCTTCAAGCAAGAGTCAGGAAACAATGTAGCTACAACCTTGTTTCTTGACCTTCCCTAGAGGAAAAAATTATGGTCCTTTTAAAATCAAAGGCTGGGCTAGGCCTGCCTTGCCAGCCTCAAATGGGGTTTTCCAAAGCTGCTCGGAAATTTAAGACCTTGGAGTTTATACCTAGGTTTCTTGAAGTGACATAATACTGAATTAATTGAGATCTGAGTATTCCTTGTACAAAATCTAGAGGACAGTATTAAATCTGTTGGTTGATTCTGTCTTGCATTTTTAAAGTTTAGTCTTAATGTTACTGATTGAGAAATCCTGAATATTTGACTTGCCAGCTAAGAGTTTAAGATTCGGATTGAATTGGGAATAATTGTATAATTATAATAGCTAAATGCTTAAAAAAATGTTTTGTTTTTGAGAAAATAATTTTTGTTTTCTCTGAAAAAATTAGAATTCAAAATTTGTAGCTTATTGATCTGATTAAAAAAAGAGGATTAATTTTTAAGATCTCAACTGAAATTTTTAATACAAAAACCAGTTTAAATTTGATTAATATTCTTTAAGATATTTATAAAGGGTATCAACAGCTAATGAGATTTCTGTTTGTCTACAATAAAATGTTGGTCATCTATCTTTTAGGGGTTTTGGTTTGCTCTGTCAAAGAACAGTGTAGACAGCCGCCCTTTTGAGCTGTGTGACTTGGCAGCCGCCATGTTGGCCAAATGGCTCACTGTGCCCCTGGGGGCCACCATCTTGAAACAACAAAGGCCCCGCCCTCTGATTTAGCCAATCACAAAAGGAATGTCTGCTCACTGAGGCAGGATGGGATTTCAGGGGTGGAGTTTTAAGGTGGAGGTTTACTGTGGAAATGGGGATGGGGCAGAAAGTGTGCTTGCCTCTCAGATTTACTTAATACTATTTTTAAGAAGATATTTTTAATGCTTAATAAATTAGCAATCATGGTCTTAATATAATTTCAATGGTATGATAGACCAATGTTTTAAGCAGTTGGCTTCATGAGGGACGACAATAGAGCTCATATTTCTTAAAAGGCTTGTAGATACATTTTTAAAAGATATCTTAAATTCTCATTAGAACCACAGTTCTGTGTATATCATAAACAAATTAAGAGTAATTGATTCCATGGTCAAGACTAGGTCCTATTATGTTGATAACTGCTTAAAAATTGTTGAACATGTTTAAATTAGATATGTATTTGGAAGTTTTTCCTGAGTGCAATATTTCAAAATATAAAATGCTTGCTTTCATAAAGAATATCTGCCAAATAAAAGAAAGAATTGATTTATTACTAGCAAAGTCTTTAGTTAAACTAGCAATGTCTTTTATTTAAAAGCTCCTCACCGCTGAATTTTAAATTAGGCTGGAAGTGAAGCAGGGTTTGCATGTCGTGTATCAAAATAAAACTTTACTAAATTTACTAATTTTGTAAGCAATTGAATCCTAGTAAAGTAAAATTCTTCTAAAAAGTTACTGAAGGTTCCCATGATCCCTCTGGATATAAAAATCAGCCAAAGGGTGTACTCTTTAAAAATATGATTGCTAACATTTACAGATTTTTGTTAAAATACTAAATCTGATTAGTCACCATAAATGAAAAATCACTTGAAATATATAGCTTTGTTACAGTATTTGTTAAAATCTCAAAAGGCAACCATGTTCCTTACATTTGTTGCTTGTGTGAGGAAGAAAACTGTCGGGAAGAAATAAAAAGAGGTTTCCTTCAGATGTCTAACTAAAATTAAAAATCAATATATTGGGCCTCATAAGCTAAATTAAAGAATTTGTGTTTTGCCTCCTTAAACAAAATTTATGTAAATTTAAAGACTAATACCAGAAATTTAATTAATGTCATTTACTGTCCATAAATTAGGACAAGTAATGTTACAAGAATAAATGTTATTTCAAACTGACTTAAATTAGCAAATTGGGCTAAGTGGATATACAGGGGAACTTAGCTGTCACCTATTAAAATATAAACTACTACAATTTTTTAAATAAGACCTCCATCATTATACCAAAAATACTAGGCAGGAACCAATTCCTGGAGCTTTAACTGTTTTTACTGATGGGTCATCTAATGGGAAAGTTGCCTATCATACTATGAATTCTGACCGAGTCATACTGACCAGTCATACTTCTGTGCAAAGAATTGAGTTAGAAGCTATTAAGGCTGCTTTGCAAGATTTCCAACAGCCTGCTAACATAATTTCTGATTCCTCTTATGCTTCGGGCCTAGTGAATAGAATTGAAACTGCCCGGTTGAAATGGCTTAGTGACCAAAGTTTATTCTTACTATTTAAGTAAGTTCAACAGATTGTGCAGCAGACAACATACCCTTTTTATATCACCCACATCAGGGCTCACAGCATATTACCTGGCCCATTAACTAAGGGAAATGCACATGCTGATCAATGCTTGCTTTATTAAAAGAGGCTACTGAGTCTCATCAGCTTTTAAAAATCCCAACTTGAAAATCAAAAAAGGGGGATGATGGAGAAATCACCTTCGGGTAGGCTGCACATAGGTTTAATTAATCTAAATTTTTTCACTTGTGATGCTGATGGAAAGACACCTATGGAGCTACATTGGTGTCAGAATAAAACAAAAGAAAATGGTCTAGTTAAATGGAAGGATCCCGAATCTGGTTTTTGGAAGTGACCTGACCCAATATTAAGCTTTGGCTCTAGAGGGTACGCTTGTATATTCCCAGAGAATTTTTCCAAACCCGTATGGATTCCTGCTAGAAATATTAAACTTCATCAGGAATCTAGCCAGACTGAAGATGTTGCACCTGGAGCCATAACATGTAGCTGTAAACAATCAACTACCTCAGCCACAGAGAGCAGTGACTCCAAGCAGTCCACTGAAGATGAGGAACAGGAGGAAGACAAACCAGACAACCAACAGCCCAGAGACCACCTGGGGCACGGTAAAGTGAAGTATGGTAACAATTAATTCAGGTAAAAACTATAGTTTCATACTGGTCTTAGAAGGCACATTTTTCCTTTACCTGGAAAGGACAGCATAGCTATCCCAAAGTCAGAAGGCTCCAGTCAGTGTGTCAACTCAGTGCTCTGGAGACCCAGTACTGCAATTTAGATAGAATGCTGTCTCTGCTTCTGAAAATTGCTTTTTTTTTTTTTTTTTTTTTTTTTTTTTTTGCTAACTAGGATCCTCATTCCAAACCTGGAGACAGCCAGTTTAAAATTAAGTTGTCATGACCTAGAGCAAAGAATATTCTTACATGGTATTATTCTACAAGTTTTATTTATAATTTTTGATGCTTTACAACAGTATATTGTGCATTTATCCCAAACAAATTTACAAATGAATTTGAATGTTTTACATGAAGGGATTTATTCCTTTCCACTGTGCGGAGGACCTCCTGGGGAAGGCACTTAAGCTTTCTGTATTGACCTATCTTGACTTTTTTTGTCAAGAGGAATCCAATTGCCTCCAGCTGTTACCTGAGCTCTCTGTTCAAGCTGGGATCATGAAAAGCTGGTACCATGGATCTGTCTCTTTCCCAATGGCATAAGCTGGGCCCTCTCTGGAGAAGAAACCTGGGTTCCCTATGATCAATGCCGGATCCCCGCCAGCAGGCAGGGAGATCCAAAGGCAGTTGCTGAGCATGGAGGCCAGAGGGACATAGGTTAACAAGGAGACAGAACTGAACCTCACAGCACCCTACTTGGTCCAGAAATGGTTGATAGTCAAAGACGGGTAAGACCCCAAAGCATGAGGCGACTAAGACAGGCACAGCCAAGGGCCAGTAGGAGAAAACTTGTGGTGCAACAATGGAGGGGCACAGAACCCCCCCCCAATGGTACACGGGCTTGAACACTCGCCCCTTCTGAGGAAGGTCTCCTGTCCCCATGCCTGCTTCTTGCTTCCCATGCCCAGCCCAGATCAGGAACCAAATAACAGAAGTGATTTGGTCCAGCTGAAGTCAGAATCCAGATAAAAGGAGGCTTGGTTAACAGACCCTATGTCTAAATCTAGCCTAACAACAGGAATGCTCAGAGCCTTCACAAGGATGTAAAGTGATCCTCTTCATTAATATTTACAGTGTAAATTAAGATTATTGTTAAAATATTAAATTTGACAGCAAAATAGTTTTCAAATTAATTAAATTCAGGTTCACAAATTAATTACATTTGGCTAATTTGAAATAAGTAATTATTCAAAATGTATTAACAAAAATTTTCATTTCATGGTAAACATGCTATGAACCTAAAGAATGTTCAGGTTCATTTTTTTTGTATGCAAAAAATTAATATTTAAAGCTATCTAGACTGCATTATAAAATTTCCAAGAAGTCTCCTAATTAAATCAAAAAAAAAGGGGGGGGGGGATAGTGGAAAAATATCGTGGAAGAATACCATGTAAGGAAATAGATCCTGTAACTAAATTACATTATAGAAAAAATTTTTTCGTTTATAATGCTAATAGTGAGACACCCAGAAAAAACACACATTAGGCCAGGGAAGGCCACGGAAAGATCATGTTAAAGAAAAGACCCAAGTAAGGTTTTTATTTTCCTTTAACATTTGGTCGAGAATATGTTTGTATACTTTCAGAGAACAGCTACAAGACCATGTGGATTCCTGTAACAACGGATCACAGAAAGCCAGCCACAAAGACAGAAGAGACAGTTCAGAGATGGAGATGGTGGAAGACGCCTTGCCATGCTACCAGTCAGCAGCTGTGCAGCACTGCAGGGTGCCCAGGAACAGACCAGAAAGGACCGGACCTGCATTTTCCACCATCCAGAACCAACATTTCATTGCTGGCATGTACACATGAACTTTTGGACATTGAAACATGGACTCATAACTTTAGGACATTGAAATTGGGACTTGATTATTTTTTAAAGAAAATATAAGGGGGAGATGTGGGAAACTGTTTATTGCCTTCACTATCTGATAAGCATAGACAGAGAACTCCCCAAAACACCCCGAAGGCTGGGTGCCTTTGAAGCCCTAGCAAAGCTCAGAGCTAGGCGCCACCTCTGTTTGTCCAGACAGTGGTAGCTGAAACTCCTCCCCCATTTATTATTATGTAAATCCTTGCTGAGGGGCTAGTGTGCTTATTACTAGGGGGTCACCTGCCTAAGGTCTATGCTATGGGTGCATCCGAGATCAATAAAAGCTTGGTGAGGCCTGAGCACAGAGGAAGTCCTTCGGGACTTGCCGACTGGTCCCTCAATATTGCAAAATTATCTCTTGTCTTTTTCTCTGCTTTGTTGTGCGGCTCCTCTTTCAGATATGGAACCCTACTCCACGCGGGACATGGAAGGAAACAATCAACACGGATCACAAGGATGGTTGAATGAACTGCAAGTCCAAAAGTGAATGTATGTTAGTATTGGGCGGGGGCGGGATGGTCATGGTCCCATTCATGAGGGACAGGGCGTTCTGTTAGTGCTGGCAGTGTATAATAAAGAATTTGAATTCCTTTTTACATGGCAGACTATTGATTATTGTTAAACTATTGAAAGGATGGTCAGCTCAAGATGTGAAGTTTTATGCCACAACTGGTACAGTTTAGCCTTTAACATCATGGTTTAGAACAGCATTGTTGGATATTGGAGATACTGAGGAAGTGAGGTTTGACTCTGTTTCACTTCTGGGGAGGGATCTAAGGAGGGGGCAGGCATGTGAGAAGGGATTAATGTAGATTTCTTTAATTTGAGCACCAGACAAGCCATTCCATACTGAGCCAGACACTTAGAATAAGGACAAGGAGAAGACTGAAAGGGGATTTTATCCTCAACACTTTCTCATACTGGCAAGGAAGAAAAGAAGCTGATGTTTAATTTAGGTTTGGATTTGGTGGGTGGGATGGATGATGGTGGTCGCAGTCATGAGGAACAGGGTGTTCTTTTAGTGCTGGCAGTGTATCATAATGAATTTGATTTCCTTTTTACATGGTAGACTATTGAATAATGTTAAACTATTGACAGGATTCTTGGCTCAATATGTTAAGTTTTATGCCACAACTGGTACAGTTTTTATTTAACAACTTGCTCTAGAACTGCATTGGTGGATATTGTTGATATTCGAGAAGTGAGGTTTCACTCTAACTGTTTCACTGATGATTCACTTCATGTTACATTTGCACCATACCTAAGTAAGATATTAGTAATAAGGGAAATTGGGTACAGTGTACATGAGTATTATCTTCCCAGTTTTTCTGTAAATCTGGAACTATTCTAAAACAAAATTTTAATTAAAACTACACTCAAAATAATAGGAAATGGTAATATCTGAACATAGTGGAATGGACCACTGAAATGATTGTAGAGTTTAGGAAGTAGATTAGAGGAAACACCACCTCCCTGCCATATGCTGGACTATAGTCGAACTAAAGGAGGAGAGAGAGAGAGAGAGAGAGAGAGAGAGAGAGAGAGAGAGAGAGAGAATAGAGAGGTCTGTGTGGGAAAAATTTTAGGATTTAAGAGGAAGGTCTCTGTTCTATAAGCAGAGTATCTGAGATTTCTGCATCCTCTGCCACCCTTGTCTCTCTTGGATGGTCAAGCTGAGGCTTTGTGATGTCATGCCACACCATGGCCAAACTGATTTTGGGCAAACAGACCTGAAGTGAGTGGCTCCTCATTAACCTAAAGATAATAAATAGAGGCCAGGACCCTTTCAGTAGTGTCTGTTGCCTCAAGATAGCGAAACTTAATAAGAAGATAGTGTAGACTTGTAGAGATAAGGAATAAGACTCCAAACACAAGGATGGAAGAAGAGATTGCAGGGCCAAAATTGAATTTATGTTTGTATTGAGGTCACGATGGCAGGATGGTGGTGTTCGCAGTCATAGGGAACAGGGTGTTGAGTTAGTGCTGCCACTGTATAGTAAAGAAGTTGATTTCCTTTTTACATGGGAGCGTATTGAATATTGTTAAACTATTGAAAGGATGATAAGCTTAAGACCTGATGCTTTATGCCACAACTGGTCCAGTTTATCCTTTAACAACTTCGTCTAGAACAGCATTGCTGGGTATTGGAGATACTAGGGAAGTGATGCATCACTCTGTTTCACTGATGTTTCACTTCATGTTAAATTTGTTCCATACAAAAGTAAGTCATTGTTAATAAGGGAAATTGGGTATGGTGTACAAGGTTATTACCTTCAAAACTTTTCTGTAAATCTGGAACTATTCTAAAATAAAACATCCATTAAAACAACTCTCAAAATCCTAGGAAATGGTAGCAACTGAACATAGTGGAATGTACCACTGAAATGACGGGGTAGTATGGGAATTTTCTTAGAGGAAACACCAACTCCCTGCCATATGCTGGACTATAATGGAACTAGAGTTAATGAGAGACAGAGCAGGGACAGTTTGGGAAAAAATTTAGGAGTTAAGAGGTAGGTCTCTGTTCTATAACCAGAGTTTCTGAGATTTCTGCATCCTTTGCCACACCTGCCCCTCCTGGATGGCCAAGATGAGGCTTTGTGATGTCAAACCACACCATGGCAACCAATGATTATGGGCAGCCAGGGCTGAAGTGAGTGGCTCCTCAATAATATATAAAGTGTATATAGAAGACAGGACCCTTTGAGTAGTGTCTGTTGCCTCAAGATAGCGAAACTTAATAAGATGATAGTCTAGACTAGTAGAGATAAGGAATAAGACTCCAAACACAAGGATGGATGAAGAAACTGTAAGTACAAAAGTCAATTTATGTTTGTTTCGGGGGGGGGGTGGTATGGATTGTTGTGGTGGCAGTCATGAGGAACAGGGTGTAGTGTTAATGCTGGAAGTGTATAATAAAGAATTTGATTTCCTTTTTACATGGCAGACTATTGAATATTGTTAAACTATTGACAGTATGGTCAGCTCAAGATGTGAATTCATGCCACAAGTGATTGTGTTTTTCCTTTAACATCATGGTCTAGAACAGCATTGTTGTATATTGGAGATACTAGAGAAGTGAGGTTTGACTCTGTTTCACTGATGAGGAGGCATCTAAGGATGGGGGAGGCATGTGAGAAGGGAGTAATGTAGATTTCTTTATTTGGGGCACCAGACAAGCCATTCCATACTGAGTCAAACACTTAGCATAAAGACAAGGATAAGTCTGAACGGGGATTTTATTCCCAACACTTTCTCATACTGACAAGGAAAAAAGAAGCTGATGTTTACTTTAGGTTTGGATTGGGGCGTTGGGATGGATGGTGGCGATCTCAGTCATGAGGAACAGGGTGTTTTCTTAGTGCTGGCAGTGTATAATAATGAATTTGATTTCCTTTTTACATGGTAGACTATTGAATATTGTTAAACTATTGATAGGGTGGTCAGCACAAGATCTGAAGTTTTATGCCGCAAATGGTCCAGTTTTTCCTTTAACAACTTGTTCTAGAACAGCATTACTGGATATTGGAGATACTAGAGAAGTCAGGTTTTACTCTGTTTCACTGATGTTTCACTTCATGTTACATTTGCTCCATACATAAGTATGTCATTAGTAATAAGGGAAATTGTGTATGGTGTACATGCTTATTACCTTCACAACTTTTCTGTAAATCTGGAACTATTCTAAAATAAAACATCCATTAAAACACCTCACAAAATCGTAGGACATGGTAGCAACTGAACATAGTGAAATGGATCACTGAAATGACGGGGGAGTATGGGAATTGTCTTAGTGGAAACACCAACTCCCTGCCACATTCTGGACTATAATAGAACTAGAGGAAATGAGAGAGAGAGCGAGGACAGTTTGGGAAAATTTTAGGAGTTGAGAGGTAGGTCTCTGTTCTATAAGCAGAGTGTCTGAGATTTCTGCATCCTTTGCCCAGTCTTTCTCTTACCTGGTTTATTCTTTTCACCCCTCCAATGCTGAATCAGACCAATACATGTTCTTAGTTTTATCACAAAAGGTCTAGATATATCTTAAGAGTAAAAGTACATTTAAAATATGTTCATAAATATTAATCTAAAATTGCTGAATGTTCACCTTTGATAATCATTAAAGGATTAAGGTTTCTAAGAATAAAATAAAACAACAACTGAACTCAGGCTAGAAAAGCAGAGGAGGAACTAAGCTAGAATGTGCATCCCCCCGTGCTGATTTAGAACTGTTTGCCAGGCTGACTCAGCCCCTGAGAGCCAGGTCAAAGATTTGGGGGCTGAATGCCTGAGCTGCCCTCAAGGCCCTGAAGCCACTGGTGGAGAAGTGGCCTGCACACAGTCACGGAGATCCTACAGGAGCTGCAGCAGCTGCTGGAGGGCATCTAGGTGCAGGATAAGCTGGAAAAGGCCTAGGTGCTGGAGCTGAAGGTGCTGCGGGACCTGCTGGGCAGAGCTTGTGGGCTTGAGCAGCTGCAGGCAGAGGCCAGTGATCTCTTTGCTGACAGCTACTTCCAGTTAACCCCTGCTTGAGTCCATACCATTGCAAAAGGGCAGTGGCTTCCGGGATTTGCTGGGGGACGCTCTGGCTGGGCCCCAGGGAAACCCTAGGCCATAATAGGAGGGGTTAATACCTCCTTCCAGTGCACTCACTTGAAAGAGGCCTGGTTGCTGCTCTGCCACAAAGGGAACTGGTAAAAAGGCAAAAAGCAGGGCCCTAAGAGTTCACAAAACAGCACTCTCCCTGGACCTGGGAGCTATCAGGACTTTGAAATTCTCCAAGAGAGGAGGAGTCTGACTCAGACTGGACAAAACCTCGTTGGGTTAGAACAACCGGAGGCTGCATATTGAACTCATAGACTGCAGTTTGCTGGGCAGAGGTCCAAGCCCAGTTATATAGGGGTTAAGCTACCTTGTACAGCAAAACAACTTTCTCCTGTGCCAGAATACATTGTAAAAAAATTGAATGTATGATAAACCAGTAAGCTGGAACAAGTAAAATAGGGAAACTGAGCAGAAATCCTATCTTCCCTAAACCAATGACACTTGGGAGTAAATGCTTTGCATTTTCCTCCCTAAAACAAAGGTTAAATAGTTTATGTCAATCTGATTAGTGTCATTTGTTGTCCACACCCAGGGACAAATGAAGTTAAAAAATAAGCCTTATTTTGATTAGTTCCTTTATTCAGGAGGAGCCAACCCGGTCCCTCCCTGCAACTTGAATGATAAAATGTATGTTAAGGAATTTTAAAATTGCTCAAACCTCGATGCCTTGGGTCCAGTTCTGCATGTGTAAGAAGGGACAGAGTAAAGGCCAGAAGAAGCTGGTAAGGCCATTCAAAACACCCAGCCGCTATTGACCAGAGCTGCCTGAGGCGGACCTCCTCAGACAGGCAACAGCTGACTCTGACTAGGAAAGATTGGGCTTTTTACAACTGGGCCCCCATGAGCTGATGTTCAAAATGAAGATCAGGGGCCAGACTGGGAACTTTATGATTGATGCAGCGGCAGAGCACTCGGTAGTTACTCAGAAGGTAGCTCCCCTCTCAGGAAAGGAAGTCACCAATATTGGAGCTACCACTACAGTACCACAGCTGCAGACTGTTCTGCCACCCCCGCCGATGTCAGTGAGGCGGCCATCAGGTGGTTCATGAATTCCTATATTTACCAGTTGACCTGGTCCCTCTAATGGGCAGAGACCTTTTAGCCAAAATGGAAGCAGAAACCACTTTTACCCCAGATGGCTCAGCACTGCCTGGCCTAGGTGAAGAGACCTCTCCAATGATCCTGTCCTTAGCAGTGCAGAGAGGAAAGAATGAAGAATTTATACCCTCCAGCCAAAGGACCCCACATCTGTTCTTGTCAGGCCCCCATCAGGGGACTTGGTCAGTGTTTCTGTTATCTGCCAAAATTCCCAAGACTGTAAAAGTACTTGTTCACTGAAAAGGTATAAATGTAAATGTTTATTTGATATTTATATATCTACTTAGGTATAAATATTTGTAAGATAAATGAAACCCCCGCTTAGTTTAGTGGTGTATTCTGGAGCAGCCTCTTCAGTCTTGACAGAGCCAATGGGACCAGTAACATCTAAAAAGACACCAGTTCTAAAAGCCACCAAACTGCCTTTTTCCTTGGACATCAAAGAGGACTGGGGACCTCAGAAAGAACACGGTAACTCATTCGTTTCTAGTCATGCCAGAATGCCTGTACCCCTTACTTGGACGTGAACTCTTACAGAAATTATAAGCCACCCATAAGCTTGTTCGAGATGCCCTGCCAGTGCCACCTCAGACTCTGTACATCCTTTCCAGCCTGGGGACTCGATGTGGGTAAAAAAGTTCACGACCCCAGGACTCACCCCGACTTGAAAAGGACTATACCTGCAGAAAATTGTATAATAAACTCAGATGATGCCTGCATCTTTATAAACATGGCTTCAGAAAGACAAGGGCAATTTTGCCTTATATTGAAAGGTCAAAGAGTGGACTTTAGTCACCTCCCTAAAATGTTTGTATAGCCCTGCCATATCTCATGTTTAGTAGTGGAGGATTTGACTGCCTGAAGAGGCCATGATGCCAATATTATGTTTCATTGTATTAATGTGTTGTATTAACCTTCAATTCTCATATAGGTTTAAATGTAGCTGTAACTGGCAAATGTCCAGTCTCCCACACTGAGGAACATTGCTACAGCTGTGTGTTAGCTGTCCTGGAAGGGGACTATGTGGGGTGAACTCCAAAAGTAAAGGGTGTCTTGTTGCCAAGAGGGCAGGTGCCCAACTGGGCAAAGGAGAATACCCATCAGGTTTTAGTCTCTATCGAGAGACAGTTGACAGTTGGCAGCCTGTATACTATCTTGTAGGCCTGTGTGACCATGCCCATGTCAGAGGTGTCACAAAACCTCAACTGTAGAAAACTGGGAAAATCCTGTTTGGAATAGAAGGTCTGAGGCATGATTATGCATTTCTAAAGAACATAGAAAGAAGGTTTAAAGGCTGGTTTGAAAGTATAAAATTTATAAAAGTTGTGTACATGAAAAAAAAAGAAATGTTAAAAGAAAATGAATCGAATGGTACAGGCCAGTAAGTCAGAAAGAGTAAATAACTTACATTCTGCCTCACTAAACATAGGGTAAATAATTATGCCAAAGTACTTAGAAAGAACTGATACAAGAAATCCAGTAGTTACTGTTTTGTTATAACTCTGAAGAGTCCATGAGAAAGAACTAACAAGAAAAATCAGAAGATCTTACAGCGGATCAGTATGTTTTTCTCCTTATATAATTCCTCTGAAATTTGGCAATGCTAAATAAGTCATGGCAATACATTTCTTTGCATGAAATCAATAAGACCGGTTTTCAATAGTGATTTTATTGACCGGAAACTTTGACTGGAGTATCATGTTTTAAAAAAAACCTGTCTGAGCTCTGAAGACTTGAAGCCAAAAAAAGTGCCACAGGAAAGGCCTGGTATCCTACTTGGAAGCCCTGAAGATGGCTGGCGCTGGAGCGTCAGGCCCATGCCCTACCATCACTTGCGGTTGGTAAGAGTAGAAGGGGAACAATAAGGATGCCTCTGCGTCCCTGCGGAACCCCACACACTCTGGGCCGCAATGAGTAGGAGGGCTACTGAGATGGGCCTTAAAGCCTAGAGCATGGGCTCAGGTGGAGTTGCTACAGGTGAGGGATTCACCTAATGCAGCAGATACTGCAGGCAGGCCTGATGGCAGCTGGATGGCTTGGCTTCCTGGCCCTACGGGACACATTAAGATTCAATCATGAAATTCCAGCAAAGGTAGCCAGTTACCATTCTTGTTGTGTTTATGCAAACATCAGGCCAAATTGAATACAGTAGATAAATTGGTCTTGATTTGGCCTTTTGATAGCCATAGAAGAATTTTAAGAAGAAAAATCCTATTTCAATAGAAGTTGTTAAAGCTTCTTTCCCTTCCACAAAACCATTTGTTATAGTTTGTCTCTGCCAGGTGACAAGCCCAACTCCTTCTGTGCCCATGACAGCAGGGAGCCTGACTGGAAGGTGACCTCTGACTAAACACACCCGCTGCAGATCACCCTCAACAAGACAGCGAACCTCGGCAGACCCCTTGTAACCCTCCTGATGCTGTTGACTTTCGGCACTTGCATTATCAACGGACTAGTCCAATATGTCAAGGAATGTATAAAAGTTATTCAGGTAATAGTTCAGTCCGTCTCATGATTGAACCGGAAGTTCCAAGACTAGAGGGGAATGAAGGGACAGAACGGAACTTGAAAAACTAAGCAGAACTAAGCAGAAATGCACCCTCCTCCCTCTTCAAGGATGAGGCAGAGACATGCTCTTCTCCCTCTCCTCTATCTTGTCTTGCAAGGCTGGGCCCTCAGCCCAAGCCCTTCCACCCCCCCCCCGAGAGTGACCACAAGAATGCTGGTATTGTCCTAACTCTCCCAAACCACCCACCTGTGTGGACCAATGAAGCTTCAGAAATGTAGCTAAGGACCTAGTAAGGCTATAGTGGAGGACGGCTCCAACCTTCAGAATGTGATGGTCACTTCCTGACCCTTATGCTGTAAAACCCTGACCAATGTCTGTAAGTCACGTCACCCTAAAGCCCAGCACAAATAGCTAGCCCTATATAACCTTTGTTCTCCTGGAACACGTGCTGTCGCCTCACCGCTGCACCGGATAGAGGCTGGGAGCCAATTCTAGAATGGATAAATAAAGACTCGTTGCTTTTGCATTGGAGGAGGCTCCCTGGTGGTGGATTATTGGGGACCCCGAACTCTGGGCATAACAGTGATGTCAAAATACACCATGGCAACCACTGATTTGGGGCAGCCAGGGCTGAAGTGAGTGGCTGCTCAATAACATAAAAAGTATATATAGACTCCAGAACCCTTTGAGTAGTGTCTGTTGCCTCAAGATAGCAAAACTTAATAAGACGATAGTCTAGACTAGAAGAGATAAGGAATAAGACACCAAACACAAGGATGGATGAAGAAACTGTAAGTCCAAAAGTCAATTTATGTTTGTATTGGGAGGGGGGGGTGTTATGGATTGTCGTGGTGGCAGTCATGAGGAACAGGGTGTTGTGTTAGTGCTGGAAGTGTATAATAAAGAATTTGATTTCTTTTTTACATGGCAGACTATTGAATATTGTTAAACTATTGACAGGATGGTCAGCTCAAGAAGTGAATTATTATGCCACAAGTGATTGAGTTTTTCCTTTAACATCATGGTGTAAAACAGCATTGTTGTATATTGGAGAAACTAGAGAAGTGAGGTTTGACTCTGTTTCACTGATGAGGATGGATCTAAGGAGGGGGCAGGCATGTGAGAAGGAAATAATGTACATTTCTTTATTTGGGGCACCAGACAAGCCATTCCATACTGAGTCAGACACTTAGCGTTAGGACAAGGATAAGTCTGAATGGGGATTGTATTCCCAACACTTTCAAATACTGACAAGGAAAAAAGAAGCTGATGGTTACTTTAGCTTTGGATTGGGGCAGCAGGATGGATGGTGGTGGTCGCAGTCATGAGGAACATGGTGTTGTCAGAGAGCTCGCAGTGCATAATAATGAATTTGATTTCCTTTTTACATGGTAGACTATTGAATATTGTTAAACTATTGAAAGGATGGTCAGTACTACATCTGAAGTTTTGTAACGCAAATGGTCTAGTTTTTCCTTTAACAACTTGGTCTAGAACAGCATTGCTGAGTATTGGAGATACTAGAGAAGTGATGTTTCACTCTATTTCACTGATGATTCACTTCATGTTACATTTGCCGACATACAATAGTAAGATATTAGTAATAAGGGAAATTGGGCATGGTGTACATGGTAGTTATCTTCACAACTTTTCTGTATATCCGGAACTATTCTAAAATAAAACATCCATTAAAACAACACTCAAAATCCTAGGAAACGTTAATATCTGAACTTAGTGGAATGGACCACTGAAATGAGGGGGGAGTATGGCAATTGTCTTAGAGGAAACACCACCTCCCTGCCATGTCCAGGACTATAATGGAACTAGAGGAAATGAGAGACAGAGAGAGGTCAGTTTGGGAACATGTTTGGGAGGTAAAAGGAAAGTCTCTGTTATATAAGCAGAGTGTCTGAGATCTCTGCATCCTTTGACAACCCCGACCCTCCTAGATTGTTAAGCTGAGTCTTTGTGATGTGAAGCCACACCATGACAACCACTGATTTTAGGCAACCTAAGCTGAAGTGAGTGGCTTCTCATTAACCTAAAGAGTATATATATTCCAGATGAATTTTTGGAGACTTCGTTCTAGATCTATGAAGTATGCCCTTGGTATTTTAATGGGAAGTGCGTTGAATTTATAGATTGCTTTGTGTAGTATGGACATTTTAATGATGTTGATTCTACCAATCCATGAACACAGTATGTTCTTCCATCTGTTTATGTCTTCCTCTACATCTTTTTTTAACGTCCTGTAGTTTTCTGAGTAGAGGTCTTTTACCTCTTTAGTTAGGTTTATTCCTAGGTAGCTTAATTTTTTTCGTGCAATGGTAAACGGGATTGCTTTTATAATCTCGCTTTCTGAAAGTTCACTACTGGTGTATAGAAATGCCTCCGATTTCTTGGGGTTAATTTTGTATCCTGCTACATTGCCAAATTCATGTATTAAGTCTAGTAGCTTTTGGATGGAGTCTCTAGGGTTTTGTATGTATAATATCATGTCCTCTGCAAATAAGGACAGATTTACTTCCTCTTTTCTAATTTGGGTGACTTTTATTTCTTCTTTTTGCCTAATTGCAATGGCTAACATTTCCAGTACTATGTTGAACAGGAGTGGTGAGAGGGGGCATCCCTGTCTTGTTCCTGTTCTTAGGGAAAATGGTGTTAGTTTTTGTCCACTGAGTATGATGTTGGCTGTGGGCGTCTCATATATGGATTTTATTATGTTGATTTATGATCCTTCTACTCCCGCCCTACTGAGAGTTTTTATCAAAAATGGGTGTTGAATTTTCTCATAGGCTTTTTCTGCATCAATTGATATGACCCTGTGTTTTTTTTCTTTCAGTTTATTTATGTGATGTATCACGTTTATTGATTTGGGGATGTTGTACCATCCTTGCATCCCTGGGTTAAATCCTACTTGGTCATGGTGTATGATCTTTCTGATGTACTGCTGGATCCGATTTGCTAAGATTTTGTTGAGGATTTTGGCATCTATGTTCATGAGGGATATTGGCCCGTAATTCTCTTTCATTGTTTTGTCTTTACCTGGTTTTGGTATTAGGGTGATGATGGCTTCATAGAATGACCTTGGAAGTGTTCCTTCCTCTTGAATTTTTTGTTGTAGTCTGAGGAGGAAAGGTTTTAGTTCTTCCTTGAATGTTTGGTAAAACTCCCCTGTGAAGCCGTCTGGTCCTGGGCTCTTGTTTGATGGAAGCTTTTTGATGACTGCTTCAATTTCTTCCATAGTTTTTGGCCTGTTGAGATTTTTAGATTCTTCCTGATTGAGTTTTGGAATGTTGTATTTTTCTAGGAATTTGTCCATTTCATCCAGGTTGTCTAGTGTGTTGGAGTAGAGCTGTCCATAGTATTTTTTAAGAATCATTTGTATTTCTGTGGTGTCTGTTGTTATTTCGCCTCTATCGTTTCTGATTTGATTATTTGGGTCCTCTCTCTTTGCTACTTGGTGAGTCTGGCTAGAGGTTTGTCAATCTTGTTTATCCTTTCAAAGAACCAGCTCTCGGTTTCATTGATTTTCTATATTGTTTTTTTGTTCTCTATGTCATTTATTTCTGCTCTAATCTTTATTATCTCCTTCCTTCTACTCACTCTGGGGTTTACTTGTTGCTATCTTTCTAATTCTTTGAGTTGAAGAGTTAGGTGATTTACTACCATTTTTTCTTGTTTTTTGAGATAGGCCTGTAGAGCTATAAACGTCCCTCTCAGGACTGGTTTCATTGTCTCCCATAGGTTTTGGATTGTTGTGTTTTCATTGTCATTAGTTTCCAGGACGTTTTTAATTTCTTCTTTTATCTCATTGGTAACCCAATCAATATTTAATAGCATGCTATTCAGCTTCCAGGTGTTTGAGTATTTTTTGTTTTTTTTATTGTAGTTTATTTCTAATATTATGCCATCGTGTGATGGGAAGATGCTTTTTATGATTTCAATCATCATGAATTTGAGGATACTTTGCTTCTGAACCAATATACGATCTATTTTTGAATATGTCTTATTAGCACTTGAGTAGAATGTATATTCCCTCTCTTTGGGGTGAAGTTTTCTGAAGATATCTATTAAGTCCATCTAATATAGTGAGTCATTTAGGATTGCTGTATCTTTGCTGATTGTTTGTCTAGAGGGCTTATCCAATGCTGTCAGTGGTGTATTAAAGTCCCCTACTATGATTGTATTGTTGTCGATCTCTCCTTTGATATCTTCCAGGAGAGTTTTTATGAATTTGGGTGCTCCTGCATTGGGTGCATATATGTTTACCAGGGTTATATCTTCTTGTTGTATTGATCCCTTTAGTATTATGAAGTGGCCTTCCTTATCTCTTGTTATGGCCTTCACTTTGAGGTCTATTTTGTCCGAAATAAGTGTTGCTACCCCAGCTTTTTTTTCCTTTCTATTTGCCTGAAAGATATTTTTCCATCCCTTCACTTTCAGCCTGTGTGAGTCCCTTCTAATGAGGTGGGTTTCTTGTAGACAGCAGATGTATGGGTCATTTTTTTTATCCATTCAGCCATTCAATGTCTTTTGGTTGGAGCATTTAGTTCGTTTACGTTTAAAGTTATTATTGAAAGGTACTTGTTTGTAGCCATTTCTTTTTTTGTGTGGCTGTTTTCTTTCTGAGCTTTTTATTTCCTCTTTTTATACCAGTCCCCTTAGCATTCTTTGCATTGCTGGTTTGGTGGTGATATACTCCCTTAGCCTTTTTTTGTCTGTGAAGCTTCTTATTTCCCCTTCAGGTTTGAATGATAGCCTTGCTGGATATAGTATTCTTGGATTCAGTCCTGTGCTTTGCATCACTTTGTAAATTTCCGTCCATTCTTTTCTTGCCTGATGTGTTTCTATTGAGAAATCATTTGATAATCTAATGGGAGATCCCTTGTATGTCACTTTCCTACTCTCTTGCAGCCTGCAAGATTCTCTCTTTGTCCTGAACATTTGCCATGGTAATAATGATGTGTCTTGGTGTGGGTCTTTTCGGGTTCACCTTGTTTGGGACCCTCTGGGCTTGTGTGACTTTTTTCTTCCCCACCTCTGGTAAGTTTTCTGATATTATTTCTTCGAATAGGTTTTCTAATCCTTGTTCCTCTTTCTGTTGTAATAGCACCCGTATTTTTCGTATGTTGTTTCGTTTCATGTTGTCCCAAAGCTCCCTTAGGCCCTCTTTCTGTCTTTAATTTTTTTTTCTCCAATTGCACTATATTTTGGGTGTGGTATGCTTCCTTATCTTCTAATTCAATTATTCGGTCCTCTGCTTCTCCTAGTCTACTGTTGATACTTTCAATGGTGTTTTTTATTGCAGCTATATCACTCTTCATTTCTTCTTGGGTCTTACTTAAGTTGTTGATATTATCATCTGTTTCTTCTTGCTTCTTGCATAGGTAGTTGACTTTTTCATTTGTTTCTTCTTGCTTCTTGCAGAAGTTGTTGATTTTTTCCTCCATCCGGTTTATGCACTCTGGGACCCTTATTCTGAATTCTTTTTCTGTCATGTTGCATGCCTCTGTATTACTTAGCTGCTTTTCTGGAGAGTCCTCCTTCTCTTTCCTTTGGGGGTTTCTTTGTCTCTCCATGTTTGATCTTACTGACATATCTAGACTTTGAGTCGTTCAGTGGCTGCTCCCTGGGTTGCAGTGACTCCTTGGTCTTTGGTTGCTCTTCGGGCGGTTGCGGTCGCAGCTGCTCTTCCGTTGGCAGCAGCTCCTCTGGTGGGTGATGTTAACAGCCGTGGTGGCTCTTCTGGCTGGTGGGGGGAGGTTTCACGTACAGCTGCTGTTCCTCATCAGAGGGTGTGGTGCTCAGGAGGCTGCTGTTGCTTGGATCTGCTGCGTTGATTTAAAGGCACAAAATACAACACAACAAGGCACCACGTACCAGGCACTAAACACAAATATATTCACGATATCAATAACCCCAAATAAAGGTGACCGCTCAAATGATGAGAATTAGGGAATAAGGAAGAAGGAAGAGAAAATGATAAAAGCGAAAAAAGAAAAGAAAAGTAGGGACCAAAAAAAGGAGTGCAAAAATGAAATTGGGGAAAAAGGAGGGGGGGAAATAAGAGTGAGAAAAGAAAAGAAAAAAAAGAGTGAAAAGAGAGAATGAAGTGGAAGAGGGGAAGAGACTTTTTATATGATGAGAATACTCCTACAGAACCGCCACTTATCCCAACAAATTCCAGCTACAGCACCCTGGAGATGGATGCAAACTAGAAACAACTAATAATATAACAATGAAAATAGAATGAAGGACACTAATCCCAAAATAAAATAAAGAGAAAATAAAATGGCAGTTTAAAAAATGGTAAAATGGTAGCAGTAATAATACTGGTTAAAAATAAGAAGGTAGTAATTAAAAGGGTAAAATCAGGTGATGGAAAAAGAAGAAAAAAAAAGAAAGAAAAAGAATTGGTTTCTTAGTTAAAAGGTGAAAACAGAAAAAAAAATTGCAGTAGTGAAGGTCCTTCAGTTCTTCTATTCTTCAGTCTGGCTCGCCTTTAGTCCTGCCAGGTATTCAGGAGAGTGTTGAGTTTCCCTTCGCTACACTGTTCCTCTGTGTGGTAAACTACAGTCATTATTTAAAGCAGGCCGTATTTGTTTCCCAGACTGCCTAATTTTGTGTTTAGCAAAGAGTCAGTTTGTGGCTCAGCCTCTTGGTGGCAGTGTTCTGGGTTTGGCCTCTGAGGCAATACCGCTACTCTATCGCACTTAAAACTGATTTGGAGAGGTCAACTATCCAGAGGTGGTTCCTTAATAGTTACCCGCTCTGTGTTGTTGCTGGGATTCTGATTTCCTTCTTAAATGGCAGACTATTGAATATTGTTAAACTATTGAAAGGATGGTCAGCTCAAGATCTGAAGTTTTATGCCTCAACTGGTCCAGTTTTTCCTTTAACAACTTGGTCTAGAACAGCATTGCTGGATATTGGAGATACTAGAAAAGTGAGGTTTCACTCTAACTGTTTCACTGATGATTCACTTCATGTTACATTTGCCCCATACATAAGTAAGATATGAGTAATAAGGGAAATTGGGTATGGTGTACATGGTTATTATCTTCAAAATTTTTCAGTAAATCTGGAACAATTCTAAAATAAAAGATCCATTAAAACAACACTCATAATCCTAGGAAATGGTAGCAACTGAACATAGTGGAATGGACCACTGAAATGACGGGGGAGTATGGCTATTGTCTTAGAGGAAACAGCACATACCTGCCATATGCTGGACTATAATGAACTGGATGAAATGAGAGAGAGAGAGAAAGACATAGAGAGAGAGAGAGGTCAGTTTGGGGAAAAATTTAAGAGGTAAGAGGAAGGTCGATTTTGATACCAGAGCATCTGAGCCTTCTGCATCGTCTCCCAGCCCCGTCCCTCCTGGATGTTCAAGCTGAGGCTTTGTGATGTCAACCCACACCATGGCAAGCACTGATTTTGGGCAACCAGAGCTGAAGTGAGTGGCTCCTCATTAACCTAAAGAGTATATATTGAGGCCAGGACAATTTGAGTAGTGTCTGTTGCCTCAAGATAGTGAAACTTACTAAGAAGATATTGTAGACTATTGGAGATAAGGAATAAGACTCCAAACACAAGGATGGATGAAGAAACTGCAAGTCCAAAAGTGAATTTATGTTTGAAATTGGCGGGGCGTGGGATGGATGGTGGTCGTCGCAGGCATGAGGAGAAGGCTGTTGTGTTAGTGTTGGCAGTGTATAATAAAAAATTTGATTTCCTTTTTACATTGCTGACTATTGAATATTGTAAAACTATTGAAAGGAGGGTCAACTCAAGTTCTGAAGTTTTATGCTACAACTGGTACAGTTTTTCCTTTAACATCATGGTCTAGAACAGGATCGTTCGATATTGGAGATACTACAGAAGTGAGGTTTGACTCTGTTTCACTGATGGGGAGGCATCTAAGGAGGGGGCAGTCATCTGAGAAGGGAGTAATGTAGATTTCTTTATTTGGGGCACCAGACAAGCCATTCCATACTGAGCCACAATTAGACAAGGAGAAGTCTGAATGGGGATTTTTTCCCAACACTATCTCATACTGGCAAGGAAAAACAAGCTGATGATTAATTTAGGTTTCGATAGGAGGGGTGGGATGGCTGGTGGTGGTAGCAGTCATGAGGAACAGGGTGTTGTGTCAGTGCTGGCAGTACATAATAATGAATTTGGTTTCCTTTTTACATGGTAGACTATTGAATATTGTTAAACTATTGAAAGGATGGTCAGCTCAAGATCTGAAGTTTTATGCCGCCACTGGTCCAGTTTTTCCTTTAACAACTTGGTCTAGAACAGCATTGCTGGATATTGGAGATACTAGAGAAGTGAAGTTTCACTCTGTTTCACTGTTGATTCACTTCTTCTTACATTTGCCCCATACATAAGTACGATATTAGTAATAAGGGAAATTGGGTATGCTGTTCATGGTTATTATCTACACAATTTTTCTGTAAATCTGGAACTATTCTAAAATAAAACATCCATTAAAACAACACTCAAGGTTTGTACAATATCCGCGAATCAATAAACGTGATTCATCACATAAACAAATTGAAAGAAAAAAACCACATGGTCATATCAATTGATGCAGAAAAAGCATTTGACAAAATTCAACACCCATTTTTGATAAAAACTCTCAGTAAGGTGGGAGTAGAAGGATCATACCTCAACACAATAAAAGCCATGTATGACAGGCCCACAGCATCATACTCTGGACAAAAACTAACACCATTTCCCCTAAGAACAGGTACAAGACAGGGATGTCCCTTATCACCACACCTGTTCAACATAGTACTGGAAGTATTAGCCATCGCAAAGAGCCAAGGAGAAGAAATAAAAGGCATCCAAATTGGAAAAGAGTACGTAAAACTCTCCTTATTTGCAGACGACATGATATTATACATACAAAAGACTAGAGACACCATCAAAAAGCTACTAGACTTAATACATGAATTTGGAAATTTAGCAGCATACAAAATTAACCCCAAGAAATCTGAGGCATTTCTATACACCAATAGTGAACTTTCAGAAAGAGAGATTATACAAACAATCCCATTTACCATCGCACCAAAAAAATTAAGCTACCTAGGAATAAACTTAACTAAAGAGGTAAAAGACCTCTACTCAGAAAACTACAGGACGTTGAAAAAAGATATAGAGGAAGACATAAACAGATGGAAGAACATACCATGTTCCTGGATTGGTAGAATCAACATCATTAGAATGTCCATACTACCCAAAGCAATCTAAAAATTGAACGCACTTCCCATTAAATTACCAACAGCATACTTCACAGATCTAGACCGAACTCTCTAAAAGTTCATCTGGAATAAAAATACGACCCGAAATAGCTGCAGCGATCCTGAAAAAGAACAAAGTAGGTGGGATCTCAATACCAGATATCAATATGTATTGCAAAGCCACTGTTCTCAAAACTGCCTGGTACTGGCACAAGAACAGGCATATAGATCAATGGAATAGAATAGAGAGCCCAGAAATCGGCCTGAACCAAGATGCTCAATTAATATTTGACAAAGGAGGCAAGAACATTCAATGCAGCCAAGATAGTCTCTTCCATCAATGGTGTTTGGAAAATTGGACATATATATGCAAGAAAATGAAACTAGACCACCAGCTTACACCATACACAAAAATAAACTCAAAATGGATAAAGGACTTAAATGTACAACAGGAAACCATAAAAATTCTAGAAGAATCTAAAGGCAACAAAATCTCAGACATATGCCAAAATAATTTCTTCACTGATACAACACCTAGGACACTTGAGACTAAAGAGAAAATGAACAAATGGGACTACATCAAAATAAAAAGCTTCTGCACAGCAAAAGAAACCATCAACAAAACAATGAGAAAACCCACTGTGTGGGAAAACATTTGCCAATGTCATATCTGAGAAGGGCCTAATCTCCAAAATTTATAGGGAACTCATACAACTTAACAAAAGGAAGTTAAGCAATCCAATCAAAAAATGGGCAAAGGACCTAGATAGACACCTCTCAAAAGAGGATATTCAGAAAGCCAAGAGACATATGAAAACATGCTCAAAGTCACTAATCATCTGAGAGATGCAAATCAAAACAACAATCACGTACCATCTCACACCTGTCAGACTAGCTATCATCAACAAATCAACAAACGACAAGTGCTGGAGAGGATGTGGAGAAAAAGGAACACTTGTGCACTGCTGGTGGGATTGCAGACTGGTGCAGCCACTATGGAAGACAGTATGGAGTTTCCTCAAAAAACTGAAAATGGAACTCCCATTTGACCCTGTGATCCCACTTCTAGGAATATATCCCAGGAAACCGGAAACATCAATCAGAAAGGATATATGCAACCATATGTTCATAGCAGCACAATTCACCATAGCTTAGATCTGGAAACAGCCTAAGTGCCCATCAGTAGTTGAATGGATTAGAAAACTGTGGTACATCTACACGATGGAATACTATGCTGCTGTAAAAAGGAAGGAGCTCTTACCGTTTACAGTGGCATGGATGGAACTGGAGAGCGTTGTGCTAGGTGAATTAGGCCAGTCAATGAGGGAAAGGTACCACATGATCTCACTCATTCATGGATAATAGAGACCATTATAAACTTTTGAACAATAATAGATACAGAGGCAGAGCTGCCTCAAACAGATTGTCAAACTGCAGCGCAAAGGCCAGTGAGGGTTGGGGGGCAGGAGGGAGGGGGGTAAAAGATCAACCTAAGGACTTGTATGCATGCATATAAGCATAATCAATGGACATAAGACACTAGGGGAGAGGGGAGGCTAGGGAACTGTCAAGGGAGAAGGGAAAAAAACAGGACACATATGTAATACCTTTTGAAATACTTTAAGCAATAAAAAAGTGATTTCAGAAATTAAAAAAAAAAATAAAATGAAAAAAAATAAATCCAGAAAATTTTTTTTCATTTATAATGCTAACAGTGAGACACCCAGGAAAACACACATGGTGTCAAAATAAGCCAAAGGAAAATCATTTGGGCAAATATAAAAAGTACCCTAAGTAAAAATTTCTGTATTAACCTAAGGTCGAGAATATGATTGTATATTTTCAGAAAACAACTTCAAGACCACGTGGATTGCTGCAACAGACGGGAATTCTCAGGAATGCTCCAGTCATGAAGACAAGAGGAGAGACAGTTCAGAGATGGAGACGCTGAATACGCTTTTCCATGCTAGCAGTCAGCAGCTGTGTGTCGCTGCAGATTGCCCAGGACCAAACCAGAGAGGGTCGGACCTGCATTGCCACCATTTTTCCACAATCCGGAACTGAAATATCATTGTTAACATGTACACATAAGGAACTGTTGGACATTGAAATTGGGACTTAAAACAATTTTTGTCCTTGAAATGTTATGCTTATGTTTTAAAATTTTTTGGGTTACAGATTGGCATTGTTTTAGTTTTAATAGGCAGAGTTTTGTTCTTGATGTTTAAGTTTTATTTTCATTATAGTAGCTTAATTAATAAAACAAAAAAGGGTGAGATGTGGGAAACTGACATAGGGTTAAGCCTCGGATTGACCTGCTGGCAAAGTCACAAACAAGTCCTAGCTTAGGAAGCACAGTCCTCTTAGCATAATTAAGCTTGGAATTATAACACTCCCTAGATGTTATCTGGGAATCTAATGGGCTGAGGAAGTGCAGGAAGTATAACCATGGTGTAAACAAGTGAAACTCACAAGGAAAGTGAAACTTTGGTAACCACTACCTTGTTTACCACTCACTATAAAAAGCTTCGTGTTGACAACCCCCAGGGCTCTCAATGTGGACGGCGTTGCGGCCTGGGTCCATTACACTCCCGTCCAGTCAGCGGACCCATCTGTGAGCAGGAAAAACTTCATCACCAAATAGAGCATCGATCGAGATCAAGGCTACCCTCTCAAGCTCAAGCTGCAGCGTGCTCGACCGGCCTGATTCTGGTAACATTGCTCTCGATCACTCCTGTCACTAGGAGCCCCCACAATACTGTATAATAGACTTAGATGATGCCTGCTTCTTCATGGACATGCTCCAAAGAAACAAGGACAATTTATAGGATCACATGTTTAGTAGCAGAATATTGGGCTACCTGAAGATTCCATGATGTCAATATTATGTTTCATTGTATTGATATGTTATATTGACCTTTGATTCTTTTGCAGGTTTAAATGTGTGTTGGCTGTCCTGTAAGGGGACTGTGTGGGGTGACCCCCAAAAGTAAAGGGTATCTGGCTGCCAAGAGGGATGGTGCCCAACTGGGCAGGGAATGGTGCCCATCAAGATCTGGTCACTTTGAGAGACAGTTGAGAGTTGGCAGCATGTATAACATTTGCAGGCCTGCGTGACCATGGCCATGTCAGGGGTAGTAAGCTGCAAAAGGCCTGTTTAGAATAGAAGGTCTAACACATGGTGTTGCATAGAAAGAAAGTTTAATGCCAACAATTACTGTTTGTTATAACTCTGAAAAATCCATGAAAAGGAATTGTCAAGGGAAGTCAGAAAATCTTAGAGTAGATCAGTATGTTTTACTCGTTATGTAATTCCTCCATAATCTGGCAATGCTAAATAAGTCATGGCAATACATTTCTTTGCATATATTTATTAAGACCAGATCCTGATAATGGTTTTATTAACAGAAAACTTTGACTGGAATATCATGTTTTAAAGAGCCCTGTCTTAGCTCTAACGACTTGAAGCCAGTAAGAATGCCACGAAGAAAGCCCGGTATCCTGGTTAGGAGCCCTGAAGATGGCTGGCGCTGGAATGTCAGGCCGATGCCCTACCATACCTGGCGATTGGTAAGAGTAGAAGGGGAGCAGCAAATATGCCTCTGCATCCCTGCGCAACCCCCGCACACTCTGGGCCACAACAAGTGGGAGGACTACTGATATGAGGCTCAAAGCCTGGAGCGTAGGCTCAGGTGGAGTTGCTACAGGTGAGGGATTCACCTAACTCCGCAGATACTGTAGGCAGGCCTGATGGAAGCTGGATGGCTTAGCTTCCTGGCCTATGGAGCACATTAAAATTCAACCATGAGACTGCAGCAAAGGTAGTCAGTTACCATTCTTGTTGTGTTTATGCAAACATCAGGAGAGTAGGTAAATTAATCTTGATCCGGCTTTTTGATAGCCATGGAGGAATTTTAAGAAGAAAAATCCTATTACAATAGAGGCTGTTAAAGCTAAAATGGTTTCTTTCCCTTCCACCGAACCATTTGTTAAGCATATAGGGATAGTACAGTTGATAGTTCTGTGTGCCCAGTATCAGCCTCTAGCAATGGTGCAGTCCCTCTCATGATTGAGGAGGAAGTTCCAAGAAACTGGGGGAATGAAAAGGCGAAGGATAGGCCCTCCATTTCTCCGTATCCTCAATGTTGGGGCAGCCGCCATGTGCTCAGGATAGTACCAGCTTCCTGTATCCCAGGACACTGCTGGCCACACCCAGAAACTTTTTAACCTAACCAATGACAATCAGAGGATGTGTGCGCCTTGGAGATGACCACATCCTTTGTAATAAGACCCAACTTGCACCTAGCCAATTGGCAGAGCCCACAAACATCTCCCCTCCCCTAAATCCACCCCCCTATTAAAACTCCATTTTTTTCCACAGGCGTTCTCTCTCTTCTCGCCTTTGTGAGGATAGGAGCCAGACATGGGTCTGTGATAATAAAGGACTCTTTGCTTTTGCATTGGACACGGCTGGCTCCCTGGTGAGGTCTGTTGGGGATTTAAAATCTGGGCATAACAATAACCAAGATAGTGGCGATGGAAAATTTGGACTTTAAGCTGAATGAAGACAAGAGGGAGAAAGATAGAACGAATCAGATAATTGTATTTTACTACAGGAAGGGGAAAACCTCCAGTAAGCAAGCCAACAAATGCAGAGGAAGAAGTGGTGGACTGTTCATCTACCACAGGTGATATGCAGGTTCTCCGAGGGGACTACACGTTATAATGTGAATCCCTCTATAAACAATGCTTCAGAAAAGGGCATTATGAGAAGATGAAAATATTAATGGTCTCCTTGAATAAATACCAGCAAGGGTATAAAGGAGATATGTTTGTATTTTTGTGCGTTTTCAGATGATGGAGAGGGATGTAAGGAGGGGGCAGTACTGTGAGAAGGGAGTAATGTAGAATCCTTTAAATGGGGCATCAGACAAGCCAGTCCATACTGAGCCAGAAAACTTGAATAAGGACAAGGAGAAGACTGATTGGGGATTTTTTCCTCAACATTTTCTAATACTGACAAGGAAGAAAAGAATATGATGTTTAAGTTAGGTTTGGATTAGGGGGTGGTGGTGGGGGGATGGATGGTGGTGGTCGCTGTCATGAGAAACAAGGTGTTGTGTTTGTGCTGGCAGTGTATAGTAGTGAATTTGATTTCCTTTTTACATGGTAGACGATTTAATATTGTTAAACTATTGACAGGATTGTCAGCTCAAGATGTGAAGATTATGCCACAACTGGTACAGTTTTTCCTTAAACAACTTGTTCTAGAACAGCATTGCTAGATATTGGAGTTACTAGAGAAGTGAGGTTTCACTCTGTTTCATTGGTGATTTACTTCATGTTACATTTCCCCATAACAAAGTGACATATTAGTAATAAAGGAAATTATGTATGGTGCACATGGGCATTATATTCACAATTTTTCTGTAAATCTGGAACTATTCTAAAATAAAACATCCATAAAACAACACTCAAAATAGTTGGAAATGGTAATATCCGAACATAGTGGAACAGAACACTGCAATGACAGGGTTGTATGGCAAGAGGCTTAGAGTAGACACCACCTCCCTGCCATATTCTGGACTATAATGGTACTAGAGGAAATGAGAGAGAGAGAGAGAGAGGTCAGTTTGGGAAAATTTTAGGAGGTAAGAGGAAGGTCTCTTTTCTATAACCAGATCATCTGAGACTTCTGCTTCCACTCCCACTCCCCCCCCCCTTTCTTGGATGGTCTAGCTGAGGCTTTGTGATGTCAAGCCACACCATGGAAACCACTGATTTGGGCAACAAGAGCTGATGTAATTGGCTCCACATTAACATAGAGAGTATATAATAGGCCTGGACCCTCTGAATAGTGACTGTTGCTTCAAGATAGCCAAAATTACTAAGAAGATACTGTAGACTTTTGGAGATAAGGAAGAAGACTACAAACACAAGGATGGATGAAGAAACTGCAAGTCCTAAAGTGAATTAGAAGTCAGTGTCTCAACTGGATGACGAAGAAGTTGATAAGGTCAGAATACCTTATTCAAATGCTCTCCCGTCCCCCTTAATTCCTAACCCAAGATACTGGACTTGTCCTTTTTGGCCAAACACACTTCCTTGTTCAATCCATTGTCATTCAATTACAAGCCCATTTCCAAATCATTCTCCAATTTCTTCCCGAAAACGTATGTCTTTCTGTGTTTAACTTGTTTGCAAAGTACATATGTTATGCCCAGATATCAAGATCCCCCAAGACAGACCACTAGGGATCCGAGTCCAGTGCAAAAACATAGAGTCTTTTTTTCAAGCCCGGGACTTGGTCCCCCTCCTGCCTGTATTACTGGATGCAAGAGAGAGCCCCTACTCCCAAGGGAAAAAAGTATTAATATGGCTTGTGGTCAGGGGGTGGAGGCACACTCTGACCACTGATTTGGCCGATTCCGGTTGTTTATTTGAGGGCGGGGAGCAAGTAATGCAAGGGCAGGGTGCAGCTAGGGTCTTTTTACACAAACACAGGGGGGTGGCTAGCATACCCTTGGCTTTGGGGTAGTTTCCACCGCTTTCCCATGGCTGAGATAAGGGCAGGCTGAGTAACTTATACATTCTGCGGCTTTTTCTTGGAAGAGGGGATAAGGACACAGCTATCAGTACTGTTCTGTCCTTTCATTCACCCCTTGTCTTGGATCTTCCGGCTCAATCATGAGACGGACTGAACTATCAACTGAACTACTTTTATACACTTCTTGACAAATTGGACTAGTCTGCTAATAATGCAAGTGCCGTAAGTCAACAACAGCAGGAGGATTACAAGGGGTCTGCGGAGGTCCGCTGTCTTCTTGAGGGTGATCTGCAGCGGGTGTGTCTAGTCAGAGGTCACCTTCCAGTCAGACTCCCTGCTGTCTGCCTCAGACCTTCCATTCTAAATAGGCCTTTCCCTGATCTCTACAGCCGAGGTTTGTACCACTCCTGACATGGGCATGGTCATTCAGGCCTGCAAGACAGTACACAGGCTGCCAACTGTTAGGTGTTTCTCAATAGAGACCAAAACCTGATGGGTATTCTTCTTTGTCCAGTTGGGCATCTGCCCTCTTGGCAGCCAGACACCCTTTACCTTTGGGGTTCATCCTATATAGGCCCCTTCCAGGACAGCTAACAGATAGCAATAACAATGTCCCTCAGTGTGGCAGACTGGATACTTGCCAGTTATTCCCAAAGACTACCAAGGTCTGTAGACCATCACCGGTCCACTGATACAGCTACATTTAAACCTGTAAGAGAATTGAAGGTTAATACAACATATTAATACAATGAAACATAATATTGGCACCATGGCCGCTTCAGGCAGCTAAATCCTCGGCTACTAAACAAGAGATATGGAAGGGCTATACAAACATTTTAGGGAGGTGAATAAAGTCCACTCTTTGACCTTTCTATATAAGACAAAATTGTCTTTCTGAAGCCATGTCTATGAAGATGCAGGCATCATCTGAGCCTATTATACAATTTTCTGCAGGTATAGTCCTTTTCAAATTGGGGTGAGACCTGGGGTCTTGAGCTTCTTTACCCATACCGAGTCCCCAGGATGGAAAGAATGTACAGAGTCCGAGGTGGCACAGGCTGGGCATCTCGAACAAGCTTATGGGTGGCTTGCCATTTCTGTAAGAGATCAAGTCCAAGTAAGGGGTACAGGCATTCTGGCATAACTAGAAACGAATGAGTTACCGTTTTCTTTCTGAGGTCCACAATCCTCTTTGATGTACAAGGAAAAAGGCAGTTTGTCTGGTGGCTCTTAGAACTGGTGTCTTCTTAGATGTTTCTGGTGCCATTGGCTCTGTCAAGACTGAATAGGCTGCTCCAGAATACACCAGAAAATTAACCAGGGGTTCTATTTACCTACAAATATTTATACCTAGGTAGACATATAAACATCAAATAAACATCCACATTTACACCTTTTCAGTGAACAAATACTTTTATAGGCTTGGAATTTTTGGCAGATAAAAGGAACATTGCCCAAGTTCATCAATAGGGGCCTGACAAGCACGAATGTGGGGGCCTTTGGCTGGGGGGTATAGAGTCTCCATCCTTTCTCTCTCGGCACTGCTAAGGACAGGATCATTGGAGAGGTCTCTTCACCTAGGCAAGGTTGTGTTGAGCCACCTAGGGCAAAAGTGGTTTCTTCCATTTTGGCTAAAAGGTCTCTGTCCATTAGAGGGACCAGTTCAACAGGTAAATATAGGAATTAATGAACCACCTGATGGCTGCCTAACTGACATCGGCGGGGGTGGCAGAACAGTCTGCAACTGTGGTACCGTACCAGTAACTCCAATAATGGTGACTTCCTGTCCTTAGAGGGGAACTACCTTCTGAGTAACTACCGAGTGCTCTGCCGCAGTATCAAACATAAATTTCACAGTCTGGCCCCTGATCTTCAATTTGACCATCGGCTCACGGGACCCAGTTGGAAAAAGCCCAGTCTCTGCTACTCAGTGTCAGCTGTTGCCAGTCCAATGAGGTCTACCTCAGGCAGCTCTGGCTAATAGTCCTGGGTGGTTTGGATGGCCTTACACGATTCTTCTGACCTGCTACTGAACTTTACTTTGTCCCTTCTTACACACACAGAACTGGACCCAAGGCAGCGAGGTTTGAGCAATTTTAAAATTCCTTAACATATTTTTAACCATTCATGTTGCAGTGATGGACCGGGTTGTCTCCTCCTGAATAAAAGAACTCATCAAAATAAGGCTAATTTTCTAACTTCATTTGTCCATGGGTGTGGACAACAAATGACACTAATCAGATTGCCGTAAAGGATTTAACCTTTGTTTAGGGAGGCAAATGCAAAGCATTTACTCCCAAGTGTCATTGTTTTAGAGAAGATAAGATTTCTGCTCAGTTTCCCTATTATACTAGTCCCAACTTACTGGTCTATCATGCATTCAATTTTCTTTAAATGTATTCTTGCACAGGAGAAAGTTGTTTTGGTTAAACTACACAGGTAGTTTAACCCCTATTTAACTGGCTTGGACCTCAATATAGCAAAATGCAGTCCATAAGTTCAATATGCTGCCTCCGGTTTTTCTAACCCAACGAGGTTTCATCCAGTCTCTGAGTCAGACTCCTCCTCTCTTGGAGTATTTCAAAGTCCTGATGGCTTCCAGGTCCAGGGAGAGTGCCTTTTTGAGAACCCTTGGGCCCTGCTTTTTGCCTTTTTACCAGTTTTCTTCGTGCTAGAGCAGCAACCAGGCCTCTTTCAAGGGAGTGTACTAGAAGGGGATATCAGCTCCACCTGTGAGCCAGCTGCTCCACCTAGGGTCTCCCAGGGGCACAGCCGGAGCGTCCCCAGCAAATCCCGGAAACGCTGCCCTTTTCCAGTGGTATGGACTCATGCAAGGGGTTCACTGAATGTAGCCAGCAGCTAAGCGCTCCCTGGCTTCTGCCTGCAGCTGCTCGCGCCCACAAGCACTGCCCCATAGCATATGTCTCACTGGTAGCTCCAGCACTTCTGTCTTCTCCGGCTTAGCCTGAACCTTGGTGCCCACCAGCAACTGCTGTATTTCCTGTAGGCTATCTTTGATCAAGGAGCACCCGGCAACTTATCCACCAGGGGCATATGGGCCTTGCAGGCAGCTCAGACATTCAGCCCCACCCCCTTCTTTGACCTGGGTCTCAGATACTGAGTTGGCATGGAAAACAGTTCTAAATGACCAGGGGGTGGTGCGGATTCTAGCTTTCTGCCTCCTCTGCTTTTTGAGCAGGAGTTTAGTTGGTTTTTTTTTTGGTTTCTTAGTTATTGTTTTTTTATTCTTAGAAACCTTAATCCTTTAATGATTACCAAAAGTGAACATTCAGCAATTTTAGTTTAATACTTATGAACATTTTTTAAATGTACTTTTACTCTTAAGATATATCTAGGCCTTTTTTGATAAAACTAAGAACAGGTATCGGTCTGATTCAGCATTGGAGGGGTTTAAAGAATAAACCAAGGCAGAGAAAGATTGTGCTTACAGTTATTTTTTTTTTTAACCTTGAATTTCATTGATAAGACCTGTTAGGATTGCAGCCAGCAGCCTAACTGCCAAAACCCCTGCCCCCATTGTCTCAGCGCAGGCCCATTGGTTTTCATCACAGAGTCGGCCTGGAAATATAACCGGTGCATAGTGAGGTTTCCTGTAGACAGAAAACCTGGCCACCATCTGAAATCCAGTTACTGATGCTTTCAGAATCCAGATGAGGGAGGAAGGAAAAGACCTGGTTATGTTCTCTATGAGGGTTCTAATAAACAATTGAAAACAGCAAGTTAAACAAAATACAGTCACTGGCAGGTTTTCTTTCCGTCCTGCGGAGCTGTTCACCAAAGAGATAAGAAAACCATGAATAACAAGTTCTCTGAAATTTGCTACTTTGTTAATTTGCTAAGCAAAAAATTAACTTGAAAAGACATCTCTCTTGCTCTTTTATAAGCAATCTCAGAACTAAGAAATCTTGGAAATACAGCGATTTACAACCCAGGTAAGAGCAACATATAGGCAGAAATTGATATTAACTAAGTGGGCTGATTCTTTTGGTAATGGCAAGCAAAAGTCTCTGAGATCTGCTAGAGATTTTTGCAGCCCATCGCGGATCCAGTCCAAACGTTCAACCAGATGAATTAAAAGAAATGCAAAATAAATCAAAGTAGCTTCCACTTCACAAAGACTAGTAATGAGCAGCCAAAATACACAAACACTTGTATTCACACTCTCTCAGTAGACTAGCCCAGACTGGAGCTGAGCAGATAAACAAAGCAATGCCCCACTCCCCAGATGAACATGGGGGCACTCCTGGCACCCATGTCCCAGAACAGAATTCTCCACCAACCTTTTGGTGAGAACCTACCGGAGGAGTTAAGACTGCTTCCAGTCCCCCCTCTCACTAGCAAATTGGCTAGTCCCACACAAACAAACAGCTGTTCTCTCATGCTTTCTCATTGTGTCGGCATTCATTCCAATTCCACAATCTCTATTGTACCCCTTTACAAATTTTTTTAACAGGTTTACTTTGTCCCGACCTCATGATGTTCGGTGACGAGAGACAGACAAGGGAGGGGGTGACCTGTTTACACAGATCCTTACTCAGATTCCCGCATGAACGAAGTCATGGAGTCAAACAAAGGAGAAGAGAAGGCAGGACCCCTCCCTCCACACTCACATACTTTAAAGAAACATTCATAAGCAAAGGCATTTAGCTACCACAACCCACAATTTTTCCAATTCAATCTGAACCTTGAACTTTTAGCAAATATTCAGCATTTCTCAATCAGTAACATTTTTAAGAATAAACATCAAAATTCAAGACATGTTTTTTTATCATTTGAATTCATTAAGCTTCAAGGTCACAAGTTCCAAGCAGTTCTGGAAAACCACACCTGAGGCTGGCAAGCAGGTTTGGCCCAGCCCTTCATTTTAAAACGAACATAATGCTTAAAGGAGTAGTTTGAGTCTGTCCCATAACGTCCGTCCAGTAAGTCCACAGAAAACACCAAAAAAAATACAAGCACAGACAAATACAGTCTTCCAACTCTATGGAAGCAAAACCAAACCAACCTTCCTAATCCGCGAAAGCAAAACTACAGATCAGCTTAGACGATGGCCATGCACCACTCCCATCAATTTGTGGGGTTTCTGGGCCCACCAGATGGAGGATCGCGGCGTCCCCCAACTCCTCCCACCCGTGGGCCACCAGTGCATCCTCCTAGTCTGTTATCGGCATTACAGATTTCATAAGTGAGCTCACACTGGACAGAACACACAGAAAACAACTGACAACACACAGACAGTTACCGCGGTTTGTCAGACCCTAAGAATCGGGGTCTCTTTGAGTCTCAGGGTTCCTGATGAGCCCCCAAATGTTTGGCCCAGATTTCAAGATCCCCCAAGACAGACCACTAGGGAGCCGAGTCCGATGCAAATGCATAAAGTCTTTTATTCAAGCCCAGAACTTGGTACCCCCCCCCCTCTGCCAACATTACTGGATGCAAGAGAGAGCCCCGAGTCCCAAGGGAACAAAGAATTTATAGGGCTTGTGGTCAGAGAGTGGGGGCACACTCTGATCACTGATTTGGCCGATTCCAGTTGGTTGAGTGATGGCAGGGGGCTAGTGAAGCAAGGGCAGGGTACAGCTAGGGTCCTTCTTAAACAAAGTCAGGGGGTTGGCTAGCATATTCTTGGCCTTGGGCTAGTTTCCCCCACAATTCCATTTGCTGAGATAAGGGTAGGCTGAGAGACTGATACATGCTGAAGCTTTTTCCTGGAAGAGGGGATGAGGACACAGCTATCAGTCCCGTTCTGTCATTCACAAAACCAAGATAGTGGTGATGGTATTTTGGACTTTAAGCTGCATGAAGACAAGAGGGAGAAAGACAGAAAGAATCAGATAATTGTATTTTAATACAGGAACGGGAATACCTCCAGTAAGCAAGCCAACAAATGCAGAAGAAGAAGTGCTGGAGTGTGCATCTACCAGAGGTGATACCCAGGGTCTCCCAGAGGAACAGACTTAACAATGTGTATTCCTCTATTAAAAATGCTTCAGAAATGGGCATTATGAAAAGATGAAAACATTAATGGTCTCCGTGAATAAATACCAGCAAGGGTATAAAGGAAATGTGTTGGTATTTTTGTGAGTTTTCAGATGATTGGGAGGGATCTAAGGAGGAAGAAGTCATGTGAGAAGAAAGAAATGTAGAATTCTTTAATTGGGGAACCAGATAAGCCATTCCATAGTGAGCCAGACACTTAGAATAAGGACAAGGAGAAGACTGATTTTGGATTTTTCTCCTCAACACTTTCTCATACTGGCAAGGAAGAAAGAAGCTGATGTTTAATTTAGGTTTGGATTGGGGGTGGGTGGGATGGATGGTGGTGGTTGTAGTCATTGGGAGCAGGGTGTTCTCTTAGTGCTGGCAGTCTATAAGAATGAATTTGATTTCCTTTGTACATGGTAGACTATTGAATATTGTGAAACTATTGAAAGTATGGCCATCTCACGACCTGAATATTTATGCCACAACTGGTCCAGTTTTTCCTTTAACAACTTGGTCTAGAACAGCATTGCTGGATATTGGAGATACTAGTGAAGTGAGGTTTCACTCTAACTCTTTCACTGATGATTCACTACATGTTACATTTGCCCCATTCCAAAGTGAGTAAATAGTAACAAGGGAAGTTGGGTATGGGGTACATGGGTATTATCTTCACAATTTTTCTGTAAATCTGGAACTATTCTAAAATAAAACGTCCATTAATACAACACTCAAAATCCTAGAAATTGGTAGCAACTGAACATAGTGGAATGGACCTCTGAAATGATAGGGGAGTATGGGAATTGTCTTAGTGGAAACACAACCTCCCTGCCATAAGCGGGACTATAATGGAACTAGAGGAAATGAAGAGAGAGAGAGGGGACAGTTAGGGAAAAATTTTAGGAGTTAAGAGGAAGGTCTCTGTTCCATAACCAGAGTGTCTGAGATTTCTGAATCCTCTGCCACCCCCGCCCCTCCTGGATGGTGAAGCTGAGGCTTTGTGATGTCAAGCCACACCATGGCAACCACTGATTTTGGGCAACCAGAGCTAAAGTGAGTGGCTCCTCATTAACCGAAAGAGTATATATAGAGGCCAGGAAAATTTGAGTAGTGTCTGTTGCCTCAAGATAGCCAAACTTACTAAGAAGATATTGTAGACAAGTGGAGATAAGGAATAAGACTCCAAACACAACGATGGATGAAGAAACTGCAAGTCCTCAAGTGAATTAGAAGTCAGTTTCTCAACTGGATGTGGAAGAAGTGGATAAAGTCAGAATACCTTATTCAAATGCTGCCCCTTCCACAATAATTCCGCACCCAAGAATCTGGTCTTGTGCTTTTTGACCACAGGCAGTTCCTCATTCAATCCATTGTCATTCAATTAAAAGCCCATTTCCAAATCATTTTCCAATTTCTTCCCCAAAACCAATGTCTTTCCGTGTTTAACTTTTTTCCAACATCCATAACCAAGATAGTGGCAATGGTATATTTGGACTTTAAGCGGAATGAAGACAAGAGGGAGAATTCCAGAAAGAATCAGAAAATTGTATTTTACTACAGGAAGGGGAAAAACTCCAGTTACCATGCAAAAGAATGCAGAAGAGGAAGTGCTGGAGTGTTCATCTACCACAGGTGATACTCAGGTTCTCCCAAGAGAACACACTTAATAATGTGTATCCCTCTATCAACAATGCTTCAGAAATGCGCATTATGAGAAGATGAAAACATTAATGGTCTCCATGAATAAATACCTGCAATGGTATAAAGGGAATATGTTTGTATTTTTGTGAGTTTTCAGATAATGGGGAGGGAGCTAAGGAGTGGAAAGTCATGTGAGAACGGAGTAATGAAGAATTCCTTAATTGGGGCACCAGACAAGCCATTCCATACTGAGCCAGACACTTAGAATAAGGAGCAGGAGAAGACTGAAGGGGGATTTTTTCCTCAACACATTCTCATCCTGTCAAAGATGAAACGAAGCTGATGCTTAATTTAGGTTTGGAATGGGTGGGTGGGATGGATGGTGGTGGTCGCAGTCATGAGGAACACGGTGTTGTGTTAGTGCTGGCAGTGTATAATAATGAATTTGATTTCCGTTTTACATGGTAGACTATGGAATATTGTTGAACTATTGAAAGGATGGTCAGCACAAGATCAAAAGTTTTATGCCTCTGCTGGTCCAGTTTTTCCTTTAACAACTTGGTGTAGAACAGCATTGCTGGATATTGGACATACTAGACAATTGAGGTTTCACTCTAACTGTTCACTGATGATTCACTTCATGTAACATTTGCCCCATACCCAAGTAAGATATTTGTAATAAGGGAAATTGGGTATGGTGTATATGGTTATTATCTTCACAATTTTTATGTAAATCTGGAACTATTCTAAAATAAAACATCTATTAAAATAACACTCAAAATAATAGGAAATGGTAGCAACAGAACATAGTGGAATGGACCACTGAAATGACGGGGGAGTATGGGAATTATCCTAGAGGAAACACCACCTCCCTGCCATATGCTGGACTATAGTGGAACTAGAGGAAGAGGGAGAGAGAGAGAGAGAGAGAGAGAGAGAGAGAGAGAGAGAGAGATCAGAGATCAGTTTGGGAAAAATTTTAGGAGGTAAGAGGAAGGTCTCTTTTCTATAACTTGAGAGTCTGAGATTTCTGTATCCTCTGTCACCCCTGCCCCTCCTGGATGTTCAACCTGAGGCTTTGTGAAGTCAAGCCACACCATGGCAAGCACTGATTTTGGGCAACCAGAGCTGAAGTGAGTGGCTCCTCATTAACTTAAAGAGTATATATAGAGGCCAGGACCCTTTAAATGGAATCTGTTGCCTCAAGATAGGGAAATTAATAAGATGATATTATAGACTAGTACAGATAAGGAATAAGTCTCCAAACTGTGCGAAACTGTTTATTGCCTTCACTATCTGATAAGCATAGACTGAGAACTCCCTGAAACCCCCCGAAGGCTGGGTGCCTTGGAAGCCCTAGCAAAGCTTGGAGCTAGGCCTCACCTCCTCTCTTTGTCCAGACAGTGGTAGCTGAAACTACTCCCCCATTCATTATTACGTAAATCCTTGCTGATGGCCTTGTCTGCTTGTTACTAGGGGGTCACCTGCCTAAGGTCTATGCTATGGGTGCATCCAAGATCAATAAAAGCTTGGTGAGTCCTGAGCACGGAGGAAGTCCTTCGGGACTTGCTGACTGGCCCCCCAATATTGGAAAATTATCTCGTGTCTTTCTCTCCTTTGTTGTGCGGCTCCTCTTTCATATACCGAACCATATTCCACAGGGGACATGGAAGGAAACAGTCAACATCTCCAGCCCAACGGGTAATCTGGAAGTGCAGGTCTCAAAGGAGCGCAAAAAGGAAGTTTTCACTGAAAAGGTGTGGAAAACTCACCGAAAAATTGTGAGGGGGATTCTACTGCATGCAATGCAAAGGATGAACTACAGAAGCCCAGGTCTGTAAGTACACTGGGATCGTTTTCTTAACCAGGCTTACAAATGGGGCAGGATTTGGATTTAAAAAAGTAGATTCGGCTTTAAAAAGGTATATTTGGCTTTTTAAAACTAAGAACCTTTATTATAGACTTTTGATTTGCATGTTTAAAGTGTTAAAATTTTAGAAGGTAATCTTTTACAGTTTTTGCATGTTATAATAGAACTTAACCTTTGTTTTTCTTGAAAAAGGTACTCTTTTAGATCAGGCTGAAAAAAGAGTGCCATGGTCATCTGAATGTGTTTTCTTATCCAAATTAAAATCTTAATTTGTATTTGGAATCTATCTGTAATAAGGAATGAAACCCCGCTGCTGAATCTCGCTCTGGTTCAGAGAGATTCAAAGGTGGCAGGAGAGCGCAGAGCTATAAGCTCTCCGGAAATGAGATTACTTAATGTTTTGTTTAAAAACTATCTGAGCACATGTTGGGAAGTGCACAGTCTAGCCAATGTCACCTTGAGTGCTAGCTATTACTTTGGAAAGCGAAAAAGAAAAAACAAAACTTTAAAATCTGTTTTTCTATTAAGCATGACTTTGGGAACAAATACTCCATCTGAGTCATTTGCTGAAACTTCCCCCAAAGCAGCATGTGGTGGAAAGGAAAAGGGAGCACATGGCGATCCAATATGGACGCCTCCTCTAATTTAAAGTCTCCTTCTCATAATTGAAAAGTTTTACAAAAATTTAAAATGCGTCTTGGATTTCTGTTCACATGTAAAGAGAAAACTTGACTTGGAACTAATCCGCTCTCGTTCCTGTTAGGTTAGGTGGCTCAGGAGACTGCGCACGAAATAGAGTCCAGTGAATCAGAAAAGAAAGGAAAGGAAAAGGTTTATTCTGCATCCCCTTGAGACCGAGGTAACCCCAGGACAGGGCAAGTGGATTCCTGCAACAGGGAGAGGGGCGCTTTTTTTATACTGCAGTTGGGTGAGTGGTGGGGACATGAGCTGTGTTATTCAGTTGAGGAAGTTTCAAATGCAGGGGGTCATGGAGAAGCCAGTATCTGTGTCTGGCATGTTGACCTGTGAGAAATTCCAGGGGAAGTCCATTGTCTCGTTACATGTCTGCATGTATCCGATGCTGGGCTCTCTCCGACCTAACATCCCAGCCTTTTGATGATGGGGGGGGGGTGACTCTTTCTAGCTACTTCTAGCTGACAAAGGGCAAGAAGGGGGGGGCGGATTTAAAGGCCAGGGTTAGGCAGAGGCAGATCGGAGGCAGCCGAGCATAGGGATGGAGCAGGAGCTGATTCACAGTCACCTGTGACATATCCATGATCCGGGAGTGGATGAACTTGAGGAGGCAGGGGGCTAGGAGAAAAAAAGACACAGATGAGAATCAGGGGCCCTATCATGGGTCGGACCCAGGTAGCTAAGGAGCTTTGGAACTAGCGGGAAGGAGAGTTGTCCTGGAAGTGTCCTGCATGTAGTTCTTCACTCAGGTTAGTCAGGGTCTGTACATTTACGTTTTGCTCCACTACTCTGGACTCATTGATACAGTAACAGCATTCTTCCTGAAGGAATATGCAGGTTCTTCCTTTTTCTGCAGTCAGAAGGTCTGAGGTGAGCTGGTTCTGTAGGGCTACTTGAGCTACTGATGTCACTTGCTGCTGTAGGGAGGCTAAAAGAGGCGGGAGTAGACTCCAGAGCTAACTGGAGCTTGTCACTAAAGTACTGAGCAGTGACCAGACTATTTACAAGGGGCCCCCAGTGAGGCCTACTGAGGCAGCAATACTCACCCCTAAAATGACAGGGAGGAAGGCAGCCCGGCGGGTCCAGGGATGGGATGGAGGGAGCAACCAGTGAGCTCCAACTCTCCATACAAGGTTAGTTGGGGAATTACTGTGACCACGAAGCAAGGCCTGGGGTCAGAGGAGTTCATGCAGTTCCTTAAGGTGCCGTTGCACCAAAAGAAGGTACCTGGGCTGGCTTTGGTGAGACTGGCTACGGTGTGGTATGACAGTCTCTCCCGTGGCAACCCCATAGGTGTTGACATCTTGATTACATCTGTCTGGGTTCCGCTGGTTGTAAGCAAAACAGAAATTGGGTGAGCCAGTATTGGACACTGACTGGATGTCGACAGCCATCTGGATCTTTGTCTGACATCCGAACAGAGGGCAGTCCTGAGATCCTACCTGCCGGGTGACATGTTTGCCGTCTGGTATTAGGTTTCACGGACGTTGAACCTCCACACATAAGCGGGTGGGGGTAGGTGTAGATTGCTCAGGGCCGGGAGGAGAAGGAAGGAGGAGGGGAGGGCAGTTAAGGCAGACCTTAGTGGGCCCAACACCTCACATTTATAGAAGTCATGCTGTTCAGGGGTCCTCTTGAGTCTGGAGAGGCGGTGCCAGGACAGGTCGTCAACCTGGGGTTGCCAAGCAGCTTGGCCGCAGTGGGGGCTGTGAGGATTACAGTGTGAAGTCCTGTCCACCTGGGCTCCAAGGCTTGTGGTTGTAGGTTCTTAAGGAGGACCGAGTCACCAGGATGAAGAGCTGGTCTTGGGAGCCTTGGTCGGTCGGCTCTGGCTTGGGCAGAAACCTGAGCAATTGCCTGGTTAAAGACAGATATGGGAGATACGTACCCAGGGGAGGGCAATTGGAAAGAAGACTGTGGTTGAGAAAGAACAGTCAAAAGGGCTCAAGAAAATGGGTCTTCTTGGTGTAGTCGGAGTTTGGTCAGGACCATAGGCAGGAGGTCCGGCCAGGATCAGCGAATTTCTAGAGAGAGTTTAGTTAGAAGGTTCAATAGGTTTGAAATGAGTGGCTATGATGAGGGTTTGAGCCAGTGACAGAAATCCAGCAGGATGTAGAGGAGGAGGGATTGATGTTCGAGAGTAGATGGAAAGTTGTGTTGATGAGAGTGGGCATAGGAGTAGGTCCAGGGTTCGTAAATAGAGAGTGACACTAGAGGAATTCCCAGCCCAGACAGTAGAATTGATGACTCCCTCATCATCCCATGTCCGTTTCACCTGAAAATATGAAAAACCTGAGCAAAATTGTAGGGTCCCTTGCAGGTAAGAGCCTGTGAGGAATGATGGGTCATCCGGTCGTGGATGGTGTCCCCGAAGAAGATGGTGGGAGGCACTTGGTGAGCCTGAGAGAGGTAGGTATTGCAGTGAAAGCGGGAGAAAATGTTAGAATGCGCTGATATCCAAGGGGAAATGGAAGGAGCAGTGGAAGCCAGGGACCTGGATATGAGGCTGGAGAAAAGGCAGGGAGGGAGGAAGCAGGTTGCACAGCCTGTTCCTAGGCCTCTAGACGCTTGGATTTTAAAGTGGCTGCATTTTTCCTTTGGGAACGGTGGAGGGGGATGGGGCGATGTCAGAGCAGTTTTCAGTTTCGAGGAGGGGACAGTTGGGGCAGACAGAAGAAGAAAAGGCGTTCACAGCGAAGACTGAGGTAGGCAAAGAGTGAGCTAGGCAAAGACTGAGCTAGGCTACTGTGGTCTGGGACAACAGGGCCCCATGACGGGGTGCATGGCAGTGGAGGATTGGTGTCCCTGTAAAGGGAGGGGTCCAGGAGTGGAAGGAGCAGGGAAGCTGAAGGGCTCAGAGTGATATGCAGAGTGGCCACTAGAATGGTGAAGATGTCTCGTCCTAACAGGGGCATGGGGCATGCTATCATCAAGGAGGCAGGGAAGGGGTCCAGTGGCCAGAAGGCAGGTGGATTTGCAGTCAATATACATGTCCGAGATCTTGGAAGGATAAAGGGGCCCTAAAGAGGATGGCAGGACAGAGAAGGCAGCCCCCATGTCAACCGGGAAGGTGACCTACTACCTTCATTGTGACCCGAGGCTCAGCGAGGGTGATTGGAGTCGAGGCTGGGCTTCTTCAATCTTCAGCCAGTTCCAACATGGCCAGCAGGTGGGTCCTGGCCTGGAAGGGTGGCCCGCCTACGCTGAGGCGTAGAAGGCCCGCCACTTTTTCCAGGGAAGTCACTATTCCAGTGATCATTTTGACTGCATGTGGAGCAGGGCTTTGTCAGAACTTGGGGCCAGGGGCACTGCATTGCCCAGTGGCCTTCATTTCCGCATTTGAAACATTCTCCGGTGGCGTTCCTTTCATTGCACCTCTACAGCTCACAGCCCCCTTAGGGCATTGTTGGCTGCCATCAAACTCAGGGCCACAACTAAGGCATGACTGCAGGTCTACTTCCTGTTGAAGACAGGCCTCCCATTCTGACTGTGCCTGCTCCTCCAGGGCATTAAGAACCTTCAAGGCCATTTTTCACTGGACCTCGGACCTGGGTTTGAGTACTAATAAGACCTTAAAGGTCGGGTTAGAGAGTGGGGGGCATAGATTCAGACTATGCCCTCAGTTCCTGGACTGGACTATGTCAGGGGTAGTATGGGAGCAGAAATGGAAGAGGCTGTTTTGGAGCTGACGTTCTTAGGATTTGGGCTCTAGGGGAGAAGGAAGCTTCCCGTTAAGAGGGTTTGAAGAGAGCACAGCAGCAACCTCTCACAAAGGGAACTGGCCGGCCACCTTCCTGGAATTGTCCGGAAAGGCAATCACTGACGTGGCCACATTTTACGAATTGAGATGCCCGCGGGCAGGCAGCCACACGGGACCAGCACTGGGGCGGGGCGGGACTCACTGCTGATGCTGCCAAACTGGGAAAAGTTGCCGAGCTGAAGAGATGAGGTCCTTATGGGTCCAGAGCCACTAGGAGGGAGAGGCAGGCAACCCTAGCCATGGAGGGAAACCCAAAGTGAGTGCTAGCGCCACTCTGGTATCAAGGCACCAAATGTGAGGTTATGGCTCAGGAGACAGCGCAAGAAATAGAGTCCAGTGAATCAGGTAAGAAAGGAAAGGAAAGGGTTTATTCTGCGTCCCCGGGAGACCCACTTACCCCCAGGAGAGGGCACGTGGATTCACGCCAACAGGGAGGGCGGCGCTTTCTCTATACTGCGGTTGGGTGAGGGGTGGAGACATGAGCTGAGGTATTCAGTGAGGAAGTTTAAGCTGCAGGAGGTCGTTGAGAAGCCAGTATCTGTATCTGGCACGTTGACCTGTGAGAAATTCCAGGGGAAGTCCATTGTCTCATTACATGTCTGCATGTATCCGATCCTGGGCTCTCTCCGACCTAACAAATCAGATTTTGGACATTTAGACAGAGTTTTGAGCTGGAATTTCTTTACAAATGTGCAGAATAAAACCCAAGACTGGTTATTTCCTAAAGAAAATGGCGAATTTGACCCAGGGTAGAAATTCTAGCAACAAGATTGGTATTTTTCCATAATAATGTTAATGAATCCTATTCCAAAGCTAACTTTAAGACCTCTACAAGGAAAATCAGTAAAATTGTCTCTGTTACAAAAATTTGCTAAATTAATTGCCTTGAAATAATTGAATTTGAATCTCAAAAATTATTAAAATCTCTAATTATAAAAATCTATGTAGCCTGGTAAAAAACCGGACCTTTGTTTATTGAAAAGGCTGGCCAAAACATTTCTAATGAGAAAAGGGGCTAGTTGCTTCCTGCCTGTAGCAAATTCTTAAAGAATGTGGTCAATTTACATCTGATTGGTCCAGGGTAGGCCAAACCTGTATTTCCAGGAAAAACATCCCCCCCGCTTCCTCCCCCAGGCCAATTTTGAACCTTCCTACCTTCAAGCAAGAGTCAGGAAACAATGTAGCTACAACCTTGTTTCTTCACCTTCCCTAGAGGAAAAAATTATGGTCCTTTTAAAATCAAAGGCTGGGCCAGGCCTGCCTTGCCAGCCTCAAATGTGGTTTTCCAAAGCTGCTGGGAAATTTAAGACCTTGGAGTTTATACCTAGGTTTCTTGAAGTGACATAATACTGAATTAAATGAGATCTGAGTATTCCTTGTATAAAATCTAGAGGACAGTATTAAATCTGTTGCTTGATTCTGTCTTGCATTTTTAAAGTTTAGTCTTAATTTTACTGATTGAGAAACACTGAATATTTGACTTGCTAGCTAAGAGTTTAAGATTCGGATTGAATTGGGAAAAATTGTATAATTATAATAGCTAAATGCTTAAAAAATATTTTATTTTTGAGAAAATAATTTTTGTTTTCTCTGAAAAAATTAGAATTCAAAATATGTTGTTTATTGATCTGATTAAAAAAGAGGATTAATTTTTAAGATCTCAACTGAAATTTTTAATACAAAAACCAGTTTAAATTTGATTAATATTCTTTAAAATAATTATAAAGGGTATAAACAGCTAATGAGATTTCTGTTTGTCTACAATATAATGTTGGTCATCTATCTTTTAGGGGTTTTGGTTTGCTCTGTCAAAGAACAGTGTAGACAGCCGCCCGTTTGAGCTGTGTGACTTGGCAGCTGCCATGTTGGCCTCATGGCTCACTGTGCCCCTGGGGGCAGCCACCTTGAAACAAAAAAGGCCCCGCCCTCTGATTTAGCCAATCACAAAAGGAATGTCTGCTCACTGAGGCAGGATGGGATTTCAGGGGTGGAGTTTTAAGGCAGAGGTTTACTGTGGAAATGGGGATTGGGCAGAAAGCGTGCTTGCCTCTCAGATTTATTTAATACTATTTTTAAGAAGATATTTTTAATGCTTAATAAATTAGCAATCATGGTCTTAATATAATTTCAGTGGTATGATGGACCAATGTTTTAAGCAGTTGGCTACATGAGGGCCGACAATAGAGCTCATATTTCTTAAAAGGCTTGTAGATACATTTTTAAAAGATATCTTAAATTCTCAGTAGAACCACAGTTATGCGTATATCATATACAAATTAAGAGTAATTGATTCCATGGTGAAGACTAGATCCTATTATGTTCAGAACTGTTGAAAAAGTGTTGAACATGTTTTAATTAGATATGTATTTGGAAGTTTTTCCTGAGTGCATTATTTCAAAATATAAAATGCTTGCTTTCATAAAGAATTTCTGCCAAAGAAAGAATTGATTTATTAGTAGCAAAGTCTTTATTTAACCTAGCAATGTCTTTTATTTAAAAGCTCCTCACCGCTGCATTTTAAATTAGGCTGGAGGTGAAGCAGGGTTTGCATGTCATGTATAAAAATAAAACTAATTTTGTAAGCAATAGAATCCTACTAAAGTAAAATTCTTCTAAAAAGTTACTGAAGACTTCCCATGATCCCTCTGTATATGCAAATAAACCAAAGGGTATACTCTTTAAAAATATTATTGCTGACATTTACAGATTGTTGTTAAAATATTAAATCTGATTAGTCACCATAAATGAAAAATCACTTGAAATATATAGCTTTGCTACAGTATTTGTTAAAATCTCAAAAGGCAACCATGTTCCTTACATTTGTTGCTTGTGTGAAAAAGAAAACTGTCGGGAAGAAATAAAAAGAGGTTTCCTTCAGATGTCTAACTAAAATTAAAAACCAATATATTGGGCTTCATAAGCTAAATTAAAGAATTTGTGTTTTGCCTCCTCAAACAAAGTTTATGTAAATTTACTTAAAGACTTATACCAGAAATTTAATTAATGTCATTTACTGTCCATAAATAAGGACAAGTAAAGTTACAAGAATAAATGTTATTTCAAACTGACTTAAATTAGCAAATTGGGCTAAGTGGATATTCAGGGGAAATTAGCTGTCACCTATTAAAATATAAACTACTACAAATTTTAAATAAGACCTCCATCATTATACCAAAAATACTAGGCAGGAACCAATTCCTGGAGCTTTAACTGTTTTTACTGATGGGTCATCTAATGGGAAAGTTGCCTATCATACTATAAATTCTGACCGAGTCATACTGACCAGTCATACTTCTGTGCAAAGAGTTGAGTTCGAAGCTATTAAGGCTGCGTTGCAAGATTTCCAACAGCCTGTTAACATAATTTCTGATTCCTCTTATGCTTCGGGCCTAGTGAATAGAATTGAAACTACCCGGTTGAAATGGCTTAGTGACCAAAGTTTATTCTTACTATTTAAGTAAGTTCAACAGATTGTGCAGTAGACAACATACCCTTTTTAAAACACCCACATCAGGGCTCACAGCATATTACCTGGCCCATTAACTAAGGGAAATGCACATGCTGATCAATGGGTTGCTTTATTAAAAGAGGCTTCAGAGTCTCATCAGCTTTTAAAAATCCCAACTTGAAAAACAAAAAAGGGGGATGATGGAGAAATCACCTTCGGGTAGGCTGCACCTAGCTTTAATTACTCTAGATTTTTTCACTTGTGATGCTGATGGAAAGACACCTATGGAGCTACATTGGTGTCAGAATAAAACAAAGAAAATGGTCTAGTTAAATGGAAGGATCCCGAATCTGGTTTATGGAAGTGACCTGACCCATTATTAAGCTTTGGCAGAGGGTACGCTTGTATATTCCCAGAGAATTTTTCCAAACCCGTATGGATTCCTGCTAGAAATATTAAACTGCATCAGGAATTTAGCCAGACTGAAGATCTTGCGCCTGGAGACATAACATGTCGCTGTACACAATCAACTACCTCAGCCACAGAGAGCAGTGACTCCAAGCAGTCCACTGAAGATGAGGAACAGGAGGAAGACAAACCAGACAACCTCCAGCCCAGAGACCACCTGGACATGGCAAAGTGAAGTTTGGTAACAATTAATTCAGCTAAAAACTATAGTTTCATACTGGTCTTAGAAGGCACATTTTTCCTTTACCTGGGAAGGACAGCATAGCTAACCCAAAGTCAGAAGGCTCCAGTCAGTGTGTCAACTCAGTGCTCTGGAGACCCAGAACTGTAATTTTGATAGCATGCTGTCTCTGCTTCTGTAAATTGCTTTTTCTTTTTTTGCTAACTAGGTTCCTCATTCGAAACCTTGAGACAGCCAGTTTAAAATTAAGTTGTCATGACCTAGAGCAAAGAATATTCTTACATGGTCTTATTCTACAAGTTTTATTAATAATTTTTGATGCTTTACAACAGTATATTGTGCATTTATCCCAAACAAATTTAAAAATGAATTTGAATGTTTTACATGAAGGGATTTATTCCTTTCCACTGTGCGGAGGACCTCTTGGGGAGGGCACTTAAGCATTCTGTATTGACCTATCTTGACTTTTTTTGTCAAGAGGAATCCAATTGCCTACAGCTGTTACCTGAGCTCTCTGTTCAAGCTGGGATCATGAAAAGCTGGTACCATGGATCTGTCTCTTTCCCAATGGCGTAAGCTGGGCCCTCTCTGGAGAAGAAACCTGGGTTCCCTATGATCAATGCCGGGTCCCCGCCAGCAGGCGGGGGGATCCAAAGGCAGTTGCTGGGCATGGAGGCCAGAGGGACATAGGTTAACAAGGAGACAGAACTGAACCTCACAGCACACTACTTGGCCCAGAGATGGTTGACAGTCAAAGTTGGGTAAGACCCCAAAGTGTGGGGCGACCTAAGACAGGCACAGCCAGGGGCCAGGAGGAGAAAACTTTGGGTGCAACAAAGGAGAGGCACAGACCCCCCCCCCCCCCAATGGTGCACGGGCTTGAAAACTCGCCCCTTCTGAGGAAGGTCTCCTGTCCCCATGGCTGCTTCTTGCTTCCCTGGCCCAGCCCACTTCAGGAACCAAATAACAGAAGAGATTTGGTACAGCTGAAATCAGAATCCAGATAAACGGAGGCTTGGCTAACAGACCCTATATCTAAATCTAGCCTAACAACAGGAATGCTCAGAGCCTTCACAAGGATGTAAAGTGATCCTCTTCATTAATATTTACAGTGTTAATTAAGATTATTGTTAAAATATTAAATTTGACAGCAAAATAGTTTTCAAATTAATTAAATTCACGTTTACAAATTAATTAAATTTGGCAATTTTGAAATAAGTAATTATCCAAAAAGTATTAACAAAAATTTTCATTACAGGGTAAACATGCTATGAACCTAAAGCATGTTCAGGTTCATTTTTTTGCGTGCAAAAAAATAATATTTAAAGCTATCTAGACTGCATTATAAAATTTCCAAAAAGTCTCCTAATTAAATAAAAAAATAGGGGGGATAGTGGAAAAATATCTTGGAAGAATACCATGTAAGGAAATAGGTCCTGTAACTAAATTACATTTAGAGAAAAAATTTTTTCGTTTATAGTGCTAATAGTGAGACACCCAGAAAAACACACACATTATGCTAGGGTAGGCCAGGGAAAGATCATGTTAAAGAAAAGACCCCAAGTAAGGTTTTTATTTTTCTTTAACATTTGGTCAAGAATATGTTTGTATACTTTCAGAGAACAGCTACAAGACCATGTGGATTCCTGTAACAACGGATCACAGAAAGCCAACCACAAAGACAGAAGAGACAGTTCAGAGATGGAGATGGTGGAAGAGGCCTTGCCATGCTACCAGTCAGCAGATGTGCAGCACTGCAGGGTGCCCAGGAACAGACCAGAAAGGACCGGACCTGCATTTTCCACCATCCAGAACCAACATTTCATTGCTGGCATGTACACATGAACTTTTGGACATTGAAACATGGACTCATAACTTTAGGACATTGAAATTGGGACTTGATTATTTTTGAAAGAAAAAATAAGGTGGAGATGTGGGAAAATGTTTATTGCCTTCCCTATCTGATAAGCATAGACAGAGAACTCCCCATAACAGCCCGAAGGCTGGGTGCCTTTGAAACCCTAGGAAAGCTCAGAGCTAGGCGCCACCTCTCTTTGTCCAGACAGTGGTAGCTGAAACTACTGCCCCATTTATTATTATGTAAATCCTTGCTGAGGGGCTAGTGTGCTTATAACTAGGGGGTCACCTGCCTAAGGTCTATGCTATGGGTGCATCCGAGATCAATAAAAGCGTGGTGAAGTCTGAGCACAGAGGAAGTCCTTTGGGACTTGCCGACTGGTCCCCCAATATTGCAAAATTATCTCTTGTCTTATTCTCTCCTTTGTTGTGCGGTTCCTCTTTCAGATATTGAACCCTACTCCACGCGGGACATGGAAACAATCAACACAAAACACAAGGATTGTTGAACGAACTGCAAGTCCAAAAGTGAATGTATGTTGGTATTGGGGGGCGGGGGTGAGATGGATGGTCATGGTCGCATTCATGAGGAACAGGGCGTATTGTTAGTGCTGGCAGAGTATAATAAAGAATTTGAATTCCTTTTTACATGGCAGAGTATTGATTATTGTTAAACTATTGAAAGGATGGTCAGCTCAAGATGTGAAGTTTTATGCCACAACTGGTACAGTTTTGCCTTTAACATCCTGGTCTAGAACAGCATTGTTGGGTATTGGAGATACTGAGGAAGTGAGGTTTGACTCTGTTTCACTTCTGGGGAGGGATATAAGGACAGGGCAGGCATGTAGAAGGGAGTAATGTAGATTTCTTTAATTGGGGCTCCAGACAAGGCATTCCATACTGAGCCAGACATTTAGATTAAGGACAAGGAGAAGACTTAATGAGGATTTTTATCCTCAACACTTTCTCATACTGGCAAGGAAGAAAAGAAGCTGATGTTTAATTTAGGTTTGGATTGGGTGGGAGGAATGGATGATGGTGGTCGCTGTCATGAGGAACAGGGTGTTCTTTTAGTGCTGGCAGTGTATCATAATGAATTTGATTTCCTTTTTACATGGTAGACAATTGAATATTGTTAAACTATTGACAGTATTCTCAGCTCAATATGTTAAGTTTTATGCCACAACTGGTACAGTTTTTATTTAACAAGTTGCTCTAGAACAGCATTGGTTGATATTGTTTATATTAGAGAAGTAAGGTTTCACTCTAACAGTTTCTCTGATGATTCACTTCATGTTACATTTGCACCATACCTAAGTAAGATATTAGTAATAAGGGAAATTGGGTACGGTGTACATGAGTATTATCTTCCCAATTTTTCTGTAAATCTGGAACTATTCTAAAAGAAAATTTTTATTAAAACAACACACAAAATAATAGGAAATGGTAATATCTGAACATAGTGGAATGGACCACTGAAATGACTGTAGAGTTTAGGAAGTGGATTAGAGGAAACACCACCTCCCTGCCATATGCTTTACTATAGTGGAACTATGGGAAGAGAGAGAGAGAGAGAGAGAGAGAGAGAGAGAGAGAGAGAGAGAGAGAAAATAGAGACAGAGGTCAGTTTGGGAAAATTTTTAGGAGTTAAGAGGAAGGTCTCTGTTCTATAACCAGAGTATTGAGATTTCTGCATCCTCTGCCAAACCTGTCCCTCTTGGATGGTCAAGCTGAGGCTTTGTGATGTCAAGCCACACCATGGCCAAACTGAGTTTGGGAAACCAGACCTGAAGTGAGTGGCTCCTCATTAACCTAAAGATAATAAATAGAGGCCAGGACCCTTTCAGTAGTGTCTGTTGCCTCAAGATAGGGAAACTTAATAAGACGATAGTGTAGACTAGTAGAGATAAGGAATAAGACTCCAAACACAAAGATGGAAGAAGAAACTGCAAGGCCAAAATTGAATTTATGTTTGTATTGGGGTCAGGCGGGGTGGATGGTGGTGTTCACAGTCATGAGGAACAGGATGTTGTGTTAGTGCCGCCACTGTATAGTAAAGAATTTGATTTCCTTTTTATATGGCAGACTAGTGAATATTGTTAAACTATTGAAAGGATGGTCTGCTCAAGATCTGAAGTTTTATGCCGAAAATGGTCCAGTTTTTCCTTTAACAACTTGGTCTAGAACAGCATTGCTGGATATTGGAGATACTAGTGGAGTGAGGTTTCACTCTAACAGTTTCACTGATGATTCACTTCATGTTACATTTGCCCCATACATAAGTAAGATATTAGTAATAAGTGAAATTGGGTATGGTGTACGTGGTTATTATCTTCACAATTTTTCTGTAAACCTGGAACAATACTAAAATAAAACATCCATTAAAACAACACTCAAAATCCTAGAAATGGTAGCAACTGAACATAGTGGAATGGACCACTGAAATGACAGGGGAGTATGGAAATTGTATTAGAGGAAACACCACCTCTCTGCCATATGCTGGACTATAATGGCACTAGAGGAAATGAGAGAGAGAGAGAGAGGACAGTTTGGGAAAAATTTTAGGAGTTAAGAGGAAGCTCTCTCTTCTATAACCAGAGTGTCTGAGATTTCTGCATCCTCTGCCACTCCTGCCCCTCCTGGATGGTCAAGCTGAGTCTTTGTGATGTCAAGCCACACCATGGCAACCACTGAATTTGGCCAACCAGAGCTGAAGTGAGTGGCTCCTCATTAACCTAGAGTATATATAGAGGCCAGGACCCTTTTAGAAGTGTCTGTTGCCTCAAGATAGCGAAACTTAATAAGACGATGTTGTAGACTAGTAGAGATAAGGAATAAGACTCCAAACACAAGGATATATGAAGAAACTGGAAGTCCAAAAGTGAAATTATGTTTGTGTTGGAGTGGGGGTGTAGGATGGATGGTGGTGGTCGCAGTCATGAGGATCAGGGTGTTGTGTTAGTGCTGGCATTTTATAATAATGAATTTGATTTCCTTTTTACATGGCTGTCTATTGAATATTGTTAAACTATTGAAAGGATGGTCAGGTCCATATTTCAAGTTTTATGCCACTTCTGGTCCAGATTTTTCATTAACAACTTGGTCTAGAACAGCATTGCTGGATATTGGACATACTAGAGAAGTGAGGTTTCACTCTGTTTCACTGATGATTCACTTCATGTTACATTTGCCCCATACATAAGTAAGATATTAGTAATAAGGGAAATTGGGTATGGTGTACATGGTTATTATCTTCACAATTTTTCTGTAAATATGGTCATATTCTAAAATAAAACATCCATTAAAACAACACTCCAAATCCTAGGAAACGTTTATATCTGAACATAGTCTAATGGACCACTGAAATGACGGTGGAGTATGGGAATTGTCTTTGTGGAAACACCACCTCCCTGCTTATGCTGAAAGATAATGGAACTAGAGGAAATTAGAGAGAGAGAGAGAGAGAGGTCAGTTTGGGAAAAATTTTAGGAGTTAAGAGCAAGGTCTCTGTTCTATAACAAGAGTGTCTGAGATTTCTGCATCCTCTGCCACCCCTGTCATTCCTGGTTGGTCAAGTTGAGGATTTGTGATGTCAAGGCACACAATGGCAACCACTGACTGTTGGCAACCAGAGCTGAGGTGAGTGGCTCCTCATTAACTTAAAGAGTATATATAGAGTCCAGGACCCTTTGAGTAGTGTCTGTTGCCTCAAGATAGCGAAACTTAATAAGATGATACTGTAGACAAGTAGAGATAAGGAATAAGACTCCAAACACAAGGATGGATGAAGAAATTGCAAGTCCAAAAGTGAATTTATGTATGTATTGGGGGAGGGGGGGGATGGATGGTGGTGGTCGCAGTCATGAGGAACATGGTGTTTTGTTAGTGCTAGCAGAGTATAATAATGAATTTGATTTCCTTTTTACACAGTAGACTACTGAATATTGTTAAACTATTGAAAGGAAGGTCAGCTCAAGTCTGAAGTTATGTGCAACAACTGGTCCAGTTGATCCTTTAACAACATGGTCTAGAACAGCATTGCTGGATATTGGACATACTAGAGAAGTGAAGTTTCAATCTGTGTCACTGATGATTCACTTCATGTTACATTTGCCCGATAATAAGTAAGATATTAGTAAAAAGGGAAATTGGGTATCGTGTACATAGTTATTACCTTCACAATTGTTCTGTAAATCTGGAACTATTCTAAAATAAAATATCCATTAAAACAACACTCAAAATCCTAGGAAATGGGAGCAACTGCACATATTGGAAAGTACCGCTGAAATTATGGGGGAGTATGGCAATTGTCTTAGAGGAAACACCACCTCCCTGCCATATGCTGGACTATAATGGACCTAGAGGAAATGGGAAGGAGAGAGAGGACAGTTAGGGAAAAATTAAAGGAGTAAGATGAAGGTCTCCTTTCTATAACCAGAGTATGTGAGATTTCTGCATCCTCTGCCTCCCCCGCCCCTCCTGGTTGGTCAATCTGAGGCTTTGTGATGTTAAGCCACACCATGGCAACCACTTATTTAGGGCAGTCAGAGCTGAAGTGAAGGATCCTCATTAATCTAAAAAGTATATATAGAGGCCAGGACAATTTGAGTAGTGTCTGTTGCCTCAAGATAGCGAAACTTAATAAGACGGTAGTGTAGACTATTAGAGATAAGGAATAAGACTCCAAACGCAAGCGTGGATGAAGAAACTGTAAGTCCAAAAGTGAATATATGTTTGTATAGAGGGTGTGGGATGGATGTCCGTGGTGTCAGTCATGAGGAACAGGGTGTTGTGTTAGGGCTCGCAGTTTATAATAAAGATTTGATTCCTTTTTACATGGCTGACTATTGAATATTGTTAAACTATTGAAATGATCGTCAGCTCAAGTTTTGAAGTTTTATGCCACAACAGGTAGAGTTTTTCCTTCAACATCATGGTCTAGAAGAGCATTGTTGGATAGTGGATATACTAGCGAAGTGAGGATTGACTCTGTTTCATTGATGAAGTGGGATCTATGTAGGGGGAAGGCATGTGAGTAGGGAGTAATATAGATTTCTTTAGTAGGAGCACCCGATATGCCATTCCATACTGAACCAGACCCTTAACATAAAGACAAGGAGAAGTCTGAATGGGGATTTTTTCTCAACACTATCTCATGCGGTCAAGGAAAAAAGAAGCTGATGCTTAATTTAGATTTGGATTGGGGGTAGGATGGATGGTGGTGGTCGCAGACATGAGGAACAGGGTGTTGTGTTAGTGCTGGCAGTATGTAATATTGAATTTGTTTTCCTTTTTACATAGTAGACTATTGAATATTGTTAACCTATTGAAAGGATGGTCAGCTCAAGAAGTGAAGTTTTATGACACAGCTGGTCCAGTTTTTCCTAAAACAACTTGGTGTAGAACAGCATTGCTGGATATTGGACCAGAACAGCAGTGCTGGATACTCGAGATACTAGAGAAGTGAGGTTTCATTGTAACTGTTTCACTGATGATTCACTTCATGTTACATTTGCCCCATACATAAGTAAGATATTAGTAATAAGGGAAATTGGGTATGGTGTACATGGTTATTAACTTGACAATTTTTCTGTAAATCTGGAACTATTCTAAAATCAAACATCCATTAAAACAACACTCAAATCCTAGGAAATGGTAGCAACTGAACATAGTGGAAAGGACCACAAAATGACGGGGGGGTATGGGAATTGTCTTAGAGGAAACACCAACTCCCTGCCATATGCTGGACTATAATGGAACTAGAGGAAATGAGAGAGAGCGAGGACAGTTTGGGAAAAATTTTAGAGGTTAAGAGGAAGGTCTCTGTTCTATAACCAGAGTGTCTGAGATTTCTGCATCCTTTGCCACCCCCGCCCCTCCTGTATGGTCAAGCTGAGACTTTGTGATGTCAGACCACACCATGACAACCACTGATTTTGGGCAGCCAGGGCTGAAGTGAGTGGCTCCTCAATAACCTAAAAAGTATATATAGAGACCAGGACCTTTTGAGTAGTGTCTGTTGCCTCAAGATAGCTAAACTTAATAAGACGATAGTCTAGACTAGTAGAGAAAAGGAATAAGACTCCAAATACAAGGATGGATGAAGAAACTGTAAGTCCAAAAGTCAATTTATGTTTTTATTGGGGGGGCTGGTATGGATGGTCGTGGTGGCATTCATGACGAACAGGGTGTTGTGTTAGTGCTGGAAGCGTATAATAAAGAAAATGATTTCCTTTTTACATGGCAGACAATTGAATATTGTTAAACTATTGACAGGATGGTCAGCTCAAGATCTGAAGTTTTATGACGCAAATGGTCTAGTTTTTCCTTTAACAACTGGGTCTAGAACAGCATTGCTGAGTATTGGAGATACTAGAGAAGTGATGTTTCACTCTATTTCACTGATGATTAACTTCATGTTACATTTGCCCCATACATAAGTAAGATATTAGTAATAAGGGAAAGTGGGCATGTTGTACATGGTAGTTATCGTCACAATTTTTCTGTATATCTCAAACTATTGTAAAATAAAACATCCATTAAAACAACACTCAAAATCCTAGGAAACCTTAATATCTGAACTTAGTGGAATGGACCACTGAAATGAGGGGGGAGTATGGCAATTGTCTTAGAGGAAACACCACCTCCGTGCCATATCCTGGACTATAATAGAACTAGAGGAAATGAGAGAGAGAGAGAGGTCAGTTTGGGAACATGTTTAGGAGTTAAGAGGAAGGTCTCTCTTCTATAAGCAGAGTGTCTGAGATTTCTGCATCCGTTGCCACTCCCGCCCCTACTGGATGGTTAAGCTGAGTCTTTGTGATGTGAAGCCACACCATGGCAACCACTGATTTTGGGCTACCTAAGCTGAAGTGAGTGGCTCCTCATTAACCTAAAGAGTATATATATTCCAGATGAATTTTTGGAGACTTCGTTCTAGATCTCTGAAGCATGCCGTTGGTATTTTAATGGGAAGTGCATTGAATTTATACATTGCTTTGGGTAGTATGGACATTTTAATGATGTTGGTTCTTGCAATCCATGAACCAGTATGTTCTTCCATCTGTTTATGTCTTCCTCTATATCTTTTTTTAACGTCCTGTATTTTTCTGAGTAGAGGTCTTTTACCTATTTAGTTAAGTTTATTCCTACGTAGCTTAATTTTTTTGGTGCAATGGTAAACGGGATTGTATTTATAATCTCTCTTTCTGAAAGTTCGCTATTGGTGTATAGAAATGCCTCAGATTTCTTGGGGTTAATTTTGTGTCCTGCTACATTGCCAAATTCATGTATTAAGTCTAGTAGCTTTTTGATGGAGTCTCTAGGGTTTTGTATGTATAATATCATGTCGTCTGCAAATAAGGACAGTTTTACTTCCTCTTTTCCAATTTGGGTGCCTTTTATTTCTTCTTCCTGCCTAATTGCAATGGCTAACACTTCCAATACTATGTTGAACAGGAGTGGTGATAGGGGGCATACCTGTCTTGTTCCTGTTCTTAGGGGAAATGGTGTTAGTTTTTGTCCATTGAGTATGATGTTGGCTGTGGGCCTGTCATATATGGCTTTTATTATGTTGATTTGTGATCCTTCTACTCCCGCCCTACTGAGAGTTTTTATCAAAAATGGGTGTTGAATTTTGTCATATGCTTTTTCTACATCAATTGATACGACCATGTGGTTTTTTTCTTTCAGTTGATTTATGTGATGTATCACGTTTATTGATTTGCGGATGTTGTACCATCCTTGCATCCTTGGGTTAAATCCTACTTGGTCATGGTGTAAAATCTTTCAGATGTACTGCTGGATACGATTTGCTACGATTTTGTTGAGGATTTTGGCATCTATGTTCATGAGGGATATTGGCCCGTAATTCTCTTTAATTGTGTTGTCTTTACCTGGTTTTGGTATTAGGGTGATGGTGGCTTCATAGAATGAGCTTGGAAGTGTTCCTTCCTCTTGAATTTTTTGTAGTAGTCTGAGGAGGAAAGGTTTTAGTTCTTCCTTGAATGTTTGGTAAAACTCCCCTGTGAAGCCATCTGGTCCTGGGCTCTTGTTTGTTGGAAGCTTTTTGATGACTGCTTCAATTTCTTCCATAGTTATTGGCTTGTTGAGATTTTTAGATTCTTCCTGATTGAGTTTTGGAATGTTGTATTTTTCTAGGAATTTGTCCTTTTCCTCCAGGTTGTCTAGTTTGTTGGAGTAGAGCTGTCCATAGTATTTTTTAACAATCATTTGTATTTCTGTGGGGTCTGTTGTTACTTTGCCTCTATCGTTTCTGATTTTGTTTATTTGGATCCTCTCTCTTTGCTTCTTGCTGAGTCTGGCTAGAGGTTTGTCAATCTTGTTTATCCTTTCAAAGAACCAACTCTTGGTTTCATTGATTTTCTGTATTGTTTTTTTGGTCTCTATGTCATTTATTTCTGCTCTAATCTTTATTATCTCCTTCCTTCTGCTCAATCTGGGGTTTACTTGTTGCTCTCTTTCTAATTCTTTGAGTTGTAGAGTTAGGTGATTTCTGCCATTTTTTTTGTTTGTTTTTTGAGATAGGCCTCTAGAGCTCTAAACTTCCCTCTCAGGACTGCTTTAATTGTGTCCCATAGGTTTTGGATTGTTGTGTTTTCATTGTCATTAGTTTCCAGGACGTTTTCAATTTCTTCTTTGATCTCATTGGTAACCCAATCAATATTTCATAGCATGCTCTTCAGCTTCCAGGGGTTTGAGTATTTTTTGTTGTTTTTATTGCAGTTTATTTCTAATATTATGCCATCGTGGGATGCGAAGATGGTTTTTATGATTTCAATCTTCATGAATTTGGGGATACTTTGCTTGTGATCCAATATATGGTCTATTTTTGAATATGTCTTATTAGCACCTGAGTAGAATGTATATTCCCTGTCTTTGGGGTGAAGTGTTCTGAAGAAGTCTATTAAGTCCATCTGATCTAGTGAGTCATTTAGGATTGCTGTATCTTTGCTGATTGTTTGTCTAGAGTAATTATCCAGTGCTTTCAGTGGTGTATTAATGTCCCCTACTATGGTTGTATTGTTGTTGATCTCTCCTTTGATATCTTCCAGGAGATTCTTTTATGAATTTGGGTGCTCCTGCATTGGGTGCATATATGTTTACCAGGGTAATATCTTCTTCTTGTATTGATCCCTTTAGTATTATGAAGTGTCCTTCCTTATCTCTTGTTATGGCCTTCACTTTGAGGTCTATTTTGTCCGATATAAGTATTGCTACCCCAGCTTTCTTTTCCTTTCCATTTGCCTGAAAGATATTTATCCATCCCTTCACTTTCAGTCTGTGTGAGTCCCTTCTAATGAGGTGGGTTTCTTTTTTTTTTATTGCTTAAAGTATTACAAAGGGTATTACATATGTGTCCATTTTATCACCCCGCCCTAGACAGTCCCCTAGCCTCCCCTATCCCCCAGTGTCTTATGTCCATTGGTTATGCTTATATGCATGCATACAAGTCCTTTAGTTGATCTCTTACCCCCCTACCTCCTGCCCCCCAACCCTCCCCTGCCTTCCTGCTGCAGTCTGACAATCTGTTTGAGGCTGCTCTGCCTCTGTATCTATTATTGTTCAAAAGTCTATAATGGTCTCTATTATCCAAGGATGAGTGAAATCATGTGGTACTTTTCCCTCATTGACTGGCTTATTTCACTTAGCACAATGCTCTCCAGTTCCATCCATGACGCTGCAAATGGTAAGAGTTCCTTCCTTTTTACAGCAGCATAGTATTCCATCGTGTAGATGTACCACAGTTTTCTAATCCATTCATCTACTGATGGGCACTTAGGCTGTTTCCAGATCTTAGCTATGGTGAATTGTGCTGCTATGAACATAGGGGTGCATATATCCTTTCTGATTGGTGTTTCTGGTTTCTTGGGATATATTCCTAGAAGTGGGATCACAGGGTCAAATGGGAGTTCCATTTTCAGTTTTTTAAGGAAACTCCATACTGTCTTCCATAGTGGCTGCACCAGTCTGCATTCCCACCAGCAGTGCACAAGTGATCCTTTTTTTCCACATCCTCTCCAGCACTTGTCGTTTGTTGATTTGTTGATGATAGCCAGTCTGACAGGTGTGAGATGATACCTCATTGTTGTTTTGATTTGCATCTCTCGGATGATTAGTGACTTTGAGCATGTTTTCATATGTCTCTTGGCTTTCTGAATGTCCTCTTTTGAAAGGTGTCTATTTAGGTCCTTTGCCCACTTTTTGATTGGATTGTTTATCTTCCTTTTGTTGAGTTGTATGAGTTCCCTATAAATTTTGGAGATTAGGCCCTTATCAGATATGACATTGGCAAATATGTTTTCCCACACAGTGGGTTTTCTTGTTGTTTTGTTGATGGTTTCTTTTGCTGTGCAGAAGCTTTTTATTTTGATGAAGTCCCATTTGTTTATTTTCTCTTTAGTTTCAAGTGCCCTAGGAGCTGTGTCAGTGAAGAAATTGCTTCGGCATATGTCTGAGATTTTGTTGCCTTTGGATTCTTCTAGAATTTTTATGGTTTCCTGTCGTACATTTAAGTCCTTTATCCATTTTGAGTTTATTTTTGTGTATGGTGTAAGTTGGTGGTCTAGTTTCATTTTCTTGCATATATCTGTCCAATTTTCCCAACACCATTTATTGAAGAGACTATCTTGGCTCCATTGTATGTTCTTGCCTCCTTTGTCAAATATTAATTGAGCATATTGGTTCGGGCCGATTTCTGGGCTCTCTATTCTATTCCATTGATCTATATGCCTATTCTTGTGCCAGTACAAGGCAGTTTTGAGAACAGTGGCTTTGTAATACAACTTGATATCTGGTATTGAGATCCCACCTACTTTGTTCTTTTTCAGGATTGCTGCAGCTATTCGGGGTCTTTTTTTATTCCAGATAAATTTTTGGAGAGTTCGTTCTAGATCTCTGAAGTATGCCGTTGGTATTTTAATGGGAAGTGCGTTGAATTTATAGATTGCTTTGGGTAGTATGGACATTTTAATGATGTTGATTCTACCAATCCAGGAACACGGTATGTTCTTCCATCTGTTTATGTCTTCCTCTATATCTTTTTTCAACGTCCTGTAGTTTTCTGAGTAGAGGTCTTTTACCTCTTTAGTTAAGTTGATTCCTAGGTAGCTTAATTTTTTTGGTGCAATGGTAAACGGGATTGCTTTTATAATCTCTCTTTCTGAAAGTTCACTATTGGTGTATAGAAATGCCTCAGATTTCTTGGGGTTAATTTTGTATCCTGCTACATTGCCAAATTCATGTATTAAGTCTAGTAGCTTTTGGATGGAGTCTCTGGGGTTTTGTATGTATAATATCATGTCGTCTGCAAATAAGGACAGTTTTACTTCCTCTTTTCCAATTTGGATGCCTTTTATTTCTTCTTCTTGCCGAATTGCAATGGCTAACATTTCCAGTACTATGTTGAACAGGAGTGGTGAGAGGGGGCATCCCTGTCTTGTTCCTGTTCTTAGGGGAAATGGTGTTAGTTTTTGCCCATTGAGTATGATGTTGGCTGTGGGTCTGTCATATATGGCTTTTATTATGTTGAGGTATGAGCCTTCTACTCCCACCTTGCTGAGAGTTTTTATCAAAAATGGGTGTTGAATTTTGTCAAATGCTTTTTCTGCATCAATTGATATGACCATGTGGTTTTTTTCTTTCAGTTTGTTTATGTGATGTATCACGTTTATTGATTTTCGGATATTGTACCATCCTTGCATCCCTGGGATAAATCCTACTTGGTCATGGTGTATGATCTTTCTGATGTACTGCTGGATCCGATTTGCTAAGATTTTGTTGAGGATTTTGGCATCTATGTTCATGAGGGATATTGGCCTGTAGTTCTCTTTCATTGTGTTGTCTTTACCTGGTTTTGGTATTAGGGTGATGCTGGCTTCATAGAATGAGCTTGGAAGTGTTCCTTCCTCTTGAATTTTTTGTAGTAGTCTGAGGAGGATAGGTTTTAGTTCTTCCTTGAATGTTTGGTAAAACTCCCCTGTGAAGCCGTCTGGTCCTGGGCTTTTGTTTGATGGAAGCTTTTTGATGACTGCTTCAATTTCTTCCATAGTTATTGGCCTGTTGAGATTTTTAGATTCTTCCTGATTGAGTTTTGGAATGTTGTATTTTTCTAGGAATTTGTCCATTTCCTCCAGGTTGTCTAGTTTGTTGGAGTAGAGCAGTCCATAGTATTTTTTAATGATCATTTGTATTTCTGTGGGGTCTGTTGTTATTTCGCCTCTATCGTTTCTGATTTTGTTTATTTGGGTCCTCTCTCTTTGCTTCTTGGTGAGTCTGGCTAGAGGTTTGTCAATCTTGTTTATCCTTTCAAAGAACCAGCTCTTGGTTTCATTGATTTTCTGTATTGTTTTTTTGGTCTCTATGTCATTTATTTCTGCTCTAATCTTTATTATTTCCTTCCTTCTGCTCACTCTGGGGTTTTCTTGTTGCTCTCTTTCTAATTCTTTGAGTTGTAGAGTTAGATGATTTACTACCATGTTTTCCTGTTTTTTGAGATAGGCCTGTAGAGCTATAAACTTCCCTCTCAAGACTGCTTTCATTGTGTCCCATAGGTTTTGGATTGTTGTGTTTTCATTGTCATTAGTTTCCAGAATGTTTTTAATTTCTTCTCTGATCTCATTGGTAACCCAATCAATATTTAATAGCATGCTATTCAGCTTCCAGGTGTTTGAGTATTTTTGGTTGTTTTTATTGTAGTTTATTTCTAATATTATGCCATCGTGGTCTGTGAAGATGCTTTTTATGATTTCAATCTTCTTGAATTTTGGGATACTTTGCTTGTGACCCAATATATGGTCTATTTTTGAATATGTCTTATGAGCATTTGAGTAGAATGTATATTCCCTGGCTTTGGGGTGGAGTGTTATGAAGATGTCTATTAAGTCCATCTGATCTAGTGAGTCATTTAGGATTGCTGTATCTTTGCTGATTGTTTGTCTAGAGGGCTTATCCAGTGCTGTCAGTGGTGTATTAAAGTCCCCTACTATGATTGTATTGTTGTCGATCTCTCCTTTGATATCTTCCAGGAGTTTTTTTATGAATTTGGGTGCTCCTGCATTGGGTGCATATATGTTTACCAGAGTTATATCTTCTTGTTGTATTGATCCCTTTAGTATTATGAAGTGGCCTTCCTTATCTCTTGTTATGGCCTTCACTTTGAGGTCTATTTTGTCCGATATAAGTATTGTTACCCCAGCTTTCTTTTCCTTTCCATTTGCCTGAAAGATATTTTTCCATCCTTTCACTTTCAGTCTGTGTGAGTCCCTTCTAATGAGGTGGGTTTCTTGTAGACAGCAGATGTATGGGTCATTTTTTTTCTATCCATTCAGCCATTCGATGTCTTTTGTTTGGAGCATTTAGTCCGTTTAAGTTTAAAGTTTTTTTTGAAAGGTACTTGTTTGTAGCCATTTCTTTTTTTGTGTGTGTGACTGTTTTCTTTCTGAGCTTTTTATTGCTTCTTTTTATACTAGTCCCTTTAGCATTCCTTGCATTGCTGGTTTGGTGGTGATAAACTCCCTTAGCCTTTTTTTGTCTGTGAAGCTTCTTATTTCCCCTTCAAGTTTGAATGATAGACTTGCTGGATAGAGTATTCTTAGATTCAGTCCTTTGCTTTGCATCACTTTGTAAATTTCTGTCCATTCTTTTCTTGCCTGATGTGTTTCTGTTGAGAAATCATTTGATAAACTATTGGGAGGTCCCTTGTATGTCACTTTCTGTCTCTCTCTTGCAGCCTGTAAGATTCTCTCTTTGTCCTGAACATTTGCCATGGTAATTATGATGTGTGTTGGTGTGGGTCTTTTCGGGTTCACCTTGTTTGGGACTCTCTGGGCTTGTGTGACTTTTTTCTTCCTCACATCAGGGAAGTTTTCTGATATTATTTCTTCGAATAGGTTTTCTAATCTTTGTTCCTCTATCTGTTGTTCTAACACCCCTATTATTCGTATGTTGTTTCATTTCATGTTGTCCCAAAGCTCCCTTAGGCCCTCCTCCTGTCTTTTATTTTTTTTCTCCAATTGCACTACATTTTGGGTGTGGTTTTCTTCCTTGTCTTGTAACTCAATTATTGGGTCCTCTGCTTCTCCTAGTCTACTGTTGATACTTTCAATGGTGTTTTTTTATTGCAGCTATATCACTCTTCATTTCTTCTTGGGTCTTACTTAAGTTGTTGATTTTTTCATCTGTTTTTTCTAGCTTCTTCCATATGTTATTGATTTTTTCATCTGTTTCTTCTTGCTTCTTGCATAGGTAGTTGAGTTTTTCATCGGTTTCTTCTTGCTTCTTGCACAAGTTGTTGATTATTTCCTCCATCCGGTTTATGCACTCTGGGACCCTTATTCTGAATTCTTTTTCTGTCATGTTGCATGCCTCTGTATTACTTAGCTGCTTTTCTGGAGAGTCCTCTTCTCTTTCCTTTGGTGGTTTATATGTCTACCCATGTTTGATCTTACTGACATATCTAGACGTTGAGTCGTTCAGTGGTTGCTTCCTGGGTTGCAGTGACTCCTTGGTCTTTGGTTGCTCTTCGGGCGGTTGCAGTAGCAGCTGCTCTTCAGTTGGCAGCAGCTCCTCTGGTGGGTGCTCTTAACAGCTGTGGTGGCTCTTCTGGCAGGTGGTGGGAGGTTTCACTGATGGGGATTGATCTAAGGAGGGAGCAGTAATCTGAGAAGGGAGTAATGTAGATTTCTTTATTTAGGGCGACAGACAAGCCATTCCATACTGAGCCACACACTTAGACAAGGAGAAGTCTGAATGGGGATTTTCTCTAAACACTTTCTCATACTGGCAAGGAAAAAAGAAGCTGATGATTAATTTAGGTTTCGATAGGGGGGGTGGGATGGATGGTGGTGGTCACAGTTATGAGAAACAGGGTGTTGTGTCAGTGCTGGCAGTATATAATAATGAATTTGGTTTCCGTTTTACATGGTAGACTATTGACTATTAAACTATTGAAAGGATGATCAGCTCAAGATCTGAAGTTTTATGCTGGAACTGGTCCAGTTTTTCCTTTAACAACTTGGTCTAGAACAACAGTGCTGGATATTGGAGATACTAGAGAAGTGAATTTTCACTCTGTTTCACTGTTGATTCACTTCTTGTTACATTTGCCCCATACATAAGTACGATATTAGTAATAAGGGAAATTAGGTATGGTGTTCATGGATATTATCTTCACAATTTTTCTGTAAATCTGGAACTATTCTTAAATAAAACATTCATTAAAACAGCACTCAAGGATGGTACAATATCTGCAAATATATAAACTTGATACATCACATAAACAAATTGAAAGAAAAAAACCAAATGGTCATATCAATTGTTGCAGAAAAAGCATTTGACAAAATTCAACACGCATTTTTGATAAAAACTCTCAGTAAGGTGGGAGTAGAAGGATCATACCTCAACATAATAAAAGCCATATATGACAGGCTCACAGCCAGCATCATACTCATTGGACAAAAACTAACAACATTTAACCTAAGATCAAGAAAAGACAGGGATGTCCACTCTCACCACTGCTGTTCAACATAGTACTGGAAGTATTAGCTATCACAATTAGGCAAGAAGAAGAAATAAAAGGCATCCAAAATGGAAAAGAGGGAGTAAAACTGTCCTTATTTGCAGACGACATGATATTATACATACAAAACCCTAGAGACTCCATCAAAAAGCTACTAGACTTAATACATGAATTTGGCAATGTAGCAGGATACAAAATTAACCCCAAGAAATCTGTGGCATTTCTATACACCAATAGTGAACTTTCAGAAAGAGAGATTATACAAACAATCCCATTTACCATTTCACCAATAAAATTAAGCTACCTAGGAATAAACTTAACTAAAGCGGTAAATGACCTCTACTCAGAAAAGTACAGGACGTTGGAAAAAGATTTAGAGGAAGACATAAACAGATGGAAGAACATACCATGTTCATGGATTGGTAGAATCAACATCATTAAAATGTCCATACTACCCAAAGCAATCTGTAAATTCAACGCATTTCCCATTAAAATACCAACAGCATACTTCACAGTTCTAGACCGAACTCTCCCAAAATTCATCTGAAATAAAAAAATGACATTGAATAGCTGCAGTGATCCTGAAAAAGAACATAGTAGGTGGGATCTCAATTCCAGATATCAAGATGTATTACAAAGCCACTGTTCTCAAAACTGCCTGGTACTGGCACAAGAACAGGCATATAGATCAATGGAATAGAATAGAGAGCCCAGGAATCGGCCTGAAACAATATGCTCAATTAATATTTGACAAAGGAGGCAAGAACATTCAATGGAGCCAAGACAGTCTCTTCAATAAATGGTGTTTGGAAAATTGGACATATATATGCAAGAAAATGAAACAAGATCACCAGCTTACACCATACACAAAAAGAAACTCAAAATGGATAAAGGACTTAAATGTACAACAGGAAACCATAAAAATTCTAGAAGAATCTAAAGGCAACAAAATCTCAGACATATGCCGAAATAATTTCTTCACTGATATAACTCCTAGGACACTTGAAACTACAGAGAAAATGAACAAATGGGACTACATCGAAATAAAAAGCTTCTGCACAGCAAAAGAAACCATCAACAAAACAATGAGAAAACCCACTGTGTGGGAAAACATATTTGCCAATGTCATATCTGATAAGGGCCTAATCTCCAAAATTTATAGGGAACTCATAGAAGTTAACAATAGGAAGTTACACAATCCAATCAAAAAATGGGCAAAAGACCTAGATAGACACCTCTCAAAAGAGGATATTCATAAAGCCAAGAGCGTATATGAAAACATGCTCAAAGTCCCTAATCATCTGAGAGATGAAAATCAAATGAACAATGAGGTACCATCTCACACCTGTCAGACTGGCTATCATCAACAAATCAACAAACGACAAGTGCTGGAGAGGATGTGGAGAAAAAGGAACACTTGTGCACTGCTGGTGGGATTGCAGACTGGTGCAGCCACTATGGAAGACAGTATGGAGTTTCCTCAAAAAACTGAAAATGGAACTCCCATTTGACCCTGTGATCCCACTTCTAGGAATATATCCCAAAAAGCAGAAACACAAATCAGAAAGGATATATGCACCCCTATGGTAATAGCAGCACAATTCACCGTAGCTAAGATCTGGAAACAGCCTAAGTGCCCATCAGTACATAAATGGATTAGAAAACTGTGGTACATCTACACGATGGAAAACTATGCTGCTTTAAAATGAAGGAGCTCTTACCATTTACAGTGGCATGGATGGAACTGGAGAGCGTTGTGCTAGGTGAAATAGACAAGTCAATGAGGGAAAGGTACCACATGATCTCACTCATTCATGGATAATAGAGACCATTATAAACTTTTGAACAATAAGAGATACAGAGGCAGAGCTGCCTCAAACAGATTGTCAAACTGCAGCGGGAAGGCCGAGGATGGTTGGGGGGCAGGAGGGAGGGGGGTAAAAGATCAAACTAAGGACTTGTATGCATGCATATAAGCATACTCAATGGACATAAGACACTGGGGGATAGGGGAGGCTAGGTTACTGTCAAGGGCGAGGAGGAAAGAAAGGACACATATGTAATACCCTTTGAAATACTTTAAGCAATAAAAAAAAAGTGATTTCAGTAATTAAAAAAAATAAAATGAAAAAAATAAATCTAGAAAAATTTTTTTCATTTATAATGCTAACAGTGAGACACCCAGGAAAACACACATGATGTCAAAATAAGCCAATGGAAAATCATTTGGGCAAATATAAAAAGTACCCTAAGTAAAAATTTCTTTATTAACCTAAGGTTGAGAATATGTTTGTATATTTTCAGAAAACAACTTCAAGGCCACGTGGATTGCTGCAACAGAGAGGAATTCTCAGGAATGCTCCAGTCATGAAGACAAGAGGAGAGACAGTTCAGAGATGGAGACGCTGAAGACGCTTTTCCATGCTAGCAGTCAGCAACTGTGTGTCGCTGCAGATTGCCCAGGACCAAACCAGAAAGGGTCGGACCTGCATTGCCACCATTTTTCCACAATCCAGAACGGAAATATGATTGTTGACATGTACACATAAGGAACTGTTGGACATTGAAATTGGGACTTAAAACAATTTTTGTCCTTGAAATGTTATGCATAAGTTTAAAAATGTTTTGGGTTACGGATTGGCATTGTTATCGTTTTAATAGCCAGAGTTTTGTTCTTGATGTTTAAGTTTTATTTTCATTATAGTAGCTTAATTAATAAAACAAAAAAGGGTGAGATGTGGGAAACTGACATAGGGTTAAGCCTCGGACTGACCTGTTGGCAAAGTCACAAAGAAGTCCTAGCTTAGAGGGCACAGTCCTCTTAGCATAATTAGGCTTGACCTTATGACACTCCCTAGATGTTATCTGGGAATCTAATGGGCTCAGGAAGTGCAGGAAGTATAACCATGGTGTAAACAAGTGAAACTCACAAGGAAAGTGAAACATAGGTAACCACTACCTTGTTTACCACTCACTATAAAAAGCTTCGTGCTGACAACCCCCACCGCTCTCAACTTGGACGGCGTTGCGGCCTGGGTCAATTACACTCCCGTCCAGTCAGCGGACCCATCCATGACCAGGAAAGACTTCATCACCAAATGGGGCATCGATGGAGATCAACGCTACCTGCTCAAGCTCAAGCTGCAGCGTGCTCGACCTGCCTGATTCTGGTAACATTGCTCGAGATCACTCCTGTCACCAGGAGCCCCCACAATACTGTGTAATAGACTTAGATGATGCCTGCTTCTCCATGGACATGGCTCCAAAGAAACAAGGACAATTTATAGGATCACATGTTTAGTAGCAGAAGATTGGGCTGCCTGAAGCGGCCATGATGCCAATATTATGTTTCATTGTATTGATATGTTATATTGACCTTTGATTCTTTTGCAGGTTTAAATGTGTGTTGGCTGTCCTGGAAGGGGACTGTGTGGGGTGACCCCCCAAAGTAAAGGGTATCTAGCTGCCAAGAGGGCAGGTGGCCAACTGGGCAGGGACGGGTGCCCATCAGGTTGTGGTCACTGTTGAGAGACAGTTGACAGTTGGCAGCATGTATACCGCTTGCAGGCCTGCGTGACCATGCCCATGTCAGGGGTAGTTAGCTGGGAAAGGCCTGTTTAGAATAGAAGGTCTAACGCAGGGTGTTGCATAGAAAGAAAGTTTAATGCCAACAATTACTGTTTTGTTATAACTCTGAAAAATCCATGAAAAGGAATTGGCAAGGAAAGTCAGAAAATCTTAGAGTAGATCAGTATGTTTTTCTCCTTATGTAATTCCTCCGAAATCGGGCAATGCTAAATAAGTTATGTCAATACATTTCTTTGCATATATTTAATAAGACCAGATCCTGATAATGGTTTTATTAACAGAAAACTTTGACTGGAATATCATGTTTTAAAGAGCCCTGTCTGAGCTCTAAAGAGTTGAAGCCAGTAAGAATGCCACGAAGAAAGCCTGGTATCCTGGTCGGGAGCCGTGAAGATGGCTGGTACTGGAATGTCAGGCCAATGCCCTACCATAACTGGGGGTTGGTAAGAGTAGAAGGGGAGCAGCAAATATGCCTCTGCATCTCTGCACAACCCCCGCACACTCTGGACCACAACGAGTGGGAGGGATACTGATATGAGCCTTAAAACCTGGAGCGTAGGCTCAGGTGGAGTTGCTACAGGTGAGGGATTCACCTAACTCTTCAGATACTGTAGGCAGGCCTGATGGAAGCTGGATGGCTTAGCTTCCTGGCCTATGGAGCACATTAAAATTCAACCATGAGACTGCAGCAAAGGTAGTCAGTTACCATTCTTGTTGTATTTATGCAAACATCAGGAGAGTGGGTAAATTAACCTTGATCTGGCTTTTTGATATCCATGGAGGAATTTTAAGAAGAAAAATCCTATTACAATAGAGGCTGTTAAAGCTAAAATGGTTTCTTTCCCTTCCACCGAACCATTTGTTAAGCATATAGGGATAGTTCAGTTGATAGTTCTGTGTGCCCAGTACGGGCCTCTAGCAACGGTGGAATAGTAATGCAGTCCGTGTCATGATTGAGCAGGAAGTTCCATGAAACTGGGGGAATGAAAAGGCGAAGGATATGTCCTCCATATTCCCCATATCCTCAATGTTGGGGCAGCCGCCATGTGCTCAGGATAGTACCAGCTTCCTGTATCCCAGGACACTGCTGGCCAAACCCAGAACCTTTTTAACCTACCCAACGACAATCAGGGGACGTGCGCGCCTTGGTGATGACGACATCCTGTGTAATAAGACCCGACTTGCACCTAGCCCATCGTCAGGGCCCACAATCATCTCCCCTCCCCTAACTCCACCCCCCTATTAAAACCCCATTTTTTCCCACAGGCCTTCTCTCTCGTCTCATCTTTGTGAGGATAGGAGCCAGACATGGGTCTGTGATAATAAAGGACTCTTTGCTTTTGCATTGGACACGGCTGGCTCCCTGGTGAGGTTTGTTGGGGATATAAAATCTGGGCATAACCATAACCAAGATAGTGGTGATGGAAAATTTGGACTTTAAGCTGAATGAAGACAAGAGGGAGAAAGATAGAACGAATCAGATAATTGTGTCTTACTACAGGAAGGGGAAAACCTCCAGTAAGCAAGCCAACAAATGCAGAAGAAGAAGTGGTGGAGTGTTCATCTACCACAGGTGATACACAGGTTCTCTGAGGGGAATACACGTTATAATGTGATTCCCTCTATAAACAATGCTTCAGAAAAGGGCATTATGAGAAGATGAAAATATTAATGGTCTCCTTGAATAAATACCAGCAAGGGTATAAAGGAAATATGTATTTTTGTGTGTTTTCCGATGATGGGGAGGGATGTAAAGAAGGGGCACTCCTGTGAGAAGGGAGTAATGTAGAATTCTTTAATTGGGGCATCAGACAAGCCAGTCCATAATGAGCCAGAAACCTTGAATAAGGACAAGAAGAAGACTGAATGGGGATTTTTTTCCTCAACATTTTCTAATACTGACAAGGAAGAAAAGAACTTGATATTTAAGTTAGGTTTGGATTGCGGGGGGGTGGTGGATGGTGGTGGTCGCTGTCATGAGAAACAAGGTGTTGTATTTCTGCTGGCAGTGTAAAGTAGTTAATTTGATTTCATTTTTACATGGTAGACTATTGAATATTGTTAAGCTATTGACAGGATTGTCAGCTCAGGATGTGAAGTTTATGCCACAACTGGTACAGTTTTTATTTAACAACTTGCTCTAGAACAGCATTGGTGGATATTGTTGATATTAGAGAAGTGAGGTTTCACACTGTTTCACTGATGATTCACTTCATGTTACATTTGCACCATACATAAGTAAGATATTAGTAATAAGGGAAATTGGGTACAGTGTACATGAGTATTATCTTCCCAATTTTTCTGTAAATCTGGAACTATTCTAAAATAAAGCTTTTATTAAAACAACACAAAAAAATAGGAAATGGGAATATCTGAACATAGTGGAATGGACAACTAAAATGACTGTGGAGTTTAGGAAGAGGATTAGAGGAAACACCACCTCCCTGCCATGTGCTGGACTTATAGTGGAACTAAAGGAAGAGAGAGAGAGAGAGAGAGAGAGAGAGAGAGAGAGAGAGAGAGAGAGAGAGAGAATGAGAGAGAGAGATAATTGAGAGAGAGGTCAGTTTGGGAATAATTTTAGGAGTTAAGAGGAAGCTGTCTGTTCTATAACCAGAGTATCTGAGATTTCTGTATCCTCTGCCACCCCTGTAACACTTGGATGGTCAAGTTGAGGCTTTGTGATGTCAAGCCACACCATGGCCAAACTGATTTTGGGAAAGGAGACCTGAAGTGAGTGGCTCCTCATTAACCGAAAGATAATAAATAGAGGTCAGGACCCTTTGAGTAGTGTCTGTTGCCTCAAGATAGCCAAACTTAATAAGCTAATAGTGTAGACTAGTAGAGATAAGGAATAAGACTCCAAACACAAGGATGGAAGAAGAAACTGCAAGGCCAAAATTGAATTTATGTTTGTATTGGGGTCAGGATGGCTGGATGGTGGTGTTCGCAGTCATGAGGAACAGTTTGTTATATTAGTGCTGCCAGTTTATAGTAAAGAATTTCATTTCCTTTTTACATGGTAGACTATTGAATATTGTTAAACTATTTAAAGGATGATAAGCTTAAGACATGAAGGTTTATGCCACAACTGCTCCAGTTTTTCCTTTAACAACTTGATCTAGAACAGCATTGCTGGATATTGGAGATACCAGTGAAGTAAGGTTTCACTCTGTTTCACTGATGTTTCACTTCATGTTAAATTAGCTCAATACATAAGTGAGTCATTAGTAATAAGGAAAATTGGGTATGGTGTACATAGTTTTTACCTTCACTAATTTTCTGTAAATCTGGAACTATTCTGAAATAAAACATCCATTAAAACAACTCTCAAAATCCTAGGAAATGGTAGCAATTGAACATAGTGGAATGTACCACTGAAATGAAGGGGGAGTTTGGGAATTGTCTTAGAGGAAACACCAACTGCCTGCCATATGCTGGACTATAATGGAACTAGAGGAAATGAGAGGGAGAGCGAGGACAGTTTGGGAAAAAATTTAGGAGTTAAGAGGTAAGTCTCTGTTCTCTAAGCAGAGTGTCTGAGATTTCTGCATCCTTTGCCATCCGCGCCCCTCCTGGATGGTCAAGCTGAGGCTTTGTGATGTCAAACCACACCATGGCAACCACTGATTTTGGGCAGCCAGGGCTGAAGTGAGTGGCTCCTCAATAACATATAAAATATATATAGAGGCCAGGACCCTTTGAGTAGTGTCTGTTGCCTCAAGATAGGGAAACATAATAAGACGATAGTCTAGACTAGTAGAGATAAGGAATAAGACTCCAACACAAGGATGGATGAAGAAACTGTAAGTCCAAATTCAATTTATGTTTGTATTTGGCAGGGTGGGGGGGTGGTATGGATTGTCGTGGTGGCAATCATGAGGAACAGGGTGCTGTGTTAGTGCTGGATGTAAAATAAAGAATTTGATTTCCTTTTTACATGGCAGACTATTGAATATTGTTAAACTACTGACAGTATGGTCAGCTCAAGATGTGAATTCATGCCACAAGTGATTGAGCTTTTCCTTTAACATCATGGTCTAGAACAGCATTGTTGTATATTGGAGATACTAGAGAAGTGAGGTTTGACTCTGTTTCACTGTTGAGGAGGCATCTAAGTAGGGGGCAGGCATTTGACAAGGGAGTAATGTAGATTTCTCTATTTGTGGCACCAACAAGCCATTCCATACTGAGTCAGACACTGGGCATAAAGACAAGGATAAGTCTGAATGGGGATTTTATTCCGAACACTTTCTCATACTGACAAGGAAAAAAGAAGCTGAGGTTTACTTTAGGTTTGGGTTGGTGCGGGGGGATGGATAATGGTGGTCACAGTCATGAGGAACAGGGTGTTGTCATAGTGCTGGCAATGTATAATAATGAATTTGATTTCCGTTTTACATGGTAGACTATTGAATATTGTTAAACTATTGAAAGGATGGTCAGCTCAAGATCTGAAGTTTTATGCCCCAAACGGTCCAGGTTTTCCTTTAACCACTTGTTCTAGAATAGCATTACTGGATATTGGAGATACTAGAGAAGTGAGGTTTCACTCTGTTTCACTGATGATTCACTTCATCTTACATTTGCCCCATACATAAGTAAGATATTAGTAATAAGGGAAATTGGGTATGGTGTACATGGTTATTATCTTCACAATTTTTCTGTAAATCTGTAACTATTCTAAAATAAAACATCCAGTAAAACAACTCTCAAAATCCTAGGAAACATTAATATCTGAACACAGTGGAATGGACCACTGAAATGACGGGGGAGTATGGAATTGTCCTAGTGGAAACACCAAGTACCTTCCATATGCTGGACTATAATGGAACTAGTGGAAATGAGAGAGAGAGAGTGAAGACAGTTTGGGAAAATTTTAGGAGTTAAGAGGTAGGTCTCTGTTCTATAAACAGAGTGTCTGAGATTTCTGCATCCTTTGCCACCCAAGCCTTTCCTGGATGGTCAAGCTGAGGCTTTGTGATTGAAGCAGAACTAAGCAGAAATGCACCCAACTCCCTCTTCAAGGACGAGGTGGAGACATGCTCTTCTCCCTCAACTCTATGTTGTCTTACAAGGCTGGCCCTCAGCCCAAGCCCCACCCCGCCCCCCGAGAGTGACCACAAAAAAGCTGGTATTGTCCTAACTCTCCCAGCCACCCTCCTGAGTGGACCAATGAAGTTCCAGAAATGTGGCTAATGTCCTAATAAGGCTATAGTGGAGGATGGCTCCAACCTTCAGAATGTGATGGTCACTTACAGACCCTTATGATGTAAAGCCCTGACCAATCTCTGTAACTCACGTCACCCCTAAAGCCCACCCCAAATAGCTAGACCTATATAACCTTTGTTCTCCTGGGAAACGCTCTCTCGCCTCACCGCTGCGCCAGATAGAGGCTGGGAGCCAATTCTAGAATTGATCAATAAAGACTCGTTGCTTTTGCATAGGAGGAGGCTCTCTGTTGGTGGATTATTGGGGACCCCGAACTCTGGGCATAACATTTTGGTGGCGCCTCCGGGATCCCCCAAAAAACCCTCGAGGGACCCCCACTCTGAGAGTCTGCTGTCCACGGTAAGTGTCTATGTGTTGTGTGTTCATTCCAATGAGAGCTCGCTTCTGTAATCTGGACTGATAAGATCTGAGTGGATGCACTGGTGGATCTCGGGCAGGAGGAGTCAAGGGACGCCTTGAACCTCCATCTTGCGGGGTGTAAAAGCCCCACCTGGCGGGGTGTAAAAGCTCCATCTGGCGGGCTTTAAAAGCCCCATCTTGCTTTTTTTCAGTTTTTCTTCCGCGGGGTCGGAAGGCTGTTCTTAGGTGTCTTTGTTTCTTTGGTGTCTGTATTCTTTTGTTTGATTTTGTGGACTCACTGGACGGACGCTATGGGACTGACTCAAACTACTCCTTTAAGCATTATGGTCGTTTTAAAGTCAAGGGCTGGGCCAAACCTGCTTGCCAGCCTCAGTTGTGGTTTTCCAGAACTGCTGAAAACTTGGCACCTTGAAGCTTACTGAATTCAAATGATAAAAAACTTATGTCTTGCATTTTTGAAGGTTATTCTCAAAAATGTTACTGATTGAGAAAAACAGTGTGTTGTGGTAGCTACATGCCTTTGCTGAATGAATGTCTGGTGAAAGTGTGAGAGTGTGGAGGGAGGGGGCCTGCCCTCTCCTCTCCTTTGTGTGGCTCCACAACTTTGGTCAGGCAGGTACCTGAGTGAAGATCTGTGAAAACAGGTCACCAGTCCCTCGTCTGTCCCTCGTCTCCGATCATCATGAGGTCGGGCCAAAGTAAACGTGCTGTTCTTAATTACATGTTAAAAAAATTTTTTTTAAGGAATACAATAGAGATTGTAATATTAAAATGAATGCTAAAACACTGAGGAAGCATGAGTGAACTGAGTGAACAGCTGTTTGTTTGTGTGGAACTAGCCAATTTGCTACCAAGAGGAGGGACTGGGCACAGTCTTAACTCCTCCGGTAGGTTCTCACCTAAACGTTGGTCAAGAATTCTGTTCTGGGACATGGGTGCCAGGAGTGCCCCCACACCCGTCTGGGGAGTTGGGCATTGTTTTGTTTATCTGCTCAGCTCCAGTCTCTGCTAGTCTTCTGAGAGTGTGAATACGAGTGTTTATCTATTTTGGCTGCTCATTACTAGTCTGTGTGAACTGAAAGTTACTTTGATTTATTTTGCATTTCTTTTAATTCATCTGGCTGAACATTTGGACTGGACCCGCGGTGGGCTGCAAGAAACTCTAGCAATTCTCAGAGTCTTTTGCTCGCCACTACAGAAGGAATCAGCCCACTTAGTTAATATAAATTTTTGTCTATAAGTTGCTCTTACCTGGGTTGTAAATCACTGTAATTCCAAGATTGCTTAGTTCTGAGATTGCATATAAACGAGTAAAAGAAAAAATCTGTGAGGAAAAGCAGCCTGGGCTGAGAGAAGTGGGGCGGGGGAGGGTTGGCAGTTATGCTGCTGGCTGCAAACCTAACAGGTCTTATCAATGAACTTCAAGGTTACAAAAAATAACTGTAAGCACAGTCTTTCTCTGCCCTGGTTTATTCTTTTAACCCCTCCAATGCTAAATCAGACAGATGCTTGTACTTTGTTTTATCAAAAAAAGTCTAGATATATCTTAAGAGTAAACGTTCATTTAAAATATGTTCATAAATATTAATCTAAAATTGTTGAATTTTCACCTTTGATAATCATTAAAGGATTAAGGTTTCTAAGAATAAAATAAAACAAAAACTGAACTCCCGCTAGAAAAGCGGAGGAAGAACAAAGCTAGAATCTGAAGCCCCCCCTGCTGATTTAGAACTCTTTGCCAGGCAGACTCAGCCCCTGAGAGCCAGGTCAAAGAAGTGGGGGCTGAATGCCTGAGCTGCCCACAAGGCCAGGAAGCCCCTCGTGGAAAAGAGGTGTGCGCGCAGTCAAAGAGAGCCTACAGGAGCTGCAGCAGCTGCTAGGGGGCACCTATGTGCAGGCTAAGCTGGAGAAGGCCTAGGTGCTGGAGCTGATGGTGCAGCGCTTGCTGCAGGGGAGAGTTTGTGGGCGAGAGCAGCTGCAGGCAGAAGCCAGTGAGCACTTCGCTGCGGGCTACATCCAGTGAACCCTTGCTTGAGTCCATACCACTGCAAAAGGGCAGTGGCTTCTGCTATTTGCTGGGGGACGCTCTGGCTGGGCCTCTGGGAGACCCTAGGCTGGAAGAGGAGGGGTTAATATCTCCTTCCAGTGCACTCCCTTGAAAGAGGCCTGGTTGCTGCTCTGCCACAAAGGGAACTGGTAAACAGGCAAAAAGCAGGGCCCTAAGGGTTCACAAACAAGCACTCTCCCAGGACCTGGGAGCTATCAGGACTTTGAAATTCTCCAAGAGAGGAGGAGTCTGACTCAGACTGGACAAAACCTCGTTGGGTTAGAAAAACCAGAGGCTGCGTATTGAACTTATAGACTGCAGTTTGCTGGGCAGAGGTCCAAGCCCAGTTATATAGGGGTTAAGCTACCTTGTACAGCAAAACAACTTTCTCCTGTGCCAGAATACATTGTAAAAAAATTGAATGCATGATAAACCAGTAAGCTGGAACAAGTAAAATAGGGAAACTGAGAAGAAATCCTATCTTCCCTAAACCAATGACACTTGGGAGTAAATACTTTGCATTTGCCTCCCTAAAACAAAGGTTAAATCGTTTATGTCACTCTGATTAGTGTCATTTGTTGTCCACACCCTGGGACAAATGAAGTTAAAAAATAAGCCTTATTTTGATTAGTTCCTTTATTCAGAAGGAGCCAACCTGGTCCCTCCCTGCAACTTGAATGATAAAATGTTTGTTAAGGAATTTTAAAATTGCTCAAAACTCGCTGCCTTGGGTCCAATTCTGCATGTGTAAGAAGGGACAGAGTAAAGGCCAGAAGAGGTTGGCAAGGCCATCCAAACCACCCAGCCGCTATTGGCCAGAGCCGCCTGAGCTGGACCTCCTCGGACTGACATCAGCTGACTCTGACTAGGACAGATTGGGCTTTTTCCAACTGGGCCCCCGTGAGCCGAAGGTCAAAATGAAGATCTGGGGCTAGACTACGAACTTTATGATTGATGCAGCGGCAGAGCACTCGGTAGTTACTCAGAAGGTAGCTCCCCTCTTAGGACAGGAAGTCACCAATATTGGAGGTACACATACAGTACCACAACTGCAGACTGTTCTGCCACCCCCGCCGATGTCAGTGAGGCGGCAATCAGGTGGTTCATGAATTCCTATATTTACCATTTGACCTGGTCCCTCTAATGGGCAGAGACCTTTTAGCCAAAATGGAAGCAGAAACCACTTTTACCCCAGATGGCTCACCACAGCCTTGCCTAGGTGAAGAGACCTCTCCAATGATCCTGTCCTTAGCAGTGCCGAGAGAGAAAGAATGAAGACTTTATACCCCCCAGCCAAAGGACCCCACATCTGTTCTTGTCAGGCCCACATCAGGGGACTTGGGCAGTGTTTCTGTTATCTGCCAAAATTCCCAAGACTGTAAAAGTACTTGTTCACTAAAAAGGTATAAATGTAAATGTTTATTTGATAATAATATATCTACTTAGGTATAAATATTTGTAAGATAAATAAAACCCCCGCTTAGTTTCCTGGTGTATTCTGGAGCAGCCTATTCAGTCTTGACAGAGCCAGTGGGACCAGTAACATCTAAAAAGACACCATTTATAAAAGCCGCCAGACAAACTGCCTTTTTCCTTGGACATCAAAGAGGACTGGGGACCTCAGAAAGAACACGGTAACTCATTCGTTTCTAGTCATGCCAGAATGCCTGTTCCCCTTACTTGGACCTGATCTCTTACAGAAATTACAAGCCACCCATAAGCTTGTTCGAGATGCCCTGCCAGTGCCACCTCAGACTCTGTACATCCTTTCCAGCCTGGGGACTCGATGTGGGTAAAAAAGTTCACGATCCCAGGACTCACCGCAACTTGAAAAGGACTATACCTGCAGAAAATTGTATAATAGACTCAGATGATGCCTGCATCTTCATAAACATGGCTTCAGAAAGACAAGGACAATTTTAGCTTATATAGAAAGGTCAAAGAGTGGACTTTAGTCACCTCCCTATAATGTTTGTATAGCCCTGCCATATCTCAATTTTAGTAGCGGAGGATTTGACTGCCTGAAGAGGCCATGATGCCAATATTATGTTTCATTGTATTAATGTGTTGTATTAACCTTCAATTCTCGTACAGGTTTAAATGTAGCTGTAACGGCAAATGTCCAGTCTCCCACACTGAGGAACATTGCTATAGCTATGTGTTAGCTGTCCTGGAAGGGGACTATGTGGGGTGAACTCCAAAAGTAAAGGGTGTCTAGCTGCCAAGAGGGCAGGTGCCCAACTGGGCAAAGGAGAATACCCATCAGGTTTTAGTCTCTATCGAGAGACAGTTGACAGTTGGCAGCCTGTATACTATCTTGTAGGCCTGTGTGACCGTGGCCATTTCAGAGGTGGCACAAAACCTCAACTGTAGAAAACTGGGAAAAGCCTGTTTGGAATAGAAGGTCTGAGGCATGGTTATGCATTTCTAAAGAACATAGAAAGAAGGTTTAAAGGCTGGTTTGAAAGTATAAAATTTATAAAAGTTGTGTATATGAAAAAAAAAAAAAAGAAATGTTAAAAGAAAATGAATCAAATGGTACAGGCCAGTAAGTCAGAAAGAGTAAATAACTTACATTCTCCCTCAATAAACATAGGGTAAATAGTTATGCCAAATTACTTAGAAAGAACTGATAAAAGAAATCCAGCAGTTACTGTTTTGTTATAACTCTGAAGAGTCCATGAGAAAGAACTAACAAGAAAAATCAGAAGATCTTAGAGCGGATCAGTATGTTTTTCTCCTTATGTAATTCCTCTGAAATTTGGCAATGCTAAATAAGTCATGGCAATACATTTCTTTGCAGGAAATCAATAAGACCGGTTTTCAATAGCGATTTCATTGACCGGAAACTTTGACTGGAGTATCATGTTTTAAAAAAACCTGTCTGAGCTGTGAAGACTTGAAGCCAAAAAAAGTGCCACAGGAAAGGCCTGGTATCCTACTTGGAAGCCCTGAAGATGGCTGGTGCTGGAGCGTCAAGCCCATGCCATACCATCACTGGCGGTTGGTAAGAGTAGAAGGGGAGCAATAGGATGCCTCTGCATCCCTGCGGAACCCCACACACTCTGGGCCACAACGAGTAGGAGGGCTACTGAGATGGGCCTTAAAGCCTAGAGCGTGGGCTCAGGTGGAGTTTCTACAGGTGAAGGATTCACCTAATGCAGCAGATACTGCAGGCAGGCCTGATGGCAGCTGAATGGCTTGGCTTCCTGGCCCTATGGGACACATTAAGATTCAATCATGAAATTCCAGCAAATGTAGTCAGTTACCATTCTTGTTGTGTTTATGCAAACATCAGGCCAAATTGAATACAGTAGATAAATTGGTCTTCATTTGGCATTTTGATAGCCATAGAGGAATTTTAAGAAGAAAAGTCCTATTTCAATAGAAGTTGTTAAATCTTCTTTCCCTTCCACAAAACCATTTGTTATAGTTTGTCTATGCCAGGTCAAATGCCCAGCACCTTCTGTGCCCAGGACAGCAGGGAGCCTGACTGGAAGGTGACCTTTGACTAGACACAGCCGCTGCAGATCACGCTCAAGAAGACAGAAAACCTCGGTGGACCCCTTCTAACCGTCCTGATGCTGTTGACTTTTGGCCTTTGCATTATCAACAGACTAGTCCAATTTATCAAGGAATGTATGAAAGTAATTCAGTTAATAGTTCAGTCCGTCTCATGATTGAGCCGGAAATTCCAAGACAAGGGGGGAATTAAGGGACAGAACGGTACTTGAAAGAACTAAACAGAACTAAGCAGAAATGCACCCTCCTCCCTCTTCAAGGACGAGGCAGAGACATGCTCTTCTCCCTCTCCTCTATCTTGTCTTGCAAGGCTGGACCCTCAGCCCAAGCCCGCCCCCCCCCCCGAGAGTGACAGCAAGAATGTTGGTATTGTCCTAACTCTCCCAACCACCCAGCTGACTGCACCAATGAAGCTCCAGAAATGTAGGTGAGGTCCTAATAAGGCTATAGTGGAGGATGGCTCCAAACTTCAGAAGGTAATGGTCACTTCCTGACCCTTATGCTGTAAAACCCTGACCAATCTCTGTAACTCACATCACCCCTAAAGCCCACCCCAAATAGCTAGCCCTATATAACCTTTGTTCTCCTGGGACATGCTCTCTCACCTTACCGCTACGCCTGATAGAGGCTGGGAGCCAATTCTAGGATTGATCAATGAAAACTCATTGCTTTTGCATCAGAGGAGGCTCCCTGGTGGTGGATTATTGGGGACCCCGAAATCTGGGCATAACAGTGATGTCAAACCACACCATGGCAACCACTGATTTTGGGCAACCAGGGCTGAAGTGTGTGGCTCCTCAATAACATGAAAAGAATATATAGAGGCCAGAACCCTTTGAGTAGTGTCTGTTGCCTCAAGATAGCGAAACTTAATAATACGATAGTCTAGACTAGTAGATATAAGGAATAAGACTCCAAACACAAGGATGGATGAAGAACCTGTAAGTCCAAAAGTCAATTTATGTTTATATTGGGGGGGGTGGTGGTATGGATTTTCGTGGTGGCAGTCATGAGGAACAAGGTGTTGTGTTAGTGCTGGAAGTGTATAATAAAGAATTTTATTTCCTTTTTACATGGCAGACTATTGAATATTGTTAAATTATTAACAGGATGGTCAGCTCAAGATGGGAATTATTCTGCCACAAGTGATTGAGTTTTTGCTTTAACATCATGGTCTAGAACAGCATTGTTGTATATTGGAGATACTAGAGAAGTGAAGTTTGACTCTGTTTCACTGTTGCGGATGGATCTAAGGAGGGGTCAGGCATGTGAGAAGGGAGTAATGTAGATTTCTTTAGTTGGGGCACGAGACAAGCCATTCCATACTGAGTCAGACACTTAGCATAAGGACAAGTATAAGTCTGAATGGGGATTTTATTCCCAACACTTTCTCATACTGACAAGGAATAAAGAAGCTGATGTTTACTTTAAGTTTGCGTTGGTGCGGGGGGATGGATGGTGGTGGTCACAGTCATGAGGAACAGGAGGTTTTGTTAGTCCTGGCAGTGTGTAATAATGAATTTGATTTCCTTTTTACATGGTAGACTATTGAATAGTGTTAAACTATTGAAAGGATGGTCACTTCAAGATGTGAAGTTTTATGCCACAACTGGTCCAGTTTTTCCTTTAACAACTTGGTCTAGAACAGCATTGCTGGATATTGGAGATACTAGAGGAGTAAAGTTTCACTCTGTTTCACTGTTGATTCACTTCTTCTTACATTTTCCCCATACATAAGTACGATATTAGTAATAAGGGAAATTGGGTGTGGTGTTCATGGTTATTATCTTCACAATTATTCTGTAAATCTTGAACTATTCTGAAATAAAACAGGCATTAAAACAACACTCAAGATCCTAGGAATGGTAGCAACTGAACATAGTGGACTGAATCACTGAAATGACTGGGGAGTATGCCAATTGTCTCTGAGGAAACACCACCTGCTGCCATACGCTGGACTATAATAGAATTAGAGAAAATAAGAGAGAGAGAGGTCATTTTGTTCAAAATTTTAGGATTTAAGTTTAAGGTCTCTGTTCTATAACCAGAGTGTCTGAGTGTTCTGCATCCTCTGCCACGCCCACCCCTCCTGGATGGTCTACATGTGGCTTTGTCATGTCAAGACACCATGGCAACCACTGAATGTGGGCAACCAGAGCTGAAGTGAGTGGCTCCTCATTAACCTAAAGAGTATATATAGAGGCCACGAACCTTTCAGTAGTGTCTGTTGCCTCAAGATAGTGAAACTTACTAAGAAGATATTGTAGACTAGTGGAGATAAGGAATAAGACTCCAAACACAAGGATGGATGAAGAAACTGATAGTCCAAAAGTGAATTTATATATGAATTTGGTGGGGTGTGGGATGGATGGTGGTGGTCGCAGTCATGAGGAGAAGGGTGTTGTGATGGGGAGGGATATAAGGAGGCGGCAGTCATCTGAGAAGGGAGTAATGTAGATTTCTGTATTTGGGGCACCATACAAGCCATTCCATACTGAGCCACACAGAAGGAGAAGTCTGAATGGCGATTTTTTCTCAACACTTTCTCATACTGGCAAGGAAAAAAGAAGCTGATGATTAATTTAGTTTTCGAAATGGCGGGGGTGGGAAGGATGGTGGTGGTCGCAGTCATGAGGAACAGGGTGTTGTGTCAGTGCTGGCAGTATATAATAATGAATTTGGTTTCCTTTTTACACGGTAGACTATTGAATATTGTTAAACTATTGAAAGGATGGAAATCAAGAACTATTCTAAAATAAAACATCCATTAAAACAACACTCAAGGATGGTACAATATCCACAAATCAATAAACGTGATACATCACATAAACAAATAGAAAGAAAACACCAACATGGTCATATCAATTGATGCAGAAAAAGCATTTGACAAAATTCAGCACCCATTTTTGATAAAAACTCTCAGTAAGGTGGGAGTAGAAGGATCATACCTCAACATAATAAAAGCCATATATGAGAGGCCCACAGCAAGCATCATACTCATTGGACAAAACTAACACCATTTCCCCTAAGAACAGGAACAAGACAGGGATGTCCACTCTCACCACTGCTGTTCAACATAGTACTGGGAGTATTAGCCATCGCAAAGAGGCAAGAAGATGAAATAAAAGGCATCCAAATTGGAAAAGATGAAGTAAATCTGTCCTTATTTGCAGACGACATGATATTATACATACAAAACCCTAGAGACTCCATCAAAAAGCTACTAGACTTAATACATGAATTTGGCAATGTAGCAGCATACAAAATTAACCCCAAGAAATCTGAGGCATTTCTATACACCAATAGTGAACTTTCAGAAAGAGAGATTATACAAACAATCCCATTTACCATCGCACCAAAAAAATTAAGCTACCTAGGAATAAACTTAACTAAAGGGGTAAAAGACCTCTACTCAGAAAACTACAGGACGTTGAAATAAGATATAGAGGAAGACATAAACAGATGGAAGAACATACCATGTTAATGGATTGGTAGAATCAACATCATTAAAATGTCCATACTACCAAAAGCAATCTATAAATTCAACGCACTTCCCATAAAAATACCAACGGCATACTTCACAGATCTAGACCGAACTCTCCAAAAATTCATCTGGAATAAAAAAATGACTCTGAATAGCTGCAGCTATCCTGAAAAAGAACATAGTAGGTGGAATCTCAATACCAGATATCAAGATGTATTACAAAGCCACTGTTCTCAAAAATGCCTGGTACTGGCACAAGAACAGGCATATAGATCGATGGAATGGAATAGAGAGCCCAGGAATCGAACTGAACCAATATGCTCAATTAATATTTGACAAAGGAGGCAAGAACTTTCAGTGGAGCCAAGATAGTCTTTTCAATAAATGGAGTTTGGAAAATTGGACATATATATGCAAGAAAATGAAACTAGACCACCAACTTACACCATACACAAAAATAAACTCAAAATGGATAAAGGACTTAAATGTAACACAGGAAACCATAATAATTCTAGAAGTATCTAAAGGCAACAAAATCTCAGACATATGCCGAAATAATTTCTTCACTGATGCAACTCCTGGGACACTTGAAACTAAAGAGAAAATGAACAAATGGGACCACATCAAAATAAAAAGCTTCTGCACAGCAAAAGAAACCATCAACAAAACAATGAGAAAACCCACTGTGTGGGAAAACATATTTGCCAATGTCATATCTGATAAGGGCCTAATCTCCAAAATTTATAGGGAATTCATACAACTTACCAAAAGGAAGTTAAACAATCCAATCAAAAAATGGGCAAAGGACCTAGATAGACACCTCTCAAAAGAGAATATTCAGAAAGCCAAGAGACATACGAAAACATGCTCAAAGTCACTAATCATCTGAGAGATGCAAGTCAAAACAACAATGAGGTACCATCTCACACGTGTCAGACTGGCTATCATCAACAAATCGACAAACAACAAGTGCTGGAGGGTTCTGGAGAAAAAGGAACACTTGTGCACTGCTGGTGGGAATGCAGACTGGTGCAGCCACTATGGAAGACAGTATGGAGTTTCCTCAAAAAACTGAAAATGGAACTCCCATTTGACCCTGTGATCCCACTTCTAGGAATATATCCCAAGAAACCAGAAACACAAATCAGAAAGGATATATGCACCCCTATGGTCATAGCAGCACAATTCACCATAGCTAAGATCTGGAAACAGCCTAAGTGCCCATCAGTACATAAATGGATTAGAAAACTGTGGTACATGTACACGATGGAATACTATGCTGCTGTAAAAAGGAAGGTGCTCTTACCGTTTACAGTGCTTTGATGGAACTGGAGAGCGTTGTGCTAGGTGAAATAGGCCAGTCAATGAGGGAAAGGTACCACATGATCTCACTCATTCATGGATAATAGAGACCATTATAAACTTTTGAACAATAATAGATACAGAGGCAGAGCTGCCTCAAACAGATTGTCAAACTGCAGCGCGAAGGCCGGGTAGGGTTGGGGGGCAGGAGAGAGGGGGGTAAAAGATCAACCTAAGGACTTGTATGCATGCATATAAGCATAATCAATGGACATAAGACACTGGGGGATAGGGGAGGCTAGGGTACTGTCAAGGGCGAGGGGGAAAAAAAGGACACATACGTAATAACCTTTGAAATATTTTAAGCAATAAAAAAGTGATTTCAGCAATTAAAAAAAAATAAATAAATAAATCTAGAAAAATATTTTTCATTTATAATGCTAACAGTGAGACACCCAGGAAAACACACATGGTGTCAAAATAAGCCAATGGAAAATCATTTGGGCAAATATAAAAAGTACCATAAGTAAAAATTTCTTTATTAACCTAAGGTCGAGAATATGTTTGTATATTTTCAGAAAACAACTTCAAGGCCACGTGGATTGCTGCAACAGAGAGGAATTCTCAGGAATGCTCCAGTCATGAAAACAAGAGGAGAGACAGTTCAGAGATGGAGACGCTGAAGACACTTTTCCATGCTAGCAGTCAGCAACTGTGTGTCGCTGCAGATTGCCCAGGACCAAACCAGAAAGGGTCGGACCTGCATTGCCACCATTTTTCCACAACCCAGAACTGAAATATCATTGTTGACATGTACACATAAGGAACTGTTGGACATTGAAATTGTGACTTAAAACAATTTTTGTCCTTGAAATGTTATGCGTAAGTTTTAAAATGTTTTGGGTTACGGATAGGCATTGTTATCGTTTTAATAGCCAGAGTTTTGTTCTTGAGGCTTAAGTTTTATTTTCATTATAGTAGCTTAATTAATAAAACAAAACAGGGTGAGATGTGGGAAACTGACATAGGGTTAAGCCTCGGACTGACCTGCTGGCAAAGTCACAAACAAGTCCTAGCTTAGAGGGCACAGTCCTCTTTGCAAAATTAGGCTTGACCTTATAACACTCCATAGATGTTATCTGGGAATCTAATGGGCTGAGGAAGTGCAGGAAGTATAACCATGGTGTAAACAAGTGAAACTCACAAGGAAAGTGAAACTTTGGTAACCACTACCTTGTTTACCACTCACTATAAAAAGCTTCGTGCTGACAACCCCCACCGCTCTCAACGTAGATGGCGTCGCGACCTGGGTCCATTCCACTCCCGTGCAGTCAGCGGACCCATCCATGACCAGGAAAGACTTCATCACCAAATGTACCATCAATCGAGATCAACCCTACCCGCTCAAGCTCAAGCTGCAGCGTGCTGGACTTGCCTGATTCTGGTAACATTGCTCACAATCACTCCTGGCACCAGAAGCCCCCACAATACTTTGTAATAGACTTAGATGATGCCTGCTTCTTCATGGACATGGCTCCAAAGAGACAAGGACAATTTATAGGATCACATGTTTAGTAGCAGAAGATTTGGCTGCCTGAAGCGGGCATGATGCCAATATTATGTTTCATTGTATTGTTATGTTATATTGACCTTTGATTCTTTTGCAGGTTTAAATGTGTGTTGGCTGTCCTGGAAAGGGACTGTGTGGGGTGTCTCCCAAAAGTAAAGGGTCTCTAGCTGCCAAGAGGGCAGGTGCCCAACTGGGCATGGAAGGGTGCCCATCAGGTTCTGGTCACTGTTGAGAGACAGTTGACAGTTGGCAGCATGTATACCACTTACAGGCCTGCGTGACCATGCCCATGTCAGGGGTAGTAAGATGGAAAATCCTGTTTCGAATAAAAGGTCTAACGCATGGTGATGAATACAAAGAAAGTTTAATGCCAACAATTGCTGTTTTGTTATAACTCTGAAAAATCCATGAAAAGGAATTGGCAAGGAAACTCAGAAAATCTTAGAGTAGATCAGTATGTTTTTCTCCTTATGTAATTCCTCTGAAATCGGGCAATGCTAAATAAGTCATGCCAATACATTTCTTTGCATATATTTAATAAGACCAGATCCTTATAATGGTTTTATTAACAGAAAACTTTGACTGGAATATCATGTTTTAAAGAGCCCTGTCTGAGCTCTAAAGACTTGAAGCCAGTAAGAATGCCACGAAGAAAGCCTGGTATCCTGGTCGGGAGCCCTGAAGATGGCTGGCACTGGAATATCAGGCCGATCCCCTACAAAAACTGGCAGTTGTTACGAGTAGAATGGGAGCAGCAAATATGCGTCTACATCCCTGCGGAACCCCCGCACTCTCTGGGCCACAGGAGTGGGAGGTCTTCTGATATGAGCCTTAAAGCCTGGAGGGTAGGCTCAGGTGGAGTTGCTACAGGTGAGGGATTCACCTAACTCCGCAGATACTGTAGGCAGGCCTGATGGAAGCTGGATGGCTTAGCTTCCTGACCTATGGAGCACATTAAAATTCAACCATGAGACTGCAGCAAAGGTAGTCAGTTACCATTCTTGTTGTGTGTATGCAAACATCAGGAGAGTGTGTAAATTAATCTTCATCTGACTTTTTGATATCCATGGAGGAATTTTAAGAAGAAAAATCCTATTACAATAGAGGCTGTTAAAGCTAAAATGGTTTCTTTCCCTTCCACCGAACCATTTGTTAAGCATATAGGGATAGTTCAGTTGATAGTTCTGTGTGCCCAGTACGGGCCTCTATCAACGGTGGAATAGTAATGCAGTCCGTGTCATGATTGAGCAGTAAGTTCCAAGAAACTGGGGGAATGAAAGGCGAAGGATATAGCCTCCATCTTCCCCGTATCCTCAATGTTGGGGCAGCCGCCATGTGCTCAGTATAGTACCAGCTTCCTGTATCCCAGGACACTGCTGGCCACGCCCAGAAACATTTTAAACTAACAAATGACAATCAGGGGACGTGCGTGCCTTAGAGATGACCTCATCCTGTGTAATAAGACCCAACTTGCACCTAGCCAATCGGCAGGGCCCACAATTATCTCCCCTCGACTAACTCCACCCCGCTATTAAAACCCCATTTTTTCCCACAGGCGTTCTCTCTCTTCTCGCCTTTGTGAGGATAGGAGCCAGACATGGGTCTGTGATAATAAAGGACTCTTTGCTTTTGCATTGGACATGGCTGGCTCCCTGGTGAGGTCTGTTGGGGATTTAAAATCTGGGCATAACAATAACCTAGAGGGTGGCAATGGTAAATTTGGACTTTAAGCTGAATGAAGACAAGAGGGAGAAAGATAGAATGAATCAGATAATTGTATTTCACTACAGGAAGGGGAAAACCTCCAGTAAGAAAGCCAACAAATGCAGAAGTAGTGGTGGAGTGTCCATCTACCACAGGTGATACACAGGTTCTCCGAGGGGAATACACGTTATAATGTGAATCCCTCTATAAACAATGCTTCAGAAAAGGGCATTATGAGAAGATGAAAATATTAATGGTCTCCTTGAATAAATACCAGCAAGGGTATAAAGGAGATATGTTTGTATTTTTGTGTGTTTTCAGATGATCGGGAGGGATGTAAGGAGGGGGCAGTACTGTGAGAAGGAGTAATGTAGAATTCTTTAATTGGGGCATCAGACAAGCCAGTCCATACTGAGCCAGAAACGTTCAATAAGGACAAGGAGAAGACTGATTGGGGATTTTTTCCTCAACATTTTCTAATACTGACAAGGAAGAAAGGAACCTGATGTTTAAGTTAGGTTTGGATTAGGGGGAGGAGGGGATGGATGGTTGTGGTCGCTGTCATGAGAAACAAAGTGTTGTGTTTGTGCTGGCAGTGTATAGTAATGAATTTGATTTCCTTTTTACATGGTAGACTATTGAATATTGTTAAACTATTGACAGGATTGTCAGCTCAAGATGTGAAGTTTATGCCACAACTGGTACAGCTTTTCCTTAAACAACTTGGTCTAGAACAGCATTGCTAGATATTGGAGTTACTAGAGAAGTGAGGTTTCACTCTGTTTCACTGGTGATTTGCTTCATGTTACATTTCCCCGTACAAAAGTGACATATTAGTAATAAAGGAAATTATGTATGGTGCACATGGGCATTATCTTCACAATTTTTCTGTAAATCTGGAACTATTCTAAAATAAAACATCCATAAAACAACACTCAAAATACTAGGAAATGGTAATATCCGAACATAGTGGAACAGACCACTGAAAGGACAGGGTTGTATGGCAAGAGGCTTAGAGTAGACACTACCTCCCTGCCATATGCTGGACTATAATGGTACTAGAGGGAATGAGAGAGAGAGAGAGGTCAGTTTGGGAAAATTTTAGGAGGTAAGAGGAAGGTCTCTTTTCTATAACCAGATCATCTGAGACTTCTGCATCCACTCCCACCCCCACCCCCCTTCTTGGATGGTCTAGCTGAGGCTTTGTGATGTCAAGCCACACCATGGCAACCACTGATTTTGGCAACAAGAGCTGATGTGATTGGCTCCACATTGATATAGAGAGTATATAAGAGGCCAGGACCCTATGAGTAGTGTCTGTTGCCTCAAGATAGCCAAACTTACTAAGAACATACTGTAGACTTTTGGAGATAAGGAAGAAGACTACAAACACAAGGATGGATGAAGAAACTGCAAGTCCTAAAGTGAATTAGAAGTCAGTGTCTCAACTGGATGACTAAGAAGTGGATAAGGTTGAATACCTTATTCAAATACTCCCCCTTCCCCCTTAATTCCTAACCCAAGATTCTGGCCTTGTCCTTTTTGGCCCAACACACTCCTTGTTCAATCCATTGTCATTCAATTACAAGCCCATTTCCAAATCATTCTCCAATTTCTTCCCCAAAACCAATGTCTTTCTGTGCTTAACTTGTTTCCAAAGTACATATGTTATGCCCAGATTTCAAGATTTGAGTCCAGTGCAAAAACATATAGTCTTTTATTCAAGCCCGGGACTTGGTCCCCCTCCTTCCTCTATTACTGGATGCAAGAGAGAGCCCCGAGTCCCAAGGGAAAAAAGAATTAATAGGGCTTGAGGTCAGGGTTTGGGGGCACACTCTGACCACTGATTTGGCCTATTTCGGTTGTTTTTTTGAGGGCGGGGGGCTAATGATGCAAGGGCAGGGTGCAGCTAGGGTCTTTTTACACAAACACAGGGGGGTGGCTAGCATACCCTTGGCTTTGGGGTAGTTTCCACCGCTTTCCCATTGGCTGAGATAAGGGCAGGCTGAGTAACTGATACATTCTGCGGCTTTTTCTTGGAAGAGGGGATAAGGACACAGCTATCAGTACTGTTCTGTCCTTTCATTCACCCCTTGTCTTGGAACTTCCGGCTCAATCATGAGACGGACTGAACTATCAACTGAACTACTTTTATACACTTCTTGACAAATTGGACTAGTCTGCTAATAATGCAAGGCCATAAGTCAAGAACAGCAGGAGGATTACAAGGGGTCTGCGGAGGTCCACTGTCTTCTTGATGGTGATCTGCAGCGGGTGTGTCTGGTCAGAGGTCACCTTCCAGTCAGACTCCCTGCTGTCTGCCTCAGACCTTCCATTCTAAATAGGCCTTTCCCTGATCTCTACAGCCGAGGTTTGTACCACTCCTGACATGGGCATGGTCAATCAGGCCTGCAAGACAGTACACAGACTGCCATCTGTTAGGTGTTTCTCAATAGAGACCAAAACCTGATGGGTATTCTTCTTTGTCCAGTTGGGCATCTGCCCTCTTGGCAGCCAGACACCCTTTACCTTTGGGGTTCATCCTATATAGTCCCATTCAAGGACAGCTAACAGATAGCTATAACAGTGTCCTTCAGTGTGGCAGACTGGATACTTGCCAGTTATTCCCAAAGACTACCAAGGACTGCAGACCATCACCGGTCCACCGATACAGCTACATTTAAACCTGTAAGAGAATTGAAGGTTAATACAACATATTAATACAATGAAACATAATATTGGCACTATGGCCGCTTCAGGCAGCTAAATCCTACGGTACTAAACGTGAGATATGGCAGGGCTATACAAGCATTTTAGGGAGGTGACTAAAGTCCACTCTTTGACCTTTCTATATAAGGTAAAATTGTCCTTGTCTTTCTGAAGCCATGTCTATGAAGATGCAGGCATCATCTGAGCCTATTATACAATTTTCTGCAGGTATAGTCCTTTTCAAATTGGGGTGAGTCCTGGGGTTTTGAGCTTCTTTACCCACATCGAGTCTACAGGCTGGAAAGGATGTACAGAGTCCGAGGTGGCACTGGCAGGGCATCTCGAAAAAGCTTATGGGTGGGTTGTCATTTCTGTAAGAGATCACGTCCAAGTAAGGGGTACAGGCATTCTGGCATACCTAGAAACGAATGAGTTACTGTGTTCTTTCTGAGGTCCACAATCCTCTTTGATGTCCAAGGAAAAAGGCAGTTTGTCTGGTGGCTCTTAGAACTGGTGTCTTCTTAGATGTTTCTGGTCCCCTTGGATCTGTCAAGACCAAATAGGCTGCTCCAGAATACACCCGAAAATTAATCAGGGGTTCTATTTACCTACAAATATTTATACCTAGGTAGACATATAAACATCAAATAAACATCCACATTTACACCTTTTCAGTGAACAAGTACTTTTACAGGCTTGGGAATTTTGGCCGATAAAAGGAACACTGCCCAAGTTCTTCAACAGGTGCCTGACAAGCACGAATGTGGTGCCTTTGGCGGGGGGTATAGAGTCCCATCCTTTCTCTCTCGGCACTGCTAAGGACAGGATCATTGGAGAGGTCTCTTCACCTAGGCAAGGCTGTGCTGAGCCATCTGGGGCAAAACTGTTTTCTGCTTCCATTTTGGCTAAAAGGTCTCTGCCCATTAGAGGGACCAGGTCAACTGGTAAATATAGGAATTCATGAACCACCTGATGGCCGCCTCACTGACATCAGAGGGGGTGGCAGAAGAGTCTGCAGCTGTGGTAACGTTCCTGTAACTCCAATAACGGTGACTTCCTGTCCTGAGATGGGAACTACCTTCTGAGTAACTACCGAGTGCTCTGCCGCTTTATCAATCATAATTTTCACAGTCTGGCCCCCGATATTCATTTTGACCATTGGCTCTGGGGGCCCAGTTGGAAAAAGCCCAGTCTGTCCTAGTCAGAGTCAGCTGTTGCCAGTCCAATGAGGTCTGCCTCAGGCGGCTCTGGCTAATAGTTGCTGGGTGGTTTGGATGGCCTTGCCAGATTCTTCTGGCCTGCTACTGAACTTTACTCTGTCCCTTCTTACACACACAAAACTGGACCCTAGGCAGCGAATTTGGAGCAATTTTAAAATTCCATAACATACATTTAATCATTCATGTAGCAGGGAGGGACCGGGTGGGCTCCTCCTGAATAAAAGAACTCATCAAAATAAGGCTAATTTTCTAACTTCATTTGTCCCTGGGTGTGGACAACAAATGACACTAATCAGATTGCCATAAAGGATTTAACCTTTGTTTAGGGAGGCAAATGCAAAGCATTTACTCCCAAGTGTCATTGTTTTAGAGAAAATAGGATTTCTGCTCAGGTTCCCTATTTTACTAGTCCCAGCTTACTGGTCTATCATGCATTCAATTTTCTTAAAATGTATTTTGGCACAGGAGAAAGTTGGTTTGCTGTACACAGAGTGTTTAAACCCTATATAACTGGCTTGGACCTCTACATAGCAAACTGCAGTCTATAAGTTCAACATGCAGCCTCCGGTTTTTCTAACTCAATGAGGTTTCAGCAAGTCTCTGAGTCAGACACCTCCTCTGTTGGAGAATTTCAAAGTCCTGATGGCTTCCAGGTCCAGGGAGAGTGCCTTTTTGACAACCCTTGGGCCCTGCTTTTTGCCTTTTTACCAGTTTCCTTCGTGGTAGAGCAGCAACCAGGCCTCTTTCAATGGAGTGAACTAGAAGGGGATATCAGCCCCACCTGTGAGCCAGCTGCTCCACCTAGGTTCTCCCAGGGGCACTGCCGGAGCGTCCCCCAGCAAATCATGGAAGACGGTGCCATTTTCAGGTGCTATGGACTCAAGCAAGGGGTTCACTGAATGTAGCCAGTAGCGAAGTGCTCCCTGGCTTCTGCCTGCAGCTGCTGGCGCCCACAAGCAATGCCCCATAGCACATGTCTCACTGGTAGCTCCAGCACCTCAGGGTTCTCCAGCTTAGCCTGAACCTCGGTGCCCAGCAGCAGCTGCTGCAGCTCCTGTAGGCTATCTTTGATCCACGAGCACGCGGCTACTACTCCACCAGGGGCTTATGGGCATTGCGGGCAGCTCAGACATTCAGCCCCACCCCCTTCTTTGACCTGGGTCTCAGATACTGAGTCGGCCTGGAAAACAGTTCTCAATTACCAGGGGGGATGCGAATTCTAGCTTTGTGCCTCCTCTGTTTTTCGAGCAGGAGTTTAGTTGTTGTTTTTTTTTGTTTTTTTTGTTGTTGTTGTTTTTTGTTTTTGTTTTTATTCTTAGAAACCTTAATCCTTTAATGATTACCAAAAGTGAACATTCAGCCATTTTACTTTAATATTTATGAACATATTTTAAATGTACTTTTACTCTTAAGATATATCTAGACCTTTTGTGATAAAACTACGAACAGGTATCGGTCGGATTCAGCATTGGAGGGGTTTAAAGAATAAACCAAGGCAGAGAAAGATTGTGCTTACAGTTATTTTTTTTAACCTTGAATTTCATTGATAAGAGCTGTTAGGATTGCAGCCAGCAGCCTAAATGCCAAAACCCCTGCCCCCATTGTCTCAGCCCAGGCCCATTGCTTTTCCTCACAGAGTCGGCCTGGAAATATAACGGGTGCATAGTGAGGTTTCTTGTAGACAGAAAACCTGGAGACCATCTGAAATCCAGTTACTGATGCTTTCAGAATCCAGATGAGGGAGGAAGGAAAAGACCTGGTTATGTTCTCTATGAGGGTTCTAATAAACAATTGAAAACAGCAAGTTAAACAAAATACAGTCACTGGCAGGTTTTCTTTCCGTCCTGCGGAGCTGTTCACCAAAGAGATAAGAAAACCATGAATAACAAGTTCTCTGAAATTTGCTACTTTGTTAATTTGCTAAGCAAAAAATTAACTTTAAAAGACATCTTTCTTGCTCTTTTATAAGCAATCTCAGAACTAAGAAATCTTGGAAATACAGTGATTTACAACCCAGGTAAGAGCAACTGATAGACAGAAATTGATATTAACTAAGTGGGCTGATTCTTTCAGTAATGGCAAGCAGAAGACTCTGAGATCTGCTAGAGATTCTTGCAGCCCATCGCGGGTCCAGTCCAAACGTTCAGCCAGATGAATTAAAAGAAATGCAAAATAAATCAAAGTAGCTTCCACTTCACACAGACTAGTAATGAGCAGCCAAAATAGACAAACATTTGTATTCACACTCTCTCGGTAGACTAGCCCAGACTGGAGCTGAGCAGATAAACAAAGCAATGCCCCACTCCCCAGATGAGCATGGGGGCACTCCTGGCACCCATGTCCCAGAGCAGAATTCTCCACCATCCTTTTGGTGAGAACGTACCGGAGGAGTTAAGACTGCTTCCAGTCCCCCCTCTCGCTAGCACATTGGCTAGTCCCACACAAACAAACAGCTGTTCACTCATGCTTTCAAATTGTGTCGGCATTCATTCCAATTCCACAATCTCTATTGTACCCCTTTACAAATTTTTTTAACAGGTTTGCTTTGTCCGGACCTCATGATGTTCGGTGACGAGAGACAGACAAGGGAGGGGGTGACCTGTTTTCACAGATCCTTACTCAGATTCCCACATGAACGAAGTCATAGAGTCAAACAAAGGAGAAGAGAAGGCAGGACCCCTCCCTCCACACTCACATACTTTAAACAAACATTCATAAGCAAAGGCATTTAGCTACCACAACCCACAATTTTTCCAATTCAATCCGAACCTTGAAATTTAGCAAATATTCAGCATTTCTCAATCAGTAACATTTTTAAGAATAAACATCAAAATGCAAGACATGTTTTTTATCATTTGAATTCAGTAAGCTTCAAGGTCCCAAGTTCCAAGCAGTTCTGGAAAACCACACCTGAGGCTGGCAAGCAGGTTTGGCCCAGCCCTTCATTTTAAAACGACCATAATGCTTAAAGGAGTAGTTTGAGTCTGTCCCATAACGTCCGTCCAGTAAGACCGCAGAAAACAGAAAAAAAAAAAATACAAGCACAGACAAATACAGTCTTCCAACTCTATGGAAGCAAAACCAAAACAACCTTCCGAAAGCAAAACTACAGATCAGCTTAGACGATGGCCATGCACCACTCCTCTCAAATTGAGGGGTTTCTCGGGCCCACCAGATGGAAAGTCGGGATATCCCCAAACTCCTCCCACCCTTGGGCCCCCAGTGCATCCCCCTATTCCGTTATCGGCATTACAGTGTTCATAAGTGAGCTCACACTGGACAGAACACACAGAAAATAACTGACAACACACAGACAGTTACCGCGGTTTGTGAGACCCTACGAATTGGGGTCTCTTTGAGTCTCAGGGGTTCCAGATGAGCCCCCAAATGTTCGGCCCAGATTTCAAGATCCCCCAAGACAGAACACTAGGGAGCCGTGTCCTATGCAAAGGCTTAAAGTCTTTTATTCAAGCCCGGAACTTGGTACCCCCCCCCACTGCCAACATTACTGGATGCAAGAGAGAGCCCGGAGTCCCAAGGGAAAAAAGAATTTATAGGGCTTGTGGTCGGACGGTGGGGGCACACTCTCATCACTGATTTGGCCGATACCAGTTGGTTGAGTGTTGGCAGGGGGCTAGTGAAGCAAGGGCAGGGTACAGCTAGGGTCCTTCTTAAACAAAGTCAGGGGGTTGGCTAGCATATTCTTGGCCTTGGGTTAGTTTCCCCCGCAATTCCATTTGCTGAGATAAGGGTAGACTGAGTAACAGGTACATGCTGGAGCTTTTTCTTGGAAGAGGGGATAAGGACACAGCTATCATTCCTGCTCTATGCTTTCACAAAACCAAGATAGTTGTGATGGTAAAAGTGGATTTTAAGCTGAATTAAGACAAGAGGGTGAAAGACAGAAAGAATCAGATAATTGTATTTTACTACAGGAAGGGGAAAACCTCCAGTAAGCAAGCCAACAAATGCAGAAGAAGAAGTGCTGGAGTGACCATCCACCAGAGGTGATACCCGGGGTCTCCCAGAGGAACACACTTAAAAATGTGTATTCTTCTATTAAAAATGCTTCAGAAACTGGCATTATGAAAAGATGAAAACATTAATGGTCTCCGTGAATAAATACCAGGAAGGGAATAAAGGTAATGTGTTTGTATTTTTGCGAGTTTTCAGATGATGGGAAGGGATCTAAGGAAGAAGAAGTCATGTGAGAAGAAAGAAATGTAGAATTCTTTAATTGGGGCACCAGATAAGCCATTCCATAGTGAGCCAGACACTTAGAATAAGGACAAGGAGAAGACTGATTTTGGATTTTTCTCCTCAACACTTTCTCATACTGGCAAGGAAGAAAGAAGCTGATGTTTAATTTAGGTTTGGATTGGGGGGTGGGATGGATGGTGGTGGTTGCAGTCATGAGGAGCAGGGTGTTCTGTTAGTGCTGGCAGTGTATAAGAATGAATTTGATTTCCTTTTTACATGGTAGACTATTGAATATTGTGAAACTATTGAAAGTATGGTCATCTCAAGACCTGAATATTTATGCCTCAACTGGTCCAGTTTTTCCTTTAACAACTTGGTTTAGAACAGCATTGCTGGATATTGGAGATACTAGTGAAGTGAGGTTTCACTCTAACTCTTTCACCGATGATTCACTTCATGTTACATTTGCCCCATTCCAAAGTGAGTAAATAGTAATAAGGGAAGTTGGGTATGGGGTACATGGGTATTATGTTCACAATTTTTCTGTAAATCTGGAACTCTTCTAAAATAAAACATCCATTAAAACAACACTCAAAATCCTAGAAATTGGTAGCAACTGATCATAGTGGAATGGACCTCTGAAATGATGGGGGAGTATGGGAATTGTCTTAGAGGAAACACAACCTCCCTGCCATATGCTGGACAGTAATGATACTAGCGGAAATGAAGAGAGAGAGAGGGGACAGTTAAGGAAAAATGTTAGGAGTTAAGAGGAAGGTCTCTGTTCCATAACCAGAGTGTCTGAGATTTCTGCATCCTCTGCCACCCCCGCCCCTCCTGGTTGTTCAAGCTGAGGCTTTGTGATGTCAAGCCACACCATGGCAATCACTGATTTTGGGCAACCAGAGCCTAAGTGAGTGGCTCCTCATTAACCTAAAGAGTATATATAGAGGCCAGGAACCTTTGAGAAGTGTCAGTTGCCTCAAAATCGCCAAACTTACTAAGAAGATATTGTAGACCAGTGGTGATAAGGAATAAGACTCCAATCACAAGGATGTATGAAGAAGCTGCAAGTCCTCAAGTGAATTAGAAGTCAGTTTCTCAACTGGATGTGGAAAAAGTAGATAAAGTCGGAATAACTTATTCAAATGCTGCCCCTTCCCGAGTAATTCTGCACCCACGAATCTGGTCTTGTGCTTTTTGACCACAGGCAGTTCCTCATTCAATCCATTGTCATTCAATTAAAAGCACATTTCCAAATCATTTTCCAATTTCCTCCCCAAAACCAATGTCTTTCTGTGTTTAACTTTTTTCCAACCTTCATAACCAATATAGTGGCTATGGTAAATTTGGACTTTAAGCTGAATGAAGACAAGAGGGAGAATTACAGAAAGATTAAGATAATTGTATTTTACTACAGGAAGGGGAAAAACTCCAGTTAGCAAGCAAACGAATGCAGAAGAAGAAGTGCTGGAGTGTTCAACTACCACAGGTGATACTCAGGTTCTCCCAGGGGAACACACTTAATAATGTGTATCCCTCTATCAACCATGCTGAAGAAATGCGCATTATGAGAAGATGAAAACATTAATGGTCTCCATAAATAAATACCTGCAAGGGTATAAAGGGAATATGTTTGTATTTTTGTGAGTTTTCAGATAATGGGGAGGGAGCTAAGGAGTGGGAAGTCATGTGAGACGGGAGTAATGAAGAATTCTTTAATTGGGGCACCAGACAAGCCATTCCATACTGAGCCAGACACTTAGAATAGGGACAAGGAGAAGATTGAAGGGGGATTTTTTCCTCAACACTTTCTCATCCTGGCAAGGATGAAACGAAGCTGATGTTTAATTTAGGTTTAGAATGGGTGGGTGGGATGGATGGTCGTGGTCGCAGTCATGAAGAACAGGGAGTTGTGTTAGTGCTGGCAGCGTATAATAATGAATTTGAATTCCTTTTTACATGGTAGACTACTGAATATTGTTAAACTAATAAAAGGATGGTCAGCACAAGATCTAAAGTGTTATACCTCTACTGGTCCAGTTGTTCCTTTAACAACTTGGTCTAGAACAGCATTGCTGGATATTGGCCATACTAGAGAAGTGAGGTTTCACTCTAACTGTTCACTGATGATTCACTTCATTTTACATTTCCCCCATAGCCAAGTAAGATATTAGTATTAAGGGAAATTGGGTATGGTGTACATAGGTATTATCTTCACAATTGTTCTGTAAATCTGCAACTATTCTGAAATAAAATATCCATTAAAACAACACTCAAAATCCTAGGAAATTGTAGCCACTGCACATATTGGAAAGTACCACTAAAATTATGGGGGAGTATGGCAATTGTCTTAGAGGAAAGACCACCTCCCTGACATATGCTGGACTATAATGGACCTAGAGGAAATGAGAGGGAGAGAGAGGACAGTTAGGGGAAAATTAAAGGAGTAAGATGAAGGTCTCTGTTCTATAACCAGAGTGTCTGAGATTTCTGCATCCTCTGCCACCCCCGCCCCTCCTGGTTGGTCAATCTCAGGCTTTGTGATGTCAAGCCATACCATGGCAACAACTGATTTTGGGCAACCAGAGCTAAAGTGAGTGGCTCCTCATTAACCTAAAGAGTATATATAGAGGCCAGGAACCTTTGAGTAGTGTCAGTTGTCTCAAGATAGCCAAACTTACTAAGAAGATATTGTAGACAGTGGTGATAAGGAATAAGACTCCAATCACAAGGATGGATGAAGAAACTGCAAGTCCTCAAGTGAATTAGAAGTCAGTTTCTCAACTGGATGTGGAAAAAGTATTTAAAGTCAGAATAGCTTATTCAAATGCTGCCCCTTCCCGAGTAATTCTGCACCCACAAATCTGGTCTTGTGCTTTTTGACCACAGGCAGTTCCTCATTCAATCCATTGTCATTCAATTAAAAGCACATTTCCAAATCATTTTCCAATTTCCTCCCCAAAACCAATGTCTTTCTGTGTTTAACTTTTTTCCAACCTTCATATCCAATATAGTGGCTATGTTAAATTTGGACTTTAAGCTGAATGAAGACAAGAGGGAGAATTACAGAAAGATTAAGATAATTGTATTTTACTACAGGAAGGGGAAAAACTCCAGTTAGCAAGCAAACGAATGCAGAAGAAGTGCTGGAGTGTTCATCTACCACAGGTGATACTCAGGTTCTCCTAGAGGAACACACTTAATAATGTGTATCCCTCTATCAACAATGCTGAAGAAATGCGCATTATGAGAAGATGAAAACATTAATGGTCTCCATAAATAAATACCTGCAAAGGTATAAAGGGAATATGTTTGTATTATTGTGAGTTTTCAGATAATGGGGAGGGAGCTAAGGAGTGGGAAGTCATGTGAGAAGGGAGTAATGAAGAATTCTTTAATTGGGGCACCAGACAAGCCATTCCATACTGAGCCAGACACTTAGAATAGGGACAAGGAGAAGACTGAAGGGGGATTTTTTCCTCAACACTTTCTCATCCTGGCAAGGATGAAACGAAGCTGATGTTTAATTTAGGTTTAGAATGGGTGGGTGGGATGGATGGTCGTGGTCGCAGTCATGAAGAACAGGGTGTTGTGTTGGTGCTGGCAGCGTATAATAATGAATTTGATTTCCTTTTTACATGGTAGACTACTGGATATTGTTAAACTAATAAAAGGATGGTCAGCACAAGATCTAAAGTGTTATGCCTCTACTGGTCTAGTTTTTCCTTTAACAACTTGGTCTAGAACAACAGTGCTGGATATTGGACATACTAGTGAAGTGAGGTTTCAATCTAACTGTTCACTGATGATTCACTTCATTTTACATTTCCCCCATAGCCAAGTAAGATATTAGTAATAAGGGAAATTGGGTATGGTGTACATAGATATTATCTTCACAATTGTTCTGTAAATCTGCAACTATTCTAAAATAAAATATCCATTAAAACAACACTCAAAATCCTAGGAAATGGTAGCCACTGCACATATTGGAAAGTACCACTGAAATTATGGGGGAGTATGGCAATTGTCTTAGAGGAAAGACCACCTCCCTGCCATATGCTGGACTATAATGGACCTAGAGGAAATGAGAGGGAGACAGAGGACAGTTAGGGAAAAATTAAAGGAGTAAGATGAAGGTCTCTGTTCTATAACCAGAGTGTCTGAGATTTCTGCATCCTCTGCCACCCCCGCCCCTCCTGGTTGGTCAATCTCAGGCTTTGTGATGTCAAGCCACACCATGGCAACCACTTATTTTGGGCAGTCAGAGCTTAAGTGAAGGCTCCTCATTAATCTAAAAAGTATATATAGAGGCCAGGACAATTTGAGTAGTGTCTGTTGCCTCGAGATAGCGAAACTTAATAAGAAAATAGTGTAGACTATTAGAGATAAGGAATAAGACTCCAAACACAAGCTTAAATGAAGAAACTGTAAGTCCAAATGTGAATTTATGTTTGTATTGAGGGGGTGGGATGGATGTTCGTGGTATCAGTCATGAGGAACAGGGTGTTGTGTTAGGGCTCACAGTTTATAATAATGATTTTATTCCTTTTTACATGGCTGACTATTTAATATTGTTAAACTATTGAAATGATCCTCAGCTCAAGTTGTGAAGTTTTATGCCACAACATGTAGAGTTTTTCCTTCAACATCATGGTCTTGAAGAGCATTGTTGGATAGTGGATATACTAGAGAACTGAAGTTTGACTCTGTTTCATTGATGAAGAGGGATCTATGGAGGGGGCAGGCATGTGAGAATGGAGTAATGTAGATTTCTTTAGTAGGGGCACCCGACATGCCATTCCATACTGAGCCAGACCCTTAACATAAAGACAAGGAGATGTCTGAATGGGGATTTTTTCTCAACACTTTCCAATGCGGTCAAGGAAAAAAGAAGCCGATGCTTAATTTAGGTTTGGATTGGGGGTTATGATGGATGGTGGTGGTCGCAGTCATGAGGAACAGGGTGTTGTGTTAGTGCTGGCAGTCTGTAATATTGAATTTGTTTTCCTTTTTACATAGTAGACTATTGAATATTGTTAAACTATTGAAAGGATGGTCAGCTCAAGATGTGAAGATTTATGCCACAGCCTGTCCAGTTTTTCTTTAACCACTTGGTCTAGAACAGCATTACTGGATAATGGAGATACTAGAGAAGTGAAGTTTCAATCTGTTTCACTGATGATTCACTTCATGTTACATTTGCCCCATACATAAGTAAGTTATTAGTAATAAGGGAAATTGGGCATGGTGTACATGGTAGTTATCTTCACAATTTTTCTGTATATCTGGAACTATTCTAAAATAAAACATCCATTAAAACAACACTCAAAATCCTAGGAAACCTTAATATCTGAACTTAGTGGAATGGACCACTGAAATGTGGGGGGAGTATGGCAATTGTCTTAGAGGAAACACCACCTCCTTGCCATATCCTGGTCTGTAATGGAACTAGAGGAAATGAGAGAGAGAGAGAGGTCAGTTTGGGAACATGTTTAGGAGTTAAGAGGAAGGTCTCTGTTCTCTAAGCAGAGTGTCTGAGATTTCTGCATCCTTTGCCACCCCCGCCCCTCCTGGATGGTTAAGCTGAGTCTGTGTGATGTCAAGCCACACCATGGCAACCACTGATTTTGGGCTACGTAAGCTGAACTGAGTGGCTCTTCATTAACCTAAAGAGTATATATATTCCAGATGAATTTTTGGAAATTTCGTTCTAGATCTCTGAAGCATGACCTTGGTATTTTAATGGGAAGTGCGTTGAATTTATAGATTGCTTTGGGTAGTATGGACATTTTAATGATGTTAATTCTAGCAATCCATGAACACAGTATGTTCTTCCATTTGTTTATGTCTTCCTGTATATCTTTTTTTAACGTCCTGCAGTTTTCTGAGTAGAGGTCTTTTACCTCTTTAGTTAAGTTTATTCCTAGGTAGCTTAATTTTTTGGGTGAATGGTAAACGGGATTGTTTTTATAATCTCTCTTTCTGAAAGTTCACTATTGGTGTATAGATATGCCTCAGATTTCTTTGGGTTAATTTTGTGTCCTGCTACATTGCCAAATTCATGTATTAAGTCTAGTAGCTTTTTGATGGAGTCTCTAGGGTTTTGTATGTATAATATCATGTCGTCTGCAAATAAGGACAGTTTTATTTCCTCTTTTCCAATTTGGGTGCCTTTTATTTCTTCTTCTTGCCTAATTGCAATGGCTAACACATCCAGTACTATGTTGAACAGGAGTGGTGAGAGGGGGCATCCCTGTCTTGTTCCTGTTCATAGGGGAAATGGTGTTTGTTTTTGTCCATTGAGTATGATGTTGGCTGTGGGCCTGTCATATATGGCTTTTATTATGTTGATTTATGATCCTTCTACTCCCACCTTACTAAGAGTTTTTATCAAAAATGGGTGTTGAATTTTGTCATATGCTTTTTCTGCATCAATTGATATGACCATGTGGTTTTTTTCTTTCAGTTTATTTATGTGATGTATCACGTTTATTGATTTGGGGATGTTGTACCATCCTTGCATCCCTGGGTTAAATCCTACTTGGTCATGGTGTAAGATCTTTCAGATGTACTGCTGGATACGATTTGCTAAGATTTTGTTGAGGATTTTAGCATCTATGTTCATGAGCGACATTGGCCTGTAATTCTCTTTCATTGTGTTGTCTTTACCGGGTTTTGGTATTAGGGTGATGCTGGCTTCATAGAATGACCTTGGAAGTGTTCCTTCCTCTTGAATTTTTTGTAGTAGTCTGAGGAGGAAAGGTTTTAGTTCTTCCTTGAATGTTTGGTCAAACTCCCCTGTGAAGCTGTCTGGTCCTGGGCTCTTCTTTGATGGAAGCTTTTTGATGACTGCTTCAATTTCTTCCATAGTTATTGGCCTGTTGAGATTTTTAGATTCTTCCTGATTGAATTTTGGAATGTTGTATTTTTCTAGGAATTTGTCCATTTCCTCCAGGTTGTCTAGTTTTTTGGAGTAGAGCTGTCCATAGTATTTTTTAACAATCATTTGTATTTCTATGGTGTCTGTTGTTATTTCGCCTCTATCATTTCTGATTTTGTTTATTTGGGGCCTCTCTCTTTGCTTCTTGGTGAGTCTGGCTAGTGGTTTGTCAATCTTGTTCATCCTTTCAAAGAACCAGCTCTTGGTTTCATTGATTTTCTGTATTGTTTTTTTGGTCTCTATGTCATTTATTTCTGCTTTAATCTTTATTATCTCCTTCCTTCTGCTCACTCTGGGGTTTACTTGTTGCTCTCTTTCTAATTCTTTGAGTTGTAGATTTAGGTGATTTCTGCCATTTTTTCTTGTTTTTTGAGATCAGCCTGTAGAGCTCTAAACTTCCCTCTCAGGACTGCTTTAATTGTGTCCAATAGGTTTTGGATTGTTGTGTTTTCATTGTCATTAGTTTCCAGGACGTTTTCAATTTCTTCTTTGATCTCATTGGTAACCCAATCAATATTTCATAGCATGCTCTTCAGCTTCCAGGTGTTTGAGTATTTTTTGTTGTTTTTATTGTAGTTTATTTCTAATAATATGCCATCGTGGGATGCGAAGATGCTTTTTATGATTTCCATCTTCTTGAATTTGGGGATACTTTGCTTGTGACCCAATATATGGTCTATTTTTGAATATGTCTTATTAGCACCTGAGTAGAATGTATATTCCCTGTCTTTGGGGTGAAGTGTTCTGAAGATGTCTATTAAGTCCATCTGATCTAGTGAGTCATTTAGGATTGCTGTATCTTTGCTGATTGTTTGTCCAGAGGGCTTATCCAGTGTTGTCAGTGGTGTATTAAAGTCCCCTACAATGACTGTATTGTTGTCGATCACTCCTTTGACATCTTCCAGGAGATTTTTTATGAATTTGGGTGCTCCTGCATTGGGTGCATATATGTTTACAAGGGTTATATCTTCTTGTTGTATTGATCCCTTTAGTATTATGAAGTGACCCTCCTTACCTCTTGTTATGGCCTTCACTTTGAGGTCTATTTTGTCCCATATAAGTATTGTTACCCCAGCTTTCTTTTCCTTTCCATTTGCCTGAAATATATTTTTCCATCCCGTCACTTTCAGTCTGTGTGAGTCCCTTCTAATGAGGTGGGTTTCTTGTAGACAGCAGATGTATGTGTCATTTTTTTTTATCCATTCAGCCTTTCGATGTCTTCTGGTTGGAGCATTTAGTCCGATTACGTTTAAAGTTATTATTGAAAGGTACTTGTTTGTAGCCATTTCTTTTTGTTTGTGTGGCTGTTTTCTTTCTGGGCTTTTTATGTCTTCTTTTTATACCAGTCCCTTTAGCATTCCTTGCATTGCTGGTTTGGTGGTGATAAACTCCCTTAGCCTTTTTTTGTCTGTGAAGCTTCTTATTTCCCCTTCAAGTTTGAATGATAGCCTTGCTGGATAGAGTACTCTTGGATCCAGTCCTTTGCTTTGCATCACTTTGTAAATTTCCATCCATTCTTTTATTGCCTGATGTGTTTCTGTTGAGAAATCATTTGATAAACTATTGGGAGGTCCCTTGTATGTCACTTTCTGTCTCTCTCTTGCAGCCTGTAAGATTCTCTGTTTGTCCTAAACATTTGCCATGGTAATTATGATGTGTCATGGTGTGGGTCTTTTCGTGTTCACCTTGTTTGGGAAACTCTGGGCTTGTGTGACTTTTTTTTTCCCCACCTGAGGGAAGTTTTCTGATATTATTTCTTCGAATAGGTTTTCTAATCTTTGTTCCTCTATCTGTTGTTCTAGCACCCCTATTATTCGTATGTTGTTTCGTTTCATGTTGTCCCAAAGCTCCCTTAGGCCCTCCTACTGTTTTTCATATTTTTTCTCCAATTGCACTGTATTTTGATTGTGGTTTTCTTCCTTGTCTTCTAACCACATTATTCTGTCCTCTGCTTCTCCTAGTCTACTGTTGATACTTTCAATGGTGTTTTTTATTGCAGCTATATCACTCTTCATTTCTTCTTGCGTCTTACTTAAGTTGTTGATTTTTTCATCTGTTTCTTCTAGCTTCTTTCTTATGGTATTGATTTTTTCATCTTTTTCTTCTTGCTTCTTGCATAGGTAGTTGACTTTTTCATTTGTTTCTTTTGCTTCTTGCACAAGTTGTTGATTTTTTCCTCCATCCGGTTTATGCACTCTGGGACCCTTATTCTGAATTCTTTTTCTGTCATGTTGCATGCCTGTGTATTACTTAGCTGCTTTTCTGGAGAGTCCTTTCTCTTTCCTTTGTGGGTTTCTTTGTCTACCCATGTTTGATCTTACTGACAAATCTCGACGTTGAGTTGTTCAGTGGCTGCTCCCTGGTTTGCAGTGACTCCTTGTTCGTTGGTTGCTCTTCGGGCGCTTGCGGTAGCAGCTGCTCTTCAGTTGGCAGCAGCTCCTCTGGTGGGTGCTGTTAACAGCTGTGGTGACTCTTCTGGCTGTTGGGGGGAGGTTTCACTGATGGGGAGGGATCTTAGGAGGGAGCAGTCATCTGAGAAGGGAGTAATGTAGATTTCTTTATTGGGGGCAACAGACAAGCCATTCCACACTGAGCCACACACTTAGACAAGGAGAAGTCTGAATGGGAATTTTCTCTCACCATTTTCTCATACTGGCAAAGAAAAAAGAAGCTGATGATTAATTTAGGTTTCGATAGGGGGGGTGGGATGGATGGTGGTGGTCACAGTCATGAGAAACAGGGTGTTGTGTCAGTGCTGGCAGTATATAACAATGAATTTGGTTTCCGTTTTACATGGTAGACTATGGACTATTGTTAAACTATTGAAAGGATGATCAGCTCAATATCTGAAGATTTATGCCAGAACTGGTCCGGTTTTTCCTTTAACAACTTGGTCTAGAACAACATTGCTGGATATTGGAGATACTAGAGAAGTGAAGTTTCACTCTGTTTCACTGTTGATTCACTTCTTGTTAAATTTGCCCCATACATAAGTAAGATATTAGTAATAAGGGAAATTAGGTATGGTGTTCAAGGTTATTATCTTCACAATTTTCCTGTAAACCTGGAACTATTAAAAAATAAAACATCCATTAAAACAGCTCTCAAGGACGGTACAATATCCGCAAATCAATAAGTGTGATACATCACATAAACAAATTGAAAGAAAAAAAACCTGGTCATATCAATTGATGCAGAAAAGTATTTGACAAAATTCAACACCCATTTTTGATAAAAACTCTCAGTAAGGTGGGAGTAGAAGGATCATACCTCATCATAATAAAAGCCATATATGACAGGCCCACAGCCAGCATCATACTTATTGGACAAAAACTAACACAATTTCCCCTATGAACAGGACAAGACAGGGATGTCCACACTCACCACTCCTGTTCAACATAGTACTGGAAGTATATGCTATCGCAATTAGGCAAGAAGAAGAAATAAAAGGCATCCAAAATGGAAAAGAGGAAGTAAAACGCTCCTTATTTGCAGACGACATGATATGATACATACAAAACCCTAGAGACTCCATCAAAAAGCTACTAGACTTAATACATGTATTTGGCAATGTAGCAGGATACAAAATTAACCCCAAGAAATCTGAGGCATTTCTATACACCAATAGTGAACTTTCAGAAAGAAAGATTATAAAAACAATCCAATTTAAAATTGCACCAAAAAAATTAAGCTACCTAGGAATAAACTTAACTAAATAGGTAAAAGACCTCTACTCAGAAAACTACAGGATGTTGAAAAGAGATTTAGAGGAAGACATAAACAGATGGAAGAACATACCATGTTCATGTATTGGTAGAATCAACATCATTAAAATGTCCATACTACCCAAAGCAATCTATAAATTCAACGCACTTCCCATTAAAATACCAACGGTATACTTCACAGATCTAGACCGAACTCTCCAAAAATTCATCTGGAATAAAAAAAGACCCCGAATAGCTGCAGCAATCCTGAAAAACAACATAGTAGGCGGGATCTCAATACCAGATATCAAGATGTATTACAAAGCCACTGTTCTCAAAACTGCCTGGTACTGGCACAAGAACAGGCATATAGATCAATGGAATAGAATAGAGAGCCCAGAAATCAGCCTGAACCAATATGCTCAATTAATATTTGACAAGGAGGCAAGAACATTCAATGGAGCCAAGATAGTCTCTTCAATAAATGGTGTTTGGAAAATTGGACATATATATGCAAGAAAATGAAACTAGACCACCAACTTTCACAATACAAAAAAATAAACTCAAAATGGATAAAGGACTTAAATGTACAACAGGAAACCATAAAAATTCTAGAAGAATCTAAAGGCAACAAAATCTCAGACATATGCCGAAATAATTTCTTCACTGATACAATTCCTAGGACACTTGAGACTAAAGAGAAAATGAACAAATGGGACTACATCAAAATAAAATCTTCTGCACAGCAAAAGAAACCATCAACAAAACAATGAGAAAACCCACTGTGTGGGAAAACATATTTGCCAATGTCATATATGATCAGGGCCTAATCTTCAAAATTCATAGGGAACTCATACAACTTAACAAAAGGAAATTAAACCAATCAAAAAATGGGCAAAGGACCTAGATAGACACCTCTCAAAAGAGAATATTCAGAAAGCCAAGAGCGTATATGAAAACATGCTCTGGGAGATGCAAATCAAATCAACAATGAGGTACACCTCACACCTGTCAGACTGGCTATCATCAACAAATCAACAAACAACAAGTGCTGGAGAGGATGTGGAGAAAAAGGAACACTTGTGTACTGCTGGTGGGAATGCAGACTGGTGTAGCCACTATGGAAGACAGTATGGAGTTTCCATAAAAAACTGAAAATGGAACTCCCATTTGGCCCTGTGATCCCACTTCTAGGAATATATCCCAAGAAACCAGAAACACCAATCAGAAAGGATATATGCACCCCTATGTTCATAGCAGCACAATTTACTATAGCTAAGATCTGGAAACAGCCTAAGTGCCCATCAGTAGATGAATGGATTAGAAAACTGTGGTACATCTACACGATGAAATACTATGCTGCTGTAAAAAGGAAGGATCTCTTACCATTTATAGTGGCATGGATGGAACTGGAGAGCGTTGTGCTAGGTGAAATAGGCCACTCAATGAGGGAAAGGTACCACATGATCTCCCTCATTCATGGATAATAGAGACCATTATAAAGTTTTGAACAATAATAGATACAGAGTCAGATCTGCCTCAAACAGATTGTCAAACTGCAGCGCGAAGGACGGGTAGGGTTGGGGGGCAGGAGGGAGGGGGGTAAAAGATCAACCTAAGGACTTGTATGCATGCATATAAGCATAATCAGTGGACATAAGACTCTGGGGGATTGGGGAGGCTAGGGTACTGTCAAGGGCATGGGGGAAAAAGACCACACATATGTAATACCTTTTGAAATACTTTAAGCAATAAAAAAAGTGATTTCAGAAATTAAAAAAAATAAAATGAAAAAAATAAATCTAGAAAATTTTTTTTCATTTATAATGCTAACAGTGAGACACCCAGGAAAACACACATGGTGTCAAAATATGCCAAAGGAAAATCATTTGGGCACATATAAAAAGTACCCTAAGTAAAAAATTTTTTTTTAAACTAGGGTCGAGAATATGTTTGTACATTTTCAGAAAAAAACTTCAAGACCACATGGATTGCTGCAACAGACAGGAATTCTCAGGAATGCTCCAGTCATGAAGACAAGAGGAGAGACAGTTCAGAGATGGAGACGCTGAAGACGCTCTTCCATGCTAGCAGTCAGCAGCTGTGTGTCGCTGCAGATTGCCCAGGACCAAACCAGAAAGGGTCGGACCTGCATTGCCACCATTTTTCCACAACCCAGAACTGAAATATCATTGTTGACATGTACACATAAGGAACTGTTGGACATTGAAATTGGGACTTAAAACTATTTTTGTCCTTGAAATGTTATGCTTAAGTTTTAAAATGTTTTGGGTTACGGATTGGCATTTTTATCGTTTTAATAGCCAGAGTTTTGTTCTTGATGTTTAAGTTTTATTTTCCTTATAGTAGCTTAATTAATAAAACAAAAAAGGGTGAGATATGTGAAACTGACATAGGGTTAAATCTTGGAATGACCTGCTGGCAAAGTCACAAACAAGTCCCAGCTTAGAGGGTACAGTCCTCTTAGCATAATTACGCTTGACCTTATGACACTCCCTAGATGTTATCTGGGAATCTAATGGGCTGAGGAAGTGTAATTACCATTGTGTAAATGAGTGAAACTCACAAGGAAAGTGAAACTTTGGTAACCACTACCTTGTTTACCACTCACTATAAAAAGCTTCGTGCTGACAACCCCCACCGCTCTCAAGGTGGACTGCGTCGCGGCCTGGGTCCAATACACTCCCGTGCAGTCAGCGGACCCATCCATGACCAGGAAAGACTTCATCACCAAATGGAGCATCGATCGAGATCAACGCTACCCTCTCAAGCTCAAGCTGCAGCGTGCTCGACCTGCTTGATTCTGGTAACATTGCTCGCCATCACTCCTGTCACCAGGAGCCCCCACAATACTGTGTAATAGACTTACATGATGCCTGATTCTTCATGGACATGGCATCAAAGAGACAAGGACAATTTATAGGATCACGTGTTTAGAAGCAGAAGATTGGGCTGCATGAAGCGGCCATGATGCCAATATTATGTTTCATTGTATTGATATGTTATAATGACCTTTGATCCTTTTGCAGGTTTAAATGTGTGTTGGCAGTCCCTGAAGGGGACTGTGTGGGGTGACCCCCAAAAGTAAAGGGTATCTAGCTGCCAAGAGGACAGGTGCCCAAATGGGCAGGGAAGGGTGCCCATCAGGTTGTGGTCACTGTTGAGAGACAGTTGACAGTTGGCAGCATGTATACCGCTTGCAGGCCTGTGTGACCATGCACATGTCAGGGGTAGTAAGCTGGAAAAGCCTCTTTAGAATAGAAGGTCTAACGCATGGTGATGCATAGAAAGATAGTTTAATGCCAACATTTACTATTTTGTTATAACTCTGAAAAATCCATGAAAAGGAATTGGCAAGGAAAGTCAGAAAATCTTAGAGTAGATCAGTATGTTTTTCTCCTTATGTGATTCCTCCGAAATCTGGCAATGCTAAATAAGTCATGCCAATACATTTCTTTGCATATATTTAATAAGACCAGGTCCTTATAATGGTTTTATTAACAGAAAACTTTGACTGGAATATCATGTTTTAAAGAGCCCTGTCTGAGCTCTAAAGAGTTGAAGCCAGTAAGAATGCCACGAAGAAAGCCTGGTATCCTGGTTAGGAGCCCTGAAGATGGCTGGCGCTGGAATGTCAGGCAGATGCCCTACCATACCTGGCGGTTGGTAAGAGTAGATGGGTAGCAGCAAATATGCCTCTACATCCCTGCGGAACCCCCGCACACTCTGGGCCACAAGGAGTGGGAGGGCTACTGATATGAGCTTTAAATCCTGGAGCGTAGGCTCAGGTGGAGTTGCTACAGGTGAGGGATTCACCTAACTCCGCAGATACTGTAGGCAGGCCTGATGGAAGCTGGATGGCTTAGCTTCCTGGCCTATGGAGCACATTAAAATTCAACCATGAGACTGCAGCAAAGGTAGTCAGTTACCATTCTTGTTGTGTTTATGCAAACATCAAGAGAGTAGGTAAATTAATCTTGATCTGGCTTTTTGATAGCCATGGAGGAATTTTAAGAAGAAAAATCCTATTACAATAGAGGCTGTTAAAGCTAAAACGGTTTCTTTCCCTTCCACCGAACCATTTGTTAAGCACATAGGGATAGTTCAGTTGATAGTTCTGTGTGCCCAGTATGGGCATCTAGCAATGGTGGAATAGTAATGCAGTCCGGAGGAAAACCTGGAGGAAATGGACAAATTCCTAGAAAAATACAACATTCCCAAACTCAATCAGGAAGAACCTAAAAATCTCAACAGGCCAATAACTATGGAAGAAATTGAAGCAGTCATCATAAAGTTTATAGCAAACAAAGCCCAGGACCAGACGGCTTCACAGGGGAGTTTTACCAAACATTCAAGGAAGAACCAAAACCTATCCTCCTCAGACTACTACAAAAAATTCAGGAGGAAGGAACACTTCCAAGCTCATTTTATGAAGCCAGCATCACCCTAATACCAAAACACGGTAAAGACAACACAATGAAAGAGAATTACAGGCCAATGTCGCTCATGAACATAGATGCTAAAATCCTCAACAAAATCTTAGCAAATCGGATCGAGCAGTACATCAGAAAGATGATACACCATGACCAATAGGATTCATCCCAGGGATGCAAGGATGGTACAATATGCGCAAATCAATAAACGTGATACATCATATAAACAAATTGAAAGAAAAAAACCACATGGTCATATAAATTGATGCAGAAAAAGCATTTGACAAAATTCAACACATATTTTTGATTAAAGCTCTCAGCAAGGTGGGAGTAGAAGTATCATACCTCAACATGATAAAAGCCATATATGACAGGCCCACAGCCAACATCATACTCAATGGACAAAAACTAACAGCATTTCCCCTAAGAACAGGAAAAAGACAGGGATGTCCCCTCTCACTACTCCTGTTCAACATAGTACTAGAAGTGTTAGCCATTGCAATTCGGCAAGAAGAAGAAATAAAAGGCATCCAAATTCGAAAAGAGGAAGTAAAACTGTCCTTATTTGCAGACGACATGATAATATACATACAAAACCCTAGAGACTCCATCAAAAAGCTACTAGATTTAATACATGAATTTGGCAATGTAGCAGGACACAAAATTAACCCCAAGAAATCTGAGGCATTTCTATACACCAATAGTGAACTTTCAGAAAGAGAGATTATAAAATCCATCCCGTTTACCAACGCACCAAAAAAATTAAGCTACCTAGGAATAATCTTAACTAAAGAGGTAAAAGACCTCTACTCAGAAAACTACAGGACGTTGAAGAAAGATATAGATAAAGACATAAACAGATGGAAGAACATACCGTGTTCATGGATTGGTAGAATCAACCTCATTAAAATGTCCATACTACCCAAAGCAATCCATAAATTCAACGCACTTCCCATTAAAATACCAACGGCATACTTCACAGATCTAGACCGAACTCTCCAAAAATTCATCTGGAATAAAAAAAGACCCCGAATAACTGCAGCAATCCTGAAAAAGGCCAAAGTAGGTGGGATCACAATACCAGATATCAAGTTGTATTACAAAGCCACTGTTCTCAAAACTGCCTGGTACTGGCACAAGAATAGGCATGTAGATCAATGGAATAGAATAGAGAGCCCAGAAATGAGCCGTAACCAATATGCTCAATTAATATTTGACAAAGGAGGCAAGAACATACAATGGAGCCAAGATAGTCTCTTCAATAAATGGTGTTTGGAAAATTGGACATATATATGCAACAAAATGAAACTAGACCACCAACTTACACCATACACAAAAATAAACTCAAAATGGATAAAGGACTTAAATGTACAACAGGAAACCATAAAAATTCTGGAAGAATCCAAAGGCAACAAAATCTCAGACATATGCCGAAACAATTTCTTCACTCATACAGCTCCTAGGGCACTTGAAACTAAAGAGAAAATGAACAAACGGGACTACATCAAAATAAAAAGCTTCTGCACAGCAAAAGAAACCATCAACAAAACAACAAGAAAACCCACTGTGTGGGAAAACATATTTGCCAATGTCATATCTGATAAGAGCCTAATCTCCAAAATTAATAGGGTACTCATACAACTTAACAAAAGGAAGATAAACAATCCAATCAAAAAATGGGCAAAGGACCTAAATAGACACATTTCAAAAGAGGACATTCAGTAAGCCAAGAGACATATGAAAACATGCTCAAAGTCACTAATCATCCGAGAGATGCAAATCAAAACAACAATGAGGTACCACCTCACACCTGTGAGACTGGCTATCGTCAACAAATCAACAAACGACAAGTGCTGGAGAGGATGTGGAGAAAAAGGAACACTTGTGTACTGCTGGTGGGAATGCAGACTGGTGTAACCACTATGGAAGACAGTATGGAGTTTCCCTAAAAAACTGAAAATGGAACTCCCATTTGACCCTGTGATCCCACTTCTAGGAATATATCCCAAGAAACCAGAAACACCAATCAGAAAGGATATATGCACCCCTATGTTCATAGCAGCACAATTTACCATAGCTAAGATCTGGAAACAGCCTAAGTGCCCATCAGTACATGAATGGATTAGAAAACTGTGGTACATCTACACGATGGAATACTATGCTGCTCTAAAAAGGAAGGAACTCTTACCACTTGCAATGTCATGGATGGAACTGGAGAGCATTATGCTAAGTGAAATAAGCCAGTCAATGAAGGAAAAATACCACATGATCTCACTTATTCATGGATAACAGAGACCATAATAAACTTTTGAACAATAATAGATACAGAGGCAGTGCTGCCTCAAACAGATTGTCAAACTACAGCGGGAAGGCCAGGGAGGGTTGGGAGGCAGGAGGTAGGGGGGTAAGAGATCAACAAAAGGACTTGTATGCATGCATATAAGCATAACCAGTGGACATAAGACATTGAGGGATAGGGGAGGCTAGGGGACTGTCTAGGGTGGGGGAATAAAATGGACACATATGTAATACCCTTTGTAATACTTTAAGCAATAAATAAAAAAAAAGATAGCGAAACTTAATAAGACGATAGTGTAGAGTAGTAGAGATAAGTAATAAGACTCCAAACACAAGCATGGATGAAGAAAATGTAAGTCCAAAAGTGAATTTATGTTTGTATTTAGGAGGTGGGATCAATGGTCGTGGTGGCAGTCATGAGGAACAGGGTGCTGTGTTATTGCTCGAGGTTTATAATAAAGAATTTGATTTCCTTTTTACGTGGCTAACTATTGAATACTGTTAAACTCTTGAAAGTATGGTCAGCTCAAGATGTAAAGTTTTATGCCACAACAGGTAGAGTTTTTCCTTTAACAGCATGGTCTAGAACAGCATTGTTGTATATTGGAGATACTAGAGAAGTGAGGTTTGACTCTGTTTCACTGATGAGGAGGCATCTGAGGAGGGGGCAGGCATGTGAGAAGGGAGTAATGTAGATTTCTTTATTTAGGGAACCAGACAAGCAATTCCATACTGAGTCAGACACTTAGCATAAGGACAAGGATAAGTCTTAATGGGGACTTTATTCCCAACACTTTCTCATACTGACAAGGAAAAAAGAAGCTTGTGTTTAATTTAGGTTTGGATTGGGGCGGCGGGATGGATGGTGGTGGTCGCAGTCATGAGGAACAGGGTGTTGTCATAGTGCTGGAAGTGTATAACAATGAATTTGATTTCCTTTTTACATAGTAGACTATTGAACATTGTTAAACTATTGAAAGGATGGTCAGCTCAAAATATGAAGTTTATGCCGCAAATGGTCCAGTTTTCCCTTTAACAACTTGGTCTAGAACAGCATTATTGGATATTGTAGATACTAGAGAAGTGAGGTTTCACCCTGTTTCACTGATGATTCTCTTCCTGTTACATTTGCACCATACATAAGAAAGATATTAGTAATAAGGGAAATTGGGTACGGTGTACATGGTTATTATCTTCACAATTTTTCTGTAAATCTGGAACTATTCTAAAAGAAAACTTTTATTAAAACAACACTAAAAATAATAGGAAATGGGAATATCTGAACATAGTGGAATGGACCACTGAAATGACTGTGGAGTTTAGGAAGTGGATTTGAGGAAACACCACCTCCCTGCCATATGCTGGACTATAGTGGAACTAAATGAAGAGAGAAAAAGAGAGAGAGAGAGAGAGAGAGAGAGAGAGAGAGAGAGAGAGAGAGAGAAATAATAGATAGAGGGAGAGAGAATAGAGAGAGAGGTCAGTTTGGAAAAAAATTTTAGGAGTCAAGAGGCAGGTGTCTGTGCTATAACCAGAGTATCTGAGAATTCTGCATCCTCTGCCACCCCTGTCCCTCTTGGAAGGTCAAACTGAGGCTTTGTGATGTCAAGCCTCACCGTGGCCAAACTGATTTTGGGCAACCAGACCTGAAGTGAGTGGCTCCTCATTAACCTAAAGATAATAAATAGAGGCCAGAACCCTTTCAGTAGTGTCTGTTGCCTCAAGATAGCGAAACTTAATATGACGATAGTGTAGACTAGTAGAGATAAGGAATAAGACTCCAAACACAAGGATGGAAGAAGAAACTGCAAGGTCAAAATTGAATTTATGTTTGTATTGGGGTCAGGTGGGCTGGATGGTGGTGTCCGCAGTCATGCGGAACGGGGTGTTGTGTTAGTGCTGCCAGTGTATAGTAAGGAACTTGATTTCCTTTTTACATGGCAGACTAGTGAATATTGTTAAACTTTTGAAAGGATGGTTAGCTCAACATCTGAAGTTGTATGCTGCAACTGGTCCAGTTTTTTTTAACAACTTGGTCTAGAACAGCATTGCTGAATATTATAGATAGTAGTGAAGTGAGGTTTCACTCTGTTTCACTCATGATTCACTTCATGTTACATTTTCCCCATACATAAGTAAGATATTAATAATAAGGGAAATTGGGAATGGTGTACGTGGTTATTATCTTCACAATTTTTTGTAAACCTGGAACTGTTCTAAAATAATACATCCATTAAAACAACACTCAAAATCCTAGAACTGGTAGCAACTGAACATAGTGGAATGGACCACTGAAATGACTGTGGAGTTTAGGAAGTGGATTAGAGGAAACACCACCTCCCTGCCATATGCTGGACTCTAGTGGAAATAAAGGAAAGAGAAAAAGAGAGAGAGAGACAGAGAGAGAGAGAGAATAGAGAATAGAGAGAGAGGACAATTTGGAAAAAATTTTAGGAGTTAAGAGGAAGGTGTCTGTGCTGTAACCAGAGTATCTGAGTATTCTGCATCTTCTGCCACCCCTGTCCCTCTTGGACGGTCAAGCTGAGGCTTTGTGATGTCAAGCCTCACCGTGGCCAAACTGATTTTGGGCAACCAGACCTGAAGTGAGTGGCTCCTCATTAACCTAAAGATAATAAATAGAGGCCAGAACCCTTTCAGGAGTGTCTGTTGCCTCAAGATAGCGAAACTTAATAAGACGATAGTGTAGACTAGTAGAGATAAGGAATAAGACTCCAAACACAAGGATGGAAGAAGAAACTGCAAGGTCAAAATTGAATTTATGTTTGTATTGGGGTCAGGTGGGCTGGATGGTGGTGTCCGCAGTCATGCGGAACAGGGTGTTGTGTTAGTGCTGCCAGTGTATAGTAAGGAACTTGATTTCCCTTTTACATGGCAGACTAGTGAATATTGTTAAACTTTTGAAAGGATGGTTAGCTCAACATCTGAAGTTGTATGCTGCAACTGGTCCAGTTTTTCCTTTAACAACTTGGTCTAGAACAGCATTGCTGAATATTAGAGATAGTAGTGAAGTGAGGTTTCACTCTAACTGTTTCACTCATGATTCACTTCATGTTACATTTTTCCCATACATAAGTAAGATATTAGTAATAAGGGAAATTGGGAATGGTGTACGTGGTTATTATCTTCACAATTTTTTGTAAACCTGGAACTATTCTAAAATAATACATCCATTAAAACAACACTCAAAATCCTAGATCTGGTAGCAACTGAACATAGTGGAATGGACCACTGAAATGAGGGGGGAGTATGGCAATTGTCTTAGAGGAAACACCACCTCCGTGCCATATCCTGGACTATAATGGAACTAGAGGAAATGAGAGAGAGAGAGAGGTCAGTTGGGGAAAATCTTTAGGAGTTAAGATGAAGGTCTATGTTCTCTAAGCAGATTTTCTGAGATTTCTGCATCCTTTGCCACCCCTGCCCCTCCTGGATGGTTAAGCTGAGTCTTTGTGATGTCAAGCCACACCATGGCAACCACTGATTTTGGGCAACCTAAGGTGAAGTGAGTGGCTCCTCATGAACCTAAAGAGTATATATATTCCAGATGAATTTTTGGAGACTTCGTTCCCAGGTCTATGAAGTATGCCGTTGGTATTTTAATGGGAAGAGTGTTGAATTTTTAGATTGCTTTGGGGAGTATGGACATTTTAATGATGTTGATTCTAGCAATCCATGAACACAGTATGTTCTTCCATCTGTTTATGTCTTCCTCTATATCTTTTTTTAACGTCCTGTAGTTTTCTGAGTAGAGGTCTTTTACCTCTTTAGTTAAGTTTATTCCTAGGTAGCTCAATTTTTTGGGTGCAATGGAAACGGGATTGTTTGTATAATCTCTCTTTCTGAAAGTTCACTATTGGTGTATAGAAATGCCTCAGATTTCTTGGGGTTAATTTTGTGGCCTGCTACATTGCCAAATTCATGTATTAAGTCCAGTAGCTTTTTGATGGAGTCTCTAGGGTATTGTACGTATAATATCATGTATGCAAATAAGGACAGTTTTATTTCTTCTTTTCCAATTTGAGTGCCTTTTATTTCTCATTCTTGCCTAATTGCAATGGCTAACACTTCCATTACTATGTTGAACAGGAGTGGTGAGAGGGGGCATCCCTATCTTGTTCCTGTTCTAAGGGGAAATGGTGTTAGTTTTTGTCCATTGAGTATGATGTTGGCTGTGGGCCTCTCATATATGGCTTTTATTATGTTGATTTATGATACTTCTACTCCCGCCGTACTGAGAGTTTTTATCAAAAATGGGTGTTGAATTTGTCATATGGTTTTTCTGCATCAATTGATACGACCATGTGTTTTTTTTTCTTTCAATTTGTTTATGTTATGTATCACATTTATTGATTTGCGGATATTGTACCATCCTTGCATCCCTGGGTTAAATCCTACTTGGTCATGGTGTATGATCTTTCTGATGTACTGCTGGATCCGATTTGCTAAAATTTTGTTGAGGATTTTAGCATCTATGTTCATGAGGGATATTGGCCCGTAATTCTCTTTCATTGTGTTGTCTTTACCTGATTTTGGTATTAGAGTGATGCTGGCTTCAGAGAATGAGTTTGGAAGTGATCCTTCCTCTTGAATTTTTTGTAGTAGTCTCAGGAGAAAAGGTTTTAGTTCTTCCTTGAATCTTTGGCAAAACTCCCCTGTGAAGCCATCTGGTCCTGGGCTCTTGTTTGATGGAAGCTTTTTGATAACTGCTTCAATTTATCCATAGTTGTTGGCCTGTTTAGATTTTTAGATTCTTCCTGATTGAGTTTTGGAATGTTGTATTTTTCTAGGAATTTGTCCATTTCCTCCAGGTTGCCTAGTTTGTTGGAGTAGAGCTGTCCATAGTATTTTTTAACAATCATTTGTATTTCTGTGGGGTCTGTTGTTATTTCGCCTCTATCGTTTCTGATTTTGTTTATTTGGTTCCTCTCTCTTTGCTTCTTGGTGAGTCTGGCTAGAGGTTTGTCAATCTTGTTTATCCTTTCAAAGAACCAGCTCTTGGTTTCATTGAATTTCTGTATTGTTTTTTTGGTCTCTATGTCATTTATTTCTGCTCTAATCTTTATTATCTCCTTCCTTCTGCTCACTCTGGGGTTTTCTTGTTGCTCTCTTTCTAATTCTTTGAGTTGTAGATTTAGGTGATTTCTGCCATTTTTATTTGTTTTTTGAGTTCGGCCTGTAGAGCTCTAATCTTCCCTCTCAGGACTGCTTTAATTGTGTCCCATAGGTTTTGGATTGTTGTGTTTTCATTGTCATTAGTTTCCAGGACGTTTTTAATTTCTTCTTTGATCTCATTCGTTACCCAATCAATATTTCATAGCATGCTCTTCAGCTTCCAGCTTTTTGAGTATTTTTTTTGTTTTTATTGTAGTTTATTTCTAATATTATGCCATCGTGGGATGCGAAGATGCTTTTTATGATTTCAATCTTCATGAATTTGAGGATACTTTGCTTGTGACCCAATACATGGTCTATTTTTGAATATGTCTTATGAGCATTTGAGTAAAATGTATATTCCCTGTCTTTGGGGTGAACTGTTCTCAAGATATCTGTTAAGTTCATCTGATCCAGTTTGTCATTTAGGATTGCTGTATCTTTGCTGATTGTTTGTCTAGAGGGCTTATCCAGTGTTGTCAGTGGTGGATTAAAGTCCCCTACTCTGATTGTATTGTTGTCGATCTCTCCTTTGATATCTTTCAGGAGTTTTTTTTTATGAATTAGCGTGCTCCTGCATTGGGTGCATATATGTTTACCAGGGTTATATCTTCTTGTTGTATTGATCCCTTTAGTATTATGAGGTGGCCTTCCTTATCTCTTGTTATGGAATTCACTTTGAGGTCTATTTTGTCCAATATAAGTATTGCTACCCCAGCTTTCTTTTCCTTTCCATTTGCCTGAACGATATTTTTCCATCCCTTCGCTTTCAGTCTGTGTGAGTCCCTTCTAATGAGGTGGGTTTCTTGTAGACAGCAGATGTATGGGTCATTTTTTTTATCCATTCAGCCATTCGATGTCTTTTGGTTGGAGCATTTAGTCCGTTTATGTTTAAAGTTATTATTGAAAGGTACTTGTTTATAGCCATTTTTTTGTGTGTGTGGCTGTTTTCTTTCTGAGCTTTTTCTTTCTTCTATTTATACCAGTCCCTTTAGCATTCCTAGCATTGCTGGTTTGGTGGTGGTAAACTCCCTTAGCCTTTTTTTGTCTATGAAGCTTCTTATTTCCCCTTCAAGTTTGAATGATAGCCTTGCTGGATAGAGTATTCTTGGATTAAGTTCTTTGCTTTGCATCACTTTGTAAATTTCTGTCCATTCTTTTCTTGCCTCATGTTTTTCTGTTGAGAAATCATTTGATAAACTATTGGGAGATCCCGTGTATGTCACTTTCTGTCTCTCTCTTGCAGCCTGTAAGATTCTCTCTTTGTCCTGAACATTTGCCATGGCAATTATGATGTGTCTTGGTGTGGGTCTTTTTGGGTTCATCTTGTTTGGGACTCTCTGGGCTTGTGTGACTTTTTTCTTCCCCACCTGAGGGAAGTTTTCTGATATTATTTCTTCGAATAGGTTTTCTAATCCTTGTTCCTTTTTCTGTTTTTCTAGCACCCCTATTATTCGTATGTTGTTTCGTTTCATGTTGTCCCAAAGTTCCCTTAGGCCCTCCTCCTGTCTTTTATTTTTTTTCTCCAATTGCACTACATTTTAGGTGTGGTTTGCTTCCTTGTCTTCTAATTCAATTATTCGGTACTCTGCTTCCTCTAGTCTACTGTTGATACATTCAATGGTTTTTTTATTGCAGCTATATCACTCTTCATTTCTTCTTGGGTGTTACTTAAGTTGTTGATTTTTTCATCTGTTTCTTCTAGCTTCTTCCATATGTTATTGATTTTTTCATCTGTTTCTTCTTCTTGCATAGGTAGTTGACTTTTTCATCTGTTTCTTCTTGCTTCTTGCAGAAGTTGTTGATTTTTTCCTCCATCCGGTTTATGCACTCTGGGACCCTTATTCTGAATTCTTTTCTGTCATGTTGCATGCCTCTGTATTACTTAGCTGCTTTTCTGGAGAGTTCTCCTTCTCATTCCTTTGGGGGCTTCTTTGTCTATCCATGCTTGATCTTACTGACATATCTAGATGTTGAGTCGTTCAGTGGCCGCTCCCTGTGTTGCAGTGACTCCTTGGTCTTTGGTTGCTCTTCGGGCGATTGTGTTAAAAGCTGCTCTTCAGTTGGCAGCAGCTCCTCTGGTGGGTGCTGTTAACAGCTGTGGTGGCTCTTCTGGCTGGTGGGGGGAGGTTTCACGTACAGCTGCTGTTCCTCATCAGAGGGTGTGGTGCTCAGGAGGCTGCTGTTCTTGGATCTGCTGCATTGATTTAAAGGCACAAAATACAACACAACAAGGCACCACCTACCAGGCACTTAACACAAATATATTCACTATATTAATAACCCTAAATAAAGGTGACCACCCGAATAATGAGAATTAGGGAATAAGGAAGAAGGAAGAGAAAAAGATAAAAAAGAAAAAAGAAAAGAAAAGTAGGGACCAAAAAAAGGAGTGCAAAAATGAAATTGGGAAAAAAGGAGGGGGGAAAATAAGAGCGAGAAAAGAAAAGAAAAAAAAAGAGCGAAAAGAGAGAATGAAGTGGAAGAGGGGAAGAGATTTTTTGTATGATGTGAATACTCCTATAGAACCGCCACTTATCACAACAAATTCCAGCAACAGCTTCCTGGAGATGGATGCAAACTAGAAACAACTAATAATATAACGATGAAAATAGAATGAAGGACACTAATCATAAAATAAAATAATGAGAAAATAAAATGGCAGTTAAAAAAATGGTAAAATGGTAGCAGTATTAATACTGGTTCAAAATTAAAAGGTAGTAATTAAAAGGGTAAAATCAGGTGATGGAAAAAGAAGAAAAAAAAGAAAGAAAAAAAAACTGGTTTCTTAGTTAAAAGGTGAAAACAGAAAAAAAAAACTTGCAGTAGTGAAGGTCCTTCAGTTCTTCTATTCTTCAGTCTGGCTCGCCTTTAGTCCTGCCAGGTATTCAGGAGAGTGTTGACTTTCCCTTCGCTACACTGTTCCTCTGTGTTGTAAACGACAGTCCTTATTTTAAAGCAAGCCGTATTTGGTTCCCAGACTGCCTAATTTTGTGTTTAGCAAAGAGTCAGTTTGAGGCTCAGCCTCTGTGTGGAAGTGTTCTGGGGTTGGCCTCTGAGGTGATACCGCTTCTCTATCGCACTTAAAACTGATTTGGAGAGGTCAACTATCCAGGGCTGGTTCCTTAATAGTTACCCGCTCTGTGTTGTTGCTGGGATTCTGATTTCCTTATTAAATGGCAGACTATTGAATATTGTTATAGTATTGAAAGAATGGTCAGCTCAAGATCTGAAGTTTTATGCCACAACTGGTCCAGTTTTTCCTTTCACAACTTGGTCTAGAACAGCATTGCTGGATATTGGAGATACTAGAAAAGTGAGGTTTCACTCTGTTTCACTGATGATTCACTTAAGGTTACATTTGCCCCATACATAACTAAGATAAGAGTAATAAGGGAAATTGGGTATGGTGTACATGGTTATTATCTTCACAATTTTTCTGTAAATCTGGAACTATTCTAAAATAAAAGATCCATTAAAACAACACTCATAATCCTAGGAAATGGTAGCAACTGAACATAGTACAATGGACCACTGAAATGACGGGGGAGTATTGCAATTGTCTTTGAGGAAATATCACCTCCCTGCCATATGCTTGACTATAATGGAACTAGGGGAAATGAGAGGGAGAGAAAGGACAATTTGGGAAATATTTTTGGATTTAAGAGGAAGGACTCTGTTGTATAATCAAAGTGTCTGAGATTAGTACATCCTCTGAGACCCCCGCTCCTACAGGATGGTCAAGCTGAGGCTTTGTCATGTCAAGCAACACCATGGCAACCACTGATTTTGGGCAAACAGAGCTGAAGTGAGTGGCTCCTCATTAACCTATAGAGTATATATAGAGGCCAGGACCCTTTGAGGAGTGTCTGTTGCCTCAAGATAGTGAAACTTAATAAGACGATATTGTAGAATAGTAGAGACAAGGAATAAGACTCCAAACACAAGGATGGAGGAAGAAACTGCAAGTCCAAAAGTGAATTTATGTTTATATTGGGGGTTCGGATGGATGGTGGTGGTCGCAGTCATGAGGAAGAGGGTTTTGCGATAGTGCTGTCGGTGTATAAAAAAGAGTTCGATTTCCTTTTTACACAGCAGACTACTGAATATTCTTAAACTATTGAAAGGATGGTCAGCTAAAGATGTGAAGTTTTATGCCACAACTGGTACAGTTTTTCCTTTAACATTATGGTCTAGAACAGCATCGTTCGATATTGGAGATAGTAGAGAAATGAGGTGTGAATCTGTTTCACTGATGGGGAGAGATCTAAGGAGGAGGCCGTCATCTGAGAACGGAGTAATGTAGATTTCTTTATTTGGGGCACCAGACAAGCCATTCCATACTGTGCCACACAGTTAGACAAGGAGAATTCTGAGTGGGGATTTTTTCTCAACACTTTCTCATGCGGTCAAGGAAAAAAGAAGCTGATGCTTAATTTAGGTTTGGATTGGGGGGTAGGATGGATGGTGGTGGTCGCAGTCATGAGGAACAGGGTGTTGTGTTAGTGCTGGCAGTATGTAATATTGAATTTGTTTTCCTTTTTACTTGGTAGACTATTGAATATTGTTAAACTATTGAAAGGATGGTCAGGTCAAGATCTGAAGTTTTATGCCACAACTGGTCCAGTTTTTCCTTTAACATCTTGGTCTAGAACAGCACTGCTAGATATTAGAGATACTAGAGAGTGAAGTTTCACTCTGTTTCACTGTTGATTCACTTCTTGTTACATTTGCCCCATACATAAGTACGATATTAGTAATAAGGAAAATTAGGTATGGTGTTCAGGGTTATTATCTTCACAATTTTTCTATAAATCTGGAACTATTATAAAATAAAACATCCATTAAAACAGTACTCAAGGATGGTACAATATCCGCAAATCAATAAACGTGATACATCACATAAACAAATTGAAAGAAAAAAAAAACACATGGTCATATCAATTGATGAAGAAATCCATTTTTGATAAAAACTCTCAGTAAGGTGGGAGTAGAAGGATCATACCTCAACATAATAAAAGCCATATATGACGGGCCCACAGCCAGCATCGTACTCATTGGACAAAAACTAACACCATTTCCCCTTAGAACAGGAAAAAGACAGGGATGTTCCCTCTCACCACTGCTGTTCAACATAGTACTGGAAGTATTAGCCATCGCAATTAGGCAAGAAGAAGAAATAAAAGGAATCCAAATTGGAAAAGAGGAAGTAAAACTGTCCTTATTTCCAGACGACATGATATTATACATACAAAAGACTAGAGACTCCATCAAAAAGCTACTAGACTTAATACATGAATTTGGCAATGTAGCAGCATACTAAATTAAACCCAAGAAATCTGAGGCATTTCTATACAACAATAGTGAACTTTCAGAAAGAGAGATTATAAAAACAATCCCATTTACCATCGCACCAAAAAAATTAAGCTACCTAGGAATAAACTTAAATTGGACATATGTATGCAACAAAATGAAACTAGACCACCAACTTACACCATACACAAAAATAAACTCAAAATGGATAAAGGACTTAAATGTACAACAGGAAACCATAAAAATTCCAGAAGAATCTAAAGGCAACAAAATCTCAGATATATGCCGAAATAATTTCTTCACTGATACAGCTCCAAGGACACTTGAGACTAAAGAGCAAATGAACAAATGGGACTACATCAAAATAAAAAGCTTCTGCACAGCAAAAGAAACCATCAACAAAACAATGAGAAAACCCACTGTGTGGGAAAACATATTTGCCAATGTCATATCTGATAAGGACCTAATCTCCAAAATTTATAGGGAACTCATACAACTTAACAAAAGGAAGTTAAACAATCCAAACAAAAAATGGGCAAAGGACCTAGATAGACACCTCTCAAAAGAGGACATTCAGAAAGCCAAGAGCGTATATGAAAACATGCTCAAAGTCACTAATCATCTGAGAGATGCAAATCAAATCAACAATGAGGTACCATCTCACACCTGTCAGACTGGCTATCAACAACAAATCAACAAACAACAAGTGCTGGAGAGGATGTGGAGAAAAAGGAACACTTGTGCACTGCTGGTGGGAATGCAGACTGGTGCAGCCACTATGGAAGACAGTATGGAGTTTCCTCAAAAAACTACAAATGGAACTCCCATTTGACCCTGTGATCCCACTTCTAGGAATATATCCCAAGAAACCAGAAACACAAATCAGAAAGGATATATGCACCCCTATGTTCATAGCAGCACAATTCACCATAGCTAAGATCTGGAAACAGCCTAAGTGCCCATCAGTACATGAATGGATTAGAAAACTGTGGTACATCTACAGGATGGAATACTATGCTGCTGTAAAAAGGAAGGAGCTCTTACCGTTTACAGTGGCATGGATGGAACTGGAGAGCGTTGTGCTAGGTGAAATAGTCCAGTCAATGAGGGAAAGATACCACATGATCTCACTCATTCATGGATAATAGAGACCATTATAAACTTTTGAACAATAACAGATAAAGAGGCAGAGCTGCCTCAAACAGATTGTCAAACTGCAGCGCGAAGGCCAGGGAGGGTTGGGGTGCAGGAGGGAGGGGGGTAAAAGATCAACCTAAGGACTTGTATGCATGCATATAAGCATAATCAATGGACATAAGACACTGGGGGATAGGGGAGGCTAGGGTACTGTCAAGAGCGAGGGGGAAAAAGGACACATATGTAATACACTTTGAAATACTTTAAGCAATAAAAAAAGTGATTTCAGAAATTAAAAAAAATAAAATAAAAAAATAAATCAAGAAAATTTTTTTTTCATTTATAATGCTAACAGTGAGACACCCAGGAAAACACACATGGTGTCAAAATAAGCCAAAGGAAAATCGTTTGGGCAAGTATAAAAAGTACCCTAAGTAAAAATTTCTTTATTAACCTAAGGTCGAGAATATGTTTGTATATTTTCAGAAAACAACTTCAAGACCACGTGGATTGCTGCAACAGACAGGAATTCTCAGGAATGCTCCAGTCATGAAGACAAGAGGAGATACAGTTCAGAGATGGAGACGCTGAAAACGCTTTTCCATGCTAGCAGTCAGCAGCTGTGTGTCGCTGCAGATTGCCCAGGACCAAACCAGAGAGGGTCGGACCTGCATTGAGACCATTTTTCCACAATCCAGAACTGAAATATCATTGTTGACATGTACACATAAGGAACTGTTGGACATTGAAATTGGGACTTAATACAATTTTTGTCCTTGAAATGTTATGCTTAAGTTTTAAAATATTTTGGGTTACGGATTGGCATTGTTATCGTTTTAATAGCCAGAGTTTTGTTCTTGAGGCTTAAGTTTTATTTTCATTATAGTAGCTTAATTAATAAAACAAAACAGGGTGAGATGTGGGAAACTGACATAGGGTTAAGCCTCAGATTGACCTGCTGGCAAAGTCACAAACAAGTCCTAGCTTAGAGGGCACAGTCCTCTTAGCATAATTAGGCTTGACCTTATGACACTCCCTAGATGTTATCTGGGAATCTAATGGGCTGAGGAAGTGTAGGAAGTATAACCATGGTGTAAACAAGTGAAACTCACAAGGAAAGTGAAACTTTGGTAACCACTACCTTGTTTACCACTCACTATAAAAAGCTTCGTGCTGACAACCCCCACCGCTCTCAAGGTGGACTGTGTCGCGGACTGGGTCCATTACACTCCCGTCCAGTGAGCGGATCCATCCATGACCCGGAAATACTTCATCACCAAATGGAGCATCAATCGAGATCAATGCTACCCTCTCAAGCTCAAACTGCAGCGTGCTCGACCTGCCTGATTCTGGTAACATTGCTCCCGATCACTCCTGTCACCAGGAGCCCCCACAATACTGTGTAATAGACTTACATGATGCCTGCTTCTTCATGGACATGGCTCCAAAGAAAAGTATAATTTATAGGATCACATGTTTAGTAGCAGAAGATTGGGCTGCCTGAAGCGGCCATGATGCCAATATTATGTTTCATTGTATTGATATGTTATATTGACCTTTGATTCTTTTGCAGGTTTAAATGTGTGTTGGCTGTCCTGTAAGGGGACTGTGTGGGGTGACCCCCAAAAGTAAAGGGTCTCTAACCGCCAAGAGGACAGGTGCCCAACTGGTCAGCGAAGGGTGCCCATCAGGTTGTGGTCACTGTTGAGAGACAGTTGACAGTTGGCAGCATGTATACCGCTTGCAGGCCTGCGTGACCATGCCCATGTCAGGGGTAGTAAGCTGTAAAGGGCCTGTTTAGAATAGAAGGTCTAACGCATGGTGATGCATAGAACGAAAGTTTAATGCCAACAATTACTGTTTTGTTATAATTCTGAAAAATCCATGAAAAGGAATTGGCAAGGAAAGTCAGAAAAACTTAGAGTAGATCAGTATGTTTTTCTCCTTATGTATTTCCTCCGAAATCTGGCAATGCTAAATAAGTCATGGCAATACATTTCTTTGCATATATTTAATAAGACCAGTTCCTGATAATGGTTTTATTAACAGAAAACTTTGACTGGAATATCATGTTTTAAAGAGCCCTGTCTGAGCTCTAAAGACTTGAAGCCAGTAAGAATGCCACGAAGAAAGCCTGGTATCCTGGTCGGGAGCCCTGAAGATGGCTGGTGCTGGAATGTCAGGCCAATGCCCTACCATAACTGGCGGTTGGGAAGAGTAGAAGGGGAGCAGCAAATATTCCTCTGGATCCCTGCGCAACTCCCGCACACTTTGGGCCACAACGAGTGGGAGTGTTACTGATATGAGCCTTAAAGCCTGGAGCTTAGGCTCAGGTGGAGTTGCTACAGGTGAGGGATTCACCTAACTCCGCAGATACTGTAGGCAGGCCTGATGGAAGCTGGATGGCTTAGCTTCCTGACCTATGGAGCACATTAAAATTCAACCATGAGACTGCAGCAAAGGTGGTCAGTTACCATTCTTGTTGTATTTATGCAAACATCAGGAGAGTAGGTAAATTAATCTTGATCTGGATTTTTGATAGCCATGGAGGAATTTTAAGAAGAAAAATCCTATTACAATAGAGGCTGTTAAAGCTAAAATGGTTTCTTTCCCTTCCACCGAACCATTTGTTAAGCATATAGGGATAGTTCAGTTGATAGTTCTGTGTGCCCAGTATGCGCCTCTAGCAATGGTGGAATAGTAATGCAGTCCCTCTCATGATTGAGCAGGAAGTTCCAAGAAACTTGGGGAATCAAAAGGCGAAGGATATGTCCTCCATCTTCCCCGTATCCTCAATATTGGGGCAGCCGCCATGTTTTCAGGATAGTACCAGCTTCCTGTATCCCAGGACACTGCTGGCCACGCCCAGAACCTTTTTAAACAACCCAATGACAATCAGGGGACATGAACGCCTTGGAGATGACCACATCCTGTGTAATAAGACCTGACTTGCACCTAGCTAATCTTCAGGGCCCACAATCATTTCCCCTCCCCTAACTCCACCCCCCTATTAAAACCCCATTTTTTCCCACAGGCGTTCTCTCTCATCTCGCCTTTGTGAGGATAGGAGCCAGACATGGGTCTGTGATAATAAAGGACTCTTTGCTTTTGCATTGGACACGGCTGGCTCCCTGGTGAGGTCTGTTGGGGATTTAAAATCTGGGCATAACAATAACCAAGATAGTGGGGATGGTAAATTTGGACTTAAAGCTTAATGAAGACAAGAGGGAGAAAGATAGAGCGAATCAGATAATTGTACTTTACTACAGGAAGGGGAAAACCTCCAGTAAGCAAGCTAACAAATGCAGAAGAAGTGGAATAGTGTTCATCTACCACAGGTGATACACAGGTTCTCTGAGGGGAATAAACGTAATAATGTGAATCCCTCTATCCCTCTATAAACAATGCTTCAGAAAAGGGCATTATGAGAAGATGAAAATATTAATGGTCTCCTTGAATAAATACGAGCGAGGGTATAAAGGAAATATATATTTTTGTGTGTTTTCAGATGATGGGGAGGGATGTAAAGAAGGGGCAGGCCTGTGAGAAGGGAGTAATGTAGAATTCTTTAATTGGGGCATCAGACAAGCCAGTCCATACTGAGCCAGAAACCTTGAATAAGGACAAGGAGGAGACTGAATGGGGATTTTTTCCTCAACATTTTCTAATACTGACAAGGAAGAAAAGAACCTGATATTTAAGTTAGGTTTGGATTAGGGGGGTGGGGTGGATGGTGGTGGTCGCTGTCATGAGAAACAAGGTGTTGTGTTTCTGCTGGCAGGGTAAAGTAATGAATTTGATTTTCTTTTTACATGGTAGACTATTGAATATTGTTATACTATTGACAGGATTGTCAGCTCAAGATGTGAAGTTTATGCCACAACGTGTCCAGTTTTTCCTTAAACAACTTGGTCTAGAACAGCATTGCTAGATATTGGAGTTACTAGAGAAGTGAGGTTTCACTCTGTTTCACTGGTGATTTACTTCATGTTACATTTCCAAATACCAAAGTGACATATTAGTAATAAAGGAAATTATGTATGGTGCACATGGGCATTATCTTCACACTTTTTATGTAAATCTGGAACTATTCTAAAATAAAACATCCATAAAACAACACTCAAAATACAAGGAAATGGTAATATCTGAACATAGTGGAACAGACCACTGAAAGGACAGGGTTGTATGGCAAGAGGTATAGTAGACACCACCTCCCTGCCATATGCTGGATTATAATGGTACTAGAGGAAATGAGAGAGAGAGAGATGCCAGTTTGGGAAAATTATAGGAGGTAAGAGGAAGGTCTCTTTTCTATAACCAGATCATCTGAGACTTCTGCATCCACTCCCCCCCCTACCACCATCTTGGATGGTCTAGCTGTGGCTTTGTGATGTCAAGCCACACCATGGCAACCACTGATTTTGGGCAACAAGAGCTGATGTGATTGGCTCCACATTGACATAGAGAGTATATAATAGGCCTGGACCCTCTGAGTAGTGTCTGTTGCCTCAAGACAGCCAAACTTACTAAGAAGATAATGTAGACCAGTGGAGATAAGGAATAAGACTCCAAACACAAGGATGGATGAAGAAGCTGCAAGTCCTCCAGTGAATTAGAAGTCAGTTTCTCAACTGGATGTGGAAGAAGTGGATAAAGTCAGAATACCTTATTCAATGCTGCCCCTTCTCCAGTAATTCCGCACCCAAGAATCTCTTCTTGTGCTTTTTGACCACAGGCAGTTCCTCATTCAATCCATTGTCATTCAATTAAAAGCCCATTTCCAAATCATTTTCAAATTTCTTCCCCAAAACCAATGTCTTTCTGTGTTTAACTTTTTTCCAACCTTCATAATCAAGATAGTGGCAATGGTAAATTTGGACTTTAAGCTGAATGAAGACAAGAGGGAGAATTACAGAAAGAATCAGAAAATTGTATTTTACTACAGGAAGGGGAAAAACTCCAGTTAGCAAGCAAATGAATGCAGAAGAAGAAGTGCTGGAGTGTTCATCTACCACAGGTGATACTCAGGTTCTCCCAGGGGAACACACTTAATAATGTGTATCCCTCTATCAACAATGTTTCAGAAATGCGCATTATGAGGCGATGAAAACATTAATGGTCTCCATGAATAAATACCTGTAAGGGTATAAAGGGAATATGTTTGTATTTTTGTGAGTTTTCAGATAATGGGGACGGAGCTAAGGAGTGGGAAGTCATGTGAGAAGGGAGTAATGAAGAATTCTTTAACTGGGGCAGCATACAAGCCATTCCATACTGAGCCAGACACTTAGAATAAGGACCAGGAGAAGACTGAAGGGGGATTTTTTCCTCAACACTTTCTCATCCTGGCAAGGATGAAACGAAGCTGATGTTTAATTTAGGTTTGGAATGGGTGGTTGGGATGGATGGTGGTGGTCGCAGTCATAAGGAACAGGGTGTTTTGTTAGTGCTGGCAGTGTATAAAAATGAATTTGATTTCCTTTTTACATGGTGGACTATTGAATATTGTTAAACTATTGAAAGGATCGTCACCACAAGATCTAAAGTTTTATGCTTCTACTGGTCCAGTTTTTCCTTTAACAACTTGATCTAGAACCGAATTGCTGAATATTGGAGATACTAGAGAAGTGAGATTTCACTCTAACTGTTCACTGATGATTCACTTCATGTTACATTTCCCCCAAGCCCAAGTAAGATATTAGTAATAAGGGAAATTGGGTAAAGTGTACATGGTTATTATCTTCAAAGTTTTTCTGTAAATCCGGAACTATTCTAAAAATAAACATCTATTAAAACAACACTCAAAATAATTGGAAATGGTAGCAACTGAACATGGTGGAATGGACCACTGAAATGACGGTGGAGTTTGGGATGTGGCTTAGAGGAACACCACCTCCCTGCCTTATGCTGGACTATAGTGGAACTAGATGAAGAGGGAGAGAGAGAGAGAGAGAGAGAGAGAGAGAGAGAGAGAGAGAGAGAGAGAGATTGAATAGAGAGAGAGTTCAGTTGGGGAAAATTATAGGAGGTAAGAGGAAGGTTTCTTTTCTATAACCTGAGCTTCTGAGATTTCTGAATCCTCTGCCACCCCTGCCTATCCTGAATGGTCAACCTGAGGCTTTGTTATGTCAAGCCACACCATGGCAACCACTGATTTTGGGCAACTAGAGCTGAAGTGAGTGGCTCCTCATTAACCTAAACAGTATATATAGAGCCCAGGACCCTTTAGGTGGCATCTGTTGCCTCAAGATAGGGAAACTTAATAAGATGATATAGTAGACTAGTAAAGAGAAGGAATAAGTCTCCAAACTGTGGGAAACTGTTTATTGCCTTCACTATCTGAGAATCATAGACGGAGAACTCCCTGAAACCCCCCAAAGGCTGGGTGCCTTTGAAGCTCTGGCAAAGCTTGGAGCTAGGCCTCACCTCTTCTCCTTGTCCAGACAGTGGTAGCTGAAACTACTCCCCCATTTATTATTATGTAAATCCTTGCTGATGGCCTTGTCTCCTTGTTACAATGTGGTCACCTGTCTAAGGTCTATGCTATGTGTGCATCCAAGATCAATAAAAGCTCCGTGAGGCCTCAGAACAGAGGAAGTCCTTCGGGACTTGCTGCCTGGTCCCCCAGTATTGGAAAATTATCTCGTGTCTTATTCTCTCATTTGTTGTGTGGCTCCTCTTTCAAATACCGAACAATACTCCACAGGGGACCTGGAAGGAAACACTCAACATCTGGAGCCCGACTGATTATCTGGAAGTGCAGGTCTCGCTGGAGCGCGAAAAGGAAGTTTTCACCGAAAAGGTGTGGAAAACTCACCGAAAAAACGTGAGGGGGACTCTACTGCATGCAATGCCCAGGTTCAACTACAGAAGCCCGGGTCTGTAAGTACACTGCGATCGTTTTCTTAACCAGGCTTACAAATGGGGCAGGATTTGGCTTTAAAAAAGTAGATTCGGCTTTAAAAACGAATATTTGGCTTTTTAAAACTAAGAAACTTTACTATAGGCTTTTGATTTGCATGTTTAAAGTGTTAAAATTTTAGAAGGTAATCTTTTACAGTTTTTGCATGTAATAATAGAACTTAACCTTTGTTTTTCTTGAAAAAGGTACTCTTTTAGATCAGGCTGAAAAAAGAGTGCCATGGTCATCTTAATGTGTTTTCTTATCCAAATTAAAATCTTAATTTGTATTTGGAATCTATCTGTAATAAGAAATGGAACCGAAGCATAATCCAGGGAGCTTGAAAATGGCGGAGGTATAAGCGGAAGTGTCCTGTGCCTTGTCCTGGAGCAGATAAGGGTGAGCAGCTGAAACGGGTAACATTCAGCCCGAATAGGTAGAGGATTTTCAGCTGAGAGATTGTCTGCAGCTAGGAAAGACTGAGAACCCCCCAGGGAAAAAAAAGGACGGTTGGAGACTGCAGCTGAAGCCTCTCCTGGTGCGCCAGCTAAGCAGCGGTGACTGCGCCATCTTGGGTGGTTGTTGCGGGCATCCAGAGACCAGCTACTAACCTGGAAACAAGGGATCTCAAGCAGCGTGACTGCGTGAACTCAGAGGAGCACTGCTTCTTCTCACGGAAAGGTTGGACATCCCCTAAAGTTGCAGTTAGCAGTTCGGGTTGGAGGGAGGACTGAGCTCGCGCGCACAGGGCGGAATCTGCGCCCCACAGAGTCCGCAGCCGTTGGGACCAGCATGACCCGCGAGTGGGGAAGGGGCCCTACAGGGCTGCTGGCAGAAGGGAACGCGAAAAATGAGCCCATAGCTGGACTGGATGTAAAGGAACAGCCTTGGACTTTGCCAATCTGCTGGCTGCTTGGTGCCAGGGGCGAGTGGGCGCGCGGAGACTGCGCCTGGTGACTGTGCGCAGACCTGGAAGGTGGAGGCTTGCGAATTCGCACAACTGTCAGGCTCTTGTTACAGTTCCCCTTAGATCCGTGCATTTGATTATTAAACCCAGCGCATGGGATTCCCCAGTTGGGGTCATTCACAGAGCCTGTAGGGGAAAGTTCTTTTTGGGGAGCCTGGGAAACAGCGGACAGTGGCAAGGAACCAGCTCTGGGCAGTGGTCTTTCCAGAATCAGTTCCAAATACCATAGAGGACAAAACCCTACTGATAGAGAGGACTTAGAGCCTCGGAGGTAAATCCAGACACACTGCCACCCAGAGGCAGAGCCACGAACTGTCTCTTGTGCGATCACAAATAAAGGCAGTCTAGTAAAAAAATACAACCTGCCTTAAAATCAGGTCTGTGGTTTACTGCACGGAGGGACAGTGTATCGCAGGGAAGTTCAACACTCCCCTGAAGGCTTGGCAGGACTGAGGCATGCCAAAAAGAAGAGTGGAAGATCTGAAGCACCTTCACTTCCGAATATTTTTATATATATATTTTTTAATTCTTTTTTCACCATTTCATTAAGAACCTATTTTTTTATTTTTTATCTTTTTCATCACCTGATTTTACCTTTTTAATTACTACATCTTTTTAACCAGTATTATTGCTATCCTTTTACCATTTTTTCAAGAGTCATTTTATTTTTTATTATTATTTTTTTATTTTTCTTTATTTTATTTTGGGATTAGTGTTCTACACTCTATTCTCATCGTTCCTTTAGCATCATTTCTCTCTATCTCACATTTACCCTTAAGCCAAAACTCTCTTCCTCACTTTTCCCCTTTTGTTGTCCTGTTTCTCTTACCCTATTCCTGCTTTGGATTTTACCTATTCCTTCTTTCTACCCACTGTCTAAATTTCACCCTACTTATATATCTAATTTCCAATCCCTCGCTCTCCCCATACAAATAGCCTCTTCCCCACCTCTATTTCATTCTCCTAATTTTTTTTTTTTGGTTGTTGTTGTTGTTGGTTTTTTTTTTTTTTTGGTCTTTTTCTGTGTTTTTTTTTTTCTCTCCCTTTTCCCAATCTCATTTCAGCACTCCTTTTTGTTTTTTATTTTTCCCTTTAATCTTTCTCTCTTTTTTCTCTTTATTCCCTAATTCTCTTCACTCAGGGGGTCACCTTTATTTGGGGTTATTAATATTGTGAATGCATTTAGTTCGGTGCCTTGTACGTTGTGCCTTGTTGTGTTGTATTTTGTGCCTTTGAATCAGCGCAGCAGAGAGAGAACTACATAACCAAACACCTTGAGAAGAGAAATCATGGTGAAACAAAGAACCAACCCAAATATGAAAGAAAAACAGGCATCATCAGAAAAGGAAGTAAACGAAATGGAGGCAATGGAGGCAAGCAACCTGTCAGAGAAAGAATTCAGAGTAATGGCCATAAGGTGGATGAAAAGAATGGAAGACCAATTAAACAATATGTGTAGGAACCAAGAGGAAATGAAGAGAAACCAAGAAGAAAGGAAAAACGACATCACTGCTATAAAGAACTCAATAGAAAGCATCAACAGTAGACTAGAAGAAGCAGAGGACCGTATCAGCGAGCTAGAAGACAAGGTAGAAAAAAATACCCAAACAGAACAGCTTCTAGAAAAAAAAATTAAAAAGCAGGAAGAGAGCCTAAGAGAACTCTGGGACAATGCTAAACGAAACAACATCCGAATAATAGGGGTGCCAGAAGGAGAGGAAACTGAGCAAGGAATAGAAAACCTGTTTGAAAAAATAGTAACAGAAAATTTCCCTGATATAAGGAGGAAAAAACTCACACAAATCCAAGAAGCTCACAGAGTCCCAAACAAAATGAACCCGAAAAGACCGACACCAAGGCACATAATAATTAAATTGGCAAACACCAACGACAAAGCAAGAATCTTAAAAGCAGCCAGAGAAAGACAGAAAGTTACCTACAAAGGATCCCCCATCAGACTAGCGACCGATTTCTCAACAGAAACACATGAGGCAAGAAGGGAATGGAATGAAATATACAAAGTCATGCAAAGGAAGGGTCTGAATCCAAGAATACTATACCCAGCGAGGCTATCAATCAAAATTGAGGGTCAAATCAGGAGCTTCACAGACAAAAATGGTCTACGGGAGTTTATTACAACCAAACCAGCAATGCAAGAAATGCTAAAGGGCCTGCTGTAAATAGAAAAAACAGGAAACAAAGAAGGAATGCAGCAGTAAAGAACAAAAATGGCGACTAACAAGTTTCTATCAATGATAACTTTAAATGTAAATGGATTAAATTCCCCAGTCAAAAGGCATAGGGTAAATGAGTGGATAAGAAAACATGACCCATATATCTACTGTCTACAGGAAACCCACCTCAGAAAAAAGACACACACAGACTGATGGTGAAGGGATGGAAAAAGGTTTTTCAGACCAATGGAAGTGGAAAAAAAAAAGCCGGGGTAGCAATACTTATATCTGACAAATTAGATCTCAAAGTGAAGGACATAAAAAGAGATCAAGAAGGCCACTTCATAATACTAAAGGGAGCAGTCCAACAAGAAGAAATAACTCTGGTAAATATATATGCACCCAATATAGGAGCACCCAAATACGTAAGAAATCTTCTGGAGAAGATCAAGGGAGAGATTGACAGCAATACAATCATAGTAGGGGACCTTAACACCCCATTATCGCCACTGGACAAATCCTCTAAACAGAAACTCAGCAAAGAAACATAAATCCTAAATGACTCACTAGATCAGATGGAATTAATTGAAATCTTCAGAACATTTCACCCCAAAGCCACAGAATATACATTCTCCTCAGGTGCACATTTGTCATCTTCAAAGATAGACCATATATTTGGTCACAGACAAAGTCTCTTCAAATTCAAGAAAATTGAAATCATATCAAGTATCTTCTCAGACCACAAAGGCATAAAACTGGAAATCAACTACAACAAAAACAATCAAAAAAAATCAAACACATGGAGACTAAATAGCATGCTATTAAACAACGACTGGGTCACCAGTGAGATCAAAGAAGAAATAAAAAACATCATGGCAACGAATGACAATGAAAACACAACAATCCAAAACCTATGGGACACAGCAAAAGCAGTCTTGAGAGGGAAGTTCATAGCTCTACAAGCCTACTGTAAGAAACAAGAAACAATGAGAATGAATGACCTAACTCTACAACTCGAAGAATTAGAAAGAGAGCAACAAAAAAAGCCCACTGTAAGCAGAAAGAAGGAAATAACAAAGATCAGAGCGGAGATAAACGACATAGAGACCAAAAAAACAATACAAAATATCAACAAAACCAAGAGCTGGTTCTTTGAAAGGATAAACAAGATTGATACACCTCTAGCCAGGCTCACCAAGAAACAAAGAGAGAGGACCCAAATAAACAAAATCAGAAATGAAAGAGGAGAAATAACAACAGACCCCATAGAAATACAAAGGATTGTTAGAAAATATTATGAACAACTCTACTCCAACACACTAGACAACCTCGAGGAAATGGACATATTCCTAGATAAATACAACCTTCCAAAACTTAACCAGGAAGAATCTAAAAATCTCAATAGGCCAATAACTATGGAGGAAATCGAAGCAGTAATCAAAAAGCTTCCAGCAAACAAAAGCCCGGGGCCAGATGGCTTCACAGGGGAGTTTTACCAAACATTCAAGGAAGACCTAAAACCTATCCTCCTCAGACTATGTCGAAAGATCCAAGAGGAAGGAACACTTCCAAGCTCATTCTATGAAGCCAACATCACCCTAATCCCAAAACCAGATAAAGACAATAGAATGAAAGAGAATTATAGGCCCATATCCCTCATGAACATAGATGCCAAAATCCTCAACAAAATCTTAGCAAATCGGATCCAGCAGTACATCAAAAAGATCATACACCATGACCAAGTAGGATTTATCCCAGGGATGCAAGGATGGTACAATATCCGCAAATCAATAAACGTGATACATCACATAAACAAATTGAGAGAAAAAAACCACATAGTCATATCAATTGATGCGGAAAAAGCATCTGACAAAGTCCAACACCCTTTCTTGATAAAAACTCTCAGCAAGATAGGAATTGAGGGATCATACCTCAACATAATAAAAGCCATATATGACAAACCCACAGCCAACATCATACTCAATGGGCAAAAACGAAAACCATTCCCCCTAAAAACAGGAACAAGACAGGGATGCCCCCTCTCACCATTCCTGTTCAACATAGTACTGGAAGTACTTGCCATTGCGATCAGACACGAAGAAGAAATAAAAGGCATCCAGATTGGAAAAGAAGAAGTAAAACTGTCCTTATTTGCAGATGACATGATACTGTACATACAGAACCCTAAAGACTCCATCAAAAAATTATTAGACTTAATAAATGAATTCGGCAATGTAGCAGGATACAAAATTAATGCTAAGAAATCCATGGCATTTCTTTACACCAATAGTGAACTTACAGAAAGTGAAACTACAGAAGCATTCCCATTTACCATTGCACCAAAAAAATTAAAATACCTAGGAATAAACTTAACTAAGGAGGTAAAAGACTTATATGCTGAAAACTACAGGACACTGAAAAAAGAGATAGAGGAAGACATAAACAGATGGAAGAATATACCGTGTTCATGGATTGGTAGAATCAACATCATCAAAATGTCCATACTACCCAAAGCAAGTTATAGATTCAATGCAATCCCCATTAAATTACCAACGGCATATTTCACAAATCTAGAACGAACGTTCCAAAAATTCATCTGGAATAAAAAAAGACCCCGAATAGCTGCAGCAATCCTGAGAAAGAACAAAGTAGGTGGGATCTCAATATCAGATATCAAACTGTATTACAAAGCCACTGTTCTTAAAACAGCTTGGTACTGGCACAAGAACAGACATATAGATCAATGGAATAGAATAGAAACCCCAGAAATCGACCCAAACCACTATGCCCAATTAATATTCGACAAAGGAGGCAAGAGCATAAAATGGAGTCAAGACAGTCTTTTCAATAAATGGTGTTGGGGATATTGGACAGATACACGCAAAAGGATGAAACTAGATCACCAACTCACACCATACACAAAAAATAAACTCAAAATGGATAAAGGACTTAAACGTAAGATGGGAAACCATAAAAATACTAGAGGAATCCACAGGCAGCGAAATCGCAAACATATGCCGAAGAAATTTCTTCTCTGATAATGCTCCTAGGGCAAAGGAAACTAAAGAGAAAATAAACAAATGGGACTACATCAAAATAAAAAGCTTTTGCACAGCAAAGGAAACCATCAAAAAAACAACAAGAAGACCCACTACATGGGAGAACATATTTACCAATGATACCACCGATAAGGGTTTAATTTACAACATTTACAGGGATCTCATGAAACTTAACAAAAGGAAGATAAACAATCCAATAAAAAAATGGGCAACGGACCTAGATAGACACTTTTCGAAAGAGGACATACAGAAGGCAGAAAGACATATGAAAACCTGCTCAAAGTCACTAATTATATGAGAGATGCAAATCAAAACGACAATGCGTTATCATCTCACACCTGTCAGAATGGCTATCATCAACAAATCAACAAACAACAAGTGTTGGAGAGGATGTGGAGAAAAAGGAACCCTTCTGCACTGCTGGTGGGAATGCAGACTGGTGCAGCCACTATGGAGAACAGTATGGAGCTACCTCAGAAGACTAAAAATGGAACTCCCATTTGACCCTGTGATCCCACCACTAGGAATATATCCCAAGAAACCAGAAACACCAATTAGAAAGGATATATGCACCCCTATGTTCATAGCAGCACAATTCACTATAGCTAAGATTTGGAAACAGCCTAAGTGCCCATCAGCAGATGAGTGGATTAGAAAACTGTGGTACATATACACAATGGAATACTATGCTGCGGTAAAAAAAAAAAGGAACTCTTGCCTTTTGCAACAGCATGGATGGAACTGGAGAGGATTATGCTAAGTGAAATAAGCCAGTCAGAGAAAGATAAATACCACATGATCTCACTCATTTGTAGATTATAGAGAACAACATAGACTGATGAAAAGGGACAGACCCAAAGACTGAGAAACAGCAATCAGGCTATCAATCCCCAGAAGGAAAGTAGGGGAGGGCTGGGGTAAGGGGAAGAGATCAACAGAAGGACTTGTATACATGTATATAAGCCAAACCAATGGACATGGACAACGGGGGGATGGGAGCATGAGTTTGTGTGTGAGGGGGATGTTGGGGGTTAAAGGGGGGGGGGGGTGAGGACACATTTGTAATACCTTAACTAATAATAATAAAAAACAAAAGAAAAAAAAAAAAGAAATGGAACCCCGCTGCTGAATCTCTCTCTGGTTCGGAGAGATTCAAAGGTGGCAGGAGAGCACAGATCTATAAGCTCTCCCGCAATGAGATTACTTAATGTTCTGTTTAAAAACTACCTGAGGACATGTTGGGAAGTGCAAAGTCTAGCCAATGTCACCTTGAGTGCTAGCTATTACTTTGGAAAGCGAAAAAGGAAAAAAAAAACAAAACTTTAAAATATGTTTTTCTATTAAGCATGACTTTGGGAACAAATACGCCATCTGAGTCATTTGCTGAAACTTTCCCTAAAGCAGGATGTGGTGGAAAGGAAAAGGGAGCACATGGCAATCCAATATGGACGCCTACTCTAATTTAAAGTCTCCTTCTCATAATTGAAAAGTTTTACAAAAATTTAAAATGCGTCTGGGATTTCTGTTAACATGTAAAGAGAAAACGTGGGTTGGAACTAATCCGCTCTCATTCCTGTTAGGTTAGGTGGCTCAGGGGACTGCGCAAGAAATAGAGTCCAGTGAATCAGAAAAGAAAGGAAAGGAAAAGGTTTATTCTGCATCCCCGGGAGACCCAGGTACCCCCAGGACAGGGCATGTGGATTCACGCCAACAGGGAGGGGGGTGTATTTTTTATACTGCAGTAGGGTGAGTGCTAGGACATGAGCTGAGGTATTCAGTTGAGGAAGTTTCAGCTGCAGGGGGTCATGGAGAAGGCAGTATCTGTGTCTGGCAGGATGACCTGTGAGAAATTCCAGGGTAAGACCATTGTCTCATTACATGTCTGCATGTATCCGATCCTGGGCTCTCTCTGACCTAACATCCCGGCCCTTTGATGATGGGGGGGGCGACTCTTTCTAGCTACTTCCAGCAGACAACGGGCAATGGGGGGGGGCAGATTTAAAGGCCAGGGTTAGGTAGAGGCAGATCGGAGGGCAGCTGAGCATGGGGATGGAGCAGGAGCTGATTCACAGTCACCCGTGACATCTCCATGATCCGGGAGTGGATGAACTTTAGGAGGCAGGGGGCTAGGAGAAAAAAAGACACAGATGAGAATTAGGGGCCCTATCATGGGTAGGACCCAGGTAGCTAAGGAGCTTTGGAACTAGCGGGAAGGAGAGTTGTCCTGGAAGTGTCCTGCATGTAGTTCTGCACTCAGCTTAGTCAGGGTCTGTACATTTATCTTTTGCTCCACTACTCTGGACTCATTGATGCAGTAACAGCATTCTTCCTGAAGGAATATGCATGTTCCTCCTTTTTCTGTAGTCAGAAGGACTGAGGCAAGCTGGATCTATAGGGCTACTTGGGCTACTGATGTCACTTGCTGCTGTAGGGAGGCTAAAAGAGGCAGTAGTAGACTCCAGGGCTAACTGGAGCTTGCCATTAAAGTACTGAGCAGTGACCAGACTATTTACAAGGGGCCCCCAGTGAGGCCTACTGAGGCAGCAATACTCACCCCTAAAATGACAGGGAGGAAGGCAGCCCGGCGGGTCCAGGGATGGGATGGAGAGAGCAACCAGTGAGCTCCGACTCTCCATACAAGGTTAGTTGGGGAATTACTGTGACCACGAAGCAAGGCCCGGGGTCAGAGGAGTTCATGCAATTCCTTAAGGTGCCGTTGCACCAAAAGAAGGTACCTGGGCTGGCCTTGGTGAGACTGGTTGCGGTGTGGTATGACAGTATCTCCCGTGGCAACCCCATAGGTGTTGACATCTTGATTACATCTGTCTGGGTTCCGATGGTTGTAAGCAAAACAGACATAGGGTCAGCAAGTATTGGACACTGACTGGATGTCGACAGCCATCTGGATCTTTGTCTGACATCCGAACAGAGGGCAGTCCTGAGATCCTACCTGCCGGGTGACATGTTTGCCGTCTGGTAGTAGGTTTCACTGACCTTGAACCTCCACATAGAAGCAGGTGGGGGTGGGTGTAGGTTGCTCAGGGCCGGGAGTAGAAGGAAGGAGGAGGGGAGGGCGGTTAAGGCAGACCTTAGTGGGGCCCAACACCTCACATTTATAGAAGTCATGCTGCTCCGGGGTCCTCTTGAGTCTGGAGAGGCGGTGCCAGGACAGGTCGTCAAGCTGGGGTTGCCAAGCAGCTTGGCTGCAGTGGGGGCTGTGAGGATTACAGTGTGAAGTCCTGTCCACCTAGGCTCCAAGGCTTGTGGTTGTAGGTTCTTAAGGAGGACTGAGTCACCAGGGTGAAGGGCTGGTCTTGGGAGCCTTGGTCGGCCGGCTCTGGCTTGGGCAGAAACCTGAGCAATTGCCTGGTTTAAGAGAGATATGGGAGATACGTACCCAGAGGAGGGGGATCGGAACGAAGACGGTGGTTGAGCAAGAAGAGTCAAAAGGGCTCAAGAAAATGGGGCTTCTTGGTGTAGTCAGAGTTTGGTCAGGGCCATGGGCAGGAGGTCCGGCCAGGAACTGCAAATTTCTAGAGAGAGTTTAGTTAGAGGGTTCAATAGGTTGAATTGAGTGGCTATGATGAGGGTTTGAGCCAGTGAAAGAATTCCAGCAGGATGTAGAGGAGGAGGGATTGATGTTTGAGAGTAGATGGAAAGTTGTGTTGATGAGAGTGGGCATAGGAGTAGGTCAGGGTTCGTAAATAGAGAGTGACACTAGAGGATTTCCCATCCCAGACAGTAGAATTGATGACTCCCTCAGCATCCCATGTCCGTTTCACCTGAAAATATGAAAAACCTTAGCAAAATTGTATGGTCCCTTGCAGGTAAGAACCTGTGAGGAATGATGGGTCATCCGGTCCTGGATGGTGTCCTCGAAGAAGATGGTGGGAGGCACTCGGTGAGCCTGAGAGAGGTAGGTATTGCAGTGAAAGCGGGTGAAAATGTTAGAATGCGCTGATATCCAAGGGGAAATGGAAGGAGCAGTGGAAGCCAGGGACCAGGATATGAGGCTGGAGAAAAGGCAGGGAGGAAGGGAACAGGTTGCGCAGCCTGTTCCCAGGCCTCTAGCTGCTTGGATTTTAAAATTGCTGCATTTTTCCTTTGGGAAGGGTGGAGGGGGATGGGGCGAGGTCAGAGCAGTTTTCAGTTCAGAGGAGGGGGCAGTTGTGGCGGAGAGAAGGAGAAAAGGCGTTCACAGCGAAGACTGAGGTAGACAAAGAATGAGCTAGGCAAAGGCTGAGCTAGGCTACTGTGGTCTGGGACAACAGGGCCCCAAGACGGGATGCATGGCAGTGGAGGATTGGTGTCCCTGTAAAGGGAGGGGGCCAGGAGTGGAAGTAGCAGGGAAGATGACGGGCTCAGAATAATATGCAGAGTGGCCACTAGGATGGTGAGGATGTCTCGTCCTAACAGGGGCATGGGGCATGCTATCATCAAGGTGGCAGGGAAGGGGTCCAGTGGCCAGAAGGCAGGTGGATTTGCCGTCAATATACATGTCTGAGATCTTGGAAGGATAAAGGGGCCCTAAAAAGGATGGCAGGACAGAGAAGGAAGCCCTCATGTCAACCGGGAAGGTGACCTACTACCTTCACTGTGACCCGAGGCTCAGCGAGGGTGATTGGAGTCATCGAGGCTGGGCTTCTTCAATCTTTAACCAGTTCCAGCATGGCCGGCAGGTGGGTCCTGGCCTGGAAGGGTGGCCCGCCTACGCTGCGGCGTAGAAGGCCTGCCACTTTTTCCAGGGCAGTCACTTTTCCAGTGACCATTTTGACTGCATGCCGGGCTGGGCTTGGTTGGAGCTTGGGGCCAGGGGCACTGCATGGCCAAGTGGCCTTCATTTCCACATTTGAAGCATTCTCCGGTGGCATTCCGTTCACTGCACCCCCACCGCTCACAGCCCCCTTAGGGCCAGGGCGGCTGACATCAACCTCAGGGCCACAACTAAGGCATGACTGCGGGTCTACTTCCTGTTGAAGGCAGGCCTCCCATTCTGACTGTGCCTGCTCCTCCAGGGCATTAAGAACCTTCAAGGCTATTTTTCATTGGACCTCAGACCTGGGTTTGAGGACTAATAAAGACACTAAAGGTCGGGTTAGAGAGTGGGGGGCATAGATTCAGACTCTGCCCTCAGTTCCTGGACTGGACTATGGCAGGGGTAGAATGGGCACAGAAATGGAAGAGGCTGTTTTAGAGCTGACGTTCTTAGGATTTGGGCTCTAGGGGAGCAGGAAGCTTCCTGTTAAGAGGGTTGAAGAGAGCACAGCTGCAACCTCTCGCCAAGGGAACTGGCCGGCCACCTGTGAACTAACGTGCTGGCAGTCATGGGGGCGGAGTTTCAGTGGAGCGCACAGAGGAAGGTGGGCGGTTAGATCTTACAGATTGCACTGCGTGGGGTACAGTTTACTAAGGCAGGCCTGTAAGGGAAGTGGAGAGCACGGGAGAGGTGGCCTGGGTCGGCTTGGGAGAGGTCTTGGCAGTTGAGTTTAAAAGCCGCAACCTCCCAGGGGCAGAATGGAGGAGGAAGGACAGAAGGAAGGTAGAGCCTATGGAAGCGTGTGTATACCGACAGGGAAAGCAGGCAGGGGCAGCAGGGAACCTGAGTTTCCGGCTCCTGCAGCGGATACTACGTTAGCGGCTGCGGCGGTGCGTGGAAAGACCATCTTCGTGGCAGCGTAACGGGGCACAGTCGCAGCGGAGGCATGCAGGGGCATGGGGTTGTAAAAGGCGGTTTGAGTTTTCTGTTGCTGTGGGGTTGGCGGAAGAGGGGATGCGGGAGCAGGAGGCAGGGTCAGGAAGCAGTGGAGAAGGCGTGGCTCAAGGATGGTCCAGGAGAATGGAGGAGAGAGAGTGGACAGACCGGGCAAGAAGCCGTCGGGAGAACAGGCGACTTTCGACGGGGGCATTTGCGGTGGTCTCCGAAAAGGGGAGTGGGAGAACACAGAGACAATGATGATGATTACCTTGCTGGGGCTGCCACCCACACATAGCACATGAACCCATCCCTACACGCACTGCACACACCAGGGGGCTCGGCGGTGCAGGGACAGCCCGGAGGGACGAGGAAGGGCAGAGCCAGGAGAGATGGCAGACGGAACTTTGGGGGAGGGAAGGGAACGCAGAGAGATGGAGAGAGGCTGAGAGAGAGATTGAGAGAGAGAGACTTGGGCAAATTTCCCAGTTCTCTGACAGAAAATACTAAGATTTGTGTGACGGTAAAGTCAGGGTCCCGTTTTCATACTGAGGCCATGCTACTTTACAGAAAAAGGACGCAGGTCTGGGACAGTCCCCGTGTTTAGCCAGGTCGGTTAGCCGGCCTCCTAGAGGTGTGCTCAGTTCAATTTTGGAATTTGGATTCCCCGTGCTCGATACCCGTGGCCTGTAGCGGGGCTAAAGCCTGGCTTCCCAGTGGTTTAACCCATGCTACAGAGGGACCATGGGTGAGGTAGAGGCGTCCATGCTACCCCCCAAGGTCCGGAGGAGCCTTCTTGGAAGGGTCCGGAGAGGCAATCTCTGACGTGCCCACATTTTACAGATAGAGATGCCCGCGGGCAGGCGGCCACATGGGACCAGCCCTGGGGCGGGGCGGGACTCACTGCAGATGCTGCCAAACTGGGAAAAGTTGCCGAGCTGAAGAGATGAGGTCCTTATGGGTCCAGAGCCACTAGGAGGGAGAGGTGGGCACCCCAAGCCGTGGAGGGACGGCCAAAGGCTGTGCTCGCGCCACCCAGGTATCAAGGCAACAAATGTTAGGTTAGGGCTCAGGACACGGCGCAAGAAATAGAGTCCAGTGAATCAGAAAAGAAAGGAAAGGAAAAGGTTTATTCTGCATCCCCGGGAGACCCACGTACCCCCAGGACAGGGCATGTGGATTCAGACCAACAGGTAGGGGGGCGCTTTTTTTATACTGCAGTTGGGTTAGGGGCGGGGACATGAGCTGAGGTATTCAGTTGAGGAAGTTTCAGCTGCAGGGGGTAGTTGAGAAGCCAGTATCTGTATCTGGCATGTTGATCTGTGAAAAATTCCAGGAGAAGTCCATTGTCTCATTACATGTCTGCATGTATCCGATCCTGGGCTCTCCGACCTAACAGTTCTGATTTTGGACATTTAGATAGAGTTTTGAGCTGGAATTTCTTTACAAATGTGCAGAATAAAACCCAAGACTGATGATTTCCTAAAGAAAATGGCGAATTTGACCTAGGGGAGAAATTCTAGCAACAAGGTTGGTATTATTCCATAATAATGTTAATGAAGCCTATTCCAAAGCTAACTTTAAGACCTCTACAAGGAAAATCAGTAAAATTGTCTCTGTTACAAAAAATTTGCTAAATTAATTGCCTTAAAATAATAGAATTTGAATCTCAAAAATTATTAAAATCTCTAATTATAAAAATCTAAGTAGCCCGGTAAAAAACCAGCCCTTTGTTTATTGAAAAGCCTGGCCAAACCATTTCTAATGAGAAAAGGGGCTAGTTGCTTCCCTCCTGTAGCAAATTCTTAAGAATGTGGTCAATTTACATCTGATTAGTCCAGGGAAGGCCAAACCTGTTCTTCCAGGGAAAACAGCCCCCCTTCCTCCCCCAGGCCAATTTTGAACCTTCCCACCTTCAAGCAAGTGTCAGGAAACAATGTAGCTACAACCTTGTTTCTTGACCTTCCCTAGAGGAAAAAAATATGGTCCTTTTAAAATCAAAGGCTAGGCCAGGCCTGCCTTGCCAGCCTCAAATGTGGTTTTCCAAAGCTGCTGGGAAATTTAAGACCTTGGAGTTTATACCTAGGTTTCTTGAAGTGACATAATACTGAATTAAATGAGATCTGAGTATTCCTTGTACAAAATCTAGAGGATAGTATTAAATCTTTTGGGTGATTCTGTCTTGCATTTTTAAAGTTTAGTCTTAATGTTACTGATTGAGAAATCCTGAATATTTGACTTGCCAGCTAAGAGTTTAAGATTCGGATTGAATTGGGAATAATTGTATAATTATAATAGCTAAATGCTTAAAAAATATTTTATTTTTGAGAAAATAATTTTTGTTTTCTCTGAAATAATTAGAATTCAAAATATGTGGCTTATTGATCTGATTTAAAAAAAGGATTAATTTTTAAGATCTCAACTGAAATTTTTAATACAAAAACCAGTTTAAATTTGATTAATATTCTTTAAGATAATTACAAAGGGTATAAACAGCTAATGAGATTTCTGTTTGTCTACAATATAATGTTGGCCATCAATATTTTAGTGGTTTTGGTTTGCTCTGTCAAAGAACATTGTAGACAGCCGCCCATTTCAGCTGTGTGACTTGGCAGCCGCCATGTTGGCCGCATGGCTCACTGTGCCCCTGGGGGCCTGCCATCTTGAAAAAACAAAATGCCCCGCCCTCTGATTTAGCCAATCACAAAAGGAATGTCTGCTCACTGAGGCAGGATGGGATTTCAGGGGTGGAGTTTTAAGGCAGAGGTTTACTGTGGAATTAGGGATGGGGCAGAAAGTGTGCTTGCCTCTAAGATTTATTTAATACTTTTTTTAAGAGGATATTTTTAATGCTTAATAAATTAGCAATCATGGTCTTAATATAATTTCAGTGGTATGATAGACCAATGTTTTAAGCAGTTGGCTTCATAAGGGCCGACAATAGAGCTCATATTTCTTAAATGGCTTGTAGATACATTTTTAAAAGGTATCTTAAATTCTCAGTAGAACCACAGTTATGTGTATATCATAAATAAATTAAGAGTAATTGATTCCATGGTTAAGACTAGATCCTACTATGTTGAAAACTTTTTGAAAAGTGTTGAACATGTTTTAATTAGATATGTATTTGGAAGATTTTCCTGAGTGCAATATTTCAAAATATAAAATGCTTGCTTTAATAAAGAATTTCTGCCAAATAAAAGAAGGAATTGATTTATTAGTAGCAAAGTCTTTATTTAACCTAGCAATGCCTTTTATTTAAAAGCTCCTCACCGCTGAATTTTAAATTAGGCTGGAAGTGAAGCAGGGTTTGCATGTCGTGTATCAAAATAAAACTTTTCTAAATTTACTAATCTTTGTAAGCAATTGAATCCTACTACATAAAATTCTTCTAAAAAGTTACTGAATCCTTCCCATGATTCCCCGGTATATGCAAAGAAGCCAAAGTCTATACTCTTTAAAAATATGATTGCTAACATTTACAGATTGTTATTAAAATACTAAATCTGATTAGTCACCATAAATGAAAAATCACTTGAAATATATAGCTTTGCTACAGTATTTGTTAAAATCTCAAAAGGCAACCATGTTCCTTACATTTGTTGCTTGTGTGAGGAAGATAACTGTCGGAAGAAATAAAAAGAGGTTTCCTTCAGATGTCTAACTAAAATTAAAAATCAATATATTGGGCCTCATAAGCTAAATTGAAGAATTTGTGTTTTGCCTCCTTAAACAAAGTGTATGTAAATTTAATTAAAGACTAATACCAGAAATTTAATTAATGTCATTTACTGTCCATAAATTAGGACAAGTAAAGTTACAAGAATAAATGTTATTTCAAACTGACTTAAATTAGCAAATTGGGCTAAGTGGATATTCAGGAGAACTTAGCTGTCACCTATTAAAATATAAACTACTACAATTTTTAAATAAGACCTCCATCATTATACCAAAAATACTAGGCAGGAACCAATTCCTGGAGCTTTAACTGTTTTAACTGATGGGTCATCTAATAGGAAATTTGCCTATCATACTATAAATTCTGACCGAGTCATACTGACCAGTCATACTTCTGTGCAAAGAATTGAGTTAGAAGCTATTAAGGCTGCGTTGCAAGATTTCCAACAGCCTGCTAACATAATTTCTGATTCCTCTTATGCTTCGGGCCTAGTAAATAGAATTGAAACTGCCCGGTTGAAATGGCTTAGTGACCAAAGTTTATTCTTACTATTTAAGTATGTTCAACAGATTGTGCAGCAGACAACATACCCTTTTTATATCACCCACATCAGGGCTCAAAGCATATTACCTGGCTCATTAACGAAGGGAAATGCACATGCTGATCAATGGGTTGCTTTATTAAAAGAGGTTTCAGAGTCTCATCAGCTTTTAAAAATCCCACCATGAAAATCAAAAAAGGGGGATGATGGAGAAATCACCTTCGGGTAGGCTGCTCCTAGCTTTAATTACTTTAAATTTTTTCACTTGTGATGCTGCTGGAAAGACACCTATGGAGCTACATTGGTGTCAGAATAAAACAAAAGAAAATGGTCTAGTTAAATGGAAGGATCCCGAATCTGGTTTATGGAAGGGACCTGACCCATTATTAACCTTTGGCAGATGGTACGCCTGTGTATTCCCAGAGAATTTTTCCAAACCCGTATGGATTCCTGCTAGAAATATTAAACTGCATCAGGAATCTAGCCAGACTGAAGATCTTGCGCCTGGAGCCATAACATGTAGCTGTAAACAATCAACTACCTCAGCCACAGAGAGCAGTGACTCCAAGCAGTCCACTGAAGATGAGGAACAGGAGGAAGACAAACCAGAAAACCAACAGCCCAGAGACCACCTGGGGCACGGTAAATTGAAGTATGGTAACAATTAATCAGGTAAAAACTATAGTTTCATACTGGTCTTAGAAGGCACATTTTTCCTTTACCTGGGAAGGACAGCATAGCTATCCGAAAGTCAGAAGGCTCCAGTCAGTGTGTCAACTCAGTGCTCTGGAGACCCAGAACTGTAATTTAGATAGCATGCTGTCTCTGCTTCTGTAAATTGCTTTTTTTTGCTAACTAGGTTCCTCATTCCAAACCTTGAGAGAGCCAGTTTAAAATTAAGTTGTTATGACCTAGAGCAAAGAATATTCTTACATGGTCTTATTCTACAAGTTTTATTAATAATTTTTGATGCTTTACAACAGTATATTCTGCATTTATCCCAAACAAATTTAAAAATGAATTTGAATGTTTTACATGAAGGCATTTATTCCTTTCCACTGTGCAGAGGGCCTCCTTGGGAAGGCACTTTAGCATTCTGTATTGACCTATCTTGACTTTTTTTGTCAAGAGGAATCCAATTACCTAAAGCTGTTACCTGAGCTTTCTGTTCAAGCTGGGATCATGAAAAGCTGGTACCATGGATCTGTCTCTTTCCCAATGGTGTAAGCTGGGCCCTCTCTGGAGAAGAAACCTTGGTTCCCTATGATCAATGCCAGGTCCTCGCCAGCAGGTGCGGGGATCCAAAGGCAGTTGCTGGGCATGGTGGCCAGAGGGACATAGGTTAACAAGGAGACAGAACTGAACCTCACAGCACCCTACTTGGCCCAGAGATGGTTGATAGTCAAAGACGGGTAAGACCCCACAGGGTGAGGCGACCTAAGACAGGCACAGCCGGGGGCCAGTAAGAGAAAACTTTGGATTCAACAAAGGAGGAGCACAGACCCCCCTCAATGGTGCACAGGCTTGAAAACTCGCTCCTTCTGAGGAAGGTCTCCTGTCCCCATGGCTGCTTCTTGCTTCCCATGCCCAGCCCAGATCAGGAACCAAATAACAGAAGAGATTTGGTCCAGCTGAAGTCAGAATCCAGATAAACGGAGGCTTGGCTAACAGACCCTATGTCTAAATCTAGCATAACAACAGGAATGCTCAGAGCCTTCACAAGGATGTAAAGTCAACCTCTTCATTAATATTTACAGTGTAAATTAAGATTATTGTTAAAATATTAAATTTGACAGCAAAATAGTTTTCAAATTAATTAAATTCGAGTTTACAAATTAATTAAATTTGGATAATTTGAAATAAGTAATTATACAAAAATATTTACAAAAATTTTCAGTTCATGGTAAACATGCCATGAACCTAAAGCATGTTCAGATTCATATTTTTGAGTGCAAAAAATTAATATTTTAAGCTATCTAGACTTCATTATAAAATTTCCAAGAAGTCTTCTAATTAAATAAAAAAAAGGGTGATTGTTGAAAAATATAGTGGAAGAATACAATTTAAGGAAATAGATCCTGTAACTAAATTACATTTAGAGAAAATATTTTTTCGTATATAATGCTAATAGTGAGACACCCAGAAAAAACACACATTATGCTAGGGTAGGCCAGGGAAAGATCATGTTAAAGAAAAGACCCAAGTAAGGTTTTTTTTTCCTTTAACATTTGGTCGAGAATATGTTTGTATACTTTCAGAGAACAGCTACAAGACCATGTGGATTCCTGTAAAAACAGATCACAAAAAGCCAACCACAAAGACAGAAGAGACATTTCAGAGATGGAGATGGTGGAAGATGCCTTGCCATGCTAGCAGTCAGCATCTGTGCAGCACTGCAGGGTGCCCAGGAACAGACCAGAAAGGACCGGACCTGCATTTTCCACCATCCAGAACCAACATTTCATTGCTGGCATGTACACATGAACTTTTGGACATTGAAACATGGACTCATAACTTTAGGACATTGAAATTGGGACTCGATTATTTTTTAAAGAAAAAATAAGGGGGAGATGTGGGAAACTGTTTATTGCCTTCACTATCTGATAAGCATAGACAGAGAACTCCCCATAACACCCTGAAGGCTGGGTGCCTTTGAAGCCCTAGTAAAGCTCAGAGCTAGGCGCCACCTCTGTTTTTTCAGACAGTGGTAGCTGAAACTATTCACCCATTTATTATTATGTAAATCCTTGCTGAGCGGCTAGTGTGCTTATTACTAGTGGGTCACCTGCCTAAGCTCTATGCTATGGGTGCATCCGAGATCAATAAAATCTTGGTGATGCCTGAGCACAGAGGAAGGCCTTCGGGACTTGCCGACTGGTCCCCCAATATTGCAAAATTATCTCTTGTCTATTTCTCTCCTTTGTTGTGTGGCTCCTCTTTCAGATACCGAACCCTACTCCGCGCGGGACATGGAAGGAAACAATCAACACAAAACACAAGGATGGTTGAATGAAATGCAAGTCCAAAAGTGAATGTTTGTTTGTATTGGGGGGGGATAGATGATGGTGGTAACAGTCATGAGGAACAGGGTGTGCTTTTAGTGCTGGAACTGTATCATAATGAATTTGATTTCCTTTTTACATGGTAGACTATTGAATATTGTTAAACTATTGACAGGATTCTCAGCTCAATATGTTAAGTTTGATGCCACAACAGGTACAGTTTTTATTTAACTACTTGCTCTAGAACAGCATTGGTGGTTATTGTTGATATTAGAGAAGTGAGGTTTCACTCTCTTTCACTCATGATTCACTTCATGTTACATTTGCACCATACATAAGTAAGATATTAGTAATAAGGGAAATGGCGTACGGTGTACATGAGTATTATCTTCCCAATTTTTCTGTAAATCTGGAACTATTCTAAAATAAAACTTTTATTAAAACAACAATAAAAATAATAGGAAATGGGAATATCTGCACATAGTGGAATGGACCACTAAAATGACTGTGGTTTTTGGAAGTGGATTAAAGGAAATACCACCTCCCTGTCATATGCTGGACATATAGTGGAACTAAAGGAAGAGAGAGAGAGAGAGAGAGAGAGAGAGAGAGAGAGAGAAAGAAAGAGAGAGCTAGAGAGATAGATAATTGAGAGAGAGGTAAGTTTGGGAAAAATTTTAGGAGTTAAGAGGAAGGTCTCTGTGCTATAACCAGAGTATTTGAGATTTCTGCATCCTCTGCCACGCCTGTCCCTCTAGGATTGTCAAGCTGAGGCTTTGTGATGTCAAGCCACACCATGGCCAAACTGATTTTGGGAAACCAGACCTGTAGTGAGTGGCTCCTCATTAACCTAAAGATGACAAATAGAGGCCAGGACGCTTTCAGTAGTGTCTGTTTCCTCACGATAAGGAAACTTAATAAGACCATAGTGTAGACTAGTAGAGATAAGGAATAAGACTCCAAACACAAGGATGGAATAACAAACTACAAGGCCAAAATTGAATTTATGTTTGTATTGGGGTCTGCTGGGCTGGATGGTGGTGTTCGCAGTCATGAGGAACAGGGTGTTGTGTTAGTGCTGCGAGTGTATAGTAAAGAATTTGATTTCCTTTTTAAATGGCAGACTAGTGAATATTGTTAAACTATTGAAAGGATGGGTTGCTCAAGATCTGAAGTTGTATGATGCAACTGGACCAGTTTTTCCTTTAACAACTAGGTCTAGAACAGCATTGCTGAATATTGTAGATACTAGTGAAGTGAGGTTTCACTCTGTTTCACTGATGATTTACTTCGTGTTACATTTTACCCATACATAATTAAGATATTAGTAATAAGGGAAATTGGGTATGGTGTACGTGGTTGTTATCTTCACAATTTTTCTGTAAACCTGGTAGTATTCTAAAATAAAACATCCATTAAAACGACACTCAAAATCCTAGAAAAGGTAGCAACTGAACATAGTGGAATGGACCACTGAAATGACGGGCGAGTATGGAAATTGTCTTAGAGGAAACACCAACCCCCTGCCATATGCTGGACTATAATGGAACTAGGCGAAATGAGACATAGAGACAGAGAGGACAGTTTGGGAAATATTTTTGGAGTTAAGAGGAAGGTCTCTCTTCTATAACCAGAGTGTCTGAGATTTCTGCATCCTCTGCCACTCCCAGCCCCTCCTGGATGGTCAAGCTTAGGCTTTGTGACGTCAAGTCACACCATAGTAATCAGTGAATTTGGGCAACGAGAGCTGAAGTGAGTGGCTCCACATTAACCTAAAGAGTATATATAGAGGCCAGGACCCTGTGAGTAGTGTCTGTTGCCTCAACATAGCGAAACTTAATAAGACGATACTGTAGACAAGTAGAGATTAGGAATAAGACTCCAAACACAAGGATGGATGAAGAAACTGCAAGTCCAAAAGTGAATTTATGTATGTATTGGGGGAGGGGGCGGGATGGATGGTGGTGGTCACAGTCATGAGGAACAGGGTGTTCTGTTAGTCCTGGCAGAGTATAATAATGAGTTTGATTTCATTTTTACATGGCAAACTGTGGAATATTGTTAAACTATTGAAAGGATGGTCAGCTCAAGTCTGAAATTTTGTGCAACAACAGGTCCAGTTTTTCCTTTAACAACATGGTCTAGAATAGCATTGCTGGATATTGGACGTACTAGAGAAGTGAAGTTTCAATATGTTTCACTGATGATTCATTTCATGTTACATTTGCCCCATAATAAGTAAGATATTATTAAAAATGGAAATTGGGTATGGTATACATGGTTATTATCGTCACAATTGTTCTGTAAATCTGGAACTATTCTAAAATAAAACATCCATTAAAAAACACTCAAAATCCTAGCAAATGGTAGAAACAGCACATATTGGAATGGACCACTGAAATTCGGGGGAGTATGGCAATTGTCTTAGAGGAAACACCACCTCCCTGCCATATGCTGGACTATAATGGACCTAGAGGAAATGAGAGGGAGAGAGAGGACAGTTAGGGAAAAATTTAAGGAGTAAGATGAAGGTCTCTGTTCTACAACCAGAGTGTCTGAGATTTCTGCATCCTCTGCCACCCCTGCCCCTCCTGGTTGGTCAAGCTGAGGCTTTCTGATGTCAAGCCACACCATGGCAAGCACTGATTTTGGGCAGTCATAGCTGACTTGAAAGTCTCCTCATTAATATAAAAAGTATGTATAGAGGCCAGCACACTTTGAGTAGTGTCTCTTGCTTCAAGATAGCGAAACTTAATTAGACGATAGTGTAGACTAGTAGAGGTAAGGTATAAGACTCCAAACACAAGCATGAATGAAGAAACTGTAAGTCCAAAAGTGAATTTATGTTTGTATTGAGGGGGTGGGATGGATGTTCGTGCTGTCAGTCATGAGGAAAAGGGTGTTGTGTTAGGGCTTTCAGTTTATAATAACGAATTTGATTCCTTTTTACATGGCCGACTATTGATATTGTTAAACTATTGAAATGATGGTCAGCTCAAGTTGTGAAGTTTTATGCCACAACAGGTAGAGTTTTTCCTTTAACATCGTGGTCTAGAACAGGATTGTTGGAAATTGGATATACTAGAGAAATTAGGTTTGACTCTATTTCATTGATGAGGAGGGATCTAAGGAGGGGGCAGGCTTGTGAGAAGAGAGTAATGTAGATTTCCTTAGTTGGGGCACCGGACAAGCCATTCCATACTGAGCCAGACCCTTAACATAAGGACAAGGAGAAGTCTGAATGGGGATTTTTTCTCAAGACATTCTCATACTGTCAAGGAAAAAAGAAGCTGATGCTTAATTTAGGCTTGGATTGGGGGTAGGAATGGATGGTGGTGGTCGCAGTCATGAGGAACTGGGTGTTCTGTTAGTGCTGGAAGTGTGGAATATTGAATTTGTTTTCCTTTTTACATAGTAGACTATTCAATATTGTTAAACTATTGAAAGGATGGTCAGCTCAAGATGTGAAGTTTTATGCCGCAAATGGTCCAGTTTTTCCTTTAACAACTTGCTCTGGAACAGCACTGCTGGGATACTGGAGATACTAGAGAAGTGAGGTTTCACTGTAACTGTTTCACTGATGATTCACTTCATGGTACATTTGCCCCATTCATAAGTAAGATATTTGAAATAAGGGAAATTGGGTATGGTGTACATGGTTATTATATTGACAATTTTTCTGTAAATCTGGAACTATTCTAAAATAAAACATCCATTAAAACAACTCTCAAAATCCTAGGAAATGGTAGCAACTGAACATAGTGGAATGGACCACTGAAATGACGGGGGAGTATGGGAATTGTCTTAGAGGAAACACCAACTCCCTGCCATGTGCTCGAGTATAAGGGAACTAGAGAAAATGACAGAGAGAGAGAGAGAGAGAGAGAGAGAGAGAGAGAGAGAGAGAGAGAGAGAGAGGTCAGTTTATGAAAAATTTTAGGCGTTAAGAGGAAGGTCTAATTTCTATAACCAGAGTGTCTGAGATATCTGCATTCTCTGCCACCACCGCCCCTCCTTGTTGGTCAAGCTGAGGCTTTGTGATGTCAAGCCACACCATGGCAACCACTGACTTTGGGCAGTCAGAGCTGAAGTGAGTCGCTCCTCATTAATCTAAAAAGTATATATAGAGTCCAGGACAATTTGAGTAGTGTCTCTTGTCACAAGCTAGCGAAACTTAATGAGACAAGAGTGTAGACTAGTAGAGATAAGGAATAAGACTCCAAACACAAGCATGGATGAAGAAACCGTAAGTCCAAAAGTGAATTTATGTTTGTATTGAGGGTGTGGGATGGATGTTTGTGGTGTCAGTCATGAGGAACAGGGAATTCTGTTAGGGCTCCGAGTTTATAATAAAGAATTTGATTCCTTTTTACATGGCTGACTATTGAATATTGTTAAACTATTGAAATGATGGTCAGCTCAAGTTGTGAAATTATATGCCACAACAGGTAGAGTAATGTAGATTTCTTTAGTTGGGGCACCGTACAAGCCATTCCTTACTGAGCCAGACCCTTAACATAAGGACAAGGAGAAGTCTGAATGGGGATTTTTTCTCAACACTTTCTCATACTGTCAAGGAAAAAAGAGGCTGATGCTTAATTTAGGTTTGAATTGGGGGGTGGTATGGATGGTGGTGGTCTCAGACATGAGGAACAGGGTGTTTTGTTAGTGCTGGCAGTGGGTAATATTGAATTTGTTTTCCTGTTTACATAGTAGACTATTGAATATTGTTAAACTATTGAAAGGATGGTCAGCTCAAGATGTGAAGTTTTATGCCACAACTGGTCCAGTTTTTCCTTTAACAACATGGTCTAGAACAGCACTGCTGGATACTGGCAATACTAGAGAAGTGAGGTTTCACTGTAACTGTTTCACTGATGGTTCACTTCATGTTATATTTGCCCCATACATAAGTAAGATATTAATAATAAGGGTAATTGGGTATGGTGTACATGGTTATTATTTTGACAATTTTTCTGTAAATCTAAAACTATTCTAAATTAATACATCCATTAAATCAACTCTCAAAATCCTAGGAAATGGTAGCAACTGAACATAGTGGAATGGAACACTGAAATGACGGGGGAGTATGGGAATTGTCTTAGAGGAAACACCAACTCCCTGCCATATGCTGGACTATAGTGGAATCTGAGGAAATGAGAGAGAGCGAGGACAGTTTGGGAAAAATTTTAGGAGTTAAGAGGTAGGTCTCTGTTCTTTAACCACAGTGTCTGAGATTTCGGTATCCTTTGCCCCCCCCCCCCGCCCCTCCTGGATGGTCAAGCTGAGGTTTGTGATGTCAAACCACACCATGGCAACCACTGATTTTGGGCAGCCAGGGCTGAAGTGAGTGGCTCCTCAATAACATAAAAAGTATATATAGAAGCCAGGACCCTTTGACTAGTATCTGTTGCCTCAAGATAGCGAAACTTAATAAGACAATTGACAAGACCAGTAGAGATAAGAAATAAGACTCCAAACACAAGGATGGATGAAGAAACTGTAAGTCCAAAAGTCAATTTTTTTGTATGGGGCGGGGGGTGGTATGGAATTGTCGTGATGGCAGTCATGAGGAACAGGGTGTTGTGTTAGTGCTGGAAGTGTATAATAAAGAATTTGATTTCCTTTTTACATGGCAGACTATTGAATATTGTTAAACTATTGACAGTATGGTCAGCTCAAGATGTGAATGTTTATGCCAAAAGTGATTGAGTTTTTCCTTTAACATCATGGTCTAGAACAGCAATGTTGTATATTGGAGATACTAGAGAAGTGAGGTTTGACCCTGTTTCACTGATGAGGAGGCACCTAAGGAGGGGGCAGGCATGTGAGAAGGGAGTAATGTATATTTCTTTATTTGGAGCACCAGACAAGCCAATGCATACTGAGCTAGACACTTTGGATAAGGACAAGGATAAGTCTGAATGAGGATTTTATTCCCAACACTTTCTCATACTGACAAGGAAAAAAACAGCTGATGGTTACTTTAGGTTTGGATTGGGGCGGCGGGATGGGTGGTGGTGGTCGCAATCATGAGGAACAGTGTGTTGTCTTAGTACTGGCAGTGTATAATAATGAATTTGATTTCTTTTTACATGGTAGACTATTGAATATTGTTAATTATTGAAAGGATGGTCAGCTCAAGATGTGAAGTTTTAAACCGCAAATGGTCCAGTTTTTTTTTACAACTTGGTCTAGAACAGCATTGCTGGATATTGGAGATACTAGAAAAGTGAGGTTTCACTCTAACGGTTTCGCTGATGATTCACTTAAGGTTACATTTGCCCCATACATAAGTAAGATATGAGTACTATGGAAAATTGGGTATGGTGTATATGGTTATTATCTTCACAATCTTTCTGTAAACCTGGAACTATTCTAAAATAAAACATCCATTAAAAGAACACTCAAAATCCTAGGAAACATTAATATCTCAACACAGTGGAATGGACCACTGAAATGATGGGGTAGTATGGCAATTCTTTTGGAGGAAACATCACCTCCCTGCCATAGGATGGACTATAATGGAACTACAGGAAATGAGAGAGAGAGAGGCAGGTCAGTTTGGGAAAAATTTTAGCAGTTAAGTGGAAGGTCTCTGTTCTATATCCAGAGTGTCTGAGATTTCTGCATCCTCTGCCACCGCCGCCCCTCCTGGATGGTCAAGCTGATGCTTTCTGATGTCAAGCCACACCATGGCAACCACTGATTTCGGGCAACCAGAGCTCAAGTGAGTGGCTCCTAATTAACTTAAAAGTATATATAGATGCCAGGACACTGTGAGTAGTGTCTGTTGCCTCAAGGTAGCGAAACTTAATAAGACGATAGTGTAGTCTTGTAGAGATAAGGTATAAGACTCCAAACACAAGCATGGATGAAGAAACTGCAAGTCCAACGGTGAATTTATGTTTGTATTCGGGGTTGGGGTGGGATGGATGGTGGTGGTCGCAGTCTTGTGAAAGAGGGTGTTGTGTTAGTGCTGGCAGTGTATAATAAAGTATTTGATTTTCTTTGTAAATGGCAGACTATTGAATATCGTTAAACTATTGAAACGATCATAAGCTCAAGACCTGAAGGTTTATGCCACAACTGGTCCAGTTTTTCCTTTAACAACTTGGTCTGGAACAGCCTTGCTGGATATTGGCGTTACTAGAGAAGTGAGGATTCACTCTAACTGTTTCACTGATTTTTCACTTCATGTAACATTTACTAAATACATAACTAAGTCATTAGTAATGAGGGAAATTGGTTATGGTGTACATGGTTATTACCTTCACAACTTTTCTGTAAATCTGGAACTATTCTAAAATAAAACAACCATTAAAAAACACTCAAAATCCTAGCAAATGGCAGCAACTGAACATAGTGGAATGGACTACTTAAATTACAGTGGAGTATGGGTTGTCTTAGAGGAAACACCATCTCCCTGCCATATGCTGGACTATAATGGAACTAGAGGAAATGAGAGGGAGGGAGAGGACAGTTAGGGAATAATTTAAGGAGTAAGATGAAGATCTCTGTTCTATAACCAGAGTGTCTGGGATTTCTGCATCCTCTGCCACCCCCGCCCCTCGTGGATGGTGAAGCTGAGGCTTTGTGATGTCAAGCCACACCATGGCAACCACTGATTTTGGGCAACCAGAGCTAAAGTGAGTGGCTCCTCATTAACCTAAAGAGTATATATAGAGGCCAGGAACCTTTGAGTAGTGTCTGTTGCCTCAAGATAGCCAAACTTAATAAAAAGATATTGTAGACCAGTGGAGATCAGGAATAAGACTCTAAACACAAGGATGGATGAAGAAACTGTAAGTCCAAAAGTCAATATTTTGTATGGGGGGGGTGGTATGGAATTGTCGTGGTGGCAGTCATGAGGAACAGGGTGTTGTGTTAGTGCTGGAAGTGTATAATAAAGAATTTGATTTCCTTTTTACATGGCAGACTATTGAATATTGTTAAACTATTGACAGTATGGTCAGCTCAAGATGTGAATGTTTATGCCAAAAGTGATTGAGTTTTTCCTTTAACATCATGGTCTAGAACAGCAATGTTGTATATTGGAGATACTAGAGAAGTGAGGTTTGACCCTGTTTCACTGATGAGGAGGCACCTAAGGAGGGGGCAGGCATGTGAGAAGGGAGTAATGTATATTTCTTTATTTGGAGCACCAGACAAGCCAATGCATACTGAGCTAGACACTTTGGATAAGGACAAGGATAAGTCTGAATGAGGATTTTATTCCCAACACTTTCTCATACTGACAAGGAAAAAAACAGCTGATGGTTACTTTAGGTTTGGATTGGGGCGGCGGGATGGGTGGTGGTGGTCGCAATCATGAGGAACAGTGTGTTGTCTTAGTACTGGCAGTGTATAATAATGAATTTGATTTCTTTTTACATGGTAGACTATTGAATATTGTTAATTATTGAAAGGATGGTCAGCTCAAGATGTGAAGTTTTAAACCGCAAATGGTCCAGTTTTTTTTTACAACTTGGTCTAGAACAGCATTGCTGGATATTGGAGATACTAGAAAAGTGAGGTTTCACTCTAACGGTTTCGCTGATGATTCACTTAAGGTTACATTTGCCCCATACATAAGTAAGATATGAGTACTATGGAAAATTGGGTATGGTGTATATGGTTATTATCTTCACAATCTTTCTGTAAACCTGGAACTATTCTAAAATAAAACATCCATTAAAAGAACACTCAAAATCCTAGGAAACATTAATATCTCAACACAGTGGAATGGACCACTGAAATGATGGGGTAGTATGGCAATTCTTTTGGAGGAAACATCACCTCCCTGCCATAGGATGGACTATAATGGAACTACAGGAAATGAGAGAGAGAGAGGCAGGTCAGTTTGGGAAAAATTTTAGCAGTTAAGTGGAAGGTCTCTGTTCTATATCCAGAGTGTCTGAGATTTCTGCATCCTCTGCCACCGCCGCCCCTCCTGGATGGTCAAGCTGATGCTTTCTGATGTCAAGCCACACCATGGCAACCACTGATTTCGGGCAACCAGAGCTCAAGTGAGTGGCTCCTAATTAACTTAAAAGTATATATAGATGCCAGGACACTGTGAGTAGTGTCTGTTGCCTCAAGGTAGCGAAACTTAATAAGACGATAGTGTAGTCTTGTAGAGATAAGGTATAAGACTCCAAACACAAGCATGGATGAAGAAACTGCAAGTCCAACGGTGAATTTATGTTTGTATTCGGGGTTGGGGTGGGATGGATGGTGGTGGTCGCAGTCTTGTGAAAGAGGGTGTTGTGTTAGTGCTGGCAGTGTATAATAAAGTATTTGATTTTCTTTGTAAATGGCAGACTATTGAATATTGTTAAACTATTGAAACGATCATAAGCTCAAGACCTGAAGGTTTATGCCACAACTGGTCCAGTTTTTCCTTTAACAACTTGGTCTAGAACAGCCTTGCTGGATATTGGCGTTACTAGAGAAGTGAGGATTCACTCTAACTGTTTCACTGATTTTTCACTTCATGTAACATTTACTAAATACATAACTAAGTCATTAGTAATGAGGGAAATTGGTTATGGTGTACATGGTTATTACCTTCACAACTTTTCTGTAAATCTGGAACTATTCTAAAATAAAACATCCATTAAAAAACACTCAAAATCCTAGCAAATGGCAGCAACTGAACATAGTGGAATGGACTACTTAAATTACAGTGGAGTATGGGTTGTCTTAGAGGAAACACCATCTCCCTGCCATATGCTGGACTATAATGGAACTAGAGGAAATGAGAGGGAGGGAGAGGATAGTTAGGGAATAATTTAAGGAGTAAGATGAAGATCTCTGTTCTATAACCAGAGTGTCTGGGATTTCTGCATCCTCTGCCACCCCCGCCCCTCCTGGATGGTGAAGCTGAGGCTTTGTGATGTCAAGCCACACCATGGAAACCACTGATTTTGGGCAACCAGAGCTAAAGTGAGTGGCTCCTCATTAACCTAAAGAGTATGTATAGAGGCCAGGAACCTTTGAGTAGTGTCTGTTGCCTCAAGATAGCCAAACTTACTAAGAAGATATTGTAGACCAGTGGAGATCAGGAATAAGACTCTAAACACAAGGATGGATGAAGAAACTGCAAGTCCTCAAGTGAATTAGAAGTCAGTTTCTCAACTGGATGTGGAAGACGTGGATAAAGTCAGAATACCTTATTCAAATGCTGCCCCTTCTCCAGTAATTCTGTACCCAAGAATCTGGTCTTATGCTTTTTGACCACAAGCAGTTCCTCATTCAATCCATTGTCATTCAATTAAAAGCCCATTTCCAAATCATTTTCAAATTTCTTCCCCAAAACCAATGTCTTTCTGTGTTTAACTTTTTTCCAACCTTCATAACCAAGATAGTGGCAATGGTAAATTTGGACTTTAAGCTGAATGAAGACAAGAGGGAGAATTACAGAAAGAATCAGATAATTGTATTTTACTACAAGAAGGGGAAAAACTCCAGTTAGCAAGCAAACGAATGCAGAAGAAGAAGTGCTGGAGTGTTCATCTACCACAGGTGATACACATGTTCTCCCAGGGGACCACACTTAATAATGTGTATCCCTCTATCAACATAATGAAATGCATCTCATAATGAAATGCTCATTATGAGCCGATGAAAACATTAATGGTCTCCATAAATAAATACCTGCAAGGGTATAAAGGGAATATGTATTTTTGTGAGTTTTCAGATACTGGGGAGGGAGCTAAGGAGTGGGAAGTCATGTGAGAAGGGAGTAATGAAGAATTCTTTAACTGGGGCACCAGACAAGCCATTCCATACTGAGCAGACACTTAGAATAAGGACCAGGAGAAGACTGAAGGGGGACTTTATCCTCAACACTTTCTCATCCTGGCAAGGTTGAAACGAAGCTGATGTTTAATTTAGGTTTGGAATGGGTGGGTGGGATGGATGGCGTTGGTCGCAGTCATGGGGAACAGGGTCTTGTGTTAGTGCTGGGAGTGTATAATAATGAATTTGATTTCCTTTTTATATGGTAGACTACTGAATATTGTTAAACTATTGAAAGGATGGTCAGCACAAGATCTAAAATTTTATGCCTCTACTGGTCCAGTTTTTCCATTAACAACTTGGTCTAGAACAGCATTGCTGGTTATTGGACATACTAGAGAAGTGAGGTTTCACTCTAACTGTTCACTGATGATTCACTTCATTTTACATTTCCCCCATATCCAAGTAAGATATTAGTAATAAGGGAAATTGGGTATGGTGTACATGGTTATTATCTTCACAATTTTTCTGTAAATCTTTAACTATTCTAAAATAAAACATCTATTAAAACAACACTCAAAATAATAGGAAATGGTAGCAACTGAACATGGTGGAATGGACCACTGAAATGACGGTGGAGTTTGGGAAGTGACTTAGAGGAAACACCACCTCCTTGCCATATGCTGGACTATAGTGGACCTAGATGTAGAGAGAGGGAGAGAAAGAGAGAGAGAGAAAGAGAGAGAGAGAGAGAGAGAGAGAGAGAGAGAGAGAGAGAGAGAGAGAGATCAGAGACCAGTTTGGGAAAAATTTTAGGAGGTAAGAGGAAGGTCTATTTTCTATAACCTGAGCATCTGAGATTTCTGTATCCTCTGCCACCCCTGCCCCTCCTGGATGGTCAACCTGAGGCTAGTGATGTCAAGCCACACCATGGCAACCACTGATTTTGGGCAACCAGAGCTGAAGTGAGTGGCTCCTCATTAACCTAAAGAGTATATATAGAGGCCAGGACCCTTTAAGTGGAATCTGTTGCCTCAAGATAGGGAAACTTAATAAGATGATATTGTAGACTAGTAGAGATAAGGAATAAGTCTCCAAACTGTGGAAACTGTTTATTGCCTTCACTATCTGATAAACATAGACAGAGTACTCCCTGAAACCTCCCAAAGGCTGGGTTCCTTTGAAGCCCTAGCAAAGCTTGGAGGTAGGCCTCACCTCTTCTCTTTGTCCAGACAGTGGTAGCTGAAATGACTCCCCCATTTATTATTATGTAAATCATTGCTGATGGCCTTGTCTGCTTGTTACTAGGTGGTCACCTGCCTAAGGTCTATGCTATGGGTGCATCCAAGATCAATAAAAGCTCGGTGAGTCCTGAGCACGGAGGAAGTCCTTCGGGACTTGCTGCCTGGTCCCCCAATATTGGAAAATTATCTTGTGTCTTTTTCTCTCGTTTGTTGTGCGGCTCCTCTTTCAGATACCGAACCATTCTCCACAGGGGACGTGGAAGGAAACACTCAACATGTAGAGCCCGACGGATAATCTGGAAGTGCGGGGTCTCGCTGGAGCGCGAAAAGGAAGTTTTCACCGAAAATGTGTGAAAAACCGAAAAAACGTGAGGGGGATTCTACTGCATGCAATGCCCCGGATCAACTACAGACGCCCGGGTCTGTAAGTACACTGGGATCGTTTTCTTAACCAGGCTAACAAATGGGGCAGGATTTGGCTTTAAAAAAGTAGATTCGGCTTTAAAAAGGTATATTTGGCTTTTTAAAACTAAGAAACTTTATTATAGACTTTTGATTTGCATGTTTAATGTGCTAAAATTTTAGAAGGAAATCTTTTACAGTTTTTGCATGTAATAATAGAACTTAACCTTTGTTTTTCTTGAAAAAGGTACTCTTTTAGATCAGGCTGAAAAAAGAGTACCATGGTAATCTTAATATGATTTCTTATCCAAATTAAAATCTTAATTTGTATTTGGAATCTATCTGTAATAAGAAATGAAACCCTACTGCTAAATCTCGCTCTGGTTCGGAGAGATTCAAAGGTGGCAGGAGAGCGCAGAGCTATAAGCTCTCCCACAATGAGTTTATTTCATGTTCTGTTTAAAAACTACCTGAGGACATGTTGGGAAGTGCAAAGTCTAGCCAATGTCACCTTGAGTGCTAGCTAATACTTTGGAAAGCGAAAAAGGAAAAAAAAAAAAAAACCTTAAAAAATCTGTTTTTCTATTAAGCATGACTTTGGAAACAAATACGCCATCTGAGTCATTTGCTGAAACTTCCCCCAAAGCAGGATGTGGTGGAAAGGAAAAGGGAGCACATGGCGATCCAATATGGACGCCTCCTCTAATTTAAAGTCTCCCTCTCATAACTGAAAAGTTTTACAAAAATTTAAAATGCGTCTGGGATTTCTGTTCACCAGTAAAGAGAAAACTTGGCTTGGAACTAATCCGCTCCCGTTCCTGTTAGGTTAGGTCGCTCAGGGGACTGGGCAAGAAATAGAGTCCAGTGAATCAGAAAAGAAAAGAAAGGAAAAGGTTTATTCTGAGTCCCTCGGAGACCCAGGTACCCCCAGGACAGGGCATGTGGATTCACGCCAACAGGGAGGGGGGCAATTTTTTTATACTGCAGTTGGGTGAGGGGCGGGGACATGAGCTGAGGTATTCAGTTGAGGAAGTTTCAGCTGCAGGGGGCCATGGAGAAGCCAGTATCTGTGTCTGGCACATTGACCTGTGAGAAATTCCAGGGGAAGTCCATTGTCTCATTACATGTCTGCATGTATCCGATCCTGGGCTCTCTCCGACCTAACATTCTGGCCTTTTGGTGATGGGGGGGCGACTCTTTCTAGCTACTTCCAGCTTACAACAGGCAACCAAGGGAGACGGATTTAAAGGCCAGGTTTAGGCAGAGGCAGATCGGAGGGCAGCCGAGCATAGGGATGGAGTAGGAGCTGATTCACAGTCACCCGTGACATATCCATGATCCGGGGGTGGATGAACTTGACAAGGCAGGGGGCTAGGAGACAAAAAGACACAGATGAGAATCAGGGGCCCTATCATGGGTCGGACCCAGGTAGCTAAGGAGCTTTGGAACTAGCGGGAAGGAGAGTTGTCCTGGAAGTGTCCTGCATGTAGTTCTGCACTCAGCTTAGTCAGGGTCTGCACATTTACGTTTTGCTCCTCTACTCTGGAATCATTGATGCAGTAACAGCATTCTTCCTGAAGTAATATGCATGTTCCTCCTTTTTCTACAGTCAGAAGGTCTGAGGCGATCTGGTTCCTTAGGGCTACTTGGGCTACTGATGTCACTTGCTGCTGTAGGGAGGCTAAAAAGGCGGTAGTATACTCCAGGGCTAACTGGAGCGTGTCATTAAAGTACTGAGCAGTGACCAGACTATTTACAAGGGGCCCCCAGTGAGGCCTACTGAGGCAGCAATACTCACCCCGAAAATGACAGGGAGGAAGGCAGCCCGGCGGTCCAGGGATGGGATGGAGGGAGCAACCAGTGAGCTCCGACTCTCCATACAAGGTTAGTTGGGGAATTACTGTGACCACGAAGCAAGGCTCGGTGTCAGAGTAGTTCATGCAGTTCCTTAAGGTGCCATGGCAACAAAAGAAGGTACCTGGGCTGGCCTTGGTGAGACTGGCTGTGGTGTGGTATGACAGTCTCTCCCTTGGCAACCCCATAGGTGTTGACATCTTGATTACATCTGTCTGGGTTCCGCTGATTGTTAGCAAAACAGACATAGGACAGCCAGTATTGAACACTGACTGGATGTTGACAGCCATCTGGATTTTTGTCTGACATCCGAACAGAGGGCAGTCCTGAGATCCTACCTGCCGGGTGACATGTTTGCCGTCTGGTAGTAGGTTTCACTGACCTTGAACCTCCACACATAAGCGGGTGGGGGTGGGTGTAGGTTGCTCAGGGCCGGGAGGAGAAGGAAGGACGAGGGGAGGGCGGTTAAGGCAGACCTTAATGGGGCCCAACACCTCACATTTATAGAAGTCATGCTGCCCCGGGGTCCTCTTGAGTCTGGAGAGGCGGTGCCAGGACAGGTCGTCAAGCTGGGGTTGCCAAGCAGCTTGGCCGCAGTGGGGGCTGTGAAGATTACAGTGTGAAGTCCTGTCCACCTAGGCTCCAAGGCTTGTGGTTGTAGGTTCTTAAGGAGGACCGAGTCACCAGGGTGAAGGGCTGGTCTTGGGAGTCTTGGTCGGTCGGCTCTGGCTTGGGCAGAAACCTGAGCAATTGCCTGGTTAAAGACAAATATGGGAGATACGTACCCAGGGGAGGGGGATCGGAAAGAAGACGGTGGTTGAGCAAGAAGAGTCAAAACGGCTCAAGAAAATGGGGCTTCTTGGTGTAGTCGGAGTTTGGTCAGGGCCATGGGCAGGAGGTCCGGCTAGGAGCTGTGAATTTCTAGAGAGAGTTTAGTTAGAGGGTTCAATAGGTTGAATTGAGTGGCTATGATGAGGGTTCGGGCCAGTGACAGAAATCCAGCAGGATGTAGAGGAGGAGGGATTGATGTTCGAGAGTAGATGGAAACTTGTGTTGATGTGAGTGGGCATAGGAGTAGGTCCAGGGTTCGTAAAAAGAGAGTGACACTAGAGGATTTCCCATCCCTGACAGTAGATTTGATGACTCCCTCATCATCCAATTTCCGTTTCACCTGAAAATATGGAAAACCTGAGCAAAATTGTAGGGTCCCTTGCCAGGTAAGAGCCTGTGAGGAATGATGGGTCATCCGGTCCTGGATGGTGTCCCCGTAGAAGTTGGTGGGAGGCACTCGGTGAGCCTGAGAGAGGTAGGTATTGCAGTGAAAGCGGGAGAAAATGTTAGAATGCCCTGATATCCAAGTTAAAATGGAAGGAGCAGTGGAAGCCAGGGACCTGGACATGAGGCTGGAGAAAAGGCGGGGATGGAGGGAGCAGGTTGGCAGCCTGTTCCCAGGCCTCTAGCCGCTTGGATATTAAAGTTGCTGCATTTTTCCTTTGGGAATGGTGGAGGGGGATGGGGCAATGTCAGAGCAGTTTTCAGTTCAGAGGAGGGGGCAGTTGTGGCGGAGAGAAGAAAAGGTGTTCACAGCGAAGACTGAGCTAGGCAAAGACTGAGCTAGGCAAAGACTGAGCTAGGCTACTGAGGTCTGATACAATAGGGCCCCTTGACGGGATGCATGGCAGTGGAGGATCGGTGTCCCAGGAAAGGGAGGGGGCCAGGAGTGGAAGGAGCAGGGAAGATGAAGGGCTCAGAGTGATCTGCAGAGTGGCCACTAGGATGGTGAGGATGTCTCGTCCTAACAGGGGCATGGGGCATGCTATCATCAAGGAGGAAGGGAAGGGGTCCAGGGGCCAGAAGGCAGGTGCATTTGCCGTCAATATACATGTCTGAGATCTTGGAAGGATAAAGGGGCCCTAAAAAGGAGGGCAGGACAGAGAAGGCAGCCCTCATGTCAACCGGGAAGGTGACCTACTACCTTCATTGTGACCCGAGGCTCAGCGAGGGTGATTGGAGTCATCGAGGCTGGGCTTCTTCAATCTTCAGCCAGTTCCAACTTGGCCAGCAGGTGGGTCCTGGCCTGGAAGTGTGTAACCCCTACGCTGTGGCATAGAAGGCCCGCCACTTTTTCCAGGCCAGTCACTTTTCCAGTGACCATTTTGACTGCATGCCGGGCAGAGCTTGGTCGGAGCTTGGGGCCAGGGGCACTGCTTTGCCCAGTGGCCTTCATTTCCGCATTTGAAGCATTCTTCGGTGGCGTTCCTTTCATTGCACCCTCTCCGCTCACAGCCCCCTTGGGTCCATGGCGGCTACTCTCAACATCAGGGCCACAACTAAGGCATGACTGCAGGTCTACTTCCTGTTGAATGCAGGCCCCCCATTCTGACTGTGCCTGCTCCTCCAGGGCATTAAGAACCTTCAAGGCCATTTTCACTGGACCTCAGACCTGGGTTTGAGGACTAATAAAGACCTTAAAAGTCGGGTTTGATAGTGGGGGGCATAGATTCAGACTATGCCCTCAGTTCCTGGACTGGACTATGGCAGGCGTAGAATGGGCGCAGAAATGGAGGAGGCTGTTTTGGAGCTGATGTTCTTAGGATTTGGGCTCTAGGGTAGAAGGAAGCTTCCTGTTAAGAGTGTCTGAAGAGAGCACTGTTGCAACCTCTCACAAAGGGTACTGGCTGGCCACCTTCCTGGAAGTGTCCGGAGAGGCAATCTCTGACATGGCCACCTTGTATGGATAGAGATGCCCGCGGGCAGGCGGCCACATGGGACCAGCACTGGGGCGGGGCAGGACTTCTGATGCTGCCAAACTGGGAAAAGTTGCCGAGCTGAAGAGATGAGGTCCTTATGGGTCCAGAGCCACTAGGAGGGAGAGGCGGGCATCCCAAGCCGTGGAGAGATGGCCAAAGGGAGTGCTCGCGCCCCCCAGGTATCAAGGCACCAAATGTTAGGTTAGGGCTCAGGAGACGGGGCAAGAAATAGAGTCCAGTGAATCAGAAAAGAACGTAACGGAGAAGGTATATTCGGCGTCCCCGGGAGACCCACGTACCCCCAGGACAGGGCACATGGATTCAAGCCAACAGGGAGGGGGCGCTTTTTTTATACTGCAGTTGGGTGAGGTGCGGAGACATGAGCTGAGGTATTCAGTTGAGGAAGTTCCAGCTGCAGGGGGTCGTTGAGAAGCCAGTATCTGTATCTGGCACGTTGACCTGTGAGAAATTCCAGGGGAAGTCCATTGTCTCATTACATGTCTGCATGTATCCGATCCTGGACTCTCTCCGACCTAACAGTTCTGATTTTGGACATTTAGATAGAGTTTTGAGCTGGAATTTCTTTCCAAATGTGCAGAATAAAACCCAAGACTGGTTATTTCCTAAAGAAAATGGCGAATTTGACCCAAGGTAGAAATTCTAGAAACAAGATTGGTATTTTTCCATAATAATGTTAATGAATCCTATTCTAAAGCTAACTTTAAGACCTCTACAAAGAAAATCAGTAAAATTGTCTCTGTTACAAAAATTTGCTAAATTAATTGCCTTGAAATAATTGAATTTGAATCTCAAAAATTATTAAAATCTCTTATTATAAAATTCTAAGTAGCCCGGTAAAAAACCAGCCCTGTGTTTATTGAAAAGGATGGCCAAAACATTTCTAATGAGAAAAGGGGCTAGTTGCTTCCAGCCTCTAGCAAATTCTTAAAGAATGTGGTCAATTTACATCTGATTGGTCCAGGGAAGGCCAAACCTGTTCTTCCAGGATAAACAGCCCCCCCTTCCACCCCCAAGACAATTTTGAGCCTTCCCACCTTCAAGCAAGGGTCAGGAAACAATGTAGCTACAACCTTGTTTCTTGACCTTCCCTAGAGGAAAAAATTATGGTCCTTTTAAAATCAAAGGCTGGGCCAGGCCTGCCTTGCCAGCCTCAAATGTGATTTTCCAAAGCTGCTGGGAAATTTAAGACCTTGGAGTTTATACCTATGTTTCTCGAAGTGACATAATACTGAAATAAATGAGATCTGAGTATTCCTTGTACAAAATCTAGAGGACAGTATTAAATCTGTTGGTTGATTCTGTCTTGCATTTTAAAGATTAGTCTTAATGTTACTGATTGAGAAATCCTGAATATTTGACTTGCCAGCTAAGAGTTTAAGATTCCGATTGAATTGGGAAAAATTGTATAATTATAATAGCTAAATGCTTAAAAAATATTTTATTTTTGTTTTCTCTGAAATAATTAGAATTCATAATATGTTGCTTATTGATCTGATTAAAAAAAGAGGATTAATTTTTAAGATCTCAACTGAAATTTTTAATACAAAAACCAGTTTAATTTGATAAATATTCTTTAAGATAATTATAAAGGGTATAAACAGCTAATGAGATTTCTGTTTGTCTACAATATAATGTTGGTCATCTATCTTTTAGGGATTTTGGTTTGCTCTGTCAAAGAACAGTGTAGAGAGCCGCCCATTTGAGCTGTGTGACTTGGCAGGCGCCATGTTGGCCAAATGGCTCACTGTGCCCCTGGGGGCCACCATCTTGAAACAACAAATGCCCCGCCCTCTGATTTAGCCAATCACAAAAGGAATATATGCTCACTGAGGCAGGATGGGATTTCAGGGGTGGAGTTTTAAGGTCGAGGTTTACTGTGGAAATGGGGATGGGACAGAAAGTGTGCTTGCCTCTCAGATTTATTTAATACTCTTTGTTAGAAGATATTTTTAATGCTTAATAAATTAGTAATCATGGTCTTAATATAATTTCAGTGGTATGATAGACCAATGTTTTAAGCAGTTGGCTTCATGAGGCCCGACAATAGAGCTCATATTTCTTAAAAGGCTTGTAGATACATTTTTAAAAGATATCTTAAATTCTCAGTAGAACCACAGTTATGCATATATCATAAACAAATTAAGAGTAATTGATTCCATGGTCAAGACTAGATCCTATTATGTTGAGAACTGTTTAAAAAGTGTTGAACATGTTTTAATTAGATATGTATTTGGAAGTTTTTCCTGAGTGCAATATTTCAAAATATAAAATGCTTGCTTTCATAAAGAATTTCTGTCAAATAAAGAAAGAATTGATTTATTAGTAGAAATGTCTTTATTTAACCTAGCAATGTCTTTTATTTAAAAGCTCCTCACCGCTGCATTTTAAATTAGGCTGGAGGTGAAGCAGGGTTTGCATGTCATGTATCAAAATAAAACTTTACTAAATTTACTAATCTTTGTAAGAAATAGAATCCTAGTAAAGGAAAATTCTTCTAAAAACTTACTGAAGACTTCCCATGATCCATCTGTATATCCAAATAAACCAAAGGGTATACTCTTTAAAAATATGATTTCTGACATTTACAGATTGTTGTTAAAATACTAAATCTGATTAGTCACCATAAATTAAAGATCACTTGAAATATATAGCTTTGTTACAGTATTTGTTAAAATCTCAAAGGCAACCATGTTCCTTACATTTGTTGCTTGTGTGAGAAAGAAAACTGTCGGGAAGAAATAAAAAGAGGTTTCCTTCAGATGTCTAACTAAAATTAAAAATCAATATATTGGGCCTCATAAGCTAAATTAAATAATTTGTGTTTTGCCTCCTTAAACAAAGTGTATGTAAATTTACTTAAAGACTAATACCAGAAATTGAATTAATGTCATTTACTGTCCATAAATTAGGACAAGTAAAGTTACAAGAATAAATGTTATTTCAAACTGACTTAAATTAGCAAATTGGGCTAAGTGGATATTCAGGGGAACTTAGCTGTCACCTATTAAAATATAAACTACAACAATTTTTAAATGAGACCTCCATCATTATACCAAAATACTAGGCAGGAACCAATTCCTGGAGCTTTAACTGTTTTTACTGATGGGTCATCTAATGGGAAAGTTGCCTATCATACTATAAATTCTGACCGAGTCATACTGACCAGTCATACTTCTGTGCAAAGAATTGAGTTCGAAGCTATTAAGGCTGCTTTGCAAGATTTCCAACAGCCTGTTAACATAATTTCTGATTCCTCTTATGCTTCAGGCCTAGTGAATAGAATTGAAACTGCCCGGTTGAAATGGCTTAGTGACCAAAGTTTATTCTTACTATTTAAGTAAGTTCAACAGATTGTGCAGCAGACAACATACCCTTTTTATATCACCCACATCAGGGCTCACAGCATATTACCTGGCCCATTAACTAAGGGAAATGCACATGCTGATCAATGGGTTGCTTTATTAAAAGAGGCTTCAGAGTCTCATCAGCTTTTAAAAATCCCAACTTGAAAAACAAAAAAGGGGGATGATGGAGAAATCACCTTCGCGTCGTCTGCTCCTAGCTTTAATTACTCTAAATTTTTTCACTTGTGATGCTGATGGAAAGACACCTATGGAGCTACATTGGTGTCAGAATAAAACAAAAGAAAATGGTCTAGTTAAATGGAAGGATCTCGAATCTGGTTTATGGAAGGGACCTGACCCATTATTAAACTTTGGCAGAGGGTACGCTTGTATATTCCCAGAGAATTTTTCCAAACCCATATGGATTCCTGCTAGAAGTATTAAACTGCATCAGGAATCTAGCCAGACTAAAGATCTTGTACCTGGAGCCATAACATGTAGCTTTAAACAATCAACTACCTCAGCCACAGAGAGCAGTGACTCCAAGCAGTCCACTGAAGATGAGGAACAGGAGGAAGACAAACCAGACAACCAACAGCCCAGAGACCACCTGGGGCACGGTAAAGTGAAGTATGGTAACAATTAATTCAGGAAAAAACTATAGTTTCATACTGGTCTTAGAAGGCACATTTTTCCTTTACCTGGGAAGGACAGCATAGCTAACCCAAAGTCAGAAGGCTCCAGTCAGTGTGTCAACTCAGTGCTCTGGAGACCCAGAACTGTAATTTAGATAGCATGCTGTCTCTGCTTCTGTAAATTGCTTTTTCTTTTTTTGCTAACTAGGTTCCTCATTCGAAACCTTGAGACAGCCAGTTTAAAATTAAGTTATCATGACCTAGAGCAAAGAATATTCTAACATGGTATTATTGTACAAGTTTTATTAGTAATTTTTGATGCTTTACAACACTATATTGTGCATTTATCCCAAACAAATTTACAAATGAATTTGAATGTTTTACATGAAGGGATTTATTCCTTTCCACTGTGCGGAGGGCCTCCTGGGGAAGGCACTTAAGCTTTCTGTACTGACCTATCTTGACTTTTTTTGTCAAGAGGAATCCAATTGCCTACAGCTGTTACCTGAGCTCTTTGTTCAAGCTGGGATCATGAAAAGCTGGTACCATGGATCTGTCTCTTTCCCAATGGCGTAAGCTGGGCCCTCTCTGGAGAAGAAACCTGGGTTCCCAATGATCAATGCCAGGTCCCCGCCAGCAGGCAGGGAGATCCAAAGGCAGTTGCTGGGCATGGAGGCCAGAGGGACATAGGTTAACAAGGAGACAGAACTGAACCTCACAGCACCCTAGTTGGCCCAGAGATGGTTGATAGTCAAAGACGGGTAAGACCCCAAAGCATGGGGCGACCTAAGGCAGGCACAGCCAGGGGCCAGTTGAGAAAACTTGGGGTGCAACAAAGGAGGGGCACAGAACCCCCACCCCAATGGTGCACGGGCTTGAACTCTCGCCCCTTCTGAGGAAGGTCTCCTGTCCCCATGCCTGCTTCTTGCTTCCCATGCCCAGCCCAGATCAGGAACCAAATTACAGAAGAGATTTGGTCCAGTTGAAGTCAGAATCCAGATAAACGGAGGCTTGGCTAACAGACCCTTTGTCTAAATCTGGCCTAACAACAGGAATGCTCAGAGCCTTCACAAGGATGTAAAGTGATCCTCTTCATTAATATTTACAATGTAAATTAAGATTATTGTTAAAATGTTAAATTTGACAGCAAAATAGTTTTCAAATTAATTAAATTCAAGTTTACAAATTAATTAAATTTGGCTAATTTGAAATAAGTAATTATTCAAAAAGTATTAACATAAATTTTCATTTCATGGTAAACATGCTATGAACCTAAAGCATGTTCAGGTTCATTTTTTTGCGTGCAAAAAATTATTATTTCATACTATCTAGACTGCATTATAAAATTTCCAAGAAGTCTCCTAATTAAATTTAAAAAAAGGGTGGATACTGGAAAAATATAGTGGAAGAATACCATGTAAGGAAATAGATCCTGTAACTATATTACATTTAGAGAAAAAATTGTTTCGTATATAATGCTAATAGTGAGACATTCAGAAAAAAACACACATTATGCTAGGGTAGGCCAGGGAAAGATCATGTTAAAGAAAAGACCCCAAGTAAGGTTTTTATTTTCCTTTAACATTTGGTCGAGAATATGTTTGTATACTTTCAGAGAACAGCTACAAGACCATGTGGATTCCTGTAACAACGGATCACAGAAAGCCAGCCACAAAGACAGAAGAGACAGTTCAGAGTTGGAGATGGTGGAAGCCACCTTGCCATGGTAGCAGTCAGCAGCTGTGCAGCACTGCAGGGTGGCCAGGAACAGACCAGAAAGGACCGGACCTGCATTTTCCACCATCCAGAGCAAACATTTCATTGCTGACATGTACACATGAACTTTTGGACATTGAAACATGGACTCATAACTTTAGGACATTGAAATTGGGACTTGATTGTTTTTTAAAGAAAAAATAAGGGGGAGATGTGGGAAACTGTTTATTGCCTTCACTATCTGATAAGCATAGACAGAGAACTCCCCAAAACACCCCGAAGGCTGGGTGCCTTTGAAGCCCTAGCAAAGCTCAGACCTAGGGGCCACCTCTGTTTGTCCAGACAGTGGTAGCTGAAATGACTCCTCCATTTATTTTTATGTAAATCCTTGCTGAGGGGCTAGTGTGGTTATTACTATGGGGTCACCTGCCTAAGGTCTATGCTAAGGGTGCATCCGAGATCAATAAAATCTTGGTGATGCCTGAGCACAGAGGAAGGCCTTCGGGACTTGCTGACTGGTCCCCCAATATTGAAAAATTATCTCTTGTCTTTTTCTCTCATTTGTTGTGCGGCTCCTCTTTCAGATACCGAACCCTACTCCACGCGGGACATGGAAGGAAACAATCAACACGAATTGCAAGGATGGTTGAACGAACTGCAAGTCCAAAAGTGAATGTATGTTTGTATTGGGGGGGTGGGTGGGATGGATGGTCATGGTCGCATTCATGAGGAATTGGGCGTTTGGTTAGTGCTGGCAGTGTATAATAAAGAATTTGAATTCCTTTTTACATGGCAGACTATTGAATATTGTTACCCTATTGAAAGGATGGTCAGCTCGAGATGTGCAGTTTTATGCCACAACTGGTACAGTTTTGCTGTTAAAATCATAGTCTAGAACAGCATTGTTGGATATTGGAGATACTGACGAAGTGAGGTTTGACTTTATTTCACTTCTGGGGAGGGATCTAAGGAGGGGGCAGGCATGTGAGAAGGGAGTAATGTAGATTTCCTTAATTGGGGCACCAGACAAGCCATTCCATACTGAGCCAGACACTTAGAATAAGGACAAGGAGAAGACTGAATGGGGATTTTATCCTCAACACTTTATCATACTGGCCAGGAAGAAAAGAAGCTGATGTTTAATTTTGGTTTGGAATGGGGGGGTGGGATGGATGATGGTGGTCGCAGTCATGAGTAACAGGGTGTTGTTTTATGCTGACAGTGTATCATAATGAATTTGACTTCCTTTTTACATTGTAGACTATTGAATATTGTTAAACTATTAACAGGATTCTCAGTTCAATATGTTAAGTTTTATGCCACAAGTGGTACAGTTTATATTAAACAACTTGCTATAGAACAGCATTGGTGGATATTGTTGATATTAGAGAAGTGAGGTTTCACTCTCTTTCACTGATGATTCACTTCGTGTTACATTTGCACCATACCTAAGTAAGATATTAGTAATAATGGAAATTGGGTACAGGGTACATGAGTATTATCTTCCCAATTTTTTGAATCTGGAACTATTCTAAAATAAAACTTTTATTAAAACAACACTCAAAATAATAAGAAATGGGAATATCTGAACATAGTGGAATGGACCACTGAAATGATTGTGGAGTTTTGGAATTGGATTAGAGGAAACACCAACTCCTTGCCATATGCTGGGCTACAGTGGAACTAAAGGAAGAGAGAGAGAGAGAGAGGAGAGAGAGAGAGAGAGAGAGAGAGAGAGAGAGAGAGAGAGAGAGAGAGAGAAGGAATTGAGAGAGAGTTCAGTTTGGGAATAATTTTAGGAGTTAAGAGGAAGGTGTCTGTTCTATAACCAAAGTTTCTGAGATTTCTGTATCCTCTGCCACCCCTGTCCCACTTGGATGGTCAAGCGGAGGCTTTGTGATGTCAAGCCACACCATGGCCAAACTGATTTTGGGAAAAGAGACCTGAAGTGAGTAGCTCCGCATTAACCGAAATATAATAACTAGAGGCCACGACCCTTTCAGTAGTGTCTGTTGCCTCAAATTATCGAAACTTAATAAGCTGATACTGTAGACTAGTAGAGATAAGGAATAAGACTCTAAACACAAGGATGGAAGAAGAAACTGCAAGGCCAAAATTGAATTTATGTTTGTATTGGGGTCAGGATGGCTGGATGGTGGTGTTGGCAGTCATGAGGAACAGTTTGTTATGTTAGTGCTGCCAGTTTATAGTAAAGAATTTCATTTCCTTTTTACATGGCAGACTATTGAATATTGTTAAACTATTGAAAGGATGATAAGCTTAAGACATGAAGGTTTATGCCACAACTAGTCCAGTTTTTCCATTAACAAGTTGTTCTAGAACAGCACAGCTGGATATTGGAGATAGAAGAGAAGTGAGGTTTCACTCTGTTTCACTGATGTTTCACTTCATGTTAAATTAGCTCAATACATAAGTAAGTCATTAGTAATAAGGGAAATTGGGTATGGTGTACATGGTTATTACCTTCACAACTTTTCTGTAAATCTGGAACTATTCTAAAATAAAACATCCATTAAAACAACTCTCAAAATCCTAGGAAATGGTATCAATTGAACATAGTGGAATGGACCACTGAAATGACGGGGGAGTATGGGAATTGTCTTAGAGGAAACACAAACTCCCTGCCATATGCTGGACGATAATGGAACTAGAGGAAATGAGAGGGAGAGTGAGGACAGTTTTGGAAAAATTTTAGGAGTTACGAGGTAGTTCTCTGTTCTCTAAGCAGAGTGTCTGAGATTTCTGCATCCTTTGCCAGCCCCGCCCCTCCTGTATAGTCAAGCTGAGGCTTTGTGATGTCAAGCCACACCATGGCATCCACTGATTTTGGGCAGTCAGGGGTGAAGTGAGTGGCTCCTCAATAACATATAAAGTATATATAGAGGCCAGGACCCTTTGAGTAGTGTCTGTTGCCTCAAGATAGGGAAACTTAATAAGATGATAGTCTAGACTAGTAGACATAAGGAATAAGACTCCAAACACAAGGATGGATGAAGAAACTGTAAGGCCAAATTCAATTTATGTTTGTATTGGTGGGGGGTGGTATGGATTGTCGTGGTGGCAATCATGATGAACAGGGTGCTGTGTTAGTGCTGAATGTATAATAAATAATTTGATTTCCTTTTTACATGACAGACTATTGAAATTTGTTAAACTATTGACAGTATGGTCAGCTGAAGATGTGAATTTTTATGCCACAAGTGATTGAGTTTTTCCTTTAACATCATGGTGTAGAACAGCATTGTTGGATATTGGAGATACTAGAGAAGTGAGGTTTGACTCTGTTTCACTGATGAGGAGGCATCTAAGTAGGGGGCAGGCATTTGAGAAAGGAGTAATGTAGATTTCTCTATGTGTGGCACCAGACAAGACATTCCATACTGAGTCAGACATTGAGCATAAGGACAAGGATAAGTCTGAATGGGGATTTTATTCCCAACACTTTCCCATACTGACAAGGAAAAAAGAATCTGATGTTTACTTTAGGTTTGGATTGGGCCGGCGGGATGGATGGTGGTTTTCGCAGTCATGAGGAACAGGGTGTTGTCATAGTGCTGGCAGTGTATAATAATGAATTTTTTTTCCGTTTTACATGGTAGACGATTGAATATTGTTAAACTATTAAAAGGATTGTCAGCTCAAGATCTGAAGATTTATGCCCCAAATGGTCCAGGTTTTCCTTTAACAACTGCTTCTAGAACTGCATTACTGGATATTGGAGATACTAGAGAAGTGAGGTTTCACTCTGTTTCACTGATGATTCACTTCATCTTACATTTGCCCCATACATAAGTAACTTATTAGTAATAAGGGAAATTGGGTATGGTGTACATGGTTATTATCTTCACAATTTTTCTGTAAATCTGGAACTATTCTAAAATAAAACATCCATTAATACAACACTCAAAATCCTAGGAAACATTAATATCTGAACACAGTGGAATGGACTACTGTAATGACAGGGTAGTATGGCACTTCAATTGGAGGAAACACCACCTCCCTGCCATAGGATGGAGTATAACGGAACTAGTGGAAATGAGAGAGAGAGAGAGAGAGAGGCAGGTAAGTTTGGGAAATATTTTAGTACTTAAGAGGAAGGTCTCTGTTCTATAACCAGAGTGTCTGAGATTTCTGCATCCTCTGCCACCCCGCCCCTCCTGTATGGTCAAGCTGACGCTTTGTGATGTAAAGCCACACCATGGGAACCACTGAATTTGGGCAGCCAGAGCTCAAGTGAGTGGCTCCTAATTAACTTAAAAGTATATATAGATTCCAGGACACTGTGAGTAGTGTCTGTTGCCTCAAGGTAGCGAAATTTAATATGACGACAGTGTAGACTAGTAGAGATAAGGAATAAGACTCCAAACACAAGCATGGGTGAAGAAACTGCAATTCCAACGGTGAATTTATGTTTGTATTTTGGGGTAGGGTGAGATGGATGGTGGTGGTCGCAGTCATTTGGAAGAGGGTGTTGTGTTTGTGCTGGCAGTGTATAATAAAGAATTTGAATTCCTTTTTAAATGGCAGACTACTGAATATTGTTAAACTATTGAAAGGATGATAAGCTCAAGACCTGAAGGTTTATGCCAAAACTGGTCCAGTTTTTCCTTTAATAACTTGGTCTAGAACAGCATTGCTGGATATTGGAGATACTAGAGAAGTGAGGTTTCACTCTAACTGTTTCACTGATGTTTCACTTCATGTTAAATTTGCTCAATACATAAGTAAGTCCTTAGTAATAAGGGAAATTGGGCATGGTGTACATGGTTATTACCTTCACAACTTTTCTGTAAATCCGGAATTATTCTAAAATAAATCATCCATTAAAACAACTCTCAAAATCTTAGGAAATGGTAGCAACTGAACATAGTGGAATGGACCACTGAAATGACGGGGGAGTTTGGGAATTGTCTTAGTGGAAACACCAACTACCTGCCATATGCTGGACTATAATGGAACTAGAGGAAATGAGAGAGAGAGAGCGAGGAAAGTTTGGGAAAATTTTAGGAGTTAGGAGGTAGTTCTCTGTTCTATAAACAGAGTGTCTGAGATTTCTGCATTCTTTGCCACCCCAGCCCCTCCTGGATGGTCAAGCTGAGGCTTTGTGATTGAAGGGACAGAACGGAACATGAAAGAACTAATCAGAACTAAGCAGAAATGCACCCACCTCCCTCTTCAAAGACGAGGTGGTGACATGCTCTTCTCCCTCAACTCTATGTTGTCTTGCAAGGCTGGGCCTTCAGCCCAAGCCGCCCCCCGCCCCCGAGAGTGACCACAAGAATGCTGGTATTGTCCTAACTCTCCCAACCACCCACCAGAGTGGACCAATGAAGCTCCAGAAATGTAGGTAAGGTCCTAATAAGGCTATAGTGGAGGACGGCTCCAACTTTCAGAATGTGATGGTCACTTCCTGACCCTTATACTGTAAAACCCTGACCAATCTCTGTAACTCACGTCTCCCCTAAAGCCCACCCCAAATAGCTAGCCCTATATAACCTTTGTTCTCCTGGGACACGCTCTCTCCCCTCACCGCTGCGCCGGATAGAGGATGGGAGCAAATTCTAGAATTGATCAATAAAAACTCGTTGCTTTTGCATGGGAGGAGGCTCCCTGTTGGTGGATTATCGTGGACCCCGAACTCTGGGCATAACATTTTGGGGGCGCATCCGGGATCCCAAAAAACCCTCGAGGGACCCCCACTCTGAGAGTCTGCTGTCCTTGGTAAGTGTCTATGTGTTGTGTGTTCTGTCCTATGCGAGCTCGCGTGTGCAATCTTGCCTGATAAGATCTAAGTGGACGCACTGGTGGATCTCGGGAAGGAGGAGTCAATGGACGCCTTGAACCTCCATCTTGCGGGGTGTAAAAGACCCATCTGGCGGGGTGTAAAAGCCCCTTCTGGCGGGGTATAAAATCCCCATCTGGCTTTTTTTTAGTTTTTCTTCCACGGGGTCGGAAGGCTGTTCTTAGGTGGCTTTGTATCTTTGGTGTCTGTATTCTTTTGTTTGATTTTGTGGACTCACTGGACGGACGCTATGAGACTGACTCAAACTACTCCTTTAAGCATTATGGTCGTTTTAAAGTCAAGGGCTGGGCCAAACCTGCTGGCCAGCCTCAGTAGTGGTTTTGCAGAACTGCTGAGAACTTGGACCTTGAAGCTTACTGAATTCTAATGATAAAAAACTTATGTCTTGAATTTTTGAAGGTTATTCTTAAAAATGTTACTGATTGAGAAAAACTGTGTGTTGTGGTAGCTAAATGCCTTTGCTGAATGAATGTCTGGTGAAAGTGTGAGAGTGTGGAGGGAGGGGGCCTGCCCTCTCCTCTCCTTTGTGTGGCTCCACAACTTTGGTCAGGCGGGTACGTGAATGAAGATCTGTGAAAACAGGTCACCCCTCCCTCGTCTGTCCCTTGTCACCGATCATCATGAGGTCGGGACAAAGTAAACCTGCTGTTCTTAATTACATGTTAAAAAAAAAATTTTAAGGAATACAATAGAGATTGTAAAATTAAAATGAATGCTAAAACACTGAGGAAGCATGAGTGAACTGAGTGAACAGCTGTTTGTTTGTGTGGAACTAGCTAATTTGCTACCAAGAGGTGGTACTGGACGCAGTCTTAACACCTCCAGTAGGTTCTCACCAAAACGTTAGTCAAGAATTCTGTTCTGGGACATGGGTGCCAGGAGTGCCCCCACGCCCGTCTGGGGTGTTGGGCATTGTTTTGTTTATCTGCTCAGCTCCAGTCTGGGCTAGTCTACTGAGAGTGTGAATACGAGTGTTTATCTATTTTGGCTGCTCATTACTATTCTGTGTAAAGTGAAAGTTACTTTGATTTATTTTGCATTTCTGTTAATTCATCTTGCTGAACATTTGGACTGGACCCGCGGTGGGCTGCAAGAATCTCAAGCAATTCTCAGAGTCTTTTGCTCGCCACTACAGAAGGAATCAGCCCACTTAGTTAATATAAATTTTTGTCTATCAGTTGCTCTTACCTGGGTTGTAAATCGCTGTAATTACAACATTGCTTAGTTCTGAGATTGCTTATAAAAGAGTAAAAGAAAAAAATCCGTGAGGAAAAGCAGCCTGGGCTGAGAGAAGTGGGGCGGGGGATGGTTGGCAGTTATGCTGCTGGCTGCAAACCTAACAGGTCTTATCAATGAACTTCAAGGTTACAAAAAATAACTGTAAGCACAGTCTTTCTCTGCCCTGGTTTACTCTTTTAACCCCTCCAATGCTGAATCAGACGGATACCTGTTCTTAGTTTTATCACAAAAAGTCTAGAGTAAAAGTACATTTAAAATATGTTCACAAATATTAATCTAAAATTGCTGAATGTTCACCTTTGATAATCATTAAAGGATTAAGGTTTCTAAGAATAAAATAAAACAACAACTGAACTCCCGCTAGAAAAGCGGAGGAGGAACAAAGCTAGAATCTGCAGCCCCCCCTGCTGATTTAGAACTGTTTGCCAGGCAGACTCAGCCCCTGAGAGCCAGGTCGAAGAAGTGGGGGCTGAATGCCTAAGCTGCCCTCAAGCCCCAGAAGCCCCTGGTGGAGCAGAGGTGTGCATGCAGTCAAGGAGAGCCTACAGGAACTGCAGCAGCTGCTGGCAGGCACCTAGGTGCAGGCTAAGCTGGAGAAGGCCTAGGTGCTGGAGCTGATGGTGCAGTGCTTTCTGCAGGGCAGACCTTGTGTGTGCAAGCAGTTGCAGGCAGAAGCCAGTGAGCACTTCGCTGCAGGCTACATCCAGTGAACCCCTGCTTGAGTCCATACCACTGCAAAAGGGCAGTGGCTTCCGGCATTTGCTGGGAGACGCTCTGGCTGGGCCTCAGGGAGACCCTAGGCTGGAAGAGGAGGGGTTAATATCTCCTTCCAGTGCACTCCCTTGAAAGAGGCCTGGTTGCTGCTCTGCCACAATGGGAACTGGTAAAAAGGCAAAAAGCAGGGCCCTAAGAGTTCACAAAAAAGCACTCTCCCTGGACCTGGGAGCTATCAGGACTTTGAAATTCTCCAAGAGAGGAGGAGTCTGACTCAGACTGGACAAAACCTCGTTGGGTTAGAAAAACCGGAGGCTGCTTATTGATCTTATAGACTGCAGTTTGCTGGGCAGAGGTCCAAGCCCAGTTATATAGGGGTTAAGCTACCTTGTACAGCAAAACAACTTTCTCCTGTGCCAGAATACATTGTAAAAAAATTGAATGCATGATAAACCAGTAAGCTGGAACAAGTAAAATAGGGAAACTGAGCAGAAATCCTATCTTCCCTAAACCAATGACACTTGGGAGTAAATGCTTTGCATTTGCCTCCCTAAAACAAAGGTTAAATCGTTTATGTCAATCTGATTAGTGTCATTTGTTGTCCACACCCAGGGACAAATGAAGTTAAAAAATAAGCCTTATTTTGATTAGTTCCTTTATTCAGGAGGAGCCAACCCTGTCCCTCCCTGCAACATAAATGATAAAATGTATGTTAAGGAATTTTCAAATTGCTCAAACCTCGCTGCCTTGGGTCCAGTTCTGCATGTGTAAGAAGGGACAGAGTAAAGGCCAGAAGAGGCTGGCAAGGCCATCTAAACCAGGCAGCCGCTATTGGCCAAAGATGCCTGAGGTGGACCTCCTCAGACTGACATCAGCTGACTCTGAGCAGAACAGATTGGGCTTTTACCAACTGGGCCCCCATGAGCCGATGGTCAAAATGAAGATCGGAGACTAGACTGGTAACTTTATGATTGATGCAGCAGCAGAGCACTCGGTAGTTACTCAGAAGGTAGCTCCCCTCTCAGGACAGGAAGTCAACAATATTGGAGCTCCAGGTACAGTACCACAGCTGCAGACTGTTCTGCCACCCCCGCTGATGTCAGTGAGGTGGCCATCAGGTGGTTCATGAATTCCTATATTTACCAGTTGACCTGGTCCCTCTAATGGGCAGAGACCTTTTAGCCAAAATGGAAGCAGAAACCACTTTTACCCCAGATGGCTCACCACAGCCTTGCCTAAGTGAAGAGACCTCTCCAATGATCCTGTCCTTAGCAGTGCCGAGAGAGAAAGTATGAAGACTTTATACCCCCCAGCTAAAGAAACCCACATCTGTTCTTGTTAGGCCCCCTCAGGGGACTTAGGCAGTTTTTCTGTTATCTGCCAAAATTCCCAAGACTGTAAAAGTACTTGTTCACTGAAAAGGTATAAATGTAAATGTTTATTTGATTTTAATATATCTACTTAGGTATAAATATTTGTAAGATAAATGAAACCCCCGCTTAGTTTCCTGGTGTATTCTGGAGCAGCCTATTCAGTCTTGACAGTGCCAATGAGACCAGTAACATCTAAAAGACACCAGTTCTAAAAGCCACCAGACAAACTGCCTTTTTCCTTGGACATCAAAGAGGACTGGGGACCTCAGAAAGAACACGGTAACTCATTCGTTTCTAGTTATGCCAGAATGCCTGTACCCCTTACTTGGACGTGATCTCTTACAGAAATTACAAGCCACCCATAAGCTTGTTCGAGATGCTCTGCCAGTGCTACCTAGGACTCTGTACATCCTTTCCAGCCTGGGGACTCGATGTGGGTAAAAAAGTTCACGACCCCAGGACTCACCCCAACTTGAAAAGGACTATACCTGCCGAAAATTGTATAATAGACTCAGATGATGCCTGCATCTTCATAAACATGGCTTCAGAAAGACAAGGGCAATTTTACCTTATATAGAAAGGTCAAAGAGTGGACTTTAGTCACCTCCCTAAAATATTTGTATAGCCCTGCCATATCTCATGTTTAGTAGTGGAGGATTTGACTGCCTGAAGAGGCCATGATGCCAATATTATGTTTCATTGTATTAATGTGTTGCATTAACCTTCAATTCTCTTACAGGTTTAAATGTAGCTGTAACTGGCAAATGTCCAGTCTCGCACAGTAAGGAACATTGCTATAGCTATGTGTTAGCTGTCCTGGAGGGGACTATGTGGGGTGAACTCCAAAAGTAAATGGTGTCTTGCTGCCAAGAGGGCAGGTGCCCAACTGGGCAAAGGAGAATACCCATCAGGTTTTAGTCTCTGTCGAGAGACAGTTGACAGTTGGCAGCCTGTGTGACCGTGGCCATTTCAGAGGTGGCACAAAACCTCAACTGTAGAAAACTGGGAAAAGCCTGTTTGGAATAGAAGGTCTGAGGCATGGTTATGCATTTCTAAAGAACATAGAAAGAAGGTTTTAAAGCTGGTTTGAAAGTATAAAATTTATAAAAGTTGTGTACAAGAAAAAAAAATGGAAATGTTAAAAGAAAATGAATCAAATGGTACAGGCCAGTAAGTCAGAAAGAGTAAATAACTTCCATTCTGCCTCACTAAACCGAGGGTAAATAGTTATGCCAAATTACTTAGAAAGAACTGATAAAAGAAATCCAGCAGTTACTCTTTTGTTATAATTCTGAAGAGTCCATGAGAAAGAACTAACAAGAAAAATCAGAAGATCTTAGAGCAGATCAGTATGTTTTTCTCCTTATATAATTCCTCTGAAATTTGGCAATGCTAAATTAGTCATGGCAATACATTTCTTTGCATGAAATCAATAAGACTGGTTTTCAATAGTGATTTTATAGACCGGAAACTTTGACTGGAGTATCATGTTTTAAAAAAACCTCTCTGAGCTCTGAAGACTTGAAGCCAAAAAAAGTGCCACAGGAAAGACCTGGTATCCTACTTGGAAGCCCTGAAGATGGCTGGCGCTGGAGCATCGGGCTCATGCCCTACAATCACTGGCGGTTGGTAAGAGTAGAAGGGGAGCAATAAGGATGCCTCTGAGTCCCTGCGGAACCCCACACACTCTGGGCCGCAACGAGTAGGAGGGCTCCTGAGATGGGCCTTAAAGCCTAGAGCGTGGGCTCAGGTGGAGTTGCTACAGGTGAGGGATTCACCTAATGCAGCAGATACTGCAGGCAGGCCTGATGGCAGCTGGATGGCTTGGCTTTCTGGCCCTATGGGACACATTAAGATTCAATCATGAAATTCCAGCAAAGGTAGCCAGATACCATTCTTGTTGTGTTTATGCAAAAATCAGGCCAAATTGAATACAGTAGATAAATTGGTCTTGATTTGGCTTTTTGATAGCCATAGAGGAATTTTAAGAAGAAAATCCTATTTCAATAGAAGTTGTTAAAGCTTCTTTCCCTTCCACCAATCCATTCGTTATAGTTTGTCTCTGCCAGGTCACAAGCCCAGCTCCTTCTGTGCCCAGGACAGCAGGGAGCCTGACTGGAAGGTGACCTTTGACTAGACACTCCCGCTGCAGATCACCCTCAAGAGGACAGTGAACATCTGCGGACCCCTTGTAACCCTCCTGATGCTATTGACTTTCGGCCTTTGCATTATCAACAGACTAGTCCAATTTGTCAAGGAATGTATGAAAGTAATTCAGTTAATAGTTCAGTCCGCCTCATGATTGAGCCGGAATTTCCAAGACAAGGGTGGAATGAAGGGACAGAACGGTACTTGAAAGAACTAAACAGAACTAAGCAGAAATACACCGTCCTCCCTCTTCAAGGACGAGGCAGAGACATGTTCTTCTCCCTCTCCTCTATCTTGTCTTGCAAGGCTGGGCCCTCAGCCCAAGCCTCCCCACCACCGAGAGTGACCACAAGAATGCTGGTACTGTCCTAACTCTCCCAACCACCCACCTTAGTGGACCAATGACACTTCAGAAATGTAGCTAAGGTCCTAATAAGGCTATAGTGGAAGATGGCTCCAACCTTCAGAATGTGATGGTCATTTCCTGACCCTTATGCTGTAAAACCCTGACCAATCTCTGAACCTCACGTCACCTCTAAAGCCCACCCAAAATAGCTAGCCCTATATAAACTTTGTTATCCTGGGACACTCTCTCTCGCCTCACCGCTGCACCAGTTAGAAGCTGGGAGCCAATTCTAGAATTGATCAATAAAGACTCATTGCTTTTGCATCAGAGGAGGCTCCCTGGTGGTGGATTATTGGGGACCCCGCACTTTGGGCATAACAGTGATGGCAAACCACACCACGGCAACCACTGATTTTTGGCAGCCAGGGCTGAAGTGAGTGGCTCCTCAATAACACGAAAACTATATATAGAGGCTAGAACCCTTTGAGTAGTGTCTGTTGCCTCAAGATAGTGAAACTTAATAAGACTATAGTCTAGACTAGTCGAGATAAGGAATAAGACGCCAAAAACAAGGATGGATGAAGAAACTGTAAGTCCAAAAGTCAATTTATGTTTGTAATGGGGGGGGTGGTGATATGGATTGTCATGGTGGCAGTCATGAGGAACAGGGTGTTGTGTTAGTGCTGGAAGTGTATAATAAAGAATTTTATTTCCTTTTTACATGGCAGACTATTGAATATTGTTAAACTATTGACAGGATGGTCAGCTCAAGATGTGAATTTTTATCCAACAAGTGATTGAGTTTTTCCTTTAACATCATGGTCTAGAACAAGATTCTTGTATATTGGAGATACTAGAGAAGTGAGGTTTGACTCTGCTTCACTGATGAGGATGGATCTAAGGAGGGGGCAGGCATGTGAGAAGGGAGTAATGTACATTTCTTTAGTTGGGACACCAGACAAGCCTTTCCATACTGAGTCAGACCCTTAGCATAAGGACAAGGATAAGTCTGAATGGGGATTTTATTCCCAAAACTTTCTCATACTGACAAGGAAAAAAGAAGTTGATGTTTACTTTAGGTTTGGGTTGGTGCGGGGGGATGGATGGTGGTGGTCGCAGTCATGAGGAACAGGGTGTTGTCATAGTGCTGGCAGTGTATAATAATGAATTTGATTTCCTTTTAACATGGTAGACTATTGAATATTGTTAAACTATTGAAAGGATGGTCAGCTCAAGATCTAAAGCTTTATGCCCCAAATGGTCCAGTTTTTGCTTTAACAACTTGGTCTAGAACAGCATTGCTGAGTATTGGAGATACTAGAGAAGTGATGTTTCACTCTATTTCACTGATGATTCATTTCATGTTACATTTGCCCCATACATAAGTAAGATATTAGTAATAAGGGAAATTGGGCATGGTGTACATGGTAGTTATCTTCACAATTTTTCTGTATATCTGGAACTATTCTAAAATAAAGCATCCAGTAAAACAACACTCAAAATCCTAGGAAACTTTAATATCTGAACTTAGTGGAATGGACCACTCTAATGAGGGGGGAGTATGGCAATTGTCTTAGAGGAAACACCACCTCCCTGCCATATCCTGGACTATAATGTGACTACAGGAAATGAGAGAGAGAGAGAGAGAGGTCAGTTTGGGAAAATGTTTAGGAGTTAAGAGGAAGGGCTCTGTTCTCGAAGCAGAGTGTCTGAGATTTCTGCATCCTCTGTGACGCCCGTTCCTCCAGGATGGTCAAGCCGAGGCTTTGTCATGTAAAGCCACACCATGCCTACTACTGATTTTGGGCAACCAGAGCTGAAGTGAGTGGCTCTTCATTAAGCTATAGAGTATATATAGAGGCCAGGACCCTTTGAGGAGTGTTTGTTGCCTCAAGATAGTGAAACTTGATAAGACGATATTTCAGACTAGTAGAGATAAGGAATAAGACTCCAAACCCAAGGACGGAGGAAGAAAATGCAAGTCCAAAACTGAATTTATGTTTGTATTGGGGGTTGGGATGGATGGTGGTGGTCGCAGTCATGAGGAACAGGGTTTTGTGATAGTGCTGGCCGTGTATATAAAAGAGTTCAATTTTCTTTTTACACAGCTGACTATTGAATATTCTTAAACTATTGAAAGGATCGTAAGCTCAAGTTGTGAAGTTTTATGCCACTACTGGTCCAGTTTTTCTTTTAACAACTTGGTCTAGAACAGCATTGCTGGATATTGGAGGTACTAGAGAAGTGAGGTTTCACTCTAACTGTTTCACTGATGATTCACTTCATGTTACATTTGCCCCATACATAAGTAAGATATTAGTAATAATGGAAACTGGGTATGGTTTCCATGGTTATTATCTTCACTATTTTTTCCGTCAATCTGGAACTATTCTAAAATAAAGCATGCATTAAAATAACACTCAAAATCCTAGGAAACGTGAATACCTGAACATAGTGGAATGGACCACTGAAATGTCGGGGGAGTATGGCCATTGTCTTAGAGGAAACACCACCTCCCTGCCATACGCTGGACAATAATAGAATTAGAGGAAATCAGAGAGACAGAGATCATTTTGGTCAAAATTTTAGGAGTTAAGACGAAGGTCTCTGTTCTATAACCAGTGTGTCTGAGAGTTCTGCATTCTCTGCCACGCCCGCCCCTCATGGATGGTCAAACTGAGGCTGTGTGATGTCAAGACCCACCATGGCACCACTGAATTTGGGCAACCAGAGCTGAAGTGATCGGCTCCTCATTAACCTAGAGAGTATATATAGAGGCCAGGACACTTTGAGTAGTGTCTGTTGCCTCAAGATACCGAAACTTACTAAGAAGGTATTGTAGACTAGTGGAGATAAGAAATAAGACTCCAAACACAAGGATGGATGAAGAAACTGCAAGTCCAAAAGTGAATTTATGTTTGAATTTGGCGGTCCGTGGGATGGATGGTGGTGGTCGCAGTCATGAGGAGAAGGGTGTTGTGTTAGTGTTGGCAGTGTATAATAAAGAATTTGATTTCATTTTTACATTGCTGACTATTGAATATTGTAAAACTATTGAAAGGAGGGTCAGCTCAACATCTGAAGTTTTATGCCACAACTGGAACAATTTTTCCTTTAACATCAAGGTCTAGAACAGCATTGTTCGATATTGGAGATACTAGAGAAGTGAGGTTTGACTCTGTTTCACTGATGGGGAGGGACCTAAGGAGGGGGCAGTCATCTGAGAAGGGAGTAATGTAGATTTCTTTATTTGGGGCACCAGACAAGCCATTCCATACAGAGCCACACACTTAGACAAGGAGAAGTCTGAATGGGTATTTTTTCTCAACACTTTTTCATACTGGCAAGGAAAAAAGAAGCTGATGATTAATTTAAGTTTCGGTAGGGGGGTGGGATGGCTGGTGGTGATCTCAGTCATGAGGAACAGGGTGTTGTGTCAGTGCTGGCAGTATATAATAATGAATTTGGTTTCCTTTTTACATGGTAGACTATTGAATATTGTTAAACTATTGAAAGGATGGTCAGCTCAACATCTGAAGTTTTATGCCCCAAATGGTCCATTTTTTCCTTTAACAACTTGGTCTAGAACAGCATTATTGGATATTGGAGATACTAGAGAAGTGAGGTTTCACTGGAACAGTTTCACTGATGATTCACTTCTTCTTACATTTGCCCACTAGTTAAGTAAGATATTAGTAATAAGGGAAATTGGGAAATGGTTATTAACTTGACAATTTTTCTGAAAATCTGGAACTATTCTAAAATAAAACATCCATTAAAACAACACTGAAAATCCTAGGAAATGGTAGCAACTGAACATAGTGGAAAGGACCACAGAAATGACGGGGGAGTATGGGAATTGTCTCAGAGGAAAGACCAACTCCCTGCCATATGCTGGACTATAAAGGAACTAGAGGAAATGAGAGAGAGTGAGTACAGTTTGGGAATAATTTTAGGAGTTAAGAGGAAGGTCTCTGTTATATAAATAGAGTGTCTGAGATTCCTGCATACTTGCCACCCCTGCCCCTCCTGTATAGTCAAGCTGAGGCTTTGTGATGTCAGACCACACCATGGCAACCACTGATTTTGGGCAGCCAGGGCTGAAGGGAGTGGCTCCTCAATAACCCAAAAAGTATATATAGAGGCCAGGACCCTTTGAGTAGTGTCTGTTGCCTCAAGACAGCGAAATTTAATAAGATGATAGTCTAGACTAGTAGATATATGGAATAAGACTCCAAACACAAGGATGGATGAAGAAACTGTAAGTCCAAAAGTCAATTTATCTTTGTATTGGGGTGTGGGAGGGTGGTGGTATGGATGGTCGTGGTGGCAGTCATGAGGAACAGGGTGTTGTGTTAGTGCTGGAAGTGTATAATAAAGAAAATGATTTCCTTTCTACATGACAGACTATTGAATATTGTTAAAATATTGAAAGTATGGTCAGGTCAAGATGTGAATTTTTATCCAACAAGTGATTGAGTTTTTCCTTTAACATCATGGTCTAGAACAGCATTGTTGGATATTGGATATACTAGAGAAGTGAGGTTTGACTCTGTTTCAGTGATGAGGTGGGATGTAAGGAGGGGGCAGGCATGTGAGAGGGGAGTAAAGTAGATTTCTTTAGTTGGGGCACCAGAAAACCTATTCGGTACTGAGTCAGACATTGAGCATAAGGACAAGGATAAGTCTGAATGGGGATTTTATTCCCAACACTTTCTCATACTGACAAGGAAAAAAGAAGCTGATGTTTAATTTTGGTTTGGATTGTGATGGAGGGATGGATGGTGGTGGCTCCAGTCATGAAGAACAGGGTGTTGTCATAGAGCTGGCAGTGTATAATAATGAATTTGATTTCCTTTTTACATGGTAGACTATTGAATATTGTTAAAATATTGAAAGTATGGTCAGCTCAAGATCTGAAGTTTTATGCCGCAAATGGTCTAGTGTTTCCTTTAACAACTTGGTCTAGAACAGCATTGCTGGATATTGGAGGTAGTAGAGAAGTGAGGTTTCACTCTAACTGTTTCACTGATGATTCACTTCATGTTACATTTGCCCCATACATAAGCAAGATATTAGTAATAATGGAAAATGGGTATGGTTTCCATGGTTATTATCTTCACTATTTTTTCCGTCAATCTGGAACTATTCTAAAATAAAGCATGCATTAAAATAACACTCAAAATCCTAGGAAACGTGAATTCCTGAACATAGTGGAATGGACCACTGAAATGTCGGGGGAGTATGGCCATTGTCTTAGAGGAAACACCACCTCCCTGCCATACGCTGGACAATAATAGAATTAGAGGAAATCAGAGAGACAGAGATCATTTTGGTCAAAATTTTAGGAGTTAAGACGAAGGTCTCTGTTCTATAACCAGAGTGTCTGAGAGTTCTGCATTCTCTGCCACGCCCGCCCCTCATGGATGGTCAAGCTGAGGCTTTGTGATGTCAAGACCCACCATGGCAACCACTGAATTTGGGCAACCAGAGCTGAAGTGATCGGCTCCTCATTAACCTAGAGAGTATATATAGAGGCCAGGACACTTTGAGTAGTGTCTGTTGCCTCAAGATACCGAAACTTACTAAGAAGGTATTGTAGACTAGTGGAGATAAGAAATAAGACTCCAAACACAAGGATGGATGAAGAAACTGCAAGTCCAAAAGTGAATTTATGTTTGAATTTGGCGGTCCGTGGGATGGATGGTGGTGGTCGCAGTCATGAGGAGAAGGGTGTTGTGTTAGTGTTGGCAGTGTATAATAAAGAATTTGATTTCATTTTTACATTGCTGACTATTGAATATTGTAAAACTATTGAAAGGAGGGTCAGCTCAACATCTGAAGTTTTATGCCACAACTGGAACAATTTTTCCTTTAACATCAAGGTCTAGAACAGCATTGTTCGATATTGGAGATACTAGAGAAGTGAGGTTTGACTCTGTTTCACTGATGGGGAGGGACCTAAGGAGGGGGCAGTCATCTGAGAAGGGAGTAATGTAGATTTCTTTATTTGGGGCACCAGACAAGCCATTCCATACAGAGCCACACACTTAGACAAGGAGAAGTCTGAATGGGTATTTTTTCTCAACACTTTTTCATACTGGCAAGGAAAAAAGAAGCTGATGATTAATTTAAGTTTCGGTAGGGGGGGTGGGATGGCTGGTGGTGATCTCAGTCATGAGGAACAGGGTGTTGTGTCAGTGCTGGCAGTATATAATAATGAATTTGGTTTCCTTTTTACATGGTAGACTATTGAATATTGTTAAACTATTGAAAGGATGGTCAGCTCAAGATCTGAAGTTTTATGCCCCAAATGGTCCATTTTTTCCTTTAACAACTTGGTCTACAACAGCATTACTGGATATTGGAGATACTAGGGAAGTGAGGTTTCACTGGAACAGTTTCACTGATGATTCACTTCTTCTTACATTTGCCCACTAGTTAAGTAAGATATTAGTAATAAGGGAAATTGGGAAATGGTTATTAACTTGACAATTTTTCTGAAAATCTGGAACTATTCTAAAATAAAACATCCATTAAAACAACACTGAAAATCCTAGGAAATGGTAGCAACTGAACATAGTGGAAAGGACCACAGAAATGACGAGGGAGTATGGGAATTGTCTCAGAGGAAAGACCAACTCCCTGCCATATGCTGGACTATAATGGAACTGGAGGAAATGAGAGAGAGCGAGTACAGTTTGGGAATAATTTTAGGAGTTAAGAGGAAGGTCTTCGTTATATAAATAGAGTGTCTGATATTCCTGCATACTTGCCACCCCTGCCCCTCCTGTATAGTCAAGCTGAGGCTTTGTGATGTCAGACCACACCATGGCAACCACTGATTTTGGGCAGCCAGGGCTGAAGGGAGTGGCTCCTCAATAACCCAAAAAGTATATATAGAGGCCAGGACCCTTTGAGTAGTGTCTGTTGCCTCAAGACAGCGAAATTTAATAAGACGATAGTCTAGACTAGTAGATATATGGAATAAGACTCCAAACACAAGGATGGATGAAGAAACTGTAAGTCCAAAAGTCAATTTATCTTTGTATTGGGGTGTGGGAGGGTGGTGGTATGGATGGTCGTGGTGGCAGTCATGAGGAACAGGGTGTTGTGTTAGTGCTGGAAGTGTATAATAAAGAAAATGAATTCCTTTTTACATGACAGACTATTGAATATTGTTAAACTATTGAAAGTATGGTCAGGTCAAGATGTGAATTTTTATCCAACAAGTGATTGAGTTTTTCCTTTAACATCATGGTCTAGAACAGCATTGTTGGATATTGGATATACTAGAGAAGTGAGGTTTGACTCTGTTTCAGTGATGAGGAGGGATCTAAGGAGGGGGCAGGCATGTGAGAAGGGAGTAAAGTAGATTTCTTTAGTTGGGGCACCAGACAACCTATTCGGTACTGAGTCAGACACTTAGCATAAGGACAAGGATAAGTCTGAATGGGGATGTTATTCCCAACACTTTCTCATACTGACAAGGAAAAAAGAAGCTGATGTTTAATTATGGTTTGGATTGTGATGGTGGGATGGATGGTGGTGGTTCCAGTCATGAAGAACAGGGTGTTGTCATAGAGCTGGCAGTGTATAATAATGAATTTGATTTCCTTTTTACATGGTAGACTATTGAATATTGTTAAAATATTGAAAGTATGGTCAGCTCAACATCTGAAGTTTTATGCCACAACTGGAACAATTTTTCCTTTAACATCAAGGTCTAGAACAGCATTGTTCGATATTGGAGATACTAGAGAAGTGAGGTTTGACTCTGTTTCACTGATGGGGAGGGACCTAAGGAGGGGGCAGTCATCTGAGAAGGGAGTAATGTAGATTTCTTTATTTGGGGCACCAGACAAGCCATTCCATACAGAGCCACACACTTAGACAAGGAGAAGTCTGAATGGGTATTTTTTCTCAACACTTTTTCATACTGGCAAGGAAAAAAGAAGCTGATGATTAATTTAAGTTTCGGTAGGGGGGGTGGGATGGCTGGTGGTGATCTCAGTCATGAGGAACAGGGTGTTGTGTCAGTGCTGGCAGTATATAATAATGAATTTGGTTTCCTTTTTACATGGTAGACTATTGAATATTGTTAAACTATTGAAAGGATGGTCAGCTCAAGATCTGAAGTTTTATGCCCCAAATGGTCCATTTTTTCCTTTAACAACTTGGTCTACAACAGCATTACTGGATATTGGAGATACTAGGGAAGTGAGGTTTCACTGGAACAGTTTCACTGATGATTCACTTCTTCTTACATTTGCCCACTAGTTAAGTAAGATATTAGTAATAAGGGAAATTGGGAAATGGTTATTAACTTGACAATTTTTCTGAAAATCTGGAACTATTCTAAAATAAAACATCCATTAAAACAACACTGAAAATCCTAGGAAATGGTAGCAACTGAACATAGTGGAAAGGACCACAGAAATGACGAGGGAGTATGGGAATTGTCTCAGAGGAAAGACCAACTCCCTGCCATATGCTGGACTATAATGGAACTGGAGGAAATGAGAGAGAGCGAGTACAGTTTGGGAATAATTTTAGGAGTTAAGAGGAAGGTCTTCGTTATATAAATAGAGTGTCTGATATTCCTGCATACTTGCCACCCCTGCCCCTCCTGTATAGTCAAGCTGAGGCTTTGTGATGTCAGACCACACCATGGCAACCACTGATTTTGGGCAGCCAGGGCTGAAGGGAGTGGCTCCTCAATAACCCAAAAAGTATATATAGAGGCCAGGACCCTTTGAGTAGTGTCTGTTGCCTCAAGACAGCGAAATTTAATAAGACGATAGTCTAGACTAGTAGATATATGGAATAAGACTCCAAACACAAGGATGGATGAAGAAACTGTAAGTCCAAAAGTCAATTTATCTTTGTATTGGGGTGTGGGAGGGTGGTGGTATGGATGGTCGTGGTGGCAGTCATGAGGAACAGGGTGTTGTGTTAGTGCTGGAAGTGTATAATAAAGAAAATGAATTCCTTTTTACATGACAGACTATTGAATATTGTTAAACTATTGAAAGTATGGTCAGGTCAAGATGTGAATTTTTATCCAACAAGTGATTGAGTTTTTCCTTTAACATCATGGTCTAGAACAGCATTGTTGGATATTGGATATACTAGAGAAGTGAGGTTTGACTCTGTTTCAGTGATGAGGAGGGATCTAAGGAGGGGGCAGGCATGTGAGAAGGGAGTAAAGTAGATTTCTTTAGTTGGGGCACCAGACAACCTATTCGGTACTGAGTCAGACACTTAGCATAAGGACAAGGATAAGTCTGAATGGGGATGTTATTCCCAACACTTTCTCATACTGACAAGGAAAAAAGAAGCTGATGTTTAATTATGGTTTGGATTGTGATGGTGGGATGGATGGTGGTGGTTCCAGTCATGAAGAACAGGGTGTTGTCATAGAGCTGGCAGTGTATAATAATGAATTTGATTTCCTTTTTACATGGTAGACTATTGAATATTGTTAAAATATTGAAAGTATGGTCAGCTCAAGATCTGAAGTTTTATGCCGCAAATGGTCTAGTGTTTCCTTTAACAACTTGGTCTAGAACAGCATTGCTGGATATTGGAGGTACTAAAGAAGTGAGGTTTCACTCTATTTCACTGATGATTCACTTCATGTTACATTTACCCCATACATAAGTAAGATATTAGTAATAAGGGAAATTAGCATGGTGTTCATGGTAGTTATCTTCACAATTTTTCTGTACATCTGGAACTATTCTAAAATAAAACATCCATTAAAACAACACTCAAAGTCCTAGGAAACTTTAATATCTGAACTTAGTGGAATGGACCACTGAAATGTCCGGGGAGTATGGCAATTGTCTTAGAGGAAACACCACCTCCCTGCCATACGCTGGACTATAATGGAACTAGAGGAAATGAGAGAGAGAGAGAAGTCAGTTTGGGAACACGTTTAGGAGTTAAGAGGAAGGTCTCTGTTCTATAAGCAGAGTGCCTGAGATTTCTGCATCCTTTGCCACCCCAGCCCCTCCTGGATGGTTAAGCTGAGTCTTTGTGATGTCAAGCAACACCATGGCAACCACTGATTTTGGGTAACCTAAGCTGAAGTGAGTGGCTCCTCATTAACCTAAAGAGTTCCTATATTCCAGATGAATTTTTGGAGACTTCGTTTTATATCTGTGAAGTATGCCCTTGGTGTTTAAATGGGAAGTGCTTTGAATATATAGATTGCTTTGCGTAGTATGGACATTTTAATGATGTTGATTCTAGTAATCCATGACAACAGAATGTTCTTCCATCTGTTTATGTCTTCCTCTATATCTTTTTTCAACGTCCTGTAGTTTTCTGAGTAGAGGTCTTTTACCTCTTTAGTTAAGTTTATTCCTAGGTAGCTTAATTTTTTGGGTGAATGGTAAACGGGATTGTTTTTATAATCTCTCTTTCTGAAAGTTCACTATTGGTGTATAGAAATGCCTCAGATTTCTTGGGGTTAATTTTGTATGCTGCTACATTGCCAAATTCATGTATTAAGTCTAGTAGGCTTTTGATGGAGTCTCTAGGGTTTTGTATGTATAATATCATGTCGTCTGCAAATAAGGACAGTTTTACTTTCTCTTTTCCAATTTGGATGCCTTTTATTTCTTCTTCTTGCCTAATTGCGATGGCTAATACTTCCAGTACTATGTTGAACAGCAGTGGTGAGAGGGGGCATCCCTGTCTTGTTTCTGTTCTTAGGGGAAATGGTGTTAGTTTTTGTCCATTGAGTATGATGCTGGCTGTGGGCCTGTCAGATATGGCTTTTATTATGTTGAATTATGATCCTTCTACTCCCGCCCTACTGAGAGTTTTTATCAAAAATGGGTGTTGAATTTTGTAATATGCTTTTTCTGCATCAATTGATATGACCATGTGGTTTTTTTCTTTCAGTTTTTTTATGTGATGTATCACATTTATTGATTTGTGGATATTGTACCATCCTTGCATCCCTGGGATGAATCCTACTTGGTCATGGTGGATGATCTTTCTGATGTACTGCTGGATTCGATTTCCTAAGATTTTGTGGAGGATTTTGGCATCTATGTTCATGAGGGATATTGGCCTGTAATTCTCTTTCATTGTGTTGTCTTTACCTGGTTTTGGTATTAGGATGATGCTTTCTTCATAGAATGAGCTTGGAAGTGTTCCTACCTCCTGAATTTTTTGTAGTAGTCTGAGGAGGATAGGTTTTAGTTCTTCCTTGAAGGTTTGGTAAAATTCTCCTGTGAAGCCGTCTGGTCCTGGGCTCTTGTTTGATGGAAGCTTTTTGATGACTGCTTCAATTTCTTCCATAGTTATTGGCTTGTTGAGATTTTTAGATTCTTCCTGATTGAGTTTTGGAATGTTGTATTTTTCTAGGAATTTGTCCATTTCCTCCAGGTTGTCTAGTTTTTGGAGTAGAGCTGTCCATAGTATTTTTTAACAATTGTTTGTATTTCTGTGCTGTCTGTTGTTATTTCGCCTCTATCATTTCTGATTTTGTTTATTTGTGTCCTCTCTCTTCGCTTCTTGGTGAGTCTGGCTAGAGGTTTGTCAATCTTTTTTATCCTTTCAAAGAACCAGCTCTTGGTTTCATTGATTTTCTGTATTGTTTTTTTGATCACTATGTCGTTTATTTCTCCTCTAATCTTTTTATCTCCTTCCTTCTGCTCACTCTGGGGCTTACTTGTTGCTCTCTATCTAATTCTTTGAGTTGTAGATTTCAGTGATTTCTGCCATTTTTATTTGTTTTTTGAGTTCGGCCTGTAGAGCTCTAAACTTCCCTCTCAGGACTGCTTTAATTGTGTCCCATAGGTTTTGGATTGTTGTGTTTTCATTGTCATTAGTTTCCAGGACGTTTTTATTTTATTTTTTTTAAATTTTTTTATTGCTTAAAGTATTACAAAGGGTATTACATATGTGTCCATTTTATCCCCCCGCCCTATACAGTCCCCCAGCCTCCCTTATCCCCCAGTGTCTTATGTCCATTGGTTATGCTTATACGCATGCATACAAGTCCTTTAGTTGATCTCTTACCCCCCTACCTCCTGCCCCCCAACCCTCCCCGGCCTTCCCACTGCAGTTTGACAATCTGTTTGAGGCAGCTCTGCCTCTGAATCTATTATTGTTCAAAAGTTTATAATGGTCTCTATTATCCATGAATGAGTGAGATCATGTGGTATTTTTCCTTCATTGACTGGCTTATTTCACTTAGCATAATGCTCTCCAGTTCCATCCATGACGTTGCAAATGGTAAGAGTTCCTTCCTTTTTAGAGCAGCATAGTATTCCATCGTGTAGATGTACCACAGTTTTCTAATCCATTCATCTACTGATGGGCACTTAGGCTGTTTCCAGATCTTAGCTATGGTGAATTGTGCTGCTATGAACATAGGGGTGCATATATCTTTTCTGGTTGGTGTTTCTGGTTTCTTGGGATATATTCCTAGAAGTGGGATCACAGGGTCAAATGGGAGTTCCATTTGTAGTTTTTTAAGGAAACTCCATACTGTCTTCCATAGTGGCTGCACCAGTCTGCATTCCCACCAGCAGTGCACAAGTGTTCCTTTTTCTCCACATCCTCTCCAGCACTTGTCGTTTGTTGATTTGTTGATGATAGCCAGTCTGACAGGTGTGAGATGGTACCTCATTGTTGTTTTGATTTGCATCTCTCGGATGATTAGTGACTTTGAGCATGTTTTCATATGTCTCTTGGCTTTCTGAATGTCCTCTTTTGAAAGGTGTCTATTTAGGTCCTTTGCCCATTTTTTGATTGGATTGTTTATCTTCCTTTTGTTAAGTTGTATGAGTTCCCTATAGATTTTGGAGATTAGGCCCTTATCAGATATGACATTGGCAAATATGTTTTCCCACACAGTGGGTTTTCTCGTTGTTTTGTTGATGGTTTCTTTTGCTGTGCAGAAGCTTTTTATTTTGATGTAGTCCCATTTGTTCATTTTCTCTTTAGTTTCAAGTGCCCTAGGAGCTGTATCAGTGAAGAAATTGCTTCGGCATATGTCTGAGATTTTGTTGCCTTTGGATTCTTCTAGAATTTTTATGGTTTCCTGTCGTACATTTAAGTCCTTTATCCATTTTGAGTTTATTTTTGTGTATGGTGTAAGTTGGTGGTCTAGTTTCATTTTCTTGCATATATCTGTCCAATTTTCCCAACACCATTTATTGAAGAGACTATCTTGGCTCCATTGTATGTTCTTGCCTCCTTTGTCAAATATTAATTGAGCATATTGGTTCGGGCCGATTTCTGGGCTCTCTATTCTATTCCATTGATCTATATGCCTATTCTTGTGCCAGTACCAGGCAGTTTTGAGAACAGTGGCTTTGTAATACAACTTGATATCTGGTATTGAGATCCCACCTACTTTGTTCTTTTTCAGGATTGCTGCAGCTATTCGGGGTCTTTTTTTATTCCAGATGAATTTTTGGAGAGTTCGTTCTAGATCTCTGAAGTATGCCGTTGGTATTTTAATGGGAAGTGCATTGAATTTATAGATTGCTTTGGGTAGTATGGACATTTTAATGATGTTGATTCTACCAATCCATGAGCACGGTATGTTCTTCCATCTGTTTATGTCTTCCTCTATATCTTTTTTCAACGTCCTGTAGTTTTCTGAGTAGAGGTCTTTTACCTCTTTAGTTAAGTTTATTCCTAGGTAGCTTAGTTTTTTTTGGTGCGATGGTAAACGGGATTGTTTTTATAATCTCTCTTTCTGAAAGTTCACTATTGGTGTATAGAAATGCCTCAGATTTCTTGGGGTTAATTTTGTATCCTGCTACATTGCCAAATTCATGTATTAAGTCTAGTAGCTTTTTGATGGAGTCTCTAGGGTTTTGTATGTATAATATCATGTCGTCTGCAAATAAGGACAGTTTTACTTCCTCTTTTCCAATTTGGATGCCTTTTATTTCTTCTTCTTGTCGAATTGCAATGGCTAACACTTCCAGTACTATGTTGAACAGGAGTGGTGAGAGGGGGCATCCCTGTCTTGTTCCTGTTCTTAGGGGAAATGGTGTAAGTTTTTGTCCATTGAGAATGATGTTGGCTGTGGGCCTGTCATATAGGGCTTTTATTATGTTGAGGTATGATCCTCCTACTCCCACCTTGCTGAGAGTTTTTATCAAAAATGGGTGTTGAATTTTGTCAAATGCTTTTTCTGCATCAATTGATATGACCATGTGGTTTTTTTCTTTCAATTTGTTTATGTGATGTATCACGTTTATTGATTTTCGGATATTGTACCATCCTTGCATCCCTGGGATAAATCCTACTTGGTCATGGTGTATGATCTTTCTGATGTACTGCTGGATCCGATTTGCTAAGATTTTGTTGAGGATTTTGGCATCTATGTTCATGAGGGATATTGGCCTGTAGTTCTCTTTCATTGTGTTGTCTTTACCTGGTTTTGGTATTAGGGTGATGCTGGCTTCATAGAATGAGCTTGGAAGTGTTCCTTCCTCTTGAATTTTTTGTAGTAGTCTGAGGAGGATAGGTTTTAGTTCTTCCTTGAATGTTTGGTAAAACTCCCCTGTGAAGCCGTCTGGTCCTGGGCTTTTGTTTGCTGGAAGCTTTTTGATGACTGCTTCAATTTCTTCCATAGTTATTGGCCTGTTGAGATTTTTAGATTCTTCCTGTTTGAGTTTTGGAATGTTGTATTTTTCTAGGAATTTGTCCATTTCCTCCAGGTTGTCTAGTTTGCTGGAGTAGAGCTGTCCATAGTATTTTTTAACAATCATTTGTATTTCTGTGGGGTCTGTTGTTATTTCACCTCTTTCATTTCTGATTTTGTTTATTTGGGTCCTCTCTCTTTGCTTCTTGGTGAGTCTGGCTAGAGGTTTGTCAATCTTGTTTATCCTTTCGAAGAACCAGCTCTTGGTTTCATTGATTTTCTGTATTATTTTTTTGGTCTCTATGTTATTTATTTCTGCTCTAATCTTTATTATCTCCTTCCTTCTGCTCACTCTGGGGTTTTCTTGTTGCTCTCTTTCTAATTCTTTGAGTTGTAGAGTTAGCTGATTTACTACCATTTTTTCTTGTTTTTTGAGATAGGCCTGTAGAGCTATAAACTTCCCTCTCAGGACTGCTTTCATTGTGTCCCATAGGTTTTGGATTGTTGTGTTTTCATTGTCATTAGTTTCCAGGATGTTTTGAATTTCTTCTTTGATTTCATTGGTAACCCAATCAATATTTAATAGCATGCTATTCTTCTTCCAGGTGTTTGAGTATTTTTTGTTGTTTTTATTGTAGTTTATTTCTAATATTATGCCATTGTGGGATGCGAAGATGCTTTTTATGATTTCAATATTCATGAATTCGGGGATACTTTGCTTGTGACCCAATATATGGTCTTTTTTTGAATATGTCTTATTAGCACCTGAGTTGAATGTATATTCCCTGTCTTTGGGGTGGAGTGTTCTGTAGATATCTATTAAGTCCATCTGATCTAGTGAGTCATTTAGGATTGCTGTATCTTTGCTCATTGTTTGTCTAGAGGACTTATCCAATGCTGTCAGTGGTGGATTAAAGTCCCCTACTATGATTGTATTGCTGTCCATCTCTCCTTTGATATCTTTTTTTATCCATTCAGCCATTCAATATCTTTGGGTTGGAGCATTTAGTCCCTTTACGTTTAAAGTTATTATTGAAAGGTACTTGTTTGTAGCCATTTTTGTGTGTGTGTGGCTGTTTTCTTTCTGAGCTTTTTATTTCTTCTTTTTATAACAGTCCCTTTAGCATTCCTTGCATTGCTGGTTTGGTGGTGATAAACTCCCTTAGCCTTTTTTTGTCTGTGAAGCTTCTTATTTCCCCTTCAAGTTTGAATGATAGCCTTGCTGGATAGAGTATTCTTGGATTCAGTCCTTTGCTTTGAATCACTTTGTAAATTTCCGTCCATTATTTTCTTACCTGTTGTGTTTCTGTTGAGAAATCTTTTGATAAACTATTGGGAGATCCCTTGTATGTCACTTTCCGTCTCTGTCTTGCAGCCTGTAAGATTCTCTCTTTATCCTGAACATTTGCCATGGTAATATGATGTGTCTTGGTGTGGGTCTTTTCAGGTTCACCTTGTTTAGGACTCTCTGGGCTTGTGTGACGTTTTTCTTCCCCACCTCATGTAAGTTTTCTGATATTATTTCTTCGAATAGGTTTTCTAATCCTTGTTCCTCTTTCTTTTGTTCTAGAACCCCTATTATTCATATGTGGTTTCGTTTCATGTCGTCCCAAAGCTCCCTTAGGCCCTCCTCCTGTCTTTCATTTTTTTTCTCCAATTGCACTACATTTTGGGTGTGGTTTTTCTTCCTTGTCTTCTAATTCAATTATTCAGTCCTCAGCTTGTCCTAGTGTACTGTTGATACTTTCAATGGTGTTTTTTATTGCAGCTATATCACTCTTCATTTCTTCCTGGATCTTACTTAAGTTGTTGATTTTTTCATCTGTTTCTTCTAGCTTCTTCCATATGTTATTGATTTTTTCATCTGTTTCTTCTTGCTTCTTGCATAGGTAGTTGACTTTTCATCTGTTTCTTCTTGCTTCTTGCAGAAGTTGTTGATTTTTTCCTCCATCCGGTTTATGCACTCTGGGACCCTTATTCTGAATTCTTTTTCTGTCATGTTGCATGCCTCTGTATTACTTAGCTGCTTTGGTGGAGAGTCCTCATTCTCGTTCCTTTGGGGGTTTCTTTGTCTACCCATGTTTGATCTTACTGACATTTCTAGACATTGAATCGTTCAGTGACTGCTCCCTGGGGTGCAGTGACTCCTAGGTCTTTGGTTGCTCTTCAGGCGGTTGTGGTTGCAGCTGCTCTTCAGTTGGAAGCAGCTCCTCTGGTGGGTGCTGTTAACAGCTGTGGTGGCTCTTCTGGCTGGTGGGGGTAGGTTTCACGTACAGCTGCTGTTCCTCAGCAGAGGGTGTGTTGCTCCAAAGGCTGCTGTTGCTTGGATCTGCTGCGTTGATTTAAAGGCACAAAATATAACACAACAAGGCACCATTTACCAGGCACTAAATAAAAATATATTCACGATATTAATAACTCCAAATAAATGTGATCACCAGAATGATGAGAATTAGGGAATAAGGAAGAAGGAAGAGAAAAAGATAAAAGAGAATAAAGAAAAGAAAAGTAGGGACCAAAAAAAGGAGTGCAAAAATGAAATTGGGAAAAAAGGAGGGGGGGAAATAAGAGCAAGAAAAGAATAGAAAAAAAAAGCGTGACAAGAGAGAATGAAGTGGAAGAGGGGATGGTCAATCTCAGGCTTTGTCATGTCAATACACAACATGGCAACCACTGATTTTGGGCAGCCAGAGCTGAAGTGAGTGGCCCCTAATTAACCTATAGAGTATATATAGAGGCCAGGACCCCTTGAGGAATGTCTGTTGCCTCAAGATAGTGAAACTTAATAAGACGATATTGTAGACTAGTAGAGATAAGGAATAAGACTCCAAACACAAGGAAGGATGAAGAAACTCCAAGTCCAAAATGAATTTATGTTTGTATTGGTTGTTGGGATGGATGGTGGTGGTCGCAGTCAAGAGGAACAGGGTTTTGTGATAGTGCTGGCTGTGTATAAAAAAGAGTTCGATTTCCTTTTTACACAGCAGACTATTGAATATTCTTAAACTATTGAATGGATGGGCAGCTCAAGATGTGAAGTTTTATGCCACAACTGGTCCAGTTTTTCCTTTAACAACTTTGTCTAGAACAGCATTGCTGGATATTGGAGGTACTAGAGAAGTGAGGTTGCACTCTGTTTCACTGATGATTCACTGCAAGTTATATTTGCCCCATACATAAGTAAGATATTAGTAATAAGGGAAAATGGGTTTTTTTTCCATCGTTATTATCTTCACTATTTTTCCGTCAATCTGGAACTATTCTAAAATAAAGCATCCAGTAAAACAACACTCAAAATCCTAGGAAACGTTAATACCTGAACATAGTGGAATGGACCACTGAAATGTCGGGGGGTTATGGCCATTGTCTTAGAGGAAACACCACCTCCCTGCCATATGCTGGACTATAATAGAATTAGAGGAAATCAGAGAGAGAGAGAGGTCATTTTGGTCAAAATTTTAGGAGTTAACAGGAAGGTCTCTGTTCTATAACCAGAGTGTCTGAGAGTTCTCCATACGCTGCCACGCCAGCCTCTTCTGGATGGTCTAGCTGAGGCTTTGTGATGTCATGACACACCCTATCAGCCACTGAATTTGGGCAACCAGAACTGAAGTGATCGGCTCCTCATTAACCTAAAGAGGATATATAGATGCCAGGACCCTTTGAGTAGTGTCTGTTCCCTCAAGATAGCGAAACTTACTAAGAAGATATAGTAGACTAGTGGAGATAAGGAATAAGACTCCAAACACAAGGATGGATGAAGAAACTGCAAGTCCAAAAGTGAATTCATGTTTGAATTTGGCGGTCCGTGGGATGGATGGTGGTGGTCGAATTCATGAGGAGAAGGGTGGTGTGTTAGTTTTGGCAGTGTATAATAAAGAATTTGATTTCATTTTTACATTGCTGACTATTGAATATTGTAAAACTATTGAAAGGAGGGTCAGCTCAAGATATGAAGTATTATGCCACAACTGATACAGCCTTTCCTTTAACATCATGGTCTAGAAAAGCATTGTTCGATATTGGATATACTAGAGAAGTGAGGTTTGACTCTATTTCACTGATGGGGAGGGATCTAAGGAGGGGGCAGTCATCTGAGAAATGAGTAATGTAGATTTCTCTATTTGGGTCAGCAGACAAGCCATTCCATACTGAGCCACACACTTAGACAAGGAGAAGTCTGAATGGCGATTTTTTCTCATCACTTTCTCATACTGGCAAGGAAAAAAGAAGCTGATGACTAATTTAGGTTTGGATATGGTGCGGGTGGTATGGATGGTGGTGGTCGCAGTCATGAGGAACAGGGTGTTGTGTCAGTGCTGGCAGTATATAATAATGAATTTGGTTTCCTTTTTACATGGTAGACTATTGAATAGTGTTAACTATTGAAAGGATGGTCAGCTCAAGATGTGAAGTTTTATGCCACAACTCGTCCAGTTTTTCCTTTAACAACTTTGTCTAGAACAGCATTGCTGGATATTGGAGATACTACAGAAGTAATGTTTCACTCTGTTTCACTGTTGATTCACTTCTTCTGACATTTTCCCTATATATAAATACGATATTAGTAATAAGGGAAATTGGGTATGGTGTTCATGGTTATTAACTTCACAATTTTTCTGTAAATCTAGAACTATTCTAAAGGAAACATCCATTAAAACACCACTCAAGGATGGTACAATATCCGCCAATCAATAAACGTGATACATCACATAAACAAATTGAAAGAGAAAAAACCACATGGTCATATCAATTGATGCAGAAAAAGCATTTGACAAAATTCAACACCCATTTTTGATAAAAACTCTCAGTAAGGTGGGAGTAGAAGGATCATACCTCAACATAATAAAAGCCATATATGACAGGCCCACAGCCAGCATCATACTCATTGGACAAAACTAAGACCATTTCCCCTAAGAACAGGAACAAGACAGGGATGTCCCCTCTCACCACTGCTGTTCAACATAGTACTGGAAGTATTAGCCATCGCAATTAGGCAAGAAGAAGAAATAAAAGGCATCCAAATTGGAAAAGAGAAAGTAAAACTGTCCTTATTTGCAGACGACATGATATTATACATACAAAACCCTAGAGACTCCATCAAAAGCCTACTAGACTTAATACATGAATTTGGCAATGTAGCAGCATACAAAATTAACCCCAAGAAATCTGAGGCATTTCTATACACCAATAGTGAACTTTCAGAAATAGAGATTATACAAACAATCCCATTTACCATCGCACCAAAGAAATTTAGCTACGTAGGAATAAACTTAACTAAAGAGGTAAAAGACCTCTACTCAGAAAACTACAGGACGTTGAAAAAAGATATAGAGGAAGACATAAACAGATGGAAGAACATACCATGTTCATGGATTGCTAGAATCAACATCATTAAAATGTCCATACTACCCAAAGCAATCTATAAATTCAACGCACTTCCCATTAAAATACCAACGGCATACTTCACAGATCTAGACCGAACTCTCCAAAAATTCATCTGGAATAATAAAATGGCCCTGAATAGCTGCAGCGATCCAGAAAACGGACATAGTAGGTGGGATCTCAATACCAGATATCAAGATGTATTACAAAGCCACTGTTCCCAAAACTGCCTGGTACTGGCACAAGAACAGGCATATAGATCAATGGAATAGAATAGAGAGCCCAGAAATCGGCCTGAACCAATATGCTCAATAAATATTTGACAAAGGAGGCAAGAAGATTCAATGGAGCCAAGATAGTCTCTTCAATAAATGGTGTTGTGAAAATTGGACATATATATGCAAGAAAATGAAACTAGACCACCAACTTACACCATACACAAAAATAAACTCAAAATGGATAAAGGACTTAAATGTACAACAGGAAACCATAAAAATTCTACAAGAATCTAAAGGCAACAAAATCCCAGACATATGCCGAAATAATTTCTTCACTGATACAACTCCTAGGACATTTGAAACTAAAGAGAAAATGAACAAATGGGACTACATCGAAATAAAAAGATTCTGCACAGAAATAGAAACCATCAACAAATCAATGAGAAAACCCACTGTGTGGGAAAACATATTTGCCAATGTCATATCTGATAAGGGCCTAATCTTCAAAATTTATAGCGAACTCATACAACTTAACAAAAGGAAGTTAAACAATCCAATCAAAAAATGGGCAACGGACCCAGATAGACAACTCTCAAAAGAGGATATTCAGAAAGCCAAGAGACATATGAAAACATGCTCAAAGTCACCAATCATCTGAGAGATGCTAATCAAAACTACAATGAGGTACCATCTCACACCTGTCAGACTGGCTATCATCAACAAATCAACAAACGACAAGTGCTGGAGAGGATGTGGAGAAAAAGGAACACTTGTGCACTGCTGGTGGGAATGCAGACTGGTGCAGCCACTATGGAAGACAGTATGGAGTTTCCTCAAAAAACTGAAAATGGAATTCCCATTTGACCCTGTGATCCCACATCTAGAAATATATCCCAAGAAACCAGAAACACAAATCAGAAAGGATAAATGCATCCCTATGTTCATAGCAGCACAATTCACCATAGCTAAGATCTGGAAACAGCCTAAGTGCCCATCAGTAGATGAATGGATAAGAAAACTGTGGTACATCTACACGATGAAATACTATGCTGCTGTAAAAAAGAAGGAGCTCTTACCGTTTACAGTGGCATGGATGGAACTGGAGTGCGTTGTGCTAGGTGAAATAGGCCAGACAATGAGGGAAAGGTACCACATGATCTCACTCATTCATGGATAATAGAGACCATTATAAACTTTTGAACAATAATAGATACAGAGGCAGAGCAGCCTCAAACAGATTGTCAAACTGCAGCGCGAAGGCCGGGGAGGGTTGGGGGGCAGGAGGGAGGGTGTAAAAGATCAACCTAAGGACTTGTATGCATGCATATGAGCATAATCAATGGACATAAGACACTGGAGTATTGGGGAGGCTAGGGTACTGTCAAGGGCGAGGGGGAAAAAGTGACACATATGTAATACCCTTTGAAATACTTTAAGCAATAAAAAAAAAGTGATTTCAGAAATTAAAATTAAAAAACAAAAAAATAAATCTAGAAAAATTTTTTTCATTTATAATGCTAACAGTGAGACACCCAGGAAAACACACATGGTGTCAAAATAAGCCAAAGGAAAATCATTTGGGCAAATATAAAAAGTGCACTGAGTAAAAATTCCTTTATTAACCTAGGGTCGAGAATATGTTTGTATATTTTCAGAAAACAACTTCAAGACCACGTGGATTGCTGCAACAGACAGGAATTCTCAGGAATGCTCCAGTCATGAAGACAAGAGGAGAGACAGTTCAGAGATGGAGACGCTGAAGACGCTTTTCCATGCTAGCAGTCAGCAGCTGTGTGTCGCTGCAGATTGCCCAGGACCAAACCAGAGAGTGTCGGACCTGCATTGCCACCATTTTTCCACAATCCAGAACTGAAATATCATTGTTGACATGTACACATAAGGAACTGTTGGACATTGAAATTGGGACTTAAAACAATTTTTGTCCTTGAAATGTTATGCTTAAGTTTTAAAATGTTTTTGGTTACGGATTGGCATTCTTATCATTTTAATAGCCAGAGTTTTGTTCTTGATGTTTAAGTTTAATTTTCATTATAGTAGCTTAATTAACAAAACAAAAAGGGTGAGATGTGTGAAACTGACATAGGGTTAAGCCTCGAACCGACCTGCTGGCAAAGTCACAAACAAGTCCTAGCTTAGAGGGCACAGTCCTCTTAGCATAATTAGGCTTGACCTTATAACACTCCCTAGATATTATATGGGAATCTAATGGGCTGAGGAAGTGCAGGAAGTATAACCATGGTGTAAACAAGTGAAACTCACAAGGAAAGTGAAACTTTGGTAACCACTACCTTGTTTACCACTCACTATAAAAAGCTTGGTGCTGACAACCCCCACCGCTCTCAAGGTAGACAGCGTTGCGACCTGGGTTCATTCCACTCCCGTGCAGTCAGCGGACCCATCCATGACCCGGAAAGACTTCATCACCAAATGGAGCATCGATCGAGATCAACGCTACCTGCTCAAGCTCAAGCGCAGTGTGATCGACCTGCCTAATTCTGGAAACATTGTTCGCGATCGCTCCTGTCACCAGGAGCCCCCACAATACTGTGTAATAGACTTAGATGATGCCTGCTTCTTCATGGACATGTCTCCAAACAGACAAGGACCATTTATAGGATCACATGTTTAGTAGCAGAAGATTGGGCTGCCTGAAGCGGCCATGATGCCAATATTATGTTTCATTGTATTGATATGTAATTCCTCCGAAATCTGGCAATGCTAAATAAGTCATGGCATTACATTTCTTTGCATATATTTAATAAGACAAGATCCTGATAATGGTTTTATTAACAGAAATCTTTGACTGGAATATCCTGTTTTAAAGAGCCCTGTCTGAGCTCTAAAGACTTGAAGCTAGTAAGAATGCCACGAAGAAAGCCTGGTATCCTGGTTGGGAGCCCTAAAGATGGCTGGCGCTGGAATGTCAGGCCGATGCCCTACCATAACTGGTGGTTGGTAAGGGTAGAAGGGGTGCAGCAAATATGCCTCTGCATCCCTGCGGAACCCCCGCACACTCTGGGCCACAACGAGTGGGAGGGCTACTGATATGAGCCTTAAAGTCTGGAGCGTAGGCTCAGGTGGAGTTGCTACACTTGAGGGATTCACCTAACTCCGCAGATACTGTCGGCAGGCCTGATGTAAGCTGGATGGCTTAGCTTCCTGGCCTACGGAGCACATTAAAATTCAACCATGAGACTGCAGCAAAGGTAGTCAGTTACCATTCTTGTTGTGTTTATGCAACATCAGGAGAGTAGGTAAATTAATCTTGATCTGGATTTTTGATAGCCATGGAGGAATTTTAAGAAGAAAAATCCTATTACAATAGAGGCTGTTAAAGCTAAAATGGTTTCTTTCCCTTCCACCGAACCATTTGTTAAGCATATTGGAATAGTTCAGTTGTTAGTTCTGTGTGCCCAGTATGGGCCTCTAGCAATGGTGGAATAGTAATGCAGTCCCTCTCATGATTGAGCAGGAAGTTCCAAGAAACTGGGGGAATGAAAAGGCAAAGGATATGCCCTCCATCTTCCCCGAATCCTCAATGATGGGGCAGCCGCCATGTGCTCAGGATAGTACCAGCTTCCTGTATGCCAGCACACAGCTGGCCACGCCCAGAAACATTTTAAACTAACCAATGACAATCAGGGGACGTGCACACCTTAGAGATGACCACATCCTGTGTAATAAGACCAAACTTGCACCTATCCAATCGGCAGGGCCCACAAACATCTCCCCTCCCCTAACTCCACCCCCCTATTAAAACTCCATTTTTTCCAACAGACGTTCTCTCTCTTCTCGCCTTTGTGAGGATAGGAGCCAGACATGGTTCTGTGATAATAAAGGACTCTTTGCTTTTGCATTGGACATGGATGATTCCCTGGTGAGGTCTGTTGGGGATTTAAAATCTGGGCATAACAATTACCAAGAGAGTGGCGATGGTAAATTTGGACTTTAATGTGAATGAAGATAAGAGGGAGAAAGATAGAACGAATCAGATAATTGTATTTTATTACAGGAAGGGGAAAACCTCCAGTACGCAAGCCAACAAATGCAGAAGAAGAAGTGGTGGAGTGTTCATCTACCACAGGTGATACACAGGTTCTCTGAGGGGAATACACGTAATAATGTGAATCCTCTATAGACAATGCTTCAGAAAAGGGCATTATGAGAAGATGAAAATATTAATGGTCTCCTTGAATAAATACCAGCAAGGGTATAAAGGAGATATGTTTGTATTTTTGTGTGTTTTCAGATGATCTGGAGGGATGTAAGGAGGGGGCAGGACTGTGAGAAGGGAGTAATGTAGAATTCTTTAATTGGGGCATCAGACATGCCAGTCCATACTGAGCCAGAAACCTTGAATAAGACAAGGAGAAGATTGATAGGGGATTTTTTCCTCAACATTTTCTAATACTGACAAGGAAGAAAGGAACCTCATGTTTAAGTTAGGTTTGGATTAGGGGGTGCGGGGTTGGATGGTTGTGGTCGCTGTCATGAGAAACCAGGTGTTGTGTTTGTGCTGGCAGTGTATAGTAATAAATTTTATTTCCTTTTTACATGGTAGACTATTGAATATTGTTAAACTATTGACAGGATTGTCAGCTCAAGATGTGACATTTATGCCACAACTGGTACAGTTTTTCCTTAAACAACTTGGTCTAGAATAGCATTGCTAGATATTGGAGTTACTAGAGAAGTGAGGTTTCACTCTGTTTCACTGGTGATTTACTTCATGTTACATTTCCCCATAACAAAGTGACATATTAGTAATAAAGGAAATTATGTATGGTGCACATGGGCATTATATTCACAATTTTTCTGTAAATCTGGAACTATTCTAAAATAAAACATCCATAAAACAACACTCAAAATACTAGGAAATGGTAATATCCGAACATAGTGGATCAGACCACTGAAAGGACAGGGTTGTATGGCAAGAGGCTTAGAGTAGACACCACCTCCCTTCCATATGCTAGACTATAATGGTACTAGAGGAAATGAGACAGAGAGAGGTCAGTTTGGGAGAATTTTAGGACGTAAGAGGAAGGTCTCTTTTCTATAACCGGATTGTCTGAGACTTCTGCATCCACTCGCACCCCCCCACCCCCCTTCTTGGATGGTCTAGCTGAGGCTTTGTGATGTCAAGCTACAGCATGGCAACCGCTGATTTTGGGCAACAAGAGCTGATGTGATTGGCTCCACATTGACATAGAGAGTATATAATAGGCCAGGACCCTCTGAGTACTGTCTGTTGCCTCAAGATAGCCAAACTTACTAAGAAGATACTGTAGACTTTTGGAGATAAGGAAGAAGACTACAAACACAAGGATGGATGAAGAAACTGCAAGTCCTAAAGTGAATTAGAAGTCAGTGTCTCAACTGGATGACGAAGAAGTGGATAAAGTCATAATACCTTATTCAAATGCTCCCCCTTCCCCCTTAATTCCTAACCCAAGATTCTGGCCTTGTCCTTTTTGGCCCAACACACTTCCTTGTTCAATCCATTTTCATTCAATTACAAGCCCATTTCCAAATCATTCTCCAATTTCTTCCCCAAAACCAATGTCTTTCTGTGTTTAACTTGTTTCCAAAGTACATATGTTATGCACAGATTTGAAGATCCCCCAAGACAGACCACTAGGGATCCGTGTCCAGTACAAAAACATAGAGTCTTTTATTCAAGGCTGGGACTTGGTCCCCCTCCTGCCTCTATTACTGGATGAAAGAGAGAGACCCGAGTCCCAAGGGAAAAGAGCATTCATAAGGCTTGTTGTCAGGGTGTGGGGGCACACTCTGACCACTAATTTGGATGATTCTGGTTGTTTTTTTGAGGGGCGGGGCCTAGTGATGCAAGGGCAGGTTGCATCTAGGGTCTTTTTACACAAACACAGGGGGGTGGCTAGCATACCCTTGGCTTTGGGGTAGTTTCCACCGCTTTCCCATTGGATGAGATAAGGGCAGGCTGAGTAACTGATACATTCTGCAGGTTTTTCTTGGAAGAGGGGATAAGGACACAGCTATCAGTACTGTTCTGTCCTTTCATTCACCCCTTGTCTTGGAACCTCCGGCTCAATCATGAGACGGACTGAACGATCAACTGAACTACTTTTATACACTTCTTGACAAATTGGACTAGTCTGTTAATAATGGAAGGGCCGTAAGTCAAGAACAGCAGTAGTATTACAAGGGGGCTGCGGAGGTCCGCTGTCTTCTTGAGGGTGATCTGCAGCGGGTGTGTCTAGTCAGAGGTCACCTTCCAGTCAGACTCCCTGCTGTCTGCCTCAGACCTTCCATTCTAAATAGGCCTTTCCCTGATCTCTACAGCTGAGGTTTGTACAACTCCTGACATGGGCATGGTCATTCAGGCCTGCAACAGTACACAGGCTGCCAACTTTTAGGTGTTTCTCAATTGAGAACAAAACCTGATGGGTATTCTTCTTTGTCCAGTTGGGCATCTGCACTATTGGCAGCCAGACACCCTTTACTTTTGGGGTTCACCCTATATAGTCCCTTTCCAGGACAGCGAACAGATAGCTATAACAATGTCCCTCAGTGTGGCAGACTGGATACCTGCCAGTTATTCCCAAAGACTACCAAGGACTGTAGACCATCACCGGTCCACCGATAAAGCTACATTTAAACCTGTAAGAGAATTGAAGGTTAATACAACATATTAATACAATGAAACATAATATTGGCACCATGGCCGCTTCAGGCAGCTAAATCCTCGGCTACTAAACATGAGATATGGCAGGGCTGTACTAACTTTTTAGGGAGGTGACTAAAGTCGACTCTTTGACCTTTCCATATAAGATAACATTGTCTTTGTCTTTCTGAAGCCATGTCTATGAAGATGCAGGCATCATCTGAGCCTATTATACAATTTTCTGCAGGTATAGTCCTTTTCAAATTGGGGTGAGTCCTCGGGTCTTGAGCTTCTTTACCCACACGGAGTCCCCAGGCTGAAAAAGATGTACAGAGTCTGAGGTGGCACTGGCAGGGCATCTCGAAAAAGCTTATGGGTGGCTTGTCATTTCTGTAAGAGATCACGTCCAAGTAAGGGGTACAGGCATTCTGGCATAACTAGAAACGAATGAGTTACCGAGTTCTTGCTGAGGTCCACAATCCTCTTTGATGTACAAGGAAAAAGGCAGTTTGTCTGGTGGCTCTTAGAACTGGTGTCTTCTTCGATGTTTCTGGTCCCATTGGCTCTGTCAAGACTGAATAGGCTGATCCAGGATACAACAGAAAATTAACCAGGGGTTCTATTTACCTACAAATATTTATACCTAGGTAGACATATAAACATCAAATAAACATCCACATTTACACCTTTTCAGTGAACAAGTACTTTTACAGGCTTGGGAATTTTAGCTGATAAAAAGAACATTGCCCAAGTTCATCGATAGGGGCCTGACAAGCACGAACGTGGTGCCTTTGGCTGGGGGGTATAGAGTCTCCATCCTTTCTCTCTAGGCACTGCTAAGGAAAGGATCATTGGAGAGGTCTCTTCACTTAGGCAAGGCTGTGTTGAGCCATCTGGGGCAAAAGTGGTTTCTGCTTCCATTTTGGCTAAAAGGTCTCTGCCCATTAGAGGGACCAGGTCAACTGGTAAATATAGGAATTCATGAACCACCTGATGGCCGCCTAACTGAAATCGGCAGGGGTGGCAGAACAGTCTTCAGCTGGGGTACCGTTCCAGTAACTCCAATAAAGGTGACTTCCTGTCCCTAGAGGGGAACTACCTTCTGAGTAACTACCAAGTGCTCTGACGCTGTATCAATCATAAATTTCACAGTCTGGCCCCAGATCTTCATTTTGACCATTGGCTCATGGGGCCCAGTTGGAAAAAGCACAGTCTGTCCTTCAGAGTCAGCTGTTGCCAGTCCAATGAGGTCTGCCTCAGGCGGCTCTGGCTAATAGTTGCTGGGTGGTTTGGATGGCCTTGCCAGATTCTTCTGGCCTGCTACTGAACTTTACTCTGTCCCTTCTTACACACACAGAACTGGACCCAAGGCAGCGAGGTTTGAGCAATTTTAAAATACCTTAACATACATTTAATCATTCATGTTGCAGGGATGGACCTGTTGGGATCCTCCTGAATAAAAGAACTCATCAAAATAAGGCTAATTTTCTAACTTCATTTGTCCCTGAGTGTGGACAACAAATGACACTAATCAGATTGCCATAAAGGATTTAACCTTTGTTTAGGTAGGCAAATGCAAAGCATTTATTCCCAAGTGTCATTGTTTTAGAGAAGATAGGATTTCTGCTCAGTTTCCCTATATTACTAGTCCCAGCTTACTGTTTTAACACGCATTCAATTTTCTTAAAATGTATTCGGGCACAGGAGAAAGTTGTTTTGCTGTACACAGGTAGTTTAACCCCTATATAACTGGCTTGGACCTCTACATAGCAAACTGCAGTCTATAAGTTCAATATGCAGCCTCTGGTTTTTCTAACCCAGCGAGGTTTCAGCCAGTCTCTGAGTCAGACTCCTCCTCTCTTGGAGAATTTCAAAGTCCTGATGGCTTCCATGTCCAGGGAGAGTGCCTTTTTGACAACCCTTGGGCCCTGCTTTTTGCCTTTTTACCAGTTTCCTTCGTGGTAGAGCAGCAACCAGGCCTCTTTCAATGGAGTGAACTAGAAGGGGTTATCAGCCCCACCTGTGAGCCTGCTGCTACCCCTATGGTCTCCCAGGGGCCCAGCAGAAGCGTCCCCCAGCAAATCCCGGAAGACGCTGCCCTTTTCCGGTGTTATGGACTCAAGCAGGGGGCTCACTGAATGTAGCCAGCAGTGAAGCGCTCGCTGGCTTCTGTCTGCAGCTGCTGGCGCCCACAAGCACTGCCCCATAGCACATGTCTCATCCGTAGTTCCAGCACCTCAGTGTTCTCCAGCTTAGCCTGAACCTCGGTGCCCAGCAGCAGCTGCTGCAGCTCCTGTAGGCTATCTTTGATCCACGAGCATGTGGCTACTTCTCCACCAGGGTCTTATGGGCCTTGGGGGCAGCTCAGGCATTCAGTCCCGCCCCCCCAATTCTTTGAGCTAGGTCTCAGATCCTGAGTCGGCTTGGAAAACATTTCTAAATTACCAGGGGGGGGATGCAGATTCTAGCTTTGTGCCTCCTCTGCTTTAGAGCAGGAGTTTAGTGTTTGTTTTTTTTAATTCTTAGAAACCTTAATAATTTAATGATTACCAAAAGTGAACATTTGGCAATTTTACTTTAATATTTAGGAACCTATTTTAAATGTACTTTTACTCTTAAGATATATCTTGACCTTTTGTGATAAAACTAAGAACAGGTATCAGTCTGATTCAGCATTGGAGGGGTTTAAAGAATAAACCAAGGCAGAGAAAGATTGTGCTTACAGTTATTTTTTTTTAACCTTGAATTTCAATGCTAAGACCTGTTAACTTTCAGCCAGCAGCATAACTGCCAAAACCCCCGCCCCCATTGTCTCAGCCCAGGCCCATTGCTTTTCCTCACAGAGTCGGCCTGGAAATATAACCGGTGCATAGTGAGGTTTCTTATAGACAGAAAACCTGGAGAGCATCTGAAATCCAGTTACTGATGCTTTCAGAATCCAGATGAGGGAGGAAGGAAAAGACCTGGTTATGTTCTCTATGAGGGTTCGAATAAACAATTGAAAACAGCAAGTTAAACAAAATACAGTCACAGGCAGGTTTTCTTACCGTCCTGCGGAGCTGTTCACCAAAGAGATAAGAAAACCATGAATAACAAGTTCTCTGAAATTTGCTACTTTGTTAATTTGCTAAGCAAAAAATTAACTTGAAAAGACATCTCTCTTGCTCTTTTATAAGCAATCTCAGAACTAAGAAATCTTGGAAATACAGCGATTTACAATCCAGGTAAGAGCCACTGATAGACAGAAATTAATATTAACTAAGTGGGCTGATTCTTTTGGTAATGGCAAGCAAACGACTATGAGATCTGCTAGAGATTCTTGCAGCCCATCGCGGGTCCAGTCCAAACGTTCAGCCAGATGAATTAACAGAAATGCAAAAGAAATCAAAGTAGCTTCCCCTTCACACAGACTAGTAATGAGCAGCCAAAATAGACAAACACATGTATTCACACTCTCTCGGTAGACTAGCCCAGACTGGAGCTGAGCAGATAAACAAAGCAATGCCCCACTCCCCAGATGAGCATGGGGGCACTCCTGGCACCCATGTCCCAGAAAAGAATTCTCCACCAACCTTTTAGTGAGAACCTACCGGAGGAGTTAAGACTGCTTCCATTCCCCCTCACACTAGAAAATTGGCGAGTCCCACACAAACAGCTGTTCACTCATGCTTTCTCATTGTGTTGGCATTCATTCAAATTCCACAATCTCTATTGTACCCCGTTACAAATATTTTAACAGGTTTACATTGTCCCGACCTCATGATGTTCGGTGACGAGAGACAGACAAGGGAGGGGGTGACCTGTTTTCACAGATCCTTACTCAGATTCCCTCCTGACCGAAGTCATGGAGCCACACAAAGGAGAGGAGAAGGCAGGACCCCTCCCTCCACACTCACATACTTTAAACAAACATTCATAAGCACAGGCATTTAGCTACCACAACCCACAATTTTTCCCAATTCAATCCGAACCTTAAACTTTTAGCAAATATTCAGCATTTCTCAATCAGTAACATTTTTAAGAATAAACATCAAAATGCAAGACATGTTTTTTTATCATTTGAATTCAGTAAGCTTCAAGGTCCCAAGTTCCAAGCAGTTCTGGAAAACCACACCTGAGGCTGGCAAGCAGGTTTGGCCCAGCCATTCATTTTAAAACGACCATAATGCTTGAAGGAGTAGTTTGATTCTGTCCCATAACGTCCATCCAGTAAGTCCACATAAAACAGAAAAAAAAATACAAGCACAGACAAATACAGTCTTCCAACTCTATGGAAGCAAAACCAAAACAACCTTCCTACTCCGCGAAAGCAAAACTACAGATCAGATTAGATGATGGCCATGCACCACTCCCCTCAATTTGAGGGGTTTCCGGGCCCACCAGATGGAGGATCGGTGCATCCTTCAACACCTCCCACCCGTGGGCCCCCAGTGCATCCCCCTAGTCTGTTATCGGCATTACAGATATCATAAGTGAGCTCACACTGGACAGAATACACAGAAAATACTAACAACACACAGACAGTTACCGCGGTTTGTCAGACCCTCCGAATCGGGGTCTCTTTGAGTCTCAGGGGTTCCAGATGAGCCCCCAAATGTTCGGCCCAGATTTCAAGATCCCCCAAGACTGACCACTAGGGAGCCGAGTCCGATGCAAAAGCATAAAGTCTTTTATTGAAGCCCGAACTTGGTCCTCCCGCTGCCAACATTACTGGATGCAAGAGAGAGCCCCGAGTCCCAAGGGAACAAAGAATTTATAGGGCTTGTGGTCAGAGGTTGGGGGCACACTCTGATCACTGATGTGGCCAATTCCAGTTGGTTGAGTGATGGCAGGGGGCTAGTGACTCAAGGGCAGGGTACAGCTAGGGTTCTTCTTACACAAAGTCAGGGGGTTGGCTAGCATATTCTTGGCGTTGGGTTAGTTTCCCCGCAATTCCATTTGCTGAGATCAGGGTAGGCTGAGTAACTGATACATGCTGAAGCTTTATCTTGGAAGAGGGGATGACACAGCTATCAGTCCTGTTCTGTCCTTTCACAAAACCAAGATAGTGGTGATGGTAAATTTGGACTTTAAGGTGAATGAATAAAAGAGGGAGAAAGACAGAAAGAATCAGATTATTGTATTTTACTACAGGAAGGGGAAAACCTCCAGTAAGCAAGCCAACAAATGCAGAAGAAGAAGTGCTGGAGTGGCCATCTACCAGAGGTGATACCCAGGGTCTCCCAGAGGAACACGCTTAACAATGTGTATCCCTCTATCAAAAATGCTTCAGAAATAGACATTATGAAAAATGAAAACATTAATGGTCTCCGTGACTAAATACCAGCAAGGGTATAAAGGAAATGCGTTTGTATTTTTGCGAGTTTCCAGATGATGGGGAGGGATCTAAGGAGGAAGAAATCATGTGAGAAGAAAGAAATGTAGAATTCTTTAATTGGGGCACCAGATAAGCCATTCCATAGTGAGCCAGACACTTAGAATAAGGACCAGGAGAAGACTGATTGGGGATTTTTCTCCTCAACACTTTCTCATACTAGCAAGAATGAAAGAAGCTGATGTTTAATTTAGGTTTGGATTGGGGGGTGTGGGATGGATGGTGGTGGTTGCAGTCATGAGGAGCAGGGTGTTCTGTTAGTGCTGGCAGTGTATAAGAATGAATTTGATTTCCCTTTTACATGGTAGACTATTGAATATTGTGAAGCTATTGAAAGTATGGTCATCTCAAGAACTGAATATTTATGCCACAACTGGTCCAGTTTTTCCTTTAACAACTTGGTCTAGAACAGCATTGCTAGATATTGGAGATACTAGTGAAGTGAGGTTTCACTCTAACTCTTTCACTGATGATTCACTTCATGTTACATTTGCCCCATTCCAAAGTGAGTAAATAGTAATAAGGGAAGTTGGGTATGGGGTACATGGGTATTATCTTCACAATTTTTCTTTAAATCTGGAACTCTTCTAAAATGAAACATCCATTAAAACAACACTCAAAATCCTAGAAATGGGTAGCAACTGAACATAGTGGAATGGACCTCTGAAATGATGGGGGAGTATGGGAATTGTCTTAGTGGAAACACAACCTCCTTGCGATATGCTGGACTATAATGGAACTAGAGGAAATGAAGAGAGAGAGAGAGGGGACAGTTAGGGAAAAATTTTAGGAATTAAGAGGAAGGTGTCTGTTCCATAACCAGAGTTTCTGAGATTTCTGCATCCTCTGCCACCCCCGCCCCTCCTTGATGGTGAAGCTGAGGCTTTGTGATGTCAAGCCACACCATGGCAACCACTGATTTTGGGCAACCAGAACTAAAGTGAGTGGCTCCTCATTAACCTAAAGAGTATATATAGAGGACAGGAACCTTTGAGTAGTGTCTGTTGCCTCAAGATAGCCAAACTTACTAAGTAGATATTGTAGACTAGTGGAGACAAGGAATAACACTCCCAATAGAACGATGGATGAACTGCAAGTCCTCAAGTGAATTAGAAGTCAGTTTCTCAACTGGATGTGGAAGAAATGGATAAAGTCAGAATACCTTATTCAAATGCTGTCCCTTCCGCAGTAATTCTGCACCCAAGAATCTGGTCTTGTGCTTTTTGACGACAGCCAGTTCCTCATTCAATCCATTGTCATTCAATTAAAAGCCCATTTCCAAATCATTTTCTGATTTCTTCCCCAAAACCAATGTCATTCTCTGTTTAACTGTTTTCCAACCTTCATAACCAAGATAGTGGCAATGGTAAATTTGAACTTTAAGCTGAATGAAAACAAGTGGGAGAATTACAGAAAGAATCAGAAAATTGTATTTTACTACAGGAAGGTGAAAAACTCCAGTTAGCAAGCAAACGTTGCAGAAGAAGAAGTGCTGGAGTGTTCATCTACCACAGGTGATACTCAGGTTCTCCCAGGGGAACACACTTAATAATGTGTTTCCCTCTATCAACAATACTTCAGAAATGCGCATTATGAGAAGATGAAAACATTAATGGTCTCCATAAATAAATACCTGCAAGGGTATAAAGGGAATATGTGTGTATTTTTTTGAGTTTTCAGATAATGGGGAGGGAGCTAAGGAGTGGAAAGTCATGTGAGAAGGGAGTAATGAAGAATTCTTTAATTGGGGCACCAGACAAGGCATTCCATACTGAGCCAGACACTTAGAATAAGGACCAGGAGAAGACTGAAGGGGGATTTTTTCGTCAACACTTTCTATCCTGGCAAGGATGAAACAAAGCTGATGTTTAATTTAGGTTTGGAATGGGTGGGTGGGATGGATGGTGGTGGTCGCAGTCATGAGGAACAGGGTGTTGTGTTAGTGCTGGCAGTGTATAATAATGAATTTGATTTCCTTTATACATGGTAGACTACTGAATATTGTTAAACTATTGAAAGGATGGTCAGCACAAGATCTAAAGTTTTATGCCGTAACTGGTCCAGTTTTTCCTTTAACAACTTGGTCTAGAACAGCATTGCTGGATATTGGAGATACTAGAGAAGTGAGGTTTCACTCTAACTGTTCACTGATGATTCACTTCATTTTACATTTCACCAATACCCAAGTAAGATATTAGTAATAAGGGAAATTGGGTATGGTGTACATGGTTCTCTTCACAAATTTTCTATAAATCTGGAATTATTCTAAAATAAAACATCTATTAAAACAACACTCAAAATAATAGGAAATGGTAGCAACTGAACATGGTGGAATGGACCACTGAAATGACGGTGGAGTTTGGGAAGTGGCTTAGAGGAAACACTACCTCCCTGCCATATGCTGGACTATAGTGGAACTAGAGGAACAGAGAGAGAGAGAGGGAGGGAGAGAGAGAGGGAGAGGGAGAGAGAGAGAGAGAGAGAGAGAGAGAGAGAGAGAGAGATCAGAGATAAGTAGATAAGTTTGGGAAAAATTTTAGGAGGTAAGAGGAAGGTCTCTTGCTATAACCTGAGCATCTGAGATTTCTGTATCCTCTGCCACCCCTGCCCCTCCTGGATGGTCAACCTGAGGCTTTGTGATGTGAAGCCACACCATGGCATGCACTGATTTTGGGCAACCAGAGCTGAAGTGAATGGCTCCTCATTAAGCTAAAGAGTATATATAGAGGCCAGGACCCTTTAAGTGGAATCTGTTGCCTCAAGATAGGGAAACTTAATCAGACGATATTGTAGACTAGTAGAGATAAGGAATAAGTCTCCAAACTGTGGGAAACTATTTAGTGCCTTCACTATCTGATAAGCATAGACAGAGAACTCCCTGAAACCCCCGAAGGCTGGGTGCCTTTGAAGCTCTAGCAAAGCTTGGAGCTAGGTCTCACCTCTTCTCTTTGTCCAGACAGTGGTAGCTGAAACTACTCCCCCATTTATTATTATGTAAATCCTTGCTGATGGCCTTGTCTGCTTGTTACTATGTGGTCACCTCTCTATGGTCTATGCTATGGGTGCATCCAAGATCAATAAAAGCTCAGTGAGGCCTCAGCACGGAGGAAGTCCTTCGGAACTTGCTGCCTGGTCCCCCAATATTGTCAAATTATCTAGAGTCTTTTTCTCTCATTTGTTGTGCGCCTCCTCTTTCAGATACCGAACCATACTCCACAGGGGACATGGAAGGAAACACTCAACATCTGGAGCCCGATGGGAAATCTGGAAGTGCAGGTCTCGCTGGAGCGGGAAAAGGAAGTTTTCACCAAAAAGGTGTGGAAAACTCACCGAAGAAACGTGAGGTTGATTCTACTGCATGCAATGCCCAGGATCAACTACAGAAGCCTGGGTCTGTAAGTACACTGGGATCCTTTTCTTAACCAGGCTAACAAATGCGGCAGGATTTGGCTTTAAAAAAGTAGATTCGGCTTTAAAAAGGTATATTTGGCTTTTTAAAACTAAGAAACTTTATTATAGACTTTTGATTTGCATGTTTAAAGTGTTAAAATTTTAGAAGGTAATCTTTTACCGTTTTTGCATGTTATAATAGAACTTAAACTTTGTTGTTCTTGAAAAAGGTACTCTTTTAGATCAGGCTGAAAAAAGAGTGCTATGGTAATCTTAATGTGCTTTCTTATCCAAATTAAAATCTTAATTTGTATTTGAATCTATCGGTAATAAGAAATGAAACCCCGCTGCTGAATCTCTCTCTGGTTTGGAGAGATTCAAAGGTGGCAGGAGAACGCAGAGCTATAAGCTCTCCCGCAATGAGATTACTTAATGTTCCGTTTAAAAACTACCTGAGGATATGATGGGAAGTGCAAAGTATAGCCAATGTCACCTTGAGTGCTAGCTATTACTTTGGAAAGCGAAAAAGGAAAAAAAAACACAAAACTTTAAAATCTGTTTTTCTATTAAACATGACTTTGGGAACAAATACTCCATCTGAGTCATTTCCTAAAGTAGGATGTGGTGGAAAGGAAAAGGGAGAACATGGCGATCCAATATGGACGCCTCCTCTAATTTAAAGTCTCCTTCTCATAATTGAAAAGTTTTACAAAAATTTAAAATGCTTCTGGGATTTCTGTTCACGTGTAAAGAGAAAACTTGGCTTGGAACTAATCCGCTCTAGTTCCTGTTGGGTTAGGTGGCTGAGGAGACTGTGCAAGAAATTGAGTCCATTGAATCAGAAAAGAAAGGAAAGGAAAAGGTTTATTCTGCATCCCTGGGAGACCCAGGTACCCCCAGGACAGGGCATGTGGATTCAAGCCAACAGGGAGGGGGGCGCTTTTTTTATACTGCAGTTGGGTGAGGGGCTGGGAATGAGCTGAGGTATTCAGTTGAGGAAGTTTCAGCTGCAGGGGGTCATGCAGAAGCCAGTATCTGTGTCTGGCAAGTTGACCTGTGAGAAATTCCAGGGGAAGTCCATTGTCTCATTACATGTCTGCATGTATCCAATCCTGGGCTCTCTCTGACCTAACATCCCGGGCTTTTTGTGACGGGGGGGGCAGGGGGGGGTCTCTTTCTAGCTACTTCCAGCTTACAACATGCAAGGGGGGGGGGGCGGATTTAAAGGCCAGGGTTAGGCAGAGGCAGATCAGAGGGCAGCCAAGCATAGGGATGGAGCAGGAGCTGATTCACAGTCACCCGTGACATCTCCATTATCCGGGAGTGGATGAACTTGAGGAGGCAGGGGGCTAGGAGAAAAATAGACACAGATGAGAATCAGGGGCCCTATCATGGGTAGGAACCAGGTAGCTAAGGAGCTTTGGAACTAGCGGGAAGGAGAGTTGTCCTGGAAGTGTCCTGCATGTAGTTCTTCACTCAGCTTAGTCAGGGTCTGTACATTTACATTTTGCTCCACTACTCAGGACTCATTGATGCAGTAACAGCATTCTTCCTGAAGGAATATGCAGGTTCCTCCTTTTTCTGCAGTCAGAAGGTCTGAGGCGATCTGGTTCCTTAGGGCTACATGGGCTACTGATGTCAATTACTGCTGTAGGGAGGCTAAAATAGGCGGTAGTAGACTCCAGGGCTAACTGGAGCTTGTCATTAAAGTACTGAGCAGTGACCAGACTATTTACAAGGGGCCCCCAGTGAGGCCTACTGAGGCAGAGATACTCACCCCTAACATGACAGGGGGGAAGGCAGCCCGGCAGGTGCAGGGATGGGATGGAGGGAGCAACCAGTGAGCTCCGACTCTCCATACAAGGTAAGTTGGGGAATTACTGTGACCACGAAGCAAGGCCCGGGGTCAGAGCAGTTCATGCAGTTCCTTAAGGTGCCATTGCACCAAAAGAAGGTACCTGGGCTGGCCTTGGTGAGACTGGCTGCGGTGTGGTATGACAGTCTCTCCCCTGGCAACCCCATAGGTGTTGACATCTTGATTACATCTGTCAGGGTTCCGCTGATTGTAAGCAAAACAGACATAGGGTCAGCCAGTATTGGACACTGACTGGATTTTGACAGCCATCGGGATCTTTGTCTGACATCCGAACAGACGGCAGTCCTGAGATCCTACTTGCCGGGTGACATGTTTGCCATCTGGTAGTAGGTTTCACTGACCTTGAACGTCCACACATAAGCGGGTGGAGGTGGGTGTATGTTGCTCAGGGCCGGGAGGAGAAGGAAGGAGGAGGGGAGGGCAGTTAAGGCAGAACTTAGTGGGGCCCAACACCTCACATTTATAGAAGTCATGCTGCTCCGGGGTACTCTTGAGTTTGGAGAGGCGGTGCCAGGACAGGTCGTCAAGCTGGGGTTGCCAAGCAGCTTGGCCGCAGTGGGGGCTGTGAGGATTACAGTGTGAAGTCCTGTCCACCTGGGCGCCAAGGCTTGTGGTTGTAGGTTCTTAAGGAGGACCGAGTCACCAGGATGAAGAGCTGGTCTTGGGAGCCTTGGTCGGTCGGCTCTGGCTTGGGCAGAAACCTGAGCAATTGCCTGGTTAAAGACAGATATGGGAGATACGTACCCAGGGGAGGGGGATCAGAAAGAAGGCGGTGGTTGAGCAAGAAGAGTCAAAAGGGCTCAAGAAAATGGGGCTTCTTGGTGTAGTCAGAGTTTGGTCAGGGCCATGGGCAGGAGGTACGGCCAGGAGCTGTGAATTTCTAGAGAGAGTTTAGTTAGAGGGTTCAATAGGTTGGAATTGAGTGGCTATGATGAGAGTTCGAGCCAGTGACAGAAATCCAGCAGGATGTAGAGGAGGAGGGATTGATGTTCGAGAGTAGATGGAAACCTGTGTTGATGAGAATGGCCATAGGAGTAGGTCCAGGGTTCGTAAATAGAGAGTGACACTAGAGGATTTCCCATCCCAGACAGTAGAATTGATGACTCCCTCATCATCCCATGTCCGTTCCACCTGAAAATATGAAAAACCTGAGCAAAATTGTAGGGTCCCTTGTTAGGTAAGAGCCTGTGAGGAATGATGGGTCATCCGGTCCTGGATGGTGTCCCCGAAGAAGATGGTGGGAGGCACTCGGTGAGCCTGAGAGATGTAGGTATTGCAGTGAAAGCGGGAGAAAATGTTAGAATGCGCTGATATCCAAGGGAAAATGGAAGGAGCAGTGGAAGCCAGGGACCTGGATATGAGGCTGGAGAAAAGGCGGGGAGGGAGGGAGCAGGTTGCGCAGCATATTCCCAGGCCTCTAGCCGCTTGGATTTTAAAGTTGCTGCATTTTTCCTTTGGGAAGGGTGGAGGTGGATGGGGTGAGGTCAGAGCAGTTTTCAGTTCAGAGGAGAGGACAGTTGTGGCGGAGAGAAGAAGAAAAGGTGTTCACAGCGAAGACTGAGGTAGGCAAAGACTGAGCTAGGCAAAGACTGAGCTAGGCTACTGAGGTCTGGGACAACAGGGCCCCATGACGGGATGCATGGCAGTGGAGGATCGGTGTCCCTGTAAAGGGAGGGGGCCAGGAGTGGAAGGAGCAGGGAAGATGAAGGGCTCAGAGTGATCTGCAGAGTGGCAACTAGGATTGTAAGGATGTCTCGTCCTAACAGGGGTATGGGGCATGCTATCATCAAGGAGGTAGGAAAGGGGTCCAGTGGCCAGAAGGCAGGTGGATTTGACGTCAATATACATGTCCGAGATCTTGGAAGGATAAAGGGGCCCTAAAAAGGAGGGCAGGACAGAGAAGGCAGCCCTCATGTCAACGGGGAAGGTGACCTACTACCTTCATTGTGACCCGAGGCTCAGCGAGGGTGATTGGAGTCATCGAGGCTGGGCTTCTTCAATCTTCAGCCAGTTCCAACATGGCCAGCAGGTGGGTCTTGGCCTGGAAGGGTGTCCCCCCTACGGTGAGGCGTAGAAGGCCCACCACTTTTTCCAGGGCAGTCACTTTTCCAATGACCATTTTGACCGCATGCAGGGCAGGGCTTGGTCGGAGCTTGGGGCCAGGGGCACTGCATTGCCCAGTGGCCTTCATTTCCGCATTTGAAGCATTCTCTGGTGGCGTTCCTTTCACTGCACCCCCACCGCTCAAAGCCCCCTTAGGGCCATGGCGGATGCAGTCAACCTCAGGGCCACAACTAAGGCATGACTGCAAGTCTACTTCCTGTTGAAGGCAGGCCTCCCATTCTGACTGTGCCTGCTCCTCCAGGGCATTAAGAACCTTCAAGGCCATTTTTCACTGGACCTCGGACCTGGGTTTGAGGACTAATAAAGACCTTAAAGGTCGGGTTAGAGATTGGGGTCATAGATTCAGACTATGCCCTCATTTCCTAGACTGGACTATGGCAGGGGTAGAATGGGCGCAGAAATGGAAGAGGTTGTTTTGGAGCTGACGTTCTTAGGATTTGGGCTCTAGGGGAGAAGGAAGCTTCCCGTTAAGAGGATCTGAAGAGAGCACAGCTGCAACCTCACGCAAAGGGAACTGGCCGGCCACCTTCCTGGAAGGGTCCGGAGAGGCAATCTCGGATGTGGCCACATTTTATGGATAGAGATGCCCGCGGGCAGGCGGCCACATGGGACCAGCACTCGGGCGGGGCGGGACTCACAGCTGATGCTGCCAAACTGGGAAAAGTTGCCGAGCTGAAGAGATGAGGTCCTTATGGGTCCAGAGCCACTAGGAGGGAGAGGGGGGCACCCCAAGCTGTGGAGGGACGGCCAAAGGGAGTGCTCGCGCCACCCAGGTATCAAGGCACCAAATGTTAGGTTATGGCTCAGGAGACGGTGCAAGAAATAGAGTCCAGTGAATCAGAAAAGAAAGGAATGTAAAAGGTTTATTCTGAGTCCCCGGGAGACCCACGTACCCCCAGGACAGGGCACTTGGATTCACACCAACAGGGAGGGAGGCGCTTTTTTTATACTGGAGTTGGGTGAGGGGCGGAGACATGAGCTGAGGTATTCAGTTGAGCAAGTTTCAGTTTCAGGGAGTCGTTGAGAAGCCAGTATCTGTATCTGGCATGTTGACCTGTGAGAAATTCCAGGGGAAGTCCATTATCTCATTACATGTCTGCATGTATCCGATCCTGGGCTCTCTCCGACCTAACAGTTCTGATTTTGGACATTTAGACAGAGTTTTGAGCTGGAATTTCTTTACAAATGTGCAGAATAAAACCCAAGACTTGTAATTACCTAAAGAAAATGGCGAATTTGACCCAGGGTAGAAATTCTAGCAACAAGATTGGTATTTTTCCATAATAATGTTAATGAAGCCTATTCCAAAGCTAACTTTAAGACCTCTACAAAGAAAATCAGTAAAATTTTCTCTGTTACAAAAATTTGCTAAATTAATTGCCTTGAAATAATTGAATTTGAATTTCAAAAATTATTAAAATCTCTAATTATAAAAATCTAAGTAGCCCGGTAAAAAACTGGCCCTTTTTATTGAAAAGGCTGGCCAAAACATTTCTAATGAGAAAAGGGGCTAGTTGTTTCCCGCCTGTAGCAAATTCTTAAAGAATATGATCAATTATATCTGATTGGTCAAGGGTAGGCCAAACCTGTTCTTCCAGGAAAAACAGCCCCCCCCCCACCCCCCGCTTCCTCCCCCAGGCCAATTTTGAACCTTCCCACCTTCAAGCAAGGGTCAGGAAACAATGTAGCTACAACCTTGTTTCTTGACCTTCCCTAGAGGAAAAAATTATGGTCCTTTTAAAATCAAAGGCTGGGCCAGGCCTGCCTTGCCAGCCTCAAATGTGGTTTTCCAAAGCTGCTGGGAAATTTAAGACCTTGGAGTTTATACCTAGGTTTCTTGAAGTGACATAATACTGAATTAAATGAGATCTGAGTATTCCTTGTACAAAATCTAGAGGACAGTATTAAATCTGTTGGTTGATTCTGTCTTGCATTTTTAAAGTTTAGTCTTAATGTTACTGATTGAGAAATCCTGAATATTTGACTTGAAAGCAAAGATTTTAAGATTTGGATTGAATTGGGAAAAATTGTATGATTATAATAGCTAAATGCTTAAAAACTATTTTATTTTTGAGAAAATAATTTTTGTTTTCTCTGAAAAAATTAGAATTCAAAATATGTTGCTTATTGATGTGAATAAAAAAAGAGGATTAATTTTTTAGCTCTCAACTGAAATTTTTAATACAAAAACCAGTTTAAATTTGATTAATATTCTTTAAGATAATTATAAAGGGTATAAACAGCTAATGAGATTTCTGTTTGTCTACAATATAATGTTGGTCATCTATCTTTTATGGGTTTTGGTTTGCTCTGTCAAAAACAGTGTAGACAGCCGACCGTTTGAGCTGTGTGACTTGGCAGCTGCCATGTTGGCCGCATGGCTCACTGCGTCCCTGGGGGCCGCCATCTTGAAACAACAAAGGCCCCGCCCTCTGATTTAACCAATCACAAAAGGAATGTCTGCTCACTGAGGCAGGATGGGATTTCAGGGGTGGAGTTTTAAGGCGGAGGTTTACTGTGGAAATGGGGATGGGGCAGAAAGTGTACTTGCCTCTCAGATTTATTTATTACTATTTTTAAGAAGATATTTTTAATGCTTAATAAATTAGCAATCATGGTCTTAATATAATTACAGTGGTATGATAGACCAATATTTTAAGCAGTTGGCTTCATAAGGGCCGACAATAAAGCTCATATTTCTTAAAAGGCTTGTAGATATATTTTTAAAAGATATCTTAAATTCTCAGTAGAACCACAGTTATGCGTATATCATAAACAAATTAAGAGTAATTGATTCCATGGTCAAGACTAGATCCTACTATGTTGAGAACTGTTGAAAAAGTGTTCGGAAGGGAAAATGGCGGAGGTATAAGCGGACGTGTCCTGTGCCTTGTCCTGGAGCAGATAAGGGTGAGGAGCTGAAACGGGTAACATTCAGCCCGAATAGGTAGAGGATTTTCAGCTGAGAGATTGTCTGCAGCTAGGAAAGACTGAGAACCCCCCAGGGAAAAAAAAAGGATGTTTGGAGACTGCTGCTGAAGCCTCTCCTGCTGCGCCAGCTAAGCAGTGGAGACTGTGCCATCTTGGGTGGTTGTTGCCGGCATCCAGAGACCAGCTACTAACCTGGAAACAAGGGATCTCAAGCAGCGTGACTGCGTGAACTCAGAGGAGCACTGCTTCTTCTCACGGAAAGGTTGGACATCCCCTAAAGGTGTGGTTTGCAGTTCGGGTTGGAGGGAGGACCTAGCTCGAGTGCGCGGGGCGGAATCTGCGGCCCACAGAGTCCGCGGCCGCCATTGGGACCAGCGTGACCCGCGAGTGGGGAAGGGGCCCCACAGGGCTGCTGGCAGAAAGGAACGCGAAAAATGAGCCCGTAGCTGGACTGGATGTAAAGGAACAGCCTTGGACTTTGCTAATCTGCTGGCTGCTTGGTCCCAGGGGCCAGTGGGCGCGTGGAAACTGCGCATGGAGACTGTGCGCAGACATGGAAGGTGGAGGCTTGCGAATTCGCACAACTATCAGGCTCTTGTTACAGTTCCCCTTAGATCCGTGCATTTGATTATTAAACCCAGCGCATGGGATTCCCCAGTTGGGGTCATTCGCAGAGCCTGTAGGGGAAAGTTCTTTTTGGGGAGCCTGGGAAACAGCGGACAGTGGCAAGGAACCAGCTCTGGGCAGTGGTCTTTCCAGAATCAGTTCCAAATACCATAGAGGACAAAACCCTACTGATAGAGAGGACTTAGAGCCTCGGAGGTAAATCCAGATACACTGCCACCCAGAGGCCGAGCCACAAACTGTCTCTTTTGCGATCACAAATAAAGGCAGTCTAGTAAAAAAATACAACCTGCCTTAAAATCAGGTCTGTGGTTTATTGCACGGAGGGACAGTGTATCGCAGGGAAGTTCAACACTCCCCTGAATACCTGGCAGGACTGAGGCGTGCCAAAAAGAAGAGTGGAAGATCTGAAGCACCTTCACTTCCGAATATTTTTATATATATATATTTTTTAATTCCTTTTACACCATTTCATTAAGAACCTATTTTATTTATTTTTTTATTTTTTATTTTTTTCATCACCTGATTTTACCTTTTTAATTACTACATTTTTTAACCAGTATTATTGCTATCCTTTTACCATTTTTTCAAGGGTCATTTTATTTTTTATTATTTTTTTTAATTTTTCTTTATTTTATTTTGGGATTAGTGTTCTACACTCTATTCTCATCGTTCCTTTAGCATCATTTCTCTCTCTCACATTTACCCTTAAGCCAAAACTCTCTTCCTCACTTTTCCCCTTTTGTTGTCCTGTTTCTCTTACCCTATTCCTGCTTTGGATTTTACCTATTCCCTCTTTCTACCCACTGTCTAAATTTCACCCTACTTATATATCTAATTTCCAATCCCTCGCTCTCCCCATACAAATAGCCTCTTCCCCACCTCTATTTCATTCTATTAATTTTTTTTTTTAGGTCTTTTTGTGTTTTTTTTTTTTTTGCTTCCCTTTTCCCAATCTCATTTTGGCACTCCTTTTTGTTTTTTATTTTTCTCTCTAATATTTTTCTCTTTTTTCTTCTTTATCCCCTAATTCTCTTCGCTCGGGGGGGTCACCTTTACTTGGGGTTATTAATATCGTGAATGCATTTAGTTCGGTGCCTTGTACGTTGTGCCTTGTTGTGTTGTATTCTGTGCCTTTGAATAAGCGCAACAGAGAGAGATCTACATAACCAAACACCTTGAGAAGAGAAATCATGGTGAAACAAAGAACCAACCCAAATATGAAAGAAAAACAGGCATCATCAGAAAAGGAAGTAAACGAAATGGAGGCAATGGAGGCAAGCAACCTGTCAGAGAAAGAATTCAGAGTAATGGCCATAAGTTGGATGAAAAGAATGGAAGACCAATTCAACAATATGTGTAGGAACCAAGAGGAAATGAAGAAGAACCAAGAGGAAATGAAGAGAAACCAAGAAGAAATGAAAAACGACATCACTGCCATAAAGAACTCAATAGAAAGCATCAACAGTAGACTAGAAGAAGCAGAGGGCCATATCAGCGAGCTAGAAGACACGGTAGAAAAAAATACCTAAACAGAACAGCTTCTAGAAAAAAAAATTAAAAAGCAGGAAGAGAGCCTAAGAGAACTCTGGGACAATGCTAAACGAAACAACATCCGAATAATAGGGGTGCCAGAAGGAGAGGAAACTGAGCAAGGAATAGAAAACCTGTTTGAAAAAATAGTAACAGAAAATTTCCCTGATATTGGGAGGAAAAAACTCACACAAATCCAAGAAGCTCACAGAGTCCCAAACAAAATGAACCCGAAAAGACCGACACCAAGGCACATAATAATTAAATTGGCAAACACCAACGACAAAGCAAGAATCTTAAAAGCAGCCAGAGAGAGACAGAAAGTTACCTACAAAGGATCCCCCATCAGACTAGCGACCGATTTCTCAACAGAAACACATCAGGCAAGAAGGGAATGGAATGAAATATACAAAGTCATGCAAAGGAAGGGTCTGAATCCAAGAATACTATACCCAGTGAGGCTATCAATCAAAATTGAGGGTCAAATCAGGAGCTTCACAGACAAAAATGGTCTACGGGAGTTTATTACAACCAAACCAGCAATGCAAGAAATGCTAAAGGGTCTGATGTAAATAGAAAAAACAGGAAAAAAAGAAGGAACGCAGCGGTAAAGAACAAAAATGGCGACTAACAAGTTTCTATCAATAATAACTTTAAATGTAAATGGATTAAATTCCCCAGTCAAAAGGCATAGGGTAAATGAGTGGATAAGAAAACATGACCCATATATCTGCTGTCTACAGGAAACCAACCTCAGAAAAAAAGAGGCACACAGACTGATGGTGAAGGGATGGAAAAAGGTTTTTCAGGCCAATGGAAGTGAAAAAAAAAAAGCTGGGGTAGCAATACTTATATCTGACAAATTAGATCTCAAAGTGAAGGACATAAAAAGAGATCAAGAAGGCCACTTCATAATACTAAAGGGAGCAGTCCAACAAGAAGAAATAACTCTGGTAAATATATATGCACCCAATATAGGAGCACCCAAATACGTAAGGAATTTTCTGGAGAAGATCAAGGGAGAGATTGACAGCAATACAATCATAGTAGGGGACCTTAACACCCCATTATCGCCACTGGACAAATCCTCTAAACAGAAACTCAGCAAAGAAACATCAATCCTAAATGACTCACTAGATCAGATGGAATTAATTGACATCTTCAGAACATTTCACCCCAAAGCCACAGAATATACATTCTCCTCAGGTGCACATTTGTCATCTTCAAAGATAGACCATATATTTGGTCACAGACAAAGTCTCTTCAAATTCAAGAAAATTGAAATCATATCAAGTATCTTCTCAGACCACAAAGGCATAAAACTGGAAATCAACTACAACAAAAACAATCAAAAAAAATCAAACACATGGAGACTAAATAGCATGCTATTAAACAACGACTGGGTCACCAGTGAGATCAAAGAAGAAATAAGAAACATCATGGCAACGAATGACAATGAAAACACAACAATCCAAAACCTATGGGACACAGCAAAAGCAGTCTTGAGAGGGAAGTTCATAGCTCTAAAAGCCTACTGCAAGAAACAAGAAACAATGAGAATAAATGACCTAACTCTACAACTCGAAGAATTAGAAAGAAAGCAACAAAAAAGTCCACTGTAAGCAGAAGGAAGGAAATAACAAAGATCAGAGCGGAGATAAACGACATAGAGACCAAAAAAACAATACAAAAGATCAACAAAACCAAGAGCTGGTTCTTTGAAAGGATAAACAAGATTGATACACCTCTAGCCAGGCTCACCAAGAAACAAAGAGAGAGGACCCAAATAAACAAAATCAGAAATGAAAGAGGAGAAATAACAACAGACCCCATAGAAATACAAAGGATTGTTAGAAAATACTATGAACAACTCTACTCCAACACACTAGACAACCTCGAGGAAATGGACATATTCCTAGATAAATACAACCTTCCAAAACTTAACCAGGAAGAATCTAAAAATCTCAATAGGCCAATAACTATGGAGGAAATCGAAGCAGTAATCAAAAAGCTTCCAGCAAACAAAAGCCCGGGGCCAGATGTCTTCACAGGGGAGTTTTACCAAACATTCAAGGAAGACCTAAAACCTATCCTCCTCAGACTATGTCGAAAGATCCAAGAGGAAGGAACACTTCCAAGCTCATTCTATGAAGCCAACATCACCCTAATCCCAAAACCAGATAAAGACAATACAATGAAAGAGAATTATAGGCCAATATCCCTCATGAACATAGATGCCAAAATCCTCAACAAAATCCTAGCAAATCGGATCCAGCAGTACATCAAAAAGATCATACACCATGACCAAGTAGGATTTATCCCAGGGATGCAAGGATGGTACAATATCCGCAAATCAATAAACGTGATACATCACATAAAAAAATTGAGAGAAAAAAACCACATAGTCATATCAATTGATGCGGAAAAAGCATTTGACAAAATCTAACACCCTTTCTTGATAAAAGCTCTCAGCAAGATAGGAATTGAGGGATCATACCTCAACATAATAAAAGCCATATATGACAAACCCACAGCCAACATCATAATCAATGGGCAAAAACTAAAACCATTCCCCCTAAAAACAGGAACAAGACAGGGATGCCCCCTCTCAGCACTCCTGTTCAACATAGTACTGGAAGTACTAGCCATTGTGATCAGACACGAAGAAGAAATAAAAGGCATCCAGATTGGAAAAGAAGAAGTAAAACTGTCCTTATTTGCAGATGACATGATACTGTACATACAGAACCCTAAAGACTCCATCAAAAAATTATTAGACTTAATAAATGAATTCGGCAATGTAGCAGGATACAAAATTAATGCTAAGAAATCCATGGCATTTCTTTACACCAATAGTGAACTTACAGAAAGCGAAACTACAGAAGCAATCCCATTTACCATTGCACCAAAAAAATTAAAATACCTAGGAATAAACTTAACTAAGGAGGTAAAAGACTTATATGCTGAAAACTACAGGACACTGAAAAAAGAGATAGAGGAAGACATAAACAGATGGAAGAATATACCGTGTTCATGGATTGGTAGAATCAACATCATCAAAATGTCCATACTACCCAAAGCAATTTATAGATTCAATGCAATCCCCATTAAATTACCAACGGCATATTTCACAAATCTAGAACAAACGTTCCAAAAATTCATCTGGAATAAAAAAAGACCCCGAATAGCTGCAGCAATCCTGAGAAAACACAAAGTAGGTGGGATCTCAATACCAGATATCAAACTGTATTACAAAGCCACTGTTCTTAAAACAGCTTGGTACTGGCACAAGAACAGACATATAGATCAATGGAATAGAATAGAGACCCCAGAAATCGACCCAAACCACTATGCCCAATTAATATTCGACAAAGGAGGCAAGAGCATACAATGGAGTCAAGACAGTCTTTTCAATAAATGGTGTTGGGAAAATTGGACAGATACATGCAAAACGATGAAACTAGATCACCAACTCACACCATACACAAAAATAAACTCAAAATGGATAAAAGACTTAAACGTAAGACGGGAAACCATAAAAATACTAGAGGAATCCACAGGCAGCGAAATCGCAAACATATGCCGAAGAAATTTCTTCTCTGATAATGCTCCTAGGGCAATGGAAACTAAAGAGAAAATAAACAAATGGGACTACATCAAAATAAAAAGCTTTTGCACAGCAAAGGAAACCATCAAAAAAACAACAAGAAGACCCACTACATGGGAGAACATATTTACCAATGATACCACCGATAAGGGTTTAATTTCCAACATATACAGGGATCTCATGAAACTTAACAAAAGGAAGATAAACAATCCAATAAAAAAATGGGCAACGGACCTAGATAGACACTTTTCGAAAGAGGACATACAGAAGGCCAAAAGACATATGAAAACATGCTCAAAGTCACTAATTATACGAGAGATGCAAATCAAAACGACAATGCGTTATCATCTCACACCGGTCAGAATGGCTATCATCAACAAATCAACAAACAACAAGTGTTGGAGAGGATGTGGAGAAAAAGGAACCCTTCTGCACTGCTGGTGGGAATGCAGACTGGTGCAGCCACTGTGGAGAACAGTATGGAGCTACCTCAGAAGACTAAAAATGGAACTCCCATTTGACCCAGTGATCCCACTCCTAGGAATATATCCCAAGAAACCAGAAACGCCAATTAGAAAGGATATATGCACCCCTATGTTCATAGCAGCACAATTCACCATAGCTAAGATTTGGAAACAGCCTAAGTGCCCATCAGCAGATGAGTGGATTAGAAAACTGTGGTACATATACACAATGGAATACTATGCTGCGGTAAAAAAAAAAGGAACTCTTGCCTTTAGCAACAGCATGGATGGAACTGGAGAGCATTATGCTAAGTGAAATAAGCCAGTCAGAGAAAGATAAATACCACATGATCTCACTCATTTGTGGATTATAGAGAACAACATAGACTGATGAAAAAGGACAGACCCAAAGACTGAGAAACAGCAATCAGGCTATCAATCCCCAGAAGGAAAGTAGGGGAGGGTGGGGGTAAGGGGAAGAGATCAACAGAAGGACTTGTATACATGTATATAAGCCAAACCAATGGACATGGACAACGGGGGGATGGGAGCATGAGTTTGTGTGTGGTGGGGAGGTTGGGGGTTAAAGGGGGGGATGAGGACACATTTGTAATACGTTAACTAATAATAAAAATAAAAATAAAAATAAAAAAAATAAAATAAAAATAAAAAAAAAAAAGAAAAGAAAAAGTGTTGAACATGTTTTAATTAGATATGTATTTGGAAGTTTTTCCTGAGTGCAATATTTCAAAACATAAAATGCTTGCTTTCATATAGAATTTCTGCCAAATAAAGAAAGAATTGATGTATTAGTAGCAAAGTCTTTATTTAACCTAGCAATGTCTTTTATTTAAAAGCTCATCACCGCTGCATTTTAAATTAGGTTGGAAGTGAAGCAGGGTTTGCATGTCGTGTATCAAAATAAAACTTTACTAAATGTGGGAAACTGATATAGGGTTAAGCCTCGGACTGACCTGCTGGCAAAGTCATAAACAATTCCCAGCTTGGAGAGCACAGTCCTCTTAGCATAATTAGGCTTGACCTTATAACACTCCCTAGATCTTATCTGGGAACCTAAGGGGCTGAGGAAGTGCAGGAAGTGTAACCATGGTGTAAACAAGTGAAACTCACAAGAACAGTGTAACTTTGGTAACCACTACCTTGTTTCCACTCATTATAAAAAGCTTGGTGAGGCCTGAGCACAGGGAAGTCCTTCCTCTTGAGTTGGACTTGCCACCTGGTCCCCCAATATTCCCAAATTATCTCTTGTCTTTTCTTTTTCATTTGTTGTGCGGCTCCTCTTCCAGACCCGAACCCTGAACCACACAGGACGTGGAGGGAAACACTCACGACATCTGGCGCCCGACGGGTAATCTGGTAGTGCAGGTCTCGCTGGAGCGAGAAAAGGAAGTTTACACCGAAAAGGTCAGGAAAACTCACTGGAAAAAGGTGAGGGGAAGTCCACCGCACGCAATGCCCAGGATCAACTACAGAAGCCCGGGTCTGTAAGTAACTGGGAACGTTTTCTTAACCAGGCTAACAAACGGGGAAGGATTTGGATTTAAGAAAGTAGATTTGGCTTTTAAAAAGGTATATTTGGCTTTTAAAAACTAAAAAAAAAACAACAACTGTATTATGTGCTTTTGATTTGCATGTTTAAAGTGTTAAAATTTTAGAAGGTAATCTCTTACGGTTTTTGCATGTTATTATAGAACATAACCTTTGCTTTTCTTGAAAAAGGTACATTAGATGTTGAATGCTTGCAAAAAAGTTAGAACTTGAAAAAAGGTCAGCAGCAGGGAAAAACTTGCCTCCAAACTGTTTTTCCTTGTGAAACACAGTATTTCATTTGCTAGAGCCTTTGAGAGAGGCCAAGGAGGATAAATCTCCTCCCCTTGCACCCTCTGCTCCTAAGGAGGAGCAGAAAGAAAAGAAAAAATGGGAGGAATGGCTTTCATGGCTCCCTCCACCTCCATGTCCTAATCCTGAAATGTTTACTTCTCCGTTAATAGAATCACCTGTGCTAAAAGGCCAAATTATAAAGAAATTGGAATATTAAAAGGTACTTTTTTAAATCAGGCTGAAAGAAAAAAGAGTGCCATGGTCACCTCAATGTGGTTTCCTGTTCAAATTAAAATCTTAATTTGTATTTGGAATCTAAAATCTGTAATAAGAAACGAAATTCCACTACCGAATCCACCTCTGGTGTGGAGATATTCAAAGGTGGCAGGAGAGGGCAGAGCTATAAGCTCTCCCGCAATGAGATTACTTAATGTATTGTTTAAAAATTACCGGAGAACATGTCGGGAAGTGCAAAGTTTGGCCAAGATAACCTTGGGTGCTAGCCATAACTTTGGAAAGCGAAAAAGGAAAAACTTTAAAATGTCTTTTTCTATTAAGCATGACTTTGGGAAAAATATGCCATCTGAGTCACTTGCTGAAACTTCCCCCAAGTCAGGATGTGGGGAAAGCAAAGAAGGGAGCACATGGCGATCCAATATGGATGCTGCCTCCCCAAGTATTCTAATTTAAACTCTTCTCGTGATTGAAAAGTTTTACAAAATTTAAAAATGCGTCTGGGATTTCTGTGCACGTGTAAAGAGAAACTGGCTTGGAACTAAGGCGCGCATCGTCCGATTTGGGGCATTTAGATAGAGTTTTGAGCTGAAATCTCTTTCCAAATGTACAGAATGAAACCCAAGACTGATTATTTCCTAAGAAAAATGGCAAATTTTACCCAAAGGAAAAAAGATGCTGGCTAGATTCTAGCAACAAGATTGGTATATTTCCATAATAAAGAACAGTTTTTAAATGCTAATGAAGGGTGTTAAAAAGTTAACTTCAAGGTGGAAAAGAAAATTCAGTAAAATTGTCTCTGTTACAAAAATTTGCTAAAGAGTATGCCTTAAAATAATTTGGATTTGAATCTCAAGAATTATTGAACTATATTAATTATAAAAATCTAAGTAGCCCAGGTAAAGGACGGTTACGCTCTTTAATTAAGGCTGGCTTCCCAAGGCAATTTCTAATGGAGGAAGGGCTAGCCTCCCTTCCCCCAACAGAACAAGCAGGTAGACCAAAAATTTCCTGCCAGTGGCAACTCATAAAGACAGGCTTGCTTCCCAGTTTCCCATCCTTGGGAGCAATGGCAGCCTAGGGCTTTGGGAGTTTGCTAAATTGCTAAATCTGCCTCATGAAAAATCTAGAGGACAGAATTAAATCTGTTGGTTGATTATGTCTTGCATTTATGAAGTTTATTCTTAAAAATGTTATTGATTGAGAAATGCTAAATATTTAACATGCCAGCTAACAATTTAAAGTTCTGGTTAAATAAATTGGGAGAAATCATATAATTATAGTAAAATTTCAACATTTGTCTAATTGAAACAAGAGGGTAAATTCTGTGATCCCATCCAAAATTTTTATATGCTAAGATCAGTTTTAATTTAATTGATATCTCTTAATAATTATAAAAGGTATATAATCTTTAAATCATATATACACATATATATTTGATGGTCTTTCAAGTTGGATTTCAAATCTATAACCAAGGAATGACTTTGGGACATTTCACGGGCCCTGAAATGTTTTCAAAAGGTTATTTTCTCCTCTTAAAAGATTTTTTAATAAAGCCAATTTAATATACTTAAAATCACAGGGAAGGCTTTATCAAATACAAATTAATATATTTTAAGTTTTTGCCTCTAAGAAAGGGCAAAACAAGTTATTTTGTTGGATATTTCTTAAAATGCAGCAGAATTTTAAGATGTAATTTAAAAATAGCAAAAGCTCCTTGCCGCTGCATTTTGAATTAGGCTGCAGGTGGGACAGCATTTGCACCTTGTGAATCAGACATAAAACTTTACTAAATTTACTAACTGTACCTCCTATAAGAAGCCAGTATCTTTGTAAGCAATTGAATCCTAGTAAAGTAAAATTCTTGTAAAAAAGGTTACCGAAGGCTTCCCATGATCCTTCTGTATATGCGAATAAGCCGAAAGGGAATGCTGTTTAAAATTATTATCTTAAATTTAATGAAAAGGAGAAATTTTAAAATTTTGAAATATTTTCCACTAATATTTATAGGATACTCTAATGATTTGCTGTTAAAATACCAAATCTGAAAGTACAGTCACAATAAATGTTTAATGATTTTGACTTGAAATACATGGCCTTGCGGCACTATCAGTCAACATCCAGGAAATAACCCTGTAGGTTACTTAGTGTAAAAGAAAAAGATTTCTTTTTAAATTGAAGTTTTCCAAGTCTAACCCAGCAGGAGGAGGACGAGTCAGACAACAAACAGCCTGGAGACCACCTGGGGCATGGTAAAGAACACTGTACAGAGAACGTCTTTCTTGCCATGCTAGCAGTAATCATCTGTACGGTAATATACCTAGGGCAAATGTGTGAGTATTTCAGACTTATACTCCTGACCCTTCATGGGTAAGAACCCTTATGTGGGCTGATCCTTCCAGGAGGACCACAGGTGGGACAAGGAAGCATATGGACAAGGTATTATTACACAGTTGTTGCCACCCAGCTTCCCTTTTGTATGACTCTGAATCAAACCACTGCTCCTTGTGTGTAAAATTAAGAGAAGTTTTTGGCCAGCCTGGACCCCAAAGATCGGGGAAGAAACGGCTCAAGTACATGTATTATCGCTACTTGCTCCGGGGAAAGGTGCAGAAAATATAAGTGTGCTAAGGCACCCCCCCCCCCTTTAAGCCTTTTCGTCAATGGTCTTATGTATAGAATCCCACTGAGGAAGAAGTTAATTGGCAAGATTGTTATAGTAATTATCCTACCACCAGCAAACTTAATATTTTTTTTTTCTTTATAGACTGGAGCCCTTATGGTTCTCTGTATAGTAACAACCGCACCCCTAAATGGAAAGGGAATGCATCCTATGTATATGTTAAAGAAAATCACTCCATCTCATGGAGAAGACTTTGTTGGTCCTCAATTACAACATGACAACTGGCCTCTACAAAGCACGCAGTGGAAATTAGCTGCTGCGCTTGCACCTATACAATGGTATAGTTTCAATTATAGCTCAAATAGTTCCATTTTTGCTTTATGAGGAACTCTCAATAAGACAGTGTTTGCTAGTGCCTGTGTGTTTGATCTGTTTGTGCTCTGATCAGGCCCCATTCAGATGCATCTTAATGTTACAAGCCATCTGTATGAGGTGTCAGGCACAGCTTGTACATTATCCCGTTGTATCAATTCTACTGTTCAAAAAAAACTTACTCATGATTTTAAAACAACCAGCTTTTGCTTGGGTTCCCACTAACTTAACTGAACCATGGGAATCTCATTAAACCTAGGAACTATTGCATGATCTAGTAAAAAATCTTAAAAAGACAAAAAAGATTTTTTGGAATGTTAATTGAAGGAATCTTTGCTCTTGTAACGTTACTTAATTCTGTGGGCATTGCTGTTTCATCTATAGTACAGACTGTTCAGACCTCTCATTTCGTACAGCAGGCCAAAGAAAATGTAACTAAGAGCTTGTCTATACAAAAAGAAATTAACAGCCAGTTTAAAATTGAATTGGCATGGCCTAGAAAAAAGAATATCCTTACATGATATTATTCTACAATGTCATTATTGTACATTTATCCCAAACAAATATACAAATGAATTTGAATGTTTTACATGACGGGATTTATTCCTTTCCACTGTGTGGAGGGCCTCCTGGGGAAGGCACTTAAGCATTCTGTATTGACCTATCTTGACTTTTTTTGCCAAGAGGAATCCAATTGCCTACAGCTGTTACCTGAGCTCTCTGTTCAAGCTGGGATCATGAAAAGCTGGTACCGTGGATCTGTCTCTTTCCCAATGGCATAAGCTGGGCCCTCTCTGGAGAAGAAACCTGGGTTCCCTATGATCAATGCCGGGGCCCCGCCAGCAGGCGAGGGGACCCAAAGGCAGTTGCTGGGCATGGAGGCCAGAGGGACATAGGCTATCAAGGAGACAGAACTGAACCTCACATCACACTACTTGGCCCAGAGATAGCTGGTAGTCAACGACGGGTAAGATCCCACAGGGTGGGACGACCTAAGACAGGCACAGCTGGGGTCCAGTAGGAGAAAACTTGGGGTGCAACAAAGGTGGGGCACAGATCCTCACCCCCCCCCAATGGTGCACGGGCTTGAACACTTGGCCCTTCTGAGGAAGGTCTCCTGTCCCCATGGCTGCTTCTTGCTTCCCATGCCCAGCCCAGATCAGAAACCAAATAGAAGAGATTTGGTCCAGCTGAAATCAGTACCCAGAAAAACGGAGGCTTGGCTAACAGACCCTATGTCTAAATCTAGCCTAACAACAGGAATGCTCAGAGCCTTCACAAGGATGTAAAGTGATCCTTTCAATTAATATTTACAGTGTAAATTAAGATTATTGTTAAAATATTAAATTTGACAGCAAAATAGTTTTCAAATTAATTAAATTTGGCTAACTTGAAATAAGTAATTATTCAAAAAGTATTAACAAAAGTGTTCATGGTAAACATGTTATGAACCTAAAGCATGTTCAGGTTCATTTTTTTTGTATGCAAAATTTAATATTTAAAGCTATCTAGACTGCATTATAAAATTTCCAAGAAGTCTCCTAAAAAAAAAATGGGGGGGGATAGTGGAAAAATATAGTGGAAGAACCATGTAAGGAAATAGATCCTGTAACTAAATTGCATTTAGAGGAAAAAAAATTTTTCATTTATAATGCTAATAGTGAGACACCCAGAAAAACCACACATTAGGCCAGGGTAAGCCAGGGAAAGATCATGTTAAAGAAAAGACCCCAAGTAAGGTTTTTTTTTTCTTCTTTAAACTTTGGTCGAGAATATGTTTGTATATTTTCAGAGAACAGCTACAAGACCATGTGGATTCCTGCAACAAGGGATCCCGGAGAGAAACTGAGCAGATTGCTCCAGCCACAAAGACGGGAGAGACAGTTCAGAGATGGAAATGGTGGAAGACATCTTGCCATGCTAGCAGTCAGCAGCTGTGCATCACGGCAGGTTGCCCAGGATCAAACCAGAGAGGGTCAGACCTGCATTGCCACCATTTGTCCACCATCCAGAACTGAAATATCATTGCTGACATGTACACATAAGGAACTGTCGGACATTGAAACTTGGACTCAGAATTGTTGGACATTGAAATTGGGACTTAAAACATATTTTGTCCTTGAAATGTTATGCTTAAGTTTTAAAATGTTTTGGGTTACGGATTGGCATTGTTATTGTTTTAATAGCCAGAGTTTTGTTCTTGGTGTGTAAGTTATAGTAGCTTAATAATAAAAAAAAAGGGTGAGATGTGGGAAACTGATATAGGGTTAAGCCTCCGACTGACCTGCTGTCAAAGTCATAAACAATTCCCAGCTTAGAGAGCACAGTCCTCTTAGCATAATTAGGCTTGACCTTATAACACTCCCTAGATCTTATCTGGGAAGCTAAGGGGCTGAGGAAGTGCAGGAAGTGTAACCATGGTGTAAACAAGTGAAACTCACAAGAACAGTGTAATTTTGGTAAACACTACCTTGTTTACCACTCAGTATAAAAAGCTTGGTGAGGCCTGAGCACAGGGAAGTCCTTCCTCTTGAGTTGGACTTGCCACCTGGTCCCCCAATATTCCCAAATTATCTCTTGTCGTTTCTTTTTCATTTGTTGTGCGGCTCCTCTTCCAGACCCGAACCCTGAACCACACAGGACATGGAGGGAAACACTTACGACAACTAAATTTACTAATCTTTGTAAGAAATAGAATCCTAGTAAGGTAAAATTCTTCTAAAAAGTTACTGAAGACTTCCCATGATCCCTCTGTATATGCAAATAAGCCAAAGGGTATACTCTTTAAAAATATGATTGCTAACATTTACAGATTGTTGTTAAAATACTAAATCTGATTAGTCACCATAAATGAAAAATCACTTGAAATATATAGCTATGCTACAGTATTTGTTAAAATCTCAAAAGGCAACCATGTTCCTTACATTTGTTGATTGTGTGAGGAAGAAAACTGTCGGGAAGAAATAAAAACAGGTTTCCTTCAGAAGTCTAACTAAAATTAAGAATCAATATATTGGGCCTCATAAGCTAAATTAAATAATTTGTGTTTTGCCTCTTTAAACAAAGTTTATGTAAATTTACTTAAAGACTAATACCAGAAATTTAATTAATGTCATTTACTGTCCATAAATTAGGACAAGTAAAGTTACAAGAATAAATGTTATTACAAACTGACTTAAATTAGCAAATTGGGCTAAGTGGATATTCAGGGGAACTTAGCTGTCACCTATTAAAATATAAACTACTAAAATTTTTAAATAAGACATCCATCATTATACCAAAAATACTAGGCAGGAACCAATTTCTGGAGCTTTAACTGTTTTTACTGATGGGTCATCTAATGGGAAAGTTGCCTATCATACTATAAATTCTGACCGAGTCATACTGACCAGTCATACTTCTGTGCAAAGAATTGAGTTAGAAGCTATTAAGGCAGCGTTGCATGATTTCCAACAGCCTGTTAACATAATTTCAGATTCCTCTTATGCTTCGGGCCTAGTGAATAGAATGGAAACTGCCCGGTTGAAATGGCTTAGTGACCAAAGTTTATTCTTACTATTTAAGTAAGTTCAACAGATTGTGCAGCAGACAACATACCCTTTTAATATCACCCACATCAGGGCTCACAGCATATTACCTGGCCCATTAACTAAGGGAAATGCACATGCTGATCAATGGGTTGCTTTATTAAAAGAGGCTTCAGAGTCTCATCAGCTTTTAAAAATCCCAACTTGAAAAACAAAAAAGGGGGATGATGGAGAAATCACCTTCGGGTAGGCTGCACCTAGCTTTAATTACTCTAAATTTTTTCACTTGCAATGCTGATGGAAAGACACCTATGAGCTACATTCGTGTCAGAATAAAACAAAAGAAAAAGGTCTAGTTAAATGGAAGGATCCCGAATCTGGTTTATGGAAGTGACCTGACCCATTATTTAGCTTTGGCAGAGGGTACGCTTGTATATTCCCAGAGAATTTTTCCAAACCCGTATGGATTCCTGCTAGAAATATTAAACTGAATCAGGAATCTAGCCAGACTGAAGATGTTGCACCTGGAGCCATAACATGTAGCTGTAAACAATCAACTACCTCAGCCACAGAGAGCAGTGACTCCAAGCAGTCCACTGAAGAGAAGGAACAGGAGGAAGACAAACCAGACAATCAAAAGCCCAGAGACCATCTGGGACACGGTAAAGTGAAGTATGGTAACAATTAATTCAGGTAAAAACTATAGTTTCATACTGGTCTTAGAAGGCACATTTTTCCTTTACCTGGGAAGGACAGCATAGCTATCCCAAAGTCAGAAGGCTCCAGTCAGTGTGTCAAGTCAGTGCTCTGGAGACCCAGAACTGTAATTTAGATAGCATGCTGTCTCTGCTTCTGTAAATTGCTTTTTTTTTTTTTTTTTTTTTTTTTTTTTTTTTTTTTGTTAGTTTGCTAACTAGGTTCCTCATTTGAAACCTGGCGACAGTCAGTTTAAAATTAAGTTGTCATGACCTAGAGCAAAGAATATTCTAACATGGTATTATTCTACAAGTTTTATTAATAATTTTTGATGCTTTACAACAGTATATTGTGCATTTATCCCAAACAATTTTAAAAATGAATTTGGATGTTTTACATGAAGGGATTTATTCCTTTCCACTGTGTGGAGGGCCTCCTGGGGAAGGCACTTAAACATTCTGTATTGACCTATCTTGACTTTTTTTGTCAAGAGGAATCCAATTGCCTAGAGCTGTTACCTGAGCTCTCTGTTCAAGCTGGGATCATGAAAAGCTGGTACCATGGATGTGTCTCTTTCCCAATGGCATAAGCTGGGCCCTCTCTGGAGAAGAAACCTGGGTTCCCTATGATCAATGCCAGGTCCCCGCCAGCAGGCGGGGGGATACAAAGGGAGTTGCTGGGCATGGAGGGCAGAGGGACACAGGTTAACAAGGAGACAGAACTGAACCTCACAGCACCCTACTTGGCCTAGAGATGGTTGATAGTCAAAGACGGGTACGACCCCAAAGCGTGGGGCGACCTAAGACAGGCACAGCCGGGGGCCAGGAGGAGAAAACTTTGGGTGCAACAAAGGAGGGACACAGACCCCCCACAATGGTGCACGGGCTTGACACTCGCCCCTTCTGAGGAACGTCTCCTGTCCCCATGGCTGCTTCTTGCTTCCCATGCCCAGCCCAGTTCAGGAACCAAATAACAGAAGAGATTTGGTCCAGCTGAAAGCAGAATCCAGATAAACGGAGGCTTGGCTAACAGACCCTATGTCTAAATCTAGCCTAACAACAGGAATGCTCAGAGCCTTCACAAGGATGTAAAGTGATCCTCTTCATTAATATTTAAAGGGAAAATTAAGATTATTGTTAAAATATTAAATTTGACAGCAAAATAGTTTTCAAATTAATTAAATTCAAGTTTACAAATTAATTACATTTGGCTAATTTGAAATAAGTAATTATTCAAAAAGTATTAACAAAAATTTTCATTTCATGGTAAACATGCTATGAACCTAAAGCATGTTCAGGTTCATTTTTTTTGTATGCAAAATATTAATATTTAATGCTATCTAGACTGCATTATGAAATTTCCAAGAAGTCTCCTAATTAAATTAAAAAAAAGAGGGGATAGTGGAACAATATCGTGGAAGAATACCATGTAAGGAAATAGATCCTGTAACTAAATTACATTTAGAGAAAAATTTTTTTCATTTATAATGCTAATAGTGAGTCACCCAGAAAAAACACACATTACACTAGGGTAGGCCAGGGAAAGATCATGTTAAACAAAAGACCCCAAGTAAGGTTTTTTTTTTTCCTTTAACATTTGGTCGAGAATATGTTTGTATACTTTCAGAGAACAGCTACAAGACCATGTGGATTCCTGTAACAACGGATCACAGAAAGCCAACCACAAAGACAGAAGAGACAGTTCAGAGATGGAGATGGTGGAAAACGCCTTGCCATGGTAGCAGTCAGCAGCTGTGCAGCACTGCAGGGTGCTCAGGAACAGACCAGAAAGGACTGGACCTGCATTTTCCACCATCCAGAACAAACATTTCATTGCTGGCATGTACACATGAACTTTTGGACATTGAAACATGGACTCATAACTTTAGGACATTGAAATTGGGACTTGATTATTTTTGAAAGTAAAAATAAGGGGGAGATGTGGGAAACTGTTTATTGCCTTCACTATCTGATAAGCATAGACAGAGAACTCCCCAAAACACCCCGAAGGCTGGGTGCCTTTGAAGCCCTAGCAAAGCTCAGAGCTAGGCGACACCCCTGTTTGTCGAGACAGTGGTAGCTGAAACTACTCCCCCATTTATTATTATGTAAATCCTTGCTGAGGTGCTAGTGTGCTTATTACTAGGGGGTCACCTGCCTAAGGTCTATGCGAAGGGTGCATCCGAGATCAATAAAAGCTTGGTGAGGCCTGACCACAGAGGAAGACCTTCGGGACTTGCCGACTGGTCCCCCAATATTGCAAAATTATCTCTTGTCTTTTTCTCTACTTTGTTGTGTGGCTCCTCTATCAGATACCGAACCCTACTCCACGTGGGACATGGAAGGAAACGATCAACACAAAACACAAGGATGGTTGAATGAACTGCAAGTCCAAAAGTGAATGTATGTTGGTATTGAGGGGGGGGGGTAGGATGGATGGTCATGGTCGCATTCATGAGGAACAGGGCGTTTTGTTAGTGCTGGCAGTGTATAATAGAGAATTTGAATTATTTTTTACTTGGCAGACTATTGAATATTGTTAAACTATTGAAAGGATGGTCAGCTCGAGATGTGAAGTTTTATGCCACAACTGGTACAGTTTTGCCTTTAACATCATGGTCTAGAACAGCATTGTTGGATATTGGAGATACTGGGGAAGAGAGGTGTGACTCTGTTTCACTTCTGGGGAGGGATCTAAGGAGGGAGCAGGCATGCGAGAAGTGAGTAATGTAGATTTCTTTAATTGGGGCACCAGACAGGCCATTCCATACTGAGCCAGACACTTAGAATAAGGACAAGGAGAAGACTGAATGGGGATTTTATCCTCAACACTTTCTCATACTGGCAAGGAAGAAAAGAAGCTGATGTTTAATTTAGGTTTGGATTGGGTGGGTGGGATGGATGATGGTGGTCGCAGTCATGAAGAACAGGGTGTTCTTTTAGTGCTGGCAGTGTATCATAATGAATTTGATTTCCTTTTTACATGGTAGACTATTGAATATTGTTAAACTATTGAGAGTATTCTCAGCTCAATATGTTAAGTTTGATGCCAGAACTGGTACAGTTTATATTAAACAACTTGCTCTAGAACAGCAATGGTGGATATTGTTGATATTAGAGAAGTGAGGTTTCACTCTGCTTCACTGATGATTCACTTCATGTTACATTTCCACCATACCTAAGTAAGATATTAGTAACAAGGGAAATTGGGTACGGTGTACATTAATATTATCTTCCCAATTTTCCTGTAAATCTGGAACTATTCTAAAACAAAATTTTTATTAAAACTACACTCAAAATAATAGGAAATGGTAATATCTGAACATAGTGGAATGGACCACTGCAATGACTGTAGAATTTAGAATGTGGATTAGAGGAAACACCACCTCCCTGCCATATGCTGGACTATAGTGGAACTAAAGGAAGAGAGAGAGACAGAGGGAGAGGGAGAGAGAGAGAGAGAGAGAGAGAGAGAGAGAGAGAGAGAGAGAGAGAGAGAGAGTAAATAGAGACAGAAGTCAGTTTGGGAAAAATTTTAGTATTTAAGAGGAAGGTCTCAGTTCTATAACCAGAGTATCTGAAATTTCTGCATCCTCTGCAAACCCTGTCCCTCTTGGATGGTCAAGCTGAGGCTTTGTGATGTCATGCCACACCATTGCCAAACAGATTTTGGGCAACCAAACCTGAAACGAGTGGCTCCTCATTAACCTAAAGATAATACATAGAGGCCAGGAACTCTTTCAGTAGTGTCTGTTGCCTCAAGATAGCGAGACTTAATAAGACGATAGTGTAGACTAGTAGATATAAGGAATAAGACTACAAACCCAAGGATGGAAGAAGAAACTGCAAGGCCAAAATTGAATTTATGTTTGTATTGGGGTCAGGTGGGCTGGTTGGTGGTGTTCACAGTCATGAGGAACAGGGTGTTGTGTTAGTGCTGACAGTGTATAGTAAAGAATTTGATTTCCTTTTTACATGGCAGACTATTGAATATAGCTAAACTATTGAAAGGATGGTCAGCACAAGATCTGAAGTTTTATGACAAAAATGGTCCAGTTTTTCCTTTAACAGCTTGTTCTTGAACAGCATTGCTGGATATAGGAGATACTAGTGAAGGGAGGTTTCACTCTGACTGTTTCAGTGATGATTCACTTCATGTTACATTTGCCCCCATACATAAGTAAGATATTAGTAATAAGCGAAATTGGGTATGGTGTACGTGGTTATTATCTTCACAATTTTTCTGTAAACCTGGAACTATACTAAAATAAAACATCCATTAAAACAACACTCAAAATCCTAGAAATGGTAGCAACTGAACATAGTGGAATGGACCACTGAAATGACGGGGGCGTATGGAAATTGTATTAGAGGAAACACCACCTCCCTGCCATATGCTGGACTATAATGGAACCAGATGAAATAAGAGAGAGAGAGACAGTTTGAGTAAAATTTTAGGAGTTTAGAGGAAAGTCTCTCTTCTATAACCAGAGTGTCTGAGATTTCTGCATCCTCTGCCACTCCCGCCCCTCCTGGAAGGTCAAGCTTAGGCTTTGTGATGTCAAGCCACACCATGGCAACCACTGAATTTGGGCAACCAGAGATGAAGTGAGTGGCTCCTCATTAACTTAAAGACTATATAGAGGTCAGGACCCTGTGAGTAGTGTCTGTTGCCTCAAGATAGCGAAACTTAATAAGACGATGTTGTAGACAAGTAGAGAGAAGGAATAAGACTCCAAACACAAGGACGGATGAAGAAACTGGAAGTCCAAAAGTGAAAGTATGTTTGTGTTGGGGTGGGGTGGTGGGATGGATGGTGGTGGTCGCTGTCATGAGGATCAGGGTGTTGTGTTAGTGCTGGCAGTGTATAATAATGAATTTGATTTCCTTTTTATATGGCTGTCTTTTGAATATTGTTAAACTATTGAAAGGATGGTCAGGTCCAGATTTCAAGTTTTATGCCACTTCTCATCCAGATTTTTCATTAACAACTTGGTCTAGAACAGCATTGCTGGATACGGGACATACTAGAGAAGTGAGGTGTCACTCTGTTTCACTGATATTTCACTTCATGTTACATTTGCCCCATTCATAAGTAAGCTATTAATAATAAGGGAAATTTGGTATGGTGTACATGGTTATTATCTTCACAATTTTTCTGTAAATATGGTCATATTCTAAAATAAAACATCCATTAAAACAACACTCAAAATCCTAGGAAACGTTAATATCTGAATATAGTCTAATGGACCACTGAAATGACGGTGGAGTATGGGAATTGTCTTAGAGGAAACACCACCTCCCTGCCTATGCTGAAATATAATGGAACTAGAGGAAATTAGAGAGAGAGAGAGAGAGAGAGAGAGAGAGAGAGAGAGAGAGAGAGAGAGAATCAGTTTGGGAAAAATTTTAGGAGTTAAGAGGAAAGTCTCTGTTCTATAGCAAGAGTGTCAGAGATTTCTGCATCCTCTTCCCCCCCTGCCATTCCTGGTCGGTCAAGATGTGGATTTGTGATGTCAAGGCACACAATGGCAACCACTGACTATTGGCAACCAGAGCTGAAGTAAGTGGCTCCTCATTAACTTAAAGAGTATATATAGAGGCCAGGACCATTTGAGTAGTGTCTGTTGCCTCAAGATAGCAAAACTTAATAAGATGATACTGTAGACAAGTAGAGATAAGGAATAAGACTCCAAACACAAGGATGGATGAAGAAACTGCAAGTACAAAAGTGAATTCATGTATGTATTGCGGGAGGGGGTGGGATGGATTGTGGTAGTCACAGTCATGAGGAACAGGGTGTTCTGTTAGTGCTAGCAGAGAATAATAATTAATTTGATTTCCTTTTTACACAGCAGACTATTGAAATATTGTTAAACTATAGAAAGAAAGGTCAGCTCAAGCCTGAAGTTATGTGCAAAAACTGGTCCAGTTGATCCATTAACAACATGGTCTAGAACAGCATTGCTGGATATTGGACATACTAGAGAAGTGAAGTTTCAATCTGTTTGACTGATGATTCACTTCATGTTACATATGCCCTATAATAAGTAAGATATTAGTAAAAGGGGAAATTGGGTATGGTGTACATGATTATTATCTTCACAAATGTTCTGTAAATCTGGAACTATTCTAAAATAAAATATCCATTAAAACAACACTCAAAATCCTAGGAAATGGTAGCAACTGCACATATTGGAAAGTACCACTGAAATTATGGGGGAGTATGGCAATTGTCTTAGAGGAAACACCACCTCCCTGCCATATGCTGGACTATAATGGACCTAGAGGAAATGGGAGGGAGAGAGAGGACAGTTAGGGAAAAATTAAAGGAGTAAGATGAAGGTCTCTGTTCTATAACCAGAGTGTGTGAGATTTCTGCATCCTCTGCCACCCCCGCCCCTCCTGGTTGGTCAAGCTGAGGCTTTGTGATGTCAAGCCACACCATGGCAACAACTGATTTTGGGCAGTCAGAGCTGAAGTGAAGGCTCCTCATTAATCTAAAAAGTATATATAGAGGCCAGGAAAATTTGAGTAGTGTCTGTTGCCTCAAGATAGCGAAACTTAATAAGACGGTAGTGTAGACTATTAGAGATAAGGAATAAGACTCCAAACGCAAGCGTGGATGAAGAAACTGTAAGTCCAAAAGTGAATATATGTTTGTATAGAGGGTGTGGGATGGATGTCCGTGGTGTCAGTCATGAGGAACAGGGTGTTGTGTTAGGGCTCGCAGTTTATAATAAAGATTTGATTCCTTTTTACATGGCTGACTATTGAATATTGTTAAACTATTGAAATGATCGTCAGCTCAAGTTGTGAAGTTTTATGCCACAACAGGTAGAGTATTTCCTTTAACATCATGGTCTAGAACAGCATTGTTGGATATTGGATATACTAGAGAAGTGAGGTTTGACTCTGTTTCATTGATGAGGAGGGATCTATGGAGGGGGCAGGCATGTGAGAAGAGAGTAATGTTGATTTCTTTAGTATGGGCACTGGACAAGCCATTCCATACTGAGCCAGACCCTTAACATAAGGACAAGGAGAAGTCTGAATGGGGATTTTTTCTCAACACTTTCTCATACGGTCAAGGAAAAAAGAAGCTGATGTTTAATTTAGGTTTGGATTGGGGAGGTAGGATGGATGGTGGTGGTCGCAGTCATAAGGAACAGGGTGTTGTGTTAGTGCTGGTATTGTGTAATATTGAATTTGTTTTCCTTTTTACATAGTAGACTACTGAATATTGTTAAACTATTGAAAGGATGATCAGCTCAAGATGTGAAGTTTTATGCCACAACTGGTCCAGTTTTTCCTTTAACACCTTGGTCTAGAACAGCATTACTGGATATTGGAGATACTAGAGAAGTGAGGTTTCACTCTGTTTCACTGACGATTCACATTATCTTACATTTGCCCCCTAGTTAAGTAAGATATTAGTAATAATGGAAATTGGGTATAGTGTACATGGTTATTATCTTCACAATTTTTCTGTAAATCTGGAAATTCTAAACTAAAACGTCCATTAAAACAACACTCATAATCCTTGGAAATATTAATATCTGAAAACAGTGGAATGGACCACTGAAATGACGGGGGATTATGGCAATCGTCTTGGAGGAAACATCACCTCCCTGCCATAGGATGGACTATAATGGAACTAGAGGAAATGAGAGAGAGAGAGGCAGGTCAGTTTGGGAAAAATTTTAGCAGTTAAGAGGAAGTTCTCTGTTCTATAACCAGATTGTCTGAGATTTCTGCATCCTCTGCCAACCCCGCCACTCCTGGATGGTCAAGCTGAGGCTTTGTGATGTCAAGCCACACCATGGCAACCACTGATTTTGGGCAGTCAGAGCTGAAGTGTGTGGCTCCTAATTAACTTAAAAGTATATATAGATGCCAGGACATTTTGAGTAGTGTCTGTTGCCTCAAGATAGCGAAACTAAATAAGACGATATTGTAGACTAGTAGAGATAAGGAATAAGACTGCAAACACAAGCATGGATGAAGAAACTGCTAGTCCAACAGTGAACTTATGTTTGTATTGGGGGGTGGTGGGATTGATGGTGGTGGTCGCAGTCATGAGGAACATGGTGTTGTTTTAGTGCTGGCAGTGTATAATAAAGAATTTGATTTCCTTTTTACATGTTAGACTATTGAATACTGTAAAACTATTGAAACGATCATAAGCTAAAGACCTGAAAGGTTATTGCACAACTGGTCCAGTTTTTCCTTTAACAACTTGGTCTAGAACAGCATTGCTGGATATTGGAGATACTTGGGAAGTGAGGTTTCACTCTAACCGTTTCACTGCTGTTTCACTTCATGTTACATTTACTCCATACATAAGTAAGTCATTAGTAATAAGGGAAATTGTGTTGGTGTACATGGTTATTAACTTCACAACTTTTCTTTAAATCTGGAACTATTCTAAAATAAAACATCCATTAAAACAACTCTCAAAATCCTAGGAAATGGTAGAAACTGAACATAGTGGAATGGACCACTGAAATGACGGGGGAGTATGGGAATTGTCTTAGAGAAACACCAACTCCCTGCCATATGCTGGACTATAATGGAACTAGAGGAAATGAGAGGAAGGGAGAGGACAGTTAGGGAAAATTTAAGGAGTAAGATGAAGGTCACTGTTCTATAAACAGTGTGTCTGAGATTTCTGCATCCTCTGCTACCCCCGCCCCTCCTGGTTGGTCAAGCTGAGGCTTTGTGATGTCAAGCCACACCATGGCAACCACTGATTTTGGGCAGTCAGAGCTGTAGTGAAGGCTCCTCATTAATCTAAAAAGTATATATAGAGGCCAGGACAATTTGAGTAGTGTCTGTTGCCTTGAGATAGCGAAACTTTATAAGACGATAGTGTAGACTATTAGAGATAAGGAAGAAGTCTCCAAACGCAAGCATGGATGAAGAAACTGTAAGTCCAAAAGTGAATATATGTTTGTATAGAGGGTGTGGGATGGATGTTCGTGGTGTCAATCATGAGGAACAGGGTGTTGTGTTAGGGCTCGCAGTTTATAATAAAGATTTGATTCCTTTTTACATGGCTGACTATTGAATATTGTTAAACTATTGAAATGATGGTCAGCTCAAGTTGTGAACTTCTATGCCACAACAGGTAGAGTTTTTCCTTTAACATCATGGTCTAGAATAGCATTCTTGGATATTGGATATACTAGAGAAGTGAGGTTTGACTCTGTTTCATTGATGAGGAGGGATCTATGGAGGGGGCAGGCATGTGAGAAGGGAGTAATGTTGATTTCTTAAGTAGGGGCACTGGACAAGCCATTCCATACTGAGCCAGACCCTTAACATAAGGACAAGGAGAAGTCTGAATGGGGATTTTTTCTCAACACTTTCTCATACGGTCAAGGAAAAAAGAAGCTGATGTTTAATTTAGGTTTGGATTGGGGGGGGTAGGATGGATGGTGGTGGTCGCAGTCATGAGGAACAGGGTGTTGTGTTAGTGCTGGCAGTATGTAATATTGAATTTGTTTTCCTTTTTACATAGTAGACTATTGAATATTGTTAAACTATTGAAAGGATGGTCAGCTCAAGAAGTGAAGTTTTATGCCACAACTGGTCCAGTTTTTCCTTATAACACCTTGGTCTAGAACAGCATTACTGGATATTGGAGTTACTAGAGAAGTGAGGTTTCACTCTGTTTCACTGATGATTCACATCATCTTACATTTGCCCCCTAGTTAAGTAAGATATTAGTAATAAGGGAAATTGGGTATGGTGTACATGGTTATTATCTTCACAATTTTTCTGTAAATCTGGAAATTCTAAACTAAAACGTCCATTAAAACAACACTCATAATCCTTGGAAATATTAATATCTGAACACAGTGCAATGGACCACTGAAATGACTGGGGAGTATGGCAATTGTCTTGGAGGAAACACCACCTCCCTGCCATAGGATGGACTATAATGGAACTAGAGGAAATGAGAGAGAGAGAGGCAGGTCAGTTTGGGAAAAATTTTAGCAGTTAAGAGGAAGTTCTCTGTTCTATAACCAGATTGTCTGAGATTTCTGCATCCTCTGCCAACCCCACCACTCATGGATGGTCAAGCTGAGGCTTTGTGATGTCAAGCCACACCATGGCAACCACTGAAAGAGAATTACAAGCCAATATCGCTCATGAACATAGATGCTAAAATCCTCAACAAAATCTTAGCAAATCGGATCCAGCAGTACATCAGAAAGACCATACACCATGACCAAGTAGGATTCATCCCAGGGATGCAAGGATGGTACAACATCCGCAAATCAATAAACGTGATACATCACATAAACAAATTGAAAGAAAAAAAACGCATGGTCATATCAATTTATGCAGAAAAAAAGTTTGACAATATCCAACACCGATTTTTGATAAAAACTCTAAGCAAGGTGGGAGTAGAAGGATCATACCTCAACATAATAAAAGCCATATATGACAGGTCCACAGCCAACATCATACTCAATGGACAAAAACTAACACCATTTCCCCTAAGAACAGGAATAAGACAGGGATGCCCCCTCGCACCACTCCTGTTCAACATAGTACTGGAAGTGTTAGCCATAGCAATTAGGCAAGAGGAAGAAATAAAAGGCATCCAAATTGGAAAAGAGCAAGTAAAACTGTCCTTATTTGCAGACGACATGATATTATACATATAAAACCCTAGAGACTCCATCAAAAAACTAGTAGACTTAATACATGAATTTGGCAATGTAGAGGCATACAAAATAAACACCAAGAAATCTGAGGCATTTCTATACACCAAAAGTGAACTTTCAGAAAGAGAGATTACAAAAACAATCCCTTTTACCATCGCAACAAAGAAATTAAGCTACCTTGGAATAAACTTAACTAAAGAGGTAAAAGACCTCTACTCTGAAAACTACAGGACGTTGAAAAAAGAGATAGAGGAAGACATAAAGAAATGGAAGAAAATTCCGTGTTCATGGATTGGTATGATCAACATCATTAAAATGTCCATACTACCCAAAGCAATCTATAAATTCAACGCACTTCCCATTATAATACCAACGGCATACTTCACAGATCTAGAACGAACTCTCCAAAAATTCATCTGGAATAAAAAAAGACCCTGAATAGCTGCAGCATTCCTGAGAAAGAACAAAGTAGGTGGGATCTCAGTACCAGATATCAAGCTGTATTACAAAGCCACTGTTCTCAAAACTGCCTGGTCGTGGCACAAGAACAGACATATAGATCAATGGCATAGAATAGAGAGTCCAGAAATTGGCCGGAACCAATATGCTCAGTTAATATTTGACAAAGGAGGCAAGAACATACAATGGAGCCAGGATAGTCTCTTCAATAAATGGTGTTGGGGAAATTGGACAGATACATGCAAGAAAATGAAACTAGACCACCAACTTACACCATACACAAAAATAAACTCAAAATGTATAAAGGACTTAAATGTACAACAGGAAACCATAAAAATTCTAGAAGAATCCAAAGGCAACAAAATCTCAGACATATGCCGAAATAATTTCTTCACTGATATAGCTCCTAGGGCACTTGAAACAAAAGAGAAAATGAAAAAATGGGACTACTTCAAAATAAAAAGCTTCCGCACAGCAAAAGAAACCATCAACAAAACAACAAGAAAACCCACTGTGTGGGAAAACATATTTGCCAATGTCATATCTGATAAGGGCCTAATCTCCAAAATTTATAGGGAACTCATATAACTTAACAAAAGGAAGATAAACAATCCAATCAAAAAATGGGCAAAGGACCTAAATAGACACCTTTCAAAAGAGGACATTCAGAAAGCGAAGAGACATATGAAAACATGCTCAAAGTCACTAATCATCTGAGAGATGCAAATCAAAACAACAATGAGGTATCATCTCACACCTGTGAGACTGGCTATCATCAACAAATCAACAAACGACAAGTGCTGGAGAGGATGTGGAGAAAAAGGAACACTTGTGCACTGCTAGTGGGAATGCAGACTGGTGCAGCCACTATGGAAGACAGTATGGAGTTTCCTCAAAACCTGAAAATGGAACTCCCATTTTACCCTGTGATCCCACTTCTAGGAATATATCCCAGGAAACCAGAAACATCAATCAGAAATTATATATGCACCCATATGTTCATAGCAGCACAATTCACCATAGCTAAGATCTGGAAACAGCCTAAGTGCTCATCAGTAGATGAATGGATAAAAAAAATCTGTGGTACATCTACACGATGGAATACTATGCTGCTGTAAAAAAGAAGGAACTCCTACCATTTGCAACGGCATGGATGGAACTGGAGAGCATTATGCTAAGTGAAATAAGCCAGTCAATGAAGGAAAAATACCACATGATCTCACTCATTCATGGATAATAGAGACCATTATAAACTTTTGAACAGTAATAGATAAAGAGGCAGAGCTGCCTCAAACAGATTGTCAAACTGCACTGGGAAGGCCGGGGAAAGTTGGGGGGCAGGAGGGAGGGGTATAAGAAATTGACCGAAGGACTTGTATGCATGCATATATGCATAACCAATGGACATGGAATGCTGGGGGTTGGGGGAGGCCAGGGGATAGTCAAGGGTGGGGAAAAAAAGACAAATATGTAATACACTTTGTAATACTTTAAGCAATTAAAAAAAGAAAAAACACAATTATGATGTAAAAAAATAAAAAAAAAATAAAACCACTCAAAATCCTAAGAAATGGTAGCAACTGAACATAGTGGAATGGACCACTGAAATGACGGGGGAGTATGGGAATAGTCTTAGAGGAAACACCAACTCCCTGGCATATGCTGGACTATAATGGAACTAGAGGAAATGAGAGTGAGGGAGAGGACAGTTAGGGAAAAATTTAAGGAGTAAGATGCAGGTCTCTCATCTATAACCAGAGTGTCTGAGATTTCTGCATCCTCTGTCACCAGGCCCCTCCTGGTTGGTCAAGCTGAGGCTTTGTGATGTCAAGCCACATCATGGCAACCACTGATTTTGGGCAGTCAGAGCTGAAGTGTGCGGCTCCTCATTAATCTGAAAAGTACATATAGAGGCCAGGATAATTTGAGTAGTGTCTGTTGCCTCAAGATAGCGAAACTTAGTAAGACGATAGTGTAGACTAGTAGAGATAAGGAATAAGAATCCAAACACAAGCATGGATGAAGAAACTGTAAGTCCAATAGTGAATTTATGTTTCTATTGAGGGGGTGGGATGGATGTTCGTGGTGTCAGTCATGAGGAACAGGGTGTTGTGTTCGGGCTCGCAGTTTATAATAAAGAATTTGATTCCTTATTACATGGCTGACTATTGAATATTGTAAAACTATTGAAATGATGGTCAGCTCAAGTTGTGAACTTCTATGCCACAACAGGTAGAGTTTTTCCTTTAACATCATGGTCTAGAACAGCATTGTTGGTTATTGGATATACTAGAGACGTGAAGTTTCACTCTGTTTCACTGTTGATTCACTTCTTGTTACCTTTGCCCCATACATAAGTACGATATTAGTAATAAGAGAAATTAGGTATGGTGTTCATGGTTATTATCTTCACAATTTTCCTGTAAATCTGGAACTATTCTAAAATAAAAGATCCATAAAACAGCTCTCAAGGATGGTACAATATCCGCAAATCAATAAGTGTGATACATCACATAAACAAATTGAAAGAAAAAAAACACATGGTCATATCAATTTATGCAGAAAAGCATTTGACAAAATTCAACACCCATTTTTGATAAAAACTCTCAGTAAGGTGGGAGTAGAAGGATCATACCTCAACATAATAAAAGCCATATTTGACAGGCCCACAGCCAGCATCATACTTATTGGACAAAAACTAACACCATTTCCCCTAAGAACAGGACAAGACAGGGATGTCCACTCTCACCACTCCTGTTCAACATAGTACTGGAAGTATTAGCTATCGCAATTAGGCAAGAAGAAGAAATAAAAGGCATCCAAAATGGAAAAGAGGAAGTAAAACGCTCCTTATTGGCGGATGACATGATATTATACATACAAAACCCTAGAGACTCCATCAAAAAGCTACTAGACTTAATACATGTATTTGGCAATGTAGCAGGATACAAAATTAACCCCAAGAAATCTGAGGCATTTCTATACACCAATAGTGAACTTTCAGAAAGAGAGATTATAAAAACAATCCAATTTACCATTGCACCAAAAAAATTAAGCTACCTAGGAATAAACTTAACTAAAGAGGTAAAAGACATCTACTCAGAAAACTACAGGACGTTGAAAAGAGATTTAGAGGAAGACATAAACAGATGGAAGAACATACCATGTTCATGTATTGGTAGAATCAACATCATTAAAATATCCATACTACCCAAAGCAATCTATAAATTGAACACACTTCCCATTAAAATACCAATGGCATAATTCACAGATCTAGACTGAACTCTCCAAAAATTCATCTGGAATAAAAAAATGACCCTGAATAGCTGCAGGGATCCTGAAAAAGAACATAGTAGGTGGGATCTCAATACCAGATATCAAGATGTATTACAAAGCCACTGTTCTCAAAACTTCCTGGTACTGGCACAAGAACAGACATATAGATCAATGGAATAGAATAGAGAGCCCAGAAATCAGCCTGAAACAATATGCTCTATTAATATTTGACAAGGAGGCAAGAACATTCAATGGAGCCAAGATAGTCTCTTCAATAAATGTTGTTTGGAAAATTGGACATATATATGCAAGAAAATGAAACTAGACCACCAACTTTCACCATACAAAAAAATAAACTCAAAATGGATAAAGGACTTAAATGTACAACAGGAAACCATAAAAATTCTAGAAGAATCTAAGGCAACAAAATCTCAGACATATGCCGAAATAATTTCTTCACTGATACAGCTCCTAGGACACTTGAGACTAAAGAGAAAATGAACAAATGGGACTACATCAAAATAAAATCTTCTGCACAGCAAAAGAAACCATCAACAAAACAATGAGAAAACCCACTGTGTGGGAAAACATATTTGCTGTCATATCTGATCAGGGCCTAATCTTCAAAATTCATAGGGAACTCATACAACTTAACAAAAGGAAGTTAAGCCAATCAAAAAATGGGCAAAGGACCTAGATAGACACCTCTCAAAAGAGAATATTCAGAAAGCCAAGAGCGTATATGAAAACATGCTCTGAGAGATGCAAATCAAATCAACAATGAGGTACCACCTCACACCTGTCAGACTGGCTATCATCAACAAATCAACAAACGATAAGTGCTAGAGAGGATGTGGAGAAAAAGGAACACTTGTGCACTGCTGGTGGGAATGCAGACTGGTGCAGCCACTATGGAAGACAGTATGGAGTTTCCTCAAAAAACTGAAAATGGAACTCCCATTTGACCCTGTGAGCCCACTTCTAGGAATATATCCCAAGAAACCAGAAACACAAATTAGAAAGGATATATGCACCCCTATGGTCATAGCAGTACAATTCCCCATATCTAAGATCTGGAAACAGCCTAAGTGCACATCAGTAGATGAATGGATTAGAAAACTGTGGTACATCTACACGATGGAATACTATGCTGCTGTAAAAAGGAAGGAGCTCTTACCGTTTACAGTGGCATGGATGGAACTGGAGAGCGTTGTGCTAGGTGAAATAGGCCAGTCAATGAGGGAAAGGTACCACATAATCTCACTAATTCATGGATAATAGAGACCATTATAAACTTTTGAACAATAATAGATACAGAGGCAGAGCTGCCTCAAACAGATTGTCAAACTGCAGCGCAAAGGCCAGGGAGTGTTGGGGGGCAGGAGGGAGGGGGGTAAAAGATCAACCTAAGGACTTGTATGCATGCATATAAGCATAATCAATGGACATAAGACACTGGGGGATTGGGGAGGCTAGGGTACTGTCAAGGGCATGGGGGAAAAAGAGGACACATATGTAATACCTTTTGAAATACTTTAAGCAATAAAAAAAGTGATTTCAGAAATTAAAAAAAAATAAAATAAAAAAATAAATATAGAAAATTTTTTTTCATTTATTATGCTAACAGTGAGACACCCAGGAAAACACACATGGTGTCAAAATAAGCCAACGGAAAATCATTTGGGCACATATAAAAAGTACCCTAAGTAAAAATTTCTTTATTAACCTAGGGTCGAGAATATGTTTGTACATTTTCAGAAAATAACTTCAAGACCACGTGGAATGCTGCAACAGAGAGGAATTCTCAGGAATGCTCCAGTCATGAAGACAAGAGGAGAGACAGTTCAGAGATGGAGACGCTGAAGACGCTTTTCCATGCTAGCAGTCAGCAGCTGTGTGTCGCTGCAGATTGCCCAGATCCAAACCAGAGAGGGTCGGACCTGCATTGCCACCATTTTTCCACAATCCAGAACTGAAATATCATTGTTAACATGTACACATAAGGAACTGTTGGACATTGAAAATGGGACTTAAAACAATTTTTGTCCTTGAAATGTTATGCTTAAGTTTTAAAATGTTTTGGGTTACGGATAGGCATTGTTATCGTTTTAATAGCCAGAGTTTTGTTCTTGATGTTTAAGTTTTATTTTCATTATAGTAGCTTAATTAATAAAACAAAAAAGGGTGAGATGTGGGAAACTGACATAGGGTTAAGCCTCGGACTGACCTGCTGGCAAAGTCACAAACAAGTCCTAGCTTAGAGGGCACAGTCCTCTTTGCATAATTAGGCTTGACCTTATGACACTCCCTAGATGTTATCTGGGAATCTAATGGGCTGAGGAAGTGTAATTACCATTGTGTAAACGACTGAAACTCACAAGGAAAGTGAAACTTTGGTAACCACTACCTTGTTTACCACTCACTATAAAAAGCTTCGTGCTGACAAACCCCACAGCTCTCAAGGTGGACAGCATCCCGGCCTGGGTCCATTCCACTCCCGTGCAGTCAGCGGACCCATCCATGACCCGGAAAGACTTCATCACCAAATGGAGCATCAATCGAGATCAACGCTACCCGCTCAAGCTCAAGCTGCAGCGTGCTCGACCTGCCTGATTCTGGTAACATTGCTCGCGATCACTCCTGTCAACAGGAGCCCCCACAATACTGTGTAATAAACTTACATGATGCCTGATTCTTCATGGACATGGCTCCAAAGAGACAAGGACAATTTATAGGATCACATGTTTAGTAGCAGAAGATTGGGCTGCCTGAAACGGCCATGATGCCAATATTATGTTTCATTGTATTGATATGTTATATTGACCTTTTATTCTTTTGTAGGTTTAAATGTGTGTTGGCTGTCCCGGAAGGGGACTGTGTGGGGTGACCCCCAAAAGTAAAGGGTATCTAGCTGCCAAGAGGACAGGTGCCCAACTGGGCAGGGAAGGGTGCCCATCAGGTTCTGGTCACTGTTGAGACAGTTGACAGTTGGCAGCATGTATACCGCTTGCAGGCCTGTGTGACCATGCCCATGTCAGGGGTAGTAAGCTGGAAAAGCCTGTTTAGAATAGAAGGTCTAACGCATGGTGATGCATAGAAAGAAAGTTTAATGCCAACAATTACTATTTTGTTATAACTCTGAAAAATCCATGAAAAGGAATTGGCAAGGAAAGTCAGAAAATCTTAGAGTAGATTAGTATGTTTTTCTCCTTATGTAATTCCTCCGAAATCTGGCAATGCTAAATAAGTCATGCCAATACATTTCTTTGCATATATTTAATAAGACCAGGTCCTTATAATGGTTTTATTAACAGAAAACTTTGACTGGAATATCATGTTTTAAAGAGCCCTGTCTGAGCTCTAAAGACTTGAAGCCAGTAAGAATGCCATGAAGAAAGTCTGGTATCCTGGTTGGGAGCCCTGAAGATGGCTGGCGCTGGAATGTCTGGACGATGCCCTACCATACCTAGCGGTTGGTAAGAGTAGAAGGGGAGCAGCAAATATGCCTCTACATCCCTGCGGAACCCCCGCACACTTTAGGCCACAAGGAGTGGGAGGGCTACTGATATGAGCCTTAAATCCTGGAGCGTAGGCTCAGGTGGAGTTGCTACAGGTGAGGGATTCACCTAACTCCGCAGATACTGTAGGCAGGCCTGATGGAAGCTGGATGGCTTAGCTTCCTGGTCTATGGAGCACATTAAAATTCAACCATGAGACTGCAGCAAAGGTTGTCAGTTACCATTCTTGCTGTGTTTATGCAAACATCAGGAGAGTAGGTAAATTAATCTTGATCTGGCTTTTTGATAACCTTGGAGGAATTTTAAGAAGAAAAATCCTATTACAATAGAGGCTGTTAAAGCTAAAATGGTTTCTTTCCCTTCCACCGAACCATTTGTTAAGCACATAGGGATAGTTCAGTTGATAGTTCTGTGTGCCCAGTATGGGCATCTAGCAATGGTGGAATAGTAATGCAGTCCCTCTCATGATTGAGCAGGAAGTTCCAAGAAACCGGGAGAATGAAAAGGCGAAGGATAAGCCCTCCATCTTCCCCGTATCCTCAATGTTGGGGCAGCCGCCTTGTGCTCAGAATAGTACCATCTTCCTGTATCCCAGGACACTGCTGGCCACACCCAGAACCTTTTTAAACTAACAAATGACAATCAGGAGACGAGCGTGCCTTAGAGATGACCACATCCTGTGTAATAAGACCCGACTTGCACCTAGCCAATCGGCAGGGCCCACAATCATCTCCCCTCCCCTAACTCCACCCCCCTATTAAAACCCCATTTTTTCCCACAGGCATTCTCTCTCATCTTGCCTTTGTGAGGATAGGAGCCAGACATGGGCCTGTGATAATAAAGGACTCTTTGTTTTGCTTTGGACACAGCTGGCTCCCTCGTGAGGTCTGTTGGGGATTTAAAATCTGCGCATAACAATAACCAAGATAGTGGCCATGCTAAATTTGGACTTTAAGCTGAATGAAGATAAGAGGGAAAAAGATAGAATGAATCAGATAATTGTATTATACTACAGAAAGGGGAAAACCTACAGTAAGCAAGCCAACAAATGCAGAAGAAGAAGTGGTGGAGTGTTCATCTACTACAGGTGATACTCAGGTTCTCCGAGGGAAATACACGTAATAATGTGAATCCCTCTATAAACAATGCTTCAGAAAAGGGCATTATGAGAAGATGAAAATATTAATGGTCTCCTTGAATAAATACCATCAAGGGTATAAAGGAAATATGTTTGTATTTTGCGTGTTTTCAGATGATGGGGAGGTTGTAAGGAGGGGGCAGGCCTGTGAGAAGGGAGTAATGTAGAATTCTTTAATTGGGGCATCAGACAAGCCAGTCCATACTGAGCCAGAAACCTTCAATAAGGACAAGGAGGAGACTGAATGGGGATTTTTTCCTCAACATTTTCTAATACTGACAAGGAAGAAAGGAACCTGATGTTGAAGTTAGGTTTGGATTGGGGGCGGGGGGGCGGATGGATGGTGGTGGTCACTGTCATGAGAAACAAGGTGTTGTGTTTGTGCTGGCAGTGTAGAGGAATGAATTTGATTTCCTTTTTACATGGTAGACTATTGAATATTGTTAAAGTGTTGACAGGATTGTCAGCTCAAGATGTGAAGTTTATGGTACAACTGGTACAGTTTTTCCTTAAACAACTTGGTCTAGAACAGCATTCCTAGATACTGGAGTTACTAGAGAAATGAGGTTTCACTCTGTTTCACTGGAGATTACTTCATGTTACATTTCCCCATACCAAAGTGACATATTAGTAATAAAGGAAATTATGTATGGTGCACATGGGCATTATCTTCACAATTTTTCTGTAAATCTGGAACTATTCTAAAATAAAATATCCATAAAACAACACTCAAAATACTAGGAAATGGAAATATCCGAACATAGTGGAACAGACCACTGAAACGAAAGGGTTGTATGGCAAGAGGCTTAGAGTAGACACTACCTCCCTGCCATATGCTGGACTATAATGGTATTAGAGGAAATGAGAGAGAGAGAGAGGTCAGTTTGGGAAAATTTTAGGAGGTAAAATGAAGGACTCTTTTCTATAACAAGATCGTCTGAGACTTGTGCATCGACTCCCACCAACACCCCCCTTCTTGGATGGTCTAGCTGTGGCTTTGTGATGTCAAGCCACACCATGGCAACCACTGATTTTGGGCAACAAGTGCTGATGTGATTGTCTCCACATTGACATAGAGAGTATATAATAGGCCAGGACCCTCTGTGTAGTGTCTGTTGCCTCAAGATAGCCAAACTTACTAAGAAGATACTGTAGACTTTTGGAGATAAGGAAGAAGACTACAAACACAAGGATGGATGAAGAAACTGCAAGTCCTAAAGTGAATTAGAAGTCAGTGTCTCAACTGGATTACCAAGAAGTGGATAAGGTCAGAATACCTTATTCAAATGCTCCCCCTTCCCCCTTAATTCCTAAGCCAAGATTCTGGCCTTGTCCTTTTTGGCCAAACACACTTCCTTGTTCAATCCATTGTCATTCAATTACAAGTCCATTTCCAAATAATTCTCCAATTTCTTCCCCAAAACCTATGACTTTCTGTGTTTAACTTGTTTCCAAAATACATATGTTATGCCCACATTTCAAGATCCCCCAAGACAGACCACTAGGGATCCGAGTCCAGTGCAAAAACATAGAGTCTTTTATTCAAGCCCGGGACTTGGTCCCCCTCCTACCTCTATTACTAGATGCAAGAGAGAGCCCCGAGTCCCAAGGGAAAAAAGTATTAATTGGGCTTGTGGTCATGGTGTGGGGGCACACTCTGACCACTGATTTGGCCGATTCCGGTTGTTTTTTTGAGGGCGGGGGACTAGTGATACAAGGGCAGGTTGCATCTAGGGTCTTTTTACACAAACACAGGGGGGTGGCTAGCATACCCTTGGCTTTCGGGTAGTTTCCACCGTTTTCCCATTGGCTGAGATAAGTGCAGGCTGAGTAACTGATACATTCTGCGGCTTTTTCTTGGAAGAGGGGATAAGGACACAGCTATCAGTACTGTTCTGTCCTTTCATTCACCCCTTGTCTTGGAACTTCCGGCTCAATCATGAGACGGACTGAACTATCAACTGAACTACTTTTATACACTTCTTGACAAATTGGACTAGTCTGTTAATAACGCAAGGGCCGTAAGTCAACAACAGCAGGCTGATTACAAGGGGTCTGCGGAGGTCCACTGTCTTCTTGAGGGTGATCTGCAGCGGGTGTGTCTAGTCAGAGGTTACCTTCCAGTCAGACTCCCTGCTGTCTGCCTCAGACCTTCCATTCTAAATAGGCCTTTCCCTGATCTCTACAGCCGAGGTTTGTACCAATCCTGACATGGGCATGGTCTTTCAGGCCTGCAAGACAGTACACAGGCTGCCAACTGTTAGCTGTTTCTCAATAGGGACCAAAACCTGACGGGTATTCTTCCTTGTCCAGTTGGGCATCTGCCCTCTTGGCAGCCAGACACCCTGTACCTTTGGGGTTCATCCTATATAGTCCCCTTCCAGGACAGCTAACAGATAGCTATAACAATGTCCCTCAGTGTGGCAGACTGGATACTTTCCAGTTATTCCCAAAGACTACCATGGACTGTAGACCATCACCGGTCCACCGATGCAGCTACATTTAAACCTGTAAGAGAATTGAAGGTTAATACAACATATAATTACAATGAAACATAATATTGGCACCATGGCCGCTTCAGGCAGCTAAATCCTCTGCTACTAAACATGAGATATGGCAGGGCTATACAAAAATTTTAGGGAGGTGACTAAAGTCCACTCTTTGACCTGTCTATATAAGATAAAATTGTCTTTGTCTTTCTGAAGCCATGTCTATGAAGATGCAGGCATCATCTGAGCCTATTATACAATTTTCTGCAGGTATAGTCCTTTTCAAATTGGGGTGAGTCCTGGGGTCTTGAGCTTCTTTACCCACATGGTGTCCCCAGGCTGAAAAGAATGTACAGAGTCCGAGGTGGCACTGGCAGGGCATCTCGAACAAGCTTATGTGTGGCTTCTAATTTCTGTAAGAGATCACGTCAAAGTAAGGGGTACAGGCATTCTGGCATAACTAGAAACGAATGAGTTACCGAGTTCTTGCTGAGCTCCACAATCCTCTTTGATGTACAAAGAAAAAGGCAGTTTGTCTGGTAGCTCTTAGAACTGTTGTCTTCTTGGATGTTTCTGGTCCCATAGGCTCTGTAAAGACTGAATAGGCTGCTCCAGAATACACCAGAAAATTAACCAGGGGTTCTATTTACCTACAAATATTTATACCTAGGTAGACATATAAACATCAAATAAACATCCACATTTACACCTTTTCAGTGAACAAGTACTTTTACAGGCATGGGAATTTTGGCTGATAAAAAGCACATTGCCCAAGTTCATTGATAGGGGCCTGAAAAGCACGAATGTGGGGGCCTTTGGCTGGGGGATATAGAGTCTCCATCCTTTCTCTCTCGGCACTGCTAAGGACAGGATCATTGGAGAGGTCTCTTCACTTAGGCAAGGCTGTGCTGAGCCATCTGGGGCAAAAGTGGTTTCTGCTTTCATTTTGGCTAAAAGGTCTCTGCCCATTAGAGGGACCAGGTCAACTGGTAAATATAGGAATTCATGAACCACCTGATGGCCGCCTAACTGACATCGGCAGAGGTGGCAGAACAGTCTTCAGCTGGGGTACCGTTCCAGTAACTCCAATAACCGTGACTTCCTGTCCCTAGAGGTGAACTACCTTCTGAGTAACTACCGAGTGTTCTGCTCCTGTATCAATCATAAATTTCACAGTCTGGCCCCCGATCTTCATTTTGACCATCGTCTCATGGGGCCCAGTTGGAAAAAGCCCAGTCTGTCCTTCAGAGTCAGCTGTTGCCAGTCCAATGAGGTCTGCGTTAGGCGGCTCTGGCTAATAGTTGCTGGGTGGTTTGGATGGCCTTGCCAGATTCTTCTGGCCTGCTACTGAACTTTACACTCTCCCTTCTTACACACACAGAACTGGACCCAAGGCAGTGAGGTTTGAGCAATTTTAAAATTCCTTAACATACACTTAATCATTCATGTTGCAGGGAGGGACCGGGTGGGCTCCTCCTGAATAAAAGAACTCATCAAAATAAGGCTAATTTTCTAACTTCATTTGTCCCTGGGTGTGGACAACAAATGACACTAATCAGATTGCCATAAAGGATTTAACCTTTGTTTAGGGAGGCAAATGCAAAGCATTTACTCCCAAGTGTCATTGTTTTAGAGAAGATAGGATTTCTGCTCAGGTTCCCTATTTTACTAGTCCCAGCTTACTGGTTTATCATGCATTCAATTTTCTTAAAATGTATTCAGGCACAGGAGAAAGTTGTTTTGCTGTACACAGGTAGTTTAACCCCTATATAACTGGCTTGGACCTCTACATAGCAAACTGCAGTCTATAAGTTCAATATGCAGCCTCTGGTTTTTCTAACCCAACGAGGTTTCAGCCAGTCTCTGAGTCAGACTCCTCCTCTCTTGGAGAATTTCAAAGTCCTGATGGCTTGCAGGTCCAGGGAGAGTGCCTTTTTGACAACCCTTTGGCCCTCCTTTTTGCCTTCTTACCGGTTTCCTTCGTGGTAGAGCAGCAACCAGGCCTCTTTCAATGGAGTGAACTAGAAGGGGATATCAGCCCCACCTGTGAGCCAGCTGCTCCCCTTAGGGTCTCCCAGGGGCCCAGCCGGAGCGTCCCCCAGCAAATCACGGAAACGCTGCCCTTTTCCAGTGATATGGACTCAAGCAGGGGGTTCACTGAATGTAGCCAGTAGCGAAGCGCTCCCTGGCTTCTGTCTGCAGCTGCTGGCGCCCACAAGCACTGCCCCATAGCACATGTCTCACCGGTAGCTCCAGCACCTCAGTGTTCTCCAGCTTAGCCTGAACCTCGGTGCCCAGCAGCAGCTGCTGCAGCTCCTGTAGGCTATCTTTGATCCACAAGCACGCAGCTACTTCTCCACTAGGGGCTTATGGGCATTGAAGGCAGCTCAGGCATTCAGGCCCACCCCCTTCTTTGACCTGGGTCTCACAGTTCTAAATTACTAGGGGGAATGCGGATTCCAGCTCTGCGCCTCCTCTGCTTTTCAAGCAGGAGTTTAGTTGTTTTTTGTTTTTTTGTTTTGTTTTTTTTTTATTCTTAGAAACCTTAATCCTTTAATGATTACCAAAAGTGAACATTCAGCAATTTTACTTTAATATTTATGAACATATTTTAAATGTACTTTTAAGATATATCTAGACCTTTTGTGATAAAACTATGAACAGGTATCGGTCTGATTCAGCATTGGAGGGGTTTAAAGAATAAATCAAGGCAGAGAAAGATTGTGCTTACAGTTATTTTTTTTTAACCTTGAATTTCATTGATAAGACCTGTTAGGATTGCAGCCAGCAGCCTAAATGCCAAAACCCCTGCCCACATTGTCTCAGCCCAGGCCCATTGCTTTTCCTCACAGAGTTGACCTGGAAATATAACGGGTGCATAGTGAGGTTGCTTGTAGACAGAACACCTGGAGACCATCTGAAATCCAGTTACTGATGCTTTCAGAATCCAGATGAGGGAGGAAGGAAAAGACCTGGTTATGTTCTCTATGAGGGTTCGAATAAACAATTGAAAACAGCAAGTTAAACAAAATACAGTCACTGGCAGGTTTTCTTTCCGTCCTGCGGAGCTGTTCACCAAAGAGATAAGAAAACCATGAATAACAAGTTCTCTGAAATTTGCTACTTTGTTAATTTGCTAAGTAAAAAATTAACTTGAAAAGACATCTCTCTTGCTCTTTTATAAGCAATCTCAGAACTAAGAAATCTTAGAAATACAGCGATTTACAACCCAGGTAAGAGCAACTTATAGACAGAAATTGATATTAACTAAGTGGGCTGATTCTTTCGGTAATGGAAAGCAGAAGACTCTGAGATCTGCTAGAGATTCTTGCAGCCCATCGCGGGTCCAGTCAAAACGTTCAGCCAGATGAATTAAAAGAAATGCAAAATAAATCAAAGTAGCTTCCACTTCACACAGACTAGTAATGAGCAGCCAAAATAGACAAACACATGTATTCACACTCTCTCGGTAGACTAGCCCAGACTGGAGCTGAGCAGATAAACAAAGCAATGCCCCACTCCCCAGATGAGCATGGGGGCACTCCTGGCACCCATGTCCCAGAACAGAATTCTCCACCAACCTTTTGGTGAGAACATACCGGAGGAGTTAAGACTGCTTCCAGTCCCCCCTCTCGCTAGCAAATTGGCTAGTCCCACACAAACAAACAGCTGTTCATTCATGCTTTCTCATTGTGTCGGCATTCATTCCAATTCCACAATCTCTATTGTATCCCTTTACAAGTTTTTTTTTCAGAGGTTTACTTTGTCCCGACCTCATGATGTTCGGTGACGAGAGACAGACAAGGGAGGGGGTGACATGTTTTCATAGATCCTTACTCAGATTCCCTCCTGACCGAAGTCATGGAGCCACACAAAGGAGAGGAGAAGGCAGGCCCCACCCTAGACACTCAAATACTTTAAACAAACATTCATAAGCACAGGCATTTAGCTACCACAACCCACAATTTTTCCCAATTCAATCCGAACCTTGAACTTTTAGCAAATATTCAGCATTTCGCAATCAGTAACATTTTTAAGAATAAACATCAAAATGCAAGACATGTTTTTTATCATTTGAATTCAGTAAGCTTCAAGGTCCCAAGTTCCAAGCAGTTCTGGAAAACCACACCTGAGGCTGGCAAGCAGGTTTGGCCCAGCGCTTCATTTAAAAACGACCATAATGATTAAAGGAGTACTTTGAGTCTGTACCATAACGTCCGTCCAGTAAGTCCACAAAAAAGGGAAAAAAAAAATACAAGCACAGACAAATACAGTCTTCCAACTCTATGGAAGCAAAACCAAAACAACCTTCCTACTCCGCGAAAGCAAAACTACAGATCAGCTTAGACGATGGCCATGCACCATTCCACTCAAATTGAGGGGTTTCTCGGGCCCACCAGATGGAGGATCAGAGCGACCCCCAACTCCTCCCACCCGTGGGCCCCCAGTGCATCCCCCTAGTCTGTTATTGGCATTACAGATTTCATAAGTGAGCTCACACTGGACAGAACACACAGAAAACAACTGACAACACACAGACAGTTATCACGGTTTGTCAGACCCTCCGAATCGGGGTCTCTTTGAGTCTCAGGGGTTCCAGATGAGCCCCCAAATGTTCGGCCCTGATTTCAAGATCCCCAAAGAGGGACCACTAGGGAGCCGAGTCCAATGCAAAAGCATAAAGTCTTTTATTCAAGCCCGGAACTTGGTACCCCCCCACTGCCAACATTACTGGATGCAAGAGAGAGCCATGAGTCCCAAGGGAACAAAGAATTTATAGGGCTTGGGGAAGGAGTGTGGGGGCACACTCTGATCACTGATTTGGCCAATTCCAGTTGGTTGAGTGATGGCAGGGAGCTAGTGACGCAAGGGCAGGGTACAGCTAGGGTTCTTCTTACACAAAGTCAGGGTGTTGGCTAGCATATTCTTGGCCTTGGGTTAGTTTCCCCCGCAATTCCATTTGCTGATATAAGGGTAGGCTGAGTAACTGATATATGCTGAAGCTTTATCTTGGAAGAGGGGATAAGGACACAGCTATCAGTCCTCTTCTGTCCTTTCACAAAACCAAGATAGTGGTGATGGTAAATTTGGACTTTAAGCTGCATGAAAACAAGAGGGAGAAAGACAGAAAGAATCAGATAATTGTATTTTGCTACAAGAAGGGGAAAACCTCCAGTAAGCAAGCCAACAAATGCAGAAGAGGAAGTGCTGGAGTGTCCATCTACCAGAGGTGATACCCAGGGTCTCCCAGAGGAACACACTTAACAATGTGTATCCCTCTATCAAAAATGCTTCAGAAATGGGCATTATGGAAAGATGAAAACATTAATGGTCCCGTGAATAAATACCACCAAGGGTATAAAGGAAATGTGTTTGTATTTTTGCGAGTTTTCAGATGATGGGGAGGGATCTAAGGACGAAGAAGTCATGTGAGAAGAAAGAAATGTAGAATTCTTTAATTGGGGCACCAGATAAGCCATTCCATAGTGAGCAAGACACTTAGAATAAGGACAAGTAGAAGACTGATTGGGGATTTTTCTCCTCAACACTTTCTCATACTGGCAAGGAAGAAAGAAGCTGATGTTTAATTTAGGTTTGGATTGGGGGGGGTGGGATGGATGGTGGTGGTTACAGTCATGAGGAGCAGTGTGTTCTTTTAGTGCTGGCAGTGTATAAGAATGAATTTGATTTCCTTTTTACATGGTAGACTATTGAATATTGTGAAACTATTGAAAGTATGGTCATCTCAAGACCTGAATATTTATGCCACAACTGGTCCAGTTTTTCCTTTAACAACTTGGTGTAGAACAGCATTGCTGTATATTGAAGATACTACTGAAGTGAGGTTTCACTCTAACTCTTTCACTGATGATTCACTTCATATTACATTTGTCCCATTCCAAAGTGAGTAAATAGTAATAAGGGAAGTTGGGTATGGGGTACATGGGTATTATCTTCACAATTTTTCTGTAAATCTGGAACTATTCTAAAATAAAACATCCATTAAAACAAAATTCAAAAACCTTGAAATTGGTAGCAACTGAACATAGTGGAATGGACCTCTGAAATGATGGGGGAGTATGGGAATTGTCTTAGAGGAAACACAAACTCCCTGCCATATGCTGGACTATAATGGAACTAGAGGAAATGAAGAGAGAGAGAGGGGACAGTTAGGGAAAAATTTTAGGAGTTAAGAGAAAGGTCTCTGTTCCATAACCAGAGTGTCTGAGATTTCTGCATCCTCTGCCACCCTCGCCGTTCCTGGATGGTGAAGCTGAGGCTTTGTGATGTCAAAGCCACACCATGGAAACCACTGATTTTGGGCAGTCAGAGCTGAAGTGAGTGGCTCCTCATTAATCTAAAAAGTATATGTAAAGCCAGGACAATTTGAGTAGTGTCTGTTGCCTCAAGATAACGAAACTTAATAAGACGATGTTGTAGACTAGTAGAGATAAGGAATAAGACTCCAAACACAAGCATGGATGAAGAAACTGTAAGTCCAAAAGTGAATTTATGGTTGTATTTAGGGGGTGGGATCGATGGTCGTGGTGGCAGTCTTGAGGAACAGGGTGTTGTGTTAAGGCTCGAGGTTTATAATAAAGAATTTGAGTTCCTTTTTACATGGCTTACTATTGAATATTGTTAAACTATTGAAAGGATGGTCAGCTCAAGACATGAGTACTATCTTCCAATTTTTCTGTAAATCTGGAACTATTCTAAAATAAAACTTTTATTAAAACAACACTAAAAATAATAGGAAATGGGAATATTTGAACATAGTGGAATGGACCACTGAAATGACTGTGGAGTTTAGGAAGTTGATTAGAAGAAACACCACCTCCCTGTCATATGCTGGGCTATAGTGGAACTAAAGGAAGAGAGGAAGAGAGAGAGAGAGAGAGAGAGAGAGAGAGAGAGAGAGAGAGAGAGAGAGAGAGAGAAAGAAAGAGAATAGATCGATAGAGAGAGAGAATAGAGAGAGAGGTCAGTTTGGAAAATAATTTAGGAGTTAAGAGGAAGTTTTCTGTGCTATTACCAGAGTATCTGAGCATTCTGCATCCTCTGCCACCCTTTTCCCTCTTGGACTGTCAAGCTGAGGCTTTTTGATGTCAAGCCTCACCATGGCCAAACTGATTTTGGGCAACCAGACCTGAAGTGAGTGGCTTCTCATTAACCTATGGATAATAAATATGGGCCAGAACCCTTTCAGTAGTGTCTGTTGCCTCAAGATAGCGAAACTTAATAAGACGATAGTGTAGACTAGTAGAGATAAGGAATAAGACTCCAAACACAAGGATGGAAGAAGAAACTGCAAGGCCAAAATTGAATTTATGTTTGTATTGGGGTCAGGTGGGCTGGATGGTGGTGTTCACAGTCATGAGAAACAGGGTGCTGTGTTAGTGCTGCCAGTGTATAGTAAGGAACTTGAATTCCTTTTTACATGGCAGACTAGTGAATATTGTTAAACTATTGAAAGGATGGTTAACTCAAGATCTGAAGTTGTATGCTGCAACTGGTCCAGTTTTTCCTTTAACAACTTGGTCTAGAACAGCATTGCTGGATATTGGAGATACTAGTGAAGTGAGGTTTCACTCTAAGTGTTTCACTGATGATTCACTTCGTGTTACATTTTCCCCATACATAAGTAAGATATTAGTAATAAGGGAAATTGGGTATGGTGTACATGGTTATTATCTTCACAATTTTTCTGTAAACCTGGAACTATTCTAAAATAAAACATACATTAAAAGGACACTCAAAATCCTAGAAAATGTAACAACTGAACATAGTGGAATGGACCACTGAAATGAGGGGGGAGTATGGCAATTGTCTTAGAGGAAAAACCACCTCCCTGCCATATGCTGGACTATAATGGAACTAGAGGAAATTAGAGATAGAGAGAGAGAGGACAGTTTGGGAAAAATTTTAGGAGTTAAGAGGTAGGTCTCTCTTCTATAACCAGAGTGTCTGAGATTTCTGAATCCTCTGCCACTCCCGCCCCTCCTGGATGGTCAAGCTGAGGCTTTGTGATGTCAAACCTCACCATGGCCAAACTGATTTTGGGCAACCAGACCTGAAGTTAGTGGCTCCTCATTAACCAAAAGATAATAAATAGAGGCCAGGACCCTTTGAGTAGAGTCTGTTGCCTCAAGATAGCGAAACTTAATAAGACGATAGTGTAGACTAGTAGAGATAAGGAATAAGACTCCAAACACAAGGATGTAAGAAGAAACTTCAAGGCCAAAATTGAATTTATGTTTGTATTGGGGTCAGGTGGGCTGGATGGTGGTGTTCGCAGTCACGAGGAACAGGGTTTTGTGTTAATGCTGCCAGTGTAAAGTAAGGAACTTTACTTCCTTTTTACATGGCAGACTAGTGAATATTGGTAAAGTATTGAAAGGATGGTTAGCTCAAGATCTGAAGTTGTATGCTGCAACTGGTCCAGTTTTTCCTTTAAGAACTTGGTCTAGAACAGCATTGCTGAATATTATAGATACTAGTGAAGTGAGGTTTCACTATAACTGTTTCACTGATGATTCACTTCATGTTACATTTCCCCCGTGCATAAGTAAGATATTAGTAATAAGGGAAATTGAGAATGATGTATGTGGTTATTATCTTCACAATTTTTCTTTAAACCTGGATCTAATCTAAAATAAAACATCCATTAAAATAACACTCAAAATCCTAGGAAATGGTAGCAACTGAACATAGTGGAATGGGCCACTGAAATGAGGGGGGAGTATGCCAATTGTCTTAGGGGAAACACCACCTCCCTGCCATATCCTGGACTATAATGGCACTAGAGGAAATGAGAGAGAGAGAGAGGTCAGTTCGGTAAAATCTTTAGGAGTTAAGAGGAAGGTCTCTGTTCTCTAAGCAGATTGTCTGAGATTTCTAAATCTTTGCCACCCCCGCCTCTCCTGGATGGTTAAGCTGAGTCTTTGTGATGTCAAGCCACACCATGGCAACCACTGATTTGAGGCTACCTAAGCTGAACTGAGTGGCTCCTCATTAACCTAAAGAGTATATATATTCCAGATGAATTTTTGGAGACTTCGTTCTAGATCTCTGAAGGATGCCGTTGGTATTTTAATGGGAAGTGCGTTGAATTTATAGATTGCTTTGGGTAGTATGGACATTTTAATGATGTTGATTCTAGCAATCCATGAACACAGTATGTTCTTTGATCTGTTTATGTCTTCCTCTATATCTTTTTTTAACGTCCTGTAGTTTTCTGAGTAGAGGTCTTTTACCTCTTTAGTTAAGTTTATTCCTAGGTAGCTTAATTTCTTTGGTGCAATGGTAAACGGGATTGTTTTTATAATCTCTCTTTCTGAAAGTTCACTATTGGTGTAGAGAAATGCCTCAGACTTCTTGGGGTTAATTTTGTGTCCTGCTACATTGCCAAATTCATGTATTAAGTCTAGTAGCTTTTTGATGGAGTCTCTAGGGTTTTGTATGTATAATATCATGTCTTCTGCAAATAAGGACAGTTTTACTTCCTCTTTTCCAATTTGGGTGCCTTTTATTTCTCATTCTTGCCTAATTGCAATGGCTAACACTTCCAGTACTATGTTGAACAGGAGTGGTGAGAGGGGGCATTCCTGTCTTTTTCCTGTTCTTAGGGGAAATGGTGTTAGTTTTTGTCCATTGAGTATGATGTTCCTGTGGGCCTGTCATATATGGCTTTTATTATTTTGATATATGATCCTTCTACTCCAGCCCAACTGAGAGCTTTTATCAAAAATGGGTATTGAATTTTGTCATATGGTTTTTCTGCATCAATTGATATGACCATGTGGATATTTTCTTTCAGTTTATTTATGTGATGTATCACGTTTATTGATTTGCGGATATTGTACCATCCTTGCATCCCTGGGTTAAATCCTACTTGGTCATGGTGTATGATATTTCTGATGTACTGCTGGATCCGATTTGCTAAGATTTTGTTGAGGATTTTGGCATCTATGTTCATGAGGGATATTGGCCCGTAATTCTCTTTCATTGTGTTGTCTTTACCTGGTTTTGGTATTAGGGTGATGCTGGCTTCATAGAATGAGCTTGGAAGTGATCCTTCCTCTTGAATTTTTTGTAGTAGTCTCAGGAGAAAAAGTTTTAGTTCTTCCTTGAATGTTTGGCAAAACTCCCCTGTGAAGCCATTTGGTCCTGGGCTCTTGTTTGATGGAATCTTTTTGATGACTGCTTCAATTTCTTCCATAGTTATTGGCCTGTTGAGATTTTTAGATTCTTCCTTATTGAGTTTTGGAATGTTGTATTTTTCTAGGAATTTGTCCATTTCTTCCAGGTTGTCTAGTTTGTTGGAGTAGAGCTGTCCATAGTATTTTTTAACAATCATTTGTATTTCTGTGGAGTCTGTTGTTATTTTGCCTCTATCGTTTCTGATTTTGTTTATTTGGTTCCTCTCTCTTTGCTTCTTGGTGAGTCTGGCTAGAGGTTTGTCAATCTTGTTTATCCTTTCAAAGAACCAGCTCTTGGTTTCATTGAATTTCTGTATTGTTTTTTTGGTCTCTATGTCATTTATTTCTGCTCTAATCTTTATTATCTCCTTCCTTCTGCTCACTCTGGGGTTTACTTGTTGCTCTCTTTCTAATTCTTTGAGTTGTAGAATTAGGTGATTTCTGCCATTTCTTCTTGTTTTTTGAGATCTGCCTGAAGAGCTCTAAACTTCCCTCTCAGGCCTGCTTTAATTGTGTCCCATAGGTTTTGGATTGTTGTGTTTTCATTGTCATTAGTTTCCAGGACGTTTTTAATTTCTTCTTTGATTGCATTCGTAACCCAATCAATATTTCATAGCATGCTCTTCAGCTTCCAGGTGTTTGAGTATTTTTTGTTGTTTTTATTCTAGTTTATTTCTAATATGCCATCGTGGGATGCGAAGATGCTTTTTATGATTTCAATCTTCATGATTTGGGGGATACTTTGCTTGTGACCCAATATATGGTCTATTTATGCATATGTCTTATTAGCACCTGAGTAGAATGTATATTCCCTGTCTTTTGGTGAAGTGTTCTCAAGATATCTATTAAGTCCATCTGATGTAGTGAGTCATTTAGGATTGCTGTATGTTTGCTGATTGTTTGTCTAGAGGACTTATCCAAAGCTGTCAGTGGTGGATTAAAGTCCCCTACTATGATTGTATTGTTGTCGATCTCTCCTTTGATATCTTTCAGGAGTTTTTTTATGAATTCGGGTGCTCCTGCATTGGGTGCATATATGATTACCAGGGTTATATCTTCTTGTTGTATTGATCCCTTTAGTATTATGAAGTGGCCTTCCTTATCTCTTGTTATGGCCTTCACTTTGAGGTCTATTTTGTCCGATATAAGTATTGCTACCCCAGCTTTTCCTTTCCACTTGCCTGGAAGATATTTTTCCATCCCTTCACTTTCAGTCTGTGTGTGTCCCTTCTAATGAGGTGGGTTTCTTGTAGACAGCAGATGTATGGGTCATTTTTTTTACCCATTCAGCCATTTGACGTCTTTTGGTTGGAGCATTTAGTCCGTTTATGTTTAAAGTTATTATTGAAAGGTACTTGTTTATAGCCATTTTTTTTGTGTGCGTGGCTGTTTTCCTTCTGAGCTTTTTCTTTCTTCTTTTTATACCAGTCCCTTTAGCATTCCTAGCATTGCTGGTTTGGTGGTGATAAACACCCTTAGCCTTTTTTTGTCTGTGAAGATTCTTATTTCCCCTTCAAGTTTGAATGATAGCCTTGCCGGATAGAGTATTCTTCGATTCAGTCATTTGCTTTGCATCTCTTTGTAAATTTCCGTCCATTCTTTTCTTGCCTGACATGTTTCTGCTGAGAAATCATTTGATAATCTAATGGGAGATCCCTTGTATGTCACTTTCCGTCTCTCTCTTGCAGCCTGTAAGATTCTCTCTTTGTTCTGAACATTTGCCATGGTAATTATGATGTGTCTTGGTGTGGGTCTTTTCGGGTTCACCTTGTTTGTGACTCTCTGGGCTTGTTTGACTTTTTTCTTCCCCACCTCAGGTAAGTTTTCTGATATTATTTCTTCAAATAGGTTTTCTAATCCTTGTTCCTCTATCTGTTGTTCTAGCACCCCTATTATTCGTATGTTGTTTCATTTCATGTTGTCCCATAATTCCCTTAGGCCCTCCTCCTGTCTTTTATTTTTTTTCTCCAATTGCACTACATTTTGGGTGTGGTTTTCTTCCTTTTGTTCTAATTCAATTATTCGGTCCTCTGCTTCTCCTAGTCTACTGTTGATACATTCAATGGTGTTTTTTATTGCAGCTATATCACTCTTCATTTCTTCTTGCATCTTACTTAAGTTGATGATTTTTTCATCTGTTTCTTCTAGCTTCTTCCATATGTTATTGATTTTTTCATCTGTTTCTTCTTGCTTCTTGCAGAAGTTGTTGATTTTTTCCTCCATCCGCTTTATGCACTCTGGGACCCTTATTCTGAATTCTTTTTCTGTCATGTTGCATGCCTGTGTATTACTTAGCTGCTTTTCTGGAGATTCCCCCTTCTCGTTCTTTTGGTGGTTTCTTTGTCTACCCATGTTTGCTCTTACTGACATAACTAGAGATTGAGTCATTCAGTGGCTGCTCCCTGGGTTGCAGTGATCCTTGGTCTTTGTTTGCTCTTCGGGCGGTTGCGTTAGCTGCTGCTCTTCAGTTGGCAGCAGCTCCTCTGGTGGGTGCTGTTAACAGCTGTGGTGGCTCTTCTGGTTGGTAGGGGAGGTTCCACGTACAGCTGCTGTTCCACAGCAGAGGGTGTGGTGCTCAGGAGGCTGCTGTTGTTTGGATCTGCTGCGTTAATTTAAACGCACAAAATACAACCCAACAAGGCACCACGTACCAGGCACTAAACACAAATATATTCAAGATATTAATAACCCTAAATAGAGGTGACCACCAGAATGATGAGAATTAGGGAATAAGGAAGAAGGAATAGAAAAAGATAAAAAAGAAAAAAAGAAAAGAAAACTAGGTACCAAAATAAGGAGTGCAAAAATGAAATTGGGAAAAAAGAAAGGGGGGAAATAAGAGCAAGAAAAGAAAATTAAAAAAAAAGAGCGAAAAGAGAGAATGAAGTGGAAGAGGGGAAGAGACTTTTTATATGATGAGAATATACCTATAGAATCGCCACTTATCACAACAAATTCCAGCAACAGCTCCCTGGAGTTGGATGCAAACTAGAAACAACTAATAATATAACGATGAAAATAGAATGAAGGACACTAATCATAAAATAAAATAATGAGAAAATAAAATGGCAGTTTAAAAAATGGTAAAATGGTAGCAGTAATAATACTGGTTAAAAATAAGAAGGTAGTAATTAAAAGGGTAAAATCACGTAATGGAAAGAGAAGAAAAAAAAGAAAGAAAAAAATTGGTTTCTTAGTTAAAAGGTGAAAACAGAAAAAAAAAAAAACTTGCAGTAGTGAAGGTCCTTCAGTTCTTCTATTCTTCAGTCTGGCTCGCCATTAGTCCTGCCAGGTATTCAGGAGAGTGTTGAGTTTCCCTTCGCTACCCTGTTCCTCTGTGTTGTAAATGACAGTCCTTATTTTAAAGTAGGCCGTATTTGTTTCCCAGACTTCCTAATTTTGTGTTTAGCAAAGAGTCAGTTTGCGGCTCAGCCTCTGGATGGAAGTGTTCTGGGGTTGGCCTCTGAGGTGATACCGCTTCTATATCGCACCTAAAACTGATTTGGAGAGGTCAACTATCCAGAGCTGGTTCCTTAATAGTTACCCGCTCTGTGTTGTTGCTGGGATTCTGATTTCCTTCTTAAATGGCAGACTATTGAATATTGTTATACTATTGAAAGAATGGTCAGCTCAAGATCTGAAGTTTTATGCCACAATGGTCCAGTTTTTCCTTTAACAACTTGGTCTACAACAGCAGTGCTGTATATTGGAGATACTAGAAAAGTGAGGTTTCACTCTAACTGTTTCACTGATGATTCACTTAAGGTTACATTTGCCCCATACATAAGTAAGATAAGAGTAATAAGGGAAATTGGGTATGGTGTACATGGTTATTATCTTCACAATTTTTCTGTAAATCTGGAACTATTCTAAAATAAAAGATCCATTAAAACAACACTCATAATCCTAGGAAATGGTAGCAACTGAACATAGTGGAATGGACCACTGAAATGATGGGGGAGTATGGCAATTGTCTTTGAGGAAATACGACCTCCCTGCCATATGCTTGACTATAATGGAACTAGGGGAAATGAGAGAGAGAGAAAGGACAATTTGGGAAAAATTTTTGGATTTAAGAGGAAGGACTCTGTTCTATAACCAAAGTGTCTGACATTTGTGCATCCTCTGTGACCCCCGCTCCTACAGGATGGTCCAGCTGAGGCTTTGTCATGTCAGGCCACACCATGGCAACCACTGATTTTGGGCAAACAGAGCTGAAGTGAGTGGCTCCTCATTAACCTAGAGAGTATATACAGAGGCCAGGACACTTTGAGGAGTGTCTGTTGCCTCAAGATAGTGAAACTTAATAAGACGATATTGTAGACTAGAAGAGATAAGGAATAAAACTCAAAACACAAGGATGGAGGAAGAAACTGCAAGTCCAAATGTGAATTTATGTTTGTATTGGGGGTTGGGATGGATGGTCGTCGTCGCAGTCATCAGGAAGAGGGTTTTATGATAGTGCTGTCTGTGTTTAAAAAAGAGTTTGATTTCCTTTTTACACAGCAGACTATTGAATATTCTTAAACTATTGAAAGGATTGTCAGCAAAAGATGTGAAGTTTTATGCCACAACTTGTCCAGTTTTTCCTTTAACAACTTGGTCTAGAACAGCATTGCTGGATATTGGAGGTACTAGAGAAGTGAGGTTTTACTCTAACTGTTTCACTGATGATTCACTTCATGTTACATTTTCACCATACATAAGTAAGATATTAGTAATAAGGGAAAATGGGTATGGTTTCCATGGTTATTATCTTCACTATTTTTCCGTCAATCTGGAACTTTTCTAAAATAAAGCATCCAATAAAACAACCCTCAAAATCCTAGGAAACGTAAATACCTGAACATAGTGGAATGGACCACTGAAATGTCGAGGGAGTATGGCCATTGTCTTAGAGGAAACACCACCTCCCTGCCATACGCTGGACTATTATAGAATTAGAGGATATCAGAGAGAGAGAGAGAGGTCATTTTGGTCAAAATTTTAGGAATTAATAGGAAGGTCACTGTTCTATAAACTGAATGTCTGAGAGTTCTCCAACCTCTGCCACGCCCGCCCCTCCTGGATGGTCAAGCTGAGGCTTTGTGATGTCAAGACCCACCATGGCAACTACTGAATTTGGGAAACCAGAGCTGAAGTGAGTGGCTCCTCATTAACCTAAAGAGTATATTTAGAGGCCAGGACCCTTTGAGTAGTGTCTGTTGCCTCAAGATAGCGAAACTTAATAAGACGATGTTGTAGACTAGTAGAGATAAGGAATAAGACTCCAAACACAGGAATGGATGAAGAAACTGCAAGTCCAAAAGTGATATTATGTTTGTATTGGGGTGGGGGGTGGGATGGATGGTGGTGTTCCCAGTCATGAGGATCAGGGTATTGTGTAAGTGCTGGAAGTGTATAATAAAGAATTTGATTTCCTTTTTACATGGATGTTTATTGAATATTGTTAAACTATTGAAAGGATGGTCAGGTCCAGATCTCAAGTTTTATGCCACAACTGTTCCAGTTTTTACATTAACGACTTGGTCTAGAACAGCATTGCTGGATATTGGACATACTAGAGAAGTGAGTTTTGACTCTGTTTAACTGATGAGGAGGCTTCTAAGGAGGGGGCAGGCATATGAGAAGGGAGTAATGTAGATTTCTTTAGTTGGGGCACCAGACAAGCCATTCCATACTGAGTAAGACACTTAGCATAAGGACAAGGATAAGTCTGAATGGGGATTTTATTCCCAACAGTTTCTCATACTGACAACGAAAAAAGAAGCTGGTGTTTAATTTAGGTTTGGATTGGGGCGGCGGGATGGATGGTGGTGGTCGCAGTCATGAGGAACAGGGTGTTGTCATAGTGCTGTCAGTGTATAAAAATGAATTTGATTTCCTTTTTACATGGTAGACTATTGAATATTGTTAAACTATTGAAAGGATGGTCAGCTCAAGATCTTAAGTTTTATGCCGCAAATGGTCCTGTTTTTCCTTTAACAACTTGGTCTAGAACAGCATTACTGGATATTGGAGATGCTAGAGAAGTGAGGTTTCACTCTGTTTTACTGATGATGCACTTCATCTTACATTTGCCCAATAATTAAGTAAGATATTAATAATAAGTGAAATTGGGTATGGTGTACACGCTTATTATCTTCACAATTTTTCTGTAAATCTGGAACTATTCTAAAATAATACATCCATTAAAACAACACTCAAAATCCTAGGAAATGGTAGCTACTGAACATAGTGGAATGGACCACTGAAATGACGGGGAAGTATGGGAATTGTCTTAGAGGAAACACCAACTTCCTGCCATATGCTGGACTATAATCGAACTAGAGGAAATGAGAGGGAGAGAGAGGACAGTTTGGAAAAATTTAAGGAGTAAGATGAAGGTCTCTGTTCTATAACCAGTGTGTCTGAAATTTCTGCATCCTCTGCCACCCCCTCCCCTCCTGGTTGGTCAAGCTGAGGCTTTGTGATGTCAAGCCACACCATGGCAACCACTGATTTTTGGCAGCCAGAGCTGAAGTGAGTGGCTCCTCATTAATCTAAAAAGTATATATAGGGGCCAGGACAATTTGAGTAGTGTCTGTTGCCTCAAGATAGCGAAACTTAGAATATTCATGTACTGAAGTGCCAAGTTCCTGAATTTTCATAAGGTCTATCTCCCACGCTCCGGAGCACATGTGTCATAAGAAAGATTCCAGATTCTTGGAAGATGGCGGCGGTATAGGCAGACACGTCCCAGGTCGTGTCCTGGAGCAAATGGAGTGAGCAGCTGAAACTAGTAACATCCACCCCGAATTGGCGAAATTTCTCAGCTGGTGAGAAGGTTTGCAGCCAGGAAGAGCAGAACTCCCCTGGAAAGGTAAAAAAAAACCAGGGATTTGGGCAGGAAAGTTTGCCAGACCTCTGAGCCCAGAGAGTTGGAGGGAGACTGCGTCGCAGACAGCTGAGTCCCTTGGGACAGGCACAGCCCCTGACAGGGGAAAGGAGAACCGCGGGATTCCTGGCGCTGCCGGGGGAATTGAGAGCTGGGTTCTGTGATCACAGAGGACTGAGCCTAAAGGGGGCAGCCTGAAGAGCTGACCAGACCATGCAGTCCTGGTAAGAGAAGAAGTTTACAGAAACCAAGCCTTTCCCGTTTCCGCGGCAGGCGTTTGTTTGTTTGTTTTTACTGAATCCTGTTTATTGGACATTTTGGATAAAAACACTCACTTGCGCTGAAGAGAGGTAGAGGGTGCCGAGGAGTGGAATCTGGGGAGAGACTGAGAGGAGAACAGGGGCTGGGAGAGGTGGCAGGGAATTGAGTGCTGAGACACCCCTGAGCCCAGGATTGGAGCAGCCATTCTCTCTGGAGAGTGAGACTCCACCCCCCAGCCCCCAGACAAGGAGCACAGCCACACCCAGATTCCACCCTGTATGAGATCAAGGATTAAAATAACCTGATCAGTCCCTGGGAGTTAACAGGGCCTGGCCTATAGAGGGATTTTCAATCCCAGCAACAACACAGCACCTGTAACTAACTATTACGCAGCCAGCTCTGGGCAGTGAACTTCCACTGGACAGAGAGGCCCTATAGCCTCAGAGGCCAACCCTAGAACACTGCCACCCAGAGGCAGACCCACAAACTGACTCTTTACTAAACACAAAATAAGGCAGTCTGGGAAACAAATGGGGCTTGCTTTAAAATAAGGACTATGGTTTAAAACACAGAGGAACAGTATATCGCAGGGAAACTCAAAACTCTCCTGAATACCTGGCAGGTCTAAGGCAAGCCACACTGAAGAATACAAGAACCGAAGGACCTTCACTACTGCAATTTTTTTTTCTTTTTTCACCTTTTAAATAAGAAACCAATTTTTTTTCTTTTTTTTCTTTTCTTCTTTTTTTTCTTTTTTTTTATTTTTTCCATCACCTGATTTTACCCTTTTAATTACTACCTTCTTATTTTTAACCAGTATTATTACTGCTACCATTTTAACATTTTTTTAAGTGCCATTTTATTTTCTCTTTATTTTATTTTGGGATTAGTGTTCTCCATTCTATTTTCATCATTATATTATCGGTTGTTTCTAGTTTGCATTCATCTCCAGGGAGCTGTTGCTGGAATTTGTTGGGATTAATGGCTGTTCTATAGGAGTATTCTCCTCATATAAAAAAGTCTCTTCCCCTCTTCCAATTCATTCTCTCTTTTCGCTCTTTTTTTTCTTTTTTTTCTTTTTTTCTTTCCTTTTCTCACTTTTATTTTCCCCCCTCCTTTTTCCCAATTTAATTCCTGCACTCCTTTTTTTGGTCCCTACTTTTCTTTTCTTTTTTCTCTTTTATCTTTTTCTCTTCCTTCTTCCTATCCCCTAGTACTCTTAATTCAGGTGGTCACCTTTATTTGGGGTTATTAATATCGTGAATATATTTGTGCTTAGTGCCTGGTATGTGGTGCCTTGTGTTGTATTTTGTGCCTTTAAATCAATGCAGCAGATCCAAGCACAGCAACCTCCTGAGCACCACACCCTCTGCTGAGGAACAGCAGCTGTATGTGAAACCTCGCCCCACCAGCCGGAAGAGCCACCACAGCTGTGAACAGGACCCACCAGAGGAACTGCTGCCAACTGAAAGCAACTGCTAACACAACCACCCGAAGAGCAACCACAGACCAAGGAGTAACTGCCAGCAAGGCAGCAACCACTGAACAACTCAACGTCTAGATATGTCAGTGAGATCAAACATGGGTAGACAAAAAAAAAAAACCCAAAGGAAAGAGAAGGAGGACTCTCCAGAAAAGCAGCTAAGTAATACAGAGGCATGCAACATGACAGAAAAATAATTCAGAATAAGGTTCCTAGAGAGCATAAACCGGATGGAGGAAAAAATCAACAACCTCTGCAAGAAGCAAGAAGAAACAGATGAAAAAATCGATAACATATGGAAGAAGCTAGAAGAAACTGATGAAAAAATCAACAACTTAAGGAAGACCCAAGAAGAAATGAAGAGTGATATAGCTGCAATGAAAAACTCCATTGAAAGTATCAACAGTAGACTAGGAGAAGTGGAGGACCGAATTAGTCAATTAGAAAAGAAGGAAGCAAAACACACCCAAAATGTACTGCTATTGGAGAAAAAAATTAAAAGACAGGAGGAGAGCCTAAGGGAGCTTTGGGACAACATGAAACGAAACAACATAAAAATAATAGGGGTACCAGAACAACAGAAGGATGAACAAGGATTAGAAATCATATTAGAAGAAATAATATCAGAAAACTTACCTGAGGTGGGGAAGAAAAAAGTCACACAAGCCCAGAGAGTCCCAAACAAGGTGAACCCGAAAAGACCCACACCAAGAAACATCAAAATTACCATGGCAAATGTTCAGGATAAAGAGAGAATTTTACAGTCTGCAAGAGAGAGACGGAAAGTTACATACAAGGGATCTCCCATTAGATTGTCAAATGATTTCTCAACGGAAACACATCAGGCCAGAAAAGAATGGACGGAAATTTACAAAGTGATGCAAAGCAAAGGACTGAATCCAAGAATACTCCATCCAGCAAGGCTATCATTCAAACTTGAAGGGTAAATAAGAAGCTTCACAGACAAAAAAAAAGGCTAAGGGAGTTTATCACCACCAAGCTAGCAATGCAAGGAATGTTAAAGGGACTGGTATAAAAATAAGAAATAAAAATCTCAGAAAGAAAACAGCCACACAAAAACAGAAATGGCTACAAACAAGTACCTTTCAATAATAACTTTAAACATAAACGGACTAAATGCTCCAAATAAAAGACATCGAGTGGCTGAATGGATAAAAAAAAAAATGACCCATACATCTGCTATCTACAAGAAACCCCCCTCATTAGAAGGGACTCACACAGACTGAAAGTGAAGGGATGGAAAAATATCTTTCAGGCAAATGGAAAGGAAAAGAAAGCTGGGGTAGCAATACTTATATCGGACAAAATAGACCTCAAAATGAAGGCCATAACAAGAGATAAGGAAGGCCACTTCATAATACTAAAGGGATCAATACAACAAGAAGATATAACCCTGGTAAACATATATGCACCCAATGCAGGAGCACGCTAATTCATAAAAAAAACTACTGGAAGATATCAAAGGAGAGATCGACAAAAATACAATAATAGTAGGGGACTTTAATACACCACTGACAACATTGGATAAGCCCTCTAGACAATCAGCAAAGATACAGCAATCCTAAATGAGTCACTAGATCAGATGGACTTAATAGACATCTTCAGAACACTTCACCCCAAAGCCAGGAAATATACATTTTACTCAAATGCTCATAAGAAATATTCAAAAATAGACCATATATTGGGTCACAAGCAAAGTATCCCCAAATTCAAGAAGATTGAAATCATAAAAAGCGTCTTCGCAGACCATGATGGCATAATATTAGAAATAAACTACAATAAAAACAACCCAAAACACTCAAACACCGGGAAGCTGAATAGCATGCTATTAAATATTGATTGGGTTACCAATGATATCAAAGAAGAAATTCAAAACATCCTGGAAACTAATGCCAATGAAGACACAACAGTCCAAAACCTATGGGGCACAGTGAAACTAGTCCTGAGAGGGAAGTTTATAGCTCTACAGGCCTATCTCAAAAGACAACAAAAAATGGTAGTAAATCATCTAACTCTACAACTCAAAGAATTAGAAAGAGAGCAACAAGTAAATCCCAGAGTGAGAAGAAGGAAGGAGATAATAAAGATTAGAGGAGAAATAAATGACATAGAGACCAAAAAAACAATACAGAAAATCAATGAAACCAAGAGCTGGTTCTTTGAAAGGATAAACAAGATTGACAAACCTCTAGCCAGACTCACCAAGAAGCAAAGAGAGAGGAACCAAATAAACAAAATCAGAAACGATAGAGGCAAAATAACAACAGACCCCACAGAAATACAAATGATTGTTAAAAAATACTATGGACAGCTCTACTCCAACAAACTAGACAGCCTGGAAGAAATAGACAAATTCCTAGAAAAATGCAACATTCCAAAACTCAATCAGGAAGAACCTAAAAATCTCAACAGGCCAATAACTATGGAAGAAATTGAAGCAGTCATCAAAAAGCTTCCAGCAAACAAAAGCCCAGGACCAGACGGCTTCACAGGGGAGTTTTACCAAACATTCAAGGAAGAACCAAAACCTATCCTCCTCAGACTACTACAAAAAATTCAGGAGGAAGGAACACTTCCAAGCTCATTTTATGAATCCAGCATCACCCTAATACCAAAACCCGGTAAAGACAACACAATGAAAGAGAATTAAAGGCCAATGTCGCTCATGAACATAGATGCCAAAATACTCAACAAAATCTTAGCAAATCGGATCCAGCAGTACATCAGAAAGATCATACACCATGACCAATAGGATTCATCCCAGGGATGCAAGTATGGTACAATATCTGCAAATCAATAAACGTGATACATCACAAAAAAAAATTGAAAGAAAAAAAACCACATGGTCATATCAATTGATGCAGAAAAAGCATTTGACAAAATTCAACACATATTTTTGATTAAAGCTCTCAGCAAGGTGGGAGTAGAGGTATCATACCTCAACATAATAAAAGCCATATATGAGAGACCCACAGCCAACATCATACTCAATGGACAAAAACTAACAGCATTTCCCCTAAGAACAGAAAAAAGACAGGGATGTCCCCTCTCACTACTCCTGTTCAACATAGTACTAGAAGTGTTAGCCATTGCAATTCGGCAAGAAGAAGAAGTAAAAGGCATCCAAATTGGAAAAGAGGAAGTAAAACTGTCCTTATTTGCAGACGACATGATAATATACATACAAAACCCTAGAGACTCCATCAAAAAGCTACTATATTTAATACATGAATTTGGCAATGTAGCAGGACACAAAATTAACCCGAAGAAATCTGAGGCATTTCTATACACCAATAGTGAACTTTCAGAAAGAGAGATTATAAAAACCATCCTGTTTACCATCGCACCAAAAAAATTAAGCTACCTAGGAATAAACTTAACTAAAGAGGTAAAAGACCTCTACTCCGAAAACTACAGGACGTTGAAGAAAGATATAGAGAAAGACATAAACAGATGGAAGAACATACCGTGTTCATGGATTGGTAGAATCAACATCATTAATATGTCCATACTACCCAAAGCAATCTATAAATTCAACGCACATCCCATTAAAATACCAATGGCATACTTCAAAGATATAGACCGAACTCTCCAAAAATTCATCTGGATTAAAAAAAGACCCCGAATAACTGCAGCAATCCTGAAAAAGGCCAAAGTAGGTGGGATCGCAATACCAGATATCAAGTTGTATTACAAAGCCACTGTTCTCAAAACTGCCTGGTACTGGCACAAGAATAGGCATGTAAATCAATGGAATAGAATAGAGAGCCCAGAAATCAGCCTTAACCAATATGCTCAATTAATATTTGACAAAGGAGGCAAGAACATACAATGGAGCCAAGATAGTCTCTTCAATAAATGGTGTTTGGAAAATTGGACATATATATGCAAGAAAATGAAACTAGACCACCAACTTACACCATACACAAAAATAAACTCAAAATGGATAAAGGACTTAAATGTACAACAGGAAACCATAAAAATTCTAGAAGAATCTAAAGGCAACAAAATCTCAGACATATGCCGAAGCAATTTCTTCACTCATACAGCTCCTAGGGCACTTGAAACTAAAGAGAAAATGAACAAACGGGACTACATCGAAATAAAAAGCTTCTGCACAGCAAAAGAAACCATCAACAAAACAACAAGAAAACCCACTGTGTGGGAAAACATATTTGCCAATGTCATATCTGATAAGAGCCTAATCTCCAAAATTTATAGGGAACTCATACAACCTAACAAAAGGAAGATAAACAATCCAATCAAAAAATGGGCAAAGTACCTATGTAGACACATTTCAAAAGAGGACATTCAGAAAGCCAAGAGACATATGAAAACATGCTCAAAGTCACTAATCATCCGAGAGATGCAAATCAAAACAACAATGAGGTACCACCTCACACCTGTCAGACTGGCTATCATCAACAAATCAACAAATGACAAGTGCTGGAGAGGATGTGGAGAAAAAGGAACACTTGTGCACTTCTGGTGGGAATGCAGACTGGTGCAGCTACTATGGAAGACAGTATAGAGTTTCCCTAAAAAACTGAAAATGGGAACTCCCATTTGGCCCTGTGATCCCACTTCTAGGAATATATCCCAAGAAACCAGAAACACAAATCAGAAAGGATATATGCACCCCTATGTTCATAGCAGCACAATTTACCATAGCTAAGATCTGGAAACAGCCTAAGTGCCCATCAGTAGATGAATGGATTAGAAAACCGTGGTACATCTACACGATGAAATACTATGCTGCTCTAAAAAGGAAGGAACTCTTACCATTTGCAACGTCATGGATGGAACTGGAGAGCATTATGCTAAGTGAAATAAGCCAGTCAATGAAGGAAAAATACCACATGATCTCACTTATTCATGGATAATAGAGACCATTATAAACTTTTGAACAATAATAGATACAGAGGCAGAGCTGCCTCAAACAGATTGTCGAACTGCAGCGGGAAGGCCAGGGAGGGTTGGGAGGCAGGAGGTAGGAGGGTAAGAGATCAACTAAAGGACTTGTATGCATGCATATAAGCATAACCAGTGGACATAAGACATTGAGGGATAGGGGAGGCTAGGGGACTGTCTAGGGCGGGGGAATAAAATGGACACATATGTAATACCCTTTGTAATACTTTAAGCAATAAATAAAAAAAAAGATAGCGAAACTTAATAAGACGATAATGTAGGCTAGTAGAGATAAGGAATAAGACTCCAAACACAAGGATGGATGAAGAAACTGTAAGTCCAAAAGTGAATTTATGTTTGTATTTAGGGGGTGGGATCGATGGTCGTGGTGGCAGTCATGAGGAACAGGGTGCTGTGTTATTGCTCGAGGTTTATAATAAAGAATTTGGTTTCCTTTTTACGTGGCTAACTATTGAATACTGTTAAACTCTTGAAAGTATGGTCAGCTCAAGATGTAAATTTTTATGCCACAACAGGTAGAGTTTTTCCTTTAACATCATGGTCTAGAACAGCATTGTTGTATATTGGAGATACTAGAGAAGTGAGGTTTGACTCTGTTTCACTGATGAGGAGGCATCTGAGGAGGGGGCAGGCATGTGAGAAGGGAGTAATGTAGATTTCTTTATTTAGGGAACCAGACAAGCAATTCCATACTGAGTCAAACACTTAGCATAAGGAGAAGGATAAGTCTGAATGGGGACTTTATTCCCAACACTTTCTCATACTGACAAGGAAAAAAGAAGCTTGTGTTTAATTTAGGTTTGTATTGGGGCAGCGGGATGGATGGTGGTGGTCGCAGTCATGAGGAACAGGGTGTTGTCATAGTGCTGGAAGTGTATAATAATGAATTTGATTTCCTTTTTACATAGAAGACTATTGAACATTGTTAAACTATTGAAAGGATGGTCAGCTCAAGATATGAAGTTTATGCCGCAAATGGTCCAGTTTTCCCTTTAACAGCTTGGTCTAGAACAGCATTATTGGATATTGGAGATACTAGAGAAGTGAGGTTTCACCCTGTTTCACTGATGATTCTCTTCCTGTTACATTTGCACCATACATAAGTAAGATATTAGTAATAAAGGAAATTCGGTACGGTGTACATGAGTATTATCCTCCCAATTTTTCTGTAAATCTGGAACTATTCTAAAATAAAACTTTTATTAAAACAACACTAAAAATAATAGGAAATGGGAATATCTGAACATAGTGGAATGGACCACTGAAATGACTGTGGAGTTTAGGAAGTGGATTTGAGGAAACACCACCTCCCTGCCATATGCTGGACTATAGTGGAACTGAAGGAAGAGAGAAGAGAGAGAGAGAGAGAGAGAGAGAGAGAGAGAGAGAGAGAGAGAGAGAGAGAATAGATAGAGAGAGAAAGAGAATAGAGAGAGAGGTCAGTTTGGAAAAAATTTTAGGAGTCAAGAGGAAGGTGTCTGTGCTATAACCAGAGTATCTGAGAATTCTGCATCCTCTGCCACCCCTGGCAGAGGTGGGACGGTAAAGCTGAGGCTTTTTGATGTCAAGCCTCACCGTGGCCAAACTGATTTTGGGCAACCAGACCTGAAGTGAGCGGCTCCTCATTAATCTAAAGATAATAAATAGAGGCCAGAACCCTTTCAGTAGTGTCTGTTGCCTCAAGATAGCGAAACTTAATAAGACGATAGTTTAGACTAGTAGAGATAAGGAATAAGACTCCAAACACAAGGATGGAAGAAGAAACTGCAAGGTCAAAATTGAATTTATGTTTAATTGGGGTCAGGTGGGCTTGACGGTGGTGTCCGCAGTCATGCGGAACAGGGTGTTGTGATAGTGCTGCCAGTGTATAGTAAGGAACTTGATTTCCTTTTTACACGGCAGACTAGTGAATATTGTTAAACTTTTGAAAGGATGGTTAGCTCAACATCTGAAGTTGTATGCTGCAACTGGTCCAGTTTTTCCTTTAACAACTTGGTCTAGAACAGCATTGTTGTATATTGGAGATACTAGAGAAGTGAGGTTTGACTCTGTTTCACTGATGAGGAGGTATCTAAGTAGGGGGCCGGCATTTGACAAGAGAGTAATGTAGATTTCTCTATTTGTGGCACCAGACAAGCCATTACATACTGAGTCAAACACTGAGCATAAGGACAAGGATAAGTCTGAATGGGGATTTTATTCCCAACACTTTCTCATACTGACAAGGAAAAAAGAAGCTGATGTTTACTTTAGGTTTGCGTTGGTGCAGGGTGATGGATGGTGGTGGTCACAGTCATGAGGAACAGGGTGTTGTCATAGTGCTGGCAGTGTATAATAATGAATTTGATTTCCGTTTTACATGGTAGACTATTGAATATTGTTAAACTGTTGAAAGGATGGTCACCTCAAGATCTGAAGTTTTATGCCCCAAATGGTCCAGGTTTTCCTTTAACGACTTGTTTTAGAATAGCATTAGTGGATATTGGAGATACTAGAGAAATGAGGTTTCACTCTGTTTCACTGATGATTCACTTCATCTTACATTTGCCCCATACATAAGTAAGATATTAGTAAAAATGGAAATTGGGTATGGTGTACATGGTTATTATCTTCACAATTTTTCTGTAAATATAGAACCATTCTAAAATAAAACATCCATTAAAACAACTCTCAAAATCCTAGGAAACATTAATATCTGAACACAGTGGAATGGACCACTGAAATGACGGGGGAGTATGGAATTGTCTTAGTGGAAACACCAAGTACCTTCCATATGCTGGACTATAATGGAACTAGTGGAAATGAGAGAGAGAGCGAAGACAGTTTGGGAAAATTTTAGGAGTTAAGAGGTAGGTCTCTGTTGTATAAACAGAGTGTCTGAGATTTCTGCATCCTTTGCCGCCCCAGCCCCGCCTGGATGGTCAAGCTGAGGCTTTGTGATTGAAGGGACAGAACGGAACTTGAAAGAACTAAGGAGAACTAAGCAGAAATGCACCCACATCCCTCTTCAAGGACGAGGTGGAGACATGCTCTTCTCCCTCAACTCTATGTTGTCTTACAAGGCTGGCCCTCAGCCCAAGCCCCACCCCGCCCCCTGAGAGTGACCACAAGAAAGCTGGTATTGTTCTAACGCTCCCAACCACCCACCGGAGTGGACCAATGAAGTTCCAGAAATATAGCTAATGTCCTAATAAGGCTATAGTGGAGGATGGCTCCAACCTTCAGAATGTGATCATCACTTCCAGACCCTTATGATGTAAACCCCTGAACAATCTCTGTAACTCACGTCACCCCTAAAGCCCACCCCAAATAACTAGAGCTATATAACCTTTGTTCTCCTGGGAAACGCTCTCTCATCTCACTGCTGCACAGGATAGAGGCTGGGAGCCAATTCTAGAATTGATCAATAAAGACTCGTTGCTTTTGCATTGGAGGAGGCTCTCTGTTGGTGGATTATTGGGGACCCCGAACTCTGGGCATAACATTTTGGTGGCACGTCCGGGATCCCCCAAAAACCCTCGAGGGACCCCCACTCTGAGAGTCTGCTGTCCAAGGTAAGTGTTTATGTGTTGTGTGTTCTGTCCTATACGAGCTCGCTTCTGTAATCTGGCCTGATAAGATGTGAGTGGACGCACTGGTGGATCTCGGGCAGGAGGAGTCAAGGGACGCCTTGAACCTCCATCTTGCGGGGTGTAAAAGCCCCACCTGGCGGGGGGTAAAAGCCCCATCTGGCGGGCTTTAAAAGCACCATCTGGCGGGCTTTAAAAGCCCCATCTGGCTTTTTTTCAGTTTTTCTTCCGCGGGGTCGGAAGGCTGTTCTTAGGTGTCTTTGTTTCTTTGGTGTCTGTATTCTTTTGTTTGATTTTGTGGACTCACTGGACGGACGCTATGGGACTGACTCAAACTACTCCTTTAAGCATTATGGTCATTTTAAAGTCAAGGGCTGGGCCAAACCTGCTGGTCAGCCTCAGTTGTGTTTTTCTAGAACTGCTGAGAACTTGGACCTTGAAGCTTACTGAATTCAAATGATAAAAAACTTATGTCTTGCATTTTTGAAGGTTATTCTCAAAAATGTTACTGATTGAGAAAAAATGTGTGTTGTGGTAGCTAAATGCCTTTGCTGAATGAATGTCTGGTGAAAGTGTGAGAGTGTGGAGGGAGGGGGCCTGCCCTATCCTCTCCTTTGTTTGGCTCCACAACTTTGGTCAGGCGGGTACCTGAATGAAGATCAGTGAAAACAGGTCACCCCTCCCTCGTCAGTCCCTTGTCACCGATCATCATGAGGTCAGGCCAAAGTAAACCTGCTGTTCTTAATTACATGTTAAAAAAATTTTTTTTAAGAAATACAATAGAGATTGTAATATTAAAATGAATGCTAAAACACTGAGGAAGCATGAGTGAACTGAGTGAACAGCTGTTTGTTTCTGTGGAACTAGCCAATTTGCTACCAAGATGGGGGACTGGGCGCAGTCTTAACTCCTCCAGTAGGTTCTCACCAAAACGTTGGTCAAGAATTCTGTTCTGGGACATGGGTGCCAGGAGTGCCCCCACGCCTATCTGGGGAGTTGGGCATTGTTTTGTTTATCTGCTCAGCTCCAGTCTGGGCTAGTCTACTGAGAGTGTGAATACGAGTGTTTATCTATTTTGGCTGGTCATTACTAGTCTGTGTAAACTGAAAGTTACTTTGATTTATTTTGCATTTCTTTTAATTCATCTGGCTAAACATTTGGACTGGACCCGCGGTGGGCTGCAAGAATCTCTAGCAATTCTCAGAGTCTTTTGCTCGCCACTACAGAAGGAATCAGCCCACTTAGTTAATACAAATTTTTGTCTATCAGCTGCTCTTACCTGGATTGTAAATCACTGTAATTCCAAGATTGCTTAGTTCTGAGATAGCATATAAACGAGTAAAAGAAAAATATCTGTGAGGAAAAGCAGCCTGGCCTGAGAGAATTGGGGCGGGGGAGGGTTGGCAGTTATGCTGCTGGCTGCAAACCTAACAGGTCTTATCAATGAACTTCAGGTTACAAAAAATAACTGTAAGCACAGTCTTTCTCTGCCCTGGTTTATTCTTTTAACCCCTCCAATGCTAAATCAGACCGATACTTGTTCTTTGTTTTATCAAAAAATGTCTAGATATATCTTAAGAGTAAACGATCATTTAAAATATGTTCATAAATATTAATCTAAAATTGTTGAATTTTCACCTTTGATAATCATTAAAGGATTAAGGTTTCTAAGAATAAAATAAAACAACAACTGAACTCCCGCTAGAAAAGCGGAGGAGGAACAAATCTAGAATCTGAAGCCCCCCCTGCTGATTTAGAACTCTTTGCCAGGCAGACTCAGTCCCTGAGATCCAGGTCGAAGAAGTGGGGGCTGAATGCCTGAGCTGCCCACAAGGCCGGGAAGCCCCTGGTGGAGAAGAGGTGTGCGCACAGTCAAAGAGAGCCTACAGCAGCTGCAGCAGCTGCTAGCGGGCACCTAGGTGCAGGCTAAGCTGGAGAAGGCCTAGGTGCTGGAGCTGATGGTGCAGCGCTTGCTGCAGGGGAGAGCTTGTGGGCGGGAGCCTTAAAGCCTGGAGCATTACTCCCTTCTCAAGACCCAACTTACACCTAGCCAATCGGCAGGGCGCACAATCATGTCCCCTCCCCTCAATCCACCCCCCTATTAAAACCCCATTTTTTCCCACAGGCATTCTCTCTCGTCTTGCCTTTGTGAGGATAGGAGCCAGACATGGGTCTGTGATAATAAAGGACTCTTTGCTTTTGCATTGGACACGGCTGGCTCCCTGGTGAGGTCTGTTGGGGATTTAAAATTTGGGCATAACAATAACCAAGATAGTGGTGATGGTAAATTTGGACTTTAAGCTGAATGAAGACAAGAGGGAGAAAGATAGAATGAATCAGATAATTGTATTTTACTACAGGAAGGGGAAAACCTCCAGTAAGCAAGCCAACAAATGCAGAAGAAGAAGTGGTGGAGTGTTCATCTACCACAGGTGATACACAGGTTCTCCGAGGGGAATACACGTTATAATGTGAATCCCTCTATAAACAATGCTTCAGAAAAGGGCATTATGAGAAGATGAAAATATTAATGGTCTCCTTGAATAAATACCAGCAAGGGTATAAAGGAGATATGTTTGTATTTTTGTGCGTTTTCAGATGATTGAGAGGGATGTAAGGAGGGGGCAGGCCTGTGAGAAGTTAGTAATGTAGAATTCTTTAATTGGGGCATCAGACAGGCCAGTCCATAGTGAGCCAGAAACGTTTAATAAGGACAAGGAGAAGACTGATTGGGGATTTTTTCCTCAACACTTTCTAATAATGAAAAGGAAGAAAGGAACCTGATGTTTAAGTTTGGTTTGGATTAGGGGGGGCGGTGCAGATGGCTGGTGGTGGTCGCTGTCATGAGAAATAAGGTGTTGTGTTTGTGCTGGCAGTGTATAGTAATGAATTTGATTTCCTTTTTACATGGTAGACTATTGAATATTGTTAAACTATTGACAGGATTGTCAGCTGAAGATGTGAAGTTTATGCCAGAACTGGTACAGTTTTTCCTTAAACAACTTGGTCTAGAACAGCATTGCTAGATATTGGAGTTACTAGAGAAGTGAGGTTTCACTCTGTTTCACTGGTGATTTACTTCATGTTACATTTCCCCATATCAAAGTGACATATTAGTAATAAAGGAAATTATGTATGGTGCACATGGGCATTATCTTCACAATTTTTCTGTAAATCTGGAACTATTCTAAAATAAAACATCCATAAAACAACACTCAAAATACTAGGAAATTGTAATATCCAAACATAGTGGAACAGACCACTGAAAGGACAGGGTTGTATGGCAAGAGGCTTAGAGTAGACACTACCTCCCTGCCATATGCTGGACTATAATGGTACTAGAGGAAATGAGAGAGAGAGAGAGGTCAGTTTGGGAAAATTTTAGGAGGTAAGAGGAAGGTCTCTTTTCTATAACCAGATCATCTAAGACTTCTGCATCGACTCCCACCCCCCTCACCCCCCTTCTTGGATGGTCTAGCTGTGGCTTTGTGATGTCAAGCCACACCATGGCAACCGCTGATTTTGGGCAACAAGAGCTGATGTGATTGGCTCCACATTGACATAGAGAGTATATAATAGGCCTGGACCCTCTGAATAGTGTCTGTTGCCTCAAGATAGCCAAACTTACTAAGAAGATACTGTAGACATTTGGAGATAAGGAAGAAGACTACAAACACAAGGATGGATGAAGAAACTGCAAGTCCTAAAGTGAATTAGAAGTCAGTGTCTCAACTGAATGATGAAGAAGTGGATAAGGTCAGAATACCTTATTCAAATGCTCCCCCGTCCCCCTTAATTCCTAACCCAAGATCCTGGCCTTGTCCTTTTTGGCCAAACACACTTCCTTGTTCAATCCATTGTCATTCAATTACAAGCCCATTTCCAAATCATTCTCCAATTTCTTCCCCAAACCCAATGTCTTTCTGTGTTTAACTTGTTTCCAAAGTACATATGTTATGCCCAGATTTCAAGATCTGAGTCCAGTGCAAAAACATAGAGTCTTTTATTCAAGCCCGTTACTTGGTCCCCCTCCTGTCTCTTTTACTGGATGCAAGAGAGAGCCCTGAGTACCAAGGGAAAAAAGTATTAATATGGCTTGTGGTGAGGGTGTGGGGGCACACTCTGACCACTGATTTGGCCGAATCCGGTTGTTTTTATGAGGGCGGGGGCCTAGTGATGCAAGGGCAGGTTGCAGCTAGGGTCTTTTTACACAAACACAGGTGGGTGGCTAGCATACCCTTGGCTTTGGGGTAGTTTCCACCGCTTTCCCATTGGCTGAGATAAGGGCAGGCTGAGTAACTGATACATTCTGCGGCTTTTTCTTGGAAGAGGGGATAAGGACACAGCTATCAGTACTGTTCTGTCCTTTCATTCACCCCTTGTCTTGGAACTTCCGGCTCAATCATGAGACGGACTGAACTATCAACTGAACTACTTTTATACACTTCTTGACAAATTGGACTAGTCTGTTAATAATGCAAGGGCCGTAAGTCAACAACAGCAGGAGGATAACAAGGGGTCTGCGGAGGTCCACTGTCTTCTTGAGGGTGATCTGCATCGGGTGTGTCTAGTCAGAGGTCACCTTCCAGTCAGAATCCCTGCTGTCTGACTCAGACCTTCCATTCTAAATAGGCCTTTCCCTGATCTCTACAGCCGAGGTTTGTACCACTCCTGACATGGGCATGGTCATTCAGGCCTGCAAGACAGTACACAGGCTGCCAACTGTTAGGTGTTTCTCAATAGAGACCAAAACCTGATGGGTATTCTTCTTTGTCCAGTTGGGCATCTGCCCTCTTGGCAGCCAGACACCCTTTACCTTTGGGGTTCATCCTATATAGTCCGCTTCCAGGACAGCTAACAGATAGCTATAACAATGTCCTTCAGTGTGACAGCCTGGATACTTGCCAGTTATTCCCAAAGACTACCAAGGACTGTAGACCATCACCGGTCCACCGATACAGCTACATTTAAACCTGTAAGGGAATTGAAGGTTAATACAACATATTAATACAATGAAACATAATATTGGCACCATGGCCGCTTCAGGCAGCTAAATCATCCGCTACTAAACATGAGATGTGGCAGGGCTATACAAACATTTTTGGGAGGTGACTAAAGTCCAATCTTTGACCTTTCTATATAAGATAAAATTGTCTTTGTCTTTCTGAAGCCATGTCTATGAAGATGCAGGCATCATCTGAGCCTATTATACAATTTTCTGCAGGTATAGTCCTTTTCAAATTGGGGTGAGTCCTGGGGTCTTGAGCTTCTTTACCCACACTGAGTCCCCAGGCTGGAAAGGATGTACAGAGTCCAAGGTGGCACTGGCAGGGCATCTCGAACAAGCTTATGTGTGGCTTTTCATTTCTGTAAGAGATCACATCCAAGTAAGGGGTACAGGCATTCTGGCATATCTAGAAACGAATGAGTTACCGTGTTCTTTCTGAGGTCCACAATCCTCTTTGATGTCCAAGGAAAAATGCAGTTTTTTCTGGTGGCTCTTAGAACTGGTGTCTTCTTAGATGTTTCTGGTCCCATTGGCTCTGTCAAGACCTAATGGGCTGCTCCAGAATACACCAGAAAATTAACCAGGGGTTCTATTTACCTACAAATATTTATACCTAGGTAGACATATAAACATCAAATAAACATCCACATTTACACCTTTTCACTTAACAAGTACTTTTACAGGCTTTGGAATTTTGGCAGATAAAAGGAACACAGCCCAAGTTCATCGATAGGGGCCTGACAAGCACGAATGTGGGGGCCTTTGCCTGGGGGATATAGAGTCTCCATCATTTCTCTCTCGGCACTGCTAAGGACAGGATCATTGGAGAGGTCTCTTCACCTAGGCAAGGCTGTGCTGAGCCATCTGGGGCAAAAGTGGTTTCTGCTTCCATTTTGGCTAAAAGATCTCTGCCCATTAGAGGGACCAGGTCAACTGGTAAATATAGGAATTCATGAACCACCTGATGGCCGCTCACTGACATCGGCGGGGGTGGCAGAAAAGTCTGCAGCTGTGGTAACGTTCCAGTAACTCCAATAACGGTGACTTCCTTTCCTGAGAATGGAACTACCTTCTGAGTAACTACTGAGTGCTCTGAAGCTGTATCAATCATAAATTTCAGTCTGGCCCCCGGTCTACATTTTGACCATCGGCCTATAGGGGCCTCGTTGGAAAAAGCCCAGTCTGTCCTAGTCAGAGTCAGCTGTTGCCAGTCCAATGAGGTCTGCCTCAGGCGGCTCTGGCTTATAGTTGCTGAGTGGTTTGGATGGCCTTGCCAGATTCTTCTGCCCTGCTACTGAACTTTACTCTGTCCCTTCTTACACACACAGAACTGGACCCTAGGCCGCGAGGTTTGAGCCATTTTAAAATTCCTTAATATACATTTTATCATTCATGTTGCAGGGAGGGACCGGGTTCGCTCCTCCTGAATAAAAGAACTCATCAAATAAGGCTAATTTCCTAACTTCATTTGTCCCTGGGTGTGGACAACAAAAGACACTAATCAGATTGACATAAAGGATTTAACCTTTGTTTAGGGAGGCAAATGCAAAGCATTTACCTCCAAGTGTCATTGTTTTAGAGAAGATAGGATTTCTGCTCAGTTTCCCTATTTTACTAGTCCCAGCCTACTGGTCTATCATGCATTCAATTTTCTTAAAATGTATTCTGGCACAGGAGAAAGTTGTTTTGCTGTGCACAGGTAGTTTAACCCCTATATAACTGGCTTGGACCTCTACATAGCAAACTGCAGTCTATAAGTTCAATATGCAGCCTCAGGTTTTTCTAACCCAACGAGGTTTCAGCCAGTCTCTGAATCATACTCCTCATCTCTTGAAGAATTTGAAAGTCCTGAGAGCTTCCAGGTCCAGGGATAGTGCCTTTTTGACAACCCTTGGGCCCTGCTTTTTGCCTTTTTACCAGTTTCCTTCGTGGTAGAGCAGTAACCAGGCCTCTTTCAAGGGAGTGAACTCGAAGGGGCTATCAGCCCCACCTGTGAGCCAGCTGCTCCCCCTAGGGTCTCCCAGGGGACCAGCCGGAGCGTCCCCCAGCAAATACTGGAAGACGCTGTGCTTTTCCAGTGGTATGGACTCAAGCAGGGGGCTCACTGAATGTAGCCAGCAGCGAAGCGCTCGCTGGCTTCTGCCTGCAGATGCTGGCGCCCACAAGCACTGCCCCATAGCACATGTCTCACCAGTAGCTCCAGCACCTCATTGATCTCCAGCTTAGCCTTAACCTAGGTGCCCAGAAGCAGCTGCTGCAGCTCCTGTAGGCTATCTTTGATCCACGAGCACGCGGCTACTTCTCCACCAGGGGCTTATGGGCCTTGCAGGCAGCTCAGGCATTCAGCCACCCCCCCCCCCCTTCTTTGACCTTGGTCTCATATACTGAGTCGGCCTGGAAAAGAGTTCTAAATTACCAGGGGGGATGCGTATTCTAGCTTTGGGCCTCCTCTGCTTTTTGAGCAGGAGTTAACTTGTTTTTTTTTTTTGTTTGTTTGTTTGTTTTTTTGTTGTTGTTGTTTTTTTATTCTTAGAAACCTTAATCCTTTAATGATTACCAAAAGTGAACATTCAGCAATTTTAGTTTAATATTTATGAACATATTTTAAATGTACTTTTACTCTGAAGATATATCTGGACCTTTTCTGATAAAACTAAGAACAGGTATCGGTCTGATTCAGCATTGGAGGGGTTTAAAGAATAAACCAAGGCAGAGAAAGATTGTGCTTACAGTTATTTTTTTTAACCTTGAATTTCATTGCTAAGACCTGTTAGGATTGCAGCCAGCAGAATAACTGCCAAAACCCCTGCCCCCATTGTCTCAGCCCAGGCCCATTGCTTTTCCTCACAGAGTCGGCCTGGAAATATAACGGGTGCATAGTGAGGTTGCTTGTAGACAGAACACCTGGAGACCATCTGAAATCCAGTTACTGATGCTTCCAGAATCCAGATGAGGGAGGAAGGAAAAGACCTGGTTATGTTCTCTATGAGGGTTCGAATAAACAATTGAAAACAGCAAGTTAAACAAAATACAGTCACTGGCAGGTTTTCTTTCCGTCCTGCGGAGCTGTTCACCAAAGAGATAAGAAAACCATGAATAACAAGTTCTCTGAAATTTGCTACTTTGTTAATTTGCTAAGCAAAAAATTAACTTGAAAAGACATCTCTCTTACTCTTTTATAAGCAATCTCAGAACTAAGAAATCTTGGAAATACAGCGATTTACAACCCAGGTAAGAGAAACTGAGAGACAGAAATTGATATTAACTAAGTGGGCTGATTCTTTCGGTAATGGCAAGCAAAACACTCTGAGATCTGCTAGAGATTCTTGCAGCCCATCGCAGGTCCAGTCCAAACGTCCAGCCAGATGAATTAACAGAAATGCAAAATAAATCAAAGTAGCTTCCACTTCACACAGACTAGTAATGAGCAGCCAAAATAGACAAACACTTGTATTCACACTCTCTCGGTAGACTAGCCCAGACTGGAGCTGAGCAGATAAACAAAGCAATGCCCCACTCCCCAGATGAGCATGGGGGCACTCCTGGCACCCATGTCCCAGAACAGAATTCTCCACCAACCTTTTGGTGAGAACCTACCGGAGGAGTTAAGACTGCTTCCAGTCCGCCTCACACCAGAAAACTGGCCACTCCCACACAAACAAACAGCTGTTCACTCATGATTTCTCATTGTGTCGGCATTCATTCCAATTCCACAATCTCTATTGTACCCCTTTAAAAATTTTTTTAACAGGTTTATTTGTCCCGACCTCATGATGTTCGGTGACGAGAGACAGACAAGGGTGGGGGTGACCTGTTTTCATAGATCCTTACTCAGATTCCCTCCTGATCGAAGTTATGGAGCCACACAAAAGAGAGGAGAAGGCAGGACACCTCCCTCCACACTCACATACTTTAAACAAACATTCATAAGCAAGGGCATTTAGCTACCACAACATACAGTTTTTCTCAATCAGTAACATTTTTGAGAATAACCTTCAAAAATGCAAGACATAAGTTTTTTATCATTTGAATTCAGTAAGCTTCAAGGTCCAAGTTCTCAGCAGTTCTGGAAAACCACAACTGAGGCTGGCCAGCAGGTTTGGCCCAGCCCTTGACTTTAAAACGACCATAATGCTTAAAGGAGTAGTTTGAGTCAGTCCCATAGCATCCGTCCAGTGAGTCAACAAAATCAAACAAAAGAATACAGACACCAAAGAAACAAAGACACCTAAGAACAGCCTTCCGACCCCGCGGAAGAAAAACTGAAAAAAAGCCAGATGGGGCTTTTACACCCCGCCAGATGGGGCTTTTACACCCCGCCAGATGGGGCTTTTACACCCCGCAAGATGGAGGTTCAAGGAGTCCCTTGACTACTCCTGCCTGAGATCCACCAGTGCGTCCACTCAGATCTTATCAGGCCAGATTACAGAAGCGAGCTCGCATAGGACAGAACACACAACACATAGACACATACTGCGAACAGCAGACTCTCAGAGTGGGGGTCCCTCGAGGGTTTTTTGGGGATCCCGGACTCGCCACCAAAATGTTATGCCCAGAGTTCGGGGGTCCCCAATAATCCACCAACAGAGAGCCTCCTCCGATGCAAAAGCAACGAGTCTTTATTGATCAATTCTAGAATTGGCTCCCAGCCTCTATCCGGCGCAGCGGTGAGGCGAGAGAGCGTTTTCCAGGAGAACAAAGGTTATATAGGGCTAGCTATTTGGGGTGGGCTTTAGGGGTGACGTGAGTTACGGAGATTGGTCAGGAGTTTACATCATAAGTGTCTGGAAGTGACCATCACATTCTGAAAGTTGGAGCCGTCCTCCACTATAGCCTTATTAGGACATTAGCTACATTTCTGGAACTTCATTGGTCCACTCAGGTGGGTGGTTGGGAGAGTTAGGACAATACCAGCATAATGTGGTCACTCTCGGGGGGCGGGGTGGGACTTGGGCTGAGGGCCCAGCTTTCTCAGACAACATAGAGTTGAGGGAGAAGAGCATGTCTCCACCTCGTCCTTGAAGAGGGAGGTGGGTGCATTTCTGCTTAGTTCTGCTTAGATCTTTCAAGTTCCGTTCTGTCCCTTCAATCACAAAGCCACAGCTTGACCATCCAGGAGGTGCTGGGGTGGCAAAGGATGCAGAAATCTCAGACACTCTGTTTATAGAACAGAGACCTACCTTTTAACTCCTAAATTTTCCCAAACTGTCCTCACTCTCTCTCTCATTTACACTAGTTCCATTATAGTCCAGCATATGGGAGGTACTTGGTGTTTCCACTAAGACAATTCCATACTCCCCCGTCATTTCAGTGGTCCATTCCACTATGTTCAGTTACTACCATTTCCTAGGATTTTGAGAGTTGTTTTAATGGATGATTTATTTTAGAATAGTTCCCGATTTACAGAAAAGTTGTCAAGGTAATAACCGTGTACACCTTACCCAATTTCCCTTATCAGTAATGACTTACTTATGTATTGAGCTAATTTAACATGAAGTGAAACATCAGGGAAACAGAGTGAAACCTCACTTCTCTGGTATCTCCAATATCCAGCAATGCTGTTCTAGACCAAGTTGTTAAAGGAAAACCTGGACCAGTTGTGGCATAAACCTTCATGTCTTAAGCTTATCATCCTTTCAATAGTTTAACAATATTCAATAGTCTGCCATGTAAAAAGGAAATGAAATTCTTTACTATAAACTGGCAGCACTAACATAACAAACTGTTCCTCATGACTGCGAACACCACCATCCAGCCATCCTGACCCCAATACAAACATAAATTCAATTTTGGCCTTGCAGTTTCTTCTTCCATCCATGTGTTTGGAGTCTTATTCCTTATCTCTACTAGTCTACACTATCAGCTTATTAAGTTTCGCTATCTTGAGGCAACAGACACTACTGAAAGGGTCCTGGCCTCTATTTATTATCTTTCAGTTAATGAAGAGCACTCACTTCAGGTCTCTTTTCCCAAAATCAGTTTGGCCATGGTGTGGCTTGACATCACAAAGCCTCAGCTTGACCATCCAAGTGGGACAGTGTTGGCAGAGGATACAGAAATCTCAGAAACTCTGGTTATAGAAAAGACAGCTTCCTCTTAACTCCTAAAATTATTCCCAAACTGACCTCTCTTTTAATTCTCTCTCTCTCTCTCTCTCTCTCTCTCTCTCTCTCTCTCTCTCTCTCTCTCTTTTTTTAGTTCCACTATAAGTCCAGCATATGGCAAGGAGGTGGTGTTTCCTCTAATCCACTTCCTAAACTCCACAGTCATTTCAGTGGTCCATTCCACTATGTTCAGATATTACCATTTCCTATTATTTTTGTGTTGTTTTAATAAAAGTTTTATTTTAGAATAGTTCCAGATTTACAGAAAAATTGGGAAGATAATACTCATGTACACCGTACCCAATTTCCCTTATTACTAATATCTTACTTAGGTATGGTGCAAATGTAACGTGAAGTGAATCATCAGCGAAACTGTTAGAGTGAAACCTCAGTTCTCTAATATCAACAATATCCACCAATGCTGTTCTAGAGTAAGTTGTTAAATAAAAACTGTACCAGTTGTGGCATCAAACTTAACATATTGAGCTGAGAATCCTGTCAATAGTTTAACAATATTCAATAGTCTACCATGTAAAAAGGAAATCAAATTCATTATGATACACTGCCAGCACTAAAAGAACACCCTGTTCCTCATGACTGTGACCACCATCATCTATCCCACCCACCCAATCCAAACCTAAATTTAACATCAGCTTCTTTTCTTCCTCGCCAGTATGAGAAAGTGTTGAGGATAAAATCCGCATTCAGTCTTCTCCTTTTCTTTATTCTATGTGTCAGGCTCAGTATGGAATGGTTTGTCTGGTGCCCAAATTAAAGTAATCTACATTACTGCCTTCTCACATGCCTGCCCCCTTCTTAGATCCCTCCCCAGAAGTGAAACAGAGTCAAACCTCACTTCCTCAGTATCTACAATACCCAACAATGCTGTTCTTTACCATGATGTTAAAGGCAAAACTGTACCAGTTTTGCATAAAACTTCACATCTCGAGCTGACCATTCTTTCAATAGTTTAACAATATTCAATTGTCTGCCATGTAAAAACGTATTCAAATTCTTTATTATACACTGCCAGCACTAACAAAATGCCCTGTTCCTCATGAATGCGACCATGACCATCCATCCCACCCTCCCCAACCCAATACAAACTTACATTCACTTTTGGACTTGCAGTTAGTTCAACCATCCTTGTGTTTTGTGTTGATTGTTTCCTTCCATGTCCCGCGTGGAGTTGGTTTCGGTATCTGAAAGAGGAGCCACACAACAAAGGAGAGAAATAGACAAGAGATAATTTTGCAATATTGGGGGACCAGTCGGCAAGTCCCGAAGGACTTCCTCTGTGCTCAGGCCTCACCAAGCTTTTATTGATCTCGGATGCACCCATAGCATAGACCTTAGGCAGGTGACCCGGTAGTGATAAGCACACTAGCCACTCAGCAAGGATTTACATAATAATAAATGGGGGAGTAGTTTCAGCTACCACTGTCTGGACAAACAGAGGTGGCGCCTAGCTCTGAGCTTTGCTAGCGCTTCAAAGGCAACCAGCCTTCGGGGTGTTATGGGGAGTTCTCTGTCTATGCTTATCAGATAGTGAAGGCAATAAACAGTTTCCCACATCTCCCCCTTATTTTTTCTTTCAAAAATAATCAAGTCCCAATTTCTATGTCCTAAAGTTATGAGTCCATGTTTCTATGTCCAAAAGTTCATGTGTACATGTCAGTAATGAAATGTTGGCTCTGGATGGTGGAAAATGGAGGTCCGGTCCTTTCTGGTCTGTTCCTGGGCACCCTGCAGTGCTGCACAGCTACTGACTGCTACCATGGCAAGGCGTCTTCCACCATCTCCATCTCTGAACTGTCTCTTCTGTCTTTGTGGTTGGCTTTCTGTGATCCGTTGTTACAGGAATCCACATGGTCTTGTAGCTGTTCTCTGAAAGTATACAAACATATTCTCGACCAAATGTTAAAGGAAAAAAAAAACCTTACTTGGGGTCTTTTCTTTAACATGATGTTTCCCTGGCCTACCCTAGCATAATGTGTGTTTTTTCTGGGTGTCTCACTATTAGCATTATAAACGAAAAAATATTTCCTCTAAATATGTAATTTAGTTACAGGATCTATTTCCTTAAATTGTATTCTTCCACTTTATTTTTCCAATATCACCCTTTTTTTTATTTAATTAGGTGTCTTCTTGGAAATTTTATAATGCAGTCTAGATACCTTAAAATATTAATTTTAAGGTACCATGGTACCAGCTTTTCATGATCCCAGCTTGAACAGAGAGCTCAGGTAAGAGCTGTAGGCAATTGGATTCCTCTTGACAAAAAAAGTCAAAATAGGTCAATACAGAATGATTAAGTGCCTTCCCCAGGAGGTCTTCCGCACAGTGGAAAGGAATAAATCCCGTCATATAAAACATTCAAATTCATTTTTAAATTTGTTTGGGATAAATGCACAATATACTGTTGTAAAGCATCAAAAATTATTAATAAAACTTGTAGAATAAGACCATGTAAGAATATTCTTTGCTCTAGGTCATGACAACTTAATTTTAAACTGGCTGTCTCAAGGTTTCGAATGAGGAACCTAGTTAGAAAAAAAAAAAAAAAAGCAATTTACAGAAGCAGAGACAGCAAGCTATCTGAATTACAGTTCTGGGTCTCCAGAGCACTGAGTTTACAAACTAACTGGAGCCTTCTGACTTTGGGATAGCTATGCTGTCCTTCCCAGGTAAAGGAAAAATGTGCCTTCTAAGACCAGTATGAAACTATAGTTTTTACCTGAATTAATTGTTACCATACTTCACTTTGCCATGTCCAGGTGGTCTCTGGGCTGGTGGTTGTCTGGTTTGTCTTCCTCCTGTTCCTCATCTTCAGTGGACTGCTTGGAGTCACTGCTCTCTGTGGCTGAGGTAGTTGATTATTTACAGCGACATGTTATGGCTCCAGGCGCAAGATCTTCAGTCTGGCTAGATTCCTGATGCAGTTTAATATTTCTAGCAGGAATCCATAAGGGTTTGGAAAAATTCTCTGGGAAGATACAAGCGTACCCTCTGCCAAAGCTTAATAATGGGTCAGGTCACTTCCATAAACCAGATTCGGGATCCTTCCATTTAACTAGACCTTTTTCTTTTGTTTTATTCTGACACGAATGTAGCTCATAGGTGTCTTTCCATCAGCATCACAAGTGAAAAAATTTAGAGTAATTAACTAGGTGCAGCCTACCCGAAGGTAATTTCTCCATCATCCCCCTTTTTTTGTTTTTCTAGTTGGGATTTTTAAAAGTTGATGAGAATCTGAAGCCTCTGTTAATAAAGCAACCCATTGATCAGCATGTGCATTTCCCTTAGTTAATGGGCCAGGTAATATGCTGTGAGCCCTGATGTGGGTGTTTTAAAAAGGGTATGTTGTCTACTGCACAATCTGTTGAACTTACTTCAATAGTAAGAATAAACTTTGGTCACTAAGCCATTTCAACCGGGCAGTTTCAATTCTATTCACTAGGCCCGAAGCAAAAGAGGAATCAGAAATTATGTTAACAGGCTGTTGGAAATCTTGCAACGCAGCCTTAATAGCTTCTAACTCAATTCTTTGCACAGAAGTATGACTGGTCATTATGACTCGGTCAGAATTTATAGTATGATAGGCAACTTTCCCATTAGATTACCCATCATTAAAAACAGTTAAAGCTCCAGGAATTGGTTCCTGCCTAGTATTTTTGGTATAATGATGGAGGTCTTATTTAAAAATTGTAGTAGTTTATATTTTAATAGGTGACAGCTAAGTCCCCTGAATATCCACTTAGCCCAATTTGCTAATTTAGGTCAGTTTGAAATAACATTTATTCTTGTAACTTTACTTGTCCTAATTTATGGACAGTAAATGACGTTAATTAAATTTCTGGTATTAGTCTTTAAGTAAATTTACATAAACTTTGTTTAAGGAGGCAAAACACAAATTATTTAATTTAGCTTATGAGGCCCAATATATTGATATTTTTCATTTTAGTTAGACATCTGAAGGAAACCTCTTTTTATTTCTTCCCGACAGTTTTCTTTCTCACACAAGCAACAAATGTAAGGAACATGGTTGCCTTTTGAGATTTTAACAAATACTGTAGCAAAGCTATATATTTCAATTGATTTTTCATTTATAGTGACTAATCAGATTTAGTATTTTAACAACAATCTGTAAATGTTAGCAATCATATTTTTAAAGGGTATACCCTTTGGCTTATTTGCATATACAGAGGGATCATGGGAAGTATTCAGTTACTTTTTAGAAGAATTTTCCTTTACTAGGATTCTATGTCTTACAAAGATTAGTAAATTTAGTAAAGTTTTATTTTGATACACGACATGCAAACCCTGCTTCACCTCCAGCCTCATTTAAAATGCAGCGGTGAGGAGCATTTAAATAAAAGATATTTCTAGGTTAAATAAAGACTTTGCTACTAATAAATCAATTCTTTCTTTATTTGGCAGAAATTCTTTATGAAAGTAAGCATTTTATATTTTGAAATATTGCACTCAGGAAAAAGTTCCAAATACATATCTAATTAAAACATGTTCAACACTTTTTCAACAGTTCTCAACATAATAGGATGTAGTCTTGACCTTGGAATCAATTACTCTTAATTTGTTTATGATATACGCATAACTGTGGTACTAATGAGAATTTAAGATATCTTTTAAAAATGTATCTACAAGCCTTTTAAGAAATATGAGCTCTAATGTCGGCCCTTATGAAGCCAACTGCTTAAAACATTGGTCTATCATACCACTGAAATTATATTAAGACCATGATTGCTAATTTATTAAGCATTAAAAATATCTTCTTAAAAATAGTATTAAATAAATCTGAGAGGCAAGCACACTTTCTGCCCCATCCCCATTTCCACAGTAAACCTGCACCTTAAAACTCCACCCCTGAAATCCCATCCTGCCTCAGTGAGCAGACATTCCTTTTGTGATTGGCTAAATCAGAGGGCGGGGCCTTTGTTGTTTCAAGATGGCGGCCCCCAGGGGCGCAGTGGGCCATGCGGCCAACATGGCGGCTGCCAAGTCACACAGCTCAAAAGGGCGGCTGTCTACACTGTTCTTTGACAGAGCAAACCAAAACCCCTAAAATAGATGACCAACATTATATTGTAGACAAACAGAAATCTCATTAGCTGTTTATACCCTTTATAATTATCTTAAAGAATTTTAATCAAATTTAAACTGGTTTTTGTATTAAAAATTTCAGTTGAGATCTTAAAAATTAATTCTCTTTTTTAATCAGATCAATAAGCAACATATTTTGAATTCTAATTATTTCAGAGAAAACAAAAATAAAATATTTTTTAAGCATTTAGCTATTATAATTATACAATTTTTCCCAATTCAATCGGAATCTTAAACTCTTAGCTGGCAAGTCAAATATTCAGGATTTCTCAATCAGTAACATTAAGACTAAACTTTAAAAATGCAAGACAGAATCAACCAACAGATTTAATACTGTCCTCTAGATTTTGTACAAGGAATACTCAGATCTCATTTAATTCAGTATTATGTCACTTCAATTAACCTAGGTATAAACTCCAAGGTCTTAAATTTCCCAGCAGCTTTGGAAAACCACATTTGAGGCTGGCAAGGCAGGCCTGGCCCAGCCTTTGATTTTAAAAGGACCATAATTTCTTCCTCTAGGGAAGGTCAAGAAACAAGGTTGTAGCTACATTGTTTCCTGACCCTTGCTTGAAGGTGGGAAGGTTCAAAATTGGCCTGGGGGAGGAAGGGGGGGTTCTGGTTTCCCTGGAAGAACAGGTTTGGCCTTCCCTGGACCAATCAGATGTAAATTGACCACATTCTTTAAGAATTTGCTACAGGCAGGAAGCAACTAGCCCCTTTTCTCATTTGAAATGTTTTGGCCAGGCTTTTCAATAAACAAAGGGCTGGTTTTTTACCGGGCTACTCACATTTTTATAATTAGAGATTTTAATAATTTTTGAGATTCAAATTTAATTACTTTAAGGGAATTAATTTAGGAAATTTTTGTAACAGAGACAATTTTGCTGATTTTCCTTGTACAGGTCTTAAAGATAGCTTTGGAATAGGCTTCATTAACATTATTATGGAAAAATACCAATCTTGTTGCTAGAATTTCTACACTGGTTCAAATTGGCCATTTTCTATAGGAAATAATCAGTCTTGGGTTCTATTCTGCACATTTGTAAAGAAAGTCTAGCTCAAAACTCTATCTAAATATCCAAAATCAGAACTGTTAAGTCGGAGAGAGCCCAGGATCGGATACATGCAGATATGTAATGAGACAATGGACTTCCCCTGGAATTTCACACAGGTCAACGTGCCAGATACAGATACTGGCTTCTCAATGACCCCCTGCCAGCTGAAACTTCCTCAACTGAATACCTCAGCTCATGTCCCCGCCCCTCACCCAACTGCAGTATGAAAAAAGCGCCCCCCTCCCTGTTGACATGAATCCACATGCCCTGTCCTGGGGCTATGTGAGTCTCCCTGGGACATAGAATAAACCTTTTCCTTTCCTTTCTTTTCTGATTCACTGGACTCTATTTCTTGCACAGCCTCCTGAGCAACCTAACCTAACAGGAACGAGAGCAGATTAGTTCCAATCCAAGTTTTCTCTGTACACGTGAACAGAAATCCCAGACGCATTTTAAATTTTTGTAAAACTTTTCAATTATGAGAAGGAGACTTTAAATTAGAGGAGGCTTCCATATTGGATTTCCATGTGCTCCCTTTTCCTTTTCACCACATCCAGCTTTGGGGGAAGATTCAGCAAATGACTCAGATGGCGTATATGTTCCCAAAGTCATGCTTAATAAAAAAAAAACAGATTTTAAAGTTTTTTTTTTCCTTTTTCGCTTTCCAAAGTTATAGCTAGCACTCAAGGTGACATTGGCTAGAGTTTGCACTTAACAACATGTCCTCAGGTAGTTTTTAAACAGAAAATTTAGTAATCTCATTGTGGGAGAGCTTATAGCTCTGCGCTCTCCTGCCACCTTTGAATCTCTCCGAACCTGAGCGAGATTCAGCAGGGGGGTTTCATTTCTTATTACAGATAGATTCCAAATACAAATTAAGATTTTAATTTGGATAAGAAAACACATTAAGATGACCATGGCACTCTTTTTTCAGCCTGATCTAAAAGAGTAGCTTTTTCAAGAAAAACAAAGGTTAAGTTCTATTATAACATGCAAAAACTGTAAAAGATTTCCTTCTAAATTTTTAACACTTTAAACATGCAAATCAAAAGTCTATAATACATTTTCTTAGTTTTAAAAAGCCAAATATACCTTTTTAAAGCCGAATCTACTTTTTTAAAGCCAAATCCTGCCCTATTTGTTAGCCCGGTTAAGTAAACGATCCCAGTGGACTTACAGACCCGGGCTTCTGTAGTTGATACTGGCAATTGCATGCAGTAGAATCCCCCTCACGTTTTTTCGGTGAGTTTTCGACACCTTTTCGGTGAAAACTTCCTTTTCGCACTCCAGCGAGACCTGCACTTCCAGATTACCATCGGGCTCCAGATGTTGAGTGTTTCCTTCCACGTCCCCTGTCGAGTATGGTTCAGTATCTGATAGAGGAGCCGCACAACAAATGAGAGAAAAAGGCACAAGATAATTTTCCAATATTGGGGGACCAGGCAGCAATTCCCGAAGGACTTCCTCCGTGCTCTGGCCTCACCAAGCTTTTACTGATCTTGGATGCACCCATAGCATAGACCTTAGGCAGGTGACCACCTGGTAATAAGCAGACAAGACCATCAGCAAGGATTTACATAATAATAAATGGGGGAGTAGTTTTAGCTACCACTATCTGGACAAAGAGTAAAGGTGAGGCCAAGCTCCAAGCTTTGCTAGGGCTTCAAAGGAACCCAGCCTTCAGGGGATTTCAGGGAGTACTCTGTCTATGCTTATCAGATAGTGAAGGCAATAAACAGTTTCCCACAGTTTGGAGACTTATTCCTTGTCTCTACTAGTCTACAATATCATCTTATTAATTTTCCCTATCTTGAGGCAACAGATTCCACTTAAAGGGTCCTGGCCTCTATATATACTCTTTAGGTTAATGAAGAGCCACTCACTTTAGCTCTGGTTGCCCAAAATCAGTTGTTGCCCTGGTGTGGCTTGACATCACAAAGCCTCAGCTTCACCATCCAGGAGGGACGGGGGTGGCAGAGGATGCAGAAATCTCAGACACTCTGGTTATGGAACAGAGACCTTCCTTTTAACTCCTAAAATTTTTCCCTAACTGTCCCCTCTCTCTCTCTTCATTTCCTCTAGTATGATTACAGTCCAGCATATGGCAGGGAGCTTGTGTTTCCTCAAAGACAATTCCCATACTCCCCCATCATTTCAGAGGTCCATTCCACTATGTTCAGTTGCTACCAATTTCTAGGATTTTGAGTGTTGTTTTAATCCATGTTTTATTTTAGAAGAGTTCCAGATTTAAAGAAAAATTGTGAAGCTAATACCCATCTACCGCATACCCAACTTCCCTTATTACTATTTACTCACTTTGGAATGGGGCAAATGTAACATGAAGTGAATCATCGGTGAAAGAGTTAGAGTGAAACCTCACTTCACTAGTATCTCCAATATCCAGCAATGCTGTTCTAGACCAAGTTGTTAAAGGAAAAACTGGACCAGTTGTGGCATAAATATTCAGGTCTTGAGATGACCATACTTTCAATAGCTTCACAATATTCAATAGTCTACCATGTAAAAGGGAAATCAAATTCATTCTTATACACTGCCAGCACTAACAGAACACCCTGCTCCTCATGACTGCAACCACCACCATCCATTCCACCCCCCCCCCATCCAAACCTAAATTAAACATCAGCTTCTTTCTTCCTTGCCAGTATGAGAAAGTGTTGAGAAAAATCCCCAATCAGTCTTCTCCTTGTCCTTATTCTAAATGTTTGGGCTCACTATGGAATGGCTTATCTGGTGCCCCAATTAAAGAATTCTACATTTCTTTCTTCTCACATGACTTCTTCCTCCTTAGATCCCTCCCCATCATCTGAAAACTCGCAAAAATACAAACACATTTCCTTTATTCCCTTCCTGGTATTTATTCTCGGAGAACATTAATGTTTTCATCTTTTCATAATGCCCATTTCTGAAGTATTTTTAATGGAGGAATACACATTGTTAAGTGTGTTCCTCTGGGAGACCCTGGGTATCACCTCTGGTAGATGGACACTCCAGCACTTCTTCATCTGCATTTTTTGGCTTGCTTACTGGAGGTTTTCCCCTTCCTGTAGTAAAATACAATTATCTGATACTTTCCGTCTTTCTCACTCTTGTCTTAATTCAGCTTAAAATCCACTTTTACCATCACAACTATCTTGGTTTTGTGAAAGGACAGAACAGGACTGATAGCTGTGTCCTTATCCCCTCTTCCAAGAAAAAGCTTCAGCATGTATCAGTTACTCAGTCTACCCTTATCTCAGCAAATGGAATTGTGAGGGAAACTAGCCCAAGGCCAAGAATATGCTAGCCAACCCCCTGACTTTGTTTAAGAAGAACCCTAGCTGTACCCTGCCCTTGCATCACTAGCCCCCTGCCATCACTCAACCAACTGGAATCAGCCAAATCAGTGATCAGAGTGTGCCCCCACCCTCCGACCACAAGCCCTATAAATTCTTTGTTCCCTTGGGACTCGGGGCTCTCTCTTGCATCCAGTAATTTTTGGCAGTGGGTGGGGGGGGGTACCAAGTTCCGGGCTTGAATAAAAGACTTTATGCCTTTGCATCAGACTCGGCTCCCTAGTGGTCTGTCTTGAGGGATCTTGAAATCTGGGCCGAACATTTGGGTGCTCATCCGGAACTCTTGAGACTCAAAGAGACCCCGATTCAGAAGGTACGACATACCGCGGTAACTGTCTGTGTATTGTCAGTTTTTTTCTGTGTGTTCTGTCCAGTGTGAGCTCACTTATGAAATCTGTAATGCCGATAACGGACTAGGGAGATGCACTGGGGGCCCACGGGTGGGAGGAGTTGGGGTACGGCCCGATCCTCCATCTGGTGGGCCCAAGATACCCCTCAATTGGAGAGGAGTGGTGCATGGCCATCGTCTAAGCTGATCTGTAGTATTGCTTTCACGGAGTAGGAACGTGGTTTTGGTTTTGCTTCCATAGAGGTGGAAGACTGTATTTGTCTGTGCTTGTATTTTTTTTTTCTGTTTTCTGTGGACTTACTGGAAGGACCTTATGGGACAGACTCAAACTACTCCTTTAAGCATTATGGTCATTTTAAAATTAAGGGCTGGGCAAACCTGCTTGCCAGACTCAGGTGTGGTTTTCCAGAAATGCTTGGAACTTGGGATCTTGAAGCTTACTGAATTCAAATGATAGAAAACATGTCTTGAATTTGATGTTTATTCTGAAAAATGTTAATGATTGAGAAATGCTGAATATTTGCTAAAAGTTCAAGGTTCGGTTTGAATTGGAAAAATTGTCGGTTGTGGTAGCTAAATGCCTTTTCTTAGGAATGTTTGTTTAAAGTATGTGAGTGTGGAAGGAGGGGTCCTACCTTCACTCCTTTCTGTGACTCCATGACTTCGTTCATGCGGGAATCTGAGTAAGGATCTGTGAAAACATGTCACCCCCTCCCTTGTCTGTCTCTCGGCACCGAACATCATGAGGTCGGGACAAAGTAAACCTGTTAAAAAAATTTGTAAAGGGGTACAATAGAGATTGTGGAATTGGAATGAATGCCGACACAATGAGAAAGAATGAGTGAACAGCTGTTTGTTTGTGTGGGACTAGCCAATTTGCTAGCGAGAAGGGGGACTGGAAGCAGTCTTAACTCCTCTGGTAGGTTCTCACCAAAAGGTTGTTGGAGAATTCTCTTCTGGGACATGGGTGCTAGGAGTGCCACCATGCTCATCTGGGGAGTGGGGCATTGCTTTGTTTATCTGCTCAGCTCCAGTCTGGGCTAGTCTACCGAGAGAGTGTGAATACAAGTGTTTGTCTATTTTGGCTGCTCATTACTAGTCAGTCTGAAGTGGAAGCTACTTTGATTTATTTTGCATTTCTGTTAATTCATCTGGCTGAACGTTTGGACTGGACCCGCGATGAGCTGCAATAATCTCTAGCAGATCTCAGAGTCTTTTGCTTGCCATTACCGAAAGAATCAGCCCACTTAGTTAATATCAATTTCTGACTATCAGTTCCTCTTACCTGGGTTGTAAATCGCTGTATTTCCAAGATTTCTTAGTTCTGAGATTGCTTATAAAAGAGCAAGAGAGATGTCTTTTCAAGTTAATTTTTTGCTTAGCAAATTAACAAAGTAGCAAATTTCAGAGAACTTGTTATTCATGGTTTTCTTATCTCTTTGGTAAACAGCTCCGCAGGACTGAAAGAAAACCTGCCTGTGACTGTATTTTGTTTAACTTGCTGTTTTCAATTGTTTATTCGAACCCTCATAGAGAACATAACCAGGTCTTTTCCTTCCTCCCTCATCTGGATTCTGAAAGCATCAGTAACTGGTTTTCAGATGGTCTCCAGGTGTTCTGTCTACAAGAAACCTCACTATGCACCCGTTATATTTCCAGGCCAACTCTGTGAGGAAAAGCAATGGGCCTGGGCTGAGATAATGGGGGCAGGGGTTTTGGCAGTTAGGCTGCTGGCTGCATTCCTAACAGGTCTTAGCAATGAAATTCAAGGTTAAAAAAAAATAACTGTAAGCACAATCTTTCTCTGCTTTGGTTTATTCTTTAAACCCCTCCAATGCTGAATCAGACCGATACCTGTACTTAGTTTTATCACAAAAGGTCTAGATATATCTTAAAAGTACATTTAAAATATGTTCATAAATATTAAAGTAAAATTGCTGAATGTTCACTTTTGGTAATCATTAAAGGATTAAGGTTTCTAAGAATAAAAGAAAATGAAAAAAAACAAACAAAGAAAACAACAACTAAACTCCTCCTCGAAAAGCAGAGGAGGCACAAAGCTAGAATCTGCATCCCCCCTGGTAATTTAGAACTGTTTTCCAGGCCGACTCAGTATCTGAGACCCAGGTCAAAGAAGGGGGTGGGGGGGTTGAATGCCTGAGCTGCCCGCAAGGCCCAAAAGCCCCTGGTGGAGAAGTAGCCGTGTGCTTGTGGATCAAAGATAGCCTACAGGAGCTGCAGCAGCTGCTGCTGGGCACCGAGGTTCAGGCTAAGCTGGAGAACCCTGAGGTGCTGGAGCTACCGATGAGACATGTGCTATGGGGCAGTGCTTGTGGGCGCGAGCAGCAGCAGGCAGAAGCCAGCGAGCGCTTCGCTACTGGCTACATTCAGTGAACCCCCTGCTTGAGTCCTTACCACCTGAAAAGGGCAGTGTCTTCCGTGATTTGCTGGGGGACGCTTCGGCTGGGCCCCTGGGAGACCCTAGGTGGAGCAGCTAGCTCACAGGTGGGGCTGATATCCCCTTCTAGTTCACTCCCTTGAAAGAGGCCTGGTTGCTGCTCTACCACGAAGGAAACTGGTAAGAAGGCAAAAAGGAGGGCCAAAGGGTTGTCAAAAAGGCACTCTCCCTGGACCTGGAAGCCATCAGGACTTTCAAATTCTCCAAGAGAGGAGGAGTCTGACTCAGAGACTGGCTGAAATCTCATTGGGTTAGAAAAACCGGAGTCTGCATATTGAACTTATAGACTGCAGTTTGCTATGTAGAGGTCCAAGCCAGTTATAAAGGGGTTAAACACTCTGTGTACAGCAAACCACTTTCTCCTTTGCCAGAATACATTTTAAGAATATTGAATGCATGATACACCAGTAAGCTGGGACTAGTAAAATAGGGAACCTGAGCAGAAATCCTATCTTCCCTAAAACAATGACACTTGGGGGTAAATGCTTTGCATTTGCCTCCCTAAACAAAGGTTAAATTCTTTATGGCAATCTGATTAGTGTCATTTGTTGTCCACACCCAGGGGCAAATGAAGTTAGAAAATTAGCCTTATTTTGATGAGTTCTTTTATTCAGGAGGAGCCCACCCGGTCCCTCCCTGCAACATGAATGATAAAATGTATGTTAAGGAATTTTAAAAATGCTCAAACCTCGCTGCCTAGGGTCCAGTTCTGTTTGTGTAAGAAGGGACAGAGTAAAGTTCAGTAGCAGGGCAGAAGAATCTGGCAAGGCCATCCAAACCACCCAGCAACTATTAGCCAGAGACACCTGAGGCAGACCTCATTGGACTGGCAGCAGCTGACTCTGACTAGGACAGACTGGGCTTTTTCCAACTGGGCCCCCATGAGCCAATGGTCAAAATGAAGATCGGTGGCCAGACTGTGAAATTTATGATTGATCCAGTGGCAGAGCACTCGGTAGTTACTCAGAAGGTAGTTCCCCTCTCAGGACAGGAAGTCACCGTTATTGGAGTTATTGGAACATTACCACAGCAGCAGGCTGTTCTGCCACCCCCGCCGATGTCAGTGAGGCGGCCATCAGGTGGTTCATGAATTCTTATATTTACCAGTTGACCTGGTCCCTTTAATGGGCAGAGACCTTTTAGCCAAAATGGAAGCAGAAACCACTTTTGCCCCAGATGGCTCACCACAGCCTTGCCTATGTGAAGAGACCTCTCCAATGATCCTGTCCTTAGCAGTGCCGAGAGAGAAAGGATGGAGACTCTATACCCCCCAGCCAAAGGCATCACATTCGTGCTTGTCAGGCCCCTATGGATGAACTTGAGCAGTGTTCCTTTTATCTGCCAAAATTCCCAAGACTGGAAAAGTACTTGTTCACTGAAATGGTGTAAATGTGGATGTTTATTTGATGTTTATGTGTCAACCTAGGTATAAATATTTGTAGGTAAATAGAACCCCTGGTTAATTTTCTGGTGTATTCTGGAGCAGCCTATTCAGTCTTGACAGATCCAAGGGGACCAGAAACCTCTAAGAAGACACCAGTTCTAAGAGCCACCAGACAAACTGCCCTTTTCCTTGGACATCAAAGAGGATTGTGGACCTCAGAAAGAACACAGTAACTCATTCGTTTCTAAGTATGCCAGAATGCCTGTACCCCTTACTTGGATGTGATCTCTTACAAAAATGACAACCCACCCATACGCTTTTTCGAGATGTCCTGCCAGTGCCACCTCGGACTCTGTATATCCTTTCCAGCCTGGGTACTCGGTGTGGGTAAAGAAGCTCAAGACCCCAGGACTCACCCCAATTTGAAAAGGACTATACCTGCAGAAAATTGTATAATAGGCTCAGATGATGCCTGCATCTTCATAGACATGGTTTCAGAGAGACATGACAATTTTTCCTTATATAGAAAGGTCAAAGATTGGACTTTAGTCACCTCCCTAAAATTCTTGTATAGCCCTGCCATATCTCACGTTTAATACCGGAGGATTTAGCTGCCTGAAGCGGTCATAGTGACAATATTATGTTTCATTGTATTAATATGTTGTATTAACCTTCAATTCTCCTACAGGTTTAAATATAGCTGTATCGGTGGACCGGTGATGGTTACAGTTCTTGGTAGTCTTTGGGAATAACTGGCAAGTATCCAGTCTGCCACACTGAAGGACACTGTTATACCTATCTGTTAGCTGTCCTGGAAGGGGACTATATAGGATGAACCCCAAAGGTAAAGGGTGTCTGGCTGCCAAGAGGGCAGATGCCCAACTGGACAAAGAAGAATACCCGTCAGGTTTTGGTCTCTATTGAGAAACACCTAACAGTTGGCAGCCTGTGTACTGTCTTGCAGGCCTGAATGACCATGACCATGTCAGGAGTGGTACAAACCTCGGCTGTAGAGATCAGGGAAAGGCCTATTTAGAATGGAAGGTCTGAGGCAGACAGCAGGTAGTCTGACTGGAAGGTGACCTGTGACTAGACACACCCGCTGCAGATCACCCTCAAGAAGACAGTGGACCTCCGCAGACCCCTTGTAATCCTCCTGCTGTTGTTGACTTACGGCCCTTGCATTATTAACAGACTAGTCCAATTTGTCAAGAAGTGTATAAAAGTAGTTCAGTTGATAGTTCAGTCCGTCTCATGATTGAGCCGGAAGTTCCAAGACAAGGGGTGAATGAAAGGACAGAACAGTACTGATAGCTGTGTCCTTATCCCCTCTTCCAAGAAAAAGCCGCAGAATGTATCAGTTAGTCAGCCTGCCCATATCTCAGCCAATGGGAAAGCGGTGGAAACTACCCAAAAGCCAAGGGTATGCTAGCCACCCCCGTGTTTGTGTAAAAAGACCCTAGCTGCACCCTGCCCTTGCATCACTAGCCCCCCGCCCTCAAAAAAACAACCGGAATCGGCCAAATCAGTGGTCAGAGTGTGCGCCCACACCATGACCACAAGCCATATTAATACTTTTTTCCCTTGGTACTCGGGGCTCTCTCTTGCATCCAGTAATAGAGACAGGAGGGGGACCAAGTCCTGGGCTTGAATAAAAGACTCTATGTTTTTGCACTGGACTCAGATCTTGAAATCTGGGCATAACATATGTACTTTGGAAACAAGTAAAACACAGAAAGACAATGGTTTTGGGGACGAAATTGGAGAATGATTTGGAAATGGGCTTTTAATGGAATAACAATGGATTGAACAAGGAAGTGTGTTTGGCCAAAAAGGACAAGGCCAGGATCTTGGGTTAGGAATTAAGGGGGACGGGGGAGCATTTGAATAAGGTATTCTGACCTTATCCACTTCTTCATCATCCAGTTGAGACACTGACTTCTAATTCACTTTAGGACTTTCAGTTTCTTCATCCATCCTTCTGTTTGTAGTCTTCTTCCTTATCTCCACTGGTCTACAATATCTTCTTAGTAAGTTTGGCTATCTTGAGGCAATAAACACTACTCAGAGGGTCCAGGCCTATTATATACTCTGTATGTCAATGTGGAGCCAATCACATCAGCTCTTGTTGCCCAAAATCATTGGTTGCCAAGGTGTGACTTGACATCACAAAGCCTCAGTTAGACCATCCAAGAATGGGGTGGGGGGTGGGAGTGGATGCAGAAGTCTCAGACGATCTGGTTATAGAAAAGAGACCTTCCTCTTAACTCCTAAAATTTTCCCATACTGGCATCTCTCTCTCTCTCATTTCCTCTAGTACCATTATAGTCCAGCATATGGCAGGGAGGTGGTGTCTACTCTAAGCCTCTTGCCATACAACACTTTCCTTTCAGTGGTCTGTTCCACTATGTTCGGATATTACCATTTCCTAGTATTTTGAGTGTTGTTTTATGGATGTTTTCTTTTAGAATAGTTCCAGATTTACATAAAAATTGTGAAGATAATGCCCATGTGCACCATACATAATTTCCTTTATTACTAATATGTCACTTTGGTATGGGGAAATGTAACATGAAGTAATCACCAGTGAAACAGAGTGAAACCTCACTTCTCTAGTAACTCCAATATCTAGCAATGCTGTTCTAGACCAAGTTGTTTAAGGAAAAACTGTACCCTTTGTGGCATAAACTTCACATCTTTAGCTGACAATCCTGTCAATAGTTTAACAATATTCAATAGTCTGCCATGTAAAAAGGAAATCAAATTCATTACTTTACATTGCCAGCAGAAACACAACACCTTTATTCTCATGACAGCGACTACCATCATCCACGCCCCCCCAATCCAAACCTAACTTCAATATCAACTTCTTTTCTTCCTTGTCAGTATTAGAAAATGTTGAGGATAAAATCCCCATTCAGTCTTCTCCTTGTCCTTATTCAAGGTTTCTGGCTCAGTATGGACTGGCTTGTCTGATGCCCCAATTAAAGAATTCTACATTACTCCCTTCTCACAGGCCTGCCCCTTCTTTACATCCCTCCCCATCATCTGAAAACACACAAAAATACATATTTCCTTTATACCCTTGCTGGTATTTATTCAAGTAGACCATTAATATTTTCATCTTCTCATAAAGCCCTTTTCTGAAGCATTGTTTATAGAGGGATTCACATTATTACGTGTATTCCCCTCAGAGAACCTGTGTATCACCTGTGGTAGATTAACACTCCACCACTACTTCTTCTGCATTTGTTAGCTTGCTTACTGGAGGTTTTCCACTTCCTGTAGTAAAATACAATTATCTGATTTGTTCTATCTTTCTCCCTCTTGTCTTCATTCAGCTTAAAGTCCAAATTTACCATCGCCACTCTCTTGGTTATTGTTATGCCCAGATTTTAAATCCCCAACAGACCTCACCAGGGAGCCAGCCGTGTCCAATGCAAAAGGAAAGAGTCCTTTATTATCACAGACCCATATCTGGCTCCTATCCTCACAAAGGCGAGAAGAGAGAGAATGCCTGTGGGAAAAAATGGGGTTTTAATAGAGGGGTGGAGCTAGGGGAGGGGAGATGATTGTGGGCCCTGCCGATTTGCTCGGTGAAGGCGGGTCTTATTACACAGGATGTGGTCATCTCTAAGGCACCCACGTCCCCTGATTGTCATTTGTTAGTTTAAAAAGGTTCTGTGTGTGGCCAGCAGTGTCCTGGGATAAAGGAAGCTGGTACTATCCTGAGGACATGGCGGCTGCACCAACATTGAGTATACGGGGAAGATGGAGGACATATCCTTCGCCTTTTCATTCCCCCAGTTTCTTGGAACTTCCTGCTCAATCATGAGAGGGACTGCATTACTATTCCACCATTGCTAGAGGCCCATACTGGGCACACAGAACTATCAACTGAACTGTCCCTATATGCTTAACAAATGGTTCGGTGGAAGGGAAAGAAACCATTTTAGCTTTAACAGCCTCCATTGTAATAGGATTTTTCTTCTTAAAATTCCTCCATGGCTATCAAAAAGCCAGATCAAGATTAATTTACCTACTCTCCTGATGTTTACATAAACACAACAAGAATGGTAACTGACTACCTTTGCTGCAGGCTTATGGTTGAATTTTAAAGTGCTCCGTAGGCCAGGAAGCTAAGCCATCCAGCTTCCATCAGGCCTGCCTACAGTATCTGCGGAGTTAGGTGAATCCCTCACCTGTAGCAACTCCACCTGAGCCTATGCTCCAGGCTTTAAGGCTCATATCAATAGCCCTCCCACTCGTTGTAGCCGAGAGTGTGCGGGGGTTGCGCAGGGATGCAGAGGCATATTTGCTGCTCCCCTTCTACTCTAACCAACTGCCAGTTATGGTAGGGCATTGGCCTGATATTCCAGCACCAGCAATCTTCAGGGCTCCCAACCAGGATACCAGGATTTCTTCATGGCATTCTTACTGGCTTCATGTCTTTAGAGCTCAGAAAGGGCTCTTTAAAACATGATATTCCAGTCAAAGTTTTCTGTTAATAAAACCATTATCAGGAACTGGTCTTATTAAATATATGCAAAGAAATGTATTGCCATGACTTATTTAGCATTGCCAGATTTCAGAGGAATTACATAAGGAGAAAAACATACTGATCTACTCTAAGATTTTCTGACTTTCCTTGCCAATTCCTTTTCATGGATTTTTCAGAGTTATAACAAAACAGTAATTGTTGGCATTAAACTTTCTTTCTATGCAGCACCATGCGTTAGACCTTCTATTCTCAACAGGCCTTTTGCAGCTTACTACCCCTGACATGGGCATGGTCACGCAGGCCTGCAAATGGTATACATGCTGCCAACTCTCAACTGTCTCTCAACAATGACCAGATCTTGATGGGCACCCTTCCCTGCCCAGTTGGGCACCATCCCTCTTGGCAGCCAGATACCCTTTACTTTTGGGGGTCACCCCACAGAGTCCCCTTACAGGACAGCCAACACACATTTAAACCTGCAAAAGAATCAAAGGTCAATATAACATATCAATACAATGAAACATAATATTGACATCATGGCCGCTTCAGGCAGCCCAATCTTCTGCTCCTAAACATGTGATCCTATAAATTGTCCTTGTCTCTTTGGAGCCATGTCCATGAAGAAGCAGGCATCATCTACGTCTATTACACAGTATTGTGGGGGCTCCTGTTGACAGGAGTGATCGCGAGCAATGTTACCAGAATCAGGCAGGTCGAGCACGCTGCAGCTTGAGCTTGAGATGGTAGCGTTGATCTCGATCGATGCTCCATTTGGTGATGAAGTCTTTCCTGGTCATGGATGGGTCCGCTGACTGGACGGGAGTGGAATGGACCCAGGCCGCGACGCCGTCCACCTTGAGAGCGGTGGGGGTTGTCAGCACGAAGCTTTTTTTAGTGAGTGGTAAACAAGGTAGTGGTTACCAAAGTTTCACTTTCCTTGTGAGTTTCACTTGTTTACACCATGGTTATACTTCCTGCACTTCCTCAGCCCATTAGATTCCCAGATAACATCTAGGGAGTGTCATAAGGTCAAGCCTAATTATGCTAAGAGGACTGTGCCCTCTAAGCTAGGACTTGTTTGTGACTTTGCCAGCAGGTCAGTCCGAGGCTTAACCCTATGTCAGTTTCCCACATCTCACCCTTTTTTGTTTTATTAATTAAGCTACTATAATGAAAATAAAACTTAAGCCTCAAGAACAAAACTCTGGTTATTAAAACTAAAACAATGCCAATCCGTAACCCAAAACATTTTTAAACTTAAGCATAACATTTCAAGGACAAAAATTGTTTTAAGTCCCAATTTCAATGTCCAACAGTTCCTTATGTGTACATGTCAACAATGATATTTCATTTCTGGATTGTGGAAAAATGGTGCCAATTCAGGTCCGACCTTCTCTGGTTTGGTCCTGGGCAATCTGCAGCGACACACAGCTGCTGACTGCTAGCATGGAAAAGCGTCTTCAGCATCTCCATCTCTGAACTGTCTCTTCTCTTTTTTTCATGACTGGAGCATTCCTGAGAATTCCTCTCTGTTGCAGCAATCCACGTGGTCTTGAAGTTGTTTTCTGAAAATATACAAAAAAATTCTCGACCTTAGGTTAATAAAGAAATTTTTACTTAGGGTACTTTTTATATGTGCCCAAATGATTTTCCTTTGGCTTATTTTGACTCCATGTGTGTTTTCCTGGGAGTCTCACTGTTAGCATTATAAATGAAAAAAATTTTTCTAGATTTATTTTTATTTTATTTTTTTTTAATTGCTGAAATCACTTTTTTATTGCTTAAAGTATTTCAAAGGGTATTACATATGTGTCCTTTTTTTCCCCCTCGCCCTTGACAGTACCCTAGCCTCCCCAATCCCCCAGTGTCTTATGTCCATTGATTATGCTTATATGCATGCATACAAGTCCATAGGTTGATCTTTTACCCCCCTCCCTCCTCCCCCCAAACCCTCCCCGGCCTTCCCGCTGCAGTTTGACAACTGTTTGAGGCAGCTCTGCCTCTGTATCTTTTTTTTTAATTTATTGCCTCAAGTATTACAAAGGGTATTACATATGTGTCCATTTTTTCCCCCTGCCCTAGGCAGTCACCTAGCCTCCCCTATCCCCCAATGTCTTATGTCCACTGGTTATGCTTATATGCATGCATACAAGTCCTTTAGTTGATCTCTTACCCCCCTACCTCCTGCACCCCACCCCTCCCCGGCCTTCCCGCTGCGGCTTGACAATCTGTTTTAGGCAGCTCTGCCTCTGTATCTATTATTGTTCAAAAGTTTATAATGGTCTCTATTATCCATGAATGAGTGAGATCATGCGGTACCTTTCCCTCATTGACTGACCTATTTCAACTAGCACAATGCTCTCCAGTTCCTTCCATGCCACTGTAAGGGAAAGAGCTCCTTCCTTTTTACAGCAGCATAGTATTCCATCGTGTAGATGTACCACAGTTTTCTAATCCATTCATGTACTGATGGGCACTTAGGCTGTTTCCAGATCTTAGCTACGGTGAATTGTGCTGCTATGACCATAGGGGTGCATATATCCTTTCTGATTTGTGTTTCTGCTTTCTTGGGATATATTCCTAGAAGTGGAATCACAGGGTCAAATGGGAGTTCCATTTTCAGTTTTTTAAGGAAACTCCATACTGTCTGCCATAGTGGCTGCACCAGTCTGCATTCCCACCAGCAGTGCACAAGTGTTCCTTTTTCTCCACATCCTCTCCAGCACTTGTCGTTTGTTGATTTGTTGATGATAGCCAGTCTGACAGGTGTGAGGAGGTACCTCATTGTTGTTTGGATTTGCATCTCTCAGATGATTAGTGACTTTGAGCATGTTTTCATACGTCTCTTGGCTTTCTGAATGTCCTCTTTTGAGAGGTGTCTATTTAGGTCCTTTGCCCATTTTTTGATTGGATTGTTTATCTTCTTTTGTTAAGTTGTATGAGTTCCCTATAAATTTTGGAGATTAGGCCCTTATCAGACATGAAATTGGCAAATATGTTTTCCCACACAGTGGGTTTTCTCATTGTTTTGTGGATGGCTTCTTTTGCTGTGCAGAAGCTTTTTATTTTGATGTAGTCCCATTTGTTCATTTTCTCTTTAGTTTCAAGTGCCCTAGGAGCTGTATCCGTGAAGAAATTGCTAAGGCATATGTCTGAGATTTTGTTGCCTTTGGATTCTTCTAGAATTTTTATGGTTTCCTGTCGTACATTTAAGTCCTTTATCCATTTTGAGTTTATTTTTGTGTATGGTGTAAGTTGGTGGTCTAGTTTCATTTTCTTGCATATATCTGTCCAATTTTCCCAACACCATTTATTGAAGAGACTATATTGGCTCCATTGTATGTTCTTGCCTCTGTCAAATATTAATTGAGCATATTGGTTCGGGCTGATTTCTGGGCTCTCTATTCTATTCCATTGATCTACATGCCTATTCTTGTGCCAGTACCAGGCAGTTTTGAGAACAGTGGCTTTGTATTACATCTTGATATCTGGTATTGAGATCCCACCTACTTTGGCCTTTTTCAGGATTGCGGCAGCTATTCGGGGTCTTTTTTTATTCCAGATGAATTTTTTGAGAGTTCGTTCTAGATTTCTGAAGTATGCCGTTGGTATTTTAATGGGAAGTGCGTTGAATTTATAGATTGCTTTGGGTAGTATGGACATTTCAATGATGTTGATTCTAGCAATCCATGAACATGGTTGTTCTTCCATCTCTTTATGTCTTCCTCTATATCTTGTTTCAAAGTCCTGTAGTTTTCTGAGTGGAGGTCTTTTACCTCTTTAGTTAAGTTTATTCCTAGGTAGCATAATTCTTTTGGTGCGATGGTAAACGGGATTGTTTTTATAATCTCTCTTTCTGAAAGTTCACTATTGGTGTATAGAAATGCCCCAGATTTCTTGGGGTTAATTTTGTGTCCTGCTACATGGCCAAATTCATGTATTAAGTCTAGTAGCTTTTTGATGGAGTCTCTAGGGTTTTGTATGTATATTATCATGTCGTTTGCAAATAAGGACAGTTTTACTTCCTCTTTTCCAATTTGGATACCTTTTATTTCTTCTTCTTGCCGAATTGCAATGGCTAACACTTCCAGTACTATGCTGAACAGGAGTGGTGAGAGGGGGAATCCCTGTATTGTTCCTGTTCCTAGGGGAAATTGTGTTAGTTTTTGTCCATTGAGTATGATGTTGGCTGTGGGCCTGTCATATATGGCTTTTATTATGTTGAGGTATGATACTTCTACTCCCACCTTGCTGAGAGCTTTTATCAAAAATGGGTGTTGAATTTTGTCAAATGCTTTTTCTGCATCAATTGATATGACCATGTGGTTTTTTTCTTTCAATTTGTTTATGTGATGTATCACGTTTATTGATTTGCGGATACTGTACCATCCTTGCATCCCTGGGATAAATCCTACTTGGTCATGGTGTATGATCTTTCTGATGTACTGCTGGATCCGATTTGCTAAGATTTTGTTGAGGAATTTGGCATCTATGTTCATGAGGGATATTGGCCTGTAATTCTCTTTCCTTGTGTTGTCTTTACCTGGTTTTGTATTAGGGTGATGCTGGCTTCATAGAATGACTTTGGAAGTGATCCTTCCTCTTGAATTTTTTGTAGTAGTCTGAGGAGGAAAGGTTTTAGTTCTTTCTTGAATGTTTGGTAAAACTCCCCTGTGAAGCCGTCTGGTCCTGGGCTTTTGTTTGCTGGAAGCTTTTTGATGACTGCTTCAATTTCTTCCATAGTTATTGGCCTGTTGAGATTTTTAGATTCTTCCTGATTGAGTTTTGGAATGTTGTATATTTCTAGGAATTTGTCCATTTCCTCCAGGTTGTCTAGTTTTTTGGAGTAGAGCTGTCCATAGTATTTTTAACTATCATTTGCATTTCTGTGGGGTCTGTTGTTATTTCCCCTCTGTCGTTTCTGATTTTGTTCATTTGGGTCCTCTCTCTTTGCTTCGTGGTGACTCTGGCTAGAGGTTTGTCAATCTTGTTTATCCTTTCAAGGAATCAGCTCTTGGTTTCATTGATTTTCTGTATTGTTTTTTTGGTCTCTATGTCATTTATTTCTGCTCTAATCTTTATTATCTCCTTCCTTCTGCTCACTCTGGGGTTTTCTTGTTGCTCTCTTTCTAATTCTGTGAGTTGTTGAGTTAGATGATTTACTACCATTTTTTCTTGTCTTTTGAGATAGGCATGAAGAGATATAACCTTCCCTATCAGGATTGCTTTCATTGTGTCCCATAGGTTTTGGATTGTTGTGTTTTCATTGTCATTAGTTTCCAGGACGTTTTTAATTTCTTCTTTGATCTCATTCGTAACCCAATCAATATTTCATAGCATGCTCTTCAGCTTCCAGGTGTTTGAGTATTTTGGGTTGTTTTTATTGTTGTTTATTTCTAATATTATGCCATCGTGGTCTGCGAAGACGCTTTTTATGATTTCAATCTTCATGATTTGGGGGATACTTTGCTTGTGACCCAATATATGGTCTATTTTTGAATATGTCTTATGAGCATTTGAGTAGAATGTATATTCCCAGGATTTGGGGTGAAGGGTTCTGAAGATGTCTATTAAGTCCTTCTGATCTAATGAGTCATTTAGGATTGATGTATCTTTGCTGATTGTTTGTCTACAGGGATTATCCAGTGTTGTCAGTGGTGTATTAAAGTCCCCTACTATGATTGTATTGTTGTCGATCTCTCCTTTTATATCTTCCAGGAGTTTTTTTATGAATTTCAGTGCTCCTGCATTGGGTGCATATATGATTACCAGGGTTATATCTTCTTGTTGTATTGATCCCTTTTGTATTATGAAGTGGCCTTGCTTATCTCTTGTTATGGCCTTCATTTGGGGTCTATTTTGTCCGATATAAGTATTGCTACCCCAGCTTTCTTTTCCTTTCCATTTGCCTGAAAGATATTTCTCCATCCTTTCACTTTCAGTCCGTGTGAGTCCCTTCTAATGAGGTGGGTTTCCTGTAGACAGCAGATGTATGGGTCATTTTTTTTTTATCCATTCAGCCACTCGATCTGTTTTGTTTGGAGCATTTAGTCCGTTTACTTTTAAAGTTATTATTGAATGGTACTTGTTTGTAGCCATTTCTGTTTTTGCGTGGCTGTTTTCTTTCTGAGCTTTTTATTTCTTATTTTTATACCAGTCCCTTTAGCATTCCGTGCATTGCTTGCTTGGTGGTGATAAACTCCCTTCGCCTTTTTTTGTCTGTGAAGCTTCTTATTTCCCCTTCAAGTTTGAATGATAGCCTTGCTGGATAGAGTATTCTTGGATTCAGTCCTTTGCTTTGCATCACTTTGTAAATTTCTGTCCATTCTTTTCTGGCCTGATGTGTTTCCGTTGAGAAATCATTTGACAATCTAATGGGAGATCCCTTGTATGTAAATTTCTGTCTCTCTCTTGCAGCCTCTAAGATTCTCTCTTTGTCCTAAACATTTGCCATGGTAATTATGATGTGTCTTGGTGTGGGTCTTTTCGGGTTCACCTTGTTTGGTTCTCTCTGGGCTTGTGTGACTTTTTTCTTCCCCACCTCAGGGAAGTTTTCTGATATTATTTCTTCTAATAAGTTTTCTAATCCTTGTTCATCCTTCTGTTGTTTTGGTACCCCTATTATTCGTATGCTGTTTTGTTTCATGTTGTCCCAAAGCTCCCTTAGGCTCTCCTCCTGTCTTTTAATTTTTTTCTCCAATTGCAGTACATTTTGGGTGTGTTTTGCTTCCTTGTCTTCTAATTCACTAATTCGATCCTCCGCTTCTCCTAGTCTACTGTTGATACTTTCAATGGAGTTTTTCATTGCAGCTATATCACTCTTCATTTCTTCTTGGGTCTTCCTTAAGTTGTTGATTTTTTCATCTGTTTCTTCTTGGTTCTTGCAGAGGTTTTTGATTTTTTTCCTCCATCCGGTTTATGTACTCTAGGACCCTTATTCTGAATTCTTTTTCTGTCATATTGCATGCCTCTGTATTACTTAGCTGCTTTTCTGGAGAGTCCTCCTTCTCTTTCATTTGGGGGTTTCTTTCTCTACCCATGTTTGATCTCACTGACATATCTAGATGTTGAGTCATTCAGTGGTTGCTCCCTTGGTGTCAGTGACCCCTTGGTCTGTGGTTGCTCTTCGGGCGGTTGCGGTAGCAGCTGCTCTTTAGTTGGCAGCAGTTCCTCTGGTGGTTGCTGTTCACAGCTCTGGTGGCTCTTCTGGCTGGTGGGGCGAGGTTTCACGTACAGCTGCTGTTCCTCAGCAGAGGGTGTGATGCTCAGGAGGTTGCTGTTTCTTGGATCTGCTGCGTTGATTTAAAGGCACAAAATACAACACAACAAGGCACCACTTACCAGGCACTAAGCACAAATATATTCACGATATTAATAACCCCAAATAAAGGTGACCACCTGAATTAAGAGAATTAGGGGATAAGGAAGAAGGAAGAGAAAAAGATAAAAGATAAAAAGAAAAGAAACGTAGGGACCTAAAAAAGGAGTGCAGGAATGAAATTGGGAAAAAGGAGGGGGGAAAATAAAAGCGAGAAAAGAAAAGAAAAGAAAAAAAAGGAAAAAAAAAGAGTGAAAAGAGAGAATGAAGTGTAAGAGGGGAAGAGACTTTTTTATATGAGGAGAATACTCCTATAGAACAGCCATTAATCCCAACAAATTCTAGCAACAGCTCCCTGGAGATGAATGCAAACTGGAAACGACCAATAATATAATGATGAAAATAGAATGGAGACCACTAATCCCAAAATAAAATAAAGAGAAAAGAAAATGGCACTTTAAAAAAATGCTAAAATTGTAGCAGTAATAATACTGTTTAAAAGTAAGAAGGTAGTAATTAAAAGGGTAAATCAGGTGGTGGAAAAAAGAAGAAAAAAAAGAAGAAAAGAAAAAAAAGAAACAAAAATTGTTTCTTAGTTAAAAGGTGAAAAAAGAAAAAAAAATTGCAGTAGTGAAGGTCCTTCGGTTCTTCTATTCTTCAGTGTGGCTTGCCTTAGACCTGCCAGGTATTCAGGAGAGTGTTGAGTTTCCCTGCGATACACTGTTCCTCTGTGTTGTAAACCACAGTCCTTATTTTAAAGCAAGCCCCATTTGTTTCCCAGACTGCCTTATTTTGTCATTAGCACAAATAGTCAGTTTGTGGGTCAGCCTCTGGGTGGTAGTGTTCTGGGGTTGGCCTCTGATGCTATAGGGCCTCTGTGTCCAGTGGAAGATCACTGCCCAGAGCTGGCTGCGTAATAGTTAGTTACAGGCGTTTTGTTGTTGCTGGGATTGAAAATCCCTCTATAGGCCAGGCCCTGTTAACTCCCAGGGACTGATCAGGTTGTTTTAATCCTTGATCTCATACAGGGTGGAATCTTGGTGTGGCTGTGCTCCTTGCCTGGGGGCTAGGGGGTGGAGTCTCACTCTCCAGAGAGAATGGCTGCCCCAGTCCTGAGCTCAGGGGTGTCTCAGCACTCAATTCGCTGCCACCTCTCCAGGCCCCCCTTCTCTCCTCAGTCTCTCCCCAGATTCCACTCCTCCGCACACTCTCCCTCTCTTCAGCACAGGTGAGTGTCTGTATCCGAAATGTCCCATGAACAGGATTCAGTAAAAACAAACAAACAAAAGGCGGCCGCGGAAACGGGAAAGGCTTGGTTTCTGTAAGCTTCTTCTCTTACCGGGACTGCATGGTCTGGTCAGCTCTTCAGGCTGCCCCCTTTAGGCTCAGTCCTCTGTGATCACAGAACCCAGCTCTCAATTTCCCTGGCAGTGCCAGGAATCCCGCGGTTCTCCTTTCCCCTGTCAGGGGCTGTGCCTGTCCCAAGGGACACTGCTGTCTGCCACATGGTCTCCCTCCGACTCTCTGGGCTCAGAGGTCTGGCAAACTTTCCTGCCCAAATCCCTGCTTTTTTTACCTTTCCAGGGGAGTTCTGCTCTTCCCTGCTGCAAACCTTCTCACCAGCTGAGCAACTTCGCCAATTCGGGGTGGATGTTACTAGTTTCAGCTGCTCACTCCATTTGCTCCAGGACATGACCTGGGACGCGTCTGCCTATACCACCGCCATCTTCCAAGAATCTGGAATCTTTCTTATGACACATTCGCTCCGGAGCATGGGAGATAGACCTTATGAAAATTCAGGAACTTGGCACTTCAGTACAGGATTTTTCTAAGTTTCGATCTTGAGGCAACAGACACTACTCAAATACTACTGGCCTCTATATATACTTTTTAGATTAATGAGGAGCCACTCACTTCAGCTCTGGCTGCCCAAAATCAGTGGTTGCCATGGTGTGGCTTGACATCACAAAGCCTCAGCTTGATCAACCAGGAGGTGCGGGGTTCGCAGAGGATGCAGAAATTTCAGACACACTGGTTATAGAACAGAGACCTTCATCTTACTCCTTAAATTTTTTCTAAACTGTCCTCTCCCTCCCTCTCATTTCCTCTCGTTCCATTATAGTCCAGCATAAGGCAGGAAGTTGGTGTTTCCTCTAAGACAATTCCCATGCTTCCCCGTCATTTCAGTGGTCCATTCCACTATGTTCAATTGCTACCATTTCCTAAGATTTGAGTGTTGTTTTAATGGATGTATTATTTCAGAATAGTTCCAGATTTACAGAAAAATTGTGAAGATAATAACCATGTACACCATACCCAATTTCCCTTATTACTAATATCTTACTTAACTAGGGGACAAATGTAAGATGAAGTGAATCATCAGTGAAACTGAGTGAAACCTCACGTCTCTAGCATCTCCAATATCCAGTAATGCTGTTCTAGACCAAGTTCTTAAAGGAAAAACTGGACCATTTGCGGCATAAAACTTCAGATCTTGAGCTGACCATCCTTTCAATAGTTTAACAATATTCAATACTCTACCATGTAAAAAGGAAATCAAATTCATTATTATACACTGCCCGCACTATGACAACACCCTGTTCCTCATGACTGCGACCACCACCATCCATCCCGCTGCCCCAATGCAAACCTAAATTAAACACCAGCTTCTTTTTTCCTTCTCAGTATGAGAAAGTGTTGGGAATAAAATCCCCATTCAGACTTATCCTTGTCCTTATGCTCAGTGTCTGACTCAGTATGGAATGGCTTGTCTGGTGCCCCAAATAAAGAAATCTACATTACTCCCTTCTCACATGCCTGGCCCATCCTTAGAAGCCTACTCATCAGTGAAACAGAGTCAAACCTCACTTCTCTAGTATGTCCAATATCCAGCAATGCTGTTCTAGACCACGTCGTTAATGAAAAAACTGGACCAATTGTGGCATAAAACTTGAGATCTGGACCTGACCATCTTTTCAATAGTTTAACAATATTCAATAGACAGCCATGCAAAAAGGAAATCAAATTCTTTATTTTACACTGCCAGCACTAACACAACACCCTGATCTTCATGACTGCGACCACCACCATCCATCCCCCCCCCCCAATACAAACATAATTTCACATTTGGACTTGCAGTTTCTTCATCCATCCTTGTGTTTGGAGTCTTATTCCTTATCTCTACTAGTCTACAACATTGTCTTATTAAGTTTCACTATCTTGAGGCAAAGGACACTACTCAAAGGGTCCTGGCCTCTATATATACTATAGGAGTATATGAGGAGCCACTCACTTCAGCTCTGGTTGCCCAAATTCAGTGATTGCCATGGTGGGTCTGACATCACAAAGCCTCAGCTTGACCTTCCAGGAGGGGCGGGCGTGGCAGAGGTTGTAGAACTCTCAGACAATCTGGTTATAGAACAGAGACCTTCCTCTTAACTCCTAAAATTTTGACCAAAATGACCTCTCTCTCTCTCTCTGATTTCCTCTAATTCTATTATAGTCCAGCGTATGGCAGGGAGGTGGTGTTTCCTCTAAGACAACGGGCATACTCCCCCGACATTTCAGTGGTCCATTATACTATGATCAGGTATTAACATTTCCTAGGATTTGGAGTGTTGTTTTAATGGATGCTTTATTTTAGAAAAGTTCCAGATTTACAGAAAAATATTGAAGATAATAACCATGGAAACCATACCCATTTTCCCTTATTACTAATATCTTACTTATGTATGGTGCAAATGTAACATGAAGTGAATCATCAGTGAAACAGTTAGAGTGAAACCCCACTTCTCTAGTACCTCCAATATCCAGCAATGCTGTTCTAGACCCAGTTGTTAAAGGAAAAACTGGACCAGTTGTGGCATAAAATTTCACATCTTTAGCTGACAATCCTTTCAATACTTTAAGAATATTCAATAGGCTGCTGTGTAAAAAGGAAAACGAACTCTTTTTTATACACAGAGAGCACTATCACAAAACCCTCTTCCTCATGACTGGGACCACCACCATCCATCCCACCCCCACCCCCAATACAAACATAAATTCACTTTTGGACTTGCAGTTTCTTCCTCCATCCTTGTGTTTGGAGTCTTATTCCTTATCTCTTCTAGTCTACAATGTCGTCTTATTAAGTTTCACTATCTTGAGGCAACAGACAGTCCTCAAAGGGTCCTGGCCTCTATATATACTCTATAGGTTAATGAGTAGCCACTCACTTCATCTCTGGTTGCCCAAAATCAGTGGTTGCCATGGTGTGGCTTGACATGACAAAGCCTCAGCTTGACCATCCTGTAATAGCGGGGGTCACAGAGGATGCACAAATCTCAGACACTTTGGTTATAGAACAGAGTCCTTCCTCTTAAATCCAAAAATTTTTCCCAAATTGTCCTTTCTCTCTCTCTCATTTCCCCTAGTTCCATTATAGTCAAGCATATGGCAGGGAGGTGGTATTTCCTCAAAGACAATTGCCATACTCCCCCGTCATTTCAGTGGTCCATTTTACTATGTTCAGTTGCTACCATTCCTAGGAACTTGAATGTTGTTTTAATGCCTGTTTTATTTCAGAATAGTTCGAGATTTACAGAAAAATTGTGAAGATAATAACCATGTACACCATACCCAATTTCCCTGATTACTAATATCTTACTTATATATGGGGCAAATGTAACATGAAGTGAATCATCAGGGAAAGAGAGTGAAACTTCACTTCTCTTGTATCTCCAATATCCAGCAATGCTATTCTAGACCAAGTTGTTAAAGGAAAAACACGACCAGTTGTGGCATAATACTTCAGATCTTGAACTGACCATCCTTTCAGTAGTTTAACAATATTCAATAGTCTACCATGTAAAAAGGAAATCAAATTCATTATTATACACTGCCAGCACTAACAAAACATCCTGTTCCTCATGACTGTGACGACCACCATCCATCCCAACCGCCCCCCCCAATCCAAACCTAAATTCAACATCAGCTGCTTTTCTTCCTTGCAAGTATGAGGAATGGTTGAGAAAAAAATCCCCATTCAGTCTTCTCCTTGTCCTTAATCTAAGTGCCTGGCTCAGTATGGAATGGCCTTTCTGGTGGCCCAACTAAAGATATCATCATTAGTCCCTTCTTACATGCCTGCCCCCTCCTTGGATCCCTCCTGATCATTGAAAAAGAGTCAAACCTCACTTCTCTAGTATCTCCAATATCCAACAATGCTGGTCTAGATCATGATGTTAAATAAAAAACTGTACCAGTTGTGGCATAAAACTTCACATCTTGAGCTGACCATCCTTCCAATGGTTTAACAATATTCAATAGTCTGCCTTGTAAAAAGGAAATCAAATTCTTTATTATAAACTGCGAGCACTAACACAATGCCCTGTTCCAAGTCACTGTGACCACGACCATCCATCCCCCCCCTCAAAATACAAACATAAATTCAATTTTGGACTTGCAGTTTCTTCATCCCCCCTTGTGTTTGGAGTCTTATTCCTTATCTGTACTATTTTATACTATCGTCTTATTAAGTTTCGCTATCTTAAGGCTACAGGCACTACTCAAAGGGTTCTGGCCTCTATATTTACTCTTGAGGTTAATGGGAGCCACTCACTTCATCTCTGGTTGCCCAAAATCAGTGGTTTCCATGGTGTGGGTTGACATCACAAAGACTCAGCTTGACCATCCAGGAGGGGCGGGGCTGGGAGACGATCCTGAAGGCTCAGATGCTCTGGTATAGAAAAGAGACCTTCCTCTTACCTCTTAAAATTTTTCCCCAAACTGACCTCTCACTCTCTCATTTCTATTTCCATTATAGTCCAGCATATGGCAGGGATGTGGTGTTTCCTCTAAGACAATTGCCATACGCCCCGTCATTTCGGTGGTCCATTCCACTATGTTCAGTTGCTACCATTTCCCAGGATTATGAGTGTTGTTTTAATGGATCTTTTATTTTAGAATAGTTCCAGATTTACAGAAAAATTGTGAAGATAATAACCATGTACACGATACACAATTTCCCTTATTACTCATATCTTACTTATGTATGGGGCAAATGTAACCTTAAGTGAATCATCAGTGAAACAGTTAGAGTGAAACCTCACTTTTCTAGTATCTCTAATATCCAGCAATGATGTTCTAGACCAAATTGTTAAAGGATAAACTGGACCAGTTGCGGCATAAAACTTCAGATCTTGAGCTGACCATTCTTTCAATAGTATAACGATATTCAATAGTCTGCCATTTAATAAGGAAATCAGAATCCAAGCAACAACACAGAGAGGGTAACTATTAAGGAACTAGCTCTGGATAGTTTAACTCTCCAAATCATTTTTAAGTGCGATAGAGTAGCGGTATCACCTCAGAGGCCAACCCCCGAACACTTCCACCCAGAGGCTGAGCCGCAAACTGACTCTTTGCTAAACACAAAATTAGGCAGTCTGGGAAACAAATACGGCCTGCTTTAAAATAAGGACTGTCGTTTACAACACAGAGGAACAGTGTAGCGAAAGGAAACTCAACACTCTCCTGAATACCTAGCAGGACTAAAGGCGAGGCAGACTGAAGAATAGAAGAACTGAAGGACTTTACTACTGCAAGTTTTTTTTTTCTCTTTTAACCTTTTAACTAAGAAACCAATTTTTTTTCTTTCTTATTTTTCTTCTTTTTCTATCACCTGATTTTACCCTTTTAATTACTACCTTCTAATTTTTTAACCAGTATTGTTACTGCTACCATTTTACCATTTTTTAAACTGCCATTTTATTTTCTCTTTATTTTTTTTATGATTAGTGTCCTTCATTCTATTTTCATCGTTATATTTTTAGTTTTTTCTAGTTTGTATCCATCTCCAGGGAGCTGTTGCTGGAATTTGAAGGGATAAGTGGCGGTTCTATAGGAGTATGCTCATCATATAAAAAGTCTCTTCCCCTCTTCCACTTCATTCTCTCTTTTCGCTCTTTTTTTTTCTTTTCTTTTCTCGCTCTTATTTTCCACCCTCCTTTTTTCCCAATTTCATTTTTGCACTCCTTTTTTTGGTCCCTACTTTTCTTTTCTTTATTCTCTTTTATTTTTTTCTCTTCCTTCTTCCTTATTCCCTAATTCTCATCATTCTGGTGGTCACCTCTATTTAGGGTTATTAATATCGTGAATATATATGTGTTTAGTGCCTGGTACATGATGCCTTTTTGTGTTGTATTTTTGCTTTTTAAATCAACGCAGCAGATCCAAGAAACAGCAACCTCCTGAGCACCACACCCTCTGCTGAGGAACAGCAGCTGTACGTGAAACCACGCCCCACCAGCCAGAAGAGCCACCACAGCTGTTAACAGCACCCACCAGAAGAGTTGCTGCCAACTGAAGAGCAGCTGCTACCGCAACCGCCCGAAGAGCAACCAAAGACCAAGGAGACACTGCAACCCAGGGAGCGGCCACTGAACGACTCAACATCTAGATATGTCAGTAAGATCAAACATGCATAGACAAAGAAACCCCCAAAGGAAAGAGAAGATGACTCTCCAAAAAAGCAGCTAAGTAATACAGAGGCATGCAACATGACAGAAAAAGAATTCAGAATAAAGGTCCCAGTGTGCATAAACTGGATGAAGGAAAAAATCAACAACTTGTGCAAGAAGCAAGAAGAAACAGATGAAAAAGTCAACTACCTATGCAAGAAGCAAGAAGAAACAGATGAAAAAATCAATAACATATGGAAGAAGCTAGAAGAAACAGATGAATAAATCAACAACTTAAGTAAGACCCAAGAAGAAATGAAGAGTGATAAAGCTGCAATAAAAAACACCATTGAAAGTATCAACAGTGGACTGGGAGAAGCAGAGGACAGAATAATTGAATTAGAAGACAAGGATGCAAACCACACCCAAAATTTAGTGCAATTAGAGAAAAAAAATAAAAGACAGGAGGAGGGCCTAAGGGAGCTTTTGGACAACATGAAACGAAACAACATACGAATAATAAGGGTGCTAGAACAACAGAAAGAGGAACAAGTATTAGAAAACCTATTCGAAGAAATAATATCAGAAAACTTCCCTGAGGTGGGGAAGAAAAAAGTCACACAAGCCCAGAGGGTCCCAAACAAGGTGAACCCGAAAAGACCCACACCAAGACACATCATAATTACCATGGCAAATGTTCAGGACAAATATAGAATCCTACAGGCTGCAAGAGAGAGACGGAAAGTGACATACAAGGGATCTCCCATTAGATTATCAAATGATTTCTCAACAGAAACACATCAGGCAAGAAGAGAATGGACGGAAATTTACAAAGTGATGCAAAGCAAAGGACTTAATCCAAGAACACTCTATCCAGCAAGGCTATCATTCAAACTTGAAGGGGAAATAAGAAGCTTCACAGACAAAAAAAGGCGAAGGGAGTTTATCGCCACCAAACGAGCAATGCTAGGAATGCTAAAGGGACTGGTATAAAAATAAGAAATAAAAAGCTCAGAAAGAAAACAGCCACGCACACAAAAAAATGGCTACAAACAAGTACCTTTCAATAATAACTTTAAACATAAACGGACTAAATGCTCCAACCAAAAGATATCGAGTGGCTGATTGGATAAAAAAAAATGACCCATACATCTGCTGTCTACAAGAAACTCACCTCATTAGAAGGGCCTCACACAGGCTGAAAGTGAAGGCATGGAAAAATATCTTTCAGGCAAATGGAAAGGAATAGAAAGCTGGGGTAGCAATACTTATATCAGACAAAATAGACCTCAAAGTGAAGGCCATAACAAGAGATAAGGAAGGCCTCTTCATAATACAAAAGGGATCAATACAACAAGAAGATATAACCCTGGTAAACATATATGCACGCAATGCAGGAGCACCCAAATACATAAAAAATCTTCTGGAAGATATCAAAGGAGAGATCGACAACAATACAATCATAGTAGGGGACTTTAATACACCACTGTCATCACTGGATAAGTCCTCTAGACAAACAATCAGCAAAGATACAGCAATACTAAATGACTCACTAGATCAGATGGACTTAATAGACATCTTCAGAACACTTCACCCCAGTGCCACGGAATATACATTCTACTCAAGTGCTCATGACACATATTCAAAAATAGACCATATATTGGGTCACAAGCAAAGTATCCCCAAATTCAAGAAGATTGGAATCATAAAAAGCGTCTTCGCAGACCACGATGGCATAATATTAGAAATAAACTACAATAAAAACAACAAAAAATACTCAAACACCTGGAAGCTGAATAGCATGCTATTAAATATTGATTGGGTTACCAATGAAATCAAAGAAGAAATTCAAAACATCCTGGAAACTAATGACAATGAAAACACAACAATCCAAAACCTATGGGAAACAATGAAAGCAGTCCTGAGAGGGAAGTTTATAGCTCTACAGGCCTATCTCAAAAAACAAGAAAAAATGGTAGTAAATTAGCTAACTCTACAACTCAAAGAATTAGAAAGAGAGCAACAAGAAAACCCCAGAGTGAGCAGAAGGAAGGAGATAATAAAGATTAGAGCAGAAATAAATAACATAGAGACCAAAAAAACAATACAGAAAATCAATGAAACCAAGAGTTGGTTCTTTGAAAGGATAAACAAGATTGACAAACCTCTAGCCAGACTCACCAAGAAGCAAAGAGAGAGGACCCAAATAAACAAAATCAGAAACGATAGAGGCGAAATAACAACAGACCCCACAGAAATACAAATGATTGTTAAAAAATACTATGGACAGCTCTACTCCAAAAAACTAGACAACCTGGAGGAAATGGACAAATTCCTAGAAATATACAACATTCCAAAACTCAATCAGGAAGAATCTAAAAATCTGAACAGGCCAATAACTATGGAAGAAATTGAAGCAGTCATCAAAAAGCTTCCAGCAAACAAAAGCCCAGGACCAGACGGCTTCACAGGGGAGTTTTACCAAACATTCAAGGAAGAACTAAAAACTATCCTCCTTAGACTACTACAAAAAATTCAAGTGGAAGGAACACTTCCAAGCTCATTCTATGAAGCCAGCATCACCCTAATACCAAAACCAGGTAAAGACAACACAATGAAAGAGAATTACAGGCCAATATCCCTCATGAACATAGATGCCAAATTCCTCAACAAAATCTTAGCAAATCGGATCCAGCAGTACATCAGAAAGATCATACACCATGACCAAGTAGGATTTATCCCAGGGATGCAAGGATGGTACAATATCCGCAAATCAATAAACGTGATACATCACATAAACAAATTAAAAGAAAAAAACCACATGGTCATATGAATTGATGCAGAAAAAGCATTTGACAAAATTCAACACCCATTTTTGATAAAAACTCTCTGCAAGGTGAGAGTAGAAGGATCATACCTCAACATAATAAAAGCCATATATGACAGGCCCACAGCCAACATCATACTCAATGGACAAAAACTTACACCATTTCCCTTAAGGACAGGAACAAGACAGGGATGCCCCCTCTCACCACTCCTGTTCAACATAGTACTGGAAATGTTAGCCATTGCAATTCGGCAAGAAGAAGAAATAAAAGGCATCCAAATTGGAAAAGAGGAAGTAAAACTGTCTTTATTTGCAGACGACATGATATTATACATTAAAAAGACTAGAGACTCCATCAAAAAGCTACTAGACTTAATACATGAATTTGGCAATGTCGCAGGATACAAAATTAACAACAAGAAATCTGAGGCATTTCTATACACCAATAGTGAACTTTTAGAAAGACAGATTATAAAAACAATCCCGTTTACCATCACACCAAAAAAACTAAGCTACCTAGGAATAATCTTAACTAAAGAGGTAAAAGAACTCTACTCAGAAAACTACAGGACGCTTAACAAAGATATAGAGGAAGACATAAACAGATGGAAGAACATACCGTGTTCATGGATTGGTAGAATCAACATCATTGAAATGTCCATATTACCCAAAGCAATCTATAAATTGAACGCACTTCCCATCAAAATACCAACGGCATACTTCACAGATCTAGAACGAACTCTCCAAAAATTCATCTGGAATAAAAAAAGACCCCGAATAGCTTCAGAAATCCTGAAAAAGAACAAAGTAGGTGGGATCGCAATACCATATATCAAGATGTATTACAAAACCACTGTTCTCAAAACTGCCTGGTACTGGCACAAAAACAGGCATATAGATCAATGGAATAGAATAGAGAACCCAGAAATCGGCCCGAACCAATATGCTCAATTAATATTTGACAAAGGAGGCAAGAACATACAATGGAGCCAACATAGTCTCTTCAATAAATGGTGTTGGGAAAATTGGACAGATATTTGCCAGAAAATGAAACTAGACCACCAACTTACACCATACACAAAAATAAACTCAAAATGGATAAAGGACTTAAATGTACGACAGGAAACCATAAAAATTCTAGAAGAATCCAAAGGCAACAATATCTCAGACATATGCCGAAGCAATGTCTTCACTGATACAGCTCCTAGGGCACTTGAAACTAAAGAGAAAATGAACAAACGGGACTACATCAAAATAAAAAAAAAACTTCTGCACAGCAAAAGAAACCATCAACAAAACAACGAGAAAACCCACTGAGTGGGAAAACATATTTGCCAATGTCATATCTGATAAGGGCCTAGTCTCCAAAATCTATAGGGAACTCATACAACTTAACAAAAGGAAGATAAACAATCCCATCAAAAAATGGGCAAAGGACCTATGTAGACACATTTCAAAAGAGGACATTCAGAAAGCCAAGACACATATGAAAACATGCTCAAAGTCACTAATCATCCCAGAGATGCAAATCAAAACAACAATGAGGTACCATCTCAAACCTGTCCGACTGGCTATCATCAACAAATCAACAAACGACAAGTGCTGGAGAGGATGTGGAGAAAAAGGAACACTTGTGCACTGCTGGTGGGAATGCAGACTGGTGCAGCCACTATGGCAGACAGTATGGAGTTTCCTTAAAAAACTGAAAATGGAACTCCCATTTGACCCTGTGATCCCACTTCTAGGAATATATCCCAAGAAACCAGAAACACCAATCAGAAAGGATATATGCACCCCTATGTTCATAGCAGCACAATTCACCATATCTAAGATCTGGAAACAGCCTAAGTGCCCATCAGTAGATGAATGGATTAGAAAACTGTGGTACATCTACACGATGAAATACTATGCTGCTCTAAAAAGGAAGGAACTCTTACCATTTGCAACGTCATGGATGGAACTGGAGAGCATTATGCTAAGTGAAATAAGCCAGTCAATGAAGGAAAAATACCACATGATCTCCCTCATTCATGGATAATAGAGACCATTATAAACTTTTGAACAATAATAGATACAGAGGCAGAGCTGCCTCAAACAGATTGTCAAACTGCAGCGGGAAGGCCGGGGAGGGTTGGGGGGCAGGAGGTAGGGGGGTAAGAGATCAACTAAAGGACTTGTATGCATGCATATAAGCATAACCAATGGACAAAAGACACTGGGGGATAGGGGAGGCTGGGGGACTGTCTAGGGTGGGGGATAAAATGGACACATATGTAATACCCTTTGTAATACTTTAAGCAATAAAAAAATAAAAATAAAAAAAATAAAAAAAGTAAAAGCGAGAAAAGAAAAAAAAAGAAAAAAAAGGAAAAAAAAAAGAGCAAAAAGAGAGAATGAAGTGGAAGAGGGGAAGAGACTTTTTTATATGAGGAGAATACTCCTATAGAACAGCCATTAATCCCAACAAATTCCAGCAACAGCTCCCTGGAGATGAATGCAAACTAGAAACAACCAATAATATAACGATGAAAACAGAATGGAGACCACTAATCCCAAAATAAAATAAAGAGAAAAGAAAATGGCACTTTAAAAAAATGGTAAAATGGTAGCAGTAATAATACTGGTTAAAAGTAAGAAGGTAGCAATTAAAAGGGTAAAATCAGGTGAGGAAAAAAGAAAAAAAAAAGAAGAAAAGAAAAAAGAAAAAAAATTGGTTTCTTAGTTAAAAGGTGAAAAAAGAAAAAAAAAAATTGCAGTAGTGAAGGTCCTTCGGTTCTTCTATTCTTCAGTGTGGCTTGCCTTAGACCTGCCAGGTATTCAGGAGAGTGTTGAGTTTCCCTGCGATACACTGTTCCTCTGTGCTGTAAACCACAGTCCTTATTTTAAAGCAAGCCCCATTTGTTTCCCAGACTGCCTTATTTTGTGTTTAGCAAAGAGTCAGTTTGTGGGTCAGCCTCTGGGTGGCAGTATTCTGGGGTTGGCCTCTGATGCTATAGGGCCTCTCTGTCCAGTGGAAGATCACTGCCCAGAGCTGGCTGTGTAATAGTTAGTTACAGGCGTTGTGTTGTTGCTGGGATTGAAAATCCCTCTATAGGCCAGGCCCTGTTAACTCCCAGGGACTGATCAGGTTGTTTTAATCCTTGATCTCATACAGGGTGGAATCTTGGTGTGGCTGTGCTCCTTGCCTGGGGGCTAGGGGGTGGAGTCTCACTCTCCAGAGAGAATGGCTGCCCCAGTCCTGAGCTCAGGGGTGTCTCAGCACTCAATTCGCTGCCACCTCTCCAGGCCCCCCTTCTCTCCTCAGTCTCTCCCCAGATTCCACTCCTCCGCACACTCTCCCTCTCTTCAGCACAGGTGAGTGTCTGTATCCGAAATGTCCCATGAACAGGATTCAGTAAAAACAAACAAACAAAAGGCGGCCGCGGAAACGGGAAAGGCTTGGTTTCTGTAAGCTTCTTCTCTTACCGGGACTGCATGGTCTGGTCAGCTCTTCAGGCTGCCCCCTTTAGGCTCAGTCCTCTGTGATCACAGAACCCAGCTCTCAATTTCCCTGGCAGTGCCAGGAATCCCGCGGTTCTCCTTTCCCCTGTCAGGGGCTGTGCCTGTCCCAAGGGACGCTGCTGTCTGCCACATGGTCTCCCTCCGACTCTCTGGGCTCAGAGGTCTGGCAAACTTTCCTGCCCAAATCCCTGGGTTTTTTTTACCTTTCCAGGGGAGTTCTGCTCTTCCCTGCTGCAAAACTTCTCACCAGCTGAGCAACTTCGCCAATTCCGGGTGGATGTTACTAGTTTCAGCTGCACACTCCATTTGCTCCAGGACACGACCTGGGACGCGTCTGCCTGTAACGCCGCCATCTTCCAAGAATCTGGAATCTTTCTTTTGACACATTCAATCCGGAGCCTGGGAGATAGACCTTATGAAAATTCAGGAACTTGGCATTTCAGTACAGGATTTTTCTAAGTTTTGATCTTGAGGCAACAGACACTACTCAAATTGTCCTGGCCTCTATATATACTTTTTAGATTAATGAGGAGCCACTCACTTCAGCTCTGGCTGCCCAAAATCAGTGGTTGCCATGGTGTGGCTTGACATCACAAAGCCTCAGCTTGACCAACCAGGAGGGGCGGGGTTGGCAGAGGATTCAGAAATTTCAGACACGCTGGTTATAGAACAGAGACCTTCATCTTACTCCTTAAATTTTTTCCAAACTGTCCTCTCTCTCCGTCTCATTTCCTCTCGTTCCATTATAGTCCAGCATATGACAGGAAGTTGGTGTTTCTTCTAAGACAATTCCCAAACTCCCCCGTCATTTCAGAGGTCCATTCCACTACGTTCAGTTGCTACCATTTCCTAGGATTTTGAGTGTTGTTTTAAAGGATGTAGTATTTTAGAATAGGTCCAGACTTACAGAAAAATTGTGAAGATTATAAATATGTACACCATACCCAATTTCCATCATTACTAATATCCAAATTAACTAGGGGACAAATGTAAGATGATGTGAATCATCAGTGAAACAGAGTGAAACCTCACTTCTCTGGTATCTCCAATATCCAATAATGCTGTTCTAGACCAAGATGTTAAAGGTAAAACTGGACCATTTGCGGCATAAAACTTGAGATCTTGAGCTGACCATCCTTTCAATAGTTTAACAATATTCAATAGTCTACCATGTAAAAAGGAAATCAAATTCATTATTATACACTGCCAGCACTATGACAACACCCTGTTCCTCATGACAGCGCGCACCAACATCCATCCCGCTGCCCCAATCCAAACCTAAATTAAACATCAGCTTCTTTTTTCCTTGTCAGTATGAGAAAGTGTTGGGAATAAAATCCCCATTCAGACTTATCCTTGTCCTTATGCTAAGTGTCTGACTCAGTATGGAATGGCTTGTCTGGTGCCCCAAATAAAGAAATCTACATTATTCCCTTCTTACATGCCTGCCCCCTCCTTAGATCCATCCTCATCAGTGAAACAGAGTCAAACTTCAGTTCTCTAGTATCTCCAATATCCAACAATGCTGTTCTAGACCATGATGTTAAAGCAAAAACTCAATCACTTGTGGCATAATAATTCCCATCTTGAGCTGGCCATCCTGTTAATAGTTTAACAATATTCAATATTCTGCCATGTAAAAAGGAAATCAAATTCTTTATTATACACATCCAGCACTAACACAACACCCTGTTCCTCATGACTGCCACCACGACAATCCATACCACCCCCCCCAAACAAACATAAAATTGACTTTTGTACTTCCAGTTTCTTCATCCATCCTTGTGTTTGGAGTCATATTCTTTAACTCTACTAGTCTACAACATCGTCTTATTAAGTTTCTCTATCTTGAGGCAACAGACACTACTCAAAGGGTTCTCGCTTCTATATATACTTTTCATGTTATTGAGGAGCCACTCACTTCAGCCCTGGCTGCCCAATATCAGTGGTTGCCATGGTGTGGTTTGACATCACTGTTATGCCCAGATTTCGGGGTCCCCACTAATCCACCACCAGGGAGCCTCCTCCGATGCAACAGCAATGAGTCTTTATTGATCAATTCTAGAATTGGCTCCCAGCCTCTATCCGGCGCAGCGGTGAGGCGAGAGAGCGTGTCCCACGAGAACAAAGGTTATATAGGGCTAGCTATTTGGGGTGGGCTTTAGAGGTGATGTGAGTTACAGAGATTGGTCAGGGTTTTACAGCATAAGGGTCAGAAAGTGCCCATCACATTCGGAAGGTTGGAGCCATCCTCCACTATAGCCTTATTAGGACCTCAGCTACATTTCTGGAGCTTCATTGGTCCACTCAGGTGGGTGGTTTGGAGAGTTAGGACAATAGCAGCATTCTTGTGGTCACTCTCGGAGGTGGTGGGGGCTTGGGCTGAGGGCCCAGCCTTGCAAGACAAGATAGAGGAGAGGGAGAAGAACATCTCTCTGCCTCGTCCTTGAAGAGGGAGGAGGATGTATTTCTGCTTAGTTCTGATAAGTTCTTTCAAGTACCGTTCTGTCCCCGCATTCCCCCCTTGTCTTGGAACTTCCGGCTCAATCATGAGACGGACTGAACTATTAACTGAATTACTTTCATACATTCCTTGATAAATTGGACTAATCTGTTGATAATGCAAAGGAAAAAAGTCAACAGCATCAGGAGGGTTAGAAGTGGTCCGCCGAGGTTCGCTGTCTTCTTGAGCGTGATTTGCAGCGGGTGTGTCTAGTCAGAGGTCACCTTCCAATCAGGCTCCCTGCTGTCCTGGGCTCAGAATGAGCTGGGCTTGTGACCTGGCAGAGACAAACTATAACAAATGGTTTGGTGGAAGGGAAAGAAGCTTTAACAACTTCTATTGAAATAGGATTTTTCTTCCTAAAATTCCTCTATGGCTATCAAAAAGCCAAATCAAGACCAATTTATCTACTGTATTCAATTTGGCCTGATGTTTGCATAAACACAAGAATGGTAACTGACTACCTTTGCTGGAATTTCATGATTGAATCTTAATGTGTCCCGTAGGGCCAGGAAGCCCAGCCATCCAGCTGCAATCAGGCCTGCCTGCAGTATCTGCTGCGTTAGGTGAATCCCTCACCTGTAGCAACTCCACCTGAGCAAACGCTCTAGGCTTTAAGGCCCATCACATTAGCCCTCCTACTCGTTGCGGCCCAGAGTGTGTGGGGTTCCGCAGGGACTCAGAGTCATCCTTATTGTTCCCCTTCTACTCTTACCAACCGCCAGTGACTGTAGGGCATGGGCCTGACGCTCCAGCTCAGCCATCTTCTGGGCTTCCAAGTAGGATACCAGTCCTTTCCTGTGGCACTTTTTTTGGCTTCAAGTCTTCAGAGCTCAGACAGGTTTTTTTAAAACATGATACTCCAGTCAAAGTTTCCGGTCAATAAAATCACTATTTAAAAACGGTCTTATTGATTTCATGCAAAGAAATGTATTGCCATGGCTTATTTAGCATTGCCAAATTTCAGAGGAATTATATAAGGAGAAAAACATACTGATCTGCTCTAAGATCTTCTGATTTTTCTTGTTAGTTCTTTCTCATGGACTCTTCAGAGTTATAACAAAACAGTAACTCCTGGATTTCTTTTATCAATTCTTTCTAAGTACTTTGGCATAACTATTTACCCTCTGTTTAGTGAGGCAGAATGTAAGTTATTTACTCTTTCTGACTTACTGACCTGTACCATTTGATTCATTTTCTTTTAACATTTCTTTTTTTTTTTCATGTACACAACTTTTATAAATTTTATGCTTTCAAACCAGCCTTTAAACCTTCTTTCTATGTTCTTTAGAAATGCATAACCATGCCTCAGACCTTCTATTCCAAACAGGCTTTTCCCAGTTTTCTACAGTTGAGGTTTTGTGCCACCTCTGACATGGGCATGGTCACACAGGCCTACAAGATAGTATACAGGCTGCCAAATGTCAACTGTCTCTCGATACAGACTAAAACCTGATGGGTATTCTCCTTTGCCCAGTTGGGCACCTGCCCTCTTGGCAGCTAGACACCCTTTACTTTTGGAGTTCACCCCACATAGTCCCCTTCCAGGACAGCTAACACATAGCTATAGCAATGTTCCACAGTGTGAGAGACTGGACATTTGCCAGTTACAGCTACATTTAAACCTGTAAGAGAATTGAATATTAATACAACACATTAATACAATGAAACATAATATTGGCATCATGGCCTCTTCAGGCAGTCAAATCCTCCACTACTAAACATGAGATATGGCAGGGCTATACAAACATTTTAGGGAGGTGACTAAAGTCCACTCTTTGACCTTTCTATATAAGGTAAAATTGTCCTTGTCTTTCTGAATACATGTTTATGAAGATGTAGGCATCATCTGAGTCTATTACACAATTTTCGGCAGGTATAGTCCTTTTCAAGTTGGGGTGAGTCCTGGGGTCGTGAACTTTTTTACCCACATTGAGTCCCCAGGCTGGAAAGGATGTACAGAGTCCGAGGTGGCACTGGCAGGGCATCTCGAACAAGCTTATGGGTGGCTTGTCATTTCTGTAAGAGATCACGTCCAAGTAAGGGGTACAGGCATTCTGGCATGACTAGAAACGCATGAGTTACCGTGTTCTTTCTGAGGTCCCCAGTCCTCTTTGATGTCCAAGGAAAAAGGCAGTTTGTCTGGTGGCTTTTGGAACTGGTGTCTTTTTAGATGTTACTGGTCCCATTGGCTCTGTCAAGACTGAAGAGGCTGCTCCAGAATACACCAGTAAACTAAGGGGGGGGGGTTATTTATCTTACAAATATTTATACCTAAGTAGATATATTAATATCAAATAAACATTTACATTTATACCTTTTCAGTGAACAAGTACTTTTACAATCTTGGGAATTTTGGCAGATAACAGAAACACTGCCCAAGTCCCCTGATTGGGGCCTGACGAGAACAGATTTGGGGTCCTTTGGCTGGGGGGTATAAAGTCTTCATTCTTTCTCTCGGCACTGCCAAGGACAGGATCATTGGAGAGGTCTCTTCACATAGGCAAGGCTGTGGTGAGCCATCTGGGGTAAAAGTGGTTTCTGCTTCCATTTTGGCTAAAAGGTCTCTGCCCTTTAGAGGGACCAGGTCAACTGGTAAATATAGGAATTCATGAACCACCTTATGGCCGCCTCACTGACATCGGCGGGGGTGGCAGAACAGTCTGCAGCTGTGGTACTGTACCTGTAGCTCCAATATTGGTGACTTCCTGTCCTGAGAGGGGAGCTACCTTCTGAGTAACTACGGAGTGCTCTGCCGCTGCATCAATCATAAAATTCCCGGTCTAGCCCCCGATCTTCATTGTGAACATCGGCTCACGGGGGCCCAGTTGGAAAAAGCCCAATCTGTCCTAGTCAGAGTCAGCTGATGTCAGTGCGAGGAGGTCCGTCTCAGGAGGCTCTGGCCAATAGCGGCTGCGTGGTTTGGATGGCCTTGCCAGCCTCTTCTGGCCTTTACTCTGTCCCTTCTTACACATGCAGAACTGGACCCAAGGCAGCTAGGTTTGAGCAATTTTAAAATTCTTTAACATACATTTTATCATTCAAGTTGCAGGGAGGGACCGGGTTGGTTCCTCCTGAATAAAGGAACTAATCAAAATAAGGCTTATTTTTTAACTTCATTTATCCCTGGGTGTGGACAAAAAATGACACTAATCAGAGTGACATAAATGATTTAACCTTTGTTTTACGGAGGCAAATGCAAAGCATTTACTCCCAAGTGTCATTGGTTTAGGGAAGATAGGATTTCTTCGCAGTTTCCCTATTTTACTTGTTCCAGCTTACTGGTTTATCATGCATTCAATTTTTTTAAAATGTATTCTGGCACAGGAGAAAGTTGTTTTGCTGTACAAGGTAGCTTAACCCCTATATAACTGGGCTTGGACCTCTACCCAGCAAACTGCCGTCTATAAGTTCAATATGCAACCTCCGGTTTTTCTACCCCAAGGAGGTTTTGTCCAGTCTGAGTCAAACTCCTCCTCTCTTGGATAATTTCAAAGTCCTGATAGCTCCCAGGTCCAGGGAGACTGCATTTTGTGAACCCCTAGGGCCCTGCTTTTTGCCTTTTTACCATTTCCCTTAGTGGCAGAGCAGCAACCAGGCCTCTTTCAAGGGAGTGCACTTGAAGGAGATATTAACCCCTCCTCTTCCAGCCTAGGGTCTCCCAGAGGCCCAGACAGAGCATCCCCCAGCAAATGCCGGAGGCCACTGCCATTTTGCAGTGGTATGGACTCAAGCAGGGATTCACTGGATGTAGCCCGCAGCGCAGTGCTCACTGGCTTCTGCCTGCAGCTGCTCGCACGCACAAGCTCTCCCCTGCAGCAAGTGTTGCACCATCAGCTGCAGCACCTAGGCTTTCTCCAGCTTAGCCTGCACCTAGGTGCCCGCCAGCAGCTGCTGCAGCTCCTGTAGGCTCTCCTTGACTACACGCACACCTCTTCTCCACCAGGGGCTTCTGGGCCTTGTGGGCAGCTCAGGCATTCAGCCCCCACTTCTTTGACCTGGCTCTCAGGGCCTGAGTCTGCCTGGCAAACAGTTCTAAATCAGCAGGGGTGGGGGGGGGGGGCTTCAGATTCTAGCTTTGTTCCTCCTCCGCTTTTCTAGTGGGAGTTCAGTTGTTGTTTTATTTTATTCTTAGAAACCTTAATCCTTTAATGATTATCAAAGGTGAACATTCAGCATTTTTAGATTAATATTATGAACATATTTTAAATGTACTTTTACTCTTAAGATATATCTAGACCTTTGTGATAAAACAAAGTACAGGTATCGGTCTGATTTAGCATTGGAGGTGTTAAAAGAATAAACCAGGGCAGAGAAAGACTGTGCTTACAGTTATTTTTTGTATCCTTGAAGTTCATTGATAAGACCTGTTAGGTTTGCAGCCAGCAGCATAACTGCCAACCCTCCCCCACTCCACTTCTGTCAGCCCAGCCTGCTTTTCCTCACAAATTTTTTTCTTTTACTCTTTTATGTGCAGTCTCAGAACTAAGCAATCTTGGAATTACTGTCATTTGCAACCCAGGTTAGAGCAACTGATAGACAGAAATTTATATTAACTAAGTGGGCTGATTCCTTCTGTAGTGGCGAGCAAAAGACTCTGAGAATTGCTAGACATTCTTGCAGCCCACCACGGGTCCAGTCCAAATGTTCAGCCAGATGAATTAACAGAAATGCAAAATAAATCGAAGTAACTTTCACTTTACACAGACTAGTAATGAGCAGCCAAAATAGATAAACACTCGTTTTCACACTCTCAGAAGACTAGCACAGACTGGAGCTGAGCAGATAAACAAAACAATGCCCAACTCCCCAGACGGGCGTGGGCGCACTCCTGGCACCCATGTCCCAGAACAGAATTCTTGACCAACGTTTTGGTGAGAACCTACCGGAGGAGTTAATACTGCGACCAGTCCCCCTCTTGGTAGAAATTGGCTAGTTCCACACAAACAAACAGCTGTTCACGCAGTTCACGCATGCTTCCTCAGTGTTTTAGCATTCATTTTAATATTAAAATCTCTATTGTATTCCTTAAAAAAATTTTTTTTAACATGTAATTAAGAACAGCAGGTTAACTTTGTCCTGACCTCATGATGATCAGTGACGAGGGACAGGCGAGGGAGGGGTGACCTGTTTTCACAGATCTTCACTTAGGTACCCGCCAGACTAAAGTTGTGGAGCTAAAAAAGGAGAGGAGAGGGCAGGCCCCCTCCATCCACACTCTCACACTTTCACCAGACATTCATTCAGCAAAGGCATTTAGCTACCACAACACACAGTTTTTCTCAATCAGTAACATTTTTGAGAATAACTTTCAAAAATGCAAGACATAAGTTTTTTATCGTTTGAATTCAGTAAGCTTCAAGGTCCAAGTTCTCAGCAGTTCTGGAAAACCACAACTGAGGCTGGCCAGCAGTTTTGGCCCAGCCCTTGACTTTAAAACGACCATAATGCTTAAAGGAGTAGTTTGAGTCAGTCCCATAGCGTCCGTCCAGTGAGTCCACAAAATCAAACAAAAGAATACAGACACCAAAGAAACAAAGACACCTAAGAACAGCCTTCCGACAACGTGGAAAAAAAACTGAAAAAAAGCCAGATGGGGCTTTTACACCCTGCCAGATGCGGCTTTTACAATCCGCCAGGTGGGGCTTTTACACCCCGCCAGGTGGGGCTTTTACACCCCGCCAGATGGAGGTTCAAGGCTTCCCTTGACTCCTCCTGCCCGAGATCCACCAGTGCGTCCACTTAGATCTTATCAGGCCAGAATACAGAAGCGAGCTCGCACAGGAGACAACACACAACACATAGACCCTTACCGCGGACAGCAGACTCTCAGAGTGGGGGTCCCTGGAGGATTTTTTGGGGGATCCCAGATGCGCCCCCAAAATGTTATGCCCAGAGTTCGGGGTCCCCAATAATCCACCACCAGGGAGCCTCTTCCGATGCAAAAGCAACGAGTCTTTATTGATCAATTCTAAAATTGGCTCCCGGCCTTTATCCGGCGCAGCGGTGAGGCGAGAGAGTGTTTCCCAGGAGAACATAGGTTATATAGGGCTAGCTATTTGGGGTGGGCTTTAGGGGTGACGTGAGTTACAGAGATTGGTCAGGGTTTTACATCATAAGGGTCTGGAAGTGACCATCACATTCTGAAGGTTGGAGCCGTCCTCCACTGTAGCCTTATTAGGACCTTAGCTACATTTCTGGAACTTCATTGGTCCACTCAGGTGGGTGGTTGGGAGAGTTAGGACAATACCAGCGTTCTTGTGGTCACTCTCGGGGGGTGGGGGGGGGGTTCTTGGGCTGAGGACCCAGCCTTGCAAGACAAGATAGAGGAGAGGGAGAAGAGCATGTCTCCACTTCGTCCTTGAAGAGGGAGGTGGGTGCATTTCTGCTTAGTTATGCTTAGTTCTTTCAAGTTCCGTTCTGTCCCTTCAATCACAAAGCCTCAGCTTGACCACCCAGGAGGGGCTGGGGTGGCAAACGATGCAGAAATCTCAGACACTCTGTTTATAGAACAGAGACCTACCTCTTAACTCCTAAAATTTTCCCAAACTGTCCTCGCTCTCTCTCTCATTTCCACTAGTTCCATTATAGTCCAGCATATGGAAGGTACTTGGTTTTTACACTAAGACAATTCCATACTCCCCCGTCATTTCAGTGGTCAATTCCACTATCTACAGTTGCTACCATTTCCTAGGATTTTGAGATTTGTTTTAATGGATGTTTTATTTTAGAATAGTTCCTGATTTACAGAAAAGTTGTGAAGGTAATAACCATGTACACCATACCAAATTTCCCTTATTACTAATGACTAACTTATGTATTGAGCAAATTTAACATGAAGTGAAACATCAGTGAAACAGTGTGAAACCTCACTTCTGTAGTATCTCCAATATCCAGCAATGCTGTTCTAGACCAAGTTGTTAAAGGAAAAACTGGACCAGTTGTGGCATAAAACTTCAGGTCTTGAGCTTATCATCCTTTCAATAGTTTAACAATATTCAATAGTCTGCCATTTAAAAAGGAAATAAAATTCATTATTATACACTGCCAGCACAAACACAATACCCTCTTCCACATGAATGTGACAGCCACCATCCATCCCACCCCACCCCCCCATACAAACATAAATTCACCGTTGGACTTTCAGTTTCTTCATCCATGCTTGTGTTTTGAGTCTTATCCTTATCTCTACTAGTCTACACTGTCGTCTTATTAAGTTTTGCTACCTTGAGGCAACAGACACTACTCACAGTGTCCTGGTATCTATATATACTTTTAAGTTATTTAGGAGCCACTCACTTCAGCTCTGGCTGCCCAAATTCAGTGGTTCCCATGGTGTGGCTTGACATCACAAAGCCTCAGCTTGACCATCCAGGAGGGTCGGGGTGGCAGAGGATGCAGAAATCTCAGAAACTCTGGTTTTAGAACAGAGATCTTCCTCTTAACTGCTAAAATATTTCCCAAACTGACCTGCGTCTCTCTCTCTCTCATTTCCTCTATTTCCATTACAGTCCATCCAATGGCAGGGAGGTGGTGTTTCCTCCAAGAGAATTGCCATAATCCCCCATCATTTCAGTGGTCCATTCCACTGTGTTCAGATATCAATGTTTCCTAGGATATTGAGTGTTGTTTTAATGGATGTTTTATTTTAGAATAGTTCCAGATTTACAGAAAATTGTGAATATAAAAACAATGTACACCATACCCAATTTCCCTTATTACTAATATCTTACTTATGTATGGGGCAAGTGTAAGATGAAGTGAATCATCAGTGAAACAGAGTGAAACCTCACTTCTCTAGTATCTCCAATATCCAGTAATGCTATTCTAGAACAATTTGTTAAAGGAAAACCTGGACCATTTGGGGCATTAAACTTCAGATCTTGAGCTGACCATCCTTTCAATAGTTTAACAATATTCAATAGTCTACCATGTAAAAAGGAAATCAAATTCATTATTATACACTGCCAGCACTATGACAACACCTTGTTGCTCATGACTGGGACCATCACCATCCATCAGGTCGCCCCAATCCAAACCTAAAGTAAACATCAGCCTCTTTTTTCCTTGTCAGTATGAGAAAGTGTTGGGAATAAAAATCCCCATTTAGAATTATCCTTGTCCATATGCTCAGTGTCTGACTCAGTATGGAATGGCTTGTCTGGTGCCCCAAATAGAGAAATCTACATTACTTCCTTCTCAAATGCCTTCCCCCTACTTAGATGCCTCCTCATCAGTGAAACAGAGTCAAACCTCACTTCTCTAGTATCTCCAATATACAACAATGCTGTTCTACACCATGATGTTAAAGGAAAAACTCAATCACTTGAGGCATGAATTCACATCGTGAGCTGACCATACTGTCAATAGTTTAACAATATTCAATAGACAGCCATGTAAAAAGGAAATCAAATTCTTTATTATACATCCAGCACTAACACAGCACCCTGTTCCTCATGACTGCCACCAGGACAATCCATACCACCACCACCCCAATACAAACATAAATTGAATTTGGACTTACAGTTTCTTCATCCATCCTTCTGTGTGGAGTCTTATTCCTTATCTCTACTCGTCTAGACTATCGTCTTATTAAGTTTCCCTATCTTGAGGCAACAGACACTACTCAAAGGGTCCTGGCCTCTATATATACTTTATATGTTATTGAGGAGCCACTAACTTCAGCCCTGGCTGCCCAAAATCAGTGGTTGCCATGGTGTGGTTTGACATCAAAAAGCCTCAGCTTGACCATCCAGGAGGAGCGAGGGTGGCAAAGGATGCAGAAATCTCAGACACTCTGCTTAGAGAACAGAGACCTACCTCTTAACTCCTAAAATTTTTTCCAAACTGTCCTCTCTCTCCCTCTCATTTCCTCTAGTTCCATTATAGTCCAACATATGGCAGGGAGTTGGTATTTCCTCTAAGACAATTCCCATACTCCCCCGTCATTTCAGTGGTCCATTCCACTATGTTCAATTGCTCCCATTTCCTAGGATTTTGAGAGTTGTTTTAATGGATGTTTTATTTCAGAATAGTTCCAGATTTACAGAAAAGTTGTGAAGGTAATAACTATGTACACCATAACAAATATCCCTTATTACTAATGACTTACTTATGTATTGAGATAATTTAACATGAAGTGAAACATCAGTGAAACACAGTGAAACCTCACTTCTCTGGTATCTCCAATATCCAGCAATGCTGTTCTAGACCAAGCTGTTAAAGGAAAAACTGGACCAGTTGTGGCATAAAACTTCATGTCTTAAGCTTATCATCCTTTCAATAGTTTAACAATATTAAATAGTCTGCCATGTAAAAAGGAAATGAAATTCTTTACTATAAACAGGTAGCACTAACATAACAAACTGTTCCTCATGACTGCGAACACAACCATCCAGCTATACTGACACCAATACAAACATAAATTCAATTTTGGCCTTGCAGTTTCTTCTTCCATCCTTGTGTTTGGAGTCTTATTCCTTATCTCCACTAGTCTACACTATCATCTTATTAAGTTTCACTATCTTGAGGCAATAGACACTCCTGAAAGGGTCCTGGCCTCTATTTATTATATTTAGTTTTATGAGGAGCCACTCACTTCAGGTCTCTTTTCCCAAAATCAGTTTGGCCATGGTGTGGCTTGACATCCCAAAGCCTCAGCTTGATCATCCAAGTGGGACAGGGGTGGCAGAGGATACAGAAATCTCAGAAACTCTGGTTATAGAACAGACAGCTTCCTCTTAACTCCTAAAATTATTCCCAAACTGACCTCTCTCTCTATTCTCTCTCTCTCTCTCTCTCTCTCTCTCTCTCTCTCTCTCTCTCTCTGTCTTTCTTTAGTTCCACTGTAGTCCATCATATGGCAGGGAAGTGGTGTTTCCTCTAATCCACTTCCTAATCTCCACATTCATTTCAGTGGTCCATTCCACTATGTTCAGATATTACCATTTCCTATTATATTGAGTTTTGTATTAAGAAAAGTTTTATTTTAGAATAGTTCCAGATTTTCAAAAAATTGAGAAGATAATAATCATGTACACCGTACCCAATTTCCATTATTACTAATATCTTACTTGGGTATGGTGCAAATGTAACATGAAGTGAATCATCAGTGAAACCGAGTGAAACCTCACTTCTCTAATATCAACAATATCCACCAATGCTGTTCGAGAGCAAGTTGTTTAATATAAACTGTACCACTTGTGGCATAAAACTTAACATATTGAGCTGAGAATCCTGTTAATAGTTTAACAATATTCAATAGTCTACCATATAAAAAGGAAATCAAATTCATTATGATACACTGCCAGCATAAAAGAACACCCTGTTCCTCATGACTGCAACCACCATCATCCATCCGACCCACCCAATCCAAACCTAACTTAAATATCAGCTTCATTCTTCCTTGCCAGTATGAGAAAGTGTTGTGGAGAAAAATCCCCAATCAGTCTTCTCCTTGTCCTTATTCTAAGTGTCTGGCTCAGTATGGAATGGCTTGTCTGGTGCCCCAATTAAAGAAATCTACATTACTCCCTTCTCACATGCCTGCCCCTCCTTAGATCCCTCCCCAGAAGTGAAATAAAGTCAAACCTGACTTCCTCAGTATCTCCAATATCCAACAATGCTGTTCTAGACCACTATGTTAAAAGCAAAACTGTACCAGTTGTGGCATAAAACTTCACATCGCGAGGTGACCATCCTTTCAATAGTTTAACAAAACTGAATAGTCTGCCATGTAAAAAGGAAATCAAATTCTTTATTATACACTGCCAGCACTAACACAACACCATGTTCCTCATGACTGCGACCACGACCATCAATCCCCCCCCCAATACAAACATAAGTTCACTGTTGTACTTGCAGTTTCTTCATCCGTGCTTGTGTTTGGAGTCTTATTCCTTATCTCCACTAGTCTACACTATCGTCTTATTTAGTTTCGCTATCTTGAGGCAACAGACACTACTCAAAATTTCCTGGCATCTATATACACTTTTAAGTTAATTAGGAGCCACTCACTTCAGCTCTGGCTGCACAAAATCAGTGGTTGCCTTGGTGTGGCGTGACATCACAAAGCCTCAGCTTGACCATCCAGGAGGGGCGGGGTTGGCAGAGGATGCAGAAATCGCAGACACTCTGGTTATAGAACAGAGACCTTCCTCTTAACTGCTAAAATTTTTCCCAAACTGACCTGCCTCTCTCTCTCTCATTTCCTCTAGTTCCATTATAGTCCATCATATGGCAGGGAGGTGGTGTTTCCTCCAAGACAATTGCCATACTCCCCCATCATTTCAGTGGTCCATTCCACTGTGTTCAGATATTAATATTTCCTAAGATTTTGAGTGTTGCTTTAATGCATGTTTTATTTTAGAATAGTTTCAGATTTACAGAAAAATTGTGAATATAGTAACCATGTACACCATACCCAATTTCCCTTATTACTAATATCTTACTTAAATAGGGGGCAAATGTAAGATGAAGTGAATCATCAGTGAAACAGCGAGAAACCTCGTTTCTCTAGTATCTCCAATATCCAGTAATGCTGTTCTAGACCAAGTTGTTAAAGGAAAAACGGGACAATTTGGGGCATAAAACTGCAAATCTTGAGCTGACCATCCTTTCAATGGTTTAACAATATTCAATAGTCTGCCATGTAAAAAGGAAATCAAATTCTTTATTATACACTTCCAGCACTAACACAACACCCTGTTCCACATGACTGCCACCACGACAATCCAAACCACCCACACTCCAATACAAACGTAAATTGACTTTTGGACTTACACTTTCTTCATCCATCCTCGTGTTTGGATTCTTATTTCTTATCTCTACTGGTCTAGACTATCGTCTTATTAAGTTTCTCTATCTTGAGGCAACAGACACTAGTCAAAGGGTCCTGGCCTCTATATATACTTTTTATGTTATTGAGGAGCCACTCACTTCAGTCCTGGCTGCACAAAATCTGTGGTTGCCATGGTATGGTTTGACATCACAAAGTCTCAGCTTGAACATCCAGGAGGGGTGGGGGTGGCAAAGGTTGCCGAAATCTCAGACACTCTGGTTATAGAATAGAGACCTACCTCTTAACTCCTAATATGTTTCCCAAACTGTCCTCGCTGTCCCTCTCATTTCCTCTAGTTCCATTATCGTCCAGCATATGGCAGGGAGTTTGTGTTTCCTCTAAGACAATACCCATACTCCCCCGTCATTTCAGTGGTCCATTCCACTATGTTCACTTGCTACCATTTCCTAGGATTTTGAGAGTTGATTTAATGGATTTATTATTTTAAAATAGTTCCAGATTTACAGAAAATTGTCAAGATAATAACCTTGTACACCATACCTAATTTCCCTTATTACTAATATCTTACTTATGTATGGGGCAAATGTAACATGAACTGAATCATCAGTGAAACAGTTACAGTGAAACCTCACTTCTCTAGTATCTCCAGTATCCAGCAGTGCTGTTCTAGACCAAGTTTTTAAAGGAAAAACTGGACCAGTTGTGGCATAAAACTTCACATCTTGAGCTGAGCATCCTTTCAATAGTTTAACAATATTCAATAGTCTACTATATAAAAAGGAAAACAAATTCAATATTACACACTGCCAGCACTAACACAACACCCTGTTCCTCATGACTGCGACTACCACCATCCACCCGCCCCCCCCGAATCCAAACCGAAATTAAGCATCAGCTTCTTTTTTCCTTGACAGTATGAGAAAGTGTTGAGAAAAAAATCCCCATTCAGACTTCTCCTTGTCCTTATGTTAAGGGCCTGGCTCAGTATGAAATGGCTTGTCCGGTGCCACAACTAAAGAAATCTACATTACGCCCTTCTCACATGCCGTCCCCCTCCATAGTTCCCTCCTCATCAATGAAACAGAGTCAAACCTCGCTTCTCTAGTATATCCAGTATCCAACAATGCTTTTCTAGACCATGATGTTAAAGGAAAAACTCTACCCGTTGTGAAATAAAAGTTCACAACTTGAGCTGACGATCATTTCAATAGTTTTACAATATTCAATAGTCAGCCATGTAATAAGGAATCAAATTCTTTATTATAAACTGCGAGCCCGACACAACACCCTGTTCCTCATGACTGACACCAAGAACATTCATCCCACTCCCTCAATACAAACATAAATTCACTTTTGAACTTACAGGTTCTTCATCCATGCTTGTGTTTGGAGTCCTATGCCTTATATCTAATAGTCTACACAATTGTCTTATTAAGTTTTGCTATCTTATGGCAGCAGACACTTCTCAAATATTCCTGGCCTCTATATATACTTTTCAGATTAATGAGGAGCCACACATTCGGCTCTAACTGCCCAAAATCAGTGGTTGCCATGATGCGGCTTGACATCACAAAGCCTCAGCTTGACCAACCAGGAGGGGCAGGGGTGGCAGAGGATGCAGAAATCTCACACACTCTGGTTATAGAACAGAGACCTGCACCTTACTCCATAAATTTTCCCCAACTGTCCTCTCCCTCACTCTTATTTCCTCTAGTTCCATTATAGTCCAGCATATGGCAGGGGGTTGGTGTTTCCTCTAAGACTATTCCCATACTCCCCCGTCATTTCAGTGGTCCATTCCACTATGTTCAGTTGCTACCATTTATTAGGATTTTGGGTGTTGTTTTATTTATTTATTTATTTATTTATTTATTTATTTAGATAAAGTAGTTTTATTTTTTTTAATTTTTAGATCATAATTATTTTTTTCTCTTTTTTTTAATTGCTTAAAGTATTACAAAGGGTATTACATATGTGTCTTTTTTTCCCCCCGCCATTGACTATCCCCTGGCCTCCCCTACCCCCCAGCGTCCCATGTCCATTGGTTATGCATATATGCATGCATACAAGACCTTCGGTTTATTTCTTATACCCCTCCCTCCTGCCCCCCAACTTTCCCCAGCCTTCCCAGTGCAGTTTGACAATCTGTTTGAGGCAGCTCTGCCTCTGTATCTATTACTGTTCAAAAGTTTATAATGGTCTCTATTATCCATGAATGAGTGAGATCATGTGGTATTTTTCCTTCATTGACTGGCTTATTTCACTTAGCATAATGCTCTTCAGTTCCATCCATGACGTTGCAAATGGTAGGAGTTCCTTCTTTTTTACAGCAGCATAGTATTCCATCGTGTAGATGTACCACAGTTTTTTTATCCATTCATCTACTGATGGGCACTTAGGGTGTTTCCAGATCTTAGCTATGGTGAATTGTGCTGCTATGAACATATGGGTGCATATATCCTTTCTGATTGATGATTCCGGTTTCCTGGGATATATTCCTAGAAGTGGGATCACAGGGTCAAATGGGAGTTCCATTTTCAGTTTTTTGAGGAAACTCCATACTGTCTTCCATAGTGGCTGCAACAGTCTGCATTCCCACCAGCAGTGCACAAGCGTTCCTTTTTCTCCACATCCTCTCTAGCACTTGTCGTTTGTTGATTTGTTGATGATAGCCAGTCTGACAGGTGTGAGATGATACCTCATTGTTGTTTTGATTTGCGTCTCTCAGATGATTAGTGACTTTGAGCATGTTTTCATATGTCTCTTGGCTTTCTGAATGTCCTCTTTTGAAAGGTGTCTATTTATGTCCTTTGCCCATTTTTTGATTGGATTGTTTATCTTCCTTTTGTTAAGTTGTATGACTTCCCTATAAATTTTGGAGATTACGCCCTTATCAGATATGACATTGACAAATATGTTTTCCCAAACAGTTGGTTTTCTTGTTGTTTTGTTGATGGTTTCTTTTGCTGTGCGGAAGCTTTTTATTTTGAAGTAGTCCCATTTGTTCATTTTCTCTTTTGTTTCAAGTGCCCTAGGAGCTGTATCAGTGAAGAAATTGCTTCGGCATATGTCTGAGATTTTGTTGCCTTTGGATTCTTCTAGAATTTTTATGGTTTCCTGTTGTACATTTCAGTCCTTTATCCATTTTGAGTTTATTTTTGTGTATAGTGTAAGTTGGTGGTGTAGTTTCATTTTCTTGAATGTATCTGTCCAATTTTTCCAACACCATTTATTGAAGAGACTATCCTGGATCCATTGTATGTTCTTGCCTCCTTTGTCAAATATTAACTGAGCATATTGGTTCCGGCCAATTTCTGGACTCTCTATTCTATTCCATTGATCTATATGTCTGTTCTTGTGCCAGTACCAGGCAGTTTTGAGAACAGTGGCTTTGTAATACATCTTGATATCTGGTATTGAGATCCCACCTACTTTGTTCTTTCTCAGGATTGCTGGGTCTTTTTTTGTTCCAGATGAATTTTTGGAGAGTTCGTTCTAGATCTGTGAATTATGCCGTTGGTATTTTAATGGGAAGTGCGTTGAATTTATAGATTGCTTTGGGTAGTATGGACATTTTAATGATGTTGATTCTACCAATCCATGAACACAGAATGTTCTTCCATTTGTTTATGTCTTCCTCTATCTCTTTTTTCAACGTCCTGTAGTTTCGGAGTAGAGGTCTTTTACCTCTTTAGTTAAGTTTATTCCTAGTTAGCTTAATTTCTTTGGTGCGATGGTAAAAGGGATTCTTTTTGTAATCTCTCTTTCTGAAAGTTCACTATTGGTGTATAGAAATGCCTCAGATTTCTTGGGGTTTATTTTGTATCCTGCTGCATTGCCAAATTCATGTATTAAATCTAGTAGTTTTTTGATGGAGTCTCTAGGGCTTTGTATGTATAATATCATGTCGTCTGTAATTAAGGACAGTTTTACTTCCTCTTTTCCAATTTGGATGCCTTTTATTTATTCCTCTTGCCTAATTGCAATGGCTAACACTTCCAGTACTATGTTGAACAGGAGTGGTGAGAGGGGCATCCCTGTCTTGTTCCTGTTCTTAGGGGAAATGGTCTTAGTTTTTGTCCATTGAGTATGATGTTAGCTGTGGACCTGTCATATATGGCTTTTATTCTGTTGAAGTATGATCCTTCTACTCCCACCTTGCTCAGAGTTTTTATCAAAAATCGGTGTTGGATTTTGTCAAACGTTTTTTCTGCATCAATTGATATGACCATGTGGTTTTTTTTCTTTCAATTTGTTTATGTGATGTATCATGTTTATTGATTTGCGTATATTGTACCATCCTTGCATCCCTGGGATGAATCCTATTGGTATGGTGTATGATCTTTCTGATGTACTGCTGAATCCGATTTGCTAAGATTTTGTTGAGGATTTTGTCATCTAAGTTCATGAGCGACATTGGCCTGTAATTCTCTTTCATTGTGTTGCCTTTACCGGGTTTTGGTATTAGGCTGATGCTGGCTTCATAGAATGAGCTTGGAAGTGTTCCTTCCTCCTGAATTTTTTGTAGTAGTCTGAGGATGATAGGTTTTAGTTCTTCCTTGAAGGTTTGGTAAAATTCCCCTGTGAAGCCGTCTGGTCCTGGGCTTTTGTTTGATGGAAGCTTTTTGATGTCTCCTTCAATTTCTTCCATAGTTATTGGCCTATGGAGATTTTTAGATTCTTCCTGATTGAGTTTTGAAATGTTGTATTTTTCTAGGAATTTGTCAATTTCCTCCAGGTTGTCTAGTTTGTTAGAGTAGAGCTGTCCATAGTATTTTTTAGCCATCATTTGTATTTCTGTGGGGTCTGTTGTTATATCGCCCCAATCGTTTCTGGTTTTGTTTATTTGGGTCCTTTCTCTTTGCTTCGTGGTGAGCATGGCTAGAGGTTTGTCAATCTTGTTTATCCTTTTGAAGAACCAGCTCTTGGTTTCATTGATTTTCTGTATTATTTTTTTGGTCTCTATGTCATTTATTTCTGCTTTAATCTTTATTATCGCCTTCCTTCTTCTCACTCTGGGGTTTCTTTGTTGCTCTCTTTCTAATTCTTTGAGTTGTAGAGTTAGATGATTTACTACCATTTTTTCTTGTTTTTTGAGATCGGCCTGTAGAGCTATAAACTTCCATCTCAGGACTGCTTTCATTGTGTCCCATCGGTTTTTGATTGTTGTGTTTTCATTGTCATTAGTTTCCAGGACGTTTTTAATTTCTTCTTTGATCTCATTGGTAACCCAGTCAATATTTAATAACATGCTTTTCAGCTTCCAAGTGTTTGAGTATTTTGGGTTGTTTTTATTGTAGTTTATTTCTAATATTATGCCATCGTGGTCTGAGAAGATGCTTGGTATGATTTCAATCTTCTTGAATTTGGGGAGACTTTGTTTGTGACCCAATATGTGGTCTTTTTTTGAATCTGTCCTATGAGCACTTGAGAAGAATGTATATTCCGTGGCTGTGGGGTGAAGTGTTCTGAAGATGACAATTAAGTCCAACTGATCTAGTGAGTCATATAGGATTGCTGTTTCTTTGCTGATTGTTTGTCTAGAGGATTTATCCAGTGTTGACAGTGGTGTATCAAAGTCCCCTACTATGATTGTATTGTTGTTGATCTCTCCTTTGATATCTTCCAGGAGATATTTTATGAATTTGGGTGCTCCTGCATTGGGTGCATATATGTTTATCAGGGTTATATCTTCTTGTTGTATTGATCCCTTTAGTATTATGAAGTGGCCTTCCGTATCTCTTGTTATGGCCTTCAGTTTGAGGTTTATTTTGTCCGATATAAGTATTGCTACCCCAGCTTTCTTTTCTTTTCCATTAGACTGAAAGATATTTTTCCATTCCTTCACTTTCAGTCTGTGTGAGTCCTTTCTAATGAGGTGGGTCTCTTGTAGACAGCAAATGTATAGGTCATGATTTTTTATCCATTCAGCCACTCGATATCTTTTGGTTGGAGCATTTAGCCCGTTTACATTTAAAGTTATTATTGAAAGGTACTTGTTTGTAGCCATTTCTTTTTTTGTGTGTGGCTGTTTTCTTTCTGGGATTTTTGTTTCTTCTTTGTACACCAGTCCCTTTAGCATTTCTTGCATTGCTGGTTTGGTGTTGATAAACTCCCTTAGCCTTTTTTTTCTCTGTGAAGCTTCTTATTTCCCCTTCAATTTTGAATGATAGCCTTGCTGGATAGAGTATTCTTGGATTCAGTCCTTTGCTTTGCATCACTTTGTAAATTTATGTCCATTCTTTTCTGGCCTGATGTGTTTCTGTTGAGAAATCATTTGATAATCTAATGGGAGATCCCTTGTATGTAACTTTCCGTCTCTCTCTTGCAGACTGTAGGATTCTCTCTTTGTCCTGAATATTTGCCGTGGTAATTATGATGTGTCTTGTTGTGGGTCTTTTCGGGTTCACCTTGCTTGGGACTCTCTGGGCTTGTGTGACTTTTTTCTTCCCCACCTCAGGGAAGTTTTCTGATATTATTTCTTCCAATATGTTTTCTAATCCTTGTTCCTCTTTCTGTTGTTCTGTCAGCCCTATTATTCGTATGTTGTTTCCTTTCATGTTGTCCCAAAGCTCCCTTAGGCTCTCCTCCTGTCTTTTAATTTTTTTCTCCAACTGAAGTACAGTTTGGGTGTGTTTTGCTTCCCTGTCTTCTAATTCACTAATTAGGTCTTCCGCTTTTCCTAGTCTACTGTTGATACTTTCAATGGTGTTCTTTATTGCAGCTATATCGCACTTCATTTCTTCTTGGGTCTTACTTAAGTTGTTGATTTTTTCATCTGTTTGTTCTTGCTTATTGGATAAGTTTTCCATTTTTTCCTCCATCCAGTGTATGCACTCTAGGACCCTTATTCTGAATTCATTTTCTGTCATGTTGTATGCCTCTGTATCACTTAGCTGCTTTTCTGGTGAGTCCTCCTTTTCTTTCCTTTGGGGATTACTTTGTCTACCCATGTTTGATCTCACTGACGTATATAGATATTGAGTCGTTCAGTGGCTGCTCCCTAGGTGGCAGTGGCTCCTCAGGCTATGGTTGTTCCTTGGGCGGTTGTGGTAACAGTTGCTCCTCTGTTGGTAACGGGTCTTCTGATGGGTGCTGTTCACAGCTGTTGTGGCTCTTCTGGCTGGTGGAGGGAAGCTTCACACACAGCAGCTGTTCCTCAAACAGAGCGTATGGAGATCAGGAGGCCGCTGTTGCTTGGATCTGCTGCGTTGATTTAAAGGCACAAAATACAACACAACAAGGCGCAACATACCAGGCACTGAACACAAATGAATTACGGTATTAATAATCCCAAATAAAGATGGCTACCCGAGCTAAGATAGTTGGGGGGTAAGGAAGATAGAATAGAAAAAGGTAGAGAGGAAAACAGAAAAAAAGAGAAAAAAAAGAAAAAAAAGAAAGAAAAGAAAAAGAGAATGAAGTAGAAGAGGGGAGGAGATTATTCATATGAGGAGAAAACTCCGATAGAACCGCCACTAATCCCAACAAATTCCAGCTACGGATCCCTTTAGTGAATACAAACTACAAACAGCCAATAATATCAAGTGAGGCAAGGGAAAACAGAAGCACAAAAATAACTGGCCAGGGGGGGCGGGGGTGGAATGGGAGACAGAAAAACAAAAAGCAGAACAACCTCACAAACAATCCTTAAAGAAAAGAAAAGAAAAAAAAAAAAAACAATATACTCAACAATTGAGCAAGCAATAACAAAAAAAATAGAGAAAAGGAGAGAATAAAAAATTTGGATAGTGAAGAAAGATAAGGGAGAGGTGGATAAAGATTTAGAGCAGGTGATTGGAAAAGGGATACATAAGTAGGGTTAAATTTAGACAGGGTATGAAAAATAGGAAAAATCTAAACAGGAATAGGGTAAGAGAAACAGGACAGCAAAAGGGGAAAAGTGGGGAAGAGGGTTTTAGCACAGCAACACAATTGAGGTAGAGTAAAATGATGCTAAAGGAATGATGAAAATAGAATGGAGAACTTTAGTCCCAAAATAAAATAAAGAGAAAATAAAATGACACTTTTAAAAAAAATTGTAAAATGGCAGCAGTAATAATACTGGTTAAAAATAAAAATGTAGTAATTAAAAGGGTAAAATCAGGTGATGAAAAAAAGAAAATAAATGGTTTCTTAGTTAAGAGTATAAACAATAATTAAAAAAATAATTTAAAAAAATGGGCTGTAATGAAGGTGCTTCAGATCTTCTGCTCCTCTTTTTGGCATACGAGGTATTCAGGAGAATGTTGAATTTCCCTCTGATACATGTTCCTCCGTGTTGTAAGCCACAGTCCTGATTTTAAGGCAGGCTGTATTGGTTTCCCAGACAGCCCTTATCTGTATTTACAGAAGAGTCAGTTCATGGCTCTGCCACTGGGTGGCAGTGCGTCAGAATTGACCACTGAGGGTATAGGACCTCTCTGACCAGGTGTTCTCTATTGTACCAGAAGCTGGTTTGGAATGTCCTGCTCTCTGTTTCTCAGGCTCCCCCAAAACAGCCTTCCCTTACAAGCTCTGTGACTGACCCCAACTGGGTAGTCCCTTGCACTGGGTTCAACAATCAAACGCACAGATTTAAGAGCCTGGGAAGTTGTGCAAACTCGCAATGCTTCACCTTCCAAATCTGCGCGAAGTCTCTGCGAGCGCTCTGGCCCCTGGCACCGAGTAGCCGGCAAACTGGCGTAATCTGAGGCTGCCCATTTGTGTCCCGTCCAACTGTGGGATTATTTATAGCATTCCCTTCTGCCAGCAGCCCTGGGGGTGCCCTTCCACACTCCTGGGTCACGCTGGCTCCAACGGCCGCGGTCTTTGTGGGGCACAGAGTCCCCACCCCCTGCGCGTGTTCCACTCTCCAACCTAAACTGCAAACCGCACCTTTGGGGAAAGTCTAACCTTTCTGTGGGGAGAAGCAGGGTTCCTCTGAGTTCACGTAGTCGCGCTGCTTGAGAGCCATTGTTGTCGGGTTAGTAGCTGGTCTCTGGATGCCGGTGACAGTCACCCAAGATGGCATGGCCTCCTCGGCTGTGCCAGCGCACCTGGAGAGGTTTCAGCCTCAGCCTCTAACCATTCCCTTTATCTAGGATTTCTCTATCTTTCCTAGCTGCAGACTGTCTCTCAGGTGAATCTCCTCCAATTATTCGGGCTGTAGGCTACCCGTTTCAACTGCCCGCCCTTATCTGCTGCGGACAAGGCAACAACACATCTGTCTAAACCTCCGACATTTGTTGAGTGTTGTTTTAATGGATATTTTATTTTAGAATAGTTCCAGATTTACAGAAAAGATGTGAAGGTAATAACCAAGTACACCATACACAATTTACGTTATTACTAATGACTTACTTATGTATGGAGTAAATGTAACATGAAGTGAAACATCAGTGAAACAGAGTGAAACCTCACTTCTCTAGTATCTCCAATATCCAGCAATGCTGTTCTAGACCAAGTTGTTAAAGGAAAAACTGGACCAGTTCTGGCATGAACGTTCAGGTCTTGATCTTATGATCGTTTCAATAGTTTAACAATATTTAACAGTCTGCCACGTAAAAAGGAAATCAAATTCTTTATCATATGCTGCCAGCACTAACACAACACCATGTTCCACATGACTGCGACCACCACCATCAATCCCACTACGCCCCCCCCAATACAAACATAAGTTCACTGTTAGACTAGCAGTTTCTTCATCCATGCTTGTGTTTGGAGTCTTATTCCTTATCTCTAATAGTCTACAATATCGTCTTATTTAGTTTTGCTATCTTGAGGCAACAGACACCACTCAAGTGTCCTGGCATCTATATATACTTTTAAGTTAATCAGGAGCCACACACTTCAGCTCTGACTGCCCATAATCAGTGGTTGCCATGGTGTGGCTTGACATCACAAAGCCTCAGCTTGACCATCCAGGAGGGGCGGGGTTGGCAGAAGATACAGAAATCTCAGACACTCTGGTTATAGAACAGAGACCTTCCTCTTAACTGCTAAAATTTTTCCCAAACTGACCTGCCTCTCTCTCTCTCATTTCCTCTAGTTCCATTATAGTCCATCCTATGGCAGGGAGGTGGTGTTTCCTCCAAGACAATTGCCATACTCCCCCGTCATTTCAGTGGTCCATTCCACTGTGTTCAGATATTAATATTTCCAAGGATTATGAGTGTTGTTTTAATGGACGTTTTAGTTTAGAATAGTTCCAGATTTACAGAAAAATTGTGAAGATAATAACCATGTACACCATACCCAATTTCCCTTATTACTAATATCTTACTTAAATAGGGGGCAAATTTAAGATGAAGTGAATCATCAGTGAAACAGAGTGAAACCTCACTTCTCTAGTATCTCCAATATCCAGTAACGCTGTTCTAGACCAAGGTGTTAAAGGAATAACTGGACCAGCTGTGCCATAAAACTTCACATCTTGAGCTGACCATCCTTTAAATAGTTTAACAATATTCAATAGTCTACTATGTAAAAAGGAAAACAAATTCAATATTACATACTGCCAGCACTAACACAACACCCTGTTCCTCATGACTGCCCCCACCGCCATCCATCCTACCCCCCCAATCCAAACCTAAATTAAACATCAGCTTCTTTTTTCCTTGATCGTATGAGAAAGTGTTGAGAAAAAATCCCCATTCAGACTTCTCCTTGTCCTTATGGTAAGGGTCTGGCTAAGTATGGAATGGCTTGTTCAGTGCCCCTACTAAAGAAATCAACATTACTCCCTTCTCATATGCCTGCCCCCTCCATAGATCCCTCCTCATCAATGAAACAGAGTCAAACCTCACTTCTCTAGTATGTCAATATCCAGCAATGCTGTTCTAGACCATGTTGTTAAAGGATCAACTGGACCAGTTATTGCACATAACTTCAGACTTGAGCTGACCTTCCTTTCAATAGTTTAACAATATTCAATAGTCTGCTGTGTAAAAAGGAAATCAAATTCATTATTATTCTCTGCTAGCACTAACAAAACACCCTGTTCCTCATGACTGCGACCACCACAATCCATCCCGCCCCCTTCCCCAATACATACATGAATTTACTTTTGTACTTGCAGTTTCTTCATCCATCCTTGTGTTTGGAGTCTTATTCCTTATCTCTACTTGTCTACAGTATCATCTTATTAAGTTTCGCTATCTTGAGGCAACAGACACTACTCAAGGGGTCCTGGCCTCTATATATACTCTTTAAGTTAATGAGGAGCCACTCACTTAAGGTCTGGTTGCCAACAGTCAGTGGTTGCCATTATGTGCCTTGACATCACAAATCCAGAGCTTGACCGACCAGGAATGGCAGGGGTGGAGGAGGATGCAGAAATCTCAGACACTCTTGTTATAGAACAGAGACCTTCCTCTTAACTCCTAAAATTTTTCCCAAACTGACCTCTCTCTCTCTCTAATTTCCTCCTGTTTCATTATATTTCAGCATAGGCAGGGAGGTGGTGTTTCCTCTAAGACAATTCCCATACTCCACCGTCATTTCAGTGGTCCATTAGACTATGTTCAGATATTAACCTTTCCTAGGATTTTGAGTGTTGTTTTAATGGATGTTTTATTTTAGAATATGACCATATTTACAGAAAAATTGTGAAGATAATACCCATGTACCCCATACCCAACTTCCCTTATTACTATTTACTCACTTTGGAATGGGGCAAATGTAACATGAAGTGAATCATCAGTGAAAGAGTTAGAGTGAAACCTCACTTCACTAGTATCTCCAATATCCAGCAATGCTGTTCTAGACCAAGTTGTTAAAGGAAAAACTGGACCAGTTGTGGCATAAGTATTCAGGTCTTGAGATGACCATACTTTCAATAGCTTCACAATATTCAATAGTCTACCACGTAAAAGGGAAATCAAATTCATTCTTTTACACTGCCACCACTAACAGAACACCCTGCTCCTAATGACTGCAACCACCACCATCCATCCCAGCCCCCCGCAATCCAAACCTAAATTAAACATTAGCTTCTTTCTTCCTTGCCAGTATGAGAAAGTGTTGAGGAGAAAAATCCCCAATCAGTCTTCTCCTTGTCCTTATTCTAAGTGTCTGGCTCACTATGGAATGGCTTATCTGGTGCCCCAATTAAAGAATTCTACATTTCTTTCTTCTCACATGACTTCTTCCTCCTTAAATCCCTCCCCATCATCTGAAAACTCGCAAAAATACAAACACATTTCCTTTATATACCCTTGCTGGTATTTATTCACGGAGACCATTAATGTTTTCATCTTTTCATAATGTCTATTTCTAAAGCATTTTGATAGAGGGATACACATTGTCAAGTGTGTTTCTCTGGGAGACCCTGGGTATCACCTCTGGTAGATGGACACTCCAGCACTTCTTCTTCTGCATTTGTTGGCTTGCTTACTGGAGGTTTTCCCCTTCATGTAGTAAAATACAATAATCTGATTCTTTCTGCCTTTCTCCCTCTTGTATTCATTCACCTTAAAGTCCAAATTTCCAATCACCACTATCTTGGTTTTGTGAAAGGACAGAACAGGACTGATAGCTGTGTCCTTATCCCCTCTTACAAGAAAAAGCTTCAGCATGTATCAGTTACTCAGCCTACCCTGATCTCAGCAAATGGAATTGCGGGGGAAACTAACCCAAGGCCAAGAATATGCTAGCCAACCCCCTGACTTTGTGTAAGAAGAACCCTAGCTCTACACTGCCCTTGCGTCACTAGCGCCCTGCCATCACTCAACCAACTGGAATCGGCCAAATCAGTGATCAGAGTGCTCCCCCACCCTCCAACCACAAGCCCTATAAATTCTTTGTTCTCTTGGGACTCGGGGCTCTCTCTTGCATCCAGTAATGTTGGCAGTGGGGGTGTACCAAGTTCCGGGCTTGAATAAAAGACTTTATGCCTTTGCATCGGACTCGGCTCCCTAGTGGTCTGTCTTGGCATCTTGAAATCTGGGCCGAACATTTGGGGGCTCATCCGGAACCCCTGAGACTCAAAGAGACCCCGATTCGGAGGGTCTGACAAACTGCAGTAACTGTCTGTGTGTTGTCAGTTGTTATCTGTGTGTTCTGTACAGTGTGAGCTCACTTATGAAATCTGTAATGCCGATAACAGACTAGGGGGATGCACTGGGGGCCCACGGGTGGGAGGAGTTGGGGAACGCCCCGATCCTCCATCTGGTGGGCCCAGAAACCCCTCACATTGAGGGGAGTGGTGCATGGCCATCGTCTAAGCTGATCTGTAGTTTTGATTTCGCGGAGTAGGAAGGTTGTTTTGGTTTTGCTTCCATAGAGTTGGAAGACTGTATTTGTCTGTGCTTGTATTTTTTTTTTCTGTTTTCTGTGGACTTACTGGACGGACGTTATGGGACAGACTCAAACTATTCCTTTAAGCATTATGGTCGTTTTAAAATGAAGGGCTGGGCCAAACCTGCTTTCCAGCCTCAGGTGTGGTTTTCCAGAACTGCTTGGAACTTGGGACCTTGAAGCTTACTGAATTCAAATGATAAAAAAAATGTCTTGCATTTTGATGTTTATTCTTAAAAATGTTACTGATTGAGAAATGCTGAATATTTGCTGAAAGTTCAAGGTTTGGATTGAATTGGGAAAAATTGTGTGTTGTGGTAGCTAAATGCCTTTACTTATGAATGTTTGTTTAAAGTATGTGAGTGTGGAGGGAGGGGTCCTGCCTTCTCCTCTCCTTTGTGTGGCTCCATGACTTCGGTCAGGAAGGAATCTGAGTAAGGATCTATGAAAACAGGTCACCCCCTCCCTTGTCTGTCTCTCGTCACCGAACATCTTGAGGTCGGGACAAAGTAAACCTGTTAAAAAAATTTGTAAAGGGGTACAATAGAGATTGTGGAATTGGAATGAATGCCGACACAATGAGAAAGCATGAGTGAACAGCTGTTTGTTTGTGTGGGACTAGCCAATTTGCTAGCGAGAAGGGGGACTGGAAGCAGTCTTAACTCCTCCGGTAGGTTCTCACCAAAAGGTTGGTGGAGAATTCTGTTCTGGGACATGGGTGCCAGGAGTGCCCCCATGCTCATCTGGGGAGTGGGGCATTGCTTTGTTTATCTGCTCAGCTCCAGTCTGGGCTAGTCTACCGAGAGAGTGTGAATACAAGTGTTTGTCTATTTTGGCTGCTCATTACTAGTCTGTGTGAAGTGGAAGCTACTTTGATTTATTTTGCATTTCTGTTAATTCATCTGGCTGAACGTTTGGACTGGACCCGCGATGGGCTGCAAGAATCTCAAGCAGATCTCATAGTCTTTTGCTTGCCATTACCAAAAGAATCAGCCCACTTAGTTAATATCAATTTCTGTCTATCAGTGGCTCTTACCTGGATTGTAAATCGCTGTATTTCCAAGATTTCTTAGTTCTGAGATTGCTTATAAAAGAGCAAGAGAGATGTCTTTTCAAGTTAATTTTTTGCTTAGCAAATTAACAAAGTAGCAAATTTCAGAGAACTTGTTATTCATGGTTTTCTTATCTCTTTGGTGAACAGGTCCGCAGGACAGAAAGAAAACCTGCCAGTGACTGTATTTTGTTTAACTTGCTGTTTTCAATTGTTTATTAGAACCCTCATAGAGAACATAACCAGGTCTTTTCCTTCCTCCCTCATCTGGATTCTGAAAGCATCAGTAACTGGATTTCAGATGGTCTCCAGGTTTTCTGTCTACAAGAAACCTCACTATGCACCCGTTATATTTCCAGGCCCACTCTATGAGGAAAAGCAATGGGCCTGGGCTGAGACAATGGGGGCGGGGGTTTTGGCAGTTATGCTGCTGGCTGCAATCTTAACAGGTCTTAGCAATGAAATTCAAGGTTAAAAAAAAAATAACTGTAAGCACAATCTTTCTCTGCCTTGGTTTATTCTTTAAACCCCTCCAATGCTGAATCAGACAGATACCTGTTCTTAGTTTTATAACAAAATGTCTAGATATATCTTCAGAGTAAAAGTACATTTAAAATATGTTCATAAATATTAAAGTAAAATTGCCGAAAGTTCACTTTTGGGAATCATTAAAGGATTAAGGTTTCTAAGAATAAAAAAAAAAAAAAAGAAAACAAAAAAACAACAAAAAAAACCCAACTAAACTGCTGCTCTAAAGCAGAGGAGGCACAAAGCTAGAATCCACATCCCCCCTGGTAATTTAGAAATGTTTTCCAGGCCGACTCAGGATCTGAGACCCAGGTCAAAGAATTGGGGTGGCAGGACTGAATGCCTGAGCTGCCCTCAGGGACCATAAGCCCCTGGTGGAGAAGTAGCCGCGTGCTCGTGGATCAAAGATAGCCTACAGGAGCTGCAGCAGCTGCTGGTGGGCACGGAGGTTCAGGCTAAGCTGGAGAACAATGAGGTGCTGGAGCTACCGGTGAGACATGTGCTATGGGGCAGTGCTTGTGGGCGTGAGCAGTTGCAGGAAGAAGCCAGTGAGCACTTCGCTGCTGGCTACATTCAGTGAACCCCCTGCTTGAGTCCATACCACTGGAAAAGGGCAGCATCTTCCGGGATTTGCTGGGGGATGCTCCGGCTGTGCCCCTGGGAGACCCTAGGTGGAGCAGACTGTGTACTGTCTTGCAGGCCTGAATGAAAATGCCCATGTCAGGAGTGGTGCAAACCTCGGCTGTAGAGATCAGGGAAAGGCCCATTTAGAATGGAAGGTCTGAGGCAGACAGGAGGGAGTCTGACTGGAAGGTGACCTCTGACTAGACACACCTGCTGCAGATCACACTGAAGAAGACAGTGGACCTCCTCAGACATCCTTGTAATCCTCCTGCTGTTGTTGACTTACGGCCCTTGCATTATGAACAGACTAGTCCAATTTGTCAAGAAGTGTATAAAAGTAGTTCAGTTGATAGTTCAGTCCGTCTCATGATTGAGCCAGGAGTTCCAAAACAACGGGTGAATGAAAGGACAGAATAGTACTGATAGCTGTGTCCTTATCCCCTCTTCCAAGAAAAAGCTGCAGAATGTATCAGTTACTCAACCTGCACTTATCTCAGCCAATGGGAAAGCGGTGGAAACTACCCCAAAGCCAAGGGTATGCTAGCCACCCCCCTGTGGTTGTGTAAAAAGACCCTAGCCACACCCTACCCTTGCATCACTAGCCCCCCGCCCTCAAAAAAACAACCGGAATCGGCCAAATCAGTGGTCAGAGTGTGCCCCCATCCGCTGACCACAAGCCCTATTAATACTTTTTTCCCTTGGGACTCTGGGCCCTCTCTTGCATCCAGTAATAGAGGCAGGAGGGGGACCAAGTACCGGACTTGAATAAAACGCTCTATGTTTTTGCACTGGACTCGGATCCCTAGTGGTCTGTCTTGGGGAATCTTGAAATCTGGGCATAACATATGTACTTTGGAAACAAGTTAAACACAGAAAGACATAGGTTTTGGGGAAGAATTTGGAGAATGATTTGGAAATGGGCTTGTAATTGAATGACAATGGATTGAACAAGGAAGTGTGTTTGGCCAAAAAGGACAAGACCAGAATCATGGGTTAGAAATTAAGGGGGAAGGGGGAGCATTTGAATAAGGTATTCTGACCTTATCCACTTCTTCGTCATCCAGAAGAGACACTGACTTCTAATTCACTTTAGGACTTGCAGTTTCTTCATCCATCCTTGTGTTTGTAGTCTTCTTCCTTATCTCCAAAAGTCTACAGTATCTTCTTAGTAAGTTTGGCTGTCTTGAGGCAACAGACACTACTCAGAGGGTCCTGGCCTATTATATACTCTCTGTGTCAATGTGGAGACAATCACATCAGCTCTTGTTGCCCAACATCAGTGGTTGCCATGGTGTGGCTTGACATCACAAAGCCTCAGCTAGACCATCCCAGAAGGGGGTGGGGGGGGGGTGGGAGTCAATGCACGAGTCTCAGACGATCTGGTTATAGAAAAGAGACCTTCCTCTTACCTCCTAAAATTTTCCCAAACTGACCTCTCTCTCTCTCTCTCTCTCTCTCTCTCTCTCTCTCTCTCTCTCTCTCTCTCTCTTTTCCTCTAGTACCATTATAGTCCAGAATATAGCAGGGAGGTGGTGTCTACTCTAAGCCTCTTGCCATACAACCCTGTCCTTTCAGTGGTCTGTTGCACTATGTTCGGATATTAACATTTCCTAGTATTTTGAGTGTTGTTTAATGGATGTTTTATTTTAGAATAGTTCCAGATTTACAGAAAAATTGTGAAGATAATGCCCATGTGCACCATACATAATTTCCTTTATTACTAATATGTCACTTTGGTATGGGGAAATGTAAAATGAAGTAATCACCAGTGAAACAGAGTGAAACCTCACTTCTCTAGTAACTCCAATATCTAGCAATGCTGTTATAGACCAAGTTGTTTAAAGAAAAACTGTACCAGATGTGGCATATACTTCACATCTTGAGCTGACAATCCTGTCAATACTTTAACAATATTCAATAGTCTACCATGTAAAAAGGAAATCAAATTCATTACTATACACTGCCAGCACAAACACAACACCTTATTTCTCATGACAGCGACCACCACCAGCCATCTGCACCGCCCCCCCTAATCCAAACCTAACTTCAACATCAGGTTCCTTCCTTCCTTGTCCGTATTAGAAAATGTTGAGGAAAAAATCCCCATTCAGTGTCCTCCTTGTCCTTATTGAAGGTTTCTGGCTCAGTATAGACTGGCTTGTCTGATGCCTCATTTAAAGGATTCTACATTACTCCCTTCTCACAGGCCTGCCCACTATTACATCCCTCCCCATTATCTGAAAACACACAAAAATACAAACATATTTCCTTTATACCCTTGCTGGTATTTATTCAAGGAGACCATTAATATTTTCATCTTCTCATAATGCCCTTTTCTGAAGCATTGTTTATAGAGGGATTCACATTATTACGTGTATTCCCCTCGGAGAACCTGTGTATCACCTGTGGTAGATGAACACTCCACCACTTCTTCTTCTGCATTTGTTGGCTTGCTTACTGGAGGTTTTCCCCTTCCTGTAGTAAAATACAATTATCTGATTCGTTCTATCTTTCTCCCTCTTGTCTTCATTCAGCTTAAAGTCCAAATTTACCATCGCCACTATCTTGGTTATTGTTATGCCCAGATTTTAAATCCCCAACAGACCCCACCAGGGAGCCAGCTGTGTCCAAAGACAAGCAAAGAGTCCCTTATTATCACAGACCCATGTATGGCTCCTATCCTCACAAAGGCAAGACGAGAGAGAATGCCTGTGGGAAAAAATGGGGTTTTAATAGGGGCGTGGAGTTAGGGGAGGGGAGATGATTGTGGGCCCTGCCGATTGGCTAGGTGCAAGTGGGGTCTTATTACACAGGATGTGGTAATCTCTAAGGCACACACGTCCCCGGATTGTCATTTGTTAGTTTAAAAAGGTTCTGGGTGTGGCCAGCAGTGTCCTAGGATACAGGAAGCTGGTACTATCCTGAGCACAAGGCAGCTGCCCCAACATTGAGGATACGGGGAAGATGGAGGGCTAATCCTTCTCCTTTTCATTCTCCCATTTTCTTGGAACTTCCTGCTCAATCATGAGAGGGACTGCATTACTATTCCACCATTGCTAGAGGCCCATACTGGGCACACAGAACTATCAACTGAACTACCCCTATGTGCTTAACAAATGGTTCGGTGGAAGGGAAAGAAACCATTTTAGCTTTAACAGCCTCTATTGTAATAGGATTTTTCTTCTTAAAATTCCTCCATGGCTATCAAAAAGCCAGATCAAGATTAATTTACCTACTCTCCTGATGTTTGCATAAACACAACAAGAATGGTAACTGACTACCTTTGCTGCAGTCTCATGGTTGAATTTTAATGTGCTCCGTAGGCCAGGAAGCTAAGCCATCCAGCTTCCATCAGGCCTGCCTACATTATCTGCGGAGTTAGGTGAATCCCTCACCTGTAGCAACTCCACCTGAGCCTATGCTCCAGGCTTTATGGCTCATATCAGTTGCCCTCCAACTCCTTGTGGCACAGAGTGTGCAGGGGTTCCGCAGGGATGTAGAGGCATATTTGCTGCTCCCCTTCTACTCTTACCAACCGCCAGTTATGGTAGGGCATCAGCCTGACATTCAGGCGCCAGCCATCTTCAGGACTCCCAACCAGGATACCAGGCTTTCTTCGTGGCATTCTTACTGGCTTCAAGTCTTTAGAGCTCAGACAGGGCTCTTTAAAACATGATATTCCAGTCAAAGTTTTCTGTTAATAAAACCATTATAAGGACCTGGTCTTATTAAATATATGCAAAGAAATGTATTGGCATGACTTATTTAGCATTGCCAGATTTAGGAGGAATTACATAAGGAGAAAAACATACTGATCTACTCTAAGATTTTCTGACTTTCCTTGCCAATTCCTTTTCATGGATTTTTTAGAGTTATAACAAAACAGTAATTGTTGGCATTAAACTTTCTTTCTATTCATCACCATGCGTTAGACCTTCTATTCTAAACAGGCTTTTCCAGCTTACTACCCCTGACATGGGCATGGTCATGCAGGCCTGCAAGCGGTATACATGCTGCCAATTGTCAACTGTCTCTCAACAGTGACCACAACCTGATGGGCACCCTTCCCTGCCCAGTTGGGCACCTGTCCTCTGGGCAGCTAGATACCCTTTACTTTTGGGGGTCACCCCACACAGTCCCTTTCCAGGACAGCCAACACACATTTAAACCTGCAAAAGAATCAAAGGTCAATATAACATATCAATACAATGAAACATAATATTGGCATCATGGCCGCTTCAGGCAGCCCAATCTTCTGCTACTAAACATGTGATCCTATAAATTGTCCTTGTCTCTTTGGAGCCATGTGCATGAAGAAGCAGGCATCATCTACGTCTATTACACAGTATTGTGTGGCCTCCTAGTGTCAGGAGTGATCGCGAGCAATGTTACCAGAATCAGGCAGGTCCAGCATGCTGCAGCTTGAGCTTGAGATGGTAGCATTGATCTCCATCGATGCTCCATTTGGTGATGAAGTCTTTCCGGGTCATGGATGGGTCCGCTGACTGCACGGGAGTGTAATGGACCCAGGTCTCGACGCTGTCTACCTTGAGAGCAGTGGGGGTTGTCAGCACGAAGCATTTTATAGTGAGTGGTAAACAAGGTAGTGATTACCAAAGTTTAACTTTCCTTGTGAGTTTCACTTGTTTACACCATGGTTATACTTCCAGCACTTCCTCAGCCCATTAGATTCCCAGATAACATCTAGGGAGTGTCATAAGGTCAAGCCTAATTATGCTAAGAGGACTGTGCCCTCTAAGCTAGGACTTGTTTGTGACTTTGCCAGCAGGTCAGTCCGAGGCTTAACACTATGTCAGTTTCCCACATCTCACCCTTTTTTGTTTTATTAATTAAGCTACTATAATGAAAATAAAACTTAAACATCAAGAACAAAACTCTGGCTATTAAAACGATAACAATGCCAATCCGTAACCCAAAACATTTTAAAACTTAAGCATAACATTTCAAGGACAAAAATTGTTTTAAGTCTCAATTTCAATGTCCAACAGTTCCTTATGTGTACATGTCAACAATGATATTTTAGTTCTGGATTGTGGAAAAATGGTGGCAATGCAGGTCCGACCCTCTCTGGTTTGGTCCTGGGCAATCTGCAGCGACACACAGCTGCTGACCGCTAGCATGGAAAAGCGTCTTCAGCTTCTCCATCTCTGAACTGTCTCTCCTCTTGTCTTCATGACTGGAGCATTCCTGAGAATTCCTCTCTGTTGCAGCAATCCACGTGGTCTTGAAGTTGTTTTCTGAAAATATACAAACATATTCTCGACCCTAGGTTAATAAAGAAATTTTTACTTAGGGTACTTTTTATATGTGCCCAAATGATTTTCCTTTGGCTTATTTTGACACCATCTGTGTTTTCCTGGGTGTCTCACTGTTAGCATTATAAATGAAAAAAATTTTTCTAGATTTATTTTTTTATTTTATTATTTTAATTTCTGAAATCACTTTTTTTGTTGCTTAAAGTATTTCAAAAGGTTTTACATATGTGTCCTTTTTTTTCCCCTCGCCCTTGACAGTACCCTAGCCTCCCCTATCCCCCAGTGTCTTATGTCCATTGATTATGCTTATATGCATGCATAAAAGTCCTTAGGTTGATCTTTTACCCCCCTCCCTCCTGCCCCCCAACCCTCCCTGGCCTTCGCGCTGCAGTTTGACAATCTGTTTGAGGCAGCTCTGCCTCTGTATCTCTTATTGTTCAAAAGTTTATAATGGTCTCTATTATCCATGAATGAGTGAGATCATGTGGTACCTATCCCTCATTGACTGGCCTATTTCACCTAGCACAACGCTCTCGAGTTCCATCCATGCCACTGTAAACGGTAAGAGCTCCTTCCTTTTTACAGCAGCATAGTATTCCATCGTGTAGATGTAGCACAGTTTTCTCATCCATTCATCTACTGATGGGCACTTAGGCTGTTTCCAGATCTTAGATATGGTGAATTGTACTGCTATGACCATAGGGGTGCATGTATCCTTTCTGATTTGTGTTTCTGGTTTCTTGGGATATATTCCTAGAAGTGGGATCACAGGGTCAAATGGGAGTTCCATTATCAGTTTTTTGAGGAAACTCCATACTGTCTTCCATAGTGGCTGCACCAGTCTGCATTCCCACCAGCAGTGCACAAGTGTTCCTTTTCCTCCACATCCTCTCCAGCACTTGTCGTTTGTTGATTTGTTGATGATAGCCAGTCTGACAGGTGTGAGATGGTACCTCATTGTTGTTTTGATTTGCATCTCTCAGATGATTAGTGACTTTGAGCATGTTTTCATATGTCTCTTGGCTTTCTGATTATCCTCTTTTGAGAGGTGTCTATCTAGGTCCTTTGCCCATTTTTTGATTGGATTGTTTATCTTCTTTTTGTTAAGTTGTATGAGTTCCCTATAAATTTTGGAGATTAGGCCCTAATCAGATATGACATTGGCAAATATTTTTTCCCACACAGTGGGTTTTCTCATTGTTTTGTTGATGGTTTCTTTTGCTGTGCAGTAGCTTTTTATTTTGATGTGGTCCCATTTGTTCATTTTCTCTTTAGTTTCAAGTGTCCTAGGAGTTGCATCAGTGAAGAAATTATTTCAGCATATGTCTGAGATTTTGTTGCCTTTAGATTCTTCTGGAATTATTATGATTTTCCTGTTGTACATTTAAGTCCTTTATCCATTTTGAGTTTATTTTTGTGTATGGTGTAAGTTGGTGGTCTAGTTTAATTTTCTTTAATATATATGTCCAATTTTCCAAACACCATTTATTGAAAAGACTATCTTGGCTCCACTGAATGTTCTTGCCTCCTTTGTCAAATATTAATTGAGCATATTGGTTCAGGCCGATTTCTGGGCTCTCTATTCTATTCCATTGATCTATATGCCTGTTCTTGTGCCATTACCAGGCAGTTTTGAGAACAGTGGCTTTGTAATACATCTTGATATCTGGTATTGAGATCCCAACTACTATGTTCTTTTTCAGGATCGGTGCAGCTATTCAGGGTCATTTTTTTATTCCAGATGAATTTTTGGAGAGTTCGGTCTAGATCTGTGAAGTATGCCGTTGGTATTTTAATGGGAAGTGCGTTGAATTTATACATTGCTTTGGGTAGTATGGACATTTTAATGATGTTGATTCTACCAATCCATGAACATGGTATGTTCTTCCATCTGTTTATGTCTTCCTCTATATCTTTTTTCAACGTCCTGTAGTTTTCTGAATAGAGGTCTTTTACCTCTGTAGTTAAGTTTATTCCTATGTAGCTTAATTTCTTTGGTGCGATGGTAAATGGGATTGTTTGTATAATCTCTCTTTCTGAAAGTTCACTATTGGTGTATAGAAATGCCTCAGATTTCTTGGGGTTAATTTTGTGTCCTGCTACATTGCCAAATTCATGTATTAAGTCTAGTAGCTTTTTGATGGAGTCTCTAGGGTTTTGTATGTATAATATCATGTCGTCTGCAAATAAGGACAGATTTACTTCATCCTTTCCAATTTGGATGCCTTTTATTTCATCTTCTTGCCTAATTGCGATGGCTAATACTTCCAGTACTATGTTGAACAGCAGTGGTGAGAGGAGACATCCCTGTCTTGTTCCTGTTCTTAGGGGAAATGGTGTTAGTTTTGTCCAATGAGTATGATGCTGGCTGTGGGCCTGTCATATATGGCTTTTATTATGTTGAGGTATGATCCTTCTACTCCCACCTTACTGAGAGTTTTTATCAAAAATGGGTGTAAAATTTTGTGAAATACTTTTTTTGCATCGATTGATATGACCATGTGGGTTTTTTCTTTCAATTTGTTTATGTGATGTATCACGTTTATTGATTTGCGGATATTGTACCATCCTTGAGTGTTGTTTTAATGGATGTTTTATTTTAGAATAGTTCTAGATTTCCATCCTTTCAATAGTTTAACAATATTCAATAGTCTACCGTGTAAAAAGGAAACCAAATTCATTATTATATACTGCCAGCACTGACACAACATCCTGTTCCTCATGACTGGGGCCACCACCATCCTTTCCACCCCCCCGCCCCCCATATCGAAACCTAAATTAATCATCAGCTTCTTTTTTCCTTGTCAGTATGAGAAAGTGTTGAGAAAAAATCGCCATTCAGACTGCTCCTTTGTGGGGCTCAGTATGGAATGGCTTGTATGATGCCCCAAATAGAGAAATCTACACTACTCCCTTCTCAGATGACTGGCCCCTCCTTAGATCCCTCCCCATCACAACACACTTCTCCTCATGACTGCGACCACCACCATCCATTCCACGCCCGCCAAATTCATACATAAATTCACTTTTGGACTAGCAGTTTCTTCATCCATCCTTGTGTTAGGAGTCTTATTCCTTATCTCCACTAGTCTACAATATCTTCTTAGTAAGTTTCGCTATCTTGAGGCAACAGACACTACTCAAAAGGTCCTGGCCTCTATATATACTCTTAAGGTTAATGAGGAGCCACTCACTTCAGCTCTGGTTGCCCAAATGCAGTGGTTGCCATGGCGTGTCTTGCCATGACAAAGCCACATCTAGACCATCCTGGAGGGGCAGGCGTGGGAGAGGATGCAGAACTCTCAGACACTCTGGTTACAGAACAGAGACATTCCTCTTAAATCCTAAAATTTTGACCAGAATGACCTCTCTCTCTTATTTCCTCTAATTCTATTATAGTCCAGCGTATGGCAGGAGGTGGTGTTTCCTCAAAGACAAGTCATATTTCAGTGATCCATTCCACTATGTTCAGTTGCTACCATTCCTAGGAACTTGAGTGTTGTTTTAATGCCTGTTTTATTTCTGAATAGATCCAGATTTACAGAAAAATTGTGAAGATAATAACCATGATCACCACACCCAATTTCCCTTATAACTAATATCGTACTTATGTATGGGGAAAATGTAAGAAGAAGTGAATCAACAGTGAAACAGAGTGAAACTTTACTTCTCTAGTATCTCCAATATCCAGCAATGCTGTTCTAGACCAAGTTGTTAAAGGAAAAACTGGACCAGTTCTGGCATAAAACTTCACATCTTGAACTGATCATCCTTTCAATAGATTAACACTATTCAATAGTCTACCATGGAAAAAGGAAATGAAATTCATTATTTTACACTGCCAGCACTAACAAAACCTCCTGTTCCTCATGACTGTGACCACCATTATCCATCCCCCCGCACCAACCCAAACCTAAAGTAAACATCAGCTTAAGAAAGTGTTGGGAATAAAATCCCCATTCAGACTTATCCTTGTCCTTATGCTAAGGGTCTGACTCAGTATGGAATGGCTTGTCTGGTGCCCCAAATAAAGAAGTCTACATTACTCCCTTCTCACATGCCTGCCCACTCCTTTGATCCATCCTCATCAGTGAAACAGAGTCAAACCTCACTTCTCTAGTATCTACAATATACAACAATGCTGTTCTAGACCATGATTTTAAAGGAAATACTCAATCACTTGTGGCATAATAATTCCCATCTTGAGCTGACCATCCTGTTAATAGTTTAACAATATTCAATAGTCTGCCATGTATAAAGGAAATAAAATTCTTTATTAGACACTTCCAGCACTAACACAACACCCTGTTCCTCATGACTGCCACCACGACAATCCATACCACCCCCCCCCAATACAAACATAAATTGACTTTTGGACTTTCAGTTTCTTCATCCATCCTTGTGTTTGGAGTCTTATTCCTTATCTCTACTAGTCTAGACTATCGTCTTAAGTTTCGCTATTTGAGGCAACAGACACTACTCAAAGGGTTCTGGCCTCTATATATACTTTTGATGTTATTGAGGAGCCACTCACTTCAGCCCTGGCTGCCCAAAATCAGTAGTTGCCATGGTGTGGTTTGATATCACTTTTATGCCCAGATTTCGGGGTCCCCAATAGTCCACCAACAGGGAGCTTCCTCTGATGCAAAAGCAATGAGTCTTTATTGATCAATTCTAGAATTGGCTCCCAGCCTCAATCCCGCGCAGTGGTGAGGCGAGAGAGCGTGTCCCAGGAGAACAAATTTTATATAGGGCTAGCTATTTGGGGTGGGCTTTACAGGTGATGTGAGTTACAGAGATTGGTCAGGGTTTTATAGCATAAGGGTCAGGAAGTGACCATCACATTCTGAAGGTTATAGCCATCCTCCACTATAGCCTTATTAGGACCTCAGCTACATTTCTGGAGCTTCATTGGTCCACTCAGGTGGGTGGATGGGAGAGTTAGGACAATACCAGCGTTCTTGTGGTCACTCTCGGGGGTGGGGGGGGGCTTGGGCTGAGGGCCCAGACTTGCAAGACAAGATAGAGGAGAGGGCGAAGAGCATGTCTCTGCCTCGTCCTTGAAGAGGGAGGAGGGTGTATTTCTGTTTAGTTCTGCTTAGTTCTTTCAAGTACCTTTCTGTCCCTTCATTCCCCCCTTGTCTTGGAACTTCCGGCTCAATCATGAGACGGACTGAACTATTAACTGAATTACTTTCATACATTCCTTGATAAATTGGACTAGTCTGTTGATAATGCAAAGGCCTAAAGTCAACAGCATCAGGAGGTTTCGAAGGGGTCCGCCAAAGTTCGCTGTCTTCTTGAGCGTGATCTGTAGCGGGTGTGCCTAGTCAGAGGTCACTTTCCAGTCAGGCTCCCTGCTGTCCTGGGCACAGAAGGTGCTGGGCTTTTGACCTGGCAGAGACAAACTATAACAAATGTTTTGGTGGAAGGGAAAGAAGCTTTAACAACTTCTATTGAAATAGGGTTTTTCTTCTTAAAATTCCCCTATGGCTATCAAAAAGCCAAATCAAGACCAATTTATCTACTGTATTCAATTTGGCCTGATGTTTGCATAAACACAACAAGAATGGTAACTGACTACCTTTGCTGGAATTTCACGATTGAATCTTAATGTGTCCCGTAGGGCCAGGAAGCCAAGCCATCCAGCTGCCATCAGGCCTGCCTGCAGTATCTGCTGCGTTAGGTGAATCCATCACCTGTAGCAACTCCACCTGAGCCCACGCTCTAGGCTTTAAGGCCCATCTCAGTAGCCCTCCTACTCGTTGCGGCCCAGAGTGTATGGGGTTCCGCAGGTACTCAGAGTCATCCTTATTGCTCCCCTTCTACTCTTACCAACCGCCAGGGATGGTAGGGCATGGGCCTGACACTCCAGCACCAGCCATCTTCAGGGCTTCCAAGTAGGATACCAGGCCTTTCCTGTGGCACTTTTTTTGGCTTCAAGTCTTCAGAGCTCAGACAGGTTTTTTTAAAACATGATACTCCAGTCAAAGTTTCCGGTCAATAGAATCACTATTGAAAACCGGTCTTATTGATTTCATGCAAAGAAATGTATTGCCATGACTTATTTAGCATTGCCAAATTTCAGAGGAATTATATAAGGAGAAAAACATACTGATCCGCTCTAAGATCTCTGATATTTCTTGTTAGTTCTTTCTCCTGGACTCTTCAGCGTTATAACAAATCAGTAACTGCTGGATTTCTTTTATCAGTTCTTTCGAAGTAATTTGGCATAACTACTTACCCTGTGTTTAGTGAGGCAGAATGTAAGTTATTTACTCTTTCTGACTTACTGGCCTGTACCATTTGATTCATTTTCTTTTAACATTTCTTTTTTTTTTCTTCATGTACACTACTTTTATAAATTTTATACTTTCAAACCAGCCTTTAAACCTTCTTTCTATGTTCTTTAGAAATGCATAACCATGCCTCAGACCTTCTATTCCAAACAGGCTTTTCCCAGTTTTCTACAGTTGAGGCTTTGTGCCACCTCTGACATGGGCATGGTCACAGAGGCCTACAAGATACTATACAGGCTGCCAACTGTCAACTGTCTCTCGATAGAGACTAAAGCCTGATGGGTATTCTCCTTTGCCCAGTTGGGCACCTGCCCTCTTGGCAGCTAGACAGCCTTTACTTTTGGAGTTCACCCCACATAGTCCCCTTCCAGGACAGCTATCACATAGCTATAGCAATGTTCCTCAGTGTGGGAGACTGGACATTTGCCAGTTACAGCTACATTTAAACCTGTAAGAGAATTGAAGGTTAATACAACACATTAATACAATGAAACATAATATTGGCATCATGGCCTCTTCAGGCAGTCAAATCTTCCGCTACTAAACATGAGATATAACAGGGCTATACAAACATTTTAGGGAGGTGACAAAAGTCCACTCTTTGACCTTTCTATATAAGGTAAAATTGTCCTTGTCTTTCTGAAGCCATGTTTATGAAGATGCAGGCATCATCTGAGTCTATTATACAATTTTCGGCAGGTATAGTCCTTTTCAAGTTGGGGTGAGTCCTGGGGTCATGAACTTTTTAACCTACATCGAGTCCCCAGGCTGGAAAGGACGTACAGAGTCCGAGGTGGCACTGGCAGGGCATCTCGAACAAGCTTATGGGTGGCTTGTAATTTCAGCAAGAGATCACGTCCAAGTAAGGGGTACAGGCATTCTGGCATGACTAGAAACGAATGAGTTACCGTGTTCTTTCTGAGGTCCCCAGTCCTCTTTGATGTCCAAAGAAAAAGGCAGTTTGTCTGGCAGCTTTTAGAACTGATGTCTTTGTAGATGTTACTGGTCCCTTTGGCTCTGTCAAGGCTGAATAGGCTGCTCCAGAATACACCAGGAAACTAAGCGGGGGTTTTATGTACCTTACAAATATTTATACCTAAGTAGATATATAAATATCAAATAAACATTTACATTTATACCTTTTCAGTGAACAAGTACTTTTACAGTCTTGGGAATTTTGGCAGATAACAGAAACACTGCCCAAGTCCCCTGATGGGGGCCAGAAAAGAACATATGTGGGGTCCTTTGGCTGGGGGGTATAAAGTCTTCATTCTTTCTCTCTCGGCACCGCTAAGGACAGGATCATCGGAGAGGTCTCTTCACCTAGGCAAGGCTGTGCTGAGCCATTTGGGGTAAAAGTGGTTTCTGCTTCCATTTTGGCTAAAAGGTCTCTGCCCTTTAGAGGGACCAGGTCAACTGGTAAATATAGGAATTCATGAACCACCTGATGGCCGCTTCACTGACATCGGCGGGGGTGGCAGAACAGTCTGCAGCTGTGGTACTGTACCAGTAGCTCCAATATTGGTGACTTCCTGTCCTGAGAGGGGAGCTACCTTCTGAGTAACTACCGAGTGCTCTGCCGCTGCATAAATCATAAAGATCCCAGTCTAGCCCCCGATCTTCATTTTGACCATCGGCTCACGGGGGCCCAGTTGGAAAAAGCCCAATCTGTCCTAGTCAGAGTCAGTTGATGTGAGTGCGAGGAGGTCCGGCTCAGGCGGCTCTGGCCAATAGCGGCTGGGTGTTTTGGATGGCCTTGCCAGCCTCTTCTGGCCTTTACTCTGTCCCTTCTTACACATGCAGAACTGGACCCAAGGCAGCGAGGTTTGAACAATTTGAAAATTCCTTAACATACATTTTATCATTTATGTTGGAGGGTGGGACCGGGTTGGCTGCTCCTGAATAAAGGAACTAATCAAAATAAGGCTTATTTTTTTAACTTCATTTGTCCCTGGGTGTGGACAACAAATGACACTAATCAGAGTGACATAAACGATTTAACCTTTGTTTTAGTGAGGCAAATGCAAAGCATTTACTCCCAAGTGTCATTGGTTTAGGGAAGATAGGATATCTTCTCAGTTTCCCTATTTTACTTGTTCCAGCTTACTGGTTTATCATGCATTCAATTTTTTTAAAATGTATTCTGGCACAGGAGAAAGTTGTTTTGCTGTACAAGGTAGCTTAACCCCTATATAACTGGGCTTGGACCTCTGCCCAGCCAACTGCAGTCTATAAGTTCAATATGCAGCCTCCGGTTTTTCTAACCCAACGAGGTTTTGTCCAGGATGAGTCAGACTCCTCCTCTCTTGGAGAATTTCAAAGTCCTGATAGCTCCCAGGTCCAGGGAGAGTGCTTTTTTGTGAACTCTTAGGGCCCTGCTTTTTGCCTGTTTACCAGTTCCCTTTGTGGCAGATCAGCAACCAGGCCTCTTTCAAGGGAGTGCACTGGAAGGAGATATTAACCCCTCCTCTTCCAGCATAGGGTCTCCCAGAGGCCCAGCCAGAGCGTCCCCCAGCAAATGCCTGAAGCCACTGCCCTTTTGCAGTGGTATGGACTCAAGCAAGGGTTCACTGGATGTAGCCAGCAGCGAAGTGCTCACTGGCTTCTGCCTGCCGCTGCTCCAGCCCACAAGCTCTCCCCTACAGCAAGTGCTGCACCATCAGCTCCAGCACCTAGGCCTTCTCCAGCTTAGCCTGCACATAGGTGCCCCCTAGCAGCTGCTGCAGCTCCTGTAGGCTCTCCTTGACTCCGTGCACACCTCTTCTCCACCAGGGGCTTCCAGGCCTTGTGGTCAGCTCAGGCATTCAGCCCCCACTTCTTCGACCTGGCTCTCAGGGGGTGAGTCTGCCTGGCAAACAGTTCTAAATCAGCAGGGGGGGGCTGCAGATTCTAGCTTTGTTCCTCCTCCGCTTTTCTAGCGGGAGTTCAGTTGTTGTTTTATTTTATTCTTAGAAACCTTAATACTTTAATGATTATGAAAGTTGAAAATTCAACAATTTTAGATTAATATTTATGAACATATTTTAAATGAACGTTTACTCTTAAGATATATCTAGACCTTTTTTGATAAAACAAAGTACAGGTATCGGTCTGATTTAAAATTGGAGGGGTTAAAAGAATATACCAGGGCAGAGAAAGACTGTGCTTACAGTTATTTATTGTAACCTGAAGTTCATTGATAAGACCTGTTAGGTTTGCAGCCAGCAGCATAACTGCCAACCCTCCCCCGCCCCACTTCTCTCAGCCCAGCCTGCTTTTCCTCCCGGATTTTTTTCTTTTACTTTTTTATATGCAATCTCAGAACTAAGCAATCTTGGAATTACAGCGATTTACAACCCAGGTAAGAGAAACTGATAGACAAAATTTTATACTAAGTAAGTGGGCTGATTCCTGCTGTAGTGGCGAGCAAAAGACTCTGAGAATTGCTAGAGATTCTTGCAGCCCATCGCGGGTCCAGTCCAAACGTTCAGCCAGATGAATTAACAGAAATGCAAAATAAATCAAAGTAACTTTGATCTGTTTTCACAGATCTTCACTCAGGTACCCGCCTGACCAAAGTTGTGGAGCCACACAAAGGAGAGGAGAGGGCAGGCCCCCTCCCTCCACACTCTCACACTTTCACCAGACATTAATTCAGCAAAGGCATTTAGCTACCACAACACACAGTTTTTCTCAATCAGTAACATTTTTGAGAATAACCTTCAAAAATGCAAGACATAAGTTTTTTATCCTTTGAATTCAGTAAGCTTCAAGGTCCCAAGATCCAAGCAGTTCTGGAAAACCACACCTGAGGCTGGCAAGCAGGTTTGGCCCAGCCCTTCATTTTAAAACGACCATAATGCTTAAAGGAGTAGTTTGAGTCTGTCCCATAACGTCCGTCCAGTAAGTCCACAGAAAACAGAAAAAAATACAAGCACAGACAAATACAGTCTTCCAACTCTATGGAAGCAAAACCAAAACAATCTTCCTACTCCGCAAAATCAAAACTACAGATCAGCTTAGACGATGGCCATGCACCACTCCTCTCAAATTGAGGGGTTTCTAGGGCTCACCAGATGGAGGATCGGGTTGTCCCCTAACTCCTCCCCCCCTTGGGCCCCCAGTGCATCCCCTTAGTCCGTTATCGGCATTACAGATTTCATAAGTGAGCTCACAGTGAACAGAACACACAGAAAACAACTGACAACACACAGACAGATACCGCGTTTCGTCAGACCCTCCGAATTGGGGTCTCTTTGAGTCTCAGGGGTTCCGGATGAGCCCCCAAATGTTCGGCCCTGATTTCAAGATCCCCCAAGAGGGACCACTAGGGAGCCGAGTCCAATGCAAAAGCATAGTCTTTTGGAGGAATAAATGGCGGAGGTTTAGACAGACGTGTCGGTGCCTTGTCCCGGAACAGATAAGGGCGGGCAGCTGAAACGGGTAGCATACAGCCCAAATAAGCAGAGGAGATTCAGCTGAGACAGTCTGCAGCCAGGAAAGACAGAGAAATCTTAGATAAAGGGAACGGTTAGAGGCTGAGGCTGAAACCAGGTGCGCCGGCACAGCCGTGGAGACCGTGCCATCTTGGGTGACTATCACCGGCATCCACAGATCAGCTACTAACCCGGCAACAACGGCTCTCAAGCAGCGCGACTACGTGAACTCAGAGGAACTCTGCTTCTCCCCACAGAAAGCAGATCCAAGCAACAGCGGCCTCCTGATCTCCACACGCTCTGTCTGAGGAACAGCTGCTGTGGGTGAAGCCTCCCTCCACCAGCCAGAAGAGCCACAACAGCTGTGAACAACACCCATCAGAAGACCTGCTAACAACAGAGGAGCAGCTGCTACCTCAACCGCCCAAGGAGCAACCACAGCCTAAGGAGCCACTGCCACCTAGGGAGCAGCCACTGAACGGCTCAATATCTATATACGTCAGTGAGATCAAACAAGGGTAGAAAAAGAAATCCACAAAGGAAAGAAAAGGAGGACTCACCAGAAAAGCAGCTAAGTGATACAGAGGCATACAACATGACAGAAAAAGAATTCAGAATAAGGGTCCTAGAGTGCATACACAGGATGGAGGAAAAAATCGACAACTTATCCAAGAAGCAAGAAGAAACAGATGAAAAAATCGACAACTTAAGTAAGACCCAAGAAGAAATGAAGTGCGATATAGCTGCAATAAAGAACACCATTGAAAGTATCAACAGTAGACTAGGAAAAGCGGAAGACCTAATTAGTGAATTAGAAGACAGGGAAGCAAAACACACCCAAACTGTACTTCAGTTGGAGAAAAAAATTAAAAGACAGGAGGAGAGCCTAAGGGAGCTTTGGGACAACATGAAACGAAAAAACATACGAATAATAGGGGTGACAGAACAACAGAAATAGGAACAAGGATTAGAAAACCTATTGGAAGAAATAATATCAGAAAACTTCCCTGAGGTGGGGAAGAAAAAACTCACACAAGCCCAGAGAGTCCCAAGCAAGGTGAACCCAAAAAGACCCACACCAAGACACATCATAATTACCATGGCAAATATTCAGGACAAAGAGAGAATCTTAAAGGCTGCAAGAGAGAGACGGAAAGTTACATACAAGGGATCTCCCATTAGATTATCAAATGATTTCTCAACAGAAACACATCAGGCCAGTAAAGAATGGACGGAAATTTACAAAGTGATGCAAAGCAAAGGACTGAATCCAAGAATACTCTATCCAGCAAGGCTATCATTCAAATTTGAAGGGGAAATAAGAAGCTTCACAGACAAAAAAAGGCTAAGGGAGTTTATCACCACCAAGCCAGCAATGCAAGGAATGCTAAAGGGACTGGTATAAAAAGAAGAAATAAAAATCCCAGAAAGAAAACAGCCACACAAAAAAAAGAAATGGTTACAAACAAGTACCATTCAATAATAACTTTAAATGTAAACGGGCTAAATGCTCCAACCAAAAGATATCGAGTGGCTGAATGGATAAAAAATCATGACCCATACATTTGCTGTCTACAAGAGACCCACCTCATTAGAAAGTACTCACACAGACTGAAAGTGAAGGGATGGAAAAATATCTTTCAGGCTAATGGAAAAGAAAAGAAAGCTGGGGTAGCAATACTTATATCGGACAAAATAGACCTCAAAGTGAAGGCCATAACAAGAGATACGCAAGGCCACTTCATAATACTAAAAGGATCAATACAACAAGAAGATATAACCCTGATAAACATATATGCACCCAATGCAGGAGCACCCAAATACATAAAAAATCTTCTGGAAGATATCAAAGGAGAGATCGACAACAATACAATCATAGTAGGGGACTGTAATACACCACTGTCATCACTGGATAAGTCCTCTAGACAAACAATCAGCAAAGATACAGCAATACTAAATGACTCACTAGATCAGATGGACTTAATAGACATCTTCAGAACACTTCACCCCAGTGCCACGGAATATACATTTTACTCAAGTGCTCATGAACATATTCAAAAATAGACCATATATTGGGTCACAAGCAAAGTATCCCCAAATTCAAGAAGATTGAAATCATAAAAAGCGTCTTCGCAGATCACGATGGCATAATATTAGAAATAAACTACAATAAAAACAACAAAAAATACTCAAACACCTGGAAGCTGAATAGCATGCTATTAAATATTGATTGGGTTACCAATGAAATCAAAGAAGAAATTCAAAACATCCTGGAAACTAATGACAATGAAAACACAACAATCCAAAACCTATGGGACACAATGAAAGCAGTCCTGAGAGGGAAGTTTATAGCTCTAAGGGCCTATCTCAAAAAACAAGAAAAAATGGTAGTAAATCAGCTAACTCTACAACTCAAAGAATTAGAAAGAGAGCAACAAGTAAACCCCAGAGTGAGCAGAAGGAAGGAGATAATAAAGATTAGAGCAGAAATAAATAACATAGAGACCAAAAAAACAATACAGAAAATCAATGAAACCAAGAGCTGGTTCTTCGAAAGGATAAACAAGATTGACAAACCTCTAGCCAGACTCACCAAGAAGGAAAGAGAGAGGACCCAAATAAACAAAATCAGAAACGATAGAGGCGAAATAACAACAGACCCCACAGAAATACAAATGATTGTTAAAAAATACTATGGACAGCTCTACTCCAGCAAACTAGACAACCTGGAGGAAATGGACAAATTCCTAGAAAAATACAACATTCCAAAACTCAATCAGAAAGAATCTATAAATCTCAACAGGCCAATAACTATGGAAGAAATTGAAGCAGTCATCAAAAAGCTTCCACAAACAAAAGCCCAGGACCAGACGGCTTCACAGGGAAGTTTTACCAAACATTCAAGGAAGAACTAAAACCTATCCTCCTCAGACTACTACAAAAAATTCAAGAGGAAGGAACACTTCCAAGCTCATTCTATGAAGCCAGCATCACCCTAATACCAAAACCAGGTAAAGACAACACAATGAAAGAGAATTACAAGCCAATATCCCTCATGAACATAGATGCCAAAATCCTCAACAAAATCTTAGCAAATCGGATTCAGCAGTACATCAGAAAGATCATACACCATGACCAAGTAGGATTTATCCCTACTTGGGGATGCAAGGATGGTACAATATCCGCAAATCAATAAACGTGATACATCACATAAACAAATTAAAAGAAAAAAAACACATGGTCATATCAATTGATGCAGAAAAAGCATTTGACAAAATTCAGCACCCATTTTTGATAAAAAACTCTCAGCAAGGTGGGAGTAGAAGGATCATACCTCAACATAATAAAAGCCATATATGACAGGCCCACAGCCAACATCATACTCAATGGACAAAAACTTACACCATTTCCCCTAAGAACAGAAACAAGACAGGGATGCCCCCTCTCACCACTCCTGTTCAACATAGTACTGGAAGTGTTAGCCATTGCAATTCGACAAGAAGAAGAAATAAAAGGCATCCAAATTGGAAAAGAGGAAGTAAAACTGTCCTTAATTGCAGACGACATGATATTATACATACAAAACCCTAGAGACTCCATCAAAAAGCTACTAGACTTAATACATGAATTTGGCAATGTAGCAGGATACAAAATTAACCCGAAGAAATCTGAGGCATTTCTATACACCAATAGTGAACTTTCAGAAAGAGAGATTATAAAAACAATCCCGTTTACCATAGCACCAAAAAAACTAAGCTACCTAGGAATAATCTTAACTAAAGAGGTAAAAGACCTCTACTCCGAAAACTACAGGACGTTGAAAAAAGATATAGAGGAAGACATAAACAGATGGAAGAACATACCGTGTTCATGGATTGGTAGAATCACCATCATTAAAATGTCCATACTACCCAAAGCAATCTATAAATTCAACGCACTTCCCATTAAAATACCAACGGCATAATTCACAGATCTAGAACGAACTCTCCAAAAATTCATCTGGAATAAAACAGACCCCGAATAGCTGCAGCAATCCTGAAAAAGAACAAAGTAGGTGGGATCTCAATACCAGATATCAAGTTGTATTACAAAGCCACTGTTCTCAAAACTGCCAGGTACTGGCACAAGAATAGGCATATAGATCAATGGAATAGAATAGAGAGCCCAGAAATCGGCCTGAACCAATATGCTCAATTAATATTTGACAAAGGAGGCAAGAACATACAATGGAGCCAAGATAGTCTCTTCAATAAATGGTGTTGGGAAAATTGGACAGATATATGCCAGAAAATGAAACTAGACCACCAACTTACACCATACACAAAAATAAACTCAAAATGGATAAAGGACTTAAATGTACGACAGGAAACCATAAAAATTCGAGAAGAATCCAAAGGCCACAAAATCTCAGACATATGCCGAAGCAATTTCTTCACTGATACAGCTCCTAGGACACTTGAAACTAAAGAGAAAATGAACAAATGGGACTACATCAAAATAAAAAGCTTCTGCACAGCAAAAGAAACCATCATCAAAACAACGAGAAAACCCACTGTGTGGGAAAACATATTTGCCAATGTCATATCTGATAAGGGCAAATCTCCAAAATCTATACGGAACTCATACAACTCAACAAAAGGAAGATAAACAATCCAATCAAAAAATGGGCAAAGGACCTAAATAGACACCTTTCAAAAGAGGACATTCAGAAAGCCAAGAGACATATGAAAACATGCTCAAAGTCACTAATCATCCAAGAGATGCAAATCAAAACAACAATGAGATAACATCTCACAACTGTCAGACTGGCTATCATCAACAAATCAACAAACGACAAGTGCTGGAGAGGATGTGGAGAAAAAGGAACACTTGTGCACTGCTGGTGGGAATGCAGACTGGTGCAGCCACTGTGGAAGACAGCTGGAGTTTCCTTAAAAAACTGAAAATGGAACTCCCATTTGACCCTGTGATCCCACTTCTAGGAATATATCCCAAGAAACCAGAAACACCAATCAGAAAAGATATATGCACCCCTATGTTCATAGCAGCACAATTCACCATAGCTAAGATCTGGAAACAGCCTAAGTGTCCATCAGTAGATGAATGGATTAGAAAACTGTGGTACATCTACACGATGGAATACTATGCTGCTCTAAAAAGGAAGGAACTCTTACCATTTGCAACGTCATGGATGGAACTGGAGAGCATTATGCTAAGTGAAATAAGCCAGTCAATGAAGGAAACATACCACATGATCTCACTCATTCATGGATAATAGAGACCATTATAAACTTTTGAACAATAATAGATACAGAGGCAGAGCTGCCTCAAACAGATTGTCAAACTGCAGCGGGAAGGCCGGGGAGGGTTTGGGGGCAGGAGGTAGGGGGGTAAGAGATCAACTAAAGGACTTGTACGCATGCATATAAGCATAACCAATGGACATAAGACATTGGGGGGTAGGGGAGGCTGGGGGACTCTCTAGGGCGGGGGCATAAAATGGACACATATGTAATACCCTTTGTAATACTTTAAGCTATAAAAAAAGCATAGTCTTTTATTCAAGCCCAGAACTTGGTCCCCCACTGCCAACATTACTGGATGCAAGAGAGAGCCCCGAGTCCCAAGGGAACAAAGAATTTATAGGGCTTGTGGTCGGAGGGTGGGGGCACACTCTGATCACTGATTTGGCCGATTCCAGTTGGTTGAGTGATGGCAGGGGGCTAGTGACGCAAGGGCAGGGTACAGCTAGGGTTCTTCTTACACAAAGTCAGGGGGTTGGCTAGCATATTTTGGCCTTGAGCTAGTTTCACCCGCAATTTCATTTGCTGAGATAAGGGTAGACTGAGTAACTGATACATGCTGAAGCTTTTTCTTGGAAGAAAGGATAAGGACACAGCTATCAGTCCTGTTCTGTCCTTTCACAAAACCAAGATAGTGGTGATGGTAAATTTGGACTTTAAACTGCATGAAGACAAGAGGGAGAAAGACAGAAAGAATCAGACAATTGTATTTTACTACAGGAAGGGGAAAAACTCCAGTAAGCAAGCCAACAAATGCAGAAGAAGAAGGGCTGGAGTGTCCATCTAACAGAGGTAATACCCAGGGTCTCCCAGAGGAACACACTTAACAATGTGTATCCCTCTATCAAAAATGTTTCAGAAATGGGCATTATGAAAAGATGAAAACATTAATGGTCTCCGTGAATAAATACCAGCAAGGGTATAAAGGAAATGTGTTTGTATTTCTGCAAGTTTTCAGATGATGGGGAGGGATCTAAGGAGGAAGAAGTCATGTGAGAAGAAAGAAATGTAGAATTCTTTAATTGGGGAACCAGATAAGCCATTCCATAGTGAGCCAGACACTTAGAATAAGGACCAGGAGAAGACTGATTGGGGATTTTTCTCCTCAACACTTTCTCATACTGGCAAGGAAGAAAGAAGCTGATGTTTAATTTAGGTTTGGATTGGGGGGGTGATGGATGGTGGTGGTTGTAGTCATGAGGAGCAGGGTATTCTGTTAGTGCTGGCAGTGTATAAGAATGAATTTAATTTCCTTTTTACATGGTAGACTATTGAATATTGTGAAACTATTGAAAGTATGGTCATCTCAAGATCTGAATATTTATGCCAGAACTGGTCCAGTTTTTCCTTTAACAACTTGGTCTAGAACAGCATTGCTGGATATTGGAGATACTAGTGAAGTGAGGTTTCACTCTAACTCTTTCACTGATGATTCACTTCATGTTACATTTTCCCCATTCCAAAGTGAGTAAATAGTAATAAGGGAAGTTGGGTATGGGGTCCATGAGTATTATCTTCACAATTTTTCTGTAAATCTGGAACTATTCTAAAATAAATCATCCATTAAAACAACACTCACAATCCTAGAAATTGGTAGCAACTGAACATAGTGGAATGGACCTGTGAAATGATGGGGGAGTATGGGAATTATCTTAGAGGAAACACAACCTCCCTGCCATATGCTAGACTATAATGGAACTAGAGGAAATGAAGAGAGAGAGGGGACATATTGGGGAAAAATTTTAGGAGTCAAGAGGAAGGTGTTTGTTCCATAACCAGAGTGTCTGAGATTTCTGCATCCTCTGCCACCCCCGCCCGTCCTGGATGGTGAAGCTGAGGCTTTGTGATGTCAAGCCACACCATGGCAACAACTGATTTTGGGCTACCAGAGCTAAAGTGAGTGGCTCCTCATTAACCTAAAGAGTATATAGAGAGGCCAGGAACCATTGAGTAGTGTCTGTTGCCTCGAGATAGCCAAATAAAGAAGAAGATATTGTAGACAAGTGGAGATAAGGAATAAGACTCCAACACAAGGATGGATGAAGAAGCTGCAAGTCCTCAAGTGAATTAGAAGTCAGTTTCTCAAGTGGATGTGGAAGAAGTCGATAAAGTCAGAATACCTTATTCAAATGTTGCCCCTTCCCCAGTAATTCCGCACCCAAGAATCTCGTCTTGTGCTTTTTGACCACAGACAGTTCCTCATTCAATTCTTTGTCATTAAATTAAAAGCCCATTTCCAAATCATTTTCCAATTTCTTCCCCAAAACCAATGTCTTTCTGTGTTTAACTTTTTTCCAAACTTCATAACCAATATAGTGGCTATGGTAAATTTGGACTTTAAGCTTAATGAAGACAAGAGGGAGAATTATAGAAAGAATCAGAAAATTGCATTTTACTACAGTAAGGGGAAAAACTCCAGTGAGCAAGCAAACGAATGCAGAAGAAGAAGTGCTGGAGTGTTCATCTACCACAGGAGATACTCAGGTGCTCCCAGGGGAACACAGTTAATAATGTGTATCCCTCTATCAACAATCCTTCAGAAATGCGCATTATGAGACGATGAAAACATTAATGGTCTCCATGAATAAATACCTGCAAGGGTATAAAGGGAATATGTTTGTATTTTTGTGAGTTTTCAGATAATGGGGAAGGAGCTAAGGAGTGGAAAGTCATGTGAGAAGGGAGTAATGAAGAATTCTTTAATTGGGGCACCAGACAAGCCACTCCATACTGAGCCAGACACTTAGAATAAGGACCAGGAGAAGACTGAAGGGGGATTTTTTCCTCAACACTTTCTCATCCTGGCAAGGATGAAACGAAGCTGATGTTTAATTTAGGTTTGGAATGGGTGGGTGCGATGGATTGTGGTGGTCGCAATCATGAGAAACACGGTGTTGTGTTAGTGCTGGCAGTGTATAATAATGAATTTGATTTCCTTTTTACATGGTAGACTATTGAATATTGTTAAACTATTGAAAGGATGGTCAGCACAATATCTAAAGTTTTATGCCTCTACTGGTCCAGTTTTTCCTTTAACAACTTCGTCTAGAACAGCATTGCTGGATATTGGACATACTAGAGAAGTGAGGTTTCACTCTAACTGTTCACTGATGATTCACTTCATGTTACATTTGCCCCATACCCAAGTAAGATATTTGTAATAAGGGAAATTGGGTATGGTGTACATGGTTATTATCTTCACAATTTTTATGTAAATCTGGAACTTTTCTAAAAATAAACATCTATTAAAACAACACTCAAAATAATAGGAAATGGTAGCAACTGAACATGGTGGAATGGACCACTGAAATGACGGTGGAGTTCGGGAAGTGGGTTTGAAGAAACACCACCTCCCTGCCATATGCTGGACTATAGTGGAACTAGATGAAGGAAGAGAGAGAGAGGAGAGAGAGAGAGAGAGAGAGAGAGAGAGAGAGAGAGAGAGGGAGGGAGGGAGGGAGAGAAGAGAGAGAGAGATAGAATAGAGAGAGAGTTCAGTTTGGGAAAAATTTTAGGAGGTAAGAGGAAGGTCTCTTTTCTATAACCTGAGCTTCTGAGATATCTGTATCCTCTGCCACACCTGCCCCTCCTGGATGGTCAACCTGAGGCTTTGTAATGTCAGCCACACCATGGAAACCACTGATTTTGGGCAACCAGAGCTGAAGTGAGTGGCTCCTCATTAACCTAAAGAGTACATATAGAGGCCAAGACCCTTTAAGTGGAATCTGTTGCCTCAAGATAGGGAAACTTAATAAGATGATATTGTAGACTAGTAGAGACAAGGAATAAGTCTCCAAACTGTGGGAAACTGTTTATTGTCTTCACTATCTGATAAGCATAGACAGAGAACTCCCTGAACCCCCCGAAGGCTGGGTGCCTTTGAAGCTCTAGCAAAGCTTGCAGCTAGGCCTCACCTCTTCTCTTTGTCCAGACAGTGGTAGCTGAAACTACACCCCCATTTATTATTATGTAAATCCTTGCTGATGGCCTTGTCTGCTTGTTACTATGTGATCACCTTCCTAAGGTCTATACTATGGGTGCATCCAAGATCAATAAAAGGTCGGTGAGGCCTGAGAACAGAGGAAGTCCTTCGGGACTTGCTGCGTGGTCCCCCAGTATTGGAAAATTATCGCGTGTCTTTTTCTCTCAGTTGTTGTGCGGCTCCTCTTTCATATACGGAACCATACTCCACAGGGGACGTGGAAGGAAACACTCAACATCTGGAGTCCGACCGGCAATCTGGAAGTGCAGGTCTCGCTGGAGCACGAAATGGAAGTTTTCATTGAAAAGGTGTGGAAAACTCACCGAAAAAACGTGAGGGGGATTCTACTGCATGCAATGCCCAGGATCAACTACAGAAGCCCGGGTCTGTAAGTACACTGCGTTTGTTTTCTTAACCAGGCTAACAAATGGGGCAGGATTTGGCTTTAAAAAAGTAGATTCGGCTTTAAAAACCTATATTTGGCTTTTTAAAACTAAGAAACTTTATTATAGACTTTGATTTGCATGTTTAAAGTGTTAAAATTTTAGAAGGTAATCTTTTACAGTTTTTGCATGTTATAATAGAACTTAAACTTTGTTTTTCTTGAAAAAGGTACTCTTTCAGATCAGGCTGAAAAAAGAGTGCCATGGTCATCTGAATGTGTTTTCTTATCCAAATTAAAATCTTAATTTGTATTTGGAATCTATCTGTAATAAGAAATGGAACCCCACTGCTGAATCTCTCTCTGGTTCGGAGAGATTCAAAGGTGGCAGGAGAGCGCAGATCTATAAGCTCTCCCGCAATGAGATTACTTAATGTTCTCTTTAAAAACTACCTGAGGACATGTTGGTAAGTGCAAAGTCTAACCAATGTCACCTTGAGTGCTAGCTATTACTTTGGAAAGCGAAAAAGGAAAAAAAAAACTTAAAAATATGTTTTTCTATTAAGCATGACTTTGGGAACAAATACGCCATCTGAGTCATTTGCTGAAACTTCCCACAAAGCAGGATGTGGTGGAAAGGAAAAGGGAGCACATGGAGATCCAATATGGACGCCTCCTCTAATTTAAAAGTCTCCTTCTCATAATTGAAAAGTTTTACAGGAATTTAAAATGCGTCTGGGATTTCTGTTCACGTGTAAAGAGAAAACTTGGATTGGAACTAATCCGCTCTCATTCCTGTTAGGTTAGGTGGCTCAGGACACTGCACAAGAAATAGAGTCCAGTGAATCAGAAAAGAAAGGAAAGGAAAAGGTTTATTCTGCATCACCTGGAGACCCATGTACCCCCAGGACAGGGCATGTGGATTCAGGCCAACAGGGAGGGGGGCGCTTTTTTTATACTGCAGTTGGGTGAGGGGCGGGAACATGAGCTGAGGTTTCAGTTGAGGAAGTTTCAGCTGCAGGGGGTCATGGAGAAGCCAGTATCTGTATCTGGCAAGTTGACCTGTGAGAAATTCCAGGGGAAGTCCATTGTATCATTACATGTCTGCATGTATCCGATCCTGGGCTCTCTCTGGCCTACCATTCCGGCCTTTTGGTGATGGGGGGGGGGGAATCTTTCTAGCTACTTCCAGCTAACAAGGGGCAACGAGGGGGGGGGCGGATTTAAAGGCCAGGGTTAGGCAGAGGCAGATCGGAGGGCAGCTGGGCATAGGGATGGAGCAGGAGCTGATTCACAGTCACCCGTGACATCTCCATGATCCGGGAGTGGATGAACTTGAGGAGGCACGGGGCTAGGAGAAAAAAAGACACAGATGAGAATCAGGGGCCCTATCATGGGTAGGACCCAGGTAGCTAAGGAGCTTTGGAACTAGCGGGAAGGAGAGTTGTCCTGGAAGTGTCCTGCATGTAGTTCTTCACTCAGCTTAGTCAGGGTCTGTACATTTACGTTTTGCTCCACTACTCTGGACTCATTGATGCCGTAATAGCATAGTTCCTGAAGGAATATGCATATTCCTCCTTTTTCTGCAGTCAGAAGGACTGAGGCAAGCTGCTTCTGTAAGGCTACTTGGGCTACTGATGTCACTTGCTGCTGTAGGGAAGCCAAAAGAGGCGGTAGTAGACGACAGGGCTAACTGGAGCTTGCCATTAAAGTACTGAGCAGTGACCAGACTATTTACAAGGGGCCCCCAGTGAGGCCTACTGAGGCAGCAATACTCACCCCTAAAATGACAGGGTGGAAAGCAGCCCGGTGGGTCAAGTAATGGGATGGAGGTAGCAACCAGAGAGCTCCGACTCTCCATACAAGGTTAGTTGGGGAATTACTGTGACCACAAAGCAAGGCCCGGGGTCAGAGGAGTTCATGCAGTTCCTTAAGGTGCCGTTGCACCAAAAGAAGGTACCTGGGCTTGCCTTGGTGAGACTGGCTGTGGTGTGGTATGACAGTCTCTCCCATGGCAACCCCATAGGTGTTGCCATCTTGATTACATCTGTCTGGCTTCTGCTGGTTGTAAGCAAAACAGACATAGGGTCAGCAAGTATTGGACACTGACTGGATGTCGACAGCCATCTGGATCTTTGTCTGACATCCGAACAGAGGGCAGTCCTGAGATCCTACCTGCCGGGTGACATGTTTGCCGTCTGGTAGTAGGTTTCACTGACCTTGAACCTCCACACATAAGCGGGTGGAGGTGGGTGTAGGTTGCTCAGGGCCGGGAGGAGAAGGAAGGAGGAGGGGAGCGTGGTTAAGGCAGACCTTAGTGGGGCCCAACACCTCACATTTATAGAAGTCATGCTGCTCCGGGGTCCTCTTGAGTCTGGAGAGGTGGTGCCAGGTTAGGTGGTCAATCTGGGGTTGCCAAGAAGCTTGGCCGCAGAGGGGGCTGTGAGGATTACAGTGTGAAGTCCTGTCCACCTAGGCTCCAAGGCTTGTGGTTGTAGGTTCTTAAGGAGGACCGAGTCTCCAGGGTAAAGAGCTGGTCTTGGGAGCCTTGGTCGGTCGGCTCTGGCTTGGGCAGAAACCTGAGCAATTGCCTGGTTAAAGACAGATATGGGAGATACGTACCCAGGGAGTGGGATCGGAAAGAAGACGGTGGTTGAGCAAGAAGAGTCAAAAGGGCTCAAGAAAGTGGGGCTTCTTTGTGTAGTCCGAGTTTGGTCAGGGCCCTGGGCAAGAGGTCCGGCCAGGAGCTGCGAATTTCTAGAGAGAGTTTAGTTAGATGGTTCAATAGATTGGAATTGAGTGGCTATTATGAGGGTTTGAGCCAGTGACAGAAATCCAGCAGGATGTAGAGGAGGAGGGATTGATGTTCGAGAGTAGATGGAAAGTTGTGTTGGTGAGAGTGGGCATAGGAGTAGGTCCAGGGTTCGTAAATAGAGAGTGACACTAGAGGATTTCCCATCCCAGACAGTAGAATTGATGACTCCCTCATCATCCCATGTCCGTTTCACCTGAAAATATGAAAAACCTGAGCAAAATTGTAGGGTCCCTTGCCAGGTAACAGCCTGTGAGGAATGATGGGTCATTCGGTCCTGGATGGTGTCCCCGAAGAAGATGGTGGGAGGCACTCGGTGAGCCTGAGAGAGGTAGGTATTGCAGTGAAAGCGGGAGAAAATGTTAGAATGCACTGATATCCAAGGAAAATGGAAGGAGCAGTGGAAGCCAGGGACCTGGATATGAGGCTGGAGAAAAGGCGGGGAGGGAGGGAGCAGGTTGTGCAGCCTGTTCCCAGGCCTCTAGCCACTTGAATTTTAAAGTTGCTGCATTTTTCCTTTGGGAAGGGTGGAGGGGGATGGGACGAGGTCAGAGCAGTTTTCAGTTCAGAGGAGGGGGCAGTTGTGGCGGAGAGGAGAAAAGGCGTTCACAGCGAAGACTGAGGTAGACAAAGACTGAGCTAGGCAAAGACAGAAAGGCTACTGTGGTCTGGGACAACAGGGCTCCATGACCAGATGCATGGCAGTGGAGGATTGGTGTCCCTGTAAAGGGAGGGGGCCAGGAGTGGAAGGAGCAGGGAAGATATAAGGGCTCAGAGTGATCTGCAGAGTGGCCACTAGGATGGTGAGGATGTCTCGTCCTAACAGGGGCATGGGGCATGCTATCATCAAGGAGGCAGGGAAGGGGTCCAGTGGCCAGAAGGCAGGTGGATTTGCCGTCAATATACATGTCCGATATCTTGGAAGGATAAAAGGGCCCTAAAGAGGATGGCAGGACAGAGAAGGCAGCCCTCATGTCAACTGGGAAGGTGACCTACTACCTTCATTGTGACCCGAGGCTCAGCGAGGGTGATTGGAGTCATCGAGGCTGGGCTTCTTCAATCTTCAGCCAGTTCCAACATGGCCAGCAGGTGGGTCCTGGTCTGGAATGGTGTCCCCCCTACGCTGAGGCGTAGAAGGCCCGCCACTTTTTCCAGGGCAGTCAATTTTCCAGTGTCCATTTTGACTGCATACCAGGCAGGGCTTGGTCGGAGCTTGGGGCCAGGGGCACTGCATTGCCCAGTGGCCTTCATTTCCACATTTGAAGAATTCTCCGGTGGTGTTCCTTTCACTGCACCCCCACCGTTCAAAGCCCCCTTAGGGCCATGGAGGCTGCCATCAACCTCAGGGCCACAACAAAGGCATGACTGCGGGTCTACTTCCTGTTGAAGGCAGGCCTCCCATTCTGACTGTGCCTGCTCCTCCAGAGCATTAAGAACCTTCAAGGCCATTTTTCACTGGACCTCGGACCTTGGGTTTGAGGACTAATAAATACCTTAAAGGTAGGGTTAGAGAGTGGGGGACATAGATTCAGACTATGTCCGCAGGGGTAGAATGGGAGCAGAAATGGAAGAGGCTGTTTTGGCGCTGACATTCTTAGGATTTAATCTTGGGGAGCAGGAAGCTTCCTGTTAAGAGGGTCTGAAGAGACCACAGCTGCAACCTCTCGCAAACGGAACTGGCCGGCCATCTGTGAACTAATGTGCTGGCAGTCATGGGGGCGGAGTTTCGGTGGAGGGCACAGAAGAAGGTGGGCGGTTAGATCTTACAGAAGGCACTGCGTGGGGTACAGGTTACTAAGGCAGGCCTGTAAGGGAAGTGGAGAGCACGGGAGAGGTGGCCTGGGTGGGCTTGGGAGAGGTCTTGGCAGTTGAGTTTAAAAGCCGCAACCTCCCAGGGGCAGAATGGAGGAGGAAGGACAGAAGGAAGTTAGAGCCAATGGAAGCGTGTGTGTACCGACTGGGAAAGCAGGCAGGGGAGGCAGAGAACCTGAGTTTTCGACTCCCGCAGCTGATACGGCGTTAGGGGCTGCGGCGGTGCGTGGACGGACCAACTGCGTGGCAGCGTAACTGGACACAGTGGCAGCGGAGGCATGCAGGGGCATGGGGTTGTAAAAGGCGGTTTGAGTTTTCGGTTGCTGTGGGTCTGGAGGAAGAGGGGAAGCGGGATCAGGAGGCAGGGGTCATGAGCCAGTGGAGAAGGCGTGGCTGGAGGAGGGTCCAGGAGAGAGGAGGAGAGAGGGTGGACAGACTGGGCAAGAAGCCAGCGGGAGAACAGGCGACTTTTGATAGGGGCATTTGCGGTGGTCTCTGATAAAGGGGAGTGGGAGAACACAGAGACAATGATGATGATTACGGTGCTGGCGCTGCCACCCACACACAACACATGAACCCAACCCTACATGCACAGCACACACCTTGGGGCTCGGCGGTGCACGGACAGCCTGGAGGGAGGAGGAAGGGCGGAGCCAGGAGAGATGGCAGACGGAACTTTGGGGGAGGGACGTGAACGCAGAGATATGGAGAGAGGCTGAGTGAGAGACTGAGAGAGAGAGACTTGGGCAAATTTCCCAGTTCGCTAGCAGAAATTACTGAGATTGGTGTGACGGTAAAGTCAGGGTCCCATTTTCATACTGAGGCCATGCTACTTTACAGAAAAAGTACGCAGGTCCGGGACATGCCCCATGTTTAGCCAGATCAGTGAGCCGGGACCCTAGAGGTGTGCTCAGGTCAGGTTTGGAATTTGGATTCCCCATGCTCTATACCCGTGGCCTGTAGCAGGGCTAAAGCCTGGCATCCCAGCGGTTTAACCCATGCTACGGAGGGAGGGAGGGACCGTGGGTGGGGTAGAGGCGTCCCTGCTACCCCCTCGAGGTTTGGAGGAGCCCTCCTGGAAGGGTCCGGAGAGGCAATCTCTGATGTGGCCACATTTTATGGATAGAGATGCCCACGGGCAGGCGGCCACATGGGACCAGCACTGGGGCGGGGCGGGACTCACTGCTGATGCTGCCAAACTGGGAAAAGTTGCTGAGCTGAAGAGATGAGGTCCTTATGGGGCCAGAGCCACTAGGAGGGAGAGGCGGGCACCCCAAACCGCAGAGGGAGGGCCAAAGGGAGTGCTCGAGCCACCCAGGTATCTAGGCACCAAATGTTAGGTTAGGGCTCAGGAGATGGCGAAAGAAATAGAGTCCAGTGAATCAGAAAAGAAAGGAAAGGAAAAGATTTATTCTGCATCACCGGGAAACCCACATACCCCCAGGACAGGGCACGTGGATTCAAGCCAACAGGGAGGGGGGCGCTTTTTTTATACTGCAGTTGGGTGAGGGGTGGGGACATGAGCTGAGGTATTCAGTTGAGGAAGATTCAGCTGCAGGGGGTCATTGAGAAGCCAGTATCTGTATCTGGCACGTTGACCTGTGAGAAATTCCAAGGGAAGTCCATTTTCTCATTAAATGTCTGCATGTATCCGATCCTGGGCTCTCTCCGACCTAACAGTTCTGATTTTGGACATTTAGATAGAGTTTTGAGCTGGAATTTCTTTACAAATGTGCAGAATAATACCCAAGACTGATTATTTCCTACAGAAAATGGCGAATTTGACCTAGGGTAGAAATTCTAGCAACAAGATTGGTATTATTCCATAATAATGTTAATGAAGCCTATTCCAAAGCTAACTTTAAGACCTCTACAAGGAAAATCAGTAAAATTGTCTCTGTTACCAAAATTTGCTAAATTAATTGCCTTAAAATAATTGAATTTGAATCTCAAAAATTTTTAAAATCTCTAATTATAAAAATCTAAGTAGCCCGGTAAAAAACCCGCCCTTTGTTTATTGAAAAGGCTGGCCAAAACATTTCTAATGAGAAAAGGGGCTAGTTGCTTCCCGCCTGTAGCAAATTCTTAAAGAATGTGATCAATTTACATCTGATTGGTCCAGGGAAGGCCAAACCTATTCTTCCAGGGAAAACAGCCCCCCCCCCCTTCCTCCCACAGGCCAATTTTGAACCTTCCCACCTTCAAGCAAGAGTCAGGAAACAATGTAGCTACAACCTTGTTTCTTGACATTCCCTAGAGGAAAAAATTATGGTCCTTTTAAAATCAAAGGCTGGGCCAGGCCTGCCTTGCCAGCCTCAAATGTGGTTTTCCAAAGCTGCTGGGAAATTTGAGACCTTGGAGTTTATACCTAGGTTTCTTGAAGTGACATAATACTGAATTAAATGAGATCTGAGTATTCCTTTTACAAAATCTAGAGGACAGTATTAAATCTGTTGGTTGATTATGTCTTGCATTTTTAAAGTTTAGTCTTAATGTTACTGATTGAGATATCCTGAATATTTGACTTACCAAGAGTTTAAGATTCGGATTGAATTGGAAAAATTGTATGATTATAATAGCTAAATGCTTAAAAAATGTTTTATTTTTGAGAAAATAATTTTTGTTTTCTCTGAAATAATTAGAATTCAAAATATGTTGCTTATTGATGTGATTAAAAAAGAGGATTAATTTTTAAGATCTCAACTGAAATTTTTAATACAAAAACCAGTTTAAATTTGATTAATATTCTTTAAGATAATTATAAAGGGTATAAACAGCTAATGAGATTTCTGTTTGTCTACAATATAATGTTGGTCATCTATCTTTTAGGGGTTTTGGTTTGCGCTGTCAAAGAACAGTGTAGACAGCCGCCCTTTCGAGATGTGTGACTTGGCAGCCGCCATGTTGGCCTCATGGCCCACTGTGCCCCTGGGGGCCGCCATCTTGAAACAACAAAGGCCCCGCCCTCTGATTTAGCCAATCACAAAAGGAATGTCTGCTCACTGAGGCAGGATGGGATTTTAGGGGTGGAGTTTTAAGGCAGAGGTTTACTGTGGAAATGGGGATGGGACAGAAAGTGTGCTTGCCTCTCAGATTTGTTTAATACTATTTTTAAGAAGATATTTTTAATGCTTAATAAATTAGCAATCATGGTCTTAATATTATTTCAGTGGTATGATAGACCAATGTTTTAAGCAGTTGGCTTCATGAGGGCCGACAATAGAGCTCATATTTCTTAAAAGGCTTGTAGATACATTTTTAAAAGGTATCTTAAATTCTCAGTAGAACCACAGTTATGTGTATATCATAAACAAATTAAGAGTAATTGATTCCATGGTCAAGACTAGGTCCTATTATGTTGAGAACTGTTTAAAAAGTGTTGAACATGTTTTAATTAGATATGTATTTGGAAGTTTTTCCTGAGTGCAATATTTCAAAATATAAAATGCTTGCTTTCATAAAGAATTTCTGCCTAATAAAAGAAGGAATAGATTTAGTAGTAGCAAAGTCTTTATTTAAACTAGCAATGTCTTTTATTTAAAAGCTCCTTACCGCTGCATTTTAAATTAGGCTGGAAGTGAAGCAGGGTTTGCATGTTGTGTATCAAAATAAAACTTTACTAAATTTACTAATTTTGTAAGCAATTGAATCCTAGTAAAGTAAAATTCTTCTATAAAGTTACTGAAGGTTCCCATGATCCCTCTGTATATGCAAATCAGCCAAAGAGTATACTCTTTAAAAATATGATTGCTAACATTTACAGATTGTTGTTAAAATACTAAATCTGATTAGTCACCATAAATGAAAAATCACTTGAAATATATAGCTTTGCTAGAGTATTTGTTAAAATCTCAAAAGGCAACCATGTTCCTTACATATGTTGCTTGTGAGAGCAATAAAACTGTCGGGAAGAAATAAAAAGTGATTTCCTTCAGATGTCTAACTAAAATTAAAAATCAATATATTGGGCCTCTTAAGCTAAATTAAATAATTAGTGTTTTGCCTCCTTAAACAAAATTTATGTAAATTTAAAGACTAATACCAGAAATTTAATTAATGTCATTTACTGTCCATAAATTAGGACAAGTAAAATTACAAGAATAAATGTTATTTCAAACTGACTTAAATTAGCAAATTGGGCTAAGTGGATATACAGGGGAACTTAGCTGTCACCTATTAAAATATAAACTACTACAATTTTTAAATAAGACCTCCATCATTATACCAAAAATACTAGGCAGGAGCCAATTCCTGGAGCTTTAACTGTTTTTACTGATGGGTCCTCTAATGGGAAAGTTGCCTATCATACTGTAAATTCTGACCGAGTCATACTGACCTGTCATACTTCTGTGCAAAGAATTGGGTTAGAAGCTATTAAGGAGGCGTTGCAAGATTTCCAACAGCCTGCTAACATTATTTCTGATTCCTCTTATGCTTCAGGCCTAGTAAATGGAATTGAAACTGCTCGGTTGAAATGGCTTAGTGACCAAAGTTTATTCTTACTATTTAAGTAAGTTCAACAGATTGCCGAGCAGACAACATACCCTTTTTATATCACCCACATCAGGGCTCACAGCATATTACCTGGCCCATTAACTAAGGGAAATGCACATGCTGATCAATGGGTTGCTTTATTAAAAGAGGCTTCAGAGTCTCATCAGCTTTTAAAAATCCAGACTTGAAAATCAAAAAAGGGGGATGATGGAGAATTCACCTTCATGTAGGCTGCACCTAGCTTTAATTACTCTAAATTTTTTCACTTGTGATGCTGATGGAAAGACACCTATGGAGCTACATTGGTGTCAGAATAAAACAAAAGAAAATGGTCTAGCCGAAACCGATTTGGCTCAGTGGATAGAGCGTCGGCCTGCGGACTGAAGGGTCCTGGGTTCGATTCCGGTCAAGGGCATGTACCTGGGTTGCGGGCGCATCCCCAGTGGGAGATGTGCAGGGGGCAGCTGATCGATGTTTCTCTCTCATCGATGTTTCTAACTTTCTCCCTCCCTTCCTCTCTGTGAAAAATCAATAAAATATATTTAAAAAAAAAAAAAAGAAAATGGTCTAGTTAAATGGAAGGATTCCAAGTCTGGTTTATGGAAGGAACCTGACCCATTATTAACCTTTGGCAGAGGGTACGCTTGTATATTCCCAGAGAATTTTTCCAAACCCGTATGGATTCCTGCTAGAAATATTAAACTGCATCAGGAATCTAGCCAGACTGAAGATGTTGCATCTGGAGCCATAACATGTAGCTGTAAACAATCAACTACCTCAGCCACAGAGAGCAGTGACTCCAAGCAGTCCACTGAAGATGAGGAACAGGAGGAACACAAACCAGACAACCAACAGCCCAGAGACCACCTGGGACACGGTAAAGTGAAGTATGGTAACAATTAATTCAGGAAAAAACTATAGTTTCATACTGGTATTAGAAGGCACATTTTTCCGTTACCTGGGAAGGACAGCATAGCTAACCCAAAGTCAGAAGGCTCCGGTGAGTGTGTCAACTCAGTGCTCTGGAGACCCAGAACTGTAATTGAGATAGCATGCTGTCTCTGTTTCTGTAAATTGCTTTTTTTTTTTTTTTTTTTTGCTAACTAGGGTCCTCATTCGAAACCTTGAGACAGCCAGTTTAAAATTAAGTTGTCATGACCTAGAGCAAAGAATATTCTTACATGGTATTATTCTACAAGTTTTATTAATAATTTTTGATGCTTTATATTTTATATATATATATATATATATATATATATATATATATATATATTATATATATTTTATATATTGTGCATTTATCCCAAACAAATTTAAAAATGAATTTGAATGTTTTACATGACGGGATTTATTCCTTTCCACTGTGCGGAGGGCCTCCTGGGGTAGGCACTTAAGCATTCTGTATTGACCTATCTTGACTTTTTTTGTCAAGAGGAATCCAATTGCCTACAGCTGTTACCTGAGCTCTCTGTTCAAGCTGGGATCATGAAAAGCTGGTACCATGGATCTGTCTCTTTCCCAATGGCGTAAGCTGGGCCCTCTCTGGAGAAGAAACCTGGGTTCCCTATGATCAATGCCATGTTCCCGCCAGCAGGCGGGAGGATCCAAAGGCAGTTGCTGGGCATGGAGGCCAGAGGGACACAGGTTAACAAGGAGACAGAACTGAACCTCACAGCACCCTACATGGCCCAGAGATGGTTGATAGTCAAAGACAGATAAGACCCCAAAGCGTGGGGCGACCTAAGACAGGCACATCTGTGGGCCAGGAGGAGAAAACTTTGGGTGCAACAAAGGATGGGCACAGAACCCCCCCCCCCCAATGCTGCACGGGCTTGAACACTCGCGACTTCTGAGGAAGGTCTCCTGTCCCCGTGGCTCCTTCTTGCTTCCCAGGCCCAGCCCAGATCAGGAACCAAATAACAGAAGAGATTTGGTCCAGCTGAAAGCAGAATCCAGATAAACGGAGGCTTGGCTAACAGACCCTATGTCTAAATCTAGCCTAACAACAGGAATGCTCAGAGCCTTCACAAGGATGTAAAGTGATCCTCTTCATTAATATTTACAGTGTAAATTAAGATTATTGTTAAAATATTAAATTTGACAGCAAAATAGTTTTCAAATTAATTAAATTCAAGTTTACAAATTAATTACATATGGCTAATTTGAAATAAGTAATTATTCAAAAAGTAGTAAGAAAAATTTTCATTTGATGATAAACATGCTATGAAACTAAAGCAGGTTCAGGTTCATTTTTTTGCGTGCAAAAAATTAATATTTAAAGCTATCTTGACTGCATTATAAAATTTCCAAGAAGTCTCCTAATTAAATAAAAAAAAGGGGGGGGATAGTGGAAAAATATAGTGGAAGAATACCATGTAAGGAAATAGATCCTGTAACTAAATTACATTTAGAGAAAAAATTGTTTCGTTTATAATGCTAATAGTGAGCCACCCAGAAAAAACACACATTATGCTAGGGTAGGCCAGGGAAAGATCATGTTAAACAAAAGACCCCAAGTAAGGTTTTTTTTTTTCCTTTAACATTTGGTCGAGAATATGTTTGTATACTTTCAGAGAACAGCTACAAGACCATGTGGATTCCTGTAACAATGGATCACAGAAAGCCAACCACAAAGACAGAAGAGACAGTTCAGAGTTGGAGATGGTGGAAGACGCCTTGCCATGCTAGCAGTGAGCAGCTGTGCAACACTGCAGGGTGCCCAGGAACAGACCAGAAAGGACCGGACCTGCATTTTCCACCATCCAGAACCAAGATTTCATTGCTGGCATGTACACATGAACTTTTGGACATTGAAACATGGACTCATAAATTTAGGACATTGAAATTGGGACTTGATTATTTTTTAAAGAAAAAATAAGGGGGGGATGTGGGAAAATGTTTATTGCCTTCAATATCTGATAAGCATAGACAGAGAACTCCCCAAAACACCCCGAAGGCTGGGTGCATTTGAAGTCCTAGCAAAGCTCAGAGCTAAGCGCCACCTCTGTTTGTCCAGACAGTGGTAGCTGAAACTAATCCCCCATTGCTGAGGGGTTAGTGTCCTTATTACTAGGGGGTCACCTGCCTAAGATCTATGCTATGGGTGCATCCGAGATAAATAAAAGCTTGGTGAGGCCTGAGCACAGAGGAAGTCCTTCGGGACTTGCCGACTCGTCCCTCAATATTGCAAAATTATCTCTTGTCTTTTTCTCTCCTTTGTTGTGCGGCTCCTCTTTCAGATACCGAACTCTACTCCACGTGGGACATAGAAGGAAACAATCAACACAAAACACAAGGTTGGTTGAACGAACTGCAAGTCCAAAAGTGAATGTATGTTGGTATTGGGGGGGGGGGGTTGGGATGGATCGTCATGGTCGCATTCATGAGGAACAGGGGGTTTTGTTAGTGCTGGCAGTGTATAATAAAGAATTTGAATTCCTTTTTACATGGCAGACTATTGAGTATTGTTAAACTATTGAAAGAGTGGTCAACTCGAGATGTGAAGTTTTATGCCACAACTGGTACAGTTTTGCCTTTAACATCATGGTCTAGAACAGCATTGTTGGATATTGGAGATACTCAGGAAGTGAGGTTTGACTCTGTTTCACTTCTTGGGAGAGATATAAAGACGGGGCAGGCATGTGAGAAGGGAGTAATGTAGATTTCTTTAATTGGGGCACCAGACAAGCCATTCCATACTGAGCCAGACACTTAGAATAAGGACAAGGAGAAGACTGAATGGGGATTTTATCCTCAACACGTTCTCATACTGGCAAGGAAGAAAAGAAGCTGATGTTTAATTTAGGTTTGGATTGGGTTGGTGGGATGGATGATGGTGGTTGCTGTCATGAGGAACAGGGTGTTCTTTTAGTGCTGGCAGTGTATCATAATGAATTTGATTTCCTTTTTACATGGTATACTATTGAATATTGTTAAACTATTGACAGGATTCTCAGCTCAATATGTTAAGTTTTATGCCACAACTGGTACAGTTTTTATTTAACAACTTGCTCTAGAACAGCATTGGTGGATATTGTTGATATTAGAGAAGTGAGGTTTCACTCTGTTTCACTGATGATTCACTTCCTGTTACATTTCCACCATACCTAAGTAAGATATTAGTAATAAGGGAAATTGGGTACGGTGTACATGAGTATTATCTTCCCAATTTTTCTGTATATCTGGAACTATTCTAAAACAAAATTTTTTATTAAAACAACACTCATAATAATAGGAAATGGTAATATCTGAACATAGTGGAATGGACCACTGAAATGACTGTGGAGTTTAGGAAGTGGATTTGAGGAAACACCACCTCCATGCCATATGCTGGACTATAGTCGAACTAAAGGAAGAGAGAAAGAGAGAGAGAGGGAGAGAGAGAGAGAGAGAGAGAGAGAGAGAGAGAGAGAGAGCTAGAGAGAGAGAGAGAGAGAGAGAGAGAGAGAGAGAAAACAGAGACAGGAAATGAGAGGGAGCGAGGACAGTTTGGTAAAAATTTTAGGAGTTCAGAGGAAGGTCTCTGTTCTATAACCAGAGTAGCTGAGATTACTGCATCCTCTGCCAACCCTGTCCCAATTGGATGGTCAAGCTGAGGCTTTGTGATGTCAGGCCACACCATGGCCAAACTGATTTTGGGCAACCAGACCTGAAGTGAGTGGCTCCTCATTAACCTAAAGATAATAAATAGAGGTCAGGACCCTTTCAGTAGTGTTTGTTGCCTCGAGATAGCAAAACTTTATAAGATGATAGTGTAGACTAGTAGAGATAAGGAATAAGACTCCAAACACAAGGATGGAAGAAGAAACTGCAAGGCCAAAATTGACTTTATATTTGTTTTGGGGTGAGGTGGGCTGGATGGTGGTGGTCGCTGTCATGAGGAACAGGGTGTTGTGTTAGTGTTGCCAGTGTATAGTAAAGAATTTGATTTCCTTTTTACATGGCTGTCTATTGAATATTGTTAAACTATTGAAAGGATGGTCAGGTCCAGATTTCAAGTTTTATGCCACTTCTGGTCCAGATTTTTCATTAACAACTTGGTCCAGAACAGCATTGCTGGATATTGGACATACTAGAGAAGTGAGGATTCACTCTGTTTCACTGATGTTTCACTTCATGTTACATTTGCCCCATACATAAGTAAGCTATTAGTAATAAGGGAAATTGGGTATGGTGTACATGGTTATTATCTTCACAATTTTTCTGTAAATATGGTCATATTCTAAAATAAAACATCCATTAAAACAACACTCAAAATCCTAGGAAAATTTAATATCTGAACATAGTGGAATGGACCACTGAAATGACGGTGGAGTATGGGAATTGTCTTAGAGGAAACACCACCTCCCTGCCTATGCTGAAATATAATGGAACTAGAGGAAATTAGAGAGAGAGAGAGAGAGAGGTCAGTTTGGGAAAAATTTTAGGAGTTAAGAGGAAGGTGTCTGTTCTATAACAAGAGTGTCTGAGATTTCTGCATCCTCTTCCACCCCTGCCATTCCTGGTCGGTCAAGCTGTGGATTTGTGATGTCAAGGCACACAATGGCAACCACTGACTGTTGGCAACCAGAGCGGAAGTGAGTGGCTCCTCATTAACTTAAAGAGTATATATAGAGGCCAGTATCCTTTGAGTAGTGTCTGTTGCCTAAAGATAGCGAAACTTAATAAGATGATACTGTAGACAAGTAGAGATAAGGAATAAGACTCCAAACACAAGGATGGATGAAGAAACTGCAAGTACAAATGTGAATTCATGTATGTATTGGCGGAGGGGGCGGGATGGATTGTGGTGGTCGCAGTCATGAGGAACAGGGTGTTCTGTTAGTGCTAGCAGAGAATAATAATGAATTTGATTTCCTTTTTACACAGCAGACTATTGAATATTGTTAAACTATTGAAAGGAAGGTCAGCTCAAGTCAGAAGTTATGTTCAACAACTGGTCCAGTTGATCCTTTAACAACATGGTCTAGAACTGCATTGCTGGATATTGGACATACTTAGAGAAGTGAAGTTTCAATCTATTTCACTGATGATTCACTGCATGTTACATTTGCCCGATAATAAGTAAGATAATTGTAAAAAGGGAAATTGGGTATGGTGTACATGGCTATTATCTTCACAAATGTTCTGTAAATCTGGAACTATTCTAAAATAAAATATCCATTAAAACAACACTCAAAATCCTAGGAAATGGTAGCAACTGCACATATTGGAATGTACCACTGAAATTATGGGGGAGTATGGCAATTGCCTTAGAGGAAACACCACCTCCCTGCCATATGCTGGACTATAATGGACCTAGAGGAAATGAGAGGGAGAGAGAGGACAGTTAGGGAAAAATTAAAGGAGTAAGATGAAGGTCTCTTCTATAACCAGAGTGTGTGAGATTTCTCCATCCTCTGCCACCCCTACCCCTCCAGGTTGGTCGAGCTGAGGCTTTGTGATGTCAAACCACACCATGGCAACCACTGATTTGGGGCAGCCAGGGCTAAAGTGAGTGGCTTCTCAATATCATATAAATTATATATAGAGGCCAGGACCCTTTCACTAATGTCTGTTGCCTCAAGATAGCGAAACTTAATAAGACGATAGTCTAGACCAGTAGAGATAAGAAAGAAGACTCCAAACACAAGGATGGATGAAGAAACTGTAAGTGCAAAAGTCAATTTATGTTTGTATTGAGGGGGGGTGGTATGCTTTGACGTGGTGGCAGCCATGAAGAACAGGGTGTTGTGTTAGTGCTGGAAGTGTATAATAAAGAATTTGATTTCCTTTTTACTTGGCAGACTATTGAATATTGTTAAACTATTGACAGGAGGGTCAGCTCAATATGTGAATATTTATGCCACAAGTGATTGAGTTTTTCCTTTAACATCATGGTCTAGAACAGCATTGTTGTATATTGGAGATACTAGAGAAGTGAGGTTTGACCCTGTTTCACTGATGAGGAGGCATCTAAGGAGGGGGCAGGCATGTGAGAAGGGAGTAATGTAGATTTCTTTATTTGGAGCACCAGACAAGCCAATCCATACTGAGCCAGACACTTAGCATAAGGACAAGGATAAGTCTGAATGGGGATTTTATTCCCAACACTTTCTCATACTGACAAGGAAAAAAGAAGCTGATATTTACTTTAGGTTTGGATTGGGGTGGCCGGATGGATGGTGATGGTCGCAGTCATGATGAACAGGGTGTTATCATAGTACTGGCAGTGTATAATAATGAATTTGATTTCCTTTTTACATGGTAGACAATTGAATATTGTTAACTATTAACAGGATGGTCGCTCAAGGTATGAAGTTTTATGCAGCAAATGGTCAAGGTTTTCCTTTAAAAACTTTGTCTAGAACAGCATTACTGGGTATTGGAGATACTAGAGAAGTGAGGTTTCACTCTGTTTCTAGGATGATTCACTTCAACTTACATTTGCCCCCTAGTTAAGTAAGATATTAGTAATAAGGGTAATTGGGTATGGTGTACATGGTTATTGTCTTGACAATTTTTCTGTAAATCTGGAACTATTCTAAAATAAAACATCTATTAAAACAACACTCATAATCCTAAGAAATATTAATATCTGAACACACTGGAATGGACCACTGAAATGACGGGGGAGTATGGCAATTGTCTTGGAGGAAACACCACCTCCCTGCCATAGGATGGACTATAATGGAACTAGAGGAAATGAGAGAGAGAGATGCAGGTCAGTTTGGGAAAAATTTTACCAGTTAAGAGGAAGGTCTCTGTTCTATAACCAGAGTGTCTGAGATTTCTGCATCCTCTGCCAACCCCGCCCCTCCAGGTTGGTCAAGCTGAGGCTTTGTGATGTCAAGCCACACCATGGCAACCACTGATTTTGGGCAGTCAGAGATGAAGTGTGTGGCTCCTATTTAACTTAAAAGTATGTATAGATGCCAGGACACTTTGAGTAGTGTCTGTTGCCTCTAGATAGCAAAACTAAATAAGACGATATTGTAGACTAGTAGAGATAAGGAATAAGACTCTAAAAAACAAGCATGGATGAAGAAACTGCTAGTCCAACAATGAACTTATGTTTGTATTGGGGGGTGGTGGGATTGATGGTGGTGGTCGCAGTCATGTGGAACATGGTGTTGTGTTAGTGCTGGCAGCGTATGATAAAGAATTTGATTTCCTTTTTACATGGCAGAGTGTTAAATATTGTTAAACTATTGAAACGATTATAAGATCAAGACCTGAACGTTCATGCCACAACTAGTCCAGTTTTTCCTTTAACAACTTGGTCTAGAACAGCATTGCTGGATATTGGAGATACTAGAGAAGTGATGTTTCACTCTAACTGTTTCACTGAGTTTCACTTCATGTTACATTTACTCCATACATAAGTAAGTCATTAGTAATAAGGGAAATTGTGTATGGTGTACTTGGTTATTACCTTCACATCTTTTCTGTAAATCTGGAACTATTCTAAAATAAAGTATCTATTAAAACAACACTCAACAAATGGCGGAGGTTGTGTTGGTGCCTTGTCTGGAGCAGATAAGGGCGGGCAGCTGAAATGGGTAGCCTACAGCCCGAATAAGCAGAGGAGATTCAGCTGAGAGACAGTCTGCAGCCAGGAAAGATAGAGAAATCCTAGATAAAGGGAACAGTTAGATGCTGAGGCTGAAACCTCTCCAGGTGCGCTGGCACAGCCGAGGAGGCCATGCCATCTTGGGTGACTGTCACCGGCATCCAGAGACCAGCTACTAACCCGACAACTATGGCTCTCAAGCAGCGTGACTACGTGAACTCAGAGGAACCCTGCTTCTCCCCACAGAAAGGTTAGACTTTCCCCAAAGGTGCAGTTTGCAGTTTAGGTTTGAGAGTGGAACACGCGCAGGGGGGTGGGGACTCTGTGCCCCACAAAGACCGCGGCCGTTGGAGCCAGTGTGACCCACGAGTGTGGAAGGGAACCCCCAGGGCTGCTGGCAGAAGGGAACGCTATAAATAATCCCACAGTTGGACGGAACACAAACGGGCAGCCTCAGATTACGCCAGTTTGCCGGCTACTCGGTGCCAGGAGCCAAAGCACTCGCAGAGACTTCGCGCAGATTTGGAAGGTGAAGCATTGCGAGTTTGCACAACTTCCCAGGCTCTTAAATCTTTGCGTTTGATTGTTGAACCCAGTGCAAGGGACTACCCAGTTGGGGTCAGTCACAGAGCTTGTAAGGGAAGGCTGTTTTGGGGGAGCCTGTGAAACAGAGCGGGGAGTGACTGCTGGGAAACCATCTCTGGGCCCAGGACATTCCAAACCAGCTTCCGGTACAATAGAGAACACCTGGTCAGAGAGGTCCTATACCCTCAGTGGTCAATCCCGATGCACTGCCACCCAGAGGCAGAGCCACGAACTGACTCTTCTGTAAATACAGATAAGGGCTGTCTGGGAAACCAATACAGCCTGCCTTAATATCAGGACTGTGGCTTACAACACGGACAACGTGTATCAGAGGGAAACTCAACATTCTCCTGAATTCCAGGTGTGCCAAAAAGAGGAGCAGAAGATCTGAAGCACCTTCATTACAGCCCTATTTTTTAAAATTATTTTTTTTTAATTATTGTTTCACCTCTTAACTAAGAAACTATTTATTTTCTTTTTTTCATCACCTGATTTTACCCTTTTAATTACTACATTTTTATTTTTAACCAGTATTATTACTGTTGCCATTTTACCATTTTTTTTTAAAGTGTCATTTTATTTTCTCTTTATTTTATTTTGGGACTAAGGTTCTCCATTCTATTTTCATCGTTCCTTTAGCATCATTTTCCTCTACCTCAATTGTGTTGCTGTGCTAAAACCCTCTTCCCCACTTTTCCCCTTTTGCTGTCCTGTTTCTCTTACCCTATTCCTGCTTTAGATTTTCCCTATTCTTCATACCCCCTGTCTAAATTTCACCCTACTTATGTATCCCTTTTCCAATCACCTGCTCTAAATCCTTATCCATCTCTCCCTTATCTTTCTTCACTATCCAAATTTTTTATTCTCTCCTTTTCTCTATTTTTTTGTTATTGCTTGCTCGATTGTTGAGTATATTGTTTTTTTTTTCTTTTCTTTTCTTTAAGGATTGTTTGTGAGGTTGTTCTGCTTTTTCTTTTTCTGTCTCCCGTTCCCCCCCACCCCCGGCCAGTTATTTCTATGCTTCTGTTTTCCCTTGCGTCACTTGATATTATTGGCTGTTTGTAGTTTGTATTCACTCCAGGGATCCGTTGCTGGAATTTGTTGGGATTAGTGGCGGTTCTATCAGAGTTTTCTCCTCATATGAATAGTCTCCTCCCCTCTTCTACTTCATTCTCTTTTTCTTTTCTTTCTTTCTTTTTCTTTTTTTTCTCTTTTTTCTGTTTTCATCTCTACCTTTTTCTCTTCTTTCTTCCTTACCCCCCAACTCTCTTAGCTCGTGTAGCCATCTTTATTTGGGGTTATTAATACCGTAATTCATTAGTGTTCAGTGCCTGGTACGTTGTGCCTTGTTGTGTTGTATTTTGTGCCTTTAAATCAACGCAGCAGATCCAAGCAACAGTGGCCTCCTGATCTCCACACGCTCTGTCTGAGGAAGAGCTGCTGTGTGTGAAGGCTCCCTCAATTAGCCAGAAGAGCCACAACAGCTGTGAACAGCACCCATCAGAAGACCCGATACCAACAGAGGAGCAGCTGCTACCACAACCGCCCAAGGAGCAACAACAGCCTGAGGAGCCACTGCCACCTAGGGATCAGCCACTGAACGACTCAATATCTATATATGTCACTGAGATCAAACATGGGTAGAAAAAGAAATCCCCAAAGGAAAGAAAAGGAGGACTCACCAGAAAAGAAGCTAAATGATACAGAGGCATACAACATGACAGAAAAAGAATTCAGAATAAGGGTCCTAGAGTGCATAAACCGGATGGAGGAAAAAATCGAAAACTTGTCCAAGAAGCAAGAAGAAACAGATGAAAAAAATCAACAACTTAAGTAATACCCAAGAAGAAATGAAGTGTAATATAGCTGCAATAAAGAACACCATTGAAAGTATCAACAGTAGACTAGGAAAAGCGGAAGACCGAATTAGTGAATTAGAAGACAGGGAAGCAAAACACACCCAAACTGTACTTCAGTTGGAGAAAAAAATTAAAAGACAGGAGGAGAGCCTAAGGGAGTTTTGGGACAACATGAAACGAAACAACATACGAATAATAGGGGTGACAGAACAACAGAAAGAGGAACAAGGATTAGAAAACCTATTGGAAGAAATAATATCAGAAAACTTCCCTGAGGTGGGGAAGAAAAAAGTCACACAAGCCCAGAGAGTCCCAAGCAAGGTGACCCCGAAAAGACCCACACAAAGACACATCATAATTACCATGGCAAATATTCAGGACAAAGAGAGAATCTTACAGGCTGCAAGAGAGAGACGGAAAGTTACATACAAGGGATCTCCCATTAGATTATCAAATGATTTCTCAACAGAAACACATCAGGCCAGAAAAGAATGGACATAAATTTACAAAGTGATGCAAAGCAAAGGACTGAATCCAAGAATACTCTATCCAGCAAGGCTATCATTCAAAATTGAAGGGGAAATAAGAAGCTTCACAGAGAAAAAAAAGGCTAAGGGAGTTTATCAACACCAAACCAGCAATGCAAGAAATGCTAAAGGGACTGGTGTACAAAGAAGAAACAAAAATCCCAGAAAGAAAACAGCCACACACAAAAAAAGAAATGGCTACAAACAAGTACCTTTCAATAATAACTTTAAATGTAAACGGGCTAAATGCTCCAACCAAAAGATATCGAGTGGCTGAATGGATAAAAAATCATGACCTATACATTTGCTGTCTACAAGAGACCCACCTCATTAGAAAGGACTCACACAGACTGAAAGTGAAGGGATGGAAAAATATCTTTCAGGCTAATGGAAAAGAAAAGAAAGCTGGGGTAGCAATACTTATATCGGACAAAATAGACCTCAAACTGAAGGCCATAACAAGAGATAAGGAAGGCCACTTCATAATACTAAAGGGATCAATACAACAAGAAGATATAACCCTGATAAACATATATGCACCCAATGCAGGAGCACCCAAATTCATAAAATATCTCCTGGAAGATATCAAAGGAGAGATCGACAACAATACAATCATAGTAGGGGACTTTAATACACCACTGTCATCACTGGATAAATCCTCTAGACAAAAAATCAGCAAAGAAACAGCAATCCTATATGACTCACTAGATCAGTTGGACTTAATTGTCATCTTCAGAACACTTCACCCCACAGCTACGGAATATACATTCTACTCAAGTGCTCATAGGACAGATTCAAAAAAAGACCACATATTGGGTCACAAACAAAGTGTCCCCAAATTCAAGAAGATTGAAATCATACCAAGCATCTTCTCAGACCACGATGGCATAATATTAGAAATAAACTACGATAAAAACAACCTAAAATACTCAAACACTTGGAAGCTGAAAAGCATGTTATTAAATATTGACTGGGTTACCAATGAGATCAAAGAAGAAATTAAAAACATCCTGGAAACTAATGACAATGAAAACATAACAATCCAAAACCTATGGGACACAATGAAAGCAGTCCTGAGAGGGAAGTTTATAGCCCTACAGGCCTATCTCAAAAAACAAGAAAAAATGGTAGTAAATCATGTAACTCTACCACTCAAAGAATTAAAAAGAGAGCAACAAAGTAACCACAGAGTGAGCAGAAGGAAGGAGATAATAAAGATTAAAGCAGAAATAAATGACATAGAGACCAAAAAAATAATACAGAAAATCAATGAAACCAAGAGCTGGTTCTTCAAAAGGATAAACAAGATTGACAAACCTCTAGCCATGCTCACTAAGAAGCAAAGAGAAAGGACCCAAATAAACAAAATCAGAAATGATAGGGGCGATATAACAACAGACCCCACAGAAATACAAATGATTGCTAAAAAATACTATGGACAGCTCTACTCCAACAAACTAGACAACCAGGAAGAAATTGACAAATTCCTAGAAAAATACAACATTCCAAAACTCAATCAGGAAGAATCTAAAAATCTCAATAGGCCAATAACGATGGAAGAAATTGAAGGAGACATCAAAAAGCTTCCATCAAACAAAAGCCCAGGACCAGACGGCTTCACAGGGGAATTTTACCAAACCTTCAAGGAAGAACTAAACCCTATCCTCCTCAGACTACTACAAAAAATTCAGGAGGAAGGAACACTTCCAAGCTCAATCTATGAAGCCAGCATCACCCTAATACCAAAACCCAGAAAAGACAACACAATGAAAGAGAATTACAGGCCAATATCGCTCATGAACATAGATGCCAAAATCCTCAACAAAATCTTAGCAAATCGGATCCAGCAGTACATCAGAAAGATCATAAACCATGACCAAGTAGGATTCATCCCAGGGATGCAAGGATGGTACAATATCCGCAAATCAATAAACGTGATACATCACATAAACAAATTGAAAGAAAAAAAACCACATGGTCATATCAATTGATGCAGAAAAAACTTTTGACAAAATCCAACACCGATTTTTGTTAAAACTCTCAGCAATGTGGGAGTAGAAGGATCATACCTCAACATAATGAAAGCCATATATGACAGGTCCACAGCCAACATCATACTCAATGGACAAAAAATAACACCATTTCCCCTAAGAACAGGAACAAGACAGGGATGCCCCCTCTCACCACTCCTGTTCAACATAGTACTGGAAGTGTTAGCCATTGCAATTAGGCAAAGGAAGAAATAAAAGGCATCCAAATTGGAAAAGAGAAAGTAAAACTGTCCTTATTTGGAGACGACATGATATTATACGTACAAAACCCTAGAGACTCCATCAAAAAACTACTAGACTTAATACATGAATTTGGCAATGTAGCAGGATACAAAATAAACCCCAAGAAATCTGAATCATTTCTATACACCAATAGTGAACTTTCAGAAAAAGAGATTACAAAAACATCCCTTTTACCATCGCACCAAAGAAATTAAGCTACTTAGGAATAAACTTAACTAAAGAGGTAAAAGACCTCTACTCCGAAAACCACAGGACCTTGAAAAAAGAGATGGAGGAAGACATAAACAAATGGAAGAACATTCGGTGTTCATGGATTGGTAGAATCAACATCATTAAAATGTCCATACTACCCAAAGCAATCTATAAATTCAACGCACTTCCCATTAAAATACCAACGGCATACTTCACAGATCTAGACCGAACTCTCCAAATATTCATCTGGAATAAAAAAAGACCCCGAATAGCTGCAGCAATCCTGAGAAAGAACAAAGTAGGTGGGATCTCAATACCATTTATCAAGCTTTATTACAAAGCCACTGTTCTCAAAACTGCCTGGTACTGGCACAAGAACAGACATATAGATCAATGGAATAGAATAGAGAGTCCAGAATTTGGCCCGAAACAATACGCTCAGTTAATATTTGACAAAGGAGGCAAGAACATACAATGGAGCCAGGATAGTCTCTTCAACAAATGGTGTTGGGAAAATTGGACAGATACATGCAAGAAAATGAAACTAGACCACCAACTTACACGATACACAAAAATAAACTCAAAATGGATAAAGGACTTAAATGTACAACAGGAAACCATAAAAATTCTAGAAGAATCCAAAGGCAACAAAATCTCAGACATATCCCGAAATAATTTCTTCACTGATACAGCTCCTAGGGCACTTGAAACAAAAGAGAAAATGAACAAATGGGACTACTTCAAAATAAAAAGCTTCCGCAAAGCAAAAGAAACCATCAACAAAACAACAAGAAAACCAACTGTTTGGGAAAACATATTTGTCAATGTCATATCTGATAAGGGCCTAATCTCCAAAATTTATAGGGAAGTCATACAACTTAACAAAAGGAAGATAAACAATCCAATCAAAAAATGGGCAAAGGACATAAATAGACACCTTTCAAAAGAGGACATTCAGAAAGCCAAGAGACATATGAAAACATGCTCAAAGTCACTAATCATCTGAGAGACGCAAATCAAAACAACAATGAGGTATCATCTCACACCTGTCAGACTGGCTATCATCAACAAATCAACAAACGACAAGTGCTAGAGAGGATGTGGAGAAAAAGGAACGCTTGTGCACTGCTGGTGGGAATGCAGACTGTTGCAGCCACTATGGAAGACAGTATGGAGTTTCCTCAAAAAACTGAAAATGGAACTCCCATTTGACCCTGTGATCCCACTTCTAGGAATATATCCCAGGAAACCAGAAACATCAATCAGAAAGGATATATGCAGCCATATGTTCATAGCAGCACAATTCACCATTGCTAAGATCTGGAAAAAGCCTAAGTGCCCATCAGTAGATGAATGGATAAGAAAACTGTGGTACATCTACACGATGGAATACTATGCTGCTGTAAAAAAGAAGGAACTCCTACCATTTGCAACGGCATGGATGGAACTGGAGAGCATTATGCTAAGTGAAATAAGCCAGTCAATGAAGGAAAAATACCACATGATCTCACTCATTCATGGATAATATAGACCATTATAAACTTTTGAACAGTAATAGATACAGAGGCAGAGCTGCCTCAAACAGATTGTCAAACTGCACTGGGAAGGCTGGGGAAAGTTGGGGGGCAGGAGGGAGGGGTATAAGAAATTAACTGAAGGTCTTGTATGCATGCATATATTCATAACCAATGGACATGGGACACTGGGGGATAGGGGAGGCCAGGGGATAGTCAATGGCGGGGGGAAAAAAAGACACATATGTAATACCCTTTGTAATACTTTAAGCAATTAAAAAAAAAGAAAAAAAAATTATGATCTAAAAAAATAAAAAAAAATAAAACTTCTTTATCTAAAAAATAAATAAATAAAAAAATAAAACAACACTCAAAATCCTAAGAAATGGTAGCATATGAACATAGTGGAATAGACCACTGAAATGACGGGGGAGTATGGGAATTGTCTTAGAGGAAACACCAACCCCCTGCCATATGCTGGGCTATAATGGAACTAGAGGAAATGAAAGTGAGGGAGAGGACAGTTAGGGAAAAATTTAAGGAGTAAGATGAAGGTCTCTGTTCTATAACCAGAGTGTCTGAGATTTCTGGATCCTCTCCCAAGCCCGCCCCTACTGGTTGGTCAAGCTGAGGCTTTGTGATGTCAAGCCACATCATGGCAACCACTGATTTTGGGCAGTCAGAGCTGAAGTGTGTGACTCCTCATTAATCTGAAAAGTATATATAGAGGCCAGGAAAATTTGAGTAGTGTCTGCTGCCTCAGGATAGCGAAACTTAATAAGACAATTGTGTAGACTAGTAGAGATAAGGAATAAGACTCCAAACACAAGCATGGATGAAGAAACTGTAAGTCCAAAGGTGAATTTATGTTTCTCTTGAGGGGGTGGGATGGATTTTCGTGGTGTCAGTCATGAGGAACAGGGTGTTGTGTTCGGCCTCGCAGTTTATAATAAAGAATTTGATTCCTTATTACATGGCTGACTATTGAATATTGTAAAACTATTGAAATGATGGTCAGCTCAAGTTGTGAAGATTTTTGCTACAACAGGTAGAGTTTTTCCTTTAACATCATGGTCTAGAACAGCATTGTTGGATACTGGATATACTAGAGAAGTGAGGTTTGACTCAGTTTAATTGATGAGGAGGGATCTATGGAGGGGGAAGGCATGTGAGAAGGGAGTAATGTAGATTTCCTTATTTGGGGCACCTGAGAAGCCATTCCATACTGAGCCAGCCCTTATCATAAGGACAAGGAGAAGTCTGAATGGGGATTTTTTCTCAACACTTTCTCATACTGTCAAGGAAAAAAGAAGCTGATGCTTAATTTCGGTTTGGATTGGGGGGGGGGGATGGATGGTGGTGGTCGCAGTCATGAGGTCAGGCTGTTGTGTTAGTGCTGGCATTGTGTAATATTGAATTTGTTTTCCTTTTTATATAGTAGACTATTGAATATTGTTAAACTATTGAAAGGAGGCTCAGCTCAAGGTGTGAAGTTTTATGCCACAACTGGTCCAGTTTTTCCTTTAACAACTTGGTCTAGAACAGCACTGCTGGATACTGGAGATACTATTGAACTGAGGTTTCACTGTAACTGTTTCACTGATGATTCACTTCATGTTACATTTGCCCCATACATAAGTAAGATATTAGCAATAATGGAAATTGGTTATAGTGTACATGGTTATTATCTTGACAATTTTTCTGTAAATCTGGAACTATTCTAAAATAATACATCCATTAAATCAACTCTCAAAATCCTAGGAAATGGTAGCAACTGAACATAGTGGAATGGACCACTGAAATGACGAGGGAGTATGGAAATTGTCTTAGAGGAAACACCAACTCCCTGCCATATGCTGGAAGATAATGGAACTAGAGGAAATGAGAGCAGCAGCGAGGACATTTCGGGAAAAATTTTAGGAGTTAAGAGGTAGGTCTCTATTCTATAACCAGAGTGTCTAAGATTTCGGCATCCTTTGCGACCCCCACCCCTCCTGGATGGTCAAGCTGAGGCTTTGTGAAGTCAAACCACACCATGGCATCCACAGATTTTGTGCAGCCAGGGCTGAAGTCAGTGGCTCCTCAATAACATAAAAAGTATATATAGAGGCCAGGACACTTTGACTAGTGTCTGTTGCCTCTAGGTAGAGAAACTTAATAAGACCATAGTCTAGACCAGTAGAGATAAGAAATAATAATCCAAACACAATGATGGATGAAGAAAGTGTAAGTCCAAAAGTCAATTTACGTTTGTATTGTGGGGGAGTGGTATGGATTTTCCTGGTGGCGGTCATGCAGAACAGAGTGTTGTGTTAGTGCTGGAAGTGTATAATAAAGAATTTGATTTCCTTTTTACATGGCAGACTATTGAATATTGTTAAAATATTGACAGTATGGACAGCTCAAGGTGTGAAGTTTTATGCCACAACTGGTCCAGTTTTTCCTTTAACAACTTCGTCTAGAAAAGCATTAATGGATATTGGAGATACTAGAGAAGTGATGTTGCACTCTGTTTCATTGATGATTCACTTCATCTTACATTTGCCCCCTACTTAAGTAAGATATTAGTAATAATGGAAATTGGGTGTAGTGTACATGGTTATTATCTTCACAATTTTTCTGTAAATCTGGAACTATTCTAAAATAAAACAACCATTAAAACAACACTCAAAATCCTAGGAAACATTAATATCTGAACACAGTTAAATGGACCACTGAAATGACGGGGGAGTATGGCAATTGTCTTGGAGGAAAAACCACCTCCCTGCCATAGGATGGACTATAATGGAACTAGAGGAAATGAGAGAGAGAGAGGCAGGTCAGTTTGGGAAAATTTTTAGCAGTTAAGAGGAAGGTCTCTGTTCTATAACCAGAGTGTCTGAGATTTCTGCATCCTCTGCCAACCCCGCCCCTCCTGGATGGTCAAGCTGAGGCTTTGTGATATCAAGCCACATCATGACAACCACTGATTTTGGGCAGCCAGAGCTGAAGTGAGTGGCTCCTAATTAACTTAAAAGTATATATAGATGCCAGGACACCGTGAGTAGTTTTGTTGCCTCAAGGTAGCGAAACTAAATAAGACGATATTGTAGACTAGTAGAGATAAGAAATAAGACTCCAAACACAAGCATGGATGAAGAAACTGCAAGTCCAATGGTGAATTTATGTTTGTATTGGGGGGTGGGGTCAGATGGATGGTGGTGGTCGCAGTCATCTGGAAGAGGGTGTTGTGTTAGTGCTGGCAGTGTATAATAAAGAATTTGATTTCCTTTTTAAATTGCAGACTATTGAATATTGTTAAACTATTGAAAGGATGATAAGCTCAACACCTGAAGGTTTATGCCACAACTGTTCAAGTTTTTCCTTTAACAACTTGGTGTAGAATAGCACTGCTGGATATTGGAGATACTAGAGAAGTGAGGTTTCACTCTGTTTCACTGATGATTCACTTCATGTTACATTCGCTCCATACATAAGTAAGATATTAGTAATAAGGGAAATTGGGTATGGTGTACATGGTTATTACCTTCACAACTTTTCTGTAAATATAGAACTATTCTAAAATAAACATCCATTAAAACAACTCTCAAAATCCTAGGAAATTTTTTCAACTGAACATAATGGAATGGACCACTGAAATGACGGGGGAGTTTGGGAATTGTCTTAGAGGAAACACCAACTCCCTGCCATATGCTGCACTATAATGTAACTAGAGGAAATGAGAGAGAGAGCGAGCACAGTTTGGGAAAAAATTTAGGAGTTAAGAGGTAGGTCTCTGTTCTATAAACAGAGTGTCTGAGATTTCTGCATCCTTTGCCACCCCCGTCCCTCCTGGATGGTCAAGCGGAGGCTTTGTGATTGAAGGGACAGAAAGGAACTTGAAAGAACTAAGCAGAACTAAGCAGAAATGCACCCTCCTCCCTCTTCAAGGACAAGGCAGAGACATGCTCTTCTCCCTCTCCTCTATCTTGTCTTGAAGGCTGGGCTCTCAGACCAAACCCCCCCCCGAGAGTGACCCCAAGAATGCTGGTATTGTCCAAACTCTCCCAAACACCTACCTGAGTGGACTAATGAAGTTTCAGAAATGTAGCTAAGGTCATAATAAGGCTATAGTTGAGGATGGCTCCAACCTTCAGAATGTGATGGTCACTTCCTGACCCTTATGCTGTAAAACCCTGACCAATCTCTGTAACTCACGTCACCCCTAATGCCCACCCCAAGTAGCTAGCCCTATATAACCTTTGTTCTCCTGGGAAATGCTCTCTCGCCTCACCGCTGCGCCGGTATAGGCTGGGAGCCAATTCTAGAATTGATCAATAAAGACTCGTTGCTTTTGCATCAGAGGAGGATCCCTAGTGGAGGATTATTGGGGACACCGAACTCTGGGCATAACATTTTGGGGGCGCGTCCGGGATCCCCAAGAAAAACCCGCGAGGGACGCCACTCCGAGTATCTGCTGTCCACGGTAAGTGTCTGTGTGTTGTCTGTTCTGTCCTATGCGAGCTCGCTTCTGCAATCTGGCCTGATGAGATCTAAGTGGACGCACTGGTGGATCTCGGGCAGGAGGAGTCAAGGGATGCCTTGAACCTCCATCTGCCGGTGTGTAAAAGCCCCATTTGGCGGGGTGTAAAAGCCCCTCGGGCGGGGTGTAAAAGCCCCATCTGGCGGGTTGTAAAAGCCCCATCTGGCTTTTTTTCAGTTTTTCTTCCACGGGGTCGGAAGGCTGTTCTTAGGTGTCTTTGTTTCTTTGGTGTCTGTATTCTTTTGTTTGATTTTGTGGACTCACTGGACGGACGCTATGGGACAGACTGAAACTACTCCTTTAAGCATTATGGTCCTTTTCAAAGTCAAGGGCTGGGCCAAACCTGCTTGCCAGCCTCAGGTGTGGTTTTCCAGAACTGCTGAGAACTTGGGACCTTGAAGCTTACTGAATTCAAATGATAAAAAAAAAACTTATGTCTTGCATTTTTGAAGGTTATTCTTAAAAATGTTACTGTTTGAGAAAAACTGTGTGTTGTGGTAGCTAAATGCCTTTGCTGAATGAATGTCTGGTGAAAGTGTGCTAGTGCGGAGGGAGGGGGCCTGCCCTCTCCTCTCCTTTGTGTGGCTCCACAACTTTGGTCAGGCGGGTACCTGAGTAAAGATCTGTGAAAACAGGTCACCCCTCCCTTGTCTGTCTCTCGTCACCGATCATCATGAGGTCGGGACAAAGTAAACCTGCTGTTATTAATTACATGTTAAAAAAATTTTTTTTTAAGGAATACAATAGAGATTGTAAAATTAAAATGAATGCTAAAACACTGACGAAGCATGAGTGAACTGCGTGAACAGCTGTTTGTTTGTGTGGAACTAGCCAATTTGCTACCAAGAGGGGGACTGGACGGAGTCTTAACTCCTCCGGGAGGTTCTCACCAAAACGTTGGTCAAGAATTCTGTTCTGGGGCATGGGTGCCAGGAGTGCCCCCAGGCCCATCTGGGGAGTTGGGCATTGTTTTGTTTATCTGCTCAGCTCCAGTCTGTGCTAGTCTTCTGAGAGTGTGAATACGAGTGTTTATCTATTTTGGCTGCGCATTACTAGTCTGTGTAAAGTGAAAGCTAATTTGATTTATTTTGCATTTCTGTTAATTCATCTGGCTGAACGTTTGGACTGGACCCGCAGTGGGCTGCAAGAATGTCTAGCAATTCTCAGAGTCTTTTGCTCGCCACTACAGAAGGAATCAGCCCACTAAGTTAATATAAATTTCTGTCTATCAGTTGTTCTTACCTGGGTTGTAAATAGCTGTAAATCCAAGATTGCTTAGTTCTGAGATTGCTTATGAAAGAGTAAAAGAAAAAAAATCTGTGAGGAAAAGCAGCCTGCGCTGAGAGAAGTGGGGCGGGGGAGGGTTGGCAGTTATGCTGCTGGCTGCAAACCTAACAGGTCTTATCAATGAACTTCAAGGTTACAAAAAATAACTGTAAGCACAGTCTTTCTCTGCCCTGGTTTATTCTTTTAACCCCTCCAATGCTGAATCAGACCAATACTTGTTCTTAGTTTTATCACAAAAAGTCTAGATATATCTTAAGAGTAAAAGTACATTTAAAATATGTTCATAAATATTAATCTAAAATTGCTGAATGTTCACCTTTGATAATCATTAAAGGATTAAGGTTTCTAAGAATAAAATAAAACAACTGAACTCCCACCAAAAAAGCGGAGGAGGAACAAAGCTAGAATCTGCAGCTCCCCCCCCCCCCCCCTGCTGTTTGAGAACTGTTTGCCAGGCAGACTCAGCCCCTGAGAGCCAGGTCAAAGAAGTGGGGGCTGATTGCCTGAGCTGCGTACAAGGCCCGGAAGCCCCTGGTGGAGAAGAGGTGTGCACGCAGTCAAGGAGAGCCTACAGGAGCTGCAGCAGCTGCTGGCAGGCACCCAGGTGCAGGCTAAGCTGGAGAAGGCCTAGGTGCTGTCGTGAAGCTGAGGCGCGAGCTGCGGGGAAGAGCTTGTGGGAGCTAGCAGCTGCAGGCAGAAGCCAGTGAGCGCTTCTCTGCTGGCTACTTCCAGTGAACCCCTGCTTGAGTCCATACCACTGCAAAAGGGCAGCGGCTTCCGGGATTTGCTGTGGGAAGCTCTGGCTGGGCCCTCGGGAGACCCTAGGCTGGAAGAGGAGGGGTTAATATCTCCTTCCACTGCACTCCCTTGAAAGAGGCCTGGTTGCTGCTCTGCCACAAAGGGAACTGGTAAAAAGGCAAAAAGCAGGGCCCTAAGAGTTCACAAAAAAGCACTCTCCCTGGACCTGGGAGCTATCACGACTTTGAAATTCTCCAAGAGAGGAGGAGTCTGACTCAGACTGGACAAAACCTCGTTGGGTTAGAAAAACCTGAGGTTGCATATTGAACTTACAGACTGCAGTTTGCTGGGCAGAGGTCCCAGCCCAGTTATATAGGGGTTAAGCTACCTTGTACAGCAAAACAACTTTCTCCAGTGCTAGAATACATTGTAAAAAAATTGAATGCATGATAAACCAGTAAGCTGGCACAAGTAAAATATGGAAACAGAGCAGAAATCCTATCTTCCCTAAACCAATGACACTTGGGAGTAAATGCTTTGCATTTGCCTCCCTAAAACAAAAGTTAAATCGTTTATGTCACTCTGATTAGTGTCATTTGTTGTCCACACCCAGGGACAAATGAAGTTAAAAAATAAGCCTTATTTTGATTAGGTCCTTTATTCAGGAGGAGCCAACCCGGTCCCTCCCTGCAACATAAATGATAAAATGTATGTTAAGGAATTTTCAAATTGCTCAAACCTCGCTGCCTTGGGTCCAGTTCTGCATGTGTAAGAAGGGACAGAGTAAAGGCCAGAAGAGGCTGGCAAGGCCATCCAAACCACCCAGCCGCTATTGGCCAGAGCCGCCAGGGGCGGACCTCCTCAGACTGATATCAGCTGACTCTGACTAAGACAGATTGGGCTTTTTCCAACTGGGCCCCCGTGAGCCGCTGTTCAAAATGAAGATCGGGGGCTAGACAGGGAACTTTATGATTGATGCAGCGGCAGAGCACTCAGTAGTTACTCAGAAGGTAGCTCCACTCTCAGGACAGGAAGTCACCAATATTTGATCTACAGGTACAGTACCACAGCTGCAGACTGTTCTGCCACCCCCGCCGATGTCAGTGAGGCGGCCATCAGGTGGTTCATGAATTCCTATATTTACCAGTTGACCTGGTCCCTCTAATGGGCAGAGACCTTTTAGCCAAAATGGAAGCAGAAACCACTTTTACCCCAGATGGCTCACCACAGCCTTGCCTAGGTGAAGAGACCTCTCCAATGATCCTGTCCTTAGAAGTACCGAGAGAGAAAGTATGAAGACTTTTTATCCCCCTGCTAAAGAACCCCACATCTGTTCTTGTTAGGCCCCCTCAGGGGACTTAGGCAGTGTTTCTGTTATCTGCCAAAATTCCCAAGACTGTAAAAGTTCTTGTTCACTGAAAAGGTATAAATGTAAATGTTTATTTGATATTTATATATCTACTTAGGTATAAATATTTGTAAGATAAATAAAGCCCCGCTTAGTTTCCTGGTGTATTCTGGAGCAGCCTATTTAGTCTTGACAGAGCCAATGGGACCAGTAACATCTAAAAAGACACCAGTTCTAAAAGCCGCCAGACAAACTGCCTTTTTCCTTGGACATAAAAGAGTACTGTGGACCTCAGAAAGAACACGGTAACTCATTCATTTCTAGTCATGCCAGAATGCCTTACCCCCTACTTGGACGTGATCTCTTACAGAAATTACAAGCTACCCATAAGCTTGTTCGAGATGCCCTGCCCCTGCCATCTCGGACTCTGTACATCCTTTCCAGCCTGGGGACTCGATGTGGGTAAAAAAGTTCATGACCCCAGGACTCACCCCAACTTGAAAAGGACTATACCTGCAAAAAATTGTATAATAGACTCAGATGATGCCTGCATCTTCATAAACATGGCTTCAGAAAGAAAAGGACAATTTTACCTTATATAGAAAGGTCAAAGAGTGGACTTTAGTCACCTCCCTAAAATGTTTGTATAGCCCTGCCATATCTCATGTTTAGTAGTGGAGGATTTGACTGCCTGAAGAGGCCATGATGCCAATATTATGTTTCATTGTATTAATGTGTTGTATTAATCTTCAATTCTCTTACACGTTTAAATGTAGCTGTAACTGGCAAATGTCCAGTCTCTCACACTGTGGAACATTGCTATAGCTATGTGTTAGCTGTCCTGGAAGGGGAATATGTGGGGTGAACTCCAAAAGTCAAGGGTGTCTAGCTGCCAAGAGGGCAGGTGCCCAACTGGGCAAAGGAGAATACCCATCAGGTTTTAGTCTCTATCGAGAGACAGTTGACATTTGGCGGCCTGTGTACTATCTTGTAGGCCTCTGTGACCATGCCCATGTCAGAAGTGGCACAAAACCTCAACTGTAGAAAATTGGGAAAAGCCTGTTTGGAATAGAATGTCTGAGGCATGGTTATGCATTTCTAAAAACATAGAAAGAAGGTTTAAAGGCTGGTTTGAAAGTATAAAATTTATAAAAGTTGTGTACATGAAAAAAAAAAAAGGAAATGTTAAAAGAAAATGAATCAAATGGTACAGGCCAGTAAGTCAGAAAGAGTAAGTAACTTACATTCTGCCTCACTAAACAGAGGGTAAATAGTTATGCCAAAGTCCTTAGAAAGAACTGATAAAAGAAACCCAGCAGTTACTGTTTTGTTATAACTCTGAAGAGTCCATGAGAAAGAACTAACAAGAAAAATCAGAAGATCTTAGAGCAGATCAGTATGTTTTTCTCCTTATATAATTCCTCTGAAATTTGGCAATGCTAAATAAGTCATGGCAATACATTTCTTTGCATGAAATCAATAAGACCGGTTTTCAATAGTGATTTTATTGACCGGAAACTTTGACTGGAGTATCATGTTATAAAAAAACCTGTCTGAGCTCTGAAGACTTGAAGCCAAAAAAAGTGCCACAGGAAAGGCCTGGTATCCTACTTGGAAGCCCTGAAGATGGCTGGCGCTGGAGCGTCAGGCCCATGCCCTACCATCACTGGCAGTTGGTAAGAGTAGACGGGGAACAATAAGGATGACTCTGAGTCTTGCGGAACCCCACACACTCTGGACTGCAACGAGTAGGAGGGCTACTGAGATGGGCCTTAAAGCCTAGAGCGTGGGCTCAGGTGGAGTTGCTACAGGTGATGGATTCACCTAACGCAGCAGATACTGCAGGCAGGCCTGATGGCAGCTGGATGGCTGGGCTTCCTGGCCCTACGGGACACATTAAGATTCAATCATGAAATTCCAGCAAAGGTAGTCAGTTACCATTCTTGTGTTTATGCAAACATCAGGCCAAATTGAATACGGTAGATAAATTGGTCTTGATTTGGCTTTTTGATAGCCATAGAGGAATTTTAAGAAGAAAAATCCTATTTCAATAGAAGTTGTTAAAGCTTCTTTCCCTTCCACAAAACCATTTGTTATAGTTTGTCTCTGCCAGGTCACAATCCCAGCTCATTCTGAGCTCAGGACAGAAGGGAGCCTGACTGGAAGGTGACCTCTGACTAGACACACCCGCTGCAGATCACCCTCAAGAAGACAGCGAACCGCGGCGGACCCCATCTAACCCTCCTGATGCTGTTGACTTTCGGCCTTTGCATTATCAACAGACTAGTCCAATTTATCAAGGAATGTATGAAAGTAATTCAGTTAATAGTTCAGTCTATCTCATGATTGAGCCGGAACTTCCAAGACAATGGGGGAATGAAGGGAGAGAACGGTACTTGAAAGAACTAATCAGAACTAAGCAGAAATACATCCTCCTCCCTCTTCAAGGACGAGGCAGAGACATGCTCTTCACCCTCTCCTGTATCTTGTCTTGCAAGGCTGGGCCCTCAGCCCAAGCCCCTCCCCACCTCCGAGAGTGACCACAAGAATGCTGGTATTGTCCTACCTCTCCCGAACCACCCACCTGAGTGGACCAATGAAGCTCCAGAACTGTAGCTGAGGTCCTAATAAGGCTAGAGTGGAGGATGGCACAAACCTTCAGAATGGGATGGGCACTTCCTGACCCTTATGCTGTAAAACCCTGACCAATCTCTGTAACTCACATCACCTCTAAAGCCCACCCCAAATAGCTAGCCCTATATAACCTTTGTTCTCGTGGGACACGCTCTCTCGCCTCACCGCTGCGCCGGATAGAGGCTGGGAACCAATTCTAGAATTGATCAATAAAGACTCATTGCTTTTGCATCGGAGGAGGCTCCCTGGTGGTGGATTATTGGGGACCCCGAAATCTGGGCATAACAGTGATGTCAAACCACACCATGGCAACCACTGATTTGGGGCAGCCAGGGCTGAAATGAGTGGCTCCTCAATAACATGAAAATTATATATAGAGGCCAGAACCCTTTGAGTAGTGTCTGTTGCCTCAAGATAGCGAAACATAATAAGACGATGTTGTAGACTAGTAGAGTTAAGGAATAAGACTCCAAACACAAGAATGGATGAAGAAACTGTAAGTACAAAAGTCAATTTTATGTTTGTATGGGGGGTGTGGTGGTATGGATTGTCGTGGTGGCAGTCATGAGGAACAGGGTGTTGTGTTAGTGCTGGAAGTGTATAATAAAGAATTTGATTTCCTTTTTACATGGCTGACTATTGAATATTGTTAAACTATTAACAGGATGGACAGCTCAAGATGGGAATAATTATGCCACAAGTGATTGAGTTTTTCCTTTAACATCATGGTCTAGAACAGCATTGTTGTATATTGGAGATACTAGAGAAGTAAAGTTTGACTCTGTTTCACTGATGAGGATGAATCTAAGGAGGGGGCAGGCATGTGAGAAGGGAGTAATGTAGATTTCTTTATTTGGGGGACCAGACAAGCCATTCCATACTGAGTCAGACACAGCATAAGGACAAGGATAAGTCTGAATGGGGATTTTATTACCAACACTTTCTCATACTGACTAGGAAAAAAGAAGCTGATGTTGACTTTAGGTTTGCGTTGGTGCGGGGGGATGGATGGTGGTGGTCACAGTCATGAGGAACAGGAGGCATTGTCAGTGCTGGCAGTGTATAATAATGAATTTGATTTCCTTTTTACATGGTAGACTACTGAATAGTGTTAAACTATTGAAAGGATGGTCAGTTCAAGATGTGAAGTTTTATGCCACAACTGGTCTAGTTTTTCCTTTAACAACTTGGTCTAGAACAGCATTGCTGGGTATTGGAGATACTAGAGAAGTAAAGTTTCACTCTGTTTCACTGTTGATTCACTCCTTCTTACATTTTCCCCATACATAAGTACAATATTAGTAATAAGGGAAATTGGGTGTGGTGTTCATGGTTATTATCTTCACAATTTTTCTGTAAATCTGGAACTATTCTAAAATAAAACAGGCATTAAAACAACACTCAAGTTCCTAGGAATGGTAGCAACTGAACATAGTGGATTGGATCACTGAAATGACTGGGGAGTATGACAATTGTCTTTGAGGAAACACCACCTGCTGCCATACGCTGGACTATAATAGAATTAGAGGAAATCAGAGAGACAGAGGTCATTTTGGTCAAAATCTTAGGATTTAAGAGGAAGGTCTCTGTTCTATAACCAGAGTGTCTGAGAGTTCTGCATCCTCTGCCTCGCCCACCCATCCTGGATGGTCTAGATGTGGCTTTGTCATGTCAAGACACACCATGACAACCACTGAATTTGGTCAACCAGAGCCGAAGTGAGTGGCTCCTCATTAACCTAAAGAGTATATATAGAGGCCAGGACACTTTGAGCAGTGTCTGTTGCCTCAAGAGAGCGAAACTTACTAAGAAGATATTGTTCACTAGTGAAGATAAGGAATAAGACTCCAAACACAAGGATGGATGAAGAAACTGCTAGTCCAAACGTGAATTTATGTATGAATTTGGCGGGGCGTGGGATGGATGGTGGTGGTCGCAGTCATGAGGAGAAGGGTGTTGTGATGGGGAGGGATCTAAGGAGGGGGAAGTCATCTGAGAAGGGAGTAATGTAGATTTCTCTATTTGAGGCACCGTACAAGCCATTCCATACTGAGCCACACACAAGGAGAAGTCTGAATTGCGATTTTTTCTCAACACTTTCTCATACTGGCAAGGAAAAAAGAAGCTGATGATTAATTTAGGTTTCGATATGGGGGGGGGTGGGATGGATGGTGGTGGTCGCAGTGATGAGGAATAGGGTGTTGTGTCAGTGCTGGCAGTATATAATAATGAATTTGGTTACCTTTTTACACAGTAGACTATTGAATATTGTTAACCTATAGAAAGGATGGAAATCTAGAACTATTCTAAAATAAAACATCCATTAAAACAACACTCAAGAATGGTAAAATATCCGCAAATCAATAAACGTGATACATCACATAAACAAATTGAAAGAAAAAAACCACATGGTCATATCAATTGATGCAGAAAAAGCATTTGACAAAATTCAACACCCATTTTTGATAAAAACTCTCAGTAAGGTGGGAGTAGAAGGATCATACCTCAACATAATAAAAGCCATATATGACAGGCCCACAGCCAGCATCATACTCATTGGACAAAACTAACAACATTTCCCCTAAGAACAGGAACAAGACAGGGATGTCCCCTCTCAACACTGCTGTTCAACATAGTACTGGAAGTATTAGCCATCACAATTAGGCATGAAGATGAAATAAAAGGCATCCAAATTGGAAAAGATGAAGTAAATCTGTCCTTATTTGCAGACGACATGATATTATACATACAAAACCCTAGAGACTCCATCAAAAAGCTACTAGACTTAATACATGAATTTGGCAATGTAGAGGCATACAAAATTAACCCTAACAAATCTGAGGCATTTCTATACACCAATAGTGAACTTTCAGAAAGAGAGATTATAAAAACAATCCCATTTACCATCGCACCAAAGAAATTAAGCTACCTAGGAATAAACTTAACTAAAGAGGTAAAAGACCTCTACTCAGAAAACTACAGGACGTTGAAAAAAGATATAGAGGCAGACATAAACAGATGGAAGAACATACCATGTTCATGGATCTGTTGAATCAACATCATTAAAATGTCCATACTACCCAAAGCAATCTATAAATTCAACGCACTTCCCATCAAAATACCAACGGCATACTTCACAGATCTAGACCGAACTCTCCAAAAATTCATCTGGAATAAAAAAATGACCCTGAATAGCTGCAGCGATCCTGAAAAAGGCCAAAGTAGGTGGGATCACAATACCAGATATCAAGATGAATTTCAAAGCCACTGTTCTCAAAACTGCCTGGTACTGGCACAAGAACAGGCATATAGATCAATGGAATAGAATAGAGAGCCCAGAAATTGGCCTGAACCAATATGCTCAGTTAATATTTGACAAAGGAGGCAAGAACATACAATGGAGCCCAGATAGTCTTTTCAATAAATGGTGTTTGGAAAATTGGACATATATATGCAAGAAAATGAAAATTGACCACCAACTTACACCATACACAAAAATAAATTCAAAATGGATAAAGGACTTAAATGTAACACAGAAAACCATAATAATTCTAGAAGAATCTAAAGGTAACAAAATCTCAGACATATGCCGAAATAATTTCTTCACTGATGCAACTCCTAGGACACTTGAAACTAAAGAGAAAATGAACAAATGGGACCACATCAAAATAAAAAGCTTCTGCACAGCAAAAGAAACCATCAACAAAACAATGAGAAAACCCACTGTGTGGGAAAACATATTTGCCAATGTTATATTTGATAAGGGCCTAATCTCCAAAATTTATAGGGAACTCATACAACTTAACAAAAGGAAGTTAAACAATCCAATCAAAAAATGGGCAAAGGACCCAGATAGACACCTCTCAAAAGAGGATATTCAGAAAGCCAAGAGACATATGAAAACATGCTGAAAGTCACTAATCATCTGAGAGATCAAATCCAAACAACAATGAGGTACAATCTCACACCTGTCAGACTGGCTATCATCAACAAATCAGCAACGACAAGTGCTGGAGAGGATGTGGAGAAAAAGGAACACTTGTGCACTGCTGGTGGGAATGCAGACAGGTGCAACCACTATGGAAGACAGTATGGAGTTTCCTCAAAAAACTGAAAATGGAACTCCCATTTGACCCTGTGATCCCACTTCTAGGAATATATCCCAAGAAACCAGAAACACAAATCAGAAAGGATACATGCACCCCTATGGTCATAGCAGCACAATTCACCATATCTAAGATCTGGAAACAGCCTAAGTGCCCATCAGTAGATGAATGGATTAGAAAACTGTGGTACATCTACACGATGAAATACTATGCTGCTGTAAAAAGGAAGGAGCTCTTACCGTTTACAATGGCATGGATGGAACTGGAGAGCGTTGTGCTAGGTGAATTAGGCCAGTCAATGAGGGAAAGGTACCACATGATCTCACTCATTCGTGGATAATAGAGACCATTATAAACTTTTGAACAATAATAGATACAGAGGCAGAGCTGCCTCAAACAGATAGTCAAACTGCAGCGCGAAGGCCGGGGAGGGTTGGGGGTAGGAGGGAGGGGGGTAAAAGTTTAATCTAAGGACTTGTATGCATGCATATAAGCATAATCAATGGACATAAGACACTGGGGGATAGGGGAGGCTAGGGTACTGTCAAGGGAGAGGGGGAAAAAAAGGACACATACGTAATACCCTTTGAAATACTTTAAGCAATAAAAAAGTGATTTCAGAAATTAAAAAAAAAATAAAATGAAAAAAATAAATCCAGAAAATTTTTTTTCATTTATAATGCTAACAGTGAGACACCCAGGAAAACACACATGGTGTCAAAATAAGCCAAAGGAAAATCATTTGGGCAAATATAAAAAGTACCATAAGTAAAAATTTCTGTATTAACCTAAGGTCGAGAATATGTTTGTATATTTTCAGAAAACAACTTCAAGACCACGTGGATTGCTGCAACAGAGAGGAATTCTCAGGAATGCTCCAGTCATGAGGACAAGAGGAGAGACAGTTCAGAGATGGAGACGCTGAAGACGCTTTTCCATGCTAGCAGTCAGCAGCTGTGTGTCGCTGCAGATTGCCCAGGACCAAACCAGAGAGGGTCGGACCTGCATTGCCACCATTTTTCCACAATCCAGAACTGAAATATCATTGTTGACATGTACACATAAGGAACTGTTGGACATTGAAATTGGGACTTAAAACAATTTTTGTCCTTGAAATGTTATGCTTAAGTTTTAAAATGTTTTGGGTTACGGATTGGCATTGTTTTAGTTTAAATAGCCAGAGTTTTTTTCTTGATGTTTAAGTTTTATTTTCATTATAGTAGCTTAATTAATAAAACAAAAAAGGGTGAGATGTGGGACACTGACAAAGGGTTAAGCCTTGAATTGACCTGCTGGCAAAGTCACAAACAAGTCCTAGCTTAGAGGGCACAGTCCTCTTAGCATAATTAAGCTTGGAATTATAACACTTACTAGATGTTATCTGGGACTCTAATGGGCTGAGGAAGTGCAGGAAGTATAACCATGGTGTAAACAAGTGAAACTCACAAGGAAAGTGAAACTTTGGTAACCACTACCTTGTTTACCACTCACTATAAAAAGCTTCCTGTTGACAACCCCCACGGCTCTCAATGTGGACGGCGTCGTGGCCTGGGTCCATTACACTCCCGTGCAGTCAGCGGACCCATCCGTGACCAGGAAAGACTTCATCACCAAATAGAGCATCGATCGAGATCAACGCTACCCTCTCAAGCTCATGCTGCAGCGTGCTCGACCTGCCTGATTCTGGTAACATTGCTCCCGATCACTCCTGTCAACAGGAGCCCCCACAATACTGTGTAATAGACTTACATGATGACTGCTTCTTAATGGACATGCTCCAAAGAGACAAGGACAATTTATAGGATCACATGTTTAGTAGCAGAATATTGGGCTGCCTGAAGCGGCCATGATGTCAATATTATGTTTCATTGTATTGATATGTTATATTGACCTTTGATTCTTTTGCAGGTTTAAATGTGTGTTGGCTGTCCTGTAAGGGGACTCTGTGGGATGACCCCCAAAAGTAAAGGGTATCTGGCTGCCAAGAGGGATGGTGCCCAACTGGGCAGGGAAGGGTGCCCATCAAGATCTGGTCACTGTTGAGAGATAGTTTAGATTTGGCAGCATGTATAACATTTGCAGGCCTGCGTGACCATGGCCATGTCAGGGGTAGTAAGCTGCAAAAGGCCTGTTTAGAATAGAAGGTCTAACACATGGTGTTGCATAGAAAGAAAGTTTAATGCCAACAATTACTGTTTGTTATAACTCTGAAAAATCCATGAAAAGGAATTGTCAAGGAAAGTCAGAAAATCTTAGAGTAGATCAGTATGTTTTACTCGTTATGTAATTCCTCCATAATCTGGCAATGCTAAATAAGTCATGGCAATACATTTCTTTGCATATATTTATTAAGACCAGATCCTGATAATGGTTTTATTAACAGAAAACTTTGACTGGAATATCATGTTTTAAAGAACCCTGTCTTAGCTCTAACGACTTGAAGCCAGTAAGAATGCCACGAAGAAAGCCCGGTATCCTGGTTAGGAGCCCTGAAGATGGCTGGCGCTGGAATGTCAGGCCGATGCCCTACCATACCTGGCGGTTGGTAAGAGTAGAAGGGGAGCAGCAAATATGCCTCTTCATCCCAGCGCAACCCCCGCACACTCTGGGCCACAACGAGTGGGAGGACTACTGATATGAGGCTCAAAGGCTGGAGCGTAGGTTTAGGTGGAGTTGCTACATGTGAGGGATTCACCTAAATTCGCAGATACTGTAGGCAGGCCTGATGGAAGCTGGATGGCTTAGCTTCCTGGCCTATGGAGCACATTAAAATTCAACCATGAGACTGCAGCCAAGGTAGTCAGTTACCATTCTTGTTGTGTTTATGCAAACATCAGGAGAGTAGGTAAATTAATCTTGATCCGACTTTTTGATAGCCATGGAGGAATTTTAAGAAGAAAAATCCTATTACAATAGAGGCTGTTAAAGCTAACATGGTTTCTTTCCCTTCCACCGAACCATTTGTTAAGCATATAGGGATAGTACAGTTGATAGTTCTGTGTGCCCAGTATCGGCCTCTAGCAATGGTGCAGTCCCTCTCATGATTGAGGAGGAAGTTCCACGAAACTGGGGGAATGAAAAGGCGAAGGATATGCCCTCCATTTCTCCATATCCTCAATGTTGGGGCAGCTGCCATGTGCTCAGGATAGTACCAGCTTCCTGTATCCCAGGACACTGCTGGCCACGCCCAGAAACTTTTTAACCTAACCAATGACAATCAGGGGACGTGCGCGCCTTGGAGATGACCACATCCTTTGTAATAAGACCCAACTTGCACCTAGCCAATCGGCAGAGCCCACAAACATCTCCCCTCCCCTAACTCCACCCCCCTATTAAAACCCCATTTTTTCCCACAGGCGTTCTCTCTCTTCTCACCTTTGTGAGGATAGGAGCCAGACATGGGTCTGTGATAATAAAGGACTCTTTGCTTTTGCATTGGACACGGCTGGCTCCCTGGTGAGGTCTGTTGGGGATTTAAAATCTGGGCATAACAATAACCAAGATAGTGGCGATGGAAAATTTGGACTTTAAGCTGAATGAAGACAAGAGGGAGAAAGATAGAACGAATCAGATAATTGTATTTTACTACAGGAAGGGGAAAACCTCCAGTAAGCAAGCCAACAAATGCAGAGGAAGAAGTGGTGGAGTGTTCATCTACCACAGGTGATACACAGGTTCTCCGAGGGGAATACACGTTATAATGTGAATCCCTCTATAAACAATGCTTCAGAAAAGGGCATTATGAGAAGATGAAAATATTAATGGTCTCCTTGAATAAATACCAGCAAGGGTATAAAGGAGATATGTTTGTATTTTTGTGCGTTTTCAGATGATGGAGAGGGATGTAAGGAGGGGGCAGGCCTGTGAGAAGGGAGTAATGTAGAATCCTTTAAATGGGGCATCAGACAAGCCAGTCCATACTGAGCCAGAAAACTTGAATAAGGACAAGGAGAAGACTGAATGTGGATTTTTTCCTCAACATTTTCTAATACTGACAAGGAAGAAAAGAATATGATGTTTAAGTTAGGTTTGGATTAGGGGGTGGTGGTGGGGGGCTGGATGGTTGTGGTCGCTGTCATGAGAAACAAGGTGTTGTGTTTGTGCTGGCAGTGTATAGTAGTGAATTTGATTTCCTTTTTACATGGTAGATGATTTAATATTGTTAAACTATTGACAGGATTGTCAGCTCAAGATGTGAAGATTATGCCACAACTGGTACAGTTTTTCCTTAAACAACTTGTTCTAGAACAGCATTGCTAGATATTGGAGTTACTAGAGAAGTGTGGTTTCACTCTGTTTCATTGGTGATTTACTTCATGTTACATTTCCCCATAACAAAGTGACATATTAGTAATAAAGGAAATTATGTATGGTGCACATGGGCATTATCTTCACAATTTTTCTGTAAATCTGGAACTATTCTAAAATAAAACATCCATAAAACAACACTCAAAATAGTTGGAAATGGTAATATCTGAACATAGTGGAACAGAACACTGCAATGACAGGGTTGTATGGCAAGAGGCTTAGAGTAGACACCACCTCCCTGCCATATTCTCGACTATAATGGTACTAGAGGAAATGAGAGAGAGAGAGAGAGAGAGAGAGAGAGAGAGAGAGAGAGAGAGAGAGAGAGGTTAGCTTGGGAAAATTTTAGGAGGTAAGAGGAAGGTCTCTTTTCTATAACCAGATCGTCTGAGACTTCTGCTTCCACTCCCACTCCCCCCCCTCCCTTCTTGGATAGCTGAGGCTTTGTGATGTCAAGCTACACCATGGAAACCACTGATTTGGGCAACAAGAGCTGATGTAATTGGCTCCACATTAACATAGAGAGTATATAATAGGCCTGGACCCTCTGAGTAGTGACTGTTGCCTCAAGATAGCCAAAATTACTAAGAAGATACTGTAGACTTTTGGAGATAAGGAAGAAGACTACAAACACAAGGATGGATGAAGAAACTGCAAGTCCTAAAGTGAATTAGAAGTCAGTGTCTCAACTGGATGACGAAGAAGTTGATAAGGTCAGAATACCTTATTCAAATGCTCTCCCGTACCCCTTAATTCCTAACCCAAGATCCTGGCCTTGTCCTTTTTGGCCAAACACACTTACTTGTTCAATCCATTGTCATTCAATTACAAGCCCATTTCCAAATCATTCTCCAATTTCTTCCCCAAAACCTATGTCTTTCTGTGTTTAACTTGTTTGCAAAGTACATATGCTATGCCCAGATTTCAAGATCCCCCAAGACAGACCACTAGGGATCCGAGTCCAGTGCAAAAACATAGAGTCTTTTTTTCAAGCCCGGGACTTGGTCCCCCTCCTGCCTCTATTACTGGATGCAAGAGAGAGCCCCGACTCCCAAGGGAAGAAAGTATTAATAGGGCTTGTGGTCAGGGGGTGGGGGCACACTCTGACCACTGATTTGGCCGATTCCGGTTGTTTATTTGAGGGCGGGGAGCTAGTCATGCAAGGGCAGGGTGCAGCTAGGGTCTTTTTACACAACCACAGGGGGGTGGCTATCATACCCTTGGCTTTGGGGTAGTTTCCACCGCTTTCCCATTGGCTGAGATAAGGGCAGGCTGAGTAACTGATACATTCTGCGGCTTTTTCTTGGAAGAGGGGATAAGGACACAGCTATCAGTACTGTTCTGTCCTTTCATTCACCCCTTGTCTTGGATCTTCCGGCTCAATCATGAGACGGACTGAACTATCAACTGAACTACTTTTATACACTTCTTGACAAATTGGACTAGTCTGCTAATAATGCAAGGGCCGTAAGTCAAGAACAGCAGGACGATTACAAGGGGTCTGCGGAGGTCCGCTGTCTTCTTGAGTGTGATCTGCAGCGAGTGTGTCTAGTCAGAGGTCACCTTCCAGTCAGACTCCCTGCTGTCTGCCTCAGACCTTCCATTCTAAATAGGCCTTTCCCTGATCTCTACAGCCGAGGTTTGTACCACTCCTGACATGGGCATGGTCATTCAGGCCTGCAAGACAGTACACAGGCTGCCAACTGTTAGGTGTTTCTCAATAGAGACAAAAACCTGATGGGTATTCTTCTTTGTCCAGTTGGGCATCTGCCCTCTTGGCAGCCAGATACCCTTTACCTTTGGGGTTCATCCTATATAGTCCCCTTCCAGGACAGCTAGCAGATAGCAATAACAATGTCCCTCAGTGTGGCAGACTGGATACTTGCCAGTTATTCCCAAAGACTACCAAGGACTGTAGACCATCACCGGTCCACCGATACAGCTACATTTAAACCTGTAAGAGAATTAAAGGTTAATACAACATATTAATACAATGAAACATAATATTGGCACCATGGCCGCTTCAGGCAGCTAAATCCTCGGCTACTAAACAAGAGATATGGCAGGGCTATACAAACATTTTAGGGAGGTGAATAAAGTCCACTCTTTGACCTTTTTATATAAGATTAAATTGTCTTTGTCTTTCTGAAGCCATGTCTATGAAGATGCAGGCATCATCTGAGCCTATTATAAAATTTTCTGCAGGTATAGTCCTTTTCAAATTGGGGTGAGACCTGGGGTCTTGAGCTTCTTTACCCATACCCAGTCCCCAGGATGGAAAGGATGTACAGAGTCTGAGGTGGCACAGGCAGGGAATCTCGAACAAGCTTATGGGTGGCTTGCCATTTCTGTAAGAGATCACGTCCAAGTAAGGGGTACAGGCATTCTGGCATAACTAGAAACGAATGAGTTACCATTTTCTTTCTGAGGTCCACAGTCCTCTTTGATGTACAAGGAAAAAGGCAGTTTGTCTGGTGGCTCTTAGAACTGGAGTCTTCTTAGATGTTTCTGGTGCCATTGGCTCTGTCAAGACTGAATAGGCTGCTCCAGAATACACCAGAAAATTAACCAGGGGTTCTATTTACCTACAAATATTTATACCTAGGTAGACATATAAACATCAAATAAACATCCACATTTACACCTTTTCAGTGAACAAATACTTTTATAGGCTTGGAAATTTTGGCAGATAAAAGGAACATTGCCCAAGTTCATCAATAGGGGCCTGACAAGCACGAATGTGGGGGCCTTTGGCTGGGGGGTATAGAGTCTCCATCCTTTCTCTCTCGGCACTGCTAAGGACAGGATCATTGGAGAGGTCTCTTCACCTAGGCAAGGTTGTGTTGAGCCACCTGGGGCAAAAGTGGTTTCTTCCATTTTGGCTAAAAGGTCTCTGTCCATTAGAGGGACCAGTTCAACAGGTAAATATAGGAATTAATGAACCACCTGATGGCTGCCTAACTGACATCGGCGGGGGTGGCAGAACAGTCTGCAACTGTGGTACCGTACCAGTAACTCCAATAACGGTGACTTCCTGTCCTTAGAGGGGAACTACCTTCTGAGTAACTACCGAGTGCTCTGCCGCAGTATCAAACATAAATTTCACAGTCTGGCCCCTGATCTTCAATTTGACCATCGGCTCACGGGACCCAGTTGGAAAAAGCCCAGTCTCTGCTAGTCAGTGTCAGTTGTTGCCAGTCCAATGAGGTCTACCTCAGGCGGCTCTGGCTAATACTCCTGGGTGGTTTTTATGGCCTTGCACGATTCTTCTGTCCTGCTACTGAACTTTACTTTGTCCCTTCTTACACACACAGAACTGGACCCAAGGCAGCGAGGTTTGAGCAATTTTAAAATTCCTTAACATATATTTAACCATTCATGTTGCAGGGATGGACCGGGTTGTCTCCTCCTGAATAAAATAACTCATCAAAATAAGGCTAATTTTCTAACTTCATTTGTCCCTGGGTGTGGACAACAAATGACACTCATCAGATTGCCATAAAGGATTTAACCTTTGTTTAGGGAGGCAAATGCAAAGCATTTACTCCCAAGTGTCATTGTTTTAGAGAAGATAAGATTTCTGCTCAGTTTCCCTATTTTACTAGTCCCAACTTACTGGTCTATCATGCATTCAATTTTCTTTAAATGTATTCTGGCACAGGAGAAAGTTGTTTTGCTGTACACAGGTAGTTTAACCCCTATATAACTGGCTTGGACCTAAATATAGCAAAATGCAGTCCATAAGTTCAATATGCAGCCTCCGGTTTTTCTAACCCAACGAGGTTTCATCCAGTCTCTGAGTCAGACTCCTCCTCTCTTGGAGTATTTCAAAGTCCTGATGGCTTCCAGGTCCAGGGAGAGTGCCTTTTTGACAACCCTTGGGCCCTGCTTTTTGCCTTTTTACCAGTTTCCTTCGTGGTAGAGCAGCAACCAGGCCTCTTTCAAGGGAGTGAACTAGAAGGGGATATCAGCTCCACCTGTGAGCCAGCTGCTCCACCTAGGGTCTCCCAGGGGCTCAGCCAGAGCGTCCCCCAGCAAATCCCGGAAACGCTGCCCTTTTCCAGTGGTATGGACTCATGCAAGGGGTTCACTGAATGTAGCCAGCAGCTAAGTGCTCCCTGGCTTCTGCCTGCAGCTGCTCGCGCCCACAAGCACTGCCCCATAGCACATGTTTCACTGGTAGCTCCAGCACTTCAGTGTTCTCCGGCTTAGCCTGAACCTTGGTGCCCACCAGCAACTGCTGTATTTCCTGTAGGCTATCTTTGATCAAGGAGCACGCGGCTACTAATCCACCAGGGGCTTATGGGCCTTGCAGGCAGCTCAGGCATTCAGCCCCACCCCCTTCTTTGACCTGGGTCTCAGATACTGAGTTGGCCTGGAAAACAGTTCTAAATGACCAGGGGGGGTGCGGATTCTAGCTTTCTGCCTCCTCTGTTTTTTGAGCAGGAGTTTAGTTGTTTTTTTTTGTTTTGTTTTGTTTCTTAGTTATTGTTTTTTTATTCTTAGAAACCTTAATCCTTTAATGATTACCAAAAGTGAACATTCAGCAATTTTATTTTAATATTTATGAACATTTTTTAAATGTACTTTTACTCTTAAGATATATCTAGGCCTTTTGTGATAAAACTAAGAACAGGTATCGGTCTGATTCAGCATTGGAGGGGTTTAAAGAATAAACCAAGGCAGAGAAAGATTGTGCTTACAGTTATTTTTTTTTAACCTTGAATTTCATTGATAAGACCTGTTAGGATTGCAGCCAGCAGCCTAACTGCCAAAACCCCTGCCCCCATTGTCTCAGCGCAGGCCCATTGGTTTTCCTCAAAGAGTCGGCCTGGAAATATAACGGGTGCATAGTGAGGTTTCTTGTAGACAGAAAACTTGGCCACCATCTGAAATCCAGTTACTGATGCTTTCAGAATCCAGATGAGGGAGGAAGGAAAAGACCTGGTTATGTTCTCTATGAGGGTTCTAATAAACAATTGAAAACAGCAAGTTAAACAAAATACAGTCACAGGCAGGTTTTCTTTCTGTCCTGTGGAGCTGTTCACCAAAGAGATAAGAAAACCATGAATAACAAGTTCTCTGAAATTTTCTACTTTGTTAATTTGCTAAGCAAAAAATTAACTTGAAAAGACATCTCTCTTGCTCTTTTATAAGCAATCTCAGAACTAAGAAATCTTGGAAATACAGCGATTTACAACCCAGGTAAGAGCAACTTATAGACAGAAATTGATATTAACTAAGTGGGCTGATTCTTTTGGTAATGGCAAGCAAAAGTCTGTGAGATCTGCTAGAGATTTTTGCAACCATCGTGGATCCAGTCCAAATGTTCAACCAGATGAATTAAAAGAAATGCAAAATAAATCAAAGTAGCTTCCACTTCACACAGACTAGTAATGAGCAGCCAAAATAGACAAACACATGTATTAACACTCTCTCGGTAGACTAGCCCAGACTGGAGCTGAGCAGATAAACAAAGCAATGCCCCACTCCGCAGATCAACATGGGGGCACTCCTGGCACCCATGTCCCAGAACAGAATTCTCCACCAACCTTTTGGTGAGAACCTACCAGAGGAGTTAAGACTGCTTCCAGTCCCCCCTCTCGCTAGCAAATTGGCTAGTCCCACACAAACAAACAGGTGTTCTCTCATGCTTTCTCATTGTGTCGGCATTCATTCCAATTCCACAATCTCTATTGTACCCCTTTACAAATTTTTTTAACAGGTTTACTTTGTCCCGACCTCATGATGTTCGGTGACAAGAGACAGACAAGAGAGGGGGTGACCTGTTTTCACAGATCCTTACTCAGATTCCCGCATGAACGAAGTCATGGAGTCAAACAAAGGAGAAGAGAAGGCAGGACCCCTCCCTCCACACTCACATACTTTAAAGAAACATTCATAAGCAAAGGCATTTAGCTACCACAACCCACAATTTTTCCAATTCCATCTGAACCTTGAACTTTTAGCAAATATTCAGCATTTCTCAATCAGTAACATTTTTAAGAATAAACATCAAAATTCAAGACATGATTTTTATCATTTGAATTCATTAAGCTTCAAGGTCCCAAGTTTCAAGCAGTTCTGGAAAACCACACCTGAGGCTGGCAAGCAGGTTTGGCCCAGCCCTTCATTTTAAAACGACCATAATGCTTAAAGGAGTAGTTTGAGTCTGTCCCATAACGTCCGTCCAGTAAGTCCACAGAAAACACCAAAAAAAAATACAAGCGCAGACAAATACAGTCTTCCAACTCTATGGAAGCAAAACCAAACCAATCTTCCTACTCCGCGAAAGCAAAACTACAGATCAGCTTAGACGATGGCCATGCACCACTCCCCTCAATTTGTGGGGTTTCTGGGCCCACCAGATGGAGGATCGCGGCGTCCCCCAACTCCTCCCACCCGTGGGCCCCCAGTGCATCCTCCTAGTCTGTTATCGGCATTACAGATTTAATAAGTGAGCTCACACTGGACAGAACACACAGAAAACAACTGACAACACACAGACAGTTACCGCGGTTTGTCAGACCCTAAGAACCGGGGTCTCTTTGAGTCTCAGGGTTCCAGATGAGCCCCCAAATGTTTGGCCCAGATTTCAAGATCCCCCAAGACAGACCACTTGGAGCCGAGTCCGATGCAAATGCATAAAGTCTTTTATTCAAGCCCGGAACTTGGTACCCCCCCCCCACTGCCAACATTACTGGATGCAAGAGAGAGCCCCGAGTCCCAAGGGAACAAAGAATTTATAGGGCTTGTGGTCAGAGAGTGGGGGCACACTCTGATCACTGATTTGGCCGATTCCAGTTGGTTGAGTGATAGCAGGGGGCTAGTGAAGCAAGGGCAGGGTACAGCTAGGGTCCTTCTTAAACAAAGTCAGGGGGTTGGCTAGCATATTCTTGGCCTTGGGCTAGTTTCCCCCACAATTCCATTTGCTGAGATAAGGGTAGGCTGAGTCACTGATACATGCTGAAGCTTTTTCTTGGAAGAGGGGATGAGGACACAGCTATCAGTCCCGTTCTGTCATTCACAAAACCAAGATAGTGGTGATGGTACTTTGGACTTTAAGCTGCATGAAGACAAGTGGGAGAAAGACAGAAAGAATCAGATAATTGTATTTTAATACAGGAACGGGAATACCTCCAGTAAGCAAGCCAACAAATGCAGAAGAAGAAGTGCTGGAGTGTGCACTACCAGAGGTGATACCCAGGGTCTCCCAGAGGAACACACTTAACAATGTGTATTCTTCTATTAAAAATGCTTCAGAAATGGGCATTATGAAAAGATGAAAACATTAATGGTCTCCGTGAATAAATACCAACAAGGGTATAAAGGAAATGTGTTGGTATTTTTGTGAGTTTTCAGATGATTGGGAGGGATCTAATAAGGAAGAAGTCATGTGAGAAGAAAGAAATGTAGAATTCTTTAATTGGGGCACCAGATAAGCCATTCCATAGTGAGCCAGACACTTAGAATAAGGACAAGGAGAAGATTGATTTTGGATTTTTCTCCTCAACACTTTCTCATACTGGCAAGGAAGAAAGAAGCTGATGTTTAATTTAGGTTTGCATTGGGGGGGGTAGGATGGATGGTGGTGGTTGTAGTCATTGGGAGCAGGGTGTTCTCTTAGTGCTGGAAGACTATAAGAATGAATTTGATTTCCTTTGTACATGGTAGACTATTGAATATTGTGAAACTATTGAAAGTATGGCCATCTCAAGACCTGAATATTTATGCCACAACTGGTCCAGTTTTTCCTTTAACAACTTGGTCTAGAACAGCATTGCTGGATATTGGAGATACTAGTGAAGTGAGGTTTCACTCTAACTCTTTCACTGATGATTCACTACATGTTACATTTGCCCCATTCCAAAGTGAGTAAATAGTAACAAGGGAAGTTGGGTATGTGGTACATGGGTATTATCTTCACAATTTTTCTGTAAATCTGGAACTATTCTAAAATAAAACGTCCATTAAAACAACACTCAAAATAATAGGAAATGGTAGCAACTGAACATGGTGGAATGGACCTCTGAAATGATGGGGGAGTCTGGGAATTGTCTTAGTGGAAACACAACCTCCCTGCCATAAGCGGGACTATAATGGAACTAGAGGAAATGAAGAGAGAGAGAGGGTACAGTTAGGGAAAAATTTTAGGAGTTAAGAGGAAGGTCTCTGTTCCATAACCAGAGTGTCTGAGATTTCTGCATCCTCTGCCACCCCCGCCCTTCCTGGATGGTGAAGCTGAGGCTTTGTGATGTCAAGCCACACCATGGCAACCACTGATTTTGGGCAACGAGAGCTAAAGTGAGTGGCTCCTCATTAACCCAAAGAGTATATATAGAGGCCAGGAACATTTGAGTAGTGTCTGTTGCCTCAAGATAGCCAAACTTACTAAGAAGATATTGTAGACAAGTGGAGATAAGGAATAAGACTCCAAACACAACGATGGATGAAGAAACTGCAAGTCCTCAAGTGAATTAGAAGTCAGTTTCTCAACTGGATGTCTAAGAAGTGGATAAAGTTAGAATACCTTATTCAATGCTGACCCTTCCACAATAATTCCGCACCCAAGAATCTGGTCTTGTGCTTTTTGACCACAGACAGTTCCTCATTCAATCCATTGTCATTCAATTAAAAGCCCATTTCCAAATCATTTTCCAATTTCTTCCCCAAAACCAATGTCTTTCCGTGTTTAACTTTTTTCCAACATCCATAACCAAGATTGTGGCAATGGTATATTTGGACTTTAAGCTGAATGAAGACAAGAGGGAGAATTCCAGAAAGAATCAGAAAATTGTATTTTACTACAGGAAGGGGAAAAACTCCAGTTACCATGCAAAAGAATGCAGAAGAAGAAATGCTTGAGTGTTCATCTACCACAGGTGATACTCAGGTTCTCCCAAGAGAACACACTTAATAATGTGTATCCCTCTATCAACAATGCTTCAGAAATGTGCATTATGAGAAGATGAAAACATTAATGGTCTCCATGAATAAATACCTGCAACGGTATAAAGGGAATATGTTTGTATTTTTGTGAGTTTTCAGATAATGGGGAGGGAGCTAAGGAGTGGAAAGTCATGTGAGAAGGGAGTAATGAAGAATTCCTTAATTGGGGCACCAGACAAGCCATTCCATACTGAGCCAGACACTTAGAATAAGGACCAGGAGAAGACTGAAGGGGGATTTTTTCCTCAACACATTCTCATCCTGGCAAAGATGAAACGAAGCTGATGCCTAATTTAGGTTTGGAATGGGTGGGTGGGATGTTTGGTGGTGGTCGCAGTCATGAGGAACAGGGTGTTGTCATAGTGCTGGCAGTGTATAATAATGAATTTGATTTCCGTTTTACATGGTAGACTATGGAATATTGTTGAACTATTGAAAGGAGGGTCAGCACAAGATCAAAAGTTTTATGCCTCTGCAGGTCCAGTTTTTCCGTTAACAACTTGGTGTAGAACAGCATTACTGGATACTGGACATACTAGAGAATTGAGGTTTCACTCTAACTGTTCACTGATGATTCACTTCATGTAACATTTGCCCCATACCCAAGTAAGATATTTGTAATAAGGCAAATTGGGTATGGTGTACATGGTTATTATCTTCACAATTTTTATGTAAATCTGGAACTATTCTAAAATAAAACATCTATTAAAATAACACTCAAAATAATAGGAAATGGTAGCAACTGAACATAGTGGAATGGACCACTGAAATGACGGGGGAGTATGGGAATTGTCCTAGAGGAAACACCACCTCCCTGCCATATGCTGGACTATAGTGGAACTAGAGGAAGAGGGAGAGAGAGAGAGGGAGAGAGAGAGAGAGAGAGAGAGAGAGAGAGAGAGAGAGAGAGATCAGAGATCAGTTTGGGAAAAATTTTAGGAGGTAAGAGGAAGGTCTCTTTTCTATAACCTGAGAGTCTGAGATTTCTGTATCCTCTGCCACCCCTGCCCCTCCTGGATGGTCAACCTGAGGCTTTGTGAAGTCAAGCCACACCATGGCAACCACTGATTTTGGGCAACCAGAGCTGAAGTGAGTGGCTCCTCATTAACCTAAAGAGTATATATAGAGGCCAGGACCCTTTAAATGGAATCTGTTGCCTCAAGATAGGGAAATTAATAAGATGATATTATAGACTAGTAGAGATAAGGAATAAGTCTCCAAACTGTGGGAAACTGTTTATTGCCTTCACTATCTGATAAGCATAGACTGAGAACTCCCTGAAACCCCCCGAAGGCTGTGTGCCTTGGAAGCCCTAGCAAAGCTTGGAGCTAGGCCTCACCTCCTCTCTTTGTCCAGACAGTGGTAGCTGAAACTACTCCCCCATTCATTATTATGTAAATCCTTGCTGATGGCCTTGTCTGCTTGTTACTAGGGGGTCACCTGCCTAAGGTCTATGCTATGGGTGCATCCAAGATCAATAAAAGCTTGGTGAGGCCTGAGCACGGAGGAAGTCCTTCGGGACTTGCTGACTGGCCCCCCAATATTATCTCGTGTCTTTTTCTATCATTTGTTGTGCTGCTCCTCTTTCATATACCGAACCATATTCCACAGGGGACGTGGAAGGAAACACTCAACATCTCGACCCCAACGGGTAATCTGGAAGTGCAGGTCTCAAAGGAGCGCAAAAAGGAAGTTTTCACTGAAAAGGTGTGGAAAACTCACCGAAAAAACGTGAGGGGGATTCTACTGCATGCAATGCAAAGGATGAACTACAGAAGCCCAGGTCTGTAAGTACACTGGGATCGTTTTCTTAACCAGGCTTACATATGGGGCAGGATTTGGATTTAAAAAAGTAGATTCGGCTTTCAAAAGGTATATTTGGCTTTTTAAAACTAAGAACCTTTATTATAGACTTTTGATTTGCATGTTTAAAGTGTTAAAATTTTAGAAGGTAATCTTTTACAGTTTTTGCGTGTTATAATAGAACTTAACCTTTGTTTTTCTTGAAAAAGGTACTCTTTTAGATCAGGCTGAAAAAAGAGTGCCATGGTCATCTGAATGTGTTTTCTTATCCAAATTAAAATCTTAATTTGTATTTGGAATCTATCTGTAATAAGAAATGAAACCCCGCTGCTGAATCTCGCTCTGGTTCGGAGAGATTCAAAGGTGGCAGGAGACCGCAGAGCTATAAGCTCTCCCGAAATGAGATTACTAATGTTTTGTTTAAAAACTATCTGAGCACATGTTGGGAAGTGCACAGTCTAGCCAATGTCACCTTGAGTGCTAGCTATTACTTTGGAAAGCGAAAAAGGAAAAAACAAAACTTTAAAATCTGTTTTTCTATTAAGCATGACTTTGGGAACAAATACGCCATCTGAGTCATTTGCTGAAACTCCCCCCAAAGCAGGATGTGGTGGAAAGGAAAAGGGAGCACATGGCTATCCAATATGGACGCCTCCTCTAATTTAAAGTCTCCTTCTCATAATTGAAAAGTTTTACAAAAATTTAAAATGCGTATTGGATTTCTGTTCACATGTAAAGAGAAAACTTGACTTGGAACTAATCCGCTCTTGTTCCTGTTAGGTTAGGTGGCTCAGGAGACTGCGCAAGAAATAGAGTCCAGTGAATCAGAAAAGAAAGGAAAGGAAAAGGTTTATTCTGCATCCCCTTGAAACCGAGGTAACCCTAGGACAGGGAAAGTGGATTCCTGCAACAGGGAGAGGGGCGCTTTTTTTATACTGCAGTTGGGTGAGGGGTGGGGACATGAGCTGAGTTATTCAGTTGAGGAAGTTTCAGCTGCAGGGGGTCATGGAGAAGCCAGTATCTGTGTCTGGCATGTTGACCTGTGAAAAATTCCAGGGGAAGTCCATTGTCTCGTTACATGTCTGCATGTATCCGATCCTGGGCTCTCTCCGACCTAACATCCCAGCCTTTTGATGATGGGGTGGGGGGCGACTCTTTCTAGCTACTTCTAGCTGACAAAGGGCAAGGAGGGGGGGGCGGATTTAAAGGCCAGGGTTAGGCAGAGGCAGATCTGAGGCATCCGAGCATAGGGATGGAGCAGGAGCTGATTCACAGTCACCTGTGACATATCCATGATCCGGGAGTGGATGAACTTGAGGAGGCAGGGGGCTAGGAGAAAAAAAGGCACAGATGAGAATCAGGGGCCCTATCATGGGTAGGACCCAGGTAGCTAAGGAGCTTTGGAACTAGCGGGAAGGAGAGTTGTCCTGGAAGTGTCCTGCATGTAGTTCTTCACTCAGGTTAGTCAGGGTCTGTACATTTACGTTTTGTTCCACTACTCTGGACTCATTGATACAGTAACAGCATTCTTCCTGAAGGAATATGCAGGTTCTTCCTTTTTCTGCAGTCAGAAGGTTTGAGGTGAGCTGGTTCTGTAGGGCTACTTGGGCTACTGATGTCACTTGCTGCTGTAGGGAGGCTAAAAGAGGCGGGAGTAGACTCCACAGCTAACTGGAGCTTGTCACTAAAGTACTGAGCAGTGACCAGACTATTTACAAGGCGCCCCCAGTGAGGCCTACTGAGGCAGCAATACTCACCCCTAAAATGACAGGGAGGAAGGCAGCCCGGCGGGTCCAGGGATGGGATGGAGGGAGCAACCAGTGAGCTCCGACTCTCCATACAAGGTTAGTTGGGGAATTACTGTGACCACGAAGCCAGGCCCGGGGTAAGAGGAGTTCATGCAGTTCCTTAAGGTGCCGTTGCACCAAAAGAAGGTACCTGGGCTGGCTTTGGTGAGACTGGCTGCGGTGTGGTATGACAGTCTCTCCCGTGGCAACCCCATAGGTGTTGACATCTTGATTACATCTGTCTGGGTTCCGCTGGTTGTAAGCAAAACAGACATTGGGTGAGCCAGTATTGGACACTGACTGGATGTCGACAGCCATCTGGATCTTTGTCTGACATCCGAACAGAGGGCAGTCCTGAGATCCTACCTGCCGGGTGACATGTTTGCCGTCTGGTATTAGGTTTCACGGACGTTGAACCTCCACACATAAGCGGGTGGGGGTAGGTGTAGATTGCTCAGGGCCGGGAGGAGAAGGAAGGAGGAGGGGAGGGCAGTTAAGGCAGACCTTAGTGGGGCCCAACACCTCACATTTATAGAAGTCATGCTGCTCAGGGGTCCTCTTGAGTCTGGAGAGGCGGTGCCAGGACAGGTCGTCAACCTGCGGTTGCCAAGCGGCTTGGCCGCATTGGGGACTGTGAGGATTACAGTGTGAAGTCCTGTCCACCTAGGCTCCAAGGATTGTGGTTGTAGGTTCTTAAGGAGGACCGAGTCACCAGGGTGAAGGGCTGATCTTGGGAGCCTTGGTCGGTCGGCTCTGGCTTGGGGAGAAACCTGAGCAATTGCCTGGTTAAAGACAGATATGGGAGATACGTACCCAGGGGAGGGCAATTGGAAAGAAGACTGTGGTTGAGCAAGAACAGTCAAAAGGGCTCAAGAAAATGGGGCTTCTTGGTGTAGTCGGAGTTTGGTCAGGACCATAGGCAGGAGGTCCTGCCAGGATCAGCGAATTTCTAGAGAGAGTTTAGTTAGATGGTTCAATAGGTTTGAAATGAGTGGCTATGATGAGGGTTCGAGCCAGTGACAGAAATCCAGCAGGATGTAGAGGAGGAGAGATTGATGTTCGAGAGTAGATGGAAAGTTGTGTTGATGAGAGTGGGCATAGGAGTAGGTCCAGGATTCGTAAATAGAGAGTGACACTAGAGGATTTCCCAGCCCAGACAGTAGAATTGATGACTCCCTCATCATCCCATGTCCTTTTCACCTGAAAATATGAAAAACCTTAGCAAAATTGTAGGGTCCCTTGCCAGGTAAGAGCCTGTGAGGAATGATGGGTCATCCGGTCGTGGATGGTGTCCCCGAAGAAGATGGTGGGAGGCACTTGGTGAGCCTGAGAGAGGTAGGTATTGCAGTGAAAGCGGGAGAAAATGTTAGAATGCGCTGATATCCAAGGGGAAATGGAAGGAGCAGTGGAAGCCAGGGACCTGGATATGAGGCTGGAGAAAAGGCAGGGAGGGAGGAAGCAGGTTGCACAGCCTGTTCCCAGGCCTCTAGACGCTTGGATTTTAAAGTGGCTGCATTTTTCCTTTGGAAACGGTGGAGGGGGATGGGGCGATGTCAGAGCAGTTTTCAGTTCAGAGGAGGGGACAGTTGGGGCAGACAGAAGAAGAAAAGGCATTCACAGCGAAGACTGAGGTAGGCAAAGACTGAGCTAGGCAAAGACTGAGCTAGGCTACTGTGGTCTGGGACAACAGGGCCCCATGAGGGGGTGCATGGCAGTGGAGGATTGGTGTCCCTGTAAAAGGAGGGGTCCAGGAGTGGAAGGAGCAGGGAAGCTGAAGGGCTCAGAGTGATCTGCAGAGTGGCCACTAGAATGGTGAAGATGTCTCGTCCTAACAGGGGCATGGGGCATGCTATCATCAAGGAGGCAGGGAAGGGGTCCAGTGGCCAGAAGGCAGGTGGATTTGCCGTCAGTATACATGTCCGAGATCTTGGAAGGATAAAGGGGCCCTAAAGAGGATGGCAGGACAGAGAAGGCAGCCCCCATGTCAACCGGGAAGGTGACCTACTACCTTCATTGTGACCCGAGGCTCAGCGAGGGTGATTGGAGTCGAGGCTGGGCTTCTTCAATCTTCAGCCAGTTCCAACATGGCCAGCAGGTGGGTCCTGGCCTGGAAGGGTGGCCCGCCTACGCTGAGGCGTAGAAGGCCCGCCACTTTTTCCAGGGAAGTCACTATTCCAGTGATCATTTTGACTGCATGCGGAGCAGGGCTTGGTCGGAACTTGGGGCCAGGGGCACTGCATTGCCCAGTGGCCTTCATATCCGCATTTGAAGCATTCTCCGGTGGCGTTCCTTTAATTGCACCTCCACAGCTCACAGCCCCCTTAGGGCATTGTTGGCTGCCATCAACCTCAGGGCCACAACTAAGGCATGACTGCAGGTCTACTTCCTGTTGAAGACAGGCCTCCCATTCTGACTGTGCCTGCTCCTCCAGGGCATTAAGAACCTTCAAGGCCATTTTTCACTGGACCTCGGACCTGGGTTTGAGTACTAATAAGACCTTAAAGGTCGGGTTAGAGAGTGGGGGGCATAGATTCAGACTATGCCCTCAGTTCCTGGACTGGACTATGTCAGGGGTAGAATGGGAGCAGAAATGGAAGAGGCTGTTTTGGAGCTGACGTTCTTAGGATTTGGGCTCTAGGGGAGAAGGACGCTTCCCGTTAAGAGGGTTTGAAGTGAGCACAGCCGCAACCTCTCACAAAGGGAACTGGCCGGCCACCTTCCTGGAATTGTCCGGAGAGGCAATCACTGACGTGGCCACATTTTACGAATACAGATGCCCGCGGGCAGGCAGCCACACGGGACCAGCACTGGGGCGGGACGAGACTCACTGCTAATGCTGCCAAACTGGGAAAAGTTGCCGAGCTGAAGAGATGAAGTCCTTATGGGTCCAGAGTCACTAGGAGGGAGAGGCGGGCAACCCTAGCCATGGCGGGAAACCCAAAGTGAGTGCTAGCGCCACTCTGGTATCAAGGCACCAAATGTGAGGTTATGGCTCAGGAGACAGCGCAAGAAATAGAGTCCAGTGAATCAGGTAAGAAAGGAAAGGAAAGGGTTTTTACTGCGTCCCCGGGAGACCCACTTACCCCCAGGAGAGGGCACGTGGATTCACGCCAACAGGGAGGTCGGTGCTTTTTCTATACTGCGGTTGGGTGAGGGGCGGAGACTTGAGCTGAGGTATTCAGTGAGGAAGTTTAAGCTGTAGGAGGTCGTTGAGAAGCCAGTATCTGTATCTGGCACGTTGACCTGTGAGAAATTCCAGGGGAAGTCCATTGTCTCATTACATGTCTGCATGTATCCGATCCTGGGCTCTCTCCGACCTGACAGTTCAGATTTTGGACATTTAGATAGAGTTTTGAGCTGGAATTTCTTTACAAATGTGCAGAATAAAACCCAAGACTGGTTATTTCCTAAAGAAAATGGCGAATTTGACCCAGGGTAGAAATTCTAGCAACAAGATTGGTATATTTCCATAATAATGTTAATGAATCCTATTCCAAAGCTAACTTTAGACCTCTACAAGGAAAATCAGTAAAATTGTCTCTGTTACAAAAATTTGCTAAATTAATTGCCTTGAAATAATTGAATTTGAATCTCAAAAATTATTAAAATCTCTAATCATAAAAATCTAAGTAGCCCGGTAAAAAACGGGACCTTTGTTTATTGAAAAGGCTGGCCAAAACATTTCTAATGAGAAAAGGGGCTAGTTGCTTCCTGCCTGTAGCAAATTCTTAAAGAATGTGGTCAATTTACATCTGATTGGTCCAGGGTAGGCCAAACCTGTTCTTCCAGGGAAAACAGGGCCCCCCCTTCCTCCCCCAGGCCAATTTTGAACCTTCCCACCTTCAAACCAAGGTCAGGAAACAATGTAGCTACAACCTTGTTTCTTGACCTTCCCTAGAGGAAAAAATTATGGTCCTTTTAAAATCAAAGGCTGGGCCAGGCCTGCCTTGCCAGCCTCAAATGTGGTTTCCCAAAGCTGCTGGGAAATTTAAGACCTTGGAGTTTATACCTAGGTTTCTCGAAGTGACATAATACTGAAATAAATGAGATTTGAGTATTCCTTGTATAAAATCTAGAGGACAGTATTAAATCTGTTGCTTGATTCTGTCTTGCATTTTTAAAAATTAGTCTTAACTTTACTGATTGAGAAACAATGAATATTTGACTTGCCAGCTAAGAGTTTAAGATTCAGATTGAATTGGGAAAAATTGTATAATTATAATAGCTAAATGCTTAAAAAATATTTTATTTTTGTTTTCTCTGAAATAATTAGAATTCATAATATGTTGCTTATTGATCTGATTAAAAAAAGAGGATTAATTTTTAAGATCTCAACTGAAATTTTTAATACAAAAACCAGTTTAATTTGATAAATATTCTTTAAGATAATTATAAAGGGTATAAACAGCTAATGAGATTTCTGTTTGTCTACAATATAATGTTGGTCATCTATCTTTTAGGGGTTTTGGTTTGCTCTGTCAAAGAACAGTGTAGACAGCCGCCCTTTTGAGCTGTGTGACTTGGCAGCCTCCATGTTGGCCGCATGGCTCACTGTGCCCCTGGGGGCCACCATCTTGAAACAACAAAGGCCCCGCCCTCTGATTTAGCCAATCACAAAGGAATGTCTGCTCACTGAGGCAGGATGGGATTTCAGGGGTGGAGTTTTAAGGCAGAGGTTTACTGTGGAAATGGGGATGGGGCAGAAAGTGTGCTTGCCTCTCAGATTTATTTAATACTATTTTTAAGAAGATATTTTTAATGCTTAATAAATTAGCAATCATGATCTTAATATAATTTCAGTGGTATGATAGACCAATGTTTTAAGCAGTAGGCTACATGAGGGCCGACAATAGAACTCATATTTCTTAAAAGGCTTGTAGATACATTTTTAAAAGATATATTAAATTCTCAGTAGAACCACAGTTATGTGTATATCATAAACAAATTAAGAGTAATTGATTCCATGGTGAAGACTAGATCCTATTATGTTCAGAACTGTTGAAAAAGTGTTGAACATGTTTTAATTAGATATGTATTTGGAAGTTTTTCCTGAGTGCATTATTTCAAAATATAAAATGCTTGCTTTCATAAAGAATTTCTGCCAAATAAAGAAAGAATTGATTTATTAGTAGCAAAGTCTTTATTTAACCTAGCAATGTCTTTTATTTAAAAGATCCTCACCGCTGCATTTTAAATTAGGCTGGAGGTGAAGCAGGGTTTGCATGTCATGTATAAAAATAAAACTAATTTTGTAAGCAATAGAATTCTAGTAAAGTAAAATTCTTCTAAAAAGTTACTGAAGACTTCCCATGATCCCTCTGTATATGCAAATAAACCAAAGGGTATACACTTTAAAAATATTATTGCTAACATTTACAGATTGTTGTTCAAATATTAAATCTGATTAGTCATCCTAAATGAAAAATCACTTGAAATATATAGCTTTGCTACAGTATTTGTTAAAATCTCAAAAGGCAACCATGTTCCTTACATTTGTTGCTTGTGTGAAAAAGAAAACTGTCGGGAAGAAATAAAAAGAGGTTTCCTTCAGATGTCTAACTAAAATTAAAAATCAATATATTGGGCCTCATAAGCTAAATTAAATAATTTGTGTTTTGCCTCCTCAAACAGAGTTTATGTAAATTTACTTAATGACTTATACCAGAAATTTAATTAATGTCATTTACTGTCCATAAATTAGGACAAGTAAAGTTACAAGAATAAATGTTATTTCAAACTGACTTAAATTAGAAAATTGGGCTAAGTGGATATTCAGGGGAAATTAGCTGTCACCTATTAAAATATAAACTACTACAAATTTTAAATAAGACCTCCATCATTATACCAAAAATACTAGGCAGGAACCAATTCCTGGAGCTTTAACTGTTTTTACTGATGGGTCATCTAATGGGAAAGTTGCCTATCATACTATAAATTCTGACCGAGTCATACTGACCAGTCATACTTCTGTGCAAAGAATTGAGTTCGAAGCTATTAAGGCTGCGTTGCAAGATTTCCAACAGCCTGTTAACATAATTTCTGATTCCTCTTATGCTTCGGGCCTAGTCAATAGAATTGAAACTACCCGGTTGAAAGGGCTTAGTGACCAAAGTTTATTCTTACTATTTAAGTAAGTTCAACAGATTGTGCAGTAGACAACATACCCTTTTTAAAACACCCACATCAGGGCTCACAGCATATTACCTGGCCCATTAACTAAGGGAAATGCACATGCTGATCAATGGGTTGCTTTATTAAAAGAGGCTTCAGAGTCTCATCAGCTTTTAAAAATCCCAACTTGAAAAACAAAAAAAGGGGATGATGGAGAAATTACCTTCGGGTAGGCTGCACCTAGCTTTAATTACTCTAGATTTTTTCACTTGTGATGCTGATGGAAAGACACCTATGGAGCTACATTGGTGTCAGAATAAAACAAAAGAAAATGGTCTAGTTAAATGGAAGGATCCCGAATCTGGTTTTTGGAAGTGACCTGACCCATTATTAAGCTTTGGCAGAGGGTACCCTTGTATATTCCCAGAGAATTTTTCCAAACCCGTATGGATTCCTGCTAGAAATATTAAACTGCATCAGGAATTTAGCCAGACTGAAGATCTTGCGCCTGAAGCCATAACATGTCGCTGTACACAATCAACTACCTCAGCCACAGAGAGCAGTGACTCCAAGCAGTCCACTGAAGATGAGGAACAGGAGGAAGACAAACCAGACAACCACCAGCCCAGAGACCACCTGGACATGGCAAAGTGAAGTTTGGTAACAATTAATTCAGGTAAAAACTATAGTTTCATACTGGTCTTAGAAGGCACATTTTTCCTTTACCTGGGAAGGACAGCATAGCTATCCCAAAGTCAGAAGGCTCCAGTTAGTTTGTCATCTCAGTGCTCTGGAGAACCAGAACTGTAATTTAGATAGGATGCTGTCTCTGCTTCTGTAAATTGCTTTTTTTTTTTGCTAACTTGGTTCCTCATTCGAAACCTTGAGACAGCCAGTTTAAAATTAAGTTGTCATGACCTAGAGCAAAGAATATTCTTACATGGTCTTATTCTACAAGTTTTATTAATAATTTTTGATGCTTTACAACAGTATATTGTGCATTTATCCCAAACAAATTTAAAAATGAATTTGAATGTTTTACATGAAGGGATTTATTCCTTTCCACTTTGCGGAGGACCTCCTGGAGAGGGCACTTAAGCATTCTGTATTGACCTATCTTGACTTTTTTTGTCAAGAGGAATCCAATTGCCTACAGCTGTTACCTGAGCTCTCTGTTCAAGCTGGGATCATGAAAAGCTGGTACCATGGATCTGTCTCTTTCCCAATGGCGTAAGCTGGGCCCTCTCTGGAGAAGAAACCTGGGTTCCCTATGATCAATGCTGGGTCCCCGCCAGCAGGCGGGGGGATCCAAAGGCAGTTGCTGGGCATGGAGGCCAGAGGGCATAGGTTAACAAGGAGACAGAACTGAACCTCACAGCACACTACTTGGCCCAGAGATGGTTGACAGTCAAAGTTGGGTAAGACCCCAAAGTGTGGGGCGACCTAAGACAGGCACAGCCAGGGGCCAGGAGGAGAAAACTTTGGGTGCAACAAAGGAGAGGCACAGACCCCCCCCCAATGGTGCACGGGCTTGAACACTTGCCCCTTCTGAGGAAGGTCTCCTGTCCCCATGGCTGCTTCTTGCTTACCATGCCCAGCCCAGATCAGTAACCAAATAACAGAAGAGATTTGGTACAGCTGAAATCAGAATCCAGATAAACGGAGGCTTGGCTAACAGACCCTATATCTAAATCTAGCCTAACAACAGCAATGCTCAGAGCCTTCACAAGGATGTAAAGTGATCCTCTTCATTAATATTTGCAGTGTAAATTAAGATTATTGTTATAATATTAAATTTGACAGCAAAATAGTTTTCAAATTAATTAAATTCACGTTTACAAATTAATTAAATTTGGCAATTTTCAAATAAGTAATTATTCAAAAAGTATTAACAAAAATTTTGATTTCAGGGTAAACATGCTATGAACCTAAAGCATGTTCAGGTTCATTTTTTTGCGTGCAAAAAAATAATATTTAAAGCTATCTAATCTGCATTATAAAATTTCCAAAAAGTCTCCTAATTAAATAAAAAAATAGGGGGGATAGTGGAAAAATATCTTGGAAGAATACCATGTAAGGAAATAGATCCTGTAACTAAATTACATTTAGAGAAAAATTTTTTTCATTTATAGTGCTAATAGTGAGACACCCAGAAAAAACACACATTATGCTAGGGTAGGCCAGGGAAAGATCATGTTAAACAAAAGACCCCAAGTAAGGTTTTTATTTTCCTTTAACATTTGGTGGAGAATATGTTTGTATACTTTCAGAGAACAGCTACAAGACCATGTGGATTCCTGTAACAACGGATCACAGAAAGCCAACCACAAAGACAGAAGAGACAGTTCAGAGATGGAGATGGTGGAAGAGGCCTTGCCATGCTAGCAGTCAGCAGCTGTGCAGCACTGCAGGGTGCCCAGGAACAGACCAGAAAGGACCGGACCTGCATTTTACACCATCCAGAACCAACATTTCATTGCTGGCATGTACACATGAACTTTTGGACATTGAAAGATGGACTCATAACTTTAGGACATTGAAATTGGGACTTGATTATTTTTTAAAGAAAAAATAAGGGGGAGATGTGGGAAACTGTTTATTGCCTTCACTATCTGATAAGCATAGACAGAGAACTCCCCATAACACCCCGAAGGCTGGGTGCCTTTGAAGCCCTAGCAAAGCTCAGAGCTAGGCGCCACCTCTGTTTGTCCAGACAGTGGTAGGTGAAACTACTCCCCCATTTATTATTATGTAAATCCTTGCTGAGGGGCTAGTGTGCTTATTACTAGGGGGTCACCTGCCTAAGGTCTAAGGTATGGGTGCATCCGAGATTAATAAAATCTTGTTGAAGTCTGAGCACAGAGCAAGTCCTTTTGGACTTGCCGACTGGTCCCCCAATATTGCAAAATTATCTCTTGTCTTATTCTCTCCTTTGTTGTGCGGCTCCTTTTTCAGATATCGAACCCTACTCCATGCGGGACATGGAAACAATCAACACAAAACACAAGGATTGTTGAACGAACTGCAAGTCCAAAAGTGAATGTATGTTGGTATTGGGGGGCGGGGGTGAGATGGATGGTCATGGTCGCATTCATGAGGAACAGGGCGTTTTGTTAGTGCTGGCAGAGTATAATAAAGAATTTGAATTCCTTTTTACATTGCATACTATTGATTATTGTTAAACTATTGAAAGGATGGTCAGCTCGAGATGTGAATATTTATGCCACAACTGGTACAGTTTTGCCTTTAACATCATGGTCTAGAACAGCATTGTTGGATATTGGAGATACTGAGGAAGTGAGGTTTGACTCTGTTTCACTTCTGGGGAGGGATATAAGGACAGGGCAGGCATGTAGAAGGGAGTAATGTAGATTTCTTTAATTGGGGCTCCAGACAAGGCATTCCATACTGAGCCAGACATTTAGAATAAGGACAAGGAGAAGACTTAATGAGGATTTTTATCCTCAACACTTTCTCATACTGGCAAGGAAGAAAAGAAGCTGATGTATAATTTAGGTTTGGATTGGGTGGGAGGGATGGATGATGGTGGTCGCTGTCATGAGGAACAGGGTGTTCTTTTAGTGCTGGCAGTTTATCATAATGAATTTGATTTCCTTTTTACATGGTAGACAATTGAATATTGTTAAACTATTGACAGTATTCTCAGCTCAATATGTTAAGTTTTATGCCACAACTGGTACAGTTTTTATTTAACAAGTTGCTCTAGAACAGCATTGGTTGATATTGTTGATATTAGAGAAGTGAGGTTTCACTCTAACAGTTTCTCTGATGATTCACTTCATGTTACATTTGCACCATACCTAAGTAAGATATTAGTAATAAGGGAAATTGGGTACGGTGTACATGAGTATTATCTTCCCAATTTTTCTGTAAATCTGGAACTATTCTAAAACAAAATTTTTATTAAAACAACACACAAAATAATAGGAAATGGTAATATCTGAACATAGTGGAATGGACCACTGAAATGACTGTAGAGTTTAGGAAGTGGATTAGAGGAAACACCACCTCCCTGCCATATGCTTTACTATAGTGGAACTATGGGAAGGGAGAGAGAGAGAGAGAGAGAGAGAGAGAGAGAGAGAGAGAGAGAGAGAGAAAATAGAGACAGAGGTCAGTTTGGGAAAGTTTTTAGGAGTTAAGAGGAAGGTCTCTGTTCTATAACCAGAGTACTGAGATTTCTGCATCCTCTGCCAAGCCTGTCCCTCTTGGATGGTCAAGCTGAGGCTTTGTGATGTCAAGCCACACCATGGCCAAACTGATTTTGGGAAACCAGACCTGAAGTGTGTGGCTCCTCATTAACCTAAAGATAATAAATAGAGGCCAGGACCCTTTCAGTAGTGTCTGTTGCCTCAAGATAGGGAAACTTAATAAGACGATAGTGTAGACTAGTAGAGATAAGGAATAAGAATCCAAACACAAAGATGGAAGAAGAAACTGCAAGGCCAAAATTGAATTTATGTTTGTATTGGGGTCAGGTGGGGTGGATGGTGGTGTTCACAGTCATGAGGAACAGGATGTTGTGTTAGTGCCGCCACTGTATAGTAAAGAATTTGATTTCCTTTTTACATGGCAGACTAGTGAATATTGTTAAACTATTGAAAGGATGGTCTGCTCAAGATCTGAAGTTTTATGCCGAAAATGGTCCAGTTTTTCCTTTAACAACTTGGTCTAGAACAGCATTGCTGGACATTGGAGATACTAGTGGAGTGAGGTTTCACTCTAACAGTTTCACTGATGATTCACTTCATGTTACATTGGCCCCATACATAAGTAAGATATTAGTAATAAGCGAAATTGGGTATGGTGTACGTGGTTATTAACTTCACAATTTTTCTGTAAACCTGGAACAATACTAAAATAAAACGTCCATTAAAACAACACTCAAAATCCTAGAAATGGTAGCAACTGAACATAGTGGAATGGACCACTGAAATGACGGGGGAGTATGGAAATTGTATTAGAGGAAACACCACCTCTCTGCCATATGCTGGACTATGATGGCACTAGAGGAAATGAGAGAGAGAGAGAGAGGACAGTTTGGGAAAAATTTTAGGATGCAAGAGGAAGCTCTCTATTCTATAACCAGAGTGTCTGATATTTCTGCATCCTCTGCCACTCCTGCCCCTCCTGGATGGTCAAGCTGAGTCTTTGTGATGTCAAGCCACACCATGGCAACCACTGAATTTGGCCAACCAGAGCTGAAGTGAGTGGCTCCTCATTAACCTAGAGTATATATAGAGGCCAGGACCCTTTGAGTAGTGTCTGTTGCCTCAAGATAGCGAAACTTAATAAGACGATGTTGTAGAGTAGTAGAGATAAGGAATAAGACTCCAAACACAAGGATATATGAAGAAACTGGAAGTCCAAAAGTGAAATTATGTTTGTGTTGGAGTTGGGGTGTTGGATGGATGGTGGTGGTCTCAGTCATGAGGATCAGGGTGTTGTGTTAGTGCTGGCATTTTATAATAATGAATTTGATTTCCTTTTTACATGGCTGTCTATTGAATATTGTTAAACTATTGAAAGGATGGTCAGGTCCATATTTAAAGTTTTATGCCACTTCTGGTACAGATTTTTCATTAACAACTTGGTCTAGAACAGCATTGCTGGATATTGGACATACTAGAGAAGTGAGCTTTCACTCTGTTTCACTGATGATTCACTTCATGTTACATTTGCCCCATACATAAGTAAGATATTAGTAATAAGGAAAATTGGGTATGGTGTACATGGTTATTATCTTCACAATTTTTCTGTAAATATGGTCATATTCTAAAATAAAACATCTATTAAAACAACACTCAAAATCCTAGGAAACGTTAATATCTGAACATAGTCTAATGGACCACTGAAATGACGGTGGAGTATGGGAATTGTCTTTGTGGAAACACCACCTCCCTGCTTATGCTGAAAGGTAATGGAACTAGAGGAAATTAGAGAGAGAGAGAGAGAGGTCAGTTTGGGAAAAATTTTAGGAGTTAAGAGCAAGGTCTCTGTTCTATAACAAGAGTGTCTGAGATTTCTGTATCCTCTGCCACCCCTGTCATTCCTGGTTGGTCAAGTTGAGGATTTGTGATGTCAAGGCACACAATGGCATCCACTGACTGTTGGCAACCAGAGCTGAGGTGATTGGCTCCTCATTAACTTAAAGAGTATATATGGAGTCCAGGACCCTTTGAGTAGTGTCTGTTGCCTCAAGATAGCGAAACTTAATAAGATGATACTGTAGACAAGTAGATATAAAGAATAAGACTCCAAACACAAGGATGGATGAAGAAACTGCAAGTCCAAAACTGAATTTATGTATGTATTGGGGGAGGGGGGGGATGGATGGTGGTGGTCGCAGTCATGAGGAACATGGTGTTTTGTTAGTGCTAGCAGAGTATAATAATGAATTTGATTTCCTTTTTACACAGTAGACTACTGAATATTGTTAAACTATTGAAAGGAAGGTCAGCTCAAGTCTGAAGTTATGTGCAACAACTGGTCCAGTTGATCCTTTAACAACATGGTCTAGAACAGCATTGCTGGATATTGGACATACTAGAGAAGTGAAGTTTCAATCTGTGTCACTGATGATTAACTTCATGTTACATTTGCCCGATAATAAGTAAGATATTAGTAAAAAGGGAAATTGGGTATCGTGTACATGGTTATTACCTTCACAATTGTTCTGTAAATCTGGAACTATTCTAAAATAAAATATCCATTAAAACAACACTCAAAATCCGAGGAAATGGTAGCAACTGCACATATTGGAAAGTACCACTGAAATTATGGGGGAGTATGGCAATTGTCTTAGAGGAAACACCACCTCCCTGCCATATGCTGGACTATAATGGACCTAGAGGAAATGGTAAGGAGAGAGAGGACAGTTAGGGAAAAATTAAAGGAGTAAGTTGAAGGTCTCCGTTCTATAACCAGAGTGTGTGAGATTTCTGCATCCTCTGCCACCCCCGCCCCTCCTGGTTGGTCAATCTGAGGCTTTGTGATGTCAAGCCACACCATGGCAACCACTTATTTAGGGCAGTCAGAGCTGAAGTGAAGGATCCTCATTAATCTAAAAAGTATATATAGAGGCCAGGACAATTTGAGTAGTGTCTGTTGCCTTGAGATAGCGAAACTTAATAAGAAAATAGTGTAGACTAGTAGAGATAAGGAATAAGACTCCAAACACAAGCATGGATGAAGAAACTGTAAGTCCAAAAGTGAATTTATGTTTCTACTGAGGGGGTGGGATGGATTTTCGTGGTGTCAGTCATGAGGAACAGGGTGTTGTGTTAGGGCTCGCAGTTTATAATAACGATTTGATTCCTTTTTACATGGCTGACTATTGAATACTGTTAAACTATTGAAATGATCGTCAGCTCAAGTTTTGAAGTTTTATGCCACAACAGGAAGAGTTTTTCCTTCAACATCATGGTCTAGAAGAGCATTGTTGGATAGTGGATATACTAGCGAAGTGAGGATTGACTCTGTTTCATTGATGAAGTAGGATCTATGGAGGGGGAAGGCATGTGAGAAGGGAGTAATGTAGATTTCTTTAGTAGGAGCACCCGACATGCCATTCCATACTGAACCAGACCCTTAACATAAAGACAAGGAGAAGTCTGAATGGGGATTTTTTCTCAACACTATCTCATGCGGTCAAGGAAAAAAGAAGCTGATGCTTAATTTAGGTTTGGATTGGGGGGTAGGATGGATGGTGGTGGTCGCAGTCATGAGGAACAGGGTGTTGTGTTACTGCTGGCAGTATGTAAGATTGAATTTGTTTTCCTTTTTACATAGTAGACTATTGAATATTGTTAAACTATTGAAAGGATGGTCAGCTCAAGAAGTGAAGTTTTATGACACAGCTGGTCCAGTTTTTCCTATAACAACTTGGTCTAGAACAGCATTGCTGGATATTGGAGATACTAGTGAAGTGAGGTTTCACTCTAACTCTTTCACTGATGATTCACTTCATGTTACATTTGCCCCATTCCAAAGTGAGTAAATAGTAATAAGGGAAATTGGGTATGGTGTACATGGTTATTAACTTGACAATTTTTCTGTAAATCTGGAACTATTCTAAAATCAAACATCCATTAAAACAACACTCAAAATCCTAGGAAATGGTAGCAACTGAACATAGTGGAAAGGACCACAAAATGACGGGGGAGTATGGGAATTGTCTTAGAGGAAACACCAACTCCCTGCCATATGCAGGACTATAATGGAACTATAGGAAATGAGAGAGAGCGAGGACAGTTTGGGAAAAATTTTAGGAGTTAAGAGGTAGGTCCCTGTTCTATAACCAGAGTATCTGAGATTTCTGCATCCTTTGCCACCCCCGCCCCTCCTGTATGGTCAAGCTGATGCTTTGTGATATCAGACCACACCATGACAACCACTGATTTTGGGCAGCCAGGGCTGAAGTGAGTGGATCCTCAATAACCTAAAAAGTATATATAGAGACCAGGACCTTTTGAGTAGTGTCTGTTGCCTCAAGATAGCGAAACTTAATAAGACGATAGTCTAGACTAGTAGAGAAAAGGAATAAGACTCCAAATACAAGGATGGATGAAGAAACTGTAAGTCCAAAAGTCAATTTATGTTTGTATTGGGGGGGCTGGTATGGATGGTCATGGTGGCATTCATGAAGAACAGGGTGTTGTGTTAGTGCTGGAAGCGTATAATAAAGAAAATGATTTCCTTTTTATATGGCAAAAAATTGAATATTGTTAAACTATTGACAGGATGGTCAGCTCAAGATCTCAAGTTTTATGACGCAAATGGTCTAGTTTTTCCATTAACAACTGGGTCTAGAACAGCATTGCTGAGTATTGGAGATACTAGAGAAGTGATGTTTCACTCTATTTCACTGATGATTCACTTCATGTTACATTTGCCCCATACATAAGTAAGATATTAGTAATAAGGGAAAGTGGGCATGGTGTTCATGGTAGTTATCTTCACAATTTTTCTGTATATCTCGAACTATTGTAAAATAAAACATCCATTAAAACAACACTCAAAATCCTAGGAAACCTTAATATCTGAACTTAGTGGAATGGACCACTGAAATGAGGGGGGAGTATGGCAATTGTCTTAGAGGAAACACCACCTCCGTGCCATATCCTGGACTATAATAGAACTAGAGGAAATGAGAGAGAGAGATAGGTCAGTTTGGGAACATGTTTAGGAGTTAAGAGGAAGGTCTCTGTTCTATAAGCAGAGTGTCTGAGATTTCTGCATCCGTTGCCACCCCCGCCCCTCCTGGATGGTTAAGCTGAGTCTTTGTGATGTGAAGCCACACCATGGCAACCACTGATTTTGGGCTACCTAAGCTGAAGTGAGTGGCTCCTCATTAACCTAAAGAGTATATATATTCCAGATGAATTTTTGGAGACTTCGTTCTAGATCTCTGAAGCATGCCGTTGGTATTTTAATGGGAAGTGCATTGAATTTATACATTGCTTTGGGTAGTATGGACATTTTATTGATGTTGGTTCTAGCAATCCATGAACCAGTATGTTCTTCCATCTGTATATGTCTTCCTCTATATCTTTTTTTAACGTCCTGTATTTTTCTGAGTAGAGGTCTTTTACCTCTTTAGTTAAGTTTATTCCTATGTAGCTTAATTTTTTTGGTGCAATGGTAAACGGGATTGTATTTATAATCTCTCTTTCTGAAAGTTCGCTATTGGTGTATAGAAATGCCTCAGATTTCTTGGGGTTAATTTTGTTTCCTGCTACATTGCCAAATTCATGTATTAAGTCTAGTAGCTTTTTGATGGAGTCTCTAGGGTTTTGTATGTATAATATCATGTCGTCTGCAAATAAGGACAGTTTTACTTCCTCTTTTCCAATTTGGGTGCCTTTTATTTCTTCTTCCTGCCTAATTGCAATGGCTAACACTTCCAATACTATGTTGAACAGGAGTGGTGATAGGGGGCATACCTGTCTTGTTCCTGTTCTTAGGGGAAATGGTTTTAGTTTTTGTCCATTGAGTATGATGTTGGCTGTGGGCCTGTCATATATGGCTTTTATTATGTTGATTTATGATCCTTGTACTCCAGCCCTACTGAGAGTTTTTATCAAAAATGGGTGTTGAATTTTGTCATATGCTTTTTCTACATCAATTGATACGACCATGTGGTTTTTTTCTTTCAGTTTATTTATGTGATGTATCACGTTTATTGATTTGCGGATGTTGTACCATCCTTGCATCCTTGGGTTAAATCCTACTTGGTCATGGTGTAAGATCTTTCAGATGTACTGCTGGATCCGATTTGCTACGATTTTGTTGAGGATTTTGGCATCTATGTTCATGAGGGATATTGGCCCGTAATTCTCTTTCATTGTGTTGTCTTTACCTGGTTTTGGTATTAGGGTGATGGTGGCTTCATAGAATGAGCTTGGAAGTGTTCCTTCCTCTTGAATTTTTTGTAGTAGTCTGAGGAGGAAAGGTTTTAGTTCTTCCTTGAATGTTTGGTAAAACTCCCCTGTGAAGCCATCTGGTCCTGGGCTCTTGTTTGTTGTAAGCTTTTTGATGACTGCTTCAATTTCTTCCATAGTTATTGGCTTGTTGAGATTTTTAGATTCTTCCTGATTAAGTTTTGGAATGTTGTATTTTTCTAGGAATTTGTCCATTTCCTCCAGGTTGTCTAGTTTTTGGAGTAGAGCTGTCCATAGTATTTTTTAACAATCATTTGTATTTCTGTGGGGTCTGTTGTTATTTTGCCTCTATCGTTTCTGATTTTGTTTATTTGGATCCTCTCTCTTTGCTTCTTGCTGAGTCTGGCTAGAGGTTTGTCAATCTTGTTTATCCTTTCAAAGAACCAACTCTTGGTTTCATTGATTTTCTGTATTGTTTTTTTGGTCTCTATGTCATTTATTTCTGCTCTAATCTTTATTATCTCCTTCCTTCTGCTCAATCTGGGGTTTACTTGTTGCTCTCTTTCTAATTCTTTGAGTTGTAGAGTTAGGTGATTTCTGCCATTTTTTTTTTGTTTGTTTTTTGAGATCGGCCTCAAGAGCTCTAAACTTCCCTCATAGGACTGCTTTAATTGTGTCCCATAGGTTTTGGATTGTTGTGTTTTCATTGTCATTAGTTTCCACGACGTTTTTAATTTCTTCTTTGATCTCATTGGTAACCCAATCAATATTTCATAGCATGCTCTTCAGCTTCCAGGTGTTTGAGTATTTTTTGTTGTTTTTATTGTTGTTTATTTCTAATATTATGCCATCGTGGGATGCGAAGATGCTTTTTATGATTTCAATCTTCATGAATTTGGGGATACTTTGCTTGTGACCCAATATATGGTCTATTTTTGAATATGTCTTATTAGCACCTGAGTAGAATGTATATTCCCTGTCTTTGGGGTGAAGTTTTCTGAAGATGTCTATTAAGTCCATCTGATCTAGTGAGTCATTTAGGATTGCTGTATCTTTGCTGATTGTTTGTCTAGAGTAATTATCCAGTGCTTTCAGTGGTGTATTAACGTCCCCTACTATGGTTGTATTGTTGTCGATCTCTCCTTTGATATCTCCCAGGAGATTTTTTTATGAATTTGGGTGCTCCTGCATTGGGTGCATATATGTTTACCAGGGTTATATCTTCTTCTTGTATTGATCCCTTTAGTATTATGAAGTGTCCTTCCTTATCTCTTGTTATGGCCTTCACTTTGAGGTCTATTTTGTCCGATATAAGTATTGCTACCCCAGCCTTCTTTTCCTTTTCATTTGCCTGAAAGATATTTATCCATTCCTTCACTTTCAGTCTGTGTGAGTCCCTTCTAATGAGGTGGGTTTCTTGTAGACAGCAGATGTATGGGTCATTTTTTTTTCTATCCATTCAGCCATTCGATGTCTTTTGTTTGGAGCATTTAGTCCATTTAAGTTTAAAGTTTTTTTTGAAAGGTACTTGTTTGTAGCCATTTCTTTTTGTGTGTGTGTGACTGTTTTCTTTCTGAGCTTTTTATTTCTTCTTTTTATACTAGTCCCTTTAGCATTCCTTGCATTGCTGTTTTGGTGGTGATAAACTCCCTTAGCCTTTTTTTGTCTGTGAAGCTTCTTATTTCCCCTTCAAGTTTGAATGATAGCCTTGCTGGATAGAGTATTCTTGGATTCAGTCCTTCGCTTTGCATCACTTTGTAAATTTCTGTCCATTCTTTTCTTGCCTGATGTGTTTCTGTTGAGAAATCATTTGATGAACTATTGGTAGGTCCCTTGTATGTCACTTTCTGTCTATCTCTTGCAGCCTGTAAGATTCTCTCTTTGTCCTGAACATTTGCCATGGTAATTATGATGTGTCTTGGTGTGGGTCTTTTCGGGTTCACCTTGTTTGGGACTCTCTGGGCTTGTGTGACTTTTTTCTTCCTCACCTCAGGGAAGTTTTCTGATATTATTTGTTCGAATAGGTTTTCTAATCTTTGTTCCTCTATCTGTTGTTCTAACACCCCTATTATTCGTATGTTGTTTCATTTCATGTTGTCCCAAAGCTCCCTTAGGCCCTCCTCCTGTCTTTTATTTTTTTTCTCCAATTGCACTACATTTTGGGTGTGGTTTTCTTCCTTGTCTTGTAACTCAATTATTGGGTCCTCTGCTTCTCCTAGTCTACTGTTGATACTTTCAATGGTGTTTTTTTATTGCAGCTATATCACTCTTCATTTCTTCTTGGGTCTTACTTAAGTTGTTGATTTTTTCATCTGTTTTTTCTAGCTTCTTCCATATATTATTGATTTTTTCATCTGTTTCTTCTTGCTTCTTGCAAAGGTAGTTGACTTTTTCATCGGTTTCTTCTTGCTTCTTGCACAAGTTGTTGATTTTTTCCTTCATCCGGTTTATGCACTCTGGGACCCTTATTCTGAATTCTTTTTCTGTCATGTTGCATGCCTCTGTATTACTTAGCTGCTTTTCTGGAGAGTCCTCTTCTCTTTCCTTTGGTGGTTTATATGTCTACCCATGTTTGATCTTACTGACATATCTAGACGTTGAGTCGTTCAGTGGTTGCTCCCTGGGTTGCAGTGACTCCTTGGTCTTTGTTTGCTCTTCGGGCGGTTGCAGTACCAGCTGCTCTTCAGTTGGCAGCAGCTCCTCTGGTGGGTGCTCTTAACAGCTGTGGTTTCTCTTCTGGCAGGTGGTGGGAGGTTTCACTGATGGGGATTGATCTAAGGAGGGAGCAGTAATCTGAGAAGGGAGTAATGTAGATTTCTTGATTTTGGGTGAAAGACAAGCCATTCCATACTGAGCCACACACTTAGACAAGGAGAAGTCTGAATGGGGATTTTCTCTAAACACTTTCTCATACTGGCAAGGAAAAAAGAAGCTGATGATTAATTTAGGTTTCGATAGGGGGGGTGGGATGGATGGTGGTGGTCACAGTCATGAGAAACAGGGTGTTGTGTCAGTGCTGGCAGTATATAATAATGAATTTGGTTTCCGTTTTACATGGTAGACTATTGACTATTAAACTATTGAAAGGATGATCAGCTCAAGATCTGAAGTTTTATGCTGGAACTGGTCCAGTTTTTCCTTTAACAACTTGGTCTAGAACAACAGTGCTGGATATTGGAGATACTAGAGAAGTGAATTTTCACTCTGTTTCACTGTTGATTCACTTCTTGTTACATTTGCCCCATACATAAGTACGATATTAGTAATAAGGGAAATTAGGTATGGTGTTCATGGTTATTATCTTCACAATTTTTCTGTAAATCTGGAACTATTCTAAAATAAAACATTCATTAAAACAGCACTCAAGGATGGTACAATATCTGCATATTAATAAACTTGATACATCACATAAACAAATTGAAAGAAAAAAACTACATGGTCATATCAATTGATGCAGAAAAAGCATTTGACAAAATTCAACACGCATTTTTGATAAAAACTCTCAGTAAGGTGGGAGTAGAAGGATCATACCTCAACATAATAAAAGCCATATATGACAGGCTCACAGCCAGCATGATACTCATTGGACAAAAACTAACAACATTTCCCCTAAGAACAGGAAAAGACAGGGATGTCCACTCTCACCACTGCTGTTCAACATAGTTCTGGAAGTATTAGCTATCGCAATTAGGCAAGAAGAACAAATAAAAGGCATCCAAAATGGAAAAGAGGAAGTAAAATTGTCCTTATTTGCAGACGACATGATATTATACATACAAAACCCTAGAGACTCCATCAAAAAGCTACTAGACTTAATATATGAATTTGGCAATGTAGCAGGATACAAAATTAACCCGAAGAAATCTGTGGCATTTCTATACACCAATAGTGAACTTTCAGAAAGAGAGATTATACAAACAATCCCATTTTCCATTTCACCAAAAAAATTAAGCTACCTAGGAATAAACTAAAGCGGTAAATGACCTCTACTCAGAAAACTACAGGACGTTGAAAAAAGATTTAGAGGAAGACATAAACAGATGGAAGAACATACCATGTTCATGGATTGGTAGAATCAACATCATTAAAATGTCCATACTACCCAAAGCAATCTATAAATTCAACGCATTTCCCATTAAAATACCAATGGCATACTTCACAGTTCTAGACCGAACTCTCCAAAAATTCATCTGGAATAAAAAAATGACACTGAATAGCTGCAGTGATCCTGAAAAAGAACATAGTAGGTGGGATCTCAATTCCAGATATCAAGATGTATTACAAAGCCACTGTTCTCAAAACTGCCTGGTACTGGCACAAGAACAGGCATATAGATCAATGGAATAGAATAGAGAGCCCAGGAATCGGCCTGAAACAATATGCTCAATTAATATTTGACAAAGGAGGCAAGAACATTCAATGGAGCCAAGATAGGCTCTTCAATAAATGGTGTTTGGAAAATTGGACATATATATGCAAGAAAATGAAACAAGACCACCAGCTTACACCATACACAAAAATAAACTCAAAATGGATAAAGGACTTAAATGTACCACAGGAAACCATAAACATTCTAGAAGAATCTAAAGGCAACAAAATCTCAGACATATGCCGAAATAATTTCTTCACTGATACAACTCCTAGGACACATGAAACTACAGAGAAAATGAACAAATGGGACTACATCGAAATAAAAAGCTTCTGCACAGCAAAAGAAACCATCAACAAAACAATGAGAAAACCCACTGTGTGGGAAAACATATTTGCCAATGTCATATCTGATAAGGGCCTAATCTCCAAAATTTATAGGGAACTCATAGAAGTTAACAATAGGAAGTTACACAATCCAATCAAAAAATGGGCAAAGGACCTAGATAGACACCTCTCAAAAGAGGATATTCAGAAAGCCAAGAGCGTATATGAAAACATGCTCAAAGTCCCTAATCATCTGAGAGATGCAAAACAAATCAACAATGAGGTACCATCTCACACCTGTCAGACTGGCTATCATCAACAAATCAACAAACGACAAGTGCTGGAGAGGATGTGGAGAAAAAGGAACACTTGTGCACTGCTGGTGCGAGTGCAGACTGGTGCAACCACTATGGAAGACAGTATGGAGTTTCCTCAAAAAACTGAAAATGGAACTCCCATTTGACCCTGTGATCCCACTTCTAGGAATATAACCCAAAAAGCAGAAACACAAATCAGAAAGGATATATGCACCCCTATGGTCATAGCAGCACAATTCACCATAGCTAAGATCTGGAAACAGCCTAAGTGCCCATCAGTACATGAATGGATTAGAAAACTGTGGTACATGTACACGATGGAATACTCTGCTGCTGTAAAAAGAAAGGAGCTCTTACCATTTACAGTGGCATGGATGGAACTGGAGAGCGTTGTGCTAGGTGAAATAGGCCAGTCAATGAGGGAAAGGTACCACATGATCTCACTCATTCATGGATAATAGAGACCATTATAAACTTTTGAACAATAAGAGATACAGAGGCAGAGCTGCCTCAAACAGATTGTCAAACTGCAGCGGGAAGGCCGAGGATGGTTGGGGGGCAGGAGGGAGGGGGGTAAAAGATCAACCTAAGCACTTGTATGCATGCATATAAGCATACTCAATGGACATAAGACACTGGGGGATAGGGGAGACTAGGTTACTGTCAAGGGCGAGGAGGAAAGAGAGGACACATATGTAATACCCTTTGAAATACTTTAAGCAATAAAAAAAAGTGATTTCAGAAATTAAAAAAAATAAAATGAAAAAAATAAATCTAGAAAAATTTTTTTTATTTATACTGCTAACAGTGAGACACCCAGGAAAACACACATGATGTCAAAATAAGCCAAAGGAAAATCATTTGGGCAAATATAAAAAGTACCATAAGTAAAAATTTCTTTATTAACCTAAGGTCGAGAATATGTTTGTATATTTTCAGAAAACAACTACAAGACCACGTGGATTGCTGCAACAGAGAGGAATTCTCAGGAATGCTCCAGTCATGAAGACAAGAGGAGAGACAGTTCAGAGATGCAGACGCTGAAGACGCTTTTCCATGCTAGCAGTCAGCAGCTGTGTGTCGCTGCAGATTGCCCAGGACCAAACCAGAGAGGGTCGGTCCTGCATTGCCACCATTTTTCCACAATCCAGAACTGAAATATCATTGTTGACATGTACACATAAGGAACTGTTGGACATTGAAATTGGGACTTAAAACAATTTTTGTCCTTGAAATGTTATGCTTAAGTTTTAAAATGTTTTGGGTTACGGATTGGCATTGTTATCGTTTTAATAGCCAGAGTTTTGTTCTTGATGTTTAAGTTTTATTTTCATTATAGTAGCTTAATTAATAAAACAAAAAAGGGTGAGATGTGGGAAACTGACATAGTGTTAAGCCTCGGACTGACCTGCTGGCAAAGTCACAAACAAGTCCTAGCTTAGAGGGCACAGTCCTCTTAGCATAATTAGGCTTGACCTTATGACACTCCCTAGATGTTATCTGGGAATCTAATGGGCTCAGGAAGTGCAGGAAGTATAACCATGGTGTAAACAAGTGAAACTCACAAGGAAAGTGAAACATAGGTAACCACTACCTTGTTTACCACTCACTATAAAAAGCTTCGTGCTGACAACCTCCACCGCTCTCAACGTGGACGGCGTTGCGGCCTGGGTCAATTACACTCCCGTCCAGTCAGCGGACCCATCCATGACCCGGAAAGACTTCATCACCAAATGGGGCATCAATGGAGATCAACGCTACCCGCTCAAGCTCAAGCTGCAGCATGCTCGACCTGTCTGATTCTGGTAACATTGCTCTCGATCACTCCTGTCACCAGGAGACCCCACAATACTGTGTAATAGACTTAGATGATGCCTGCTTCTCCATGGACATGGCTCCAAAGAGACAAGGACAATTTATAGGATCAGATGTTTAGTAGCAGAAGATTGGGCTGCCTGAAGCGGCCATGATGCCAATATTATGTTTCATTGTATTGATATGTTATATTGATCTTTGATTCTTTTGCAGGTTTAAATGTGTTTTGGCTGTCCTGGAAGGGGACTGTGTGGGGTGACCCCCAAAAGTAAAGGGTATCTAGCTGCCAAGAGGGCAGGTGGCCAACTGGGCAGGGACGGGTGCCCATCAGGTTGTGGTCACTGTTGAGAGACAGTTGACCGTTGGCAGCATGTATACCGCTTGCAGGCCTGCGTGACCATGCCCATGTCAGGGGTAGTAAGCTGGAAAAGGCCTGTTTAGAATAGAAGGTCTAACGCATGGTGATGCATAGAAAGAAAGTTTAATGCCAACAATTACTGTTTTGTTATAACTTTGAAAAATCCATGAAAAGGAATTGGCAAGGAAAGTCAGAAAATCTTAGAGTAGATCAGTATGTTTTTCTCCTTATGTAATTCCTCCGAAATCGGGCAATGCTAAATAAGTCATGTCAATACATTTCTTTGCATATATTTAATAAGACCAGATCCTGATAATGATTTTATTAACAGAAAACTTTGACTGGAATATCATGTTTTAAAGAGCCCTGTCTGAGCTCTAAAGAGTTGAAGCCAGTAAGAATGCCACGAAGAAAGCCTGGTATCCTGGTCGGGAGCCCTGAAGATGGCTGATGCTGGAATGTCAGGCCAATGCCTTACCATAACTGGGGGTTGGTAAGAGTAGAAGGGGAGCAGCAAATATGCCTCTGCATCCCTGCGCAACCCCCGCACACTCTGGGCCACAACGAGTGGGAGGGCTACTGATATGAGCCTTAAAGCCTGGAGCGTAGGCTCAGGTGGAGTTGCTACAGGTGAGGGATTCACCTAACTCCGCAGATACTGTAGGCAGGCCTGATGGAAGCTGGATGGCTTAGCTTCCTGGCCTATGGAGCACATTAAAATTCAACCATGAGACTGCAGCAAAGGTAGTCAGTTACCATTCTTGTTGTATTTATGCAAACATCAGGAGAGTAGGTAAATTAACCTTGATCTGGCTTTTTGATAGCCATGGAGGAATTTTAAGAAGAAAAATCCTATTACAATAGAGGCTGTTAAAGCTAACATGGTTTCTTTCCCTTCCACCGAACCATTTGTTAAGCATATAGGGATAGTTCAGTTGATAGTTCTGTGTGCCCAGTACGGGCCTCTAGCAATGGTGGAATAGTAATGCAGTCCGTCTCATGATTGAGCAGGAAGTTCCATGAAACTGGGGGAATGAAAAGGCGAAGGATATGTCCTCCATCTTCCCCGTATCCTCAATGTTGGGGCAGCTGCCATGTGCTCAGGATAGTACCAGCTTCCTGTATTCCAGGACACTGCTTTCCAAACCCAGAACCTTTTTAACCTACCCAATGACAATCAGGGGACGTGCGTGCCTTGGTGATGACCACATCCTGTGTAATAAGACCCGACTTGCACCTAGCCAATCGGCAGGGCCCACAATCATCTCCCCTCCCCTAACTCCACCCCCCTATTAAAACCCCATTTTTTCCCACAGGCGTTCTCTCTCATCTCGTCTTTGTGAGGATAGGAGCCAGACATGGTTCTGTGATAATAAAGGACTCTTTGCTTTTGCATTGGACACGGCTGGCTCCCTGGTGAGGTCTGTTGGGGATTTAAAATCTGGGCATAACAATAACCAAGATAGTGGTGATGGAAAATTTGGACTTTAAGTTGAATGAAGACAAGAGGGAGAAAGATAGAACGAATCAGATAATTGTGTCTTACTACAGGAAGGGGAAAACCTCCAGTAAGCAAGCCAACAAATGCAGAAGAAGAAGTGGTGGAGTGTTCATCTACCACAGGTGATACACAGGTTCTCTGAGGGGAATACACGTTATAATGTGAATCCCTCTATAAACAATGCTTCAGAAAAGGGCATTATGAGAAGATGAAAATATTAATGGTCTCCTTGAATAAATACCAGCAAGGGTATAAAGGAAATATGTATTTTTGTGTGTTTTCTGATGATGGGGAGGGATGTAAAGAAGGGGCACTCCTGTGAGAAGGGAGTAATGTAGAATTCTTTAATTGGGGCATCAGACAAGCCAGTCCATAATGAGCCAGAAACCTTGAATAAGGACAAGAAGAAGACTGAATGGGGATTTTTTTCCTCAACATTTTCTAATACTGACAAGGAAGAAAAGAACTTGATATTTAAGTTAGGTTTGGATTGGGGGGGGGTGGTGGTTGGTGGTGGTCGCTGTGATGAGAAACAAGGTGTTGTGTTTCTGCTGGCAGTGTAAAGTAATTAATTTGATTTCATTTTTACATGGTAGACTATTGAATATTGTTAAGCTATTGACAGGATTGTCAGCTCAAGATGTGAAGTTTATGCCACAACTGGTACAGTTTTTATTTAACAACTTGCTCTAGAACAGCATTGGTGGATATTGTTGATATTAGAGAAGTGAGGTTTCACTCTGTTTCACTGATGATTCACTTCATGTTACATTTGCACCATACATAAGTAAGATATTAGTAATAAGGGAAATTGGGTACAGTGTACATGAGTATTATCTTCCCAATTTTTCTGTAAATCTGGAACTATTCTAAAATAAAGCTTTTATTAAAACAACACAAAAAAATAGGAAATGGGAATATCTGAACGTAGTGGAATGGACAACTAAAATGACTGTGGAGTTTAGGAAGAGGATTAGAGGAAACCCACCTCCCTGCCATATGCTGGACTTAGAGTGGAACTAAAGGAAGAGAGAGAGAGAGAGAGAGAGAGAGAGAGAGAGAGAGAGAGAGAGAGAGAGAATGAGAGAGAGAGATAATTGAGAGAGAGGTCAGTTTGGGAATAATTTTAAGAGTTAAGAGGAAGCTGTCTGTTCTATAACCAGAGTATCTGAGATTTCTGCATCCTCTGCAACCCGAGTCCCTCTTGGATGGTCAAGCTGAGGCTTTGTGATGTCATGCCACACCATGGCCACACTGATTTTGGGCAACCAGACCTGAAGTGAGTGGCTCCTCATTAACCGAAAGATAATAAATAGAGGTCAGGACCCTTTCAGTAGTGTCTGTTGCCTCAAGATAGCGAAACTTAATAAGCTGATAGTGTAGACTAGTAGAGATAAGGAATAAGACTCCAAACACAAGGATGGAAGAAGAAACTGCAAGGCCAAAATTGAATTTATGTTTGTATTGGGGTCAGGATGGCTGGATGGTGGTGTTCGCAGTCATGAGGAACAGTTTGTTATATTAGTGCTGCCAGTTTATAGTAAAGAATTTCATTTCCTTTTTACATGGCAGACTATTGAATATTGTTAAACTATTGAAAGGATGATAAGCTTAAGACATGAAGGTTTATGCCACAACTGCTCTAGTTTTTCCTTTAACAACTTGATCTAGAACAGCATTGCTGGATATTGGAGATACCAGAGAAGTAAGGTTTCACTCTGTTTCACTGATGTTTCACTTCATGTTAAATTAGCTCAATACATAAGTGAGTCATTAGTAATAAGGAAAATTGGGTATGGTGTACATGGTTTTTACCTTCACAAATTTTCTGTAAATCTGGAACTATTCTGAAATAAAACATCCATTAAAACAACTCTCAAAATCCTAGGAAATGGTAGCAATTGAACATAGTGGAATGTACCACTGAAATGAAGGGGGAGTATGGGAATTGTCTTAGAGGAAACACCAACTGCCTGCCATATGCTGGACTATAATGGAACTAGAGGAAATGAGAGGGAGAGCGAGGACACTTTGGGAAAAAATTTAGGAGTTAAGAGGTAGGTCTCCGTTCTCTAAGCAGAGTGTCTGAGATTTCTGCATTCTTTGCCACCCGCGTCCCTCCTGGATGGTGAAGCTGAGGCTTTGTGATGTCAAACCACACCATGGCAACCACTGATTTTGGGCAGCCAGGGCTGAAGTGAGTGGCTCCTCAATAACATATAAAGTATATATAGAGGCCAGGACCCTTTGAGTTGTGTCTGTTGCCTCAAGATAGGGAAACTTAATAAGACGATAGTCTAGACTAGTAGAGATAAGGAATAAGACTCCAACACAAGGATGGATGAAGAAACTGTAAGTCCAAATTCAATTTATGTTTGTATTTGGCGGGGTGAGGGGGGTGGTATGGATTGTCGTGGTGGCAATCATGAGGAACAGGGTGCTGTGTTAGTGCTGGATGTAAAATAAAGAATTTGATTTCCTTTTTACATGGCAGACTATTGAATATTGTTAAACTACTGACAGTATGGTCAGCTCAAGATGTGAATTCATGCCACAAGTGATTGAGCTTTTCCTTTAACATCAGGGTGTAGAACAGCATTGTTGTTTATTGGAGATAGTAGAGAAGTGAGGTTTGACTCTGTTTCACTGTTGGGGAGGCATCTAAGTAGGGGGCAGGCATTTGACAAGGGAGTAATGTAGATTTCTCTATTTGTGGCACCAACAAGCCATTCCATACTGAGTCAGACACTGAGCATAAAGACAAGGATAAGTCTGAATGGGGATTTTATTCCGAACACTTTCTCATACTGACAAGGAAAAAAGAAGCTGATGTTTACTTTAGGTTTGGGTTGGTGCGGGGGGATGGATAATGGTGGTCACAGTCATGAGGAACAGGGTGTTGTCATAGTGCTGGCAGTGTATAATAATGAATTTGATTTCCGTTTTACATGGTAGACTATTGAATATTGTTAAACTATTGAAAGGATGGTCAGCTCAAGATCTGAAGTTTTATGCCCCAAACGGTCCAGGTTTTCCTTTAACGACTTGTTCTAGAATAGCATTACTGGATATTGGAGATACTAGAGAAGTGAGGTTTCACTCTGTTTCACTGATGATTCACTTCATCTTACATTTGCCCCATACATAAGTAAGATATTAGTAATAAGGGAAATTGGGTATGGTGTACATGGTTATTATCTTCACAATTTTTCTGTAAATCTGGAACTATTCTAAAATAAAACATCCAGTAAAACAACTCTCAAAATCCTAGGAAATATTAATATCTGAACACAGTGGAATGGACCACTGAAATGACGGGGGAGTATGGAATTGTCTTAGTGGAAACACCAAGTACCTTCCATATGCTGGACTATAATGGAACTAGTGGAAATGAGAGAGAGAGAGTTAAGACAGTTTGGGAAAATTTTAGGAGTTAAGAGGTAGGTCTCTGTTCTATAAACAGGGTGTCTGAGATTTCTGCATCCTTTGCCACCCCAGCCCATCCTGGATGGTCAATCTGAGGCTTTGTGATTGAAGCAGAGCTAAGCAGAAATGCTCCCAACTCCCTCTTCAAGGACGAGGTGGAGACATGCTCTTCTCCCTCAACTCTATGTTGTCTTACAAGGCTGGCCCTCAGCCCAAGCCCCACCCCGCCCCCCGAGAGTGACCACAAGAAAGCTGGTATTGTCCTAACTCTCCCAGCCACCCTCCTGAGTGGACCAATGAAGTTCCAGAAATGTAGCTAATGTCCTAATAAGGCTATAGTGGAGGATGGCTCCAACCTTCAGAATTTGATGGTCACTTCCAGACCCTTATGATGTAAAGCCCTGACCAATCTCTGTAACTCACGTCACCCCTAAAGCCCACCCCAAATACCTAGACCTATATAACCTTTGTTCTCCTGGGAAATGCTCTCTCGCCTCACCGCTGCGCCGGATAGAGGCTGGGAGCCAATTCTAGAAATGATCAATAAAGACTCGTTGCTTTTGCATAGGAGGAGGCTCTCTGTTGGTGGATTATTGGGGACCCCGAACTCTGGGCATAACATTTTGGTGGCGCGTCCGGGATCCCCCAAAAAATCCTCGAGGGACCCCCACTCTGAGAGTCTGCTGTCCACGGTAAGTGTCTATGTGTTGTGTGTTCTGTCCAATGAGAGCTCGCTTCTGTAATCTGGCCTGATAAGATCTGAGTGGCCGCACTGGTGGATCTCGGGCAGGAGGAGTCAAGGGACACCTTGAACCTCCATCTTGCGGGGTGTAAAAGCCCCACCTGGCGGGGTGTAAAAGCTCCATCTGGCGGGCTTTAAAAGCCCCATCTTGCTTTTTTTCAGTTTTTCTTCCGCGGGGTCGGAAGGCTGTTCTTAGGTGTTTTTGTTTCTTTGGTGTCTGTATTCTTTTGTTTGATTTTGTGGACTCACTGGACGGACGCTATGGGACTGACTCAAACTACTCCTTTAAGCATTATGGTCGTTTTAAAGTCAAGGGCTGGGCCAAACCTGCTTGCCAGCCTCAGTTGTGGTTTTCCAGAACTGCTGAAAACTTGGCACCTTGAAGCTTACTGAATTCAAATGATAAAAACTTATGTCTTGCATTTTTGAAGGTTAATCTCAAAAATGTTACTGATTGAGAAAAACAGTGTGTTGGGTAGCTACATGCCTTTGCTGAATGAATGTCTGGTGAAAGTGTGAGAGTGTGGAGGGAGGGGGCCTGCCCTCTCCTCTCCTTTGTGTGGCTCCACAACTTTGGTCAGGCAGGTACCTGAGTGAAGATCTGTGAAAACAGGTCACCCGTCCCTCGTCTGTCCCTCGTCACCGATCATCATGAGGTCGGGCCAAAGTAAACCTGCTGTTCTTAATTACATGTTAAAAAAATTTTTTTTAAGGAATACAATAGAGATTATAATATTAAAATGAATGCTAAAACACTGAGGAAGCATGAGTGAACTGAGTGAACAGCTGTTTGTGTGGAACTGGACAATTTGCTACCAAGAGGGGGGACTGGGCACAGTCTTAACTCCTCCGGTAGGTTCTCACCAAAACGTTGGTCAAGAATTCTGTTCTGGGACATGGGTGCCAGGAGTGCCCCCACGCCCGTCTGGGGAGTTGGGCATTGTTTTGTTTATCTGCTCAGCTCCAGTCTCTGCTAGTCTTCTGAGAGTGTGAATAAGAGTGTTTATCTATTTTGGCTGCTCATTACTAGTCTGTGTGAACTGAAAGTTACTTTGATTTATTTTGCATTTCTTTTAATTCATCTGGCTGAACATTTGGACTGGACCCGCGGTGGGCTGCAAGAATCTCTAGCAATTCTCAGAGTCTTTTGCTCGCCACTACAGAAGGAATCAGCCCACTTAGTTAATATAAATTTTTGTCTATCAGTTGCTCTTACCTGGGTTGAAAATCACTGTAATTCCAAGATTGCTTAGTTCTGAGATTGCATATAAACGAGTAAAAGAAAAAATCTGTGAGGAAAAGCAGCCTGGGCTGAGAGAAGTGGGGCGGGGGAGGGTTGGCAGTTATGCTGCTGGCTGCAAACCTAACAGGTCTTATCAATGAACTTCAAGGTTACAAAAAATAACTGTAAGCACAGTCTTTCTCTGCCCTGGTTTATTCTTTTATTTTTTTTTAATTTTTTTATTGCTTAAAGTGGTTTATTCTTTTAACCGCTCCAATGCTAAATCAGACCGATACTTGTACTTTGTTTTATCAAAAAAGGTCTAGATATATCTTAAGAGTAAACGTTCATTTAAAATATGTTCATAAATAATAATCTAAAATTGTTAAATTTTCACCTTTGATAATCATTAAAGGATTAAGGGTTCTAAGAATAAAATAAAACAACAACTGAACTCCCGCTAGAAAAGCGGAGGAGGAACAAAGCTAGAATCTGAAGCCCCCCCTGCTGATTTAGAACTCTTTGCCAGGCAGACTCAGCCCCTGAGAGCCAGTTCAAAGAAGTGGGGGCTGAATGCCTGAGCTGCCCACAAGGCCGGGAAGCCCCTCGTGGAAAAGAGGTGTGCGCGCAGTCAAAGAGAGCCTACAGGAGCTGCAGCAGCTGCTAGCGGGCACCTAGGTGCAGGCTAAGCTGGAGAAGGCCTAGGTACTGGAGCTGATGGTGCAGCGCTTGCTGCAGGGGAGAGCTTGTGGGCGCAAGCAGCTGCAGGCAGAAGCCAGTGAGCACTTCGCTGCGGGCTACATCCAGTGAACCCTTGCTTGAGTCCATACCACTGCAAAAGGGCAGTGGATTCTGGTATTTGCTGGGGGACGCTCTGGCTGGGCCTCTGGGAGACCCTAGGCTGGAAGAGGAGGGGTTAATATCTCCTTCCAGTGCACTCCCTTGAAAGAGGCCTGGTTGCTGCTCTGCCACAAAGGGAACTGGTAAACAGGCAAAAAGCAGGGCCCTAAGTGTTCACAAACAAGCACTCTCCCAGGACCTGGGAGCTATCAGGACTTTGAAATTCTCCAAGAGAGGAGGAGTCTGAATCAGACTGGACAAAACCTCGTTGGGTTAGAAAAACCAGAGGCTGCATATTGAACTTATAGACTGCAGTTTGCTTGGCAGAGGTCCAAGCCCAGTTATATAGGGGTTAAGCTACCTTGTACAGCAAAACAACTTTCTCCTGTGCCAGAATACATTGTAAAAAAATTGAATGCATGATAAACCAGTAAGCTGGAACAAGTAAAATAGGGAAACTGAGAAGAAATCCTATCTTCCCTAAAGCAATGACACTTGGGAGTACATACTTTGCATTTGCCTCCCTAAAACAAAGGTTAAATCGTTTATGTCACTCTGATTAGTGTCATTTGTTGTCCACACCCTGGGACAAATGAAGTTAAAAAATAAGCCTTATTTTGATTAGTTCCTTTATTCAGAAGGAGCCAACCCGGTCCCTCCCTGCAACTTGAATGATAAAATGTGTGTTAAGGAATTTTAAAATTGCTCAAAACTCGCTGCCTTGGGTCCAATTCTGCATGTGTAAGATGGGACAGAGTAAAGGCCAGAAGAGGTTGGCAAGGCCATCCAAACCACCCAGCCGCTATTGGCCAGAGCCGCCTGAGCTGGACCTCCTCGCACTGAAATCAGCTGACTCTGACTAGGACAGATTGGGCTTTATGCAACTGGGCCCCCGTGAGCCGAAGGTCAAAATGAAGATCTGGGGCTAGACTACGAAATTTATGATTGATGCAGTGGCAGAGCACTCGGTAGTTACTCAGAAGGTACCTCCCCTCTCAGGACAGGAAGTCACCAATATTGGAGGTACAGGTACAGTACCACAACTGCAGACTGTTCTGCCACCCCCGCCGATGTCAGTGAGGTGGCAATCAGGTGGTTCATGAATTCCTATATTTACCAGTTGACCTGGTCCCTCTAATGGGCAGAGACCTTTTAGCCAAAATGGAAGCAGAAACCACTTTTACCCCAGATGGCTCAGCACTGCCTGGCCTAGGTGAAGAGACCTCTCCAATGATCCTGTCCTTAGCAGTGCCGAGAGAGAAACAATGAAGACTTTATACCCCCCAGCCAAAGGACCCCACATCTGTTCTTGTCAGGCCCACATCAGGGGACTTGGGCAGTGTTTCTGTTATCTGCTAAAATTCCCAAGACTGTAAAAGTACTTGTTCACTAAAAAGGTATAAATGTAAATGTTTATTTGATATTAATATATCTACTTAGGTATAAATATTTGTAAGATAAATAAAACCCCCGCTTAGTTTCCTTATGTATTCTGGAGCAGCCTCTTCAGTCTTGACAGAGCCAATGGGACCAGTAACATCTAAAAAGACACCAGTTCTAAAAGCCGCCAGACAAACTGCCTTTTTCCTTGGACATCAAAGAGGACTGGGGACCTCAGAAAGAACACGGTAACTCATTCGTTTCTAGTCGTGCCAGAATGCCTGTTCCCCTTACTTGGACCTGATCTCTTACAGAAATTACAAGCCACCCATAAGCTTGTTCTAGATGCCCTGCCAGTGCCACCTCAGACTCTGTATATCCTTTCCAGCCTAGGGACTCGATGTGGGTAAAAAAGTTCATGATCCCAGGACTCACCGCAACTTGAAAAGGACTGTACCTGCAGAAAATTGTATAATAGACTCAGATGATGCCTGCATCTTCATAAACATGGCTTCAGAAAGACAAGGACAATTTTACCTTATATAGAAAGGTCAAAGAGTGGACTTTAGTCACCTCCCTATAATGTTTGTATAGCCCTGCCATATCTCAATTTTAGTAGCGGAGGATTTGACTGCCTGAAGAGGCCATGATGCCAATATTATGTTTCATTGTATTAATGTGTTGTATTAACCTTCAATTCTCGTACAGGTTTAAATGTAGCTGTAACGGCAAATGTCCAGTCTCCCACACTGAGGAACATTGCTATAGCTATGTGTTAGCTGTCCTGGAAGGGGTCTCTGTGGGGTGAACTCCAAAAGTAAAGGGTGTCTAGCTGCCAAGAGGGCAGGTGCCCAACTGGGCAAAGGAGAATACCCATCAGGTTTTAGTCTCTATCGAGAGACAGTTGACAGTTGGCAGCCTGGATACTATCTTGTAGGCCTGTGTGACCATGCCCATGTCAGAGGTGTCACAAAACCTCAACTGTAGAAAACTGGGAAAAGCCTGTTTGGAATAGAAGGTCTGAGGCATGGTTATGCATTTATAAAGAACATAGAAAGAAGGTTTAAAGGCTGGTTTGAAAGTATAAAATTTATAAAATTGTGTATATGAAAAAAAAAAGAAATGTTAAAAGAAAATGAATCAAATGGTACAGGCCAGTAAGTCAGAAAGAGTAAATAACTTACATTCTCCCTCACTAAACATAGGGTAAATAGTTATGCCAAAGTACTTAGAAAGAACTGATACAAGAAATCCAGCAGTTACTGTTTTGTTATAACTCTGAAGAGTCCATGAGAAAGAACTAACAAGAAAAATCAGAAGATCTTAGAGCAGATCAGTATGTTTTTCTCCTTATGTAATTCCTCTGAAATTTGGCAATGCTAAATAAGTCATGGCAATACATTTCTTTGCATGAAATTAATAAGACCGGTTTTCAATAGCGATTTCATTGACCGGAAACTTTGACTGGAGTATCATGTTTTAAAAAAAAACCTCTCTGAGCTGTGAAGACTTGAAGCCAAAAAAAGTGCCACAGGAAAGGCCTGGTATCCTACTTGGAAGCCCTGAAGATGGCTGGTGCTGGAGCGTCAAGCCCATGCCATACCATCACTGGCGGTTGGTAAGAGTAGAAGGGGAGCAATAGGATGCCTCTGCATCCCTGCGGAACCCCACACACTCTGGGCCACAACGAGTAGGAGGGCTACTGAGATGGGCCTTAAAGCCTAGAGCGTGGGCTCAGGTGGAGTTTCTACAGGTGAGGGATTCACCTAATGCAGCAGATACTGCAGGCAGGCCTGATGGCAGCTGGATGGCTTGGCTTCCTGGCCCTATGGGACACATTAAGATTCAATCATGAAATTCCAGCAAAGGTAGTCAGTTACCATTCTTGTTGTGTTTATGCAAACATCAGGCCAAATTGAATACAGTAGATAAATTGGTCTTGATTTGGCTTTTTGATAGCCATAGAGGAATTTTAAGAAGAAAAATCCTATTTCAATAGAAGTTGTTAAAGCTTCTTTCCCTTCCACAAAACCATTTGTTATAGTTTGTCTCTGCCAGGTCAAAAGCCCAGCACCTTCTGTGCCCAGGACAGCAGGGAGCCTGACTGGAAGGTGACCTCTGACTAGACACACCCGCTGCAGATCACGCTCAAGAAGACAGAAAACCTCGGTGGACCCCTTCTAACCGTCCTGATGCAGTTGACTTTCGGCGTTTGCATTATCAACAGACTAGGCCAATTAGTCAAGGAATGTATGAAAGTAATTCAGATAATAGTTCAGTCCGTCTCATGATTGAGCCGGAAATTCCAAGACAAGGGGGGAATGAAGGGACAGATCGGTACTTGAAAGAACTAAACAGAACTAAGCAGAAATACACCCTCCTCCCTCTTCAAGGACGAGGCAGAGACATGCTCTTCTCCCTCTCCTCTATCTTGTCTTGCAAGGCTGGACCCTCAGCCCAAGTCCCCCCCCTCTCCCCCCGAGAGTGACAGCAAGAATGCTGGTATTGTCCTAACTCTCCCAACCACCCACCTGACTGGACCAATGAAGCTCCAGAAATGTAGCTGAGGTCCTAATAAGGCTATAGTGGAGGATGGCTCCAACCTTCAGAAGGTAATGGTCACTTCCTGACCCTTATGCTGTAAAACCCTGACCAATCTCTGTAACTCACATCACCCCTAAAGCCCACCCCAAATAGCTAGCCCTATATAACCTTTGTTCTCCTGGGACATGCTCTCTCGCCTTACCGCTACGCCTGATAGAGGCTGGGAGCCAATTCTAGGATTGATCAATGAAAACTCATTGCTTTTGCATCAGATGAGGCTCCCTGGTGGTGGATTATTGGGGACCCCGAAATCTGGGCATAACAGTGATGTCAAACCACACCATGGCAACCACTGATTTTGGGCAACCAGGGCTGTAGTGAGTGGCTCCTCAATAACATGAAAAGTATATATAGAGGCCAGAACCCTTTGAGTAGTGTCTGTTGCCTCAAGATAGCGAAACTTAATAATACGATAGTCTAGACTAGTAGAGATAAGGAATAAGACTCCAAACACAAGGATGGATGAAGAACCTGTAAGTCCAAAAGTCAATTTATGTTTATATTGGGGGGGGGGGCTGGTGGTATGGATTTTCGTGGTGGCAGTCATGAGGAACAAGGTGTTGTGTTAGTGCTGGAAGTGTATAATAAAGAATTTGATTTCCTTTTTACATTGCAGACTATTGAATATTGTTAAATTATTAACAGGATGGTCAGCTCAAGATGGGAATTATTGTGCCACAAGTGATTGAGTTTTTGCTTTAACATCATGGTCTAGAACAGCATTGTTGTATATTGGAGATACTACAGAAGTGAAGTTTGACTCTGTTTCACTGTTGAGGATGGATCTAAGGAGGGGTCAGGCATGTGAGAAGGGAGTAATGTAGATTTCTTTAGTTGGGGCACGATACAAGCCATTCCATACTGAGTCAGACACTGAGCATAAGGACAAGTATAAGTCTGAATGGGGATTTTATTCCCAACACTTACTCATACAAGGAAAAAAGAAGCTGATGTTTACTTTAGGTTTGCGTTGGTGCGGGGGGATGGATGGTGGTGGTCACAGTCATGAGGAACAGGAGGTTTTGTTAGTGCTGGCAGTGTGTAATAATGAATTTGATTTCCTTTTTACATGGTAGACTATTGAATAGTGTTAAACTATTGAAAGGATGTTCAGTTCAAGATGTGAAGTTTTATGCCAAAACTGGTCCAGTTTTTCCTTTAACAACTTGGTCTAGAACAGCATTGCTGGATATTGGAGATACTAGAGAAGTAAAGTTTCACTCTGTTTCACTGTTGATTCACTTCTTCTTACATTTTCCCCATACATAAGTACGATATTAGTAATAAGGGAAATTGGGTGTGGTGTTCATGGTTATTATCTTCACAATTATTCTGTAAATCTGGAACTATTCTGAAATAAAACAGGCATTAAAACAACACTCAAGATCGTAGGAATGGTAGCAACTGAACATAGTGGAATGAATCACTGAAATGACTGGGGAGTATGCCAATTGTCTTTGAGGAAACACCACCTCCTGCCATACGCTGGACTATAATAGAATTAGAGAAAATAAGAGAGAGAGAGGTCATTTTGGTCAAAATTTTAGGATTTAAGTTTAAGGTCTCTGTTCTAAAACCAGAGTGTCTGAGTGTTCTGCATCCTCTGCCACTCCCGCCCCTCCTGGATGGTCTAGATGTGGCTTTGTCATGTCAAGACACACCATGGCAACCACTGAATGTGGGCAACCAGAGCTGAAGTGAGTGGCTCCTCATTAACCTAAAGAGTATATATAGAGGCCACGAACCTTTCAGTAGTGTCTGTTGCCTCAAGATAGCGAAACTTACTAAGAAGATATTGTAGACTAGTGGAGATAAGGAATAAGACTCCAAACACAAGGATGGATGAAGAAACTGATAGTCCAAAAGTGAATTTATATATGAATTTGGCGGGGCGTGGGATGGTTGGTGGTGGTCGCAGTCATGAGGAGAAGGGTGTTCTGATGGGGAGGGATATAAGGAGGCGGCAGTCATCTGAGAAGGGAGTAATGTAGATTTCTCTATTTGGGGCACCATTCAAGCCATTCCATACTGAGCCACACACAAGGAGAAGTCTGAATGGCGATTTTTTCTCAACACTTTCTCATACTGGCAAGGAAAAAAGAAGCTGATGATTAATTTAGTTTTCGAAATGGCGGGGGTGGGAAGGATGGTGGTGGTCGCAGTCATGAGGAACAGGGTGTTGTGTCAGTGCTGGCAGTATATAATAATGAATTTGGTTTCATTTTTACACGGTAGACTATTGAATATTGTTAAACTATTGAAAGGATGGAAATCAAGAACTATTCTAAAATAAAACATCCATTAAAACAACACTCAAGGATGGTACAATATCCACAAATCAATAAACGTGATACAACACAAACAAATAGAAAGAAAACACCAACATGGTCATATCAATTGATGCAGAAAAAGCATTTGACAAAATTCAACACCCATTTTTGATAAAAACTCTCAGTAAGGTGGGAGTAGAATGATCATACCTCAACATAATAAAAGCCATATATGACAGGCCCACAGCAAGCATCATACTCATTGGACAAAACTAACACCATTTCCCCTAAGAACAGGAACAAGACAGGGATGTCCACTCTCACCACTGCTGTTCAACATAGTACTGGAAGTATTAGCCATCGCAAAGAGGCAAGAAGATGAAATAAAAGGCATCCAAATTTGAAAAGATGAAGTAAATCTGTCCTTATTTGCAGACGACATGATATTATACATACAAAACCCTAGAGACTCCATCAAAAAGCTACTAGACTTAATACATGAATTTGGCAATGTAGCAGCATACAAAATTAACCCCAAGAAATCTGAGGCATTTCTATACACCAATAGTGAACTTTCAGAAAGAGAGATTATACAAACAATCCCATTTACCATCGCACCAAAAAAATTAAGCTACCTAGGAATAAACTTAACTAAAGAGGTAAAAGACCTCTACTCAGAAAACTACAGGACGTTAAAAAAAGATATAGAGGAAGACATAAACAGATGGAAGAACATACCATGTTAATGGATTGGTAGAATCAACATCATTAAAATGTCCATACTACCCAAAGCAATCTATAAATTCAACGCACTTCCCATCAAAATACCAACGGCATACTTCACAGATCTAGACCGAACTCTCCAAAAATTCATCTGGAATAAAAAAATGACCCTGAATAGCTGCAGCGCTCCTGAAAAAGAACATAGTAGGTGGGATCTCAATTCCAGATATCAAGATGTATTACAAAGCCACTGTTCTCAAAACTGCCTGGTACTGGCACAAGAACAGGCATATAGATCGATGGAATAGAATAGAGAGCCCAGGAATCGGCCTGAACAAATATGCTCAATTAATATTTGACAAAGGAGGCAAGAACTTTCAATGGAGCCAAGATAGACTTTTCAATAAATGGAGTTTGGAAAATTGGACATATATATGCAAGAAAATGAAACTAGACCACCAACTTACACCATACACAAAAATAAACTCAAAATGGATAAAGGACTTAAATGTAACACAGGAAACCATAATAATTCTAGAAGTACCTAAAGGCAACAAAATCTCAGACATATGCCGAAATAATTTCTTCACTGATGCAACTCCTGGGACACTTGAAACTAAAGAGAAAATGAACAAATGGGACCACATCAAAATAAACAGCTTCTGCACAGCAAAAGAAACCATCAACAAAACAATGAGAAAACCCACTGTGTGGGAAAACATATTTGCCAATGTCATATCTGATAAGGGCCTAATCTCCAAAATTTATAGGGAATTCATACAACTTAGCAAAAGGAAGTTAAACAATCCAATCAAAAAATGGGCAAAGGACCTAGATAGACACCTCTCAAAAGAGAATATTCAGAAAGCCAAGAGACATACGAAAACATGCTCAAAGTCACTAATCATCTGAGAGATGCAAGTCAAAACAACAATGAGGTACCATCTCACACGTGTCAGACTGGCTATCATCAACAAATCAACAAACAACAAGTGCTGGAGGGGATCTGGAGAAAAAGGAACACTTGTGCACTGCTGGTGGGAATGCAGACTGGTGCAGCCACTATGGAAGACAGTATGGAGTTTCCTCACAAAACTACAAATGGAACTCCCATTTGACCCTGTGATCGCACTTCTAGGAATATATACCAAGAAACCAGAAACACAAATCAGAAATGATATATGCACCCCTATGGTCATAGCAGCAAAATTCACCATAGCTAAGATCTGGAAACAGCCTAAGTGCCCATCAGTACATAAATGGATTAGAAAACTGTGGTACATGTACATGATGGAATACTATGCTGCTGTAAAAAGGAAGGTGCTCTTACCGTTTACAGTGCTTTGATGGAACTGGAGAGCGTTGTGCTAGGTGAAATAGGCCAGTCAATTGGGGAAAGGTACCACATGATCTCACTCATTCATGGATAATAGAGACCATTATAAACTTTTGAACAATAATAGATACAGAGGCAGAGCTGCCTCAAACAGATTGTCAAACTGCAGCGGGAAGGCCGGGTAGGGTTAGGGGGCAGGAGGGAGGGGGGTAAAAGATCAACCTAAGGACTTGTATGCATGCATATAAGCATAATCAATGGACATAAGACACTGGGGGTTAGGGGAGGCTAGGCTACTGTCAAGGGCGAGGGGGAAAAAAAGGACACATATGTAATAACCTTTGAAATATTTTAAGCAATAAAAAAGTGATTTCAGCAATTAAAAAAAAATAAATAAATAAATCTAGAAAATTTTTTTTCATTTATAATGCTAAAAGTGAGACACCCAGGAAAACACACATGGTGTCAAAATAAGCCAATGGAAAATCATTTGGGCAAATATAAAAAGTACCATAAGTAAAAATTTCTTTTTTAACCTAAGGTCGAGAATATGTTTGTATATTTTCAGAAAACAACTTCAAGGCCACGTGGATTGCTGCAACAGAGAGGAATTCTCAGGAATGCTCCAGTCATGAAAACAAGAGGAGAGACTGTTCAGAGATGGAGACGCTGAAGACACTTTTCCATGCTAGCAGTCAGCAACTGTGTGTCGCTGCAGATTGCCCAGGAACAAACCAGAAAGGGACGGACCTGCATTGCCACCATTTTTCCACAATCCAGAACTGAAATATCATTGTTGACATGTACACATAAGGAACTGTTGGACATTGAAATTGGGACTTAAAACAATTTTTGTCCTTGAAATGTTATGCTTAAGTTTTAAAATGTTTTGGGTTACGGATAGGCATTGTTATCGTTTTAATAGCCAGAGTTTTGTTCTTGATGTTTAAGTTTTATTTTCATTATAGTAGCTTAATTAATAAAACAAAAAAGGGTGAGATGTGGGACACTGACATAGGGTTAAGCCTAGGACTGACCGGCTGGCAAAGTCACAAACAAGTCCTAGCTTAGAGGGCACAGTCCTCTTTGCAAAATTAGGCTTGACCTTATAAGACTCCCTAGATGTTATCTGGGAATCTAATGGGCTGAGGAAGTGCAGGAAGTATAACCATGGTGTAAACAAGTGAAACTCACAAGGTAAGTGAAACTTTGGTAACCACTACCTTGTTTACCACTCACTATAAAAAGCTTCGTGCTGACAACCCCCACAGCTCTCAAGGTAGATGGCGTCGCGACCTGGGTCCATTCCACTCCCGTGCAGTCAGCGGACCCATCCATGACCAGGAACGACTTCATCACCAAATGGAGCATCGATCAAGATCAACCCTACCCGCTCAAGCTCAAGCTGCAGCGTGCTGGACCTGCCTGATTCTGGTAACATTGCTCACAATCACTCCTGGCACCAGAAGCCCCCACAATACTGTGTAATAGACTTAGATGATGCCTGCTTCTTCATGGACATGGCTCCTAAGAGACAAGGACAATTTATAGGATCACATGTTTAGTAGCAGAAGATTGGGCTGCCTGAAGCGGCCATGATGCCAATATTATGTTTCATTGTATTGATATGTTATATTGACCTTTGATTCTTTTGCAGGTTTAAATGTGTGTTGGCTGTCCTGGAAAGGGACTGTGTGGGGTGTCTCCCAAAAGGAAAGGGTCTCTAGCTGCCAAGAGGGCAGGTGCCCAACTGGGCATGGAATGGTGCCCATCAGGTTCTGGTTACTGTTGAGAGACAGTTGACAGTTGGCAGCATGTATACCGCTTGCAGGCCTGCGGGACCATGCCCATGTCTGGGGTAGTAAGATGGAAAAGCCTGTTTCGAATAGAAGGTCTAACGCATGGTGATGAATAGAAAGAAAGTTTAATGCCAACAATTACTGTTTTGTTATAACTCTGAAAAATCCATGAAAAGGAATTGGCAAGGAAAGTCAGAAAATCTTAGAGTAGATCAGAATGTTTTTCTCCTTAAGTAATTCCTCTGAAATCGGGCAATGCTAAATAGGTCATGGCAATACATTTCTTTGCATATATTTAATAAGACCAGGTCCTTATAATGATTTTATTAACAGAAAACTTTGACTGGAATATCATGTTTTAAAGAGCCCTGTCTGAGCTCTAAAAACTTGAAGCCAGTAGAATGCCACGAAGAAAGCCTGGTATCCTGGTTGGGAGCCCTGAAGATGGCTGGCACTGGAATATCAGGCCGATCCCCTAGAAAAACTGGCAGTTGTTACGAGTAGAATGGGAGCAGCAAATATGCGTCTACATCCCTGCGGAACCCCCGCACACTCTGGGCCACAGGAGTGGGAGGGCTACTGATATGAGCCTTAAAGCCTCGAGGGTAGGCTCAGGTGGAGTTGCTACAGGTGAGGGATTCACCTAACTCCGCAGATACTGTAGGCAGGCCTGATGGAAGCTGGATGGCTTAGCTTCCTGACCTACGGAGCACATTAAAATTCAACCATGAGACTGCAGCAAAGGTAGTCAGTTACCATTCTTGTTGTGTTTATGCAAACATCAGGAGAGTGTGTAAATTAATCTTGATCTGGCTTTTTGATAGCCATGGAGGAATTATAAGAAGAAAAATCCTATTACAATAGAGGCTGTTAAAGCTAAAATGGTTTCTTTCCCTTCCACCGAACCATTTGTTAAGCATATAGGGATAGTTCAGTTGATAGTTCTGTGTGCCCAGTACGGGCCTCTATCAACGGTGGAATAGTAATGCAGTCCCTCTCATGATTGAGCAGTAAGTTCCAAGAAACTGGCGGAATGAAAAGGTGAAGGATATACCCTCCATCTTCCTCGTATCCTCAATGTTGGGGCAGCCGCCATGTGCTCAGGATAGTACCAGCATCCTGTATCCCGGGACACTGCTGGCCACGCCCAGAAACATTTTAAACTAACAAATGACAATCAGGGGACGTGCGTGCCTTAGAGATGACCACATCCTGTGTAATAAGACCCAACTTGCACCTAGCCAATCGGCAGGGCCCACAATCATCTCCCCTCCCCTAACTCCACCCCGCTATTAAAACCCCATTTTTTCCCACAGGCGTTCTCTCTCGTCTCGTCTTTGTGAGGATAGGAGCCAGACATGGGTCTGTGATAATAAAGGACTCTTTGCTTTAGCATTGGACATGGCTGGCTCCCTGGTGAGGGCTGTTGGGGATTTAAAATCTGGGCATAACAATAACCAAGAGGGTGACAATAACCAAGAGGGTGGCAAAAGACAAAGAGAAAATCTTAAAAACAGCAAGAGAAAGAAACTCAGTTACCTACAAGGGAATACCCATACGACTGTCAGCTGATTTCTCAACAGAAACTTTGCAGGCCAGAAGGGAGTGGCAAGAAATATTCAAAGTGATGAATACCAAGAACCTACAACCAAGATTACTTTATCCAGCAAAGCTATCATTCAGAATTGAAGGTCAGATAAAGTGCTTCACAGATAAGGAAAAGCTAAAGGAGTTCATCACCACCAAACCAGGATTATATGAAATGCTGAAAGGTATCCTTTAAGAAGAGTAAGAGGAAGAAAAAGGTAAAGATGCAAATTATGAACAACAAATATGCATCTATCAACAAGTGAATCTAAGAATCAAGTGAATAAATAATCTGATGAACAGAATGAACTGTTGATTATAATAGAATCAGGGACATAGAAAGGGAATGGACTGACTATTCTTGGGGGGGAAAGGGGTGTGGGGGATGCAGGAAGAGACTGGAAAAAAATCGTGCACCTATGGATGAGGACAGTGGGTGGGGAGTGAGGGCGGAGGGTGGGGTGGGAACTGGGAGGAGGGGAGTTATGGGGGAAAAAAAAGAGGAACAAATGTAATAATCTGAACAATAAAGATTTAATTAAAAGAAAAAAAAAACAAAAACAAAAACAAAAATCTGGGCATAACAATAATCAAGAGGGTGGCAATGGTAAATTTGGACTTTAAGCTGAATGAAGACAAGAGGGAGAAAGATAGAATGAATAAGATAATTGTATTTTACTACAGGAAGGGGAAAACCTCCAGTAAGCAAGCCAACAAATGCAGAAGTAGTAGTGGAGTGTTCATCTACCACAGGTGATACACAGGTTCTCCGCTGGGAATACACGTTATAATGTGAATCCCTCTATAAACAATGCTTCAGAAAAGGGCATTATGAGAAGATCAAAATATTAATGGTCTCCTTGAATAAATACCAGCAAGGGTATAAAGGAGATATGTTTGTATTTTTGTGTGTTTTCAGATGATCGGGAGGGATGTAAGGAGGGGGCAGGACTGTGAGAAGGGAGTAATGTAGAATTCTTTAATTGGGGCATCAGACAAGCCAGTCCATACTGAGCCAGAAACGTTCAATAAGGACAAGGAGAAGACTGAATGTGGATTTTTTCCTCAACATTTTCTAATACTGACAAGGAAGAAAAGAATATGATGTTTAAGTTAGGTTTGGATTAGGGGGAGGAGGGGATGGATGGTTGTGGTCGCTGTCATGAGAAACAAAGTGTTGTGTTTGTGCTGGCAGTGTATAGTAATGAATTTGATTTCCTTTTTACATGGTAGACTATTGAATATTGTTAAACTATTGACAGCATTGTCAGCTCAAGATGTGAAGTTTATGCCACAACTGGTACAGTTTTTCCTTAAACAACTTGGTCTAGAACAGCATTGCTAGATATTGGAGTTACTAGAGAAGTGAGGTTTCACTCTGTTTCACTGGTGATTTGCTTCATGTTACATTTCCCCATACCAAAGTGACATATTAGTAATAAAGGAAATTATGTATGGTGCACATGGGCATTATCTTCACAATTTTTCTGTAAATCTGGAACTATTCTAAAATAAAACATCCATAAAACAACACTCAAAATACTAGGAAATGGTAATATCCGAACATAGTGGAACAGACCACTGAAAGGACAGGGTTGTATGGCAAGAGGCTTAGAGTAGACACTACCTCCCTGCCATATGCTGGACTATAATGGTACTAGAGGAAATGAGAGAGAGAGAGGTCAGTTTGGGAAAGTTTTAGGAGGTAAGAGGAAGGTCTCTTTTCTATAACCAGATCGTCTGAGACTTCTGCATCGACTCCCACCCCCACCCCCCTTCTTGGATGGTCTAGCTGAGGCTTTGTGATGTCAAGCCACACCATGTCAACCACTGATTTTGGCAACAAGAGCTGATGTGATTGGCTCCACATTGACATAGAGAGTATATAATAGGCCAGGACCCTCTGAGTAGTGTCTGTTGCCTCAAGATAGCCAAACTTACTAAGAAGATACTGTAGACTTTTGGAGATAAGGAAGAAGACTACAAACACAAGGATGGATGAAGAAACTGCAAGTCCTAAAGTGAATTAGAAGTCAGTGTATCAACTGGATGAGGAAGAAGTGGATAAGGCCAGAATACCTTATTCAAATACTCCCCCTTCCCCCTGAATTCCTAACCCAAGATTCTGGCCTTGTCCTTTTTGGCCCAACACACTCCTTGTTCAATCCATTGTGATTCAATTACAAGCCCATTTCCAAATCATTCTCCAATTTCTTCCCCAAAACCAATGTCTTTCTGTGCTTAACTTGTTTCCAAAGTACATATGTTATGCCCAGATTTCAAGATTTGAGTCCAGTGCAAAAACATATAGTCTTTTATTCAAGCCCGGGACTTGGTCCCCCTCCTTCCTCTATTACTGGATGCAAGAGAGAGCCCCGAGTCCGAAGGGAAAAAAGAATTAATAGGGCTTGAGGTCAGGGTTTGGGGGCACACTCTGACCACTGATTTGGCCGATTCCGGTTGTTTTTTTGAGGGCGGGATTCTAGTGATGCAAGGGCAGGGTGCAGCTAGGGTCTTTTTACACAAACACAGGGGGGTGGCTAGCATACCCTTGGCTTTGGGGTAGTTTCCACCGCTTTCCCATTGGCTGAGATAAGGAAGGGCAGGCTGAGTAACTGATACATTCTGCGACTTTTTCTTGAAAGAGGGGATATGGACACAGCTATCAGAACTGTTCTGTCCTTTCATTCACCCCTTGTCTTGGAACTTCCGGCTCAATCATGAGACGGACTGAACTATCAACTGAAGTACTTTTATACACTTCTTGACAAATTGGACTAGTCTGTTATTAATGCAAGGCCGTAAGTCAAGAACAGCAGGAGGATTACAAGGGTTCTGCGGAGGTCCACTGTCTTCTTGAGGGTGATCTGCAGCGGGTGTGTCTGGTCAGAGGTCACCTTCCAGTCAGACTCCCTGCTGTCTGCCTCAGACCTTCCATTCTAAATAGGCCTTTCCCTGATCTCTACAGCCTAGGTTTGTACCACTCCTGACATGGGCATGGTCATTCAGGCCTGCAAGACAGTACACAGACTGCCATCTGTTAGATGTTTCTCAATAGAGACCAAAACCTGATGGGTATTCTTCTTTTTCCAGTTGGGCATCTGCCCTCTTGGCAGCCAGACACCCTTTACCTTTGGGGTTCATCCTATATAGTCCCCTTCAAGGACAGCTAACAGATAGCTATAACAGTATCCTTCAGTGTGGCAGACTGGATACTTGCCAGTTATTCCCAAAGACTACCAAGGACTGCAGACCATCACCGGTCCACCGATACAGCTACATTTAAACCTGTAAGAGAATTGAAGGTTAATACAACATATTAATACAATGAAACATAATATTGGCACTATGGCCGCTTCAGGCAGCTAAATCCTACGGTACTAAACGTGAGATATGGCAGGGCTATACAAGCATTTTAGGGAGGTGACTAAAGTCCACTCTTTGACCTTTCTATATAAGGTAAAATTGTCCTTGTCTTTCTGAAGACATGTCTATGAAGATGCAGGCATCATCTGAGCCTATTATACAATTTTCTGCAGGTATAGTCCTTTTCAAATTGGGGTGAGTCCTGGGGTTTTGAGCTTCTTTACCCACATCGAGTCTACAGGCTGGAAAGGATGTACAGAGTCTGAGGTGGCACTGGCAGGGCATCTCGAAAAAGCTTATGGGTGGGTTGTCATTTCTGTAAGAGATCACGTCCAAGTAAGGGGTACAGGCATTCTGGCATACCTAGAAACGAATGAGTTACTGTGTTCTTTCTGAGGTCCACAATCCTCTTTGATGTCCAAGGAAAAAGGCAGTTTGTCTGGTGGCTCTTAGAACTGGTGTCTTCTTAGTTGTTTCTGGTCCCCTTGGATCTGTCAAGACCAAATAGGCTGCTCCAGAATACACCCGAAAATTAATCAGGGGTTCTATTTACCTACAAATATTTATACCTAGGTAGACATATAAACATCAAATAAACATCCACATATACACCTTTCAGTGAACAAGTACTTTTACAGGCTTGGGAATTTTGGCCGATAAAAAGCACATTGCCCAAGTTCATCGATAGGGGCCTGAAAAGCACGAATGTGGGGGCCTTTGGCTGGGGGATATAGAGTCTCCTTCTTTTCTCTCTCGGCACTGCTAAGGACAGGATCATTGGAGAGGTCTCTTCCCTTAGGCAAGGCTGTGCTGAGCCATCTGGGGCAAAAGTGGTTTCTGCTTCCATTTTGGCTAAAAGATCTCTGCCCATTAGAGGGACCAGGTCAACTGGTAAATATAGGAATTTATGAACCAACTGATGGCCGCCTAACTGTCATCGGCAGGGCTGGCAGAACAGTCTTCAGCTGGGGTACTGTTCCAGTAACTCCAATAATGGTGACTTCCTGTCCTTAGAGGGGAACTACCTTCTGAGTAACTACCGAGTGCTCTGCCACTGTATCAATCATAAATTTCACAGTCTGGCCCCCGATCTTCATTTTGACCATCGGCTCATGGGGCCCACTTGGAAAAAGCCCAGTCTGTCCTAGTCACAGTCAGCTGTTGCCAGTCCAATGAGGTCTGCCTCAGGTTGCTCTGGCTAATAGTTGCTGGGTGGTTTGGATGGCCTTGCCAGATTCTTCTGGCCTGCTACTGAACTTTACTCCATCCCTTCTTCCACACACAGAACTGGACCCAAGGCAGCGAGGTTTGAGCAATTTTAAAATTCCTTAACATACATTTAATCATTCATGTTGCAGGGATGGACCGGGTTGTCTCCTCATGAATAAAAGAACTCATCAAAATAAGGCTAATTTTCTAATTAGCCTTATTTCTAATTTTCTATCTGATTAGTGTCATTTGTCCCTGGGTGTGGACAACAAATGACACTAATCAGATTGCCATAAAGGATTTAACCTTTGTTTAGGGAGTCAAATGCAAAGCATTTACTCCCAAGTGTCATTGTTTTAGGGAAGATAGGATTTCTGCTCAGTTTCCCTATTTTACTAGTCCCAGCTTACTTGTTTATCACTCATTCAATTTTCTGAAAATGTATTCTGGCACAGGAGAAAGTTGTTTTGCTGTACACAGGTAGTTTAACCCCTATATAACTGGCTTGGACCTCTACATAGCAAACTGCAGTCTATAAGTTCAATATGCACCTTCCGGTTTTTCTAACCCAACGAGGTTTCAGCCAGTCTCTGAGTCAGACTCCTCCTCTCTTGGAGAATCTCAAAGTCCTGATGGCTTCCAGGTCCAGGGAGAGTGCCTTTTTGACAACCCTTTGGCCCTCCTTTTTGCCTTTTTACCAGTTTCCTTCGTGGTAGAGCAGCAACCAGGCCTCTTTCAAGGGAGTGAACTTGAAGGGGATATCAGCCCCACCTGTGAACCAGCAGCTCCCCCAAGGGTCTCCCAGGGGCCCAGCCGGAGCATCCCCCAGCAAATCACAGAAACGCTGCCCTTTTCCAGTGGTATGGACTCAAGCAAGGGGTTCACTGAATGTAGCCAGCAGCGAAGTGCTCGCCTGCTTCTGCCTGCAGCTGCTCGCGCCCACAAGCACTGCCCCATAGCACATGTCTCACCGGTAACTCCAGCACCTCAGTGTTCTCCAGCTTAGCCTGAACCTCCGTGCCCACCAGCAGCTGCTGCAGCTCCTGTAGGCTATCTTTGATCCACGAGCATGCGGCTACTTCTCCACCAGGGCCTTATGCGCATTGGGGGCAGCTCTGGCATTCAGCCCCACCCCCTTCTTTGACCTGGGTCTCAGATACTGAGTCGGCATGGAAAACAGTTCTAAATTACCAGGGGGGATGCGGATTCTAGCTTTGCGCCTCCTCTGCTTTTCAAGCAGGAGTTTAGTTGTTTTTTTGTTTTTTGTTTTTTTGTTTTTATTCTTAGAAACCTTAATCCTTTAATGATTACCAAAAGTGAACATTCAGCAACTTTACTTTAATATTTATGAACATATTTTAAATGTACTTTTACTCTTAAGATATATCTAGACCTTATGTGATAAAACTAGGAACAGGTATCGGTCTGATTCAGCATTGGAGGGGTTTAAAGAATAAACCAAGGCAGAGAAAGATTGTGCTTACAGTTATTTTTTTTTAACCTTGAATTTCATTGATAAGACCTGTTAGGATTGCAGCCAGCAGCCTAAATGGCAAAACCCCGGCCCACATTGTCTCAACCCAGGCCCATTGTTTTTCATCACAGAGTTGGCCTGGAAATATAACGGGTGCATAGTGAGGTTGCTTGTAGACAGAAAACCTGGAGACCATCTGAAATCCAGTTACTGATGCTTTCAGAATCCAGATGAGGGAGGAAGGAAAAGACCTGGTTATGTTCTCTATGAGGGTTCTAATAAACAATTCAAAACAGCAAGTTAAACAAAATACAGTCACAGGCAGGTTTTCTTTCCGTCCTGCGGAGCTGTTCACCAAAGAGATAAGAAAACCATGAATAACAAGTTCTCTGAAATTTGCTACTTTGTTAATTTGCTAAGCAAAAAATTAACTTGAAAAGACATCTCTCTTGCTCTTTTATAAGCAATCTCAGAACTAAGAAATCTTGGAAATACAGCGATTTACAACCCAGGTAAGAGCAACTGATAGACAGAAATTGATATTAACTGAGTGGGCTGATTCTTTCGGTAATGGCAAGCAGAAGACTCTGAGATCTGCTAGAGATTCTTGCAGCCCATCGTGGGTCCAGTCCAAACGTTCAACCAGATGAATTAAAAGAAATGCAAAATAAATCAAAGTAGCTTCCACTTCACACAGACTAGTAATGAGCAGCCAAAATAGACAAACACATGTATTCACACTCTCTCGGTAGACTAGCCCAGACTGGAGCTGAGCAGATAAACAAAGCAATGCCCCACTCCCCAGATGAGCATGGGGGCACTCCTGGCACCCATGTCCCAGAACAGAATTCTCCACCAACCTTTTGGTGAGAACCTACCGGAGGAGTTAAGACTGCTTCCAGTCCCCCCTCTCGCTAGCAAATTGGCTAGTCCCACACAAACAAACAGCTGTTCACTCATGCTTTCTCATTGTGTCGGCATTCATTCCAATTCCACAATCTCTATTGTACCCCTTTACAAGTTTTTTTTTCACAGGTTTACTTTGTCCTGACCTCATGATGTTCGGTGATGAGAGACAGACAAGGGAGGGGGTGACCTGTTTTCACAGATCCTTACTCAGATTCCCTCCTGACTGAAGTCATGGAGCCACAGAAAGGAGAGGAGAAGGCAGGACCCCTCCCTAGACACTCACATACTTTAAACAAACATTCATAAGCAAAGGCATTGAGCTACCACAACCCACAATTTTTCCCAATTCAATCCGAACCTAGAACTTTTAGCAAATATTCAGCATTTCTCAATCAGTAACATTTTTAAGAATAAACATCAAAATGCAAGACATGTTTTTTATCATTTGAATTCAGTAAGCTTCAAGGTCCCAAGTTCCAAGCAGTTCTGGAAAACCACACCTGAGGCTGGCAAGCAGGTTTGGCCCAGCCCTTCATTTAAAAACGACCATAATGATTAAAGGAGTAGTTTGAGTCTGTACCATAACGTCCGTCCAGTAAGTCCACAAAAAAAGGAAAAAAAAAATACAAGCACAGACAAATACAGTCTTCCAACTCTATGGAAGCAAAACCAAACCAACCTTCCTACTCCGCGAAAGCAAAACTACAGATCAGCTTAGACAATGGCCATGCACCACTCCTCTCAAATTGAGGGGTTTCTCGGGCCCACCAGATGGAGGATCAGGGCGACCCCCAACTCCTCCCACCCGTGGGCCCCCAGTGCATCCCCCTAGTCCGTTATCGGCATTACCGATTTCATAAGTGAGCTCACACTGGACAGAACACACAGAAAACAACTGACAACACACAGACAGTTACCACGGTTTGTCAGACCCTCTGAATCGGGGTCTCTTTGAGTCTCAGGGGTTCCAGATGAGCCCCCAAATGTTCGGCCCTGATTTCAAGATCCCCAAAGAGGGACCACTAGGGAGCCGAGTCCGATGCAAAAGCTTAAAGTCTTTTATTCAAGCCCGGAACTTGGTACCCCCCCACTGCCAACATTACTGGATGCAAGAGAGAGCCCCGAGTCCCAAGGGAAAAAAGAATTTATAGGGCTTGTGGTCGGAGGGTGAGGGCACACTCTGATCACTGATTTGGCCGATTCCAGTTGGTTGAGTGATGGCAGGGGGCTAGTGAAACAAGGGCAGGGTACAGCTAGGGTCCTTCTTAAACAAAGTCAGGGGGTTGGCTAGCATATTCTTGGCCTTGGGTTAGTTTCCGCCGCAATTCCATTTGCTGAGATAAGGGTAGACTGAGTAACAGGTACATGCTGGAGCTTTTTCTTGGAAGAGGGGATAAGGACACAGCTATCATTCCTGCTCTATCCTTTCACAAAACCAAGATAGTTGTGATGGTAAAAGTGGATTTTAAGCTGAATTAAGACAAGAGGGAGAAAGACAGAAAGAATCAGATAATTGTATTTTACTACAGGAAGGGGAAAACCTCCAGTAAGCAAGCCAACAAATGCAGAAGAAGAAGTGCTGGAGTGTCCATCTACCAGAGGTGATACCCAGGGTCTCCCAGAGGAACACACTTAACAATGTGTATCCCTCTAACAAAAATGCTTCAGAAATGGGCATTATGGAAAGATGAAAACATTAATGGTCCCGTGAATAAATACCACCAAGGGTATAAAGGAAATGTGTTTGTATTTTTGCGAGTTTTCAGATGATGGGGAGGGATCTAAGGAGGAAGAAGTCATGTGAGAAGAAAGAAATGTAGAATTCCTCAATTGGGGCACCAGGTAAGCCTTTCCATAGTGAGCAAGACACTTAGAATAAGGACAAGTAGAAGACTGATTGGGGATTTTTCTCCTCAACACTTTCTCATACTGGCAAGGAAGAAAGAAGCTGATGTTTAATTTAGGTTTGCATTGGGGGGTGGGATGGATGGTGGTGGTTGCAGTCATGAGGAGCAGGGTGTTCTGTTAGTGCTGGCAGTGTATAAGAATGAATTTGATTTCCTTTTTACATGGTAGACTATTGAATATTGTGAAACTATTGAAAGTATGGTCATCTCAAGACCTGAATATGTATGCCACAACTGGTCCAGTTTTTCCTTTAACAACTTGGTCTAGAACAGCATTGCTGGATATTGGAGATACTAGTGAAGTGAGGTTTCACTCTAACTCTTTCACCGATGATTCACTTCATGTTACATTTGCCCCATTCCAAAGTGAGTAAATAGTATTAAGGGAAGTTGGGTATGGGGTACATGGGTATTATCTTCACAATTTTTCTCCAAATCTGGAACTATTCTAAAATAAAACATCCATTAAAACAAAATTCAAAAACCTAGAAATTGGTAGCAACTGAACATAGTGCAATGGACCTCTGAAATGATGGGGGAGTATGGGAATTGTCTTAGAGGAAACACAAACTCCCTGCCGTATGCTGGACTATAATGGAACTAGAGGAAATGAAGAGAGAGAGAGAGGGGACAGTTAGGGAAAAATTTTAGGAGTTAAGAGGAAGGTCTCTGTTCCATAACCAGAGTGTCTGAGATTTCTGCATCCTCTGCCACCCCCGCCGTTCCTGGATGGTGAAGCTGAGGCTTTGTGATGTCAAAGCCACACCATGGAAACCACTGATTTTGGGCAGTCAGAGCTGAAGTGAGTGGCTCCTAATTAATCTAAAAAGTATATATAAAGCCAGGACAATTTGAGTAGTGTTTGTTGCCTCAAGATAACGAAACTTAATAAGACGATAGTGTAGACTAGTAGAGATAAGGAATAAGACTTCAAACACAATCATGGATGAAGAAACTGTAAGTCCAAAAGTGAATTTATGGTTGTATTTAGGGGGTGGGATCGATGTTCGTGGTGGCAGTCATGAGGAACAGGGTGTTGTGTTATTGCTCGAGGTTTATAATAAAGAATTTGAGTTCCTTTTTACATGGCTTACTATTGAATATTGTTAAACTATTGAAAGGATGGTCAGCTCAAGACATGAGTACTATCTTCCCAATTTTTCTGTAAATCTGGAACTATTCTAAAATAAAACTTTTATTAAAACAACACTAAAAATAATAGGAAATGGAAATATTTGAACATAGTGGAATGGACCACTGAAATGACTGTGGAGTTTAGGAAGTGGATTAGAAGAAACACCACCTCCCTGTCATATGCTGGGCTATAGTGGAACTAAAGGAAGAGAGAAAGTGAGAGAGAAAGAGAGAGAGAGAGAGAGAGAGAGAGAGAGAGAGAGAGAGAGAGAGAGAGAGAGAGAGAGAGAATAGATCGATAGAGAGAGAGAATAGAGAGAGAGGTCAGTTTGGAAAAAAATTTAGGAGTTAAGAGGAAGTTGTCTGTGCTACTACCAGAGTATCTGAGCATTCTGCATCCTCTGCCACCCCTGTCCCTCTTGGACTGTCAAGCTGAGGCTTTGTGATGTCAAGCCTCACCATGGCCAAACTGTTTTTGGGCAACCAGACCTGAAGTGAGTGGCTCCTCATTAACCTATGGATAATAAATAGAGGCCAGAACCCTTTCAGTAGTGTCTGTTGCCTCAAGATAGTGAAACTTAAGAAGACGATAGTGTAGACTAGTAGAGAATAAGGAATAAGACTCCAAACACAAGGATGGAAGAAAAAACTGCAAGGCCAAAATTGAATTTATGTTTGTATTGGGGTCAGGTGGGCTGGATGCTGGTGTTCACAGTCATGAGAAACAGGGTGCTGTGTTAGTGCCGCCCGTGTATAGTAAGGAACTTGATTTCTTTTTTACATGGCAGACTAGTGAATATTGTTAAACTATTGAAAGGATGGTTGACTCAAGATCTGAAGTTGTATGCTGCAACTGGTCCAGTTTTTCCTTTAAGAACTTTGTCTAGAACAGCATTGCTGAATATTGGAGATATTAGTGAAGTGAGGTTTCACTCTAAGTGTTTCACTGATGATTCACTTCATGTTACATTTTCCCCATACATAAGTAAGATATTAGTAATAAGGGAAATTGGGTATGGTGTACATGGTTATTATCTTCACAATTTTTCTGTAAACCTGGAACTATTCTAAAATAAAACATCCATTAAAAGGACACTCAAAATCTTAGAAAATGTAACAACTGAACATAGTGGAATGGACCACTGAAATGACGGGCGAGGATGGAAATTGTATTAGACGAAACACCACCTCCCTGCCATATGCTGGACTATAATGGAACTAGAGGAAATTAGAGATAGAGAGAGAGAGGACAGTTTGGGAAAATCTTTAGGAGTTAAGAGGAAGGTCTCTGTTCTCTAAGCAGATTGTCTGTGATTTCTAAATCTTTGCCACCCCCGCCCCTCCTGGATGGTTAAGCTGAGTATTTGTGATGTCAAGCCACACCATGGCAACCACTGATTTGAGGCTACCTAAGCTGAACTGAGTGGCTACTCATTAACCTAAAGAGTATATATATTCCAGAGGAATTTTTGGAGACTTCGTTCTAGATCTCTGAAGCATGCCGTTGGTATTTTAATGGGAAGTGCGTTGAATTTATAGATTGCTTTGGGTAGTATGGACATTTTAATGATGTTGATTCTAGCAATCCATGAACACAGTATGTTCTTCCATCTGTTTGTGTCTTCCTCTATATCTTTTTTTAACGTCCTGTAGTTTTCTGAGTAGAGTTCTTTTACCTCTTTAGTTAAGTTTATTCCTAGGTAGCTTAATTTCTTTGGTGCGATGGTAAACGGGATTGTTTTTATAATCTCTCTTGCTGAAAGTTCACTATTGGTGTATAGAAATGCCTCAGATTTCTTGGGGTTAATTTTGTGTCCTGCTACATTGCCAAATTCATGTATTAAGTCTAGTAGCTTTTTGATGGAGTCTCTAGGGTTTTGTATGTATAATACCATGTCGTCTGCAAATAAGGACAGTTTTACTTCCTCTTTTCCAGTTTGGGTGCCTTTTATTTCTCCTTCTTACCTAATTTCAATGGCTAACACTTCCAGTACTATGTTGAACAGGAGTGGTGAGAGGGGGCATCCCTGTCTTGTTCCTGTTCTTAGGGGAAATGGTGCTAGTTTTTGTCCATTGAGTATGATGTTCCTGTGGGCCTGTCATATATGGCTTTTATTATGTTGATTTATGATCCTTCTACTCCAGCCCAACTGAGAGTTTTTATCAAAAATGGGTGTTGAATTTTGTCATATGGTTTTTATGCATCAATTGATATGACCATGTGGATTTTTTCTTTCAATTTATTTATGTGATGTATCACGTTTATTGATTTGCGGATATTGTACCATCCTTGCATCCCTGGGTTAAATCTTACTTGGTCATGGTGTATGATATTTCTGATGTACTGCTGGATCTGATTTGCTAAGATTTTGTTGAGGATTTTGGCATCTATGTTCATGAGGGATATTTGCCCGTAATTCTGTTTCATTGTGTTGTCTTTCCCTGGTTTTGGTATTAGGGTGATGCTGGCTTCATAGAATGAGCTTGGAAGTGATCCTTCCTCTTGAATTTTTTGTAGTAGTCTCAGGAGAAAAGGTTTTAGTTCTTCCTTGAATGTTTTGCAAAACTCCCCTGTGAAGCCATCTGGTCCTGGGCTCTTGTTTGATGGAATCTTTTTGATGACTGCTTCAATTTCTTCCATAGTTATTGGCCCGTTGAGATTTTTAGATTCTTCCTGATTGTGTTTTGGAATGTTGTATTTTTCTAGGAATTTGTCCATTTCTTCGAGGTTGTGTAGTTTGTTGGAGTAGAGCTGTCCATAGTATTTTTTAACAATCATTTGTATTTCTGTGGGGTCTGTTGTTATTTCGCCTCTATCATTTCTGATTTTGTTTATTTGGTTCCTCTCTCTTTGCTTCGTGGTGAGCATGGCTAGAGGTTTGTCAATCTTGTTTATCCTTTCAAAGAACCAGCTCTTGGTTTCATTGAATTTCTGTATTGTTTTTTTGGTCTCTATGTCATTTATTTCTGCTCTAATCTTTATTATCTCCTTCCTTCTGCTCACTCTGGGGTTTACTTGTTGCTCTCTTTCTAATTCTTTGAGTTGTAGATTTAGGTGATTTCTGCCATTTTTTCTTGTTTTTTGAGATCTGCCTGAAGAGCTCTAAACTTCCATCTCAGGACTGCTTTAATTGTGTCCAATAGGTTTTGGATTGTTGTGTTTTCATTGTCATTAGTTTCCAGGACGTTTTTAATTTCTTCTTTGATCGCATTCGTAACCCAATGGATATTTCATAGCATGCTCTTCAGTTTCCAGGTGTTTGAGTATTTTTTGTTGTTTTTATTGTAGTTTATTTCTAATAATATGCAATCGTGGGATACGAAGATGCTTTTTATGATTTCAATCTTCATGAATTTGGGGATACTTTGCTTGTGACCCAATATATGGTCTATTTTTGCATATGTCTTATTAGCACCTGAGAAGAATGTATATTCCCTGTCTTTGGGGTGAAGTGTTCTCAAGATATCTATTAAGTCCATCTGATCTAGTGAGTCATTTAGGATTGCTGTATCTTTGCTGATTGTTTGTCTAGAGGACTTATCCAAAGCTGTCAGTGGTGGATTAAAGTCCCCTACAATGATTGTATTGTTGTCGATCTCCCCTTTGATATCTTTCAGGAGTTTTTTTATGAATTCAGGTGCTCCTGCATTGGGTGCATGTATGTTTACCAGGGTTATATCTTCTTGTTGTATTGATCCCTTTGGTATTATGAAGTGGCCTTCCTTATCTCTTGTTATGGCTTTCACTTTGAGGTCTATTTTGTCCGATATAAGTATTGCTACCCCAGCTTTCTTTTCCTTTCCATTTGCGTGAATGATATTTTTCCATCCCTTCACTTTCAGTCTGTGTGAGTCCCTTCTAATGAGGTGGGTTTCTTGTAGACAGCAGATGTATGGGTCATTTTTTTTTACCCATTCAGCCATTCGATGTCTTTTGGTTGGAGCATTTAGTCCGTTTATGTTTAAAGTTATTATTGAAAGGTACTTGTTTATAGCCATTTTTTGTGTGCGTGGCTGTTTTCTTTCTGAGCTTTTTCTTTCTTCTTTTTATACCAGTCCCTTTAGCATTCCTAGCATTGCTGGTTTGGTGGTGATAAACTCCCTTAGCCTTTTTTTGTCTGTGAAGATTCTTATTTCCCCTTCAAGTTTGAATGATAGCCTTGCCGGATAGAGTATTCTTCGATACAGTTATTTGCTTTGCATCACTTTGTAAATTTCCGTCCATTCTTTTCTTGCCTGATATGTTTCTGCTTAGAAATCATTTGATAATCTAATGGGAGATCCCTTGTATGTCACTTTCTGTCTCTCTCTTGCAGCCTGTAAGATTCTCTCTTTGTCCTGAACATTTGCCATGGTAATTATGATGTGTCTTGGTGTGGGTCTTTTTGGGTTCACCTTGTTTGGGACTCTCTGGGCTTGTGTGAATTTTTCTTCCCCACCTCAGGTAATTTTTCTGATATTATTTCTTCAAATAGGTTTTCTAATCCTTGTTTCTCTATCTGTTTTTCTAGCACCCCTATTTTTCGTATGTTGTTTCATTTCATGTTGTCCCATAGCTCCCTTAGGCCCTCCTCCTGTCTTTTATTTTTTTTCTCCAATTGCACTACATTTTGGGTGTGGTTTTCTTCCTTGTGTTCTAATTCAATTATTCGGTCCTCTGCTTCTCCTAGTCTACTGTTGATACTTTCAATGGTGTTTTTTATTGCAGCTATATCACTCTGCATTTCTTCTTGCGTCTTACTTAAGTTGTTGATTTTTTCATCTGTTTCTTCCAGCTTCTTCCATATGTTATGGATTTTTTCATCTGTTTCTTCTTGCTTCTTGCATAGGTACTTAACTTTTTCATCTGTTTCTTCTTGCTTCTTGCAGAAGTTGTTGATTTTTTCCTCCATCCGGTTTATGCACTCTGGGACCCTTATTCTGAATTTTTTTCTGTCATGTTGCATGCCTGTGTATTACTTAGCTGCTTTTCTGGAGAGTCCCCCTTCTCGTTCCTTTGGGGGTTTCTTTGTCTACCCATGTTTGCTCTTACTGACATAACTAGAGATTGAGTCATTCAGTGGCTTCTCCCTGGGTTGCAGTGATCCTTGGTCTTTGTTTGCTCTTCGGGTGGTTGCGGTAGCAGCTGCTCTTCAGTTAGCAGCAGTTCCCCTGGTGGGTGCTGTTAACAGCTGTGGTGGCTCTTCTGGCTGGTAGGGGAGATTCCACGTACAGCTGCTGTTCCACAGCAGAGGGTGTGGTGCTCAGGAGGCTGCTGTTGCTTGGATCTGCTGCGTTAATTTAAAGGCACAAAATACAACACAACAAGGCACCACGTACCAGGCACTAAACACAAATATAGTCACGATATTAATAACCCTAAATAGAGGTGACCACCAGAATGATGAGAATTAGGGAATAAGGAAGAAGGATTAGAAAAAAGATAAAATAGAAAAAAAGAAAAGAAAAGTAGGTACCAAAAAAAGGAGTGCAAAAATGAAATTGGGAAAAAAGGAAGGGGGAAAATAAGAGCAAGAAAATAAAAGAAAAAAAAAGAGCGAAAAGAGAGAATGAAGTGGAAGAGGGGAAGAGACTTTTTATATGATGAGAATACTCCTATAGAACCGCCACTTATCACAGCAAATTCCAGCAACAGCTCCCTGGAGATGGATGCAAACTAGAAACAACTAATAATATAATGATGAAAATAGACTGAAGGACACTACTCATAAAATAAAATAATGAGAAAATAAAATGGCAGTTTAAAAAATGGTAAAATGGTAGCTGTAATAATACTGGTTAAAAATAAGAAGGTAGTAATTAAAAGGGTAAAATCATGTAATGGAAAAAGAAGAAAAAAAAGAAAGAAAAAAATTGGTTTCTTAGTTAAAAGGTGAAAACAGAAAAAAAAAAAAAACTTGCAGTAGTGAAGGTCCTTCAGTTCTTCTATTCTTCAGTCTGTCTCGCCATTAGTCCTGCCAGGTATTCAGGAGAGTGTTGAGTTTCCCTTCGCTACCCTGTTCCTCTGTGTTGTAAACGACAGTCCTTATTTTAAAGTAGGCCGTATTTTTTTCCCAGACTTCCTAATTTTTGTTTAGCAAAGAGTCAGTTTGCGGCTCAGCCTCTGGGTGGAAGTGTTCTGGGGTTGGCCTCTGAGGTGATACCGCTTCTCTATCGCATTTAAAACTGATTTGGAGAGGTCAAGTATCCAGAGCTGGTTCCTTAATAGTTACCCGCTCTGTGTTGTTGCTGGGATTCTGATTTCCTTCTTAAATGGCAGACTACTGATTATTGTTATACTATTGAAAGAATGGTCAGCTCAAGATCTGAAGTTTTATGCCACAACTGGTCCAGTTTTTCCTTTAACAACTTGGTCTATAACAGCAGTGCTGGATATTGGAGATACTAGAAAAGTGAGGTTTCACTCTAACTGTTTCACTGATGATTCACTTAAGGTTACATTTGCCCCATACATAAGTAAGATAAGAGTAATAAGGGAAATTGGGTATGGTGTACATGGTTATTATCTTGACAATTTTTCTGTAAATCTGGAACTATTCTAAAATAATACATCCATTATAACAACACTCATAATCCTAGGAAATGGTAGCAACTGAACATAGTGGAATGGACCACTGAAATGACAGGGGCGTATGGCAATTGTCTTAGAGGAAACACCACATCCCTGCCATATGCTGGACTATAATGGAAATAGAAATGAGAGAGAGAGGGGTCAGTTTGGGGAAAAATTTTAAGAGGTAAGAGGAAGGTCTCTTTTCTATACCAGAGCATCTGAGCCTTCGGCATCGTCTCCCAGCTCTGCCCCTCCTGGGTGGTCAAGCTGAGTCTTTGTGATGTCAACCCACACCATGGCAACCACTGATTTTGGGCAACCAGAGCTGAAGAGAGTGGTTCCACATTAACCTCAAGAGTATATATAGAGGCCAGAACCCTTTGAGTAGTGTCTGTTGCCTTAAGATAGCGAAACTTAATAAGACGATAGTATAAACTAGTACAGATAAGGAATAAGACTCCAAACACAAGGGGGGATGAAGAAACTGCAAGTCCAAAATTGAATTTATGTTTGTATTTTGAGGGGGGGGGGATGGCTGGTCGTGGTCGCAGTGACTTGGTACAGGGCATTGTGTTAGTGCTCGCAGTTTATAATAAAGAATTTGATTTCCTTTTTACAAGGCAGACTATTGAATATTGTTAAACCATTGAAAGGATGGTCAGCTCAAGATGTGAAGTTTTAGGCCACAACTGGTACAGTCTTTTGTTTAACATCATGATCTAGACCAGCATTGTTTGATATTGGAGATACTAGAGAAGTGAGGTTTGACTCTTTTTCAATGATCGGGAGGGATCCAAGGAGGGTTCAGGCATGTAGGAAGGGACTAATGATGATTTCTTTAGTTGGGCCACCAGAAAGGACATTCCATACTGAGCCAGGCACGTAGAGTAAGGACAAGGAGAATACTGAATGGGGATTTTTTTCTCAACCATTTCTCATACTTGCAAGGAAGAAAAGCAGCTGATGTTGAATTTAGGTTTGGATTGGGGGGGTGGGATGGATGGTGGTGGTCACAATCATGAGGAACTGGAAGTTTTGTTAGTGCTGGCAGTGTATAATAATGAATTTGATTTCCTTTTTACATGGTAGACTATTGAATATTGTTAAACTACTGAAAGGATGGTCAGTTCAAGATCTGAAGTATTATGCCACAACTGGTCGTGTTTTTTCTTTAACAACTTGGACTAGAACAGCATTGCTGGATATTGGAGATATAAGAGAAGTGAAGTTTCACTCTCTTTCACTGATGATTCACTTCATGTTACATTTTCCCCATACATAAGAAAGATATTAGTAATCAGGGAAATTGTGTATGGTGTACATGGTTATTATCTTCACAATTTTTCTGTAAATCTGGAACTATTCTGAAATAAAACAGGCATTAAACCAACACTCAAGTTCCTAGGAATGGTAGCAACTGACCATAGTGGAATGGACCACTGAAATGACGGGGGAGTATGGCAATTGTCTTTGAGGAAATACGACCTCCCTGCCATATGCTAGACTATAATGGAACTAGGGGAATTAAGAGAGAGAGAAAGGACAATTTGGGAAAAATTTTTGGATTTAAGAGGAAGGACTCTGTTCTATAACCAAAGTGTCTGACATTTGTGCATCCTCTGTGACCCCCGCTCCTACAGGATGGTCCAGCTGAGGCTTTGTCATGTCAAGCCACACCATGGTAACCACTGATTTTGGGCAAACAGAGCTGAAGTGAGTGGCTCCTCATTAACCTATAGAGTATATATAGAGGCCAGGACCCTTTGAGGAGTGTCTGTTGCCTCAAGATAGTGAAACTTAATAAGACGATATTGTAGACTAGAAGAGATAAGGAATAAGACTCAAAACACAAGGATGGAGGAGGAAACTGCAAGTCCAAATGTGAATTTATGTTTGTATTGGGGGTTGGGATGGATTTTGGTCATCACAGTCATTAGGAAGAGGGTTTTGTGATAGTGCTGTCTGTGTTTAAAAAAGAGTTTGATTTCTTTTTTACACAGCAGACTATTGAATATTCTTAAACTATTGAAAGGATTGTCAGCAAAAGATGTGAAGTTTTATGCCACAACTTGTCCAGTTTTTCCTTTAACAACTTGGTCTAGAACAGCATTGCTGGATATTGGAGGTACTAGAGAAGTGAGGTTTACTCTAACTGATTCACTGATGATTCATTTCATGTTACATTTGCCCCATACATAAGTAAGATATTAGTAATAAGGGAAAATGGGTATGGTTTCCATGGTTATTATCTTCACTATTTTTCCGTCAATCTGAAACTTTTCTAAAATAAAGCATCCAATAAAACAACCCTCAAAATCCTAGGAAAGGTAAATACCTGAACATAGTGGAATGGACCACTGAAATGTCGGGGGAGTATAGCCATTGTCTTAGAGGAAACACCACCTCCCTGCCATACGCTGGACTATAATAGAATTAGAGGAAATCAGAGAGAGAGAGAGAGGTCATTTTGGTCAAAATTTTAGGAATTAAGAGGAAGGTCACTGTTCTATAACCTGAATGACTGAGAGATCTGCAACCTCTGCCACGCCCGCCGCTCCTGGATGGTCAAGCTGAGGCTTTGTGATGTCTAGACCCACCATGGCAATCACTGAATTTGGGCAACCAGAGCTGAAGTGATCGGCTCCTCATTAACCTAAAAAGTATATATAGAGGCCAGGACCCTTTGAATACTCTCTGTTGCCTCAAGATAGCGAAACTTCCTAAAAAGATATTGTAGACTAGTGGAGATAAGGAATAAGACTCCAAACACAAGGATGGATGAAGAAACTGCAAGATCAAAAGTGGATTTATGTTTGAATTTGGCAGGGCGTGGGATGGATGGTGGTGGTCGCAGTCATGAGGAGAAGGGTGTTGTGTTAGTGTAGGCAGTTTATAATAAAGAGTTTTGATTTCCTTTTTACATTGCTGACTATTGAATATTGTAAAAGTATTGAAAGGAGGGTCAGCTCAAGATCTGAAGTTTTATGCCACAACTGGTACAGTTTTTCCTTTAACATTATGGTCTAGAACAGCATCGTTCGATATTGGAGATAGTAGAGAAATGAGGTGTGAATCTGTTTCACTGATGGGGAGAGATCTAAGGAGGAGGCCGTCATCTGAGAAGGGAGTAATGTAGATTCCTTTATTTGGGGCACGAGACAAGCCATTCCATACTGTGCCACACAGTTAGACAAGGAGAATTCTGAGTGGGGATTTTTTCTCAACACTTTCTCATGCGGTCAAGGAAAAAAGAAGCTGATGCTTAATTTAGGTTTGGATTGGGGGGTAGGATGGATGGATGGTCTTCGCAGTCATGAGGAACAGGGTGTTGTGTTAGTGCTGGCAGTAGGTAATATTGAATTTGTTTTCCTTTTTACTTGGTAGACTATTGAATATTGTTAAACTATTGAAAGGATGGTCAGGTCAAGGTCTGAAGTTTTATGCCACAACTGGTCCAGTTTTTCCTTTAACAACTTGGTCTAGAACAGCACTGCTAGATATTAGAGATACTAGAGAGTGAAGTTTCACTCTGTTTCACTGTTGATTCACTTCTTGTTACATTTGCCCCATACATAAGTACGATATTAGTAATAAGGAAAATTAGGTATGGTGTTCAGGGTTATTATCTTCACAATTTTTCTATAAATCTGGAACTATTATAAAATAAAACATCCATTAAAACAGTACTCAAGGATGGTACAATATCCGCAAATCAATAAACGTGATACATCACATAAACAAATTGAAAGAAAAAAAAACACATGGTCATATCAATTGATGAAGAAATCCATTTTTGATAAAAACTCTCAGTAAGGTGGGAGTAGAAGGATCATACCTCAACATAATAAAAGCCATATATGACAGGCCCACAGCCAGCATCGTACTCATTGGACAAAAACTAACACCATTTCCCCTTAGAACAGGAAAAAGACAGGGATGTCCCCTCTCACCACTGCTGTTCAACATAGTACTGGAAGTATTACCCATCGCAATTAGGCAAGAAGAAGAAATAAGAGGCATTCAAATTGGAAAAGAGGAAGTAAAACTGTCCTTATTTCCAGACGACATGATATTATACATACAAAAGACTAGAGACTCCATCAAAAAGCTACTAGACTTAATACATGAATTTGGCAATGTTGCAGCATACAAAATTAAACCCAAGAAATCTGAGGCATTTCTGTACAACAATAGTGAACTTTCAGAAAGAGAGATTATAAAAACAATCCCATTTACCATCGCACCAAAAAAATTAAGCTACCTAGGAATAAACTTAAATTGGACATATGTATGCAAGAAAATGAAACTAGACCACCAATTTACACCATACGCAAAAATAAACTCAAAATTGATAAAGGACTTAAATGTACAACAGGAAACCATAAAAATTCCAGAAAAATCTAAAGGCAACAAAATCTCAGACATATGCCGAAATAATTTCTTCACTGATACAACTCCTAGGACACTTGAGACTAAAGAGAAAATGAACAAATGGGACTACATCAAAATAAAAAGCTTCTGCACAGCAAAAGAAACCATCAACAAAACAATGAGAAAACCCACTGTGTGGGAAAACATATTTGCCAATGTCATATCTGATAAGGACCTAATCTCCAAAATTTATAGGGAACTCATACAACTTAACAAAAGGAAGTTAAACAATCCAATCAAAAAATGGGCAAAGGACCTAGATAGACACCTCTCAAAAGAGGATATTCAGAAAGCCAAGAGCGTATATGAAAACATGCTCAAAGTCACTAATCATCTGAGAGATGCAAATCAAATCAACAATGAGGTACCATCTCACACCTGTCAGACTGGCTATCAACAACAAATCAACAAAAAACAAGTGCTGGAGAGGATGTGGAGAAAAAGGAACACTTGTGCACTGCTGGTGGGAATGCAGACTGGTGCAGCCACTATGGAAGACAGTATGGAGTTTCCTCAAAAAACTACAAATGGAACTCCCATTTGACCCTGTGATCCCACTTCTAGGAATATATCCCAAGAAACCAGAAACACAAATCAGAAAGGATATATGCACCCCTATGGTCATAGCAGCACAATTCACCATAGCTAAGATCTGGAAACAGCCTAAGTGCCCATCAGTAGATGAATGGATTAGAAAACTGTGGTACATCTACACGATGGAATACTCTGCTGCTGTAAAAAGGAAGGAGCTCTTACCGTTTACAGTGGCATGGATGGAACAGGAGAGCGTTGTGCTAGGTGAAGTAGTCCAGTCAATGAGGGAAAGGTACCACATGTTTCACTCATTCATGGATAATAGAGACCATTATAAACTTTTGAACAATAATAGATACAGAGGCAGAGCTGCCTCAAACAGATTGTCAACCTGCAGCGCGAAGGCCAGGGAGGGTTGGGGGGCAGGAGGGAGGGGGGTAAAAGATCAACCTAAGGACTTGTATGCATGCATATAAGCATAATCAACGGACATAAGACACTGGGGGATTGGGGAGGCTAGGGTACTGTCAAGAGCGAGGGGGAAAAAAGGACACATATGTAATACCCTTTGAAATACTTTAAGCAATAAAAAAAGTGATTTCAGAAATTTAAAAAAATAAAATAAAAAAATAAATCAAGAAAATTTTTTTTCATTTATAATGCTAACAGTGAGACACCCAGGAAAACACACATGGTGTCAAAATAAGCCAAATGAAAATCATTTGGGCAAGTATAAAAAGTACCCTAAGTAAAAATTTCTTTATTAACCTAAGGTCGAGAATATGTTTGTATATTTTCAGAAAACAACTTCAAGACCACGTGGATTGCTGCAACAGAGAGGAATTCTCAGGAATGCTCCAGTCATGAAGACAAGAGGAGAGACAGTTCAGAGATGGAGACGCTGAAGACGCTTTTCCATGCTAGCAGTCAGCAGCTGTGTTTCGCTGCAGATTGCCCAGGACCAAACCAGAGAGGGTCGGACCTGCATTGCCACCATTTTTCCACAATCCAGAACTTAAATATCATTGTTGACATGTACACATAAGGAACTGTTGGACATTGAAATTGGGACTTAAAACAATTTTTGTCCTTGAAATGTTATGCTTAAGTTTTAAAATGTTTTGGGTTACGGATTGGCATTGTTATCGTTGTAATAGCCAGAGTTCTGTTCTTTATGGTTAAGTTTTATTTTCATTATAGTAGCTTAATTAATAAAACAAAAAAGGGTGAGATGTGGGAAACTGACATAGGGTTAAGCCTCCGACTGACCTGCTGGCAAAGTCACAAACAAGTCCTAGCTTAGAGGGCACAGTCCTCTTAGCATAATTAGGCTTGACCTTATGACACTCCCAAGATGTTATCTGGGAATCTAATGTGCTGAGGAAGTGCAGGAAGTATAACCATGGTGTAAACAAGTGAAACTCACAAGGAAAGTGAAACTTTGGTAACCACTACCTTGTTTACCACTCACTATAAAAAGCTTCGTGCTGACAACCCCCACCGCTCTCAACGTGGACAGTGTCACGGCCTGTGTCCATGACACTCCCGTACAGTGAGCGGATCCATCCATGACCCGGAAATACTTCATCACCAAATGGAGCATCAATGGAGATCAATGCTACCCTCTCAAGCTCAAACTGCAGCGTGCTCGACCTGCCTGATTCTGGTAACATTGCTCCGGATCACTCCTGTCACCAGGAGCCCCCACAATACTGTGTAATAGACTTAGATGATGCCTGCTTCTTCATGCACATTGCTCCAAAGAGACAAGGACAATTTAGAGGATCACATGTTTAGTAGCAGAAGATTGGGCTGCCTGAAGAGGCCATGATGCCAATATTATGTTTCATTGTATTGATATGTTATATTGACCTTTGATTCTTTTGCAGGTTTAAATGTGTGTTGGCTGTCCCGGAAGGGGACTGTGTGGGGTGACCCCCAAAATTAAAGGGTCTCTAGCCGCCAAGAGGACAGGTGCCCAACTGGTCAGGGAAGGGTGCCCATCAGGTTGTGGTCACTGTTGAGAGACAGTTGACAGTTGGCAGCATGTATACCGCTTGCAGGCCTGCGGGACCATGCCCATGTCAGGGGTAGAAAGCTGTAAAGGGCCTGTTTAGAATAGAAGGTCTAACGCATGGTGATGCATAGAAAGAAAGTTTAATGCCAACAATTACTGTTTTGTTATAATTCTGAAAAATCCATGAAAAGGAATTGGCAAGGAAAGTCAGAAAATCTTAGAGTAGATCAGTATGTTTTTCTCCTTATGTATTTCCTCTGAAATCTGGCAATGCTAAATAAGTCATGGCAATACATTTCTTTGCATATATTTAATAAGACCAGTTCCTGATAATGGTTTTATTAACGGAAAACTTTGACTGGAATATCATGTTTTAAAGAGCCCTGTCTGAGCTCTAAAGACTTGAAGCCAGTAAGAATGCCACGAAGAAAGCCTGGTATCCTGGTCGGGAGCCCTGAAGATGGCTGGTGCTGGAATGTCAGGCCAATGCCCTACCATAACTGGCGGTTGGGAAGAGTAGAAGGGGAGCAGCAAATATTCCTCTGGATCCCTGCGCAACTCCCTCACACTTTGGGCCACAACGAGTGGGAGTGCTACTGATGTGAGCCTTAAAGCCTGGAGCGTAGGCTCAGGTGGAGTTGCTACAGGTGAGGGATTCAGCTAACTCCGCAGATACTGTAGGCAGGCCTGATGGAAGCTGGATGGCTTAGCTTCCTGGCCTATGGAGCACATTAAAATTCAACCATGAGACTGCAGCATAGGTAGTCAGTTACCATTCTTGTTGTGTGTATGCAAACATCAGGAGAGTAGGTAAATTAGTCTTGATCTGGATTTTTGATAGCCATGGAGGAATTTTAAGAAGAAAAATCCTATTACAATAGAGGCTGTTAAAGCTAAAATGGTTTCTTTCCCTTCCACCGAACCATTTGTTAAGCATATAGGGATAGTTCAGTTGATAGTTCTGTGTGCCCAGTATGCGCCTCTAATAATGGTGGAATAGTAATGCAGTCCCTCTCATGATTGAGCAGGAAGTTCCAAGAAACTGGGGGAATCAAAAGGCGAAGGATATGTCCTCCATCTTCCCCGTATCCTCAATATTGGGGCAGCTGCCATGTTTTCAGGATAGTACCAGCTTCCTGTATCCCAGGACACTGCTGGCCACGCCCAGAACCTTTTTAACCTACCCAATGACAATCAGGGGACATGAACGCCTTGGAGATGACCACATCCTGTGTAATAGGACCTGACTTGCACCTAGCTAATCGGCAGGGCCCACAATCATTTCCCCTCCCCTAACTCCACCCCCCTATTAAAACCCCATTTTTTCCCACAGGCGTTCTCTCTCATCTCCCCTTTGTGAGGATAGGAGCCATACATGAGTCTGTGATAATAAAGTACTCTTTGCTTTTGCATTGGACACGGCTGGCTTCCTGGTGAGGTCTGTTGGGGATTTAAAATCTGGGCATAACAATAACCAAGATAGTGGGGATGGTAAATTTGGACTTTAAGCTTAATGAAGACAAGAGGGAGAAAGATAGAGCGAATCAGATAATTGTACTTTACTACAGGAAGGGGAAAACCTCCAGTAAGCAAGCTAACAAATGCAGAAGAAGAAGTGGAATAGTGTTCATCTACCACAGGTGATACACAAGTTCTCTGAGCGGAATAAACGTAATAATGTGAATCCCTCTATCCCTCTATAAACAATGCTTCAGAAAAGGGCATTATGAGAAGATGAATATATTAATGGTCTACTTGAATAAATACCAGCGAGGGTATAAAGGAAATATATATTTTTGTGTGTTTTCCGATGATGGGGAGGGATGTAAAGAAGGGGCAGGCCTGTGAGAAGGGAGTAATGTAGAATTCTTTAAATGGGGCATCAGACAAGCCAGTCCATACTGAGCCAGAAACCTTGAATAAGGACAAGGAGAAGACTGAATGGGGATTTTTTCCTCAACATTTTCTAATACTGACAAGGAAGAAAAGAACTTGATATTTAAGTTAGGTTTGGATTAGGGGGGTGGGGTGGATGGTGGTGGTCGCTGTCATGAGAAACAAGGTGTTGTGCTTCTGCTGGCAGGGTAAAGTACTGAATTTGATTTCCTTTTTACATGGTAGACTATTGAATATTGTTATACTATTGACAGGATTGTCAGCTCAAGATGTAAAGTTTATGCCACAACGGGTACAGTTTTTCCTTAAACAACTTGGTCTAGAACAGCATTGCTAGATATTGGAGTTACTAGAGAAGTGAGGTTTCACTGGTGATTTACTTCATGTTACATTTCCCCATACCAAAGTGACATATTAGTAATAAAGGAAATTTATATGGTGCACATGGGCATTATCTTCACAATTTTTATGTAAATCTGGAACTATTCTAAAATAAAACATCCATAAAACAACACTCAAAATACAAGGAAATGGTAATATCTGAACATAGTGGAACAGACCACTGAAAGGACAGGGTTGTATGGCAAGAGGCTTAGAGTAGACACCACCTCCCTGCCATATGCTGGACTATAATGGTACTAGAGGAAATGAGAGAGAGAGAGATGCCAGTTTGGGAAAATTTTAGGAGGTAAGAGGAAGGTCTCTTTTCTATAACCAGATCATCTGAGACTTCTGCATCCACTCCCCCCCCCCTACCACCATCTTGGATGGTCTAGCTGAGGCTTTGTGATGTCAAGCCACACCATGGAAACCACTGATTTTGGGCAACAAGAGCTGATGTGATTGGCTCCACATTGACATAGAGAGTATATAATAGGCCTGGACCCTCTGAGTAGTGTCTGTTGCCTCAAGATAGCCAAACTTACTAAGAAGATATTGTAGACCAGTGGAGATAAGGAATAAGACTCCAAACACAAGGATGGATTAAGAAACTGCAAGTCCTCAAGTGAATTAGAAGTCAGTTTCTCAACTGGATGTGGAAGAAGTGGATAAAGTCAGAATACCTTATTCAATGCTGCCCCTTCTCCAGTAATTCCGCACCCAAGAATCTCGTCTTGTGCTTTTTGACCACAGGCAGTTCCTCATTCAATCCATTGTCATTCAATTAAAAGCGCATTTCCAAATCATTTTCCAATTTCTTCCCCAAAACCAATGTCTTTCTGTGTTTAACTTTTTTCCAACCTTCATAATCAAGATAGTGGCAATGGTAAATTTGGACTTTAAGCTGCTGAATGAAGACACGAGGGAGAATTACAGAAAGAATCAGAAAATTGTATTTTACTACAGGAAGGGGAAAAACTCCAGTTAGCAAGCAAACGAATGCAGAAGAAGAAGTGCTGGAGTGTTCATCTACCACAGGTGATGCTCAGGTTCTCCCAGGGGAACACACTTAATAATGTGTATCCCTCTATCAACAATGTTTCAGAAATGCGCATTATGAGGCGATGAAAACATTAATGGTCTCCATGAATAAATACCTGTAAGGGTATAAAGGGAATATGTTTGTATTTTTGTGAGTTTTCAGATAATGGGGACGGAGCTAAGGAGTGGGAAGTCATGTGAGAAGGGAGTAATGAAGAATTCTTTAACTGGGGCACCATACAAGCCATTCCATACTGAGCCAGACACTTAGAATAAGGACCAGGAGAAGACTGAAGGGGGATTTTTTCCTCAACACTTTCTCATCCTGGCAAGGATGAAACGAAGCTGATGTTTAATTTAGGTTTGGAATGGGTGGTTGGGATGGATGGTGGTGGTCGCAGTCATAAGAAACAGGGTGTTTTGTTAGTGCTGGCAGTGTATTAAAATGAATTTGATTTCCTTTTTACATGGTAGACTATTGAATATTGTTAAACTATTGAAAGGATGGTCACCACAAGATCTAAAGTTTTATGCTTCTACTGGTCCAGTTTTTCCTTTAACAACTTGATCTAGAAACGAATTGCTGAGTATTGGAGATACTAGAGAAGTGAGATTTCACTCTAACTGTTCACTGATGATTCACTTCATGTTACATTTGGCCCATACCCAAGTAAGGTATTTGTAATAAGGGAAATTGGGTAAAGTGTACATGGTTATTATCTTCAAAGTTTTTCTGTAAATCCGGAACTATTCTAAAAATAAACATCTATTAAAACAACACTCAAAATAATTGGAAATGGTAGCAACTGAACATGGTGGAATGGACCACTGAAATGACGGTGGAGTTTGGGATGTGGCTTAGAGGAACACCACCTCCCTGCCTTATGCTGGACTATAGTGGACCTAGATGAAGAGAGAGGGAGAGAGAGAGAGAGAGAGAGAGAGAGAGAGAGAGAGAGAGAGAGAGAGAGATTAGAGTGAGAGATTGAATAGAGAGAGAGTTCAGTTGGGAAAAATTATAGGAGGTAAGAGGAAGATTTCTTTTCTATAACCTGAGCTTCTGAGATTTCTGAATCCTCTGCCACCCCTGCCTATCCTGAATGGTCAACCTGAGGCTTTGTTATGTCAAGCCACACCATGGCAACCACTGATTTTGGGCAACCAGAGCTGAAGTGAGTGGCTCCTCATTAACCTAAAGAGTATATATAGAGCCCAGGACCCTTTAGGTGGCATCTGTTGCCTCAAGATAGGGAAACTTAATAAGATGATATAGTAGACTAGTAAAGACAAGGAATAAGTCTCCAAACTGTGGGAAACTGTTTATTGCCTTCACTATCTGATAATCATAGACGGAGAACTCCCTTAAACCCCCCAAAGGCTGGGTGCCTTTGAAGCTCTGGCAAAGCTTGGAGCTAGGCCTCACCTCTTCTCTTTGTCCAGACAGTGGTAGCTGAAACTACTCCCCCATTTATTATTATGTAAATCCTTGCTGATGGCTTTGTCTGCTTGTTACTATGTGGTCACCTGTCTAAGGTCTATGCTATGTGTGCATCCAAGATCAATAAAAGCTCCGTGAGGCTTCAGAACAGAGGAAGTCCTTAGGGACTTGCTGCCTGGTCCCCCAGTATTGGAAAATTATCTCGTGTCTTATTCTCTCATTTGTTGTGTGGCTCCTCTTTCAAATACCGAACAATACTCCACAGGGGACCTGGAAGGAAACACTCAACATCTGGAGCCCGACTGATAATCTGGAAGTGCAGGTCTCGCTGGAGCGCGAAAAGGAAGTGTTCACCGAAAAGGTGTGGCAAACTCACCGAAAAAACGTGAGGGGGACTCTACTGCATGCAATGCCCAGGTTCAACTACAGAAGCCCGGGTCTGTAAGTACACTGCGATCGTTTTCTTAACGAGGCTTACAAATGGGGCAGGATTTGGCTTTAAAAAAGTAGATTCGGCTTTAAAAACGAATATTTGGCTTTTTAAAACTAAGAAACTTTACTATAGCCTTCTGATTTGCATGTTTAAAGTGTTAAAATTTTAGAAGGTAATCTTTTACAGTTTTTGCATGCTATAATAGAACTTAACCTTTGTTTTTCTTGAAAAAGTTACTCTTTTAGATCAGGCTGAAAAAAGAGTGCCATGGTCATCTGAATGTGTTTTCTTATCCAAATTAAAATCTTAATTTGTATTTGGAATCTATCTGTAATAAGAAATGGAACCGAAGCATAATCCAGGGAGCTTGAAAATGGCGGAGGTATAAGCGGAAGTGTCCTGTGCCTTGTCCTGGAGCAGATAAGGGTGAGCAGCTGAAACGGGTAACATTCAGCCCGAATAGGTAGAGGATTTTCAGCTGAGAGACTGTCTGCAGCTAGGAAAGACTGAGAACCCCCCTGGGAAAAAAAAGGACGGTTGGAGACTGCAGCTGAAGCCTCTCCTGGTGCGCCAGCTAAGCAGCGGTGACTGCGCCATCTTGGGTGGTTGTTGCGGGCATCCAGAGACCAGCTACTAACCTGGAAACAAGGGATCTCAAGCAGCGTTTCTGGGTGAACTCAGAGGAGCACTGCTTCTTCTCACGGATAGGTTGGACATCCCCTAAAGGTGCGGTTAGCAGTTCGGGTTGGAGGGAGGACCGAGCTCGCGCGCACAGTGCGGAATCTGCCCCCCACAGAGTCCGCAGCCGTTGGGACCAGCGTGACCCGCAAGTGGGGAAGGGGTCCCACAGGGCTGCTGGCAGAAGGGAACGCGAAAAATGAGCCCATAGCTGGACTGGATGTAAAGGAACAGCCTTGGACTTTGCCAATCTGCTGGCTGCTTGGTGCCAGGGGCGAGTGGGCGCATGGAGACTGCGCCCGGTGACTGTGCACAGACCTGGAAGGTGGAGGCTTGCGAATTCGCACAACTGTCAGGCTCTTGTTACAGTTCCCCTTAGATCCGTGCATTTGATTATTAAACCCAGCGCATGGGATTCCCCAGTTGGGGTCATTCGCAGAGCCTGTAGGGGAAAGTTCTTTTTGGGGAGCCTGGGAAACAGCGGACAGTGGCAAGGAACCAGCTCTGGGCAGTGGTCTTTCCAGAATCAGTTCCAAATACCATAGAGTACAAAACCCTACTGATAGAGAGGACTTAGAGCCTCGGAGGTAAATCCAGACACACTGCCACCCAGAGGCAGAGCCACGAACTGTCTCTTTTGCGATCACAAATAAAGGCAGTCTAGTAAGAAAATACAACCTGCCTTAAAATCAGGTCTGTGGTTTACTGCACGGAGGGACAGTGTATCGCAGGGAAGTTCAACACTCCCCTGAATGCTTGGCAGGACTGAGGCATGCCAAAAAGAAGAGTGGAAGATCTGAAGCACCTTCACTTCCGAATATTTTTATATATATATTTTTTAATTCTTTTTTCACCATTTCATTAAGAACCTATTTTTTTATTTTTTATCTTTTTCATCACCTGATTTTACCTTTTTAATTACTACATCTTTTTAACTAGTATTATTGCTATCCTTTTACCATTTTTTCAAGAGTCATTTTATTTTTTATTATTATTTTTTTTATTTTTCTTTATTTTATTTTGGGATTAGTGTTCTACACTCTATTCTCATCGTTCCTTTAGCATCATTTCTCTCTATCTCACATTTACCCTTAAGCCAAAACTCTCTTCCTCACTTTTCCCCTTTTGTTGTCCTGTTTCTCTTACCCTATTCCTGCTTTGGATTTTACCTATTCCTTCTTTCTACCCACTGTCTTAATTTCACCCTACTTATATATCTAATTTCCAATCCCTCGCTCTCCCCATACAAATAGCCTCTTCCCCACCTCTATTTCATTCTCTTAATTTTTTTTTTTTTGGTTGTTGTTGTTGTTGTTTTTTTTTTGTCTTTTTCTGTTTTTTTTTTCTTCTCTCCCTTTTCCCAATCTCATTTCAGCACTCCTTTTTGTTTTTTATTTTTCTCTTTAATCTTTCTCTCTTTTTTCTTCTTTATTCCCTAATTCTCTTCACTCAGGGGGTCACCTTTTTTTGGGGTTATTAATATTGTGAATGCATTTAGTTTGGTGCCTTGTACATTGTGCCTTGTTGTGTTGTATTTTGTGCCTTTGAATAAGCGCAGCAGAGAGAGAACTACATAACCAAACACCTTTAGAAGAGAAATCATGGTGAAACAAAGAAACAACCCAAATATGAAAGAAAAACAGGCATCATCAGAAAAGGAAGTAAATGAAATGGAGGCAAGCAACCTGTCAGAGAAAGAATTCAGAGTAATGGCCATAAGGTGGATGAAAAGAATGGAAGACCAATTCAACAATATGTGTAGGAACCAAGAGGAAATGAAGAGAAACCAAGAAGAAATGAAAAACGACATCACTGCTATAAAGAACTCAATAGAAAGCATCAACAGTAGACTAGAAGAAGCAGAGGACCGTATCAGCGAGCTAGAAGACAAGGTAGAAAAAAATACCCAAACAGAACAGCTTCTAGAAAAAAAAATTAAAAAGCAGGAAGAGAGCCTAAGAAAACTCTGGGACAATGCTAAACGAAACAACATCCGAATAATAGGGGTGCCAGAAGGAGAGGAAACTGAGCAAGGAATAGAAAACCTGTTTGAAAAAATAGTAACAGAAAATTTCCCTGATATAGGGAGGAAAAAACTCACACAAATCCAAGAAGCTCACAGAGTCCCAAACAAAATGAACCCGAAAAGACCGACACCAAGGCACATAATAATAAAATTGGCAAACACCAACGACAAAGCAAGAATCTTAAAAGCAGCCAGAGAGAGACAGAAAGTTACCTACAAAGGTTCCCCCATCAGACTAGCGACCGATTTCTCAACAGAAACACATCAGGCAAGAAGGGAATGGAATGAAATATACAAAGTCATGCAAAGGAAGGGTCTGAATCCAAGAATACTATACCCAGCGAGGCTATCAATCAAAATTGAGGGTCAAATCAGGAGCTTCACAGACAAAAATGGTCTACGGGAGTTTATTACAACCAAACCAGCAATGCAAGAAATGCTAAAGGGTCTGCTGTAAATAGAAAAAACAGGAAACAAAGAAGGAATGCAGCGGTAAAGAACAAAAATGGCGACTAACAAGTTTCTATCAATGATAACTTTAAATGTAAATGGATTAAATTCCCCAGTCAAAAGGCATAGGGTAAATGAGTGGATAAGAAAACATGACCCATATATCTGCTGTCTACAGGAAACCCACCTCAGAAAAAAGACGCACACAGACTGATGGTGAAGGGATGGAAAAAGGTTTTTCAGGCCAATGGAAGTGAAAAAAAAAAGCCGGGGTAGCAATACTTATATCTGACAAATTAGATCTCAAAGTGAAGGACATAAAAAGAGATCAAGAAGGCCACTTCATAATACTAAAGGGAGCAGTCCAACAAGAAGAAATAACTCTGGTAAATATATATGCACCCAATATAGGAGCACCCAAATACGTAAGAAATCTTCTGGAGAAGATCAAGGGAGAGATTGACTGCAATACAATCATAGTAGGGGACCTTAACACCCCATTATCGCCACTGGACAAATCCTCTAAACCGAAACTCAGCAAAGAAACATAAATCCTAAATGACTCACTAGATCAGATGGAATTAATTGACATCTTCAGAACATTTCACCCCAAAGCCACAGAATATACATTCTCCTCAGGTGCACATTTGTCATCTTCAAAGGTAGACCATATATTGGGTCACAGACAAAGTCTCTTCAAATTCAAGAAAATTGAAATCATATCAAGTATCTTCTCAGACCACAAAGGCATAAAACTGGAAATCAACTACAACAAAAACAATCCAAAAAAATCAAACACATGGAGACTAAATAGCATGCTATTAAACAACGACTGGGTCACCAGTGAGATCAAAGAAGAAATAAAAAACATCATGGCAACGAATGACAATGAAAACACAACAATCCAAAACCTATGGGACACAGCAAAAGCAGTCTCGAGAGGGAAGTTCATAGCTCTACAAGCCTACTGTAAGAAACAAGAAACAATGAGAATAAATGACCTAACTCTACAACTCGAAGAATTAGAAAGAGAGCAACAAAAAAAGCCCACTGTAAGCAGAAGGAAGGAAATAACAAAGATCAGAGCGGAGATAAACGACATAGAGACCAAAAAAACAATACAAAAGATCAACAAAAACAAGAGCTGGTTCTTTGAAAGGATAAACAAGATTGATACACCTCTAGCCAGGCTCACCAAGAAACAAAGAGAGAGGACCCAAATAAACAAAATCAGAAATGAAAGAGGAGAAATAACAACAGACCCCATAGAAATACAAAGGATTGTTAGAAAATACTATGAACAACTCTACTCCAACACACCAGACAACCTCGAGGAAATGGACATATTCCTAGATAAATACAACCTTCCAAAACTTAACCAGGAAGAATCTAAAACTCTCAATAGGCCAATAACTATGGAGGAAATCGAAGCAGTAATCAAAAAGCTTCCAGCAAACAAAAGCCCGGGGCCAGATGGCTTCACAAGGGAGTTTTACCAAACATTCAAGGAAGACCTAAAACCTATCCTCCTCAGACTATGTCGAAAGATCCAAGAGGAAGGAACACTTCCAAGCTCATTCTATGAAGCCAACATCACCCTAATCCCAAAACCAGATAAAGACAATACAATGAAAGAGAATTATAGGCCAATATCCCTCATGAACATAGATGCCAAAATCCTCAACAAAATCTTAGCAAATAGGATCCAGCAGTACATCAAAAAGATCATACACCATGACCAAGTAGGATTTATGCCAGGGATGCAAGGATGGTACAATATCCGCAAATCAATAAAAGTGATACATCACATAAACAAATTGAGAGAAAAAAACCACATAGTCATATCAATTGATGCGGAAAAAGCATCTGACAAAATCCAACACCCTTTCTTGATAAAAACTCTCAGCAAGATAGGAATTGAGGGATCATACCTCAACATAATAAAAGCCATATATGACAAACCCACAGCCAACATCATACTCAATGGGCAAAAACGAAAACCATTCCCCCTAAAAACAGGAACAAGACAGGGATGCCCCCTCTCACCACTCCTGTTCAACATAGTACTGGAAGTACTAGCCATTTGCGATCAGACACGAAGAAGAAATAAAAGGCATCCAGATTGGAAAAGAAGAAGTAAAACTGTCCTTATTTACAGATGACATGATACTGTACATACAGAACCCTAAAGACTCCATCAAAAATTATTAGACTTAATAAATGAATTCGGCAATGTAGCAGGATACAAAATTAATGCTAAGAAATCCATGGCATTTCTTTACACCAATAGTGAACTTACAGAAAGTGAAACTACAGAAGCAATCCCATTTACCATTGCACCAAAAACATTAAAATACCTAGGAATAAACTTAACTAAGGAGGTAAAAGACTTATATGCTGAAAACTACAGGACACTGAAAAAAGAGATAGAGGAAGACATAAACAGATGGAAGAATATACCGTGTTCATGGATTGGTAGAATCAACATCATCAAAATGTCCATACTACCCAAAGCAAGTTATAGATTCAATGCAATCCCCATTAAATTACCAATGGCATATTTCACAAATCTAGAACGAACGTTCCAAAAATTCATCTGGAATAAAAAAAGACCCCGAATAGCTGCAGCAATCCTGAGAAAGAACAAAGTAGGTGGGATCTCAATATCAGATATCAAACTGTATTACAAAGCCACTGTTCTTAAAACAGCTTGGTACTGGCACAAGAACAGACATATAGATCAATGGAATAGAATAGAGACCCCAGAAATCGACCCAAACCACTATGTCCAATTAATATTCGACAAAGGAGGCAAGAGCATAAAATGGAGTCAAGACAGTCTTTTCAATAAATGGTGTTGGGAATATTGGACAGATACATGCAAAAGGATGAAACTAGATCACCAACTCACACCATACACAAAAAATAAACTCAAAATGGATAAAGGACTTAAACGTAAGATGGGAAACCATAAAAATACTAGAGGAATCCACAGGCAGCGAAATCGCAAACATATGCCGAAGAAATTTCTTCTCTGATAATGCTCCTAGGGCAAAGGAAACTAAAGAGAAAATAAACAAATGGGACTACATCAAAATAAAAAGCTTTTGCACAACAAAGGAAACCATCAAAAAAACAACAAGAAGACCCACTACATGGGAGAACATATTTACCAATGATACCACCGATAAGGGTTTAATTTACAACATTTACAGGGATCTCATGAAACTTAACAAAAGGAAGATAAACAATCCAATAAAAAAATGGGCAACGGACCTAGATAGACACTTTTCGAAAGAGGACATACAGAAGGCAGAAAGACATATGAAAACCTGCTCAAAGTCACTAATTATACGAGAGATGCAAATCAAAACGACAATGCGTTATCATATCACACCTGTCAGAATGGCTATCATCAACAAATCAACAAACAACAAGTGTTGGAGAGGATGTGGAGAAAAAGGAACCCTTCTGCACTGCTGGTGGGAATGCAGACTGGTGCAGCCACTATGGAGAACAGTATGGAGCTACCTCAGAAGACTACAAATGGAACTCCCATTTGACCCTGTGATCCCACTACTAGGAATATATCCCAAGAAACCAGAAACACCAATTAGAAAGGATATATGCACCCCTATGTTCATAGCAGCACAATTCACCATAGCTAAGATTTGGAAACAGCCTAAGTGCCCATCAGCAGATGAGTGGATTAGAAAACTGTGGTACATATACACAATGGAATACTATGCTGCGGTAAAAAAAAAAAAAGGAACTCTTGCCTTTTGCAACAGCATGGATGGAACTGGAGAGCATTATGCTAAGTGAAATAAGCCAGTCAGAGAAAGATAAATACCACATGATCTCACTCATTTGTAGATTATAGAGAACAACATAGACTGATGAAAAGGGACAGACCCAAAGACTGAGAAACAGCAATCAGGCTATCAATCCCCAGAAGGAAAGTAGGGGAGGGCGGGGTTAAGGGGAAGAGATCAACAGAAGGACTTGTATACATGTATATAAGCCAAACCAATGGACATGGACAACGGGGGGATGGGAGCATGAGTTTGTGTGTGAGGGGGATGTTGGGGGTTAAAGGGGGGGGGGTGAGGACACATTTGTAATACCTTAACTAATAGTAATAAAAAAAAAGAAAAAAAAAAAAGAAATGGAACCCCGCTGCTGAATCTCTCTCTGGTTCGGAGAGATTCAAAGGTGGCAGGAGAGCGCAGATCTATAAGCTCTCCCGCAATGAGATTACTTAATGTTCTGTTTAAAAACTACCTGAGGACATGTTGGGAAGTGCAAAGTCTAGCCAATGTCACCTTGAGTGCTAGCTATTACTTTGGAAAGCGAAAAAGGAAAAAAAAAACAAAACTTTAAAATATGTTTTTCTATTAAGCATGACTTTGGGAACAAATACGCCATCTGAGTCATTTGCTGAAACTTCCCCCAAAGCAGGATGTGGTGGAAAGGAAAAGGGAGCACATGGAAATCCAATATGGACGCCTACTCTAATTTAAAGTCTCCTTCTCATAATTGAAAAGTTTTACAAAAATTTAAAATGCGTCTTGGATTTCTGTTCACATGTAAAGAGAAAACTTGACTTGGAACTAATCCGCTCTCATTCCTGTTAGGTTAGGTGGCTCAGGGGACTGCGCAAGAAAGAGTCCAGTGAATCAGAAAAGAAAGGAAAAGAAAGGAAAAGGTTTATTCTACATCCCCGGGAGACCCAGGTACCCCCAGGACAGGGCATGTGGATTCACGCCAACAGGGAGGGGGGTGCATTTTTTATACTGCAGTAGGGTGAGGGCTAGGACATGAGCTGAGGTATTCAGTTGAGGAAGTTTCAGCTGCAGGGGGTCATGGAGAAGGCAGTATCTGTGTCTGGCAGGATGACCTGTGAGAAATTCCAGGGTAAGACCATTGTCTCATTACATGTCTGCATGTATCCGATCCTGGGCTCTCTCTGACCTAACATCCTGGCCTTTTGATGATGGGGGGGGGGGGCGACTCTTTCTAGCTACTTCCAGCTGACAACGGGCAATGGGGGGGGGGGCGGATTTAAAGGCCAGGGTTAGGTAGAGGCAGATCGGAGGGCAGCTGAGCATGGGGATGGAGCAGGAGCTGATTCACAGTCACCAGTGACATGTACATGATCCGGAAGTGGATGAATTTGAGGAGGCAGGGGGCTAGGAGAAAAAAAGACACAGATGAGAATCAGGTTCCCTATCATGGGTAGGACCCAGGTAGCTAAGGAGCTTTGGAACTAGCGGGAAGGAGAGTTGTCCTGGAAGTGTCCTGCATGTAGTTCTGCACTCAGCTTAGTCAGGGTCTGTACATTTATCTTTTGCTCCACTACTCTGGACTCATTGATGCAGTAACAGCATTCTTCCTGAAGGAATATGCATGTTCCTCCTTTTTCTGCAGTCAGAAGGACTGAGGGAAGCTGGTTCTGTAGGGCTACTTGGGCTACTGATGTCACTTGCTGCTGTAGGGAGGGTAAAAGAGGCGGTAGAAGACTCCAGGGCTAACTGGAGCTTGCCATTAAAGTACTGAGCAGTGACCAGACTATTTACAAGGGGCCCCCCGTGAGGCCTACTGAGGCAGAAATACTCATCCCTAAAATGACAGGGAGGAAGGCAGCCCGGCGGGTCCAGGGATGGGATGGAGAGAGCAACCAGTGAGCTCCGACTCTCCATACAAGGTTAGTTGGGGAATTACTGTGACCACGAAGCAAGGCCCGGGGTCAGAGGAGTTCATGCAGTTCCTTAAGGTGCCTTTGCACCAAAAGAAGGTACCTGGGCTGGACTTGGTGAGACTGGCTGCGGTGTGGTATGACAGTCTCTCCAGTGGCAACCCCATAGGTGTTGACATGTTGATTACGTCTGTCTGGGTTCCGATGGTTGCAAGCAAAACAGACATAGGGTCAGCAAGTATTGGACACTGACTGGATGTCGACAGCCATATGGATCTTTGTCTGACATCCGAACAGAGGGCAGTCCTGAGATCCTACGTGCCGGGTGACATGTTTGCCGTCTGGTATTAGGTTTCACGGACGTTGAACCTCCACACATAAGCGGGTGGGGGTGGGTGTAGGTTGCTCAGGGCCGGGAGTAGAAGGAAGGAGGAGGGGAGGGCGGTTAAGGCAGACCTTAGTGGGGCCCAACACCTCACATTTATAGAAGTCATGCTGCTCCGGGGTCCTCTTGAGTCTGGAGAGGCGGTGCCAGGACAGGTCATCAAGCTGGGGTTGCCAAGCAGCTTGGCTGCAGTGGGGGCTGTGAGGATTACAGTGTGAAGTCCTGTCCACCTAGGCTCCAAGGCTTGTGGTTGTAGGTTCTTAAGGAGGACTGAGTCACCAGGGTGAAGGGCTGGTCTTGGGAGCCTTGGTCGGTCGGCTCTGGCTTGGGCAGAAACCTGAGCAATTGCCTGTTTTAAGAGAGATATGGGAGATACGTACCCAGAGGAGGGGGATCGGAACGAAGACGGTGGTTGAGCTAGAAGAGTCAAAAGGGCTCAAGAAAATGGGGCTTCTTGGTGTAGTCGGAGTTTGGTCAGGGCCATGGGCAGGAGATCCGGCCAGGAACTGCAAATTTCTAGAGAGAGTTTAGTTAGAGGGTTCAATAGGTTGAATTGAGTGGCTATGATGAGGGTTCGGGCCAGTGACAGAAATCCAGCAGGATGTAGAGGAGGAGGGATTGATGTTCGAGAGTAGATGGAAAGTTGTGTTGATGAGAGTGGGCATAGGAGTAGGTCAGGGTTCGTAAATAGAGAGTGACACTAGAGGATTTCCCATCCCAGACAGTAGAATTGATGACTCCCTCATCATCCCATGTCCGTTTCACCTGAAAATATGAAAAACCTTAGCAAAATTGTAGGGTCCCTTGCAGGTAAGAGCCTGTGAGGAATGATGGGTCATCCGGTCCTGGATGGTGTCCTTGAAGAAGATGGTGGGAGGCACTTGGTGAGCCTGAGAGAGGTAGGTATTGCAGTGAAAGCAGGTGAAAATGTTAGAATGCGCTGATATCCAAGGGGAAATGGAAGGAGCAGTGGAAGCCAGGGACCTGGATATGAGGCTGGAGAAAAGGCAGGGAGGGAGGGAGCAGGTTGCGCAGCCTGTTCCCAGGCCTCTAGCCGCTTGGATTTTAAAGTTGCTGCATTTTTCCTTTGGGAAGGGTGGAGGGGGATGGGGCGAGGTCAGCGCAGTTTTCAGTTCAGAGGAGGGGGCAATTGTGGCAGAGAGAAGGAGAAAAGGCGTTCACAGCGAATACTGAGGTAGACAAAGACTGAGCTAGGCAAAGACTGAGCTAGGCTACTGTGGTCTGGGACAACAGGGCCCCAAGACGGGATGCATGGCAGTGTAGGATTGGTGTCCCTGTAAAGGGAGGGGGCCAGGAGTGGAAGGAGCAGGGAAGATGAAGGGCTCAGAGTAATATGCAGAGTGGCCACTAGGATGGTGAGGATGTCTCGTCCTAACAGGGGCATGGGGCATGCTATCATTAAGGAGGCAGGGAAGGGGTCCAGTGGCCAGAAGGCAGGTGGATTTGCCGTCAATATACATGTCAGAGATCTTGGAAGGATAAAGGGGCCCTAAAAAGGATGGCAGGACAGAGAAGGTAGCCCTCATGTCAACCGGGAAGGTGACCTACTACCTTCATTGTGACCCGAGGCTCAGCGAGGGTGATTGGAGTCATCGAGGCTGGGCTTCTTCAATCTTCAACCAGTTCCAACATGGCCGGCAGGTGGGTCCTGGCCTGGAAGGGTGGCCCGCCTACGCTGAGGCGTAGAAGGCCCGCCACTTTTTCCAGGGCAGTCACATTTCCAGTGACCATTTTGACTGCATGCCGGGCAGGGCTTGGTTGGAGCTTGGGGCCATGGGCACTGCATTGCCCAGTGGCCTTCATTTCCACATTTGAAGCATTCTCCGGTGGCGTTCTGTTCACTGCACCCCCACCGCTCACAGCCCCCTTAGGGCCATGGCGGCTGCCGTCAACCTCAGGGCCACAAGTAAGTCATGACTGCAGGTCTACTTCCTGTTGAAGGCAGGCCTCCCATTCTGACTGAGCCTGCTCCTCCAGGGCATTAAGAACCTTCAAGGCTATTTTTCATTGGACCTCAGACCTGGGTTTGAGGACTAATAAAGACACTAAAGGTCGGGTTAGAGAGTGGGGGGCATAGATTCAGACTCTGCCCTCAGTTCCTGGACTGGACTATGGCAGGGGTAGAATGGGCACAGAAATGGAAGAGGCTGTTTTAGAGCTGACGTTCTTAGGATTTGGGCTCTAGGGGAGCAGGATGCTTCCCGTTAAGAGGGTCTGAAGAGAGCACAGCTGCAACCTCTCGCCAAGGGAACTGGCCGGCCACCTGTGAACTAAAGTGCTGGCAGTCATGGGGGCGGAGTTTCGGTGGAGCGCACAGAGGAAGGTGGGCGGTTAGATCTTACAGATTGCACTGCATGGGGTACAGTTTACTAAGGCAGGCCTGTAAGGGAAGTGGAGTGCACGGGAGAGGTGGCCTGGGTGGGCTTGGGAGAGGTCTTGGCAGTTGAGTTTAAAAGCCGCAACCTCCCAGGGGCAAAATGGAGGAGGAAGGACAGAAGGAAGGTAGAGCCTATGGAAGCGTGTGTATACCGACAGGGAAAGCAGGCAGGGGCGGCAGGGAACCTGAGTTTCCGGCTCCTGCAGCGGATACCATGTTAGCGGCGGCGGCGGTGCATGGAAAGACCATCTGCGTGGCAGCGTAACGGGGAACAGTGGCAGCGGAGGCATACAGAGGCATGGGGTTGTAAAAGGCGGTTTGAGTTTTCAGTTGCTGTGGGGCTGGCGGAAGAGGGGAGGCGGGAGCAGGAGGCGGGGTCAGGAAGCAGTGGAGAAGGCGTGGCTGGAGGAGGGTCCAGGAGAATGGAGGAGAGAGGGTGGACAGACGGAGCAAAAAGCCGGCGGGAGAACAGGCGACTTTCGACGGGGGCATTTGCGGTGGTCTCCGGTAAAGGGGAGTGGGAGAACACAGAGACAATGATGATGATTACGGTGCTGGGGCTGCCACCCACACATAGCACATGAACCCATCCCTACACGCACTGCACACACCAGGGGGCTCGGCGGTGCAGGGACAGCCCGGAGGGACGAGGAAGGGCAGAGCCATGAGAGATGGCAGACGGAACTTTGGGGGAGGGATAGGAACGCAGAGAGATGGAGAGAGGCTGAGAGAGAGATTGAGAGAGAGAGACTTGGGCAAATTTCCCAGTTCTCTGACAGAAAATACTAAGATTTGTGTGACGGTAAAGTCAGGGTCTCGTTTTCATACTGAGGCCATGCTACTTTACAGAAAAAGGACGCAGGTCTGGGACAGTCCCCGTGTTTAGCCAGGTCGGTTAGCCGGCATCCTAGAGGTGTGCTCAGTTCAATTTTGGAATTTGGATTCCCCGTGCTCGATACCCGTGGCCTGTAGCGGGGCTAAAGCCTGGCTTCCCAGTGGTTTAACCCATGCTACGGAGGGACCATGGGTGAGGTAGAGGCGTCCATGCTACCCCCCAAGGTCCGGAGGAGCCTTCCTGGAAGGGTCCGGAGAGGCAATCTCTGACGTGCCCACATTTTACAGATAGAGATGCCCGCGGGCAGGCGGCCACATGGGACCAGCACTGGGGCGGGGCGGGACTCACTGCTGATGCTGCCAAATTGGGAAAAGTTGCCGAGCTGAAGAGATGAGGTCCTTATGGGTCCAGAGCCACTAGGAGGGAGAGGTGGGCACCCCAAGCCATGGAGGGACGGCCAAAGGCTGTGCTCGCGCCACCCAGGTATCAAGGCAACAAACGTTAGGTTAGGGCTCAGGAGACGGTGCAAGAAATAGAGTCCAGTGAATCAGAAAAGAAAGGAAAGGAAAAGGTTTATTCTGCATCCCCGGGAGACCCACGTAAACCCAGGACAGGGCATGTGGATTCACACCAACAGGTAGGGGGGCGCTTTTTTTATACTGCAGTTGGGTTAGGGGTGGGGACATGAGCTGAGGTATTCAGTTGAGGAAGTTTCAGCTGCAGGGGGTTGTTGAGAAGCCAGTATCTGTATCTGGCATGTTGATCTGTGAAAAATTCCAGGAGAAGTCCATTGTCTCATTACATGTCTGCATGTATCCGATCCTGGGCTCTCTCCGACATAACAGTTCTGATTTTGGACATTTAGATAGAGTTTTGAGCTGGAATTTCTTTACAAATGTGCAGAATAAAACCCAAGACTGATGATTTCCTAAAGAAAATGGCGAATTTGACCTAGGGTAGAAATTCTAGCAACAAGATTGGTATTATTCCATAATAATGTTAATGAAGCCTATTCCAAAGCTAACTTTAAGACCTCTACAAGGAAAATCAGTAAAATTGTCTCTGTTACAAAAATTTGCTAAATTAATTGCCTTAAAATAATTGAATTTGAATCTCAAAAATTATTAAAATCTCTAATTATAAAAATATAAGTAGCCCGGTAAAAAACCTGCCCTTTTTTTATTGAAAAGCCTGGCCAAACCATTTCTAATGAGAAAAGGGGCTAGTTGCTTCCTGCCTGTAGCAAATTCTTAAAGAATGTGGTCAATTTACATCTGATTGGTCAAGGGTAGGCCAAACCTGTTCTTCCAGGGAAAACAGCCCCCCTTCCTCCCCCAGGCCAATTTTGAACCTTCCCACCTTCAAGCAAGGGTCAGGAAACAATGAAGCTACAACCTTGTTTCTTGACCTTCCCTAGAGGAAAAAATTATGGTCCCTTTAAAATCAAAGGCTGGGCCAGGCCTGCCTTGCCAGCCTCAAATGTGGTTTTCCAAAGCTGCTGGGAAATTTAAGACCTTGGAGTTTATACCTAGGTTTCTTGAAGTGACATAATACTGAATTAAATGAGATCTGAGTATTCCTTGTACAAAATCTAGAGGACAGTATTAAATCTGTTGGTTGATTCTGTCTTGCATTTTTAAAGTTTAGTCTTAATGTTACTGATTGAGAAATCCTGGATATTTGACTTGCCAGCTAAGAGTTTAAGATTCGGAATGAATTGGGAATAATTGTATAATTATAATAGCTAAATGCTTAAAAAATATTTTATTTTTGAGAAAATAATTTTAATTTTCTCTGAAATAATTAGAATTCAAAATATGTGGCTTATTGATCTGATTAAAAAAAGAGGATTAATTTTTAAGATCTCAACTGAAATTTTTAATACAAAAACCAGTTTAAATTTGATTAATATTCTTTAAGATAATTATAAAGGGTATAAACAGCTAATGAGATTTCTGTTTGTCTACAATATAATGTTGGCCATCTATATTTTAGGGGTTTTGGTTTGCTCTGTCAAAGAACATTGTAGACAGCCGCCCTTTTGAGCTGTGTGACTTGGCAGCCGCCATGTTGGCCAAATGGCTCACTGTGCCCCTGGGGGCCGCCATCTTGAAACAACAAAATGCCCCCCCCTCTGATTTAGCCAATCACAAAAGGGATGTCTGCTCACTGAGGCAGGATGGGATTTCAGGGGTGGAGTTTTAAGGCGGACGTTTACTGTGGAATTAGGGATGGGGCAGAAAGTGTGCTTGCCTCTCAGATTTATTTAATACTTTTTTTAAGAGGATATTTTTAATGCTTAATAAATTAGCAATCATGGTCTTAATATAATTTCAGTGGTATGATAGACCAATGTTTTAAGCAGTTGGCTTCATAAGGGCCGACAATAGAGCTCATATTTCTTAAAAGGCTTGTAGATACATTTTTAAAAGGTATCTTAAATTCTCAGTAGAACCACAGTTATGCGTATATCATAAATAAATTAAGGGTAATTGATTCCATGGTTAAGACTAGATCCTATTATGTTGAAAACTTTTTAAAAAGTGTTGAACATGTTTTAATTAGATATGTATTTGGAAGATTTTCCTGAGTGCAATATTTCAAAATATAAAATGCTTGCTTTAATAAAGAATTTCTGCCAAATAAAAGAAGGAATTGATTTATTAGTAGCAAACTCTTTATTTAACCTAGCAATGTCTTTTATATAAAAGCTCCTCACCGCTGAATTTTAAATTAGGCTGGAGGTGAAGCAGGGTTTGCATGTCATGTATCAAAATAAAACTTTACTAAATTTACTAATCTTTGTAAGAAATAGAATCCTAGTAAAGGAAAATTCTTCTAAAAAGTTACTGAAGACTTCCCATGATCCCTCTGTATATGCAAATAAGCCAAAGGGTATACTCTTTAAAAATATGATTGCTGACATTTACAGATTGTTGTTAAATACTAAATCTGATTAGTCACCATAAATGAAAAATCACTTGAAATATATAGCTTTGCAACAGTATTTGTTAAAATCTCAAAGGCAACCATGTTCCTTACTTTTGTTCCTTGTGTGAGAAAGAAAACTGTCGGGAAGAAATAAAAAGAGGTTTCCTTCAGATGTCTAACTAAAATTAAAAATCAATATATTGGGCCTCGTAAGCTAAATTAAATAATTTGTGTTTTGCCTCCTTAAAAAAAGTGTATGTAAATTTACTTAAAGACTAATACCAGAAATTAAATTAATGTCATTTACTGTCCATAAATTAGGACAAGTAAAGTTACAAGAATAAATGTTATTTCAAACTGACTTAAATTAGCAAATTGTGCTAAGTGGATATTCAGGGGAACTTAGCTGTCACCTGTTAAAATATAAACGACAACAATTTTTAAATGAGACCTCCATCATTATACCAAAAATACTAGGAAGGAACCAATTCCTGGAGGTTTAACTGTTTTTACTGATGGGTCATCTAATGGGAAAGTTGCCTATCATACTATAAATTCTGACCGAGTCATACTGACCAGTCATACTTCTGTGCAAAGAATTGAGTTCGAAGCTATTAAGGCTGTGTTGCAAGATTTCCAACAGCCTGTTAACATAATTTCTGATTCCTCTTATGCTTCAGGCCTAGTGAATAGAATTGAAACTGCCCGGTTGAAATGGCTTAGTGACCAAAGTTTATTCTTACTATTTAAGTAAGTTCAACAGATTGTGCAGCAGACAACATACCCTTTTTATATCACCCACATCAGGGCTCACAGCATATTACCTGGCCCATTAACTAAGGGAAATGCACATGCTGATCAATGGGTTGCTTTATTAAAAGAGGCTTCAGAGTCTCATCAGCTTTTAAAAATCCCAACATGAAAAACAAAAAAGGGGGATGATGGAGAAATCACCTTCAGGTAGGCTGCTCCTAGCTTTAATTACTCTAAATTTTTTCACTTGTGATGCTGATGGAAAGACACCTATGGAGCTACATTGGTGTCAGAATAAAACAAAAGAAAATGGTCTAGTTAAATGGAAGGATCTCGAATCTGGTTTATGGAAGGGACCTGACCCATTATTAAACTTTGGCAGTGGGTACACTTGTATATTCCCAGAGAATTTTTCCAAACCCATATGGATTCCTGCTAGAAGTATTAAACTGCATCAGGAATCTAGCCAGACTAAAGATCTTGCACCTGGAGCCATAACATGTAGCTTTAAACAATCAACTACCTCAGCCACAGAGAGCAGTGACTCCAAGCAGTCCACTGAAGATGAGTAACAGGAGGAAGACAAACCAGACAATCAACAGCCCAGAGACCACCTGGGGTACGGTAAAGTGAAGTATGGTAAAAATTAATTCAGGTAAAAACTATAGTTTCATACTGGTCTTAGAAGGCACATTTTTCCTTTACCTGGGAAAGACAGCATAGCTATCCCAAATTCAGAAGGCTCCAGTCAGTGGGTCAATTCAGTGCTCTGGAGACCCAGAACCGTAATTTAGATAGCATGCTGTCTCTGCTTCTGTAAATTGCTTTTTTTTTTTTTTTTTTTTTTTTGCTAACTAGGTTCCTCATTTGAAACCTTGAGACAGCCAGTTTAAAATTAAGTTGTCATGACCTAGAGCAAAGAATATTCTAACATGGTATTATTCTACAAGTTTTATTAATAATTTTTGATGCTTTACAACAGTATATTGTGCATTTATCCCAAACAAATTTACAAATGAATTTGAATGTTTTACAGGAAGGGATTTATTCCTTTCCACTGTGCGGAGGGCCTCCTGGGGAAGGCACTTAAGCTTTCTGTATTGACCTATCTTGACTTTCTTTGTCAAGAGGAATCCAATTGCCTAAAGCTGTTACCTGAGCTCTCTGTTCAAGCTGGGATCATGAAAAGCTGGTACCATGGATCTGTCTCTTGCCCAATGGCGTAAGCTGGGCCCTCTCTGGAGAAGAAACCTGGGTTCCCAATGATCAATGCAGGGTCCACGCCAGCAGGCAGGGGGATCCAAAGGCAGTTGCTGGGCATGGAGGCCAGAGGGACACAGGTTAACAAGGAGACAGATCTGAACCTCACAGCACCCTAGTTGGCCCAGAGATGGTTGATAGTCAAAGATGGGTAAGACCCCAAAGCATGGGGCGACCTAAGACAGGCACAGCCAGGGGCCAGTTGAGAAAACTTGGGTTGCAACAAAGGAGGGGCACAGAACCCCCACCCCAATGGTGCACGGGCTTGAACACTCGCCCCTTCTGAGGAAGGTCTCCTGTCCCCATGCCTGCTTCTTGCTTCCCATGCCCAGCCCAGATCAGGAACCAAATAACAGAAGAGATTTGGTCCAGCTGAAGTCAGAATCCAGATAAACGGAGGCTTGGCTAACAGACCCTATGTCTAAATCTAGCCTAACAACAGGAATGCTCAGAGCCTTCACAAGGATGTAAAGTGATCCTCTGAATTAATATTTAGAATGTAAATTAAGATTATTGTTAAAATGTTAAATTTGACAGCAAAATAGTTTTCAAATTAATTAAATTCAAGTTTACAAATTAATTAAATTTGGCTAATTTGAAATAAGTAATTATTCAAAAAGTATTAACAAAAATTTTCATTTCATGGTAAACATGCTATGAACCTAAAGCATGTTCAGGTTCATTTTTTTGCGTGCAAAAAATTATTATTTCAAGCTATCTAGACTGCATTATAAAATTTCCAAGAAGTCTCCTAATTAAATAAAAAAAGGGGGGATAGAGGAATAATATCTTGGAAGAATACCATGTAAGGAAATAGATCCTGTAACTAAATTACATTTAGAGAAAAAATTGTTTCGTTTATAATGCTAATAGCGAGACACCCAGAAAAAACACACATTATGCTAGGGTAGGCCAGGGAAAGATCATGTTAAACAAAAGACCCCAAGTAAGGGTTTTTATTTTCCTTTAACATTTGGTCGAGAATATGTTTGTATACTTTCAGAGAACAGCTACAAGTCCATGTGGATTCCTGTAACAACGGATCACAGAAAGCCAGCCACAAAGACAGAAGAGACAGTTCAGAGTTGGAGATGGTGTAAGACGCCTTGCCATGCTAGCAGTCAGCAGCTGTGCAGCACTGCAGGGTGCCCAGGAACAGACCAGAAAGGACCGGACCTGCATTTTCCACCATCCAGAGCCAACATTTCATTGCTGACATGTACACATGAACTTTTGGACATTGAAACATGGACTCATAACTTAAGGACATTGAAATTGGGACTTGATTGTTTTTTAAAGAAAAAATAAGGGGGAGATGTGGGAAACTGTTTATTGCCTTCACTATCTGATAAGCATAGACAGAGAACTCCCCAAAAGACCCCGAAGGCTGGGTGCCTTTGAAGCCCTAGCAAAGCTCAGAGCTAGGGGCCACCTCTGTTTGTCCAGACAGTGGTAGCTGAAACGACTCCTCCATTTATTATTATGTAAATCCTTGCTGAGGGGCTAGTGTGGTTATTACTATGGGGCCACCTGCCTAAGGTCTATGCTATGGGTGCATCCGAGATCAATAAAATGTTGGTGATGCCTGAGCACAGAGGAAGGCCTTCGGGACTTGCCGACTGGTCCCCCAATATTGCAAAATTATCTCTTGTCTTTTTCTCTCATTTGTTGTGCGGCTCCTCTTTCAGATACCGAACCCTACTCCACGCGGGACATGGAAGGAAACAATCAACACAAAACACAAGTATGGTTGAACGAACTGCAAGTCCAAAAGTGAATGTATGTTTGTATTGGGGGGGTGGGTGGGATGGATGGTCATGTTCGCATTCATGAGGAATTGGGCGTTTGGTTAGTGCTGGCAGTGTATAATAAAGAATTTGAATACGTTTTTACATGGCAGACTATTGAATATTGTTAACCTGTTGAAAGGATGGTCAGCTCAAGATGTGAGGTTTTATGCCACAACTGGTACAGTTTTGCTGTTAACATCATAGTCTAGAACAGCATTGTTGGATATTGGAGATACTGACGAAGTGAGGTTTGACTTTATTTCACTTCTGGGGAGGGATCTAAGGAGGGGGCAGGCATGTGAGAAGGGAGTAATGTAGATTTCCTTAATTGGGCACCAGACAAGCCATTCCATACTGAGCCAGACACTTAGAATAAGGACAAGGAGAAGACTGAATGGGGATTTTATCCTCAACACTTTCTCATACTGGCCAGGAAGAAAAGAAGCTGATGTTTAATTTAGGTTTGGAATGGGTGGGTGGGATGGATGATGGTGGTCGCAGTCATGAGTAACAGGGTGTTGTTTTATGCTGACAGTGTATCATAATGAATTTGATTTCCTTTTTACATTGTAGACTATTGAATATTGTTAAACTATTAACAGGATTCTCAGTTCAATATGTTAAGTTTTATGCCACAAGTGGTACAGTTTATATTAAACAACTTGCTATAGAACAGCATTGGTGGATATTGTTGATATTAGAGAAGTGAGGTTTCACTCTCTTTCACTGATGATTCACTTCGTGTTACATTTGCACCATACCTAAGTAAGATATTAGTAATAAGGGAAATTGGGTACGGGGTACATGAGTATTATCTTCCCAATTTTTTGAATCTGGAACTATTCTAAAATAAAACTTTTATTAAAACAACACTCAAAATAATAGGAAATGGTAATATCTGAACATAGTGGAATGGACCACTGAAATGATTGTGGAGTTTAGGAATTGGATTAGAGGAGACACCAACTCCTTGCCATATGCTGGGCTACAGTGGAACTAAAGGAAGAGAGAGAGAGAGAGACAGAGAAAGAGAGAGAGAGAGAGAGAGAGAGAGAGAGAGAGAGAGAGAGAGAGAGTTAGTTCAGTTTGGGAATAATTTTAGGAGTTAAGAAGAAGGTGTCTTTTCTATAACCAAAGTTTCTGAGATTTCTGTATTCTCTGCCACCCCTGTCCCACTTGGATGGTCAAGCTGAGGCTTTGTGATGTCAAGCCACACCATGGCCAAACTGATTTTGGGAAAAAAGACCTGAAGTGAGTAGCTCCTCATTAACCGAAATATAATAACTAGAGGCCACGACCCTTTCAGTAGTGTCTGTTGCCTCAAATTAGCGAAACTTAATAAGCTGATACTGTAGACTAGTAGAGATAAGGAATAAGACTTCAAACACAAGGATGGAAGAAGAAACTGCAAGGCCAAAATTGAATTTATGTTTGTATTGGGGTCAGGATGGCAGGATGGTGGTGTTCGCAGTCATGAGGAACAGTTTGTTATGTTAGTGCTGCCAGTTTATAGTAAAGAATTTCATTTCCTTTTTACATGGCAGACTATTGAATATTGTTAAACTATTGAAAGGATGATAAGCTTAAGACATGAAGGTTTATGCCACAACTAGTCCAGTTTTTCCTTTAACAACTTGGTCTAGAACAACATTGCTGGATATTGGAGATACTAGTGAAGTGAGGTTTCACTCTAACTGTTTCACTGATGTTTTACTTCATGTTACATTTACTCCATACATAAGGAAGTCATTAGTAATAAGGGAAATTGGGTATGGTGTACATGGTTATTACCTTCACAACTTTTCTGTAAATCTGGAACTATTCTAAAATAAAACATCCATTAAAACGACACTCAAAATCCTAGAAAATGGTAGCAAGTGAACATAGTGGAATGGACCACTGAAATGACGTGGCAGTATGGGTATTGTCTTAGAGGAAACACCAACTCCCTGCCATATGCTGGACTATAATGGGACAAGAGGAAATGAGAGGGAGGGAGAGGACAGTTAGGGAAAAATTTAAGGAGTAAAATGAAGGTTTCTGTTCTATAACCAGAGTGTCTGAGATTTCTGCATCCTCTTCCACCCCCGCCCCTCCTGGTTGGTCAAGCTGAGGCTTTGTGATGTCAATCCACACCATGGCAACCACTGATTTTGGGCAGCCAGAGCTGAAGTGACGGCTCCTCATTTATTTAAAAAGTATATATAGAGTCCAGGACAATTTGATTAGTGTCTCTTCCCTCAAGATACCGAAACTTAATAAGACGATAGTGTAGACTATTAGAGATAAGGCATAAGACTCCAAACACAAGCGTGAATGAAGAAACTGTAAGTTCAAAAGTGAATTTATGTTTGTATTGAGGGAGTGGGATGGATGTTCTTGGTGTCAGTCATGAGATACAGGGTGTTGTGTTAGGGCTCGCAGTTTATAATAAAGAATTTGATTCCTTTTTACATGGCTGACTATTGAATATTGTAAAACTATTGAAATGATGGTCAGCTCAAGTTGTGAACTTTTATACCTCAACAGGTAGAGTTTTTCCTTTAACATCATGGTCTAGAAAAGCATTGTTGGATACTGGATATACTACAGAAGCGAGGTTTGACTCTGTTTCATTGATGAGGAGGGAACTATGGAGGGGGACGGCATGTGAGAAGGGCGTAATGTAGATTTCTTTAGTTGTGGCACCGGACAAGCCATTCCATACTGAGCCAGGCCCTTAACATAAGGACAAGGAGAAGTCTGAATGGGGATTTTTTCTCAACACTTTCTCATACTGTCAAGGAAAAAAGAAGCTGATGCTTAATTTCGGTTTGGATTGGGGGGGGGATGGATGGTGGTGGTCGCAGTGATGAGGAACAGGGTGTTGTTTTAGTGCTGGCAGTGTGTAATATTGAATTTGTTTTCCTTTTTATATAGTAGACTATTGAATATTGTTAAACTATTGAAAGGATGCTCAGCTCAAGATGTGAAGTTTTATGCCCCAACTGGCCCAGTTTTTCCTTTAACAACTTGGTCTAGAACAGCACTGCTGGATACTGGAGATACTAGAGAAGTGAGGTTTCACTGTAACTGTTTCACTGATGATTCACTTCATGTTACATTTGCCCCATACATAAGTAAGATATTAGTAATAAGGGAAATTGGGTATGGTGTACATGGTTATTATCTTGACAATTTTTCTGTAAATCTGGAACTATTTTAAAATAATAAATCCATTAAATCAACTCTCAAAATCCTAGGAAATGGTAGCAAGTGAACATAGTGGAATGGACCACTGAAATGACGGGGGGGTATGGGTATTGTCTTAGAGGAAACACAAACTCCCTGCCATATGCTGGACGATAATGGAACTAGAGGAAATGAGAGGGACAGCGAGGACAGTTTGGGAAAAATATTAGGAGTTAAGAGGTAGGTCTCTATTCTATATCCAGAGTGTCTGAGATTTAGGCATCCTTTGCCACCCCCACCCCTCCTGGATGGTCAAGCTGAGACTTTGTGATGTCAAACCATACCATGGCAACCACAGATTTTGTGCAGCCAGGACTGAAGTGAGTGGCTCCTCAATAACATAAAAAGTATATATAGAGGCCGGGACCCTTTGACTAGTGTCTGTTGCCTCAAGATAGAGAAACTTAATAAGACGATAGTCTAGACCAGTAGAGATAAGAAATAAGAATCCAAACACGAGGATGGATGAAGAAAGTGTAAGTCCAAAAGTCAATTTACGTTTGTATTGGAGTGTGGTTGGTTTGGATTGTCGTGGTGGCAGTCATGCGGAACAGGGTGTTGTGTTAGTGCTGGAAGTGTATAATAAAGAATTTGATTTCCTTTTTACATGGCAGACTATTGAATATTGTTAAACTATTGAAAGGATGGTCAGCTCAAGATTTGCAGTTTTATGCCCCAAATTGTCCCGTTTTTCCTTTAACAACTTGGTCTAGAACAGCATTACTGGATATTGGAGATACTAGAGAAATGAGGTTTCACGCTGTTTCACTGATGATTCACTTCATGTTACATTTGCCCCCCATTTAAGTAAGATATTAGTAATAAGGGAAATTGGGTATGGTGTACATGGTTATTATCTTCACAATTTTTCTGTAAATCTGGAACTATTCTAAAATAAAACATGCATTAAAGCAACACTCAAAATCCTAGGAATTATTAATATCTGAACACAGTGGAATGGACCACTGAAATGATGGGGAGTATGGCAATTGTCTTGGAGGAAACACCACCTCCCTGCCATAGGATGGACTATAATGGAACTAGAGGAAATGAGAGAGAGAGAGGCAGGTCAGTTTGGGAAAAATTTTAGCAGTTAAGAGGAAGGTCTCTGTTCTATAATCAGAGTGTCTGAGATTTCTGCATCCTCTGCCAACCCCGCCCCTCATGGATGGTCAAGCTGAGGCTTTTTGATGTCAAGCCACACCAAGGCAACCACTGATTTTGTGCAGCCAGAGCTGAAGTGAGTGGCTCCTAATTAACTTAAAAGTGTATATAGATGCCAGGAAATTTTGAGTAGTGTCTGTTGCCTCAAGATAGCGAAACTAAATAAGACGAGAGTGTAGACTAGTGGAGATAAGGAATAAGACTCCAAACACAAGCATGGATGAAGAAACTGCAAGTACAACAGTGAACTTATGTTTGTATTGGGGGGGGGGATTGATGGTCGTGGTCGCAGTCATGAGGAACATGGTGTTGTGTTAGTGCTGGCAGTGTATAATAAAGAATTTGATTTCCTTTTTACATGGCAGACTATTCAGTTTTGTTAAACTATTGAAAGGATGGTCAGCTCAAGATCTGAAGTTTTATGCCGAAAATGGTCCAGTTTTTCCTTTAACAACTTGTTCTAGAACAGCATTGCTGGATATTGGAGATACTAGTGAAGTGAGGTTTCACTCTAACTGTTTCACTGATGTTTCACTTCATGTTACATTTACTCCATACATAAGTAAGTCATTAGTAATAAGAGAAATTGGGTATGGTGTACATGGTTATTACCTTCACAACTTTTCTGTAAATCTGGAACTATTCTAAAATAAAACATCCATTAAAACGACACTCAAAATCCTAGGAAATGGTAGCAAGTGAACATAGTGGAATGGACCACTGAAATGACGGGGGAGTATGGTAATTGTCTTAGAGGAAACACCAACTCCCTGCCATATGCTGGACTATAATGGGACTAGAGGAAATGAGAGGGAGGGAGAGGACAGTTAGGGAAAAATTTAAGGAGTAAAATGAAGGTTTCTGTTCTATAACCAGAGTGTCTGAGATTTCTGCATCCTCTTCCACCCCCGCCCCTCCTGGTTGGTCAAGCTGAGGCTTTGTGATGTCAATCCACACCATGGCAACCACTGATTTTGGGCAGCCAGAGCTGAAGTGAAGGCTCCTCATTTATTTAAAAAGTATATATAGAGTCCAGGACAATTTGATTAGTGTCTCTTCCCTCAAGATACCGAAACTTAATAAGACGATAGTGTAGACTATTAGAGATAAGGCATAAGACTCCAAACACAAGCGTGGATGAAGAAACTGTAAGTTCAAAAGTGAATTTATGTTTGTATTGAGGGAGTGGGATGGATGTTCTTGGTGTCAGTCATGAGATACAGGGTGTTGTGTTAGGGCTCGCAGTTTATAATAAAAATTTGAGTCCTTTTTACATGGCTGACTATTGAATATTGTAAAACTATTGAAATGATGATCAGCTCAAGTTGTGAAGTTTTATGTCGGAACAGGTAGAGTTTTTCCTTTAACATCATGGTCTAGAACAGCAATGTTGGATATTTGATATACTAGAGAAGTGAGTTTTGTCTCTGTTTCATTGATGAGGAGGGATCTATGGAGGGGGCAGGCATGTGAGAAGGGAGTAATGTAGAGTTCTTTAGTTGTGGCACCGGACAAGCCATTCCATACTGAGCCAGGCCCTTAACATAAGGACAAGGAGAAGTCTGAATGGGGATTTTTTCTCAACACTTTCTCATACTGTCAAGGAAAAAAGAAGCTGATGCTTAATTTCGGTTTGGATTGGGGGGGGGATGGATGGTGGTGGTCGCAGTGATGAGGAACAGGGTGTTGTTTTAGTGCTGGCAGTGTGTAATATTGAATTTGTTTTCCTTTTTATATAGTAGACTATTGAATATTGTTAAACTATTGAAAGGATGCTCAGCTCAAGATGTGAAGTTTTATGCCCCAACTGGCCCAGTTTTTCCTTTAACAACTTGGTCTAGAACAGCACTGCTGGATACTGGAGATACTAGAGAAGTGAGGTTTCACTGTAACTGTTTCACTGATGATTCACTTCATGTTACATTTGCCCCATACATAAGTAAGATATTAGTAATAAGGGAAATTGGGTATGGTGTACATGGTTATTATCTTGACAATTTTTCTGTAAATCTGGAACTATTTTAAAATAATAAATCCATTAAATCAACTCTCAAAATCCTAGGAAATGGTAGCAAGTGAACATAGTGGAATGGACCACTGAAATGACGGGGGGGTATGGGTATTGTCTTAGAGGAAACACAAACTCCCTGCCATATGCTGGACGATAATGGAACTAGAGGAAATGAGAGGGACAGCGAGGACAGTTTGGGAAAAATATTAGGAGTTAAGAGGTAGGTCTCTATTCTATATCCAGAGTGTCTGAGATTTAGGCATCCTTTGCCACCCCCACCCCTCCTGGATGGTCAAGCTGAGACTTTGTGATGTCAAACCATACCATGGCAACCACAGATTTTGTGCAGCCAGGACTGAAGTGAGTGGCTCCTCAATAACATAAAAAGTATATATAGAGGCCGGGACCCTTTGACTAGTGTCTGTTGCCTCAAGATAGAGAAACTTAATAAGACGATAGTCTAGACCAGTAGAGATAAGAAATAAGAATCCAAACACGAGGATGGATGAAGAAAGTGTAAGTCCAAAAGTCAATTTACGTTTGTATTGGAGTGTGGTTGGTTTGGATTGTCGTGGTGGCAGTCATGCGGAACAGGGTGTTGTGTTAGTGCTGGAAGTGTATAATAAAGAATTTGATTTCCTTTTTACATGGCAGACTATTGAATATTGTTAAACTATTGAAAGGATGGTCAGCTCAAGATCTGCAGTTTTATGCCCCAAATTGTCCCGTTTTTCCTTTAACAACTTGGTCTAGAACAGCATTACTGGATATTGGAGATACTAGAGAAATGAGGTTTCACGCTGTTTCACTGATGATTCACTTCATGTTACATTTGCCCCCCATTTAAGTAAGATATTAGTAATAAGGGAAATTGGGTATGGTGTACATGGTTATTATCTTCACAATTTTTCTGTAAATCTGGAACTATTCTAAAATAAAACATGCATTAAAGCAACACTCAAAATCCTAGGAATTATTAATATCTGAACACAGTGGAATGGACCACTGAAATGATGGGGAGTATGGCAATTGTCTTGGAGGAAACACCACCTCCCTGCCATAGGATGGACTATAATGGAACTAGAGGAAATGAGAGAGAGAGAGGCAGGTCAGTTTGGGAAAAATTTTAGCAGTTAAGAGGAAGGTCTCTGTTCTATAATCAGAGTGTCTGAGATTTCTGCATCCTCTGCCAACCCCGCCCCTCATGGATGGTCAAGCTGAGGCTTTTTGATGTCAAGCCACACCAAGGCAACCACTGATTTTGTGCAGCCAGAGCTGAAGTGAGTGGCTCCTAATTAACTTAAAAGTGTATATAGATGCCAGGAAATTTTGAGTAGTGTCTGTTGCCTCAAGATAGCGAAACTAAATAAGACGAGAGTGTAGACTAGTGGAGATAAGGAATAAGACTCCAAACACAAGCATGGATGAAGAAACTGCAAGTACAACAGTGAACTTATGTTTGTATTGGGGGGGGGGGGGATTGATGGTCGTGGTCGCAGTCATGAGGAACATGGTGTTGTGTTAGTGCTGGCAGTGTATAATAAAGAATTTGATTTCCTTTTTACATGGCAGACTATTCAGTTTTGTTAAACTATTGAAAGGATGGTCAGCTCAAGATCTGAAGTTTTATGCCGAAAATGGTCCAGTTTTTCCTTTAACAACTTGTTCTAGAACAGCATTGCTGGATATTGGAGATACTAGTGAAGTGAGGTTTCACTCTAACTGTTTCACTGATGTTTCACTTCATGTTACATTTACTCCATACATAAGTAAGTCATTAGTAATAAGAGAAATTGGGTATGGTGTACATGGTTATTACCTTCACAACTTTTCTGTAAATCTGGAACTATTCTAAAATAAAACATCCATTAAAACGACACTCAAAATCCTAGGAAATGGTAGCAAGTGAACATAGTGGAATGGACCACTGAAATGACGGGGGAGTATGGTAATTGTCTTAGAGGAAACACCAACTCCCTGCCATATGCTGGACTATAATGGGACTAGAGGAAATGAGAGGGAGGGAGAGGACAGTTAGGGAAAAATTTAAGGAGTAAAATGAAGGTTTCTGTTCTATAACCAGAGTGTCTGAGATTTCTGCATCCTCTTCCACCCCCGCCCCTCCTGGTTGGTCAAGCTGAGGCTTTGTGATGTCAATCCACACCATGGCAACCACTGATTTTGGGCAGCCAGAGCTGAAGTGAAGGCTCCTCATTTATTTAAAAAGTATATATAGAGTCCAGGACAATTTGATTAGTGTCTCTTCCCTCAAGATACCGAAACTTAATAAGACGATAGTGTAGACTATTAGAGATAAGGCATAAGACTCCAAACACAAGCGTGGATGAAGAAACTGTAAGTTCAAAAGTGAATTTATGTTTGTATTGAGGGAGTGGGATGGATGTTCTTGGTGTCAGTCATGAGATACAGGGTGTTGTGTTAGGGCTCGCAGTTTATAATAAAAATTTGAGTCCTTTTTACATGGCTGACTATTGAATATTGTAAAACTATTGAAATGATGATCAGCTCAAGTTGTGAAGTTTTATGTCGGAACAGGTAGAGTTTTTCCTTTAACATCATGGTCTAGAACAGCAATGTTGGATATTTGATATACTAGAGAAGTGAGTTTTGTCTCTGTTTCATTGATGAGGAGGGATCTATGGAGGGGGCAGGCATGTGAGAAGGGAGTAATGTAGAGTTCTTTAGTTGTGGCACCGGACAAGCCATTCCATACTGAGCCAGGCCCTTAACATAAGGACAAGGAGAAGTCTGAATGGGGATTTTTTCTCAACACTTTCTCATACTGTCAAGGAAAAAAGAAGCTGATGCTTAATTTAGGTTTAGATTGGGGGGTGGGATAGATGGTGGTGGTAGCATGTGGGAAACTGTTTATTGCCTTCACTATCTGATAAGCATAGACAGAGCACTCTGGGAAACCCCGGAAGCCTGGGTGCCTTTGTTGCCCTAGCAAAGGTCTGAGCTAGGTCAAAGCTCTGTTTGTCCAGACAGTGGTAGCTGAAACTACTCCCCCATTTTTTATTATGTAAATCCTTGCTGATGGGCTAGTCTACCTGTTAATGTGGGGTCGCCTGCCTAAGGGCTACTCCAGATCAATAAAAGATTGGAGCAGCCTGAGCATGGGTGGAAGTCCCTCTCCTTGAGTTGGACTTGCCCGCCTGGACCTCTGATATTGCAAAATTATCTCGTGTCTTTTCTCTCATTTGTTGTGCGCCTCCTCTTTTAGGTATCGAACCCTTCTCCACGTGGGTCGTGGAAGGAAAAACACTCAACATCTGGTGCCCAACGGGTAGTCTGGAAGTGCAGGTCTCGCTGGAGCGAGAAAAGGAAGCTTACACTGAAAAGGTGTGGAAAACTCACCGAAAAAAGATGAGGGGAAGTCTACCGCAAGCAATGCCCAGATCAACAACAGAAGCCCGGGTCTGTAAGTAACTGGGAACGTTTTCTTAACCAGGCTAACAAACAGGGAAGAATTTGGCTTTAAGAAAGTAGATTCGGCTTTAAAAAAGGTATATTTGGCTTTTAAAAACTAAAAAACTGTATTATGTGCTTTTGATTTGCATGTTTAAAGTGTTAAAATTTTAGAAGGTAATCTTTTACGGTTTTTGCATGTTATTTTAGAACATAACCTTTGCTTTTCTTGAAAAAGGTACATTAGATCTTAAAAGGTTGCCAAAAAAGTTAGTTAGAACTTGAAAAAAAGGTTAGCAGCAAGAAGAAACTCATCTCAAAAAACTTCTTCCATGGGGAACATAATGGCGCATTTGCTAAAGCCTTTTCCAGAGGCCGAGGAGGAGTCTCTTCAACTGGTTCCCTCTGCTCCTCCTAGTGAGGAGTGGGAAGACACGTTAGAGGAATGGCCTTCACGGTCCTCTCCACCTCCGCATGCACGTCCTAATTCTGATATGCTTAATTCGCTGTCATTTGAATCACCTGTGCAAAAATCTATCAGGGAAGGATTGAGGGAAATACCGGCGGAAGAAAGGCTTGTTTTCTCTATCATAGAGGTACCTGATCCACAGCTACCGAATCAGGTAATCAGACAGCATGTAAAAATTGACTTTAAAATGATAAAAGCCTTACGTGAAAGTGTAGTCCAAAATGGTCCAACAGCTCCTTTTACAGGAGAAATTATGCATAGTATTTCTGAAGCTTTCCTAATCCCTCATGATTGGTATTCTCTAGCACGTGCAACTCTGGATGGAGGACATTATTTACTATGGAAAGGAGAATTCTTGGAGAGATGCCAGGAGCAAGCCCAAATAACCCGCGGGCTGAATGCTCAAATAACTTATGAAATGCTAGCAGGACTGGGACAATACAACGATGTGCGAACCCAGTTAGATTATGTGCAACTGGCATATGAGCAAATTAGAGCTTGTGGAAGGAAAGCGTGGTGGACTTTACCAGCAAAAGGGGACTCTGAGGGAGCTTTTAGTAAATGTTTACAGGGGCCTTTAGAATCATTTTCTGATTTTGTGGCTCGTCTCACTCAAGCAGTGAGACGACAGATTCACCCTGAGGCAGCAGGAGACATTTTAATTCAACAATTAGCTTATGAAAATGCCAATGATGATTGTAAGAAATGTCTGATGCCTCTGAGAAAAGGTAGTACAATTACAGAAATGATTCGAGCATGTCAGAATGTGGGGTCAGGCACTTTTCAAGTGAATTTACTCACTGCCGCCGCTACTGTAAATAAAAGGTGTCATAACTGTGGAAACATAGGACATTTTAAAAAAGAATGTAGACAACCAAGAAGGACACAAGGAGGCGCTCCAAGGAAAGGATCAAAACAGATCCAACCTCTCTGTGTCCTAGATGCCAGAAGGGCTACCATTGGGCCAACCATTGTAAATCGAGATTCCACAAAAATGGGCAGCCGTTAAATCAAGACACAGGGTATGGCCAACCGCAGGGAAACGGCCAATGGGGCAACCCCCAAGCCCCGTCAATAAAAGGGGAGCTCTGCCCTGCAAATCCCACAGTGGAATCTCGAATTTGGGCCACTCCAGGAAGTGCAAGCCTAGATCTTAACAGTACTATAGCGGTCACTTTGACCCCTGATATGGCTCGGCAGGCTGTTCCTACAGGAATCTGGGGACCTGTGCCATCAGGAACTTTAGGATTAATTTTAGGGAGAAGTGGAAACACTCTGGAAGGATTAACTGTTTTGCCTGGAGTCATAGATTCAAATTATGAGGGAGAGATTAAAGTTATATTGGAATGCAATCATATTATGCAAATTACTCCAGGACAAAGAATTGCTCAAATACTACTTCTACCTTATGCTCAACAAGGCAAGGCTATAAATAGGAAAAGAGGAATGCAAGGACTTGAAAGCTCAGACATCTATTGGATACAGGAAATTAGCAAAACTCGTCCTATGATTAATTTGAGAATAGAAGGAAAAATGTTTAAAGGCCTAGTAGACACTGGGGCAGATGTCAGCGTTATCAGCAAAGAATTCTGGCCTCCTAGTTGGTCCATGGTAGAAGCTATGGACTCAATTAGAGGGGTGGGAGTTCCTGATAACACACAACGTAGTGCTGCAGTCTTAAAATGGCAAGATCAGGAAGGACAGACAGGATGGTTTCAGCCCTACATTGTCTCTGGAATTACAGTCAATTTATGGGGCCGGGATGTCTTAGAAGGTTTACAAGCTTGTATTATTACTGGAAAAGGTCAGCAGCTTGTAACTCAGATGGGACATCAGAGTGATCAAGGTGTAAAAAACCCAGGAAGGCAGGGATATCAACCTTTTTAGGAGTGGCCACTGCTCAGTCTCCTCGCCCCCATGCTGATCCTATTCAATGGAAAGATGATAAACCTATATGGGTGGATCAGTGGCCATTAACCAAGGAGAAATTAGGTCATATTCATGGATTAATACAGGAACAAATAGAAGCTGGTCATATAGAGCCTTCCAGTAGCCCTTGGAATACGCCTATATTTATTATACCTAAGAAGGTGGCAGGGAAATGGCGACTGATACATGATCTCAGAGCAATTAATGCTACTATGCATACCATGGGAGCTTTGCAACCTGGACTCCCAGCGCCTTCACAAATCCCTTTAAATTGGCCTCTCATAGTAGTAGGTCTTAAGGATTGTTTTTTCACCATTCCCTTGGCACCTCAAGGTAAAGAAAGATTTGCCTTTTCAGTGCCATCTATTAATAATATAGAACCCATGAGGAGATATCAGTGGAAAGTTTTGCCTCAAGGAATGGCCAATAGCCCTACCTTGTGCCAAAAATATGTGGCTCAAGCTGTTCAACCTTTAAGGGACAGATATTCCCGATGTTACATTATCCATTACATGGATGACTTGCTCTTAGCAAGTCCACGGGAAGAGCAGACTTTGGAAATATTTTTCCAATTAGAGAAGGAGCTCCCTAAATGGGGCTTAAAAATTGCTCCAGAAAAGGTACAAAAACAAATACCTTTTAAATATCTGGGAACCATTATTGAAAACCAATGCATTAGGCCACAAAAGGTGGAACTAAGAAAAGATTGTCTTAAAACTTTAAATGATTTTCAGAAATTATTAAGGGGACATTAACTGGCTAAGACCCTACCTAAAAATCTCTACGGGAGAAATGACGAATTTATTTGATATACTTAGGGGTGAGTCTGACCTTTCCTCACCCAGAACACTAACAGATGATGCCAGAAAGGAGTTGCTAAGAATTGAACAGGCGATATCCTCAGCTCAAGTAGCACGGGTACAGCCTGAATTGCCTTTATTGGGACAGATTAACCATACTGCAAATAGTCCCACTGGAGTCATCTTAGAAAATAAAGACTCTCCCGCTATTGAATGGGTCCACCTAGGCCATCAGTCCTCTAAAACTGCTATTACTTATATAGAACTGATGGCTCAATTAATATATCAGCTTAGGAAGCGTTGCAGGCAGCTGAGAGGAGAAGAACCTAAATGCATCTATCTTCCCCTCACTGGAAAGCAATTAGAAATGTTGTTTCAAACTGACGTAAATTGGCAAATTGGGTTAAGTGGATATTCAGGGGAACTTAGTTGTCACCTATTAAAAGGTAAACTTTTACAATTTTTAAATAAGACCTCCATCATTATACCAAAAAATACTAGGCAGGAACCAATTCCTGGAGCTTTAACTGTTTTTACTGATGGGTCATCAAATGGGAAAGCTGCCTATCATACTATAAATTCTGACTGAGTCATACTGACCAGTCATACTTCTGTGCAAAGAATTGAATTAGAAGCTATTAAGGCTGCATTGCAAGATTTCCAACAGCCTGTTAACATAATTTCTGATTCCTCTTATGCTTCGGGCCTAGTAAGTAGAATTGAAACTGCCTGGTTGAAACGGCTTAGTGACCAAAGTTTATTCTTACTATTTAAGCAGGTTCAGCAGATTGTGCAGCAGAGAAAATACCCTTTTTATATCACTCACATCAGGGCTCACAGTGTATTACCTGGCCCATTAACTAAAGGAAATGCACATGATGACCAATTGGTTGCTTTATTAAAAGAGGCTTCAGAGTCTCATCAGCTTTTACATCAGCCTGCTAAAATGTTGTCCAAACAATTCTCAATCTCTCGACAGAAAGCAAAACAGATTATCAAGGAATGTCCCACTTGCATGTTACATCTACCTCAAGGGCCTAACACAGGAGTCAACCCTAGAGGTTTGCTAAGGGACCATATCTGGCAAATGGATGTAACACATTATAGTCCTTTTGGACGTCTTGGAGCATTACATGTCTCTGTAGATACTTTTTCAAAGGTCCTATGCGCCACTGTATCTACAGGAGAGACAGCAAAACAGGTTATTAATCATTGCCTAGCTGCTTTTGCTGTCATGGGAATTCCAAAGATTATTAAAACTGATAATGGGCCTGCTTATACAAGCTGTCAATTCCAGGAATTTTGTAAAAAGTGGAAAATTCAGCACATTACGGGAATACCATATAATTCCCAAGGACAGGCCATTATTGAACAGCATCACCAAAGACTGATATCTCAATTAGAAAAACAAAAAGGGGGGGATGATGGAGAAATCACCTGTGGGTAGGCTGCATCAAACCTTGATCACTTTAAATTTTTTCACTTGTGATGCTGATGGAAAGACACCTATGGAGCTACATTGGTGTCAGAATAAATCAAAAGAAAATGGTCTAGTTAAATGGAAGGATCCCGAATCTGGTTTATGGAAGGGACCTGACCCATTATTAACCTTTGGCAGAGGGTACGCTTGTGTATTCCCAGAGAATTTTTCCAAACCCGTATGGATTCCTGCTAGAAATATTAAACTGCATCAGGAATCTAGCCAGACTGAAGATCTTGCACCTGGAGCCATAACATGCAGCTGTAAACAATCAACTACCTCAGCCACAGAGAGCAGCGACTCCAAGCAGTCCACTGAAGATGAGGAACAGGAGGAAGACAAAACAGAGAACCAACAGCCCAGAGACCACCTGGGGCACGGTAAAGTGAAATATGGTAACAATTAATTCAGGTAAAAACTGTAATTCAGATAACATGCCTAAGTTTTACATAGGTTACCCAAGGACTCTAGATAATGTGTTTACCCATCACTGTAATTTAGATAGCATACTGTCTCTGCTTCTGTAAAGTTCTTCTTTTTTTTTGATAACTAGGTCCCTCATTCCAAACCTTGAGTTTAAAATTAATTTGTCATGACCGAGAGCAAAGAATATTCTTACATGGTATTATTCTACAGAGTTTTATTAATTATTTTTGATGCTTTATAACAGTATATTGTGCATTTATCCCAAACAAATTTAAAAATGAATTTGAATGTTTTACATGAAGGGATTTATTCCTTTCCACTGTGCGGAGGGCCTCCCGGGGAAGGCACTTAAGCATTCTGTATTGACCTATCTTGACTTTCTTTGTCAAGAGGAATCCAATTGCCTACAGCTGTTAACTGAGCTCTCTGTTCAAGATGGGATCATGAAAAGCTGGTACTATGGATCTGCCTCTTGCCCAATGGCGTAAGCTGGGCCCTCTCTGGAGGAGAAACCTGGGTTCCCTATGATCAATGCCGGGAACCCGCCAACAGGCGAGGGGATCCAAAGGCAGTTGCTGGGCATGGAGGCCAGAGGGACATAGGCTATCAAGGAGACAGAACTGAACCTCACATCACCCTACTTGGCCCAGAGATAGCTGGTAGTCAACGACGGGTAAGATCCCACAGGGTGGGACGACCTAAGACAGGCACAGCTGGGTGCCAGTAGGAGAAAACTTTGGGTGCAACAAAGGTGGGGCACAGATCCTCAACACCCCCCCCCCACTGGTAAACAGGCTTGAATGGTGCACGGGCTTGAACACTCGGCCCTTCTGAGGAAGGTCTCCTGTCCCCATGGCTGCTTCTTGTTTCTCATGCCCAGCCCAGATCAGGAACCAAATAACAGAAGAGATTTGGTCCAGCTGAAATCAGTACCCAGAAAAACGGAGGCATGGCTAACAGACCCTATGTCTAAATCTAGCCTAACAACAGGAATGCTCAGAGCCTTCACAAGGATGTAAAGTGATCCTTTCAATTAATATTTACAGTGTAAATTAAGACTATTGTTAAAATATTAAATTTGACAGAAAATAGTTTTCAAATTAATTAAATTTGGCTAATTTGAAATAAGTAATTATTCAAAAAGTATTAACAAAAATGTTCATGGTAAACATGCTATGAACCTAAAGCATGTTCAGGTTCATTTTTTTTTGTATGCAAAAAATTAATATTTAAAGCTATCTAGACTGCATTATAAAATTTCCAAGAAGTCTCCTAAAAAAAAAAGGGGGGGGGTGGAGGGGATAGTGGAAAAATATAGTGGAAGAATACCATGTAAGTAAATAGATCTTTTAACTAAATTACATTTAGAAAAAAAAATTTTTTTTCGTTTATAATACTAATAGTGAGACACCCAGAAAAACCACACATTAGGCCAGGGTAGGCCAGGGAAAGATCATGTTAAAGAAAAGACCCCAAGTAAGGTTTTTTTTTCCTTTAACCTTTGGTCGAGAGTATGTTTGTATATTTTCAGAGAACAGCTCCAAGATAATGTGGATTCCTGCAACAAGGGATCCCGGAGAGAAAATGACCAGATTGCTCGAGCCACAAAGACAGGAGAGACAGTTCAGAGATGGGGATGGTGGAAGACGCCTTGCCATGCTAGCAGTCAGCAGCTGTTCAGCACTGCAGGGTGCCCAGGAACAGACCAGAAAGGACCGAACCTGCATTTTCCACCATCTAGAACCAACATTTCATTGCTGGCGTGTACACATGAACTTATGGACATTGAAACATGGACTCAGAACTTTTGGACATTGAAATTGGGACTTGATTATTTTTAAAAAAAAATAAGGGGGAGATGTGGGAAACTGTTTATTGCCTTCCCTATCTGATAATAATAGACAGAGCACTCCCCGAAACCCCCGAAGGCTGGGTGCCTTGAAGCCCTAGCAAAGGTCTGAGCTAGGAGCCACCTCTGTTTGTCCAGACAGTGGTAGCTGAAACTACTTCCCCATTAATTATTATGTAAATCCTTGCTGATGGGCTAGTCTACCTGTTAATGGGGGGTCGCCTGCCTAAGGGCTACTCCAGATCAATAAAAGATTGGAGCAGCCTGAACATGGTTGGAAGTCCCTCTCCTTGAGTTGGACTTGCCCACCTGGACCTCCGATATTGCAAAATTATCTCGTGTCTTTTCTCTCATTTGTTGTGCGGCTCCGCTTTCAGGTACCGATCCCTACTCCACGTGGGTCGTGGAAGGAAACACTCAACAGTAGCAGTCATGAGGAACAGGGTGTTTTGTTAGTGCTGGCAGTGTGTAATATTGAATTTGTTTTCCTTTTTACATAGTAGACTATTGAATATTAAACTATTGAAAGGATGCTCAGCTCAAGATGTGAAGATTTATGCCACAACCGGTCCAGTTTTTCCTTTAACAACTTGGTCTAGAACAGCACTGCTGGATACTGGATATACTACTGAAGTAAGGTTTCACTGTAACTGTTTCACTGATGATTCACTTCATGTTACATTTGCCCCATACATAAGTAAGATATTAGTAATAAGGGAAATTGGGTATGGTGTACATGGTTATTATCTGGACAATTTTTCTGTAAATCTGGAACTATTCTAAAATAATACATCCATTAAATCAACTCTCAAAACCCTGTGAAATGGTAGGAACTGAACATAGTCGAATGGACCCCTGAAATGACGGAGGAGTATGGGAATTGTCTTAGAGGAAACAACAATTCCCTGCCATATGCTGCACTATAATGGAACGAGAGGAAATGAGAAAGCGAGGAAAGTTTGGGAAAAATTTTAGGAGTTAAGAGGTAGGTCTCTCTTCTATAACCAGAGCGTCTGAGATTTCTGCATCCTTTGCCACCCCCGCCCATCGTGTATGGTCAAGCTGAGGCTTCATTATGTCAAGCCACACCATGGAAACCACTGACTTTGGGGAGCAAGGGCTGAAGTGAGTGGCTCCTCAATAACATAAAAAGTATATATAGAGGCCAGTACCCTTTGACTAGTGTCTGTTGCCTAAAGGTAGAGAAACTTAATAAGACGATAGTCTAGACCAGTAGAGATAAGAAATAAGAATCCAAACACTAGGATTGATGAAGAAACGGTAAGTCCAAAAGTCAAATTATGTTTGTATTGGGGGGGGTGGGGGCGGTGGTATGGATTGTCGTGGTGGCAGTCATGAGGAACAGGGTGTTGTGTTAGGTTTCGAGGTTTATAATAAAGAATTTGGTTCCTTTTTACATGGCAGACTATTGAATATTGTTAAACTACTGACAGTATGGTCAGCACAAGATGTGAAGTTTTATGCCACAACTGGTCCAGTTTTTCCTTTAACAACTTGGTCTAGAACAGCATTACTGGATATTGGAGATACTAGAGAAGTGAGTTTTCACTCTGTTTCACTGATGATTCAATGAATCTTACATTTGCCCCCTAGTTAAGTAAGATATTAGTAATAATGGAAATTGGGTATGGTGTACATGGTTATTATCTTCACAATTTTTCTGTAAATCTGGAACTATTCTGAAATAAAACAGGCATTAAAACAACACTCAAGTTCCTAGGAAACATTAATATCTGAACACAGTGGAATGGACCACTAAAATGACGGAGGAGTATGGCAATTGTCTTTGAGGAAACACCACCTCCCTGCCATAGGATGGACTATAATGGAACTAGAGGAAATGAGAGAGAGAGATGCAGGTCAGTTTGGGAAAATTTTAGCAGTTAAGAGGAAGGTCTCTGTTCTATAACAAGAGTGTCTGAGATTTCTGCATCCTCTGCCAACCCTGCCCCTACGGGATGGTCAAGCTGAGGCTTTGTGATGTCAAGCCACACCATGGCAACCACTGATTTTGGGCAGCCAGAGCTGAAGTGAGTGGCTCCTAATTAACCTAATAGTATATATAGATGTCAGGACACTGTGAGTAGTGTTGTTGCCTCAAGGTAGCGAAACTAAATAAGACGATAGTGTAGACTAGTAGAGATAAGGAATAAGACTCCAAACACAAGCATGGATGAAGAAACTGCAAGTCCAAAGGTGAATTTATTTTTGTATTGGGGGGTAGGGTCAGATGGATGGTGGTGGTCGCAGTCATGTGGAAGAGGGTGCTGTGTTACTGCTGGCAGTGTATAATAAAGAATTTGATTTCCTTTTTAAATGGGAGACTTTTGAATATTGTTAAAGTATTGAAAGGATGATAAGCTCAAGACCTGAAGGTTTATGCCACAACTGGTCCAGTTATTCCTTTAATAACTTGGTCTAGAACAGCATTGCTGGATATTAGAGATTTTAGAGAAGTGATGTTTCACTCTGTTTTACTGATGTTTCACTTCATGTTACATTTGCTCCATACATAAGTAAGTCATTAGTAATAAGCGAAATTGGGGATGGTGTACACGGTTATTACCTTCACAACTTTTCTGTAAATCTAGAACTATTCTAAAATAAATCATCCATTAAAACAACTCTCAAAATCCTAGGAAATGTTACCAACTGAACATAATGGAATGGACCACTGAAATGACGGGGGAGTATGGGAATTGTCTTAGAGGAAACAGCAACTCCCTGCCATATGCTGCACTATAATGGAACTAGAGGAAATGAGTGAGAGAGAGAACACAGTTTGGGAAAAAATTTAGGAATTAAGAGGAAGGACTCTGTTCTATAACCAGAGTGTCTGAGATTTCTGCATCTTTTCCCACCCCCGTCCCTCCTGGATGGTCAAGCTGAGGCTTTGTGATTGAAGGGACAGAACGGAACTTGAAAGAACTAAGCAGAACTAAGCAGAAATGCACCCTCCTCCCCCTTCAAGGAAGAGGCAGAGACATACTCTTCTCCCTCTCCTCTATCTTGTCTTGAAGGCTGGGTCCTCACCCCAAGCCCCCCCCCCCGAGAGTGACCCCAAGAATGCTGGTATTGACCAAACTCTCCCAACCACCCACCTGAGTGGACCAATGAAGCTCCAGAAATGTAGCTAAGGTCCTAATAAGGCTATAGTGAAGGATGGCTCCAACCTTCAGAATGTGATGGTCACTTCCTGACCCTTATGCTCTAAAACCCTGACCAATCTCTGTAACTCTCGTCACCCCTAATGCCTACCCCAAGTAGCTATCCCTATATAACCTTTGTTCTCCTGGGAAATGCTCTCTAGCCTCACCGCTACACCGGTAGAGGCTGGGAGCCAATTCTAGAATTGATCAATAAAGACTCGTTGCTTTTGCATCAGAGGAGGATCCCTAGTGGTGGATTATTGGGGACCCCGAACTCTGGGCATAACATTTTGGGAGCGCGTCCTGGATCCCCAAGAAAAACCGGCGAGGGACCCCACTCCGAGAGTCTGCTGTCCGCGGTAAGTGTCTGTGTGTTGTCTGTTCTGTCCTATGCGAGCTCGCTTCTGCAATCTGGCCTGATGAGATCTAAGTGCACGCACTGGTGGATCTCGGGCAGGAGGAGTCAAGGGACGCCTTTAACCTCCACCTGGCGGGTTGTAAAAGCCCCATCTGGCGGGCTGTAAAAGAACCATTTGGCGGGGTGTAAAAGCCCCATCTGGCTTTTTTTCAGTTTTTCTTCCACGGGGTCGGAAGGCTGTTCTTAGGTGTCTCTGTTTGGTGTCTGTGTTCTTTTGTTTGATTTTGTGGACTCACTGGACGGACGCTATGGGACTGACTCAAACTACTCCTTTAAGCATTATGGTCGTTTTAAAGTCAAGGGCTGGGCCAAACCTGCTTGCCAGCCTCAGGTGTGGTTTTCCAGAACTGCTGAGAACTTGGGACCTTGGAGCTTACTGAATTCAAATGATAAAAAAACTTATGTCTTGCATTTTTAAAGGTTATTCTTAAAAATGTTACTGATTGAGAAAAACTGTGTGTTGTGGTAGCTAAATGCCTTTGCTGAATGAATGTCTGGTGAAAGTGTGCTAGTGCGGAGGGAGGGGGCCTGCCCTCTCCTCTCCTTTGTGTGGCTCCACAAGTTTGGTCAGGCGGGTACCTGAGTGAAGATCTGTGAAAACAGGTCACCCCTCCCTTGTCTGTCTCTAGTCACCGATCATCATGAGATCGGGACAAAGTAAACATGCTGTTCTTAATTGCATGTTAAAAAAAATTTTTTTTAAGGAATACAATAGAGATTGTAAAATTAAAATGAATGCTAAAACACTGAGGAAGCATGAGTGAACTGAGTGAACAGCTGTTTGTTTGTGTGGAACTAGCCAATTTGCTACCAAGAGGGGGACTGGACGCAGTCTTAACTCCTCCGGTAGGTTCTCACCAAAACGTTGGTCAAGAATTCTGTTCTGGGACATGGGTGCCAGGAGTGCCCCCACGCCCATCTGGGGAGTTGGGCATTGTTTTGTTTATCTGCTCAGCTCCAGTCTCTGCTAGTCTTCTGAGAGTGTGAATACGAGTGTTTATCTATTTATGCTGCCCATTAGTAGCTGTGTAAAGTGAAAGCTACTTTGATTTATTATTCATTTCTGTTAATTCATCAGGCTGAACGTTTGGACTGGATCCGCGGTGGGCTGCAAGAATGTCTAATAATTCTCAGAGTCTTTTGCTCGCCACTACAGAAGGAATCAGCCCACTTAGTTAATATAAATTTCTGTCTATCAGTTGCTCTAACCTGGGTTGTAAATCGCTGTAAATCCAAGATTGCTTAGTTCTGAGATTGCTTATAAAAGAGTAAAAGAAAAAAAATCTGTGAGGAAAAGCAGCCTGGGCTGAGAGAAGTGGGGCGGGGGATGGTTGGCAGTTATGCTGCTGGCTGCAAACCTAACAGGTCTTATCAATGAACTTCAAGGTTACAAAAAATAACTGTAAGCACTGTCTTTCTCTGCACTGGTTTATTCTTTTCACCCCTCCAATGCTGAATCAGACCGATACCTGTTCTTAGTTTTATCACAAAAAGTCTAGATATAGCTTAAGACTAAAAGTACATTTAAAATATGTTCATAAATATTAATCTAAAATTGCTGAATGTTCACCTTTGATAATCATTAAAGGATTAAGGTTTCTAAGAATAAAATAAAACAACAACTGAACTCCCCCTAGAAAAGCGGAGGAGGAACAAAGCTAGAATCTGCAGCCCCCCCTGCTGATTTAGAACTGTTTGCCAGGCTGACTCAGCCCTGAGAGCCAGTTCAAAGAAGTGGGGGCTGAATGCCTGAGCTGCCCAGAAGCCCCTGGAGGAGAAGAGGTGTGCACACAGTCAAGGAGAGCCTACAGGAGATGCAGCAGCTGCTAAGGGGCACCTAGCTGCAGGCTAAGCTGAAGAAGGCCTAGGTTCTGGAGCTGATGGTGCAGTGCTTGCTGCAGGGGAGAGCTTGTGGGCGCAAGCAGCTGCAGGCAGAAGCCAGTGAGCACTTCGCTGCGGGCTACATCCAGTGAACCCCTGCTTGAGTCCATACCACTGCAAAAGGGCAGTGGCTTCAGGCATTTGCTGGGGGACGCTCTGGCTGGGCCTCTGGGAGACCCTAGGCTGGAAGAGGAGGGGTTAATATCTCCTTCCAGTGCACTCCTTTGAAAGAGGCCTGGTTGCTGCTCTGCCACAAAGGGAACTGTTAAACAGGCAATAAGCAGGGCCCTAAGGGTTCACAAAACAGCACTCTCCCTGGACCTGGGAGCTATCAGGACTTTGAAATTCTCCAAGAGAGGAGGAGTCTGACTCAGACTGGACAAAACCTCGTTGGGTTAGAAAAACCGGAGGCTGCATATTGATCTTATAGACTGCAGTTTGCTGGGCAGAGGTCCAAGCCCAGTTATATAGGGGTTAAGCTACCTTGTACAGGAAAACAACTTTCTCCTGTGCCAGAATACATTGTAAAAAAATTGAATGCATGATAAACCAGTAAGCTGGAACAAGTAAAATAGGGAAACTGAGAAGAAATCCTATCTTCCCTAAAACAATGACACTTTGGAGTAAATGCTTTGCTTTTGCCTCCCTAAAACAAAGGTTAAATCATTTATGTCAATCTGATTAGTGTCATTTGTTTTCCACACCCAGGGACAAATGAAGTTAAAAAATAAGCCTTATTTTGATTAGTTCCTTTATTCAGGAGGAGCCAACCCGGTCCCTCCCTGCAACATAAATGATACAATGTATTTTAAGGAATTTTAATATTGCTCAAACCTCGCTACCTTGAGTCCAGTTCTGCATGTGTAAGAAGGGACAGAGTAAAGGCCAGAAGAGGCTGGCAAGGCCATCCAAAGTACCCAGCCGCTATTGGCCAGAGACGCCTGAGGCGGACCTCCTCGGACTGACATCAGCTGACTCTGCCTAGGACAGATTGGGCTCTTTCCAACTGGGCCCCCATGAGCCGATGGTCAAAATGAAGATCGGAGGCTAGACTGGTAACTTTATGATTTATGCAGCGGCAGAGCACTCGGGAGTTACTCAGAAGGTAGCTCCCCTCTCAGGACAGGAAGTCACCAATATTGGAGCTACAGGTACAGTACCACAGCTGCAGACTGTTCTGCCACCCCCGCTGATGTCAGTGAGGCGGCCATCAGGTGGTTCATGAATTCCTATATTTACCAGTTGACCTGGTCCCTCTAATGGGCAGAGACCTTTTAGCCAAAATGGAAGCAGAAACCACTTCTACCCCAGATGGCTCACCACAGCCTTGCCTAGGTGAAGAGACCTCTCCAATGATCCTGTCCTTAGCAGTGCCGAGAGAGAAAGTATGAAGACTTTATACCCCCCAGCCAAAGGACCCCACATCTGTTCTTGTCAGGCCCCCATCAGGGCACTTGTGCAGTGTTTCTGTTATCTGCCAAAATTCCCAAGACTGTAAAAGTACTTGTTCAGTGAAAAGATATAAATGTAAATGTTTATTTGATATTAATATATCTACTTAGGTATAAATAATTGTAAGATAAATAAAACCCCCTCTTAGTTTCCTGGTGTATTCTGGAGCAGCCTATTCAGTCTTGACAGAGCCAATGGCATCAGTAACATCTAAAAGACATCAGTTCTAAGAGCCACCAGACAAACTGCCTTTTTCCTTGGACATCAAAGAGGACTGGGGACCTCAGAAAGAACACGGTAACTCATTCGTTTCTAGTTATGCCAGAATGCCTGTACCCCTTACTTGGACCTGATCTCTTACAGAAATTACAAGCCACCCATAAGCTTGTTCGAGATGCCCTGCCAGTGCCACCTAGGACTCTGTACATCCTTTCCAGCCTGGGGACTCGATGTGGGTAAAAAAGTTCATGTCCCCAGGACTCACCCCAACTTGAAATGGACTATACCTGCCGAAAATTGTATAATAAACTGAGATGATGCCTGCATCTTCATAAACATGGCTTCAGAAAGACAAGGGCAATTTTACCTTATATAGAAAGGTCAAAGAGTGGACTTTAGTCACCTCCCTAAAATGTTTGTATAGCCCTGCCATATCTCATGTTTAGTAGTGGAGGATTTGACTACCTGAAGAGGCCATGATGCCAATATTATGTTTCATTGTATTAATGTGTTGTATTAACCTTCAATTCTCTTACAGGTTTAAATGTAGCTGTAACTGGCAAATGTCCAGTCTCCCACACTGAGGAACATTGCTATAGGTATGTGTTAGCTGTCCTGGAAGGGGACTATGTGGGGTGAACTCCAAAAGTAAAGGGTGTCTTGCTGCCAAGAGGGCAGGTCCCCAACTGGGCAAAGGAGAATACCCATCAGGTTTTAGTCTCTATCGAGAGACAGTTGACAGTTGGCAGCCTGTATACTATCTTGTAGGCCTGTGTGAACATTCCCATATCAGAGGTGTCACAAAACCTCAACTGTAGAAAACTGGGAAAAGCCTGTTTGGAATAGAAGGTCTGAGGCATGGTTATGCATTTCTAAAGAACATAGAAAGAAGGTTTAAAAGCTGGTTTGAAAGTATAAAATTTATAAAAGTTGTGTACAAGAAAAAAAACCATTGAAATGTTAAAAGAAAATGAATCAAATGGTACAGGCCAGTAAGTCAGAAAGAGTAAATAACTTACATTCTCCCTCACTAAACATAGGGTAAATAGTTATGCCAAATTACTTAGAAAGAACTGATAAAAGAAATCCAGCAGTTATTGTTTTGTTATAACTCTGATGAGTCCATGAGAAAGAACAAACAAGAAAAATCAGAAGAACTTAGAGCGGATCAGTATGTTTTTCTCCTTATGTAATTCCTCTGAAATTTGGCAATGCTAAATAAGTCATGGCAATACATTTCTTTGCATGAAATCAATAAGACCGATTTTCAATAGTGATTTCATTGACCGGAAACTTTGACTGGAGTATCATGTTTTAAAAAAACCTGTCTGAGCTCTGAAGACTTGAAGCCAAAAAAAGTGCCACAGGAAAGGCCTGGTATCCTACTTGGAAGCCCTGAAGATGGCTGGCGCTGGAGCGTCAGGCCCATGCCCTACCATCACTGGCGGTTGGTAAGAGTAGAAGGGGAGCAATAAGGATGCCTCTGCGTCCCTGCGGAACCCCACACACTCTGGGCCGCAACGAGTAGTAGGGCTACTGAGATGGGCCTTAAAGCCTAGAGCGTGGGCTCTGGTGGAGTTGCTACAGGTGAGGGATTCACCTAATGTAGCAGATACTGTAGGCAGGCGTGATGGCAGCTGGATGGCTAGGCTTCCTGGCCCTATGGGACACATTAAGATTCAATCATGAAATTCCAGCAAAGGTAGTCAGTTACCATTCTTGTTGTGTTTATGCAAACATCAGGCCAAATTGAATACAGTAGATAAATTGGTCTTGATTTGGCTTTTTGATAGCCATAGAGGAATTTTAAGAAGAAAAATCCTATTTCAATAGAAGTTGTTAAAGCTTCTTTCCCATCCACCAAACCATTTGTTATAGTTTGTCTCTGCCAGGTCAAAAGCCCAGCTCTTTCTGTGCCCAGGACAGCAGGGAGCCTGACTGGAAGGAGACCTTTGACTAGACACACACGCTGCAGATCACCCTCAAAAAGACAGCGAACCTCGGCGGACCCCTTGTAACCCTCCTGATGCTGTTGACTTTCGGCCTTTGCATTATCAACAGACTAGTCCAATTTATCAAGGAATGTATGAAAGTAATTCAGTTAATAGTTCAGTCCGCCTCATGATTGATACGGAAGTTCCAAGACAAGGGGGAAATGGAGGGACAGAACAGTACTTGAAAGAACTAAACAGAACTAAGCAGAAATACACCCTCCTCCCTCTTCAAGGACGAGGCAGAGACATGCTCTTCTCCCTCTCCTCTATCTTGTCTTGCAAGGCTGGGCCCTCAGCCCGAGCCCCCCCGCCCGCCGAGAGTGACCACAAGAATGTTGGTATTTTCCTGACTCTCCCAACCACCCACCTGAGTGAACCAATGAAGCTCCAGAAATGTAGCTGAGGTCCTAATAAAGCTATAGTGGAGGATGGCTCCAAGCTTCAGAATGTGATGGTCACTTCCTGACACTTATACTGTAAAACCCTGACCAATCTCTGTAACTCGTATCACCCCTAAAGCCCACCCCAAATAGCTAGCCCTATATAACCTTTGTTCTCCTGGGACACTCTCTCTCGCCTCAACGCTGCGCCGGATAGAAGCTGGGAGCCAATTCTCGAATTGATCAATAAAGACTCATTGCTTTTGCACCAGAGGAAGCTCCCTGTTGGTGGATTATTTGGGAACCCGAAATATGGTCATAACAATGATGTCAAACCACATCATGGAAACTACTGATTTTGGGAGCCAGGGCTGAAGTGAGTGGCTCCTCAATAACATGAAAATTATATATAGCGGCCAGAACTTTTTGAGTAGTGTCTGTTGCCTCAAGATAGCGAAACTTAATAAGACGATAGTCTAGACTAGTAGAGATAAGGAATAAGACTCCAAACACAAGGATGGATGAAGAACCTGTAAATCCAAAAGTCAATGTATGTTTGTATTGGGGGGGGGGGGATGGTATGGATTTTCGTGGTGGCAGTCATGAGGAACAGGGTGTTGTGTTAGTGCTGGAAGTGTATAATAAAGAATTTTATTTCCTTTTTACATGGCAGACTATTGAATATTGTTAAACTATTAACAGGATGGTCAGATCAAGATTGGAATTATTATGCCACAAGTGATTGAGTTTTTCTTTTAACATCATGGTCTAGAACAGCTTGTTGTATATTTTAGATACTAGAGAAGTGAAGTTTGTCTCTGTTTCACTGATGAGGATGGATCTAAGGAGGGGGCAGGCATGTGAGAAGGGAGTAATGTGGATTTCTTTAGTTGGGGCACCAGACAAGCCATTCCATACTGAGTCAGACACTTAGCATAAGGACAAGGATAAGTCTGAATGGGGATTTTATTCCCAACACTTTCTCATACTAACAAGGAAAAAAGAAGCTGATGTTTACTTTAGGTTTGGGTTGGTGCGGGGGGATGGATAATGGTGGTCACAATCATGAGGAACAGGAGGTTTTGTTAGTGCTGGCAGTGTATAATAATGAATTTGATTTCCTTTTTACATGGTAGACTCTTGATAGTGTTAATCTATTTAAAGGATGGTCAGTTCAAGATGTGAAGTTTTATGCCAAAACTGGTCCAGTTTTTCCTTTAACAACTTGGTCTAGAACAGCATTGCTGGATATTGGAGATACTAGAGAAGTAAAGTTTCACTCTGTTTCACTGTTGATTGACTTCTACTTACATTTTCCCCATACATAAGTACGATATTAGTAATAAGAGAAATTGGGTGTGGTGATCATGGTTATTATCTTCACAATTTTTCTGTAAATCTGGAACTATTCTGAAATAAAACAGGCATTAAAACAACACTCAAGTTCCTAGGAATGGTAGCAACTGAACATAGTGGAATGGATCACTGAAATATGACTGGGGAGTATGCCAATTGTCTTTGAGGAAACACCACCTCCTGCCATACGCTGGACTATAATAGAATTAGAGGAAATAAGAGAGAGAGAGGTAATTTTGGTCAAAATTTTAGGATTTAAGAGGAAGGTCTCTGTTCTATAACCAGAGTGTCTGAGAGTTCTGCATCCTCTGCCAAGCCCGCCCCTCCTGGATGGTCTGAATGTGATTTTGTCTTGTCAAGACACACCATGGCAACCACTGAATTTGGGCAACCAGAGCTGAAGTGAGTGGCTCCTCATTAACCTAAAGAGTATATATAGAGGCCAGGACCCTTTCAGTAGTGTCTGTTGCCTCAAGATAGTGAAACTTACTAAGAAGATATTGTAGACTAGTGGAGATAAGGAATAAGAATCCAAACACAAGGATGGATGAAAAACTGCTAGTCCAAAAGTGAATTTATGTATGAATTTGTTGGGCGTGGGATGGATGGTGGTGGTCGCTGTCATGAGGAGAAGGGTGTTGTAATGGGGAGGGATCTAAGGAGGGGGCAGTCATCTGAGAAGGGAGTAGTGTAGATTTCTATTTGGGGCATCATACAAGCCATTCCATACTGAGCCACAAAAAGGAGAAGTCTGAATGGCGATTTTTTCTCAACACTTTCTCATACTGACAAGGAAAAAAGAAGCTGATGATTAATTTAGGTTTCGATATGGGGGGGGGGGTTGGAAAGGATGGTGGTGGTCCCAGTCATGAGGAACAGGGTGTTGTGTCAGTGCTGGCAGTATATAATAATGAATTTGGTTTCCTTTTTACACGGTAGACTATTGAATATTTTTAAACTATTGAAAGGATGGAAATCTGGAACTATTCTAAAATAAAACATCCATTAAAACAACACTCAAGGATGGTACAATATCCGCAAATCAATAAACGTGATACATCAAATAAACAAATTGAAAGAAAAAAACCACATGGTCATATCAATTGATGCAGAAAAAGCATTTGACAAAATTCAAGACCCATTTTTGATAAAAACTCTCAGTAAGGTGGGAGTAGAAGGATCATACCTCAAAATAATAAAAGCCATATATGACAGGCCCACAGCCAGCATCATACTCATTGGACAAAACTAACACCATTTCCCCTAAGAACAGGAACAAGACAGGGATGTCCCCTCTCACCACTGCTGTTCAACATAGTACTGGAAGTATTAGCCATCGCAATTAGGCAAGAAGATGAAATAAAAGGCATCCAAATTGGAAAGGATGAAGTAAATCTGTCCTTATTTGCTGACGACATGATATTATACATACAAAACCCTAGAGACTCCATCAAAAAGCTACTAAACTTAATACATGAATTTGGCAATGTAGCAGGACACAAAATTAACCCCAAGAAATCTGAGGCATTTCTATACACCAATAGTGAACTTTCAGAAAGAGAGATTATACAAACAATCCCATTTACTATCGCACCGAAAAAATTAAGCCACCTAGAAATAAACTTAACTAAAGAGGTAAAAGACCTCTACTCAGAAAACTACAGGACGTTGAAAAAAGATATAGAGGAATACATAAACAGATGGAAGAACATACCATGTTCATGGATTGGTAGAATCAACATCATTAAAATGTCCATACTACCCAAAGCAATGTATAAATTCAACGCACTTCCCATTAAAATACCAACGGCATAACTCACAGATCTAGACCAAACTCTCCAAAAATTCATCTAGAATAAAAAAATGACCCTGAATAGCTGCAGCGATCCTGAAAAAGAACATAGTAGGTGGGATCTCAATACCAGATATCAAGATGTATTACAAAGCCACTGTTCTCAAAACTGCCTGGTACTGGCACAAGAACAGGCATATAGATCAATGGAATAGAATAGAGAGCCCAGAAATCGGCCTGAACCAATATGCTCAATTAATATTTGACAAAGGAGGCAAGAACATTCAGTGGAGCCAAGATAGTCTTTTCAATAAATGGTGTTTGGAAAATTGGACATATATATGCAAGAAAATGAAACTAGACCACCAACTTACACCATACACAAAAATAAACTCAAAATGGATAAAGGACTTAAATGTAACACAGGAAATCATAATAATTCCAGAAGAATCTAAAGGCAACAAAATCTCAGACATATGCCGAAATAATTTCTTCACTGATGCAACTCCTAGGACACTTGAAACTAATGAGAAAATGAACAAATGGGACCACTTCAAAATAAAAAGCTTCTGCAAGGCAAAAGAAACCATCAACAAAACAATGAGAAAACCCACTGTGTGGGAAAACATATTTGCCAATGTCATATCTGATAAGGGCCTAATCTCCAAAATTTATAGGGAACTCATACAACTTAACAAAAAGAAGATAAAGAATCCAATCAAAAAATGGGCAAAGAACCTAGATAGACACCTCTCAATCAGAAAGCCAAGAGACATAGGAAAACATGCTCAAAGTCACTAATCATCTGAGAGATGCAAATCAGAACAACAATCAGGTACCATCTCACACCTGTCAGACTGGCTATCATCAACAAATCAACAAACGACAAGTGCTGGAGAGGATGTGGAGAAAAAGGAACACTTGTGCACTGCTGGTGGGAATGCAGACTGGTGCAGCCACTATGGAAGACAGTATGGAGTTTCCTCAAAAAACTGAAAATGTAACTCCCATTTGACCCTGTGATCCCACTTCTAGGAATATATCCCAAGAAAGCAGAAACACAAATCAGAAAGGATATATGCACCCCTATGGTCATAGCAGTACAATTCCCCATATCTAAGATCTGGAAACAGCCTAAGTGCCCATCAGTAGATGAATGGATTAGAAAACTGTGGTACATCTACACGATGGAATACTATGCTGCTGTAAAAAGGAAGGAGCTCTTACCGTTTACAGTGGCATGGATGGAACTGGAGAGAGTTGTGCTAGGTGAATTATGCCAGTCAATGAGGGATAGGTACCACATGATCTCACTCATTCATGGATAATAAAGACCATTATAAACTTTTGAACAATAATAGACACAGAGGCAGAGCTGCCTCAAACAGATTGTCAAACTGCAGCGCGAAGGCCAGGGAGGGTTGGGGGGCAGGAGGGAGGGGGGTAAAAGATCAACCTAAGGACTTGTATGCATGCATATAAGCATAATCAATGGACATAAGACACTGGGGGATAGGGGAGGCTAGGGTACTGGCAAGGGCGAGGGGGAAAAAAAGGACACATATGTAATACCTTTTGAAATACTTTAAGCAACAAAAAAAGTGATTTCAGAAATTAAAAAAAATAAAATAAAAAAATAAATCAAAAAAAATTTTTCATTTATAATGCTAACAGTGAGACACCCAGGAAAACACACATGGTGTCAAAATAAGCCAAAGGAAAATCATTTGGGCACATATAAAAAGTACCCAAAGTAAAAATTTCTTTATTATCCTTGGGTCGAGAATATGTTTGTGTATTTTCAGAAAACAACTTCAAGACCACGTGGATTGCTGCAACAGAGAGGAATTCTCAGGAATGCTCCAGTCATGAAGACAAGAGGAGAGACAGTTCAGAGATGGAGACGCTGAAGACGCTTTTCCATGCTAGCAGTCAGCAGCTGTGTGTCGCTGCAGATTGCCCAGGACCAAACCAGAGAGGGTCGGACCTGCATTGCCACCATTTTTCCACAATCCAGAACTTAAATATCTTTGTTGACATGTACACATAAGGAACTGTTGGACATTGAAATTGGGACTTAAAACAATTTTTGTCCTTGAAATGTTATGCTTAAGTTTTAAAAAGTTTTTGGTTACGGATTGGCTTTGTTATCGTTTTAATAGCCAGAGTTTTGTTCTTGATGTTTAAGTTTTATTTTCATTATAGTAGCTTAATTAATAAAACAAAAAAGGGTGAGATGTGGGACACTGACATAGGGTTAAGCCTCGGACTGACCTGCTGGCAAAGTCACAAACAAGTCCTAACTTAGAGGGCACAGTCCTCTTAGCATAATTAGGCTTGACCTTATGACACTCCCTAGATGGTATCTGGGAATCTAATGGGCTGAGGAAGTGCAAGAAGTATAACCATGGTGTAAACAAGTGAAACTCACAAGGAAAGTGAAACTTTGGTAACCACTACCTTGTTTACCACTCACTATAAAATGCTTCGTGCTGACAACCCCCACTGTTCTCAAGGTAGACAGCTTCGCGACCTGGGTCCATTCCACTCCCGTGCAGTCAGCGGACCCATCCATGACCCGGAAAGACTTCATCACCAAATGGAGCATTGATCGAGATCAACGCTACCCTCTCAAGCTCAAGCTGCAGCATGCTCGACCTGCCTGATTCTGGTAACATTGCTCTTGATCACTCCTGTCACTAGGAGGCCCCACAATACTGTGTAATAGACTTAGATGATGCCTGCTTCTTCACGGACATGGCTCCAAAGAGATAAGGACAATTTATAGGATCACATGTTTAGTAGCAGAAGATTGGGCTGCCTGAAGCGGCCATGATGCCAATATTTTGTTTCATTGTATTGATATGTTATATTGACCTTTGATTCTGTTGCAGGTTTAAATGTGTGTTGGCTGTCCTGGAAAGGGACTGTGTGTGGTGACCCCCAAAAGTAAAGGGTATCTAGCTGCCAAGAGGACAGGTGCCCAACTGGGCAGGGAAGGGTGCCCATCAGGTTGTGGTCACTGTTGAGAGACAGTTGACAGTTGGCAGCATGTATACCGCTTGCAGGCCTGCGTGACCATGCCCATGTCAGGGGTATTGAGTTGGAAAATCCTGTTTAGAATAGAAGGTCTAACGCATGGTGATGCATAGAAAGAAAGTTTACTGCCAACAATTACTGTTTTGTTATAACTCTGAAAAATCCATGTAAAGGAATTGGCAAGGAAAGTCAGAAAATCTTAGAGTAGATCAGTATGTTTTACTCCTTATGTAATTGCTCCGAAATCTGGCAATGCTAAATAAGTCATGGCAATACATTTCTTTGCATATATTTAATAAGACCAGTTCCTGATAATGGTTTTATTAACAGAAAACTTTGACTGGAATATCATGTTTTAAAGAGCCCTGTCTGAGCTCTAAAGACTTGAAGCCAGTAAGAATGCCACGAAGAAAGCCTGGTATCCTGGTCCGGAGCCCTGAAGATGGCTGGTGCTGGAATGTCAGGCCGATGCCCTACCATACCTGGCGGTTGGTAAGAGTAGAAAGGGAGCAGCAAATATGCCTCTACATCCCTGCGCAACCCCCGCAAACTCTGTGCCACAAGGAGTGGGAGGGCAACTGATATGAGCCTTAAAGACTGGAGCATAGGCTCAGGTGGAGTTGCTACAGGTGAGGGATTCACCTCACTCCGCAGATACTGTAGGCAGGCCTGATGGAAGCTGGATGGCTTAGCTTCCTGGCCTACGGAGCACTTTAAAATTCAACCATGAGACTGCAGCAAAGGTAGTCAGTTACCATTCTTGTTGTGTTTATGCAAACATCAGGAGAGTAGGTAAATTAATCTTGATCTGGCTTTTTGATAGCCATGGAGGAATTTTAAGAAGAAAAATCCTATTACAATAGAGGCTGTTAAAGCTAAAATGGTTTCTTTCCCTTCCACCGAACCATTTGTTAAACACATAGGGATAGTTCAGTTGATAGTTCTGTGTGCCCAGTATGGGCCTCTAGCAATCGTGGAATAGTAATGCAGTCCCTCTCATGATTGAGCAGGAAGTTCCAAGAAACTGGGAGAATGAAAAGGCGAAGGATAAGCCCTCCATCTTCCCCGTATCCTCAATGTTGGGGCAGCTGCCTTGTGCTCAGGACAGTACCAGCTTCCTGTATCCCAGGACACTGCTGGCCACACCCAGAACCTTTTTAAACTAACAAATGACAATCAGGGGACGTGCGTGCCTTAGAGATGACCACATCCTGTGTAATAAGACCCGACTTGCACCTAGCCAATCGGCAGGGCCCACAATCATCTCCCCTCCCCTAACTCCACCCCCCTATTAAAACCCCATTTTTTCCCATAGGCATTCTCTCTCGTCTTGCATTTGTGAGGATAGGAGCCAGACATGGGTCTGTGATAATAAGGCACTCTTTGCTTTTGCTATGGACATGGATGGCTTCCTCGTGAGGTCTGTTGGGGATTTAAAATCTGGGCATAACAATAACCAAGATAGTGGCGATGGTAAATTTGGACTTTAAGCTGAATGAAGACAAGAGGGAGAAAGAGAGAATGAATCAGATAATTGTATTTTACTACAGGAAGGGAAAAACCTCCAGTAAGCAAGCCAACAAATGCAGAAGAAGTGGTGGAGTGTTCATCTACCACAGGTGATACACAGGTTCTCCGAGGGGAATACACGTTACAATGTGAATCCCTCTATAAACAATGCTTGAGAAAAGGGCATTATGAGAAGATGAAAATATTAATGGTCTCCTTGAATAAATACAAGCAAGGGTATAAATGAAATATGTTTGTATTTTTGTGTGTTTTCAGATAATGGGGAGGGATGTAAGAGTGGGCAGGCCTGTGAGAAGGGAGTAATGTAAAATCCTTTAAATGGGGCATCAGACAAGCCGGTCCATACTGAGCCAGAAACCTTCAATAAGGACAAGGAGGAGACTGAATGGGGATTTTTTCCTCAAAATTTTCTAATACTGACAAGGAAGAAAGGAACCTGATGTTGAAGTTACGTTTGGATTGGGGCGGGGGGGGTGTGGATGTATGGTGGTGATCGCTGTCATGAGAAACAAGGTGTTGTGTTTGTGCTGGCAGTGTATAGTAATGAATTTGATTTCCTTTTTCCATGGTAGACTATTGAATATTGTTAAAGTATTGACAGGATTGTCAGCTCAAGATGTAAAGTTTATGCCACATCTGGTAAAGTTTTTCCTTAAACAACTTGGTCTAGAACAGCATTGCTAGATATTGGAGTTACTAGAGAAGTGAGGTTTCACTCTGTTTCACTGGAGATTACTTCATGTTACATTTCCCCATACCAAAGTGACATACTAGTAATAAAGGAAATTATGTATGGTGCACATGGGCATTATATTCACAATTTTTCTGTAAATCTGGAACTATTCTAAAATAAAACATCCATAAAACAACACTCAAAATACTAGGAAATGGTAATATCTGAACATAGTGCAACAGACCACTGAAAGGACAGGGTTGTATGGCAAGAGGCTTAGAGTAGACACTACCTCTCTGCCATATGCTGGACTATAATAGTACTAGAGGAAATGAGAGAGAGAGAGAGACGTCAGTTTCAGAAAAATTTAGGAGGGAAGAGGAAGGTCTCTTTTCTATAATCAGATCGTCTGAGACTTGTGCATCGACTCCCACCCCCCCGCCCCCTTCTTGGATGGTCTAGCTGAGGCTTTGTGATGTCAAGCCACACCATGGCAACCACTGATTTTGGGCAACAAGAGCTGATGTGATGGTCTCCACATAGACACAGAGAGTATATAATAGGCCTGGACCCTCTGAGTAGTGTCTGTTGCCTCAAGATAGCCAAACTTACTAAGAAGATACTGTAGACTTTTGGAGATAAGGAAGAAGACTACAAACACAAGGTTGGATGAAGAAACTGCAAGTCCTAAAGTGAATTAGAATTCAGTGTCTCAACTGGATGATGAAGAAGTGGATAAGGTCAGAATACCTTATTCAAATGCTCCCCCTTCCCCCTTAATTCCTAACCCAAGATTCTGACCTTGTCCTTTTTGGCCAAACACACTTCCTTGTTCAATCCATTGTCATTCAATTACAAGCCCATTTCCAAATCATTCTCCAATTTCTTCCCGAAAACCTATGTCTTTCTGTGTTTAACTTGTTTCCAAAGTACATATGCTATGCCCAGATTTCAAGATCCCCCAAGACAGACCACTTAGGATCCGTGTCCAGTGCAAAAACATAGAGTGTTTTATTCAAGCCCGGGACTTGGTCCCCCTCCTACCTCTATTACTGGATGCAAGAGAGGGCCCCGAGTCCCAAGGGAAAAAAGTATTAATAGGGCTTGTGGTCAGGGTTTGGGGGCACACTCTGACCACTAATTTGGCCGATTCCGGTTGTTTTTTTGAGGGCGGGGGGGTAGTGATGCAAGGGCGGGGTGCAGCTAGGGTCTTTTTAAACAAACCCCCGTAGTGGCTAGCATACCCTTGGCTTTGGGGTAGTTTCCACCGCTTTCCCATTGGATGAGATAAGGGCAGGCTGAGTAACTGATACATTCTGCAGCTTTTTCTTGGAAGAGGGGATAAGGACACAGCTATCAGTACTGTTCTGTCCTTTCATTCACCCCTTGTCTTGGAACCTCCGGCTTAATCATGAGACGGACTGAACGATCAACTGAACTACTTTTATACACTTGACAAATTGGACTAGTCTGTTAATAATGCAAGGGCCGTAAGTCAAGAACAGCAGGAGGATTACAAGGGGTCTGCGGAGGTCCGCTGTCTTCTTGAGTGTGATCTGCAGCGGGTGTGTCTAGTCAGAGGTCACCTTCCAGTCAGACTCCCTGCTGTCTGCCTCAGACCTTCCATTCTAAATAGGCCTTTCCCTGATCTCTACAGCTGAGGTTTGTACCACTCCTGACATGGGCATGGTCATTCAGGCCTGCAAGATAGTACACAGGCTGCCAACTCTTAGGTGTTTCTCAATAGAGACCAAAACCTGATGGGTATTCTTCTTTGCCCAGTTGGGCATCTGCCCTATTGGCAGCCAGACACCCTTTACTTTTGGGGTTCACCCTATATAGTCCCTTTCCAGGACAGCGAACAGATAGCTATAACAATGTCACTCAGTGTGGCAGACTGGATACTTGCCAGTTATTCCCAAAGACTACCAAGGACTGTCGACCATCACCGGTACACCGATACAGCTACATTTAAACCTGTAAGAGAATTGAAGGTTAATACAACATATTAATACAATGAAACATAATATTGGCACCATGGCCGCTTCAGGCAGCTAAATCCTGCGCTACTAAACATGAGATATGTCAGGGCTATACAAACTTTTTTGGGAGGTGACTAAAGTCCACTCTTTGACCTTTCCATATAAGATAAAATTGTCTTTGTCTTTCTGAAGCCATGTCTATGAAGATGCAGGCATCATCTGAGCCTATTATACAATTTTCTGCAGGTATAGTCCTTTTCAAATTGGGGTGAGTCCTCGGGTCTTGAGCTTCTTTACCCACACGGCGTCCCCAGGCTGAAAAGGATGTACAGAGTCTGAAGTGGCACTGGCAGGGCATCTCGAAAAAGCTTGTGGGTGGCTTGTCATTTCTGTAAGAGATCACGTCCAAGTAAGGGGTACAGGCATTCTGGCATAACTAGAAACGAATGAGTTACCGAGTTCTTGCTGAGGTCCACAATCCTCTTTGATGTACAAGGAAAAAGGCAGTTTGTCTGGTGGCTCTTAGAACTGGTGTCTTCTTAGATGTTTCTGGTCCCATTGGCTCTGTCAAGACTGAATAGGCTGATCCAGAATACAACAGAAAATTTACCAGGGGTTCCATTTATCTACAAATATTTATAACTAGGTAGACAGATAAACATCAAATAAACATCTACATTTACACCTTTTCAGTGAACAAGTACTTTTACAGGCTTGGGAATTTTGGCTGATAAAAAGAACATTGCCCAAGTTCATCGATAGGGGCCTGAAAAGCACGAATGTGGGGGCCTTTGGCTGGGGGGTATAGAGTCTCCATCCTTTCTCTCTAGGCACTGCTAAGGACAGGATCATTGGAGAGGTCTCTTCACCTAGGCAAGGCTGTGTTGAGCCATATGGGGCAAAAGTGGTTTCTGCTTCCATTTTGGCTAAAAGGTCTCTGCCCATTAGAGGGACCAGGTCAACTGGTAAATATAGGAATTCATGAACCACCTGATGGCCGCCTAACTGACATCGGCAGGGGTGGCAGAACAGTCTTCAGCTGGGGTACCGTTCCAGTAACTCCAATAAAGGTGACTTCCTGTCCCTAGAGGGGAACTACCTTCTGAGTAAGTACCGAGTGCTCTGCCACTGTATCAATCATAAATTTCACAGTCTGGCCCCCGATCATCATTTTGACCATTGGCTCATGGGGGCCCAGTTGGAAAAAGCCCAGTCTGTCCTAGTCAGAGTTAGCTGTTGCCAGTCCAATGAGGTCTGCCTCAGGCGGCGCTGGCTAATAGTTGCTGGGTGGTTTGGATGGCCTTGCCAGATTCTTCTGGCCTGCTACTGAACTTTACTCCATCCCTTCTTACACACACAGAACTGGACCCAAGGCAGCGAGGTTTGAGCAATTTTAAAATTCCTTAACATACATTTAATCATTCATGTTGCAGGGAGGGACCGGGTTGGCTCCTCCTGAATAAAAGAACCCATCAAAATAAGGCTAATTTTCTAACTTCATTTGTCCATGGGTGTGGACAACAAATGACACTAATCAGATTGCCATAAAGGATGTAACCTTTGTTTAGGGAGTCAAATGCAAAGCATTTACTCCCAAGTGTCATTGTTTTAGAGAAGATAGGATTTCTGCTCAGTTTCCCTATTTTACTAGTCCCAGCTTACTGGTCTATCATGCATTCAATTTTCTTAAAATGTATTCTGGCACAGGAGAAAGTTGGTTTTCTGTACACAGAGTGTTTAACCCTTATATAACTGGCTTGAACCTCTACATAGCAAACTGCAGTCTATAAGTTCAATATGCAGCCTCCGGTTTTTCTAACCCAACGAGGTTTCATCCAGTCTCTGAGTCAGACTCCTCCTCTCTTGGAGAATTTCAAAGTCCTGATGGCTTCCAGGTCCAGGCAGAGTGCCTTTTTGACAACCCTTGGGCCCTGCTTTTTGCCTTTTTACCAGTTTCCTTCGTGGTAGAGCAGCAACCAGGCCTCTTTCAAGGGAGTGAACTAGAAGGGTATATCAGCCCCACCTGTGAGCAAGCTGCTCCACCTAGGGTCTCCCAGGGGCCCAGCCAGAGCGTCCCCCAGCAAATCACGGAAGATGCTTCCCTTTTCCAGTGGTATGGACTCAAGCAGGGGGTTCACTGAATGTAGCCAGTAGCGAAGCGCTCTCTGGCTTCTGCCTGCAGCTGCTCACGCCCACAAGCACTGCCCCATAGCACATGTCTCATCCGTAGTTCCAGCACCTCAGGGTTCTCCAGCTTAGCCTGAACCTCGGTGCCCAGCAGCAGCTGCTGCAGCTCCTGTAGGCAATCTTTGATCCACGAGCACTTGCTTACTTCTCCACCGGGGGCTTATGTGCCTTGCGGGCAGCTCAGGGATTCAGCCCCCGCCCTCCCTTCTTTGACCTGGGTCACAGATACTGAGTCGGCCTGGAAAACAGTTCTAAATTACCAGGGGGGATGCGGATTCTAGCTTTGTGCCTCCTCTGCTTTTTAGCAGGAGTTTAGTTGTTGTTTTTTTGTTTTGTGTTTTGTTTTTTGTTTTTTATTCTTAGAAACCTTAATCCTTTAATGATTACCAAAAGTGAACATTCAGCAATTTTAGTTTAATATTTATGAACATATTTTAAATGTACTTTTACTCTTAAGATATATCTAGACCTTTTGTGATAAAACTAAGAACAGGTATTGGTCTGATTCAGCATTGGAGGGGTTTAAAGAATAAACCAAAGCAGAGAAAGATTGTGCTTACAGTTATTTATTTATTTATTTATTTTAAATCTATTTTATTGATTTTTAACAGAGAGGAAGGGAGAGAGATAGAGAGTTAGAAACATTGATGAGAGAGAAACATCGATCAGCTGCCTCCTGCACATCTCCTACTGGGGATGCGCCCGCAACCCAGGGACATGCACTTGACCGGAATCGAACCTGGGACCTTTCAGTCCGCAGGCCAATGCTCTATCCACTGAGCCAAACCGGTTCCGGCAAGTTATTTTTTTTTTAACCTTGAATTACTTTGATAAGACCTGTTAGGATTGCAGCCAGCAGCCTAACTGCCAAAACCCCCGCCCCCATTGTCTCAGCCCAGGCCCATTGCTTTTCCTCACAGAGTCGGCCTGGAAATATAACGGGTGCATAGTGAGGTTTCTTGTAGACAGAACACCTGGAGACCATCTGAAATCCAGTTACTGATGCTTTCAGAATCCAGATGAGGGAGGAAGGAAAAGACCTGGTTATGTTCTCTATGAGGGTTCTAATAAACAATTGAAAACAGCAAGTTAAACAAAATACAGTCACAGGCAGGTTTTCTTTGCGTCCTGTGGAGCTGTTCACCAAAGAGATAAGAAAACCATGAATAACAAGTTCTCTGAAATTTGCTACTTTGTTAATTTGCTAAGCAAAAAATTAACTTGAAAAGACATCTCTCTTGCTCTTTTATAAGCAATGTCAGAGCTAAGAAATCTTGGAAATACAGCGATTTACAACCCAGGAAAGAGCAACTTATAGACAGAAATTGATTTTAACTGAGTGGGCTGATTTTTTCGGTAATGGCAAGCAAAAGACTCTGAGATCTGCTTGAGATTCTTGCAGCCTATCGTGGGTCCAGTCCAAACGTTCAGCCAGATGAATTAAAAGAAATGCAAAAGAAATCAAAGTAGCTTCCACTTCACACAGACTAGTAATGAGCAGCCAAAATAGACAAACACTTGTATTCACACTCTCTCAGTAGACTAGCCCAGACTGGAGATGAGCAGATAAACAAAGCAATGCCCCACTCCCCAGATGAGCATGGGGGCACTCCTGGCACCCATGTCCCAGAACAGAATTCTCCACCAACCTTTTGGTGAGAACCTACCGGAGGAGTTAAGACTGCTTCCAGTCCCCCCTCTCGCTAGCACATTGGCTAGTCCCACAAAAACAGCTGTTCACTCATGCTTTCTCATTGTGTCGGCATTCATTCCAATTCCACAATCTCTATTGTACCCCTTTAAAAAATTTTTTAACAGTTTTACTTTGTCCCGACCTCATGATGTTCGGTGACAAAAGACAGGCAAGGGAGGAGTAACCTGTTTTCACAGATCCTTACTCAGATTTCCGCATGAACTAAGTCATGGAGTCACAGAAGGAGAAGAGAAGGCAGGACCCCTCCCTCAACACTCACATACTTTAAACAAACATTCATTAGCAAAGGCATTTAGCTACCACAACCCACAATTTTTCCCAATTCAATCCGAACCTTGAACTTTTAGCAAATATTCAGCATTTCTCAATCAGTAACATTTTTAAGAATAAACATCAAAATGCAAGACATGTTTCTTATCATTTGAATTCAGTAAGCTTCAAGGTCCCAAGTTCCAAGCAGTTCTGGAAAACCACACCTGAGGCTGGCAAGCAGGTTTGGCCCAGCCCTTCATTTTAAAACGACCATAATGCTTAAAGGAGTAGTTTGAGTCTGTCCCCTAACGTCCGTCCAGTAAGTCCACAAGCACAGACAAATACAGTCTTCCAACTCTATGGAAGCAAAACCAAAACAACCTTCCTACTCCCCGAAAGCAAAACTACAGATCAGCTTAGACGATGGCCATGCACCACTCCTCTCAAATTGAGGGGTTTCTCGGGCCCACCAGATGGAGGATCGGTACGTCCCCCAACTCCTCCCACCCGTGGGCCCCCAGTGCATCCCCCTAGTCTGTTATTGGCATTACAGATTTCATAAGTGAGCTCACACTGGACAGAACACACAGAAAAAAACTGACAACACACAGACAGTTACTGCGGTTTGTCAGACCCTCCGAATCGGGGTCTCTTTGAGTCTCAGGGGTTCTGGATGAGCCCCCCAATGTTTGGCCCAAATTTCAAGATGCCAAGACAGACCACTAGGGAGCCGAGTCTGATGCAAAGGCATAAAGTCTTTTATTCAAGCCCGGAACTTGGTACCCCCCCCCCCCCACTGCCAACATTACTGGATGCAAGAGAGAGCCCGAGTCCCAAGGGAACAAAGAATTTATAGGGCTTGTGGTCGGAGGGTGGGAGCACACTCTGATCACTGATTTGGCCGATTCCAGTTAGTTGAGTGATGGCAGGGGCCTAGTGACGCAAGGGCAGGGTTCAGCTAGGGTTCTTCTTAAACAAAGTCCAGTGGTTGGCTAGCATATTTTGGCCTTGAGCTAGTTTCCCCCGCAATTCCATTTACTGAGATAAGGGTAGACTGAGTAACTGATACATGCTGAAGCTTTTTCTTGGAAGAGGGGATAAGGACACAGCTATCAGTCCTGTTCTGTCCTTTCACAAAACCAAGATAGTTGTGATGGTAAAAGTGGATTTTAAGCTGAGTTAAGACAAGAGGGAGATAGACAGAAAGAATCAGATAACTGTATTTTACTACAGGAAGGGGAAAACCTCCAGTAAGCAAGCCAACAAATGCAGAAAAAGAAGTGCTGGAGTGTCCATCTACCAGAGGTGATACCTAGGGTCTCCCAGAGGAACACACTTTACAATGTGTATTCCTCTATCAAAAATGCTTCAGAAATGGGCATTATGAAAAGATGAAAACATTAATGGTCTCCGTGAATAAATACCAGCAAGGGTATAAAGGAAATGTGTATTTTTGTGAGTTTTCAGATGATGGGGAGGGATCTAAGGAGGAAGAAGTCATGTGAGAAGAAAAAATGTAGAATTCTTTAATTGGGGCACCAGATAAGCCATTCCATAGTGAGCCAGACCCTAAGAATAAGGACTAGGAGAGACTGATTGGGGATTTTTTCCCCTCAACACTTTCTCATACTGGCAAGGAAGAAAGAAGCTGCTGTTTAATTTAGGTTTGGATTGGGGGGGTGGGATGAATGGTGGTGGTTGCAGTCATGAGGAGCAGGGTGTTCTGTTAGTGCTGGTAGTGTATAAGAATGAATTTGATTTCCTTTTTACATGGTAGACTATTGAATATTGTGAAACTATTGAAAGTATGGTCATCTCAAGACCTGAATATTTATGCCACAACTGGTCCAGTTTTTCCTTTAACAACTTGGTCTAGAACAGCATTGCTGGATATTGGAGATACTAGTGAAGTGAGGTTTCACTCTAACTCTTTCACCTATGATTCACTTCATGTTACATTTGCCCCATTCCAAAGTGAGTAAATAGTATTAAGGGAAGTTGGGTATGGGGTACATGGGTATTATCTTCACAATTTTTCTTTAAATCTGGAACTCTTCTAAAATGAAACATCCATTAAAACAACACTCAAAATCCTAGAAATGGGTAGGAACTGAACATAGTGGAATGGACCTCTGAAATGATGGGGGAGTATGGGAATTGTCTTAGAGGAAACACAACCTCCCTGCCATATGCTGGACTGTAATGATACTAGCGGAAATGAAGAGAGAGAGAGGGGACAGTTAGGGAAAAATTTTAGGAGTTAAGAGGAAGGTCTCTGTTCCATAACCAGAGTGTCTGAGATTTCTGCATCCTTTGCCACACTCGCCCCTCCTTGATGGTGAAGCTGAGGCTTTGTGATGTCAAGCCGCACCACGACAACAACCGATTTTGGGCAACCAGAGCTAAAGTGAGTGGCTCCTCATTAACCTAAAGAGTATATATAGAGGCCAGGAACCTTTGAGTAGTGTCTGTTGCCTCAAGATAGCCAAACTTACTAAGAAGATATTGTAGACCAGTGGAGATAAGGAATAAGACTCCAAACACAAGGATGGATGAAGAAACTGCAAGTCCTCAAGTGAATTAGAAGTCAGTTTCTCAACTGGATGTGGAATAAGTTGATAAAGTCAGAATACCTTATTCAAATGCTGCCCCTTCCCATGTAATTCTGCACCCAAGAATATGGTCTTTTTCTTTTTGACCACAGGCAGTTCCTCATTCAATCCATTGTCATTCAATTAAAAGCCCATTTCAAAAACATTTTCCAATTTCTTCCCCAAAACCAATGTCTTTCTGTGTTTAACTTTTTTCCAACCTTCATAACCAAGATAGTGGCTATGGTAAATTTGGACTTTAAGCTGAATGAAGACAAGAGGGAGAATTACAGAAAGAATCAGATAATTGTATTTTACTACAGGAAGGGGAAAAACTCCAGTTAGCAAGCAAACGAATGCAGAAGAAGAAGTGCTGGAGTGTTCATCTACCACAGGTGATACTCAGGTTCTCCCAGGGGAACACACTTAATAATGTGTATCCCTCTATCAACAATGTTTCAGAAATGCGCATTATGAGACGATGAAAACATTAATGGTCTCCATAAATAAATACCTGCAAGGGTATAAAGGGAATATGTTTGTACTTTTGTGAGTTTTCAGATACTGGGGAGGGTGCTAAGGAGTGGGAATTCATGTGAGAAGGGAGTAATGAAGAATTCTTTAATTGGGGTACGGGACAAGCCATTCCATACTGAGCCAGGAACTTAGAATAAGGACCAGGAGAAGACTGAAGGGGGATTTTTTCGTCAACACTTTCTCATCCTGGCAAGGATGAAATGAAGCTGATGTTTAATTTAGGTTTGGAATGGGTGGTTGGGATGCATGGTGGTGGTCGCAGTCATAAGGAACAGGGTGTTGTGTTAGTGCTGGCAGCGTATAATAATGAATTTTATTTCCTTTTTACATGGTAGACAACTGAATATTGTTAAACTATTAAAAGGATGGTCAGCACAACATCTAAAGTTTTATGCTTCTACTGGTCCAGTTTTTCCTTTAACCACTTGGTCTAGAACAGCACTGCTGGATATTGGACATACTGGAGAAGTGAGGGTTCACTCTAACTGTTCACTTATGATTCACTTCATTTTACATTTGCCCCATAGCCAAGTAAGATATTAGTAATAAGGGAAATTGGGTATGGAGTACATGCTTATTATCATCACAATTTTTCTGTAAATCTGGAACTATTCTAAAATAAAACATCTATTAAACAACCCTCAAAATAATAGGAAATTGTAGCAACTGAATATGGTGGAATGGACCACTGAAATGTCTGCGGAGTTTGGGAAGTGGCTTAGAGGAAACACCACCTCCCTGACATATGCTGGACTATAGTGGAACTAGAGGAAGAGACAGAGAGAGAGAGAGAGAGAGAGAGAGAGAGAGAGAGAGAGAGATCAGAGATCAGTTTGGGAAAAAATTTAGGAGGTAAGAGGAAGGTCTCTTTTCTATAACCTGAGCGTCTGAGATTTTTGTATCCTCTGCCAGCCCTGCCCTTCCTGGATGGTCAACCTGAGGCTTTGTGATGTCAAGCCACACCACAGCAAGCACTGATTTTGGGCAACCAGAGCTGTAGTGAGTGGCTCCTCATTAACCTAAAGAGTATATATAGAGGCCAGGACCCTTTAAATGGAATCTGTTGCCTCCAGATAGGGAAACTTAATAAGATGATATTGTAGACTAGTACAGATAAGGAATAAGTCTCCAAACTGTGGGAAACTGTTTATTGCCTTCACTATCTGATAAGCATAGACAGAGTACTCCCTGAAATCTCCCGATGGCTGGGTTCCTTTGAAGACTTAGCAAAGCCTGGAGGTAGGCCTCACCTCTTCTCTTTGTCCAGACAGTGGTAGCTGAAACTACTCCCCCATTTATTATTATGTACATCCTTGCTGATGGCCTTGTCTGCTTATTACTAGGTGGTCACCTGCCTAAGGTCTATGCTATGGGTCCATCCAAGATCAATAAAAGCTTGGTGAGGCCAGAGCACGGAGGAAGTCCTTTGGGACTTGCTGCCTGGTCCCCCAATATTGGAAAATTATCTCGTGTCTTTTTCTCTCAGTTGTTGTGCGGCTCCTCTTTCATATACTGAACCATACTCCACAGGGGACGTGGAAGGAAACACTCAACATCTGGAGCCCGATGGGTAATCTGGAAGTGCAGGTCTCGCTGGAGCGCGAAATGGAAGTTTTCACCGAAAAGGTGTGGAAAACTCACCAGAAAAACGTGAGGGGGATTCTACTGCATGCAATTGCCAGGATCAAGTACAGAGGCCTGGGTCTGTAAGTACACTGGGATCCTTTTCTTAACCAGGCTAACAAATGGGGCAGGATTTGGCTTTAAAAAATAGATTCGGCATTAAAAAGGTATATTTGGCTTTTTAAAACTAAGAAACTGTATTATAGACTTTTGATTTGCATGTTTAAAGTGTTAAAATTTTAGAAGGAAATCTTTTACAGTTTTTGCATGTTATAATAGAACTTAACCTTTGTTTTTCTTGAAAAAGGTACTCTTTTAGATCAGGTTGAAAAAAGAGTGCCATGGTCATCTTAATGTGTTTTCTTATCCAAATTAAAATCTTAATTTGTATTTGGAATCCATCTGTAATAAGAAATTAAACCCCGCTGCTGAATCTAGCTCTGGTTCGGAGAGATTCAAAGGGGGCAGGAGAGCGCAGAGCTATAAGCTCTCCAGCAATGAGATTACTAAATGTTCTGTTTAAAAACTACCTGAGGACATGTTGGGAAGTGCAAACTCTAGTCAATATCACCTTCAGTGCTAGCTATTACTTTGGAAAGCGAAAAAGGAAAAAAAAAAACTTTAAAATCTGTTTTTTTATTAAGCATGACTTTGGGAACAAATATGCCATCTGGGTCATTTGCTGAACCTTCCCCCAAGGCAGGATGTTGTGGAAAGGAAAAGGGAGTACATGGCGATCCAATATGGACGCCTCCTCTAATTTAAAGTCTCCTTCTCATAATTGAAAAGTTTTACAAAAATTTAAAATGAGTCTGTCATTTCTGTTCACGTGTAAAGACAAGACTTGGCTTGGAACTAATCCGCTCCCGTTCCTGTTAGGTTAGGTGGCTCAGGAGACTGTGCAAGAAATAGAGTCCAGTGAATCAGAAAAGAAAGGAAAGGAAAAGGTTTATTCTACGTCCCCGGGAGACCCAGGTACCCCCAGGACAGGACATGTGGATTCACGCCAACACGGAGGGGAGCGCTTTTTTATACTGCAGTTGGGTGAAGTGCAGCGACATGAGCTGAGGTATTCAGTTGAAGAAGTTTCAGCTGCAGGGGGTCATTGAGAAGCCAGTATCTGTATCTGGCACATTGACCTGTGAGAAATTCCAGGGGAAGTCCATTGTCTCATTACATGTCTGCATGTATCCGATCCTAGGCTCTCTCTGACCTAACAGCTCTGATTTTGGACATTTAGATAGAGTTTTGAGCTAGACTTTCTTTACAAATGTGCAGAATATAACCCAAGACTGATTATTTCCTATAGAAAATGGCCAATTTGACCCAGGGTAGAAATTCTAGCAACAAGATTGGTATTTTTCCATAATAATGTTAATGAAGCCTATTCCAAAGCTATCTTTAAGACCTCTACAAGGAAAATCAGTAAAATTGTCTCTGTTACAAAAATTTGCTAAATTAATTGCCTTAAAGTAATTGAATTTGAATCTCAAAAATTATTAAAATCTCTAATTATAAATATGTGAGCAGCCCGGTAAAAAACTGGCCCTTTGTTTATTGAAAAGCCTGGCCAAAACATTTCTAAGGAGAAAAGGGGCTAGTTGCTTCTTGCCTGTAGCAAATTCTTAAAGAATGTGGTCAATTTACATCTGATTGGTCCAGGGAAGGCCAAACCTGTTCTTCCAGGGAAAACAGCCTCCCCCTTCCTCCCCCAGGCCAATTTTGAACCTTCCCACCTTCAAGCAAGGGTCAGGAAACAATGTAGCTACAACCTTGTTTCTTGACCTTCCCTAGAGGAAAAAATTATGGTCCTTTTAAAATCAAAGGCTGGGCCAGGCCTGCATTGCCAGCCTCAAATGTGGTTTTCCAAAGCTGCTGGGAAATTTAAGACCTTGGAGTTTATACCTAGGTTTCTTGAAGTGACATAATACTGAATTAAATGAGTTCTGAGTATTCCTTGTACAAAATCTAGAGGGCAGTATTAAATCTGTTGGTTGATTATGTCTTGCATTTTTAAGGTTTAGTCTTAATGTTACTGATTGAGAAATCCTGAATATTTGCCTTGCCAGCTAAGAGTTTAAGATTCAGATTGAATTGGGAAAAATTGTATAATTATAATAGCTAAATGCTTAAAAATATTTTATTTTTTAAAAAATAATTTTAATTTTCTCTGAAAAAATTAGAATTCAAAATATGTTGCTTATTGATCTGATTAAAAAAGAGAATTAATTTTTAAGATCTCAACTGAAATTTTTAACACAAAAACCAGTTTAAATTTGATTAATATTCTTTAAGATAATTATAAAGGGTATAAACAGCTAATGAGATTTCTGTTTGTCTACAATATAATGTTGGTCATCTATCTTTCAGGGGTTTTGGTTTGCTTTGTCAAAGAACAGTGTAGACAGCCGCCCGTTTGAGCTGTGTGACTTGGCAGCCGCCATGATGGCCGCATGGCACACTGTGCCCCTGGAGGCCGCCATCTTGAAACAACTAAGGCCCCGCCCTCTGATTTAGCCAATCACAAAAGGAATGTCTGCTCACTGAGGCAGGATGGGATTTCAGGGGTGGAGTTTTAAGGTGCAGGTTTACTGTGGAAATGGGGATGGGGCAGAAAGTGTGCTTGCCTCTCAGAATTATTTAATACTATTTTTAAGAAGATATTTTTAATGCTTAATAAATTAGCAATCATGGTCTTAATATAATTTCAGTGGTATGATAGACTAATGTTTTAAGCAGTTGGCTTCATGAGGGCCGACAATAGAGCTCATATTTCTTAAAAGGCTTGTAGATACATTTTTAAAAGATATCTTAAATTCTCAGTAGAACCACAGTTATGCGTATATCATAAACAAATTAAGAGTAATTGATTCCATGGTCAAGACTTGATCCTATTATGTTGAGAACTATTCAAAAAGTGTTGAACATGATTTAATTAGATATATATTTGGAAGTTTTTCATGAGTGCAATATTCCAAATATAAAATGCTTGCTTTCATAAAGAATTTCTGCCAAATAAAAGAAAGAATTGATTTATTAGTAGCAAAGTCTTTATTTAACCTAGCAATGTCTTTTATTTAAAAGCTCCTCACTGCTGCATTTTAAATTACGCTGGAAGTGAAGCAGGGTTTGCATGTCGTGTATCAAAATAAAACTTTACTAAATTTACTATTTTTGTAAGCAATTGAATCCTAGTAATGTAAAAAACAAAACTTTAAAATCTGTATTTCTATTAAGCATGACTTTGGGAACAAATATGCCATCTGAGTCATTTGCTGAAACTTCCCCCAAAGCAGGATGTGGTGGAAAGGAAAAGGGAGCACATGGCGATCCAATATGGATGCCTCTTATAATTTAAAGTCTCCTTCTCATAACTGAAATGTTTTACAAAAATTTAAAATGCTTCTTGGATTTCTGTTCACGTGTAAAGACAAAACTTGGCTTGGAACTAATCCGCTCTCGTTCCTGTTAGGTTAGGTGGCTCAGGAGACTGCCCAAGAAATTGAGTCCAGTGAATCAGAAAAGAAAGGAAAGGAAAAGGTTTATTCTGCATCCCCTGGAGACCCAGCTACCCCCAGGACAGGGCATGTGGATTCACACCAACAGTGAGGGGGGCGCTCTTTTTATACTTCAGTTGGGTGAGTGGCGGGGACATGAGCTGAGGTATTCAGTTGAGGATGTTTCAGCTGCAGGGGGTCATGGAGAAGCAGGTATCTGTGTCTGGCACATTGACCTGTGAGAGGTGCAGGGGCAGTCCACTGTCTCATTACATGTCTGCATGTAACCAATCTTGGGCTCTCTCTAAACTAACATCCCGGCCTTTTGGTGATGGGGGGGGGGCGACTCTTTCTAGCTACTTCCTGCTTACAACAGGCAGTGAAGTGGGTCGGATTTAAAGGCCAGGTTTAGGCAGAGGCAGATCAGAGGGCAGCCGAGCATAGGGATGGAGCAGGAGCTGATTCACAGTCACCCGTGACATCTCCATGATCCGGGAGTGGATGAACTTGAGGAGGCAGGGGGCTAGGAGAAAAAAAGACACAGATGAGAATCAGGGGGCCTATCATGGGTAGGACCCAGGTAGCTAAGGAGCTTTGGAACTATCGGGAAGGAGAGTTGTCCTGGAAGTGTCCTGCATGTAGTTCTTCACTCAGCTTAGTCAGGGTCTGTACATTTACGTTTTGCTCCACTACTCTGGACTCATTGATGCAGTAACAGCATTCTTCCTGAAGGAATATGCAGGTTCCTCCTTTTTCTGCAGTCAGAAGGTCTGAGGCGATCTGGTTCCGTAGGGCTACTTGGGCTACTGATGTCACTTGCTGCTGTAGGGAGGCTAAAAGAGGCGGTAGTAGACTCCAGGGCTAACTGGAGCTTGTCATTAAATTAGTGAGCAGTGACCAGACTATTTACAATGGGCCCCCAGTGAGGCCTACTGAGGCAGCAATACTCACCCCGAAAATGACAGGGAGGAAGGCAGCCCGGCGGGTCCAGGGATAGGATGGAGGGAGCAACCAGTGAGCTCCGACTCTCCATACAAGGTTAGTTGGGGAATTACTGTGACCACGAAGCCAGGCCTGGGGTAAGAGGAGTTCATGCAGTTCCTTAAGGTGCTGTTAAAACAAAAGAAGGTACCTGTGCTGGCCTTGGTGAGACTTGCTGCGGTGTGGTATGACAGTCTCTCCCGTGGCAACCCCATAGGTGTTGACATCTTGATTACATCTGTCTGGGTTCCGATGGTTGCAAGCAAAACAGACATAGGGTCAGCCAGTATTGGACACTGACTGGATGTCGACAGCCATCTGGATCTTTGTCTGACATCCGAACAGAGGGCATTCCTGAGATCCTACCTGCCGGGTGACATGTTTGCCGTCTGGTAGTAGGTTTCACTGACCTTGAACCTCCAAACATAAGCGGGTGGAGGTGGGTGTAGGTTGCTCAGGGCCGGGAGGAGATGGAAGGAGGAGGGGAGGGCAGTAAAGGCAGACCTTAGTGGGGCCCAACACCTCACATTTATAGACGTCATGCTGCTCCGGGGTCCTCTTGAGTCTGGAGAGGCGGTGCCAGGTTAGGGGGTCAAGCTGGGGTTGCCAAGCAGCTTGGCCGCAGTGGGGGCTGTGAGGATTACAGTGTGAACTCCTGTCCACCTAGGCTCCAAGGCTTGTGGTTGTAGGTTCTTAAGGAGGACAGAGTCACCAGGGTGAAGGGATGGTGTTGCAGGTCTTGGTTGGTCAGCTCTGGCTTGGGCAGAAACCTGAGCAATTGCCTGGTTAAAGACAGATATGGGAGATACGTACCCAGGGGAGGGGGATCGGAAAGAAGACAGTGGTTGAGCAAAAAGAGTCAAAAGGGCTCAAGAAAATGGGGCTTCTTGGTGTAGTCAGGGTTTGGTCAGGGCCATGGACAGGAGGTCCGGCCAGGAGCTGTGAATTTCTAGAAAGAGTTTAGTTAGAGGGTTGAATAGATTGGAATTGAGTGGCGATGAGGAGGGTTCGAGCCAGTGACAGAAATCCAGCAGGATGTAGAGGAGGATGGATTGATGTTCGAGAATAGATGGAAAGTTGTGTTGATGAGAGTGGGCATAGGAGTAGGTCCAGGGTTCATAAATAGAGTGTGACACTAGAGGATTTCCAATCCCAGACAGTAGAATTGATGACTCCCTCATCATCCCATGTCCGTTTCACCTGAAAATATGAAAAACCTGAGCAAAATTGTAGAGTCTCTTGCCAGGTAAGAGCCTGTGAGGAATGATGGGTCATCCGGTCCTGGATGGTGTCCCCGAAGAAGATGGTGGGAGGCACTCGGTGAGCCTGAGAGAGGTAGGTATTGCAGTGAAAGCGGGTAAAAATGTTAGAATGCGCTGATATCCAAGGGGAAATGGAAGGAGCACTGGAAGCCAGGGACCTGGATATGAGGCTGGAGAAAAGGCGGGGAGGGAGGGAGCAGGTTGCGCAGCCTGTTCCCAGGCCTCTAGCAGCTTGGATTTTAAAGTTGCTGCATTTTTCCTTTGGGAAGGGTGGAGGGGGATGGGGCAAGGTCAGAGCAGTTTTCAGTTCAGAGGAGGGGGCAGTTGTGGCGGAGAGAAGGAGAAAAGGTGTTCACAGCGAAGACTGAGGTAGACAAAGACTGAGCTAGGCAAAGACTGAGCTAGGCTACTGTGGTCTGGGACAACAGGGCCCCAAGACGGGATGCATGGCAGTGTAGGATTGGTGTCCCTGTAAAGGGAGGGGGCCAGGAGTGGAAGGAGCAGGGAAGATGAAGGGCTCAGAGTAATATGCAGAGTGGCCACTAGGATGGTGAGGATGTCTCGTCCTAACAGGGGCATGGGGCATGCTATCATTATTGCCTTCCCTATCTGATAATAATAGACAGAGCACCCCCCGAAACCCCCGAAGGCTGGGTGCCTTTGAAGCCCTAGCAAAGGTCTGAGCTAGGAGCCACCTCTGTTTGTCCAGACAGTGGTAGCTGAAACTACTCCCCCATTAATTATTAAGTAAATCCTTGCTGATGGACTAGTCTACCTGTTAATGGGAGGTCGCCTGCCTAAGGGCTACTCCAGATCAATAAAAGATTGGGCAGCCTGAGCATGGGTGGAATTCTCTCTCCTTGAGTTGGACTTGCCCGCCTGGACCTCTGATATTGCAAAATTATCTCGTGTCTTTTCTCTCATTTGTTGTGCGGCTCCTCTTTCAGGTACCGAACCCTACTCCACGCGGGTCGTGGAAGGAAAAACACTCAACATCTGGCGCCTGACGGGTAGTCTGGAAGTGCAGGTCTCACTGGAGCGAGAAAAGGAAGTTTACACCGAAAAGGTGTGGAAAACTCACCGAAAAAAGGTGAGGGGAAGTCTACTGCATGCAATGCCCAGATCAACTACAGAAGCCCGGGTCTGTAAGTAACTGGGAACGTTTTCTTAACCAGGCTAACAAACGGGGAAGGATTTGGCTTTAAGAAAGTAGATTCGGCTTTTAAAAAGGTATATTTGGCTTTTAAAAACTAAAAAACTGTATTATGTGCTTTTGATTTGCATGTTTAAAGTGTTAAAATTTTAGAAGGTAATCTTTTATGGTTTTTGCATGTTATTATAGAACATAACCTTTGCTTTTCTAGAAAAAGGTACATTAGATCTTAAAAGGTTGCCAAAAAAGTTAGTTAGAACTTGAAAAAAAGGTTAGCAGCAAGAAAAAACTCTTCTCAAAAAACTTTTTCCATGGGGAACATAATGGCGCATTTGCCAAAGCCTTTTCCAGAGGCCGAGGAGGAGTCTCCTCAACTGGTTCCCTCTGCTCCTCCTAGTGAGGAGTGGGAAGACATGTTAGAGGAATGGCCTTCACGGTCCTCTCCACCTCCGCATGCACGTCCTAATTCTGATATGCTTAATTCACTGTCATTTGAATCACCTGTGCAAAAATCCATCAGCGAAGGATTGAGGGAAATACCGGCGGAAGAAAGGCTTGCTTTCCCTATCATAGAGGTACCTGATCCACAGCTACCGAATCAGGTAATCAGACAGCATGTAAAATTTGACTTTAAAATGATAAAAGCCTTAAGTGAAAGTGTAGTCCAAAATGGTCCAACAGCTCCTTTTACAGGAGAAATTATGCATAGTATTTCTGAAGCTTTCCTAATCCCTCATGATTGGTATTCTCTAGCACGTGCAACTCTGGATGGAGGACATTATTTACTATGGAAAGGAGAATTCTTGGAGAGATGCCAGGAGCAAGCCCAAATAACCCGCGGGCTGAATGCTCAAATAACTTATGAAATGCTAGCAGGACTGGGACAATACAACGATGTGCGAACCCAGTTAGATTATGTGCAACTGGCATATGAGCAAATTAGAGCTTGTGGAAGGAAAGCGTGGTGGACTTTACCAGCAAAAGGGGACTCTGAGGGAGCTTTTAGTAAATGTTTACAGGGGCCTTTAGAATCATTTTCTGATTTTGTGGCTCGTCTCACTCAAGCAGTGAGACGACAGATTCAACATGAGGCAGAAGAGACATTTTAATTCAACAATTAGCTTTTGAAAATGCCAATGATGATTGTAAGAAATGCCTGATGCCTCTGAGAAAAGGTAGTACAATTACAGAAATGATTTGAGCATGTCAGAATGTGGGGTCAGGCACTTTTCAAGTGAATTTACTCACTGCCGCCGCTACTGTAAATAAAAGGTGTCATAACTGTGGAAACATAGGACATTTTAAAAAAGAATGTAGACAACCAAGAAGGACACAAGGAGGCGCTCCAAGGAAAGGATCAAAACAGATCCAACCTCTCTGTGTCCTAGATGCCAGAAGGGCTACCATTGGGCCAACCATTGTAAATCGAGATTCCACAAAAATGGGCAGCCGTTAAATCAAGACACAGGGTATGGCCAACCGCAGGGAAACGGCCAATGGGGCAACCCCCAAGCCCCGTCAATAAAAGGGGAGGTCTGCCCTGCAAAGCCCATGGTGGAATCTCTGATTTGGGCCACTCCAGGAAGTGCAAGCCTAGATCTTAACAGTACTATAGCGTTCACTTTGACCCCTGATATGGCTCGGCAGGCTGTTCCTACAGGAATCTGGGGACCTGTGCCATCAGGAACTTTAGGATTAATTTTAGGGAGAAGTGGAAACACTCTGGAAGGATTAACTGTTTTGCCTGGAGTCATAGATTCAAATTATGAGGGAGAGATTAAAGTTATATTGGAATGCAATCATATTATGCAAATTACTCCAGGACAAAGAATTGCTCAAATACTACTTCTACCTTATGCTCAACAAGGCAAGGCTATAAATAGGAAAAGAGGAATGCAAGGACTTGAAAGCTCAGACATCTATTGGATACAGGAAATTAGCAAAACTCGTCCTATGATTAATTTGAGAATAGAAGGAAAAATGTTTAAAGGCCTAGTAGACACTGGGGCAGATGTCAGCGTTATCAGCAAAGAATTCTGGCCTCCTAGTTGGTCCATGGTAGAAGCTATGGACTCAATTAGAGGGGTGGGAGTTCCTGATAACACACAACGTAGTGCTGCAGTCTTAAAATGGCAAGATCAGGAAGGACAGACAGGATGGTTTCAGCCCTACATTGTCTCTGGAATTACAGTCAATTTATGGGGCCGGGATGTCTTAGAAGGTTTACAAGCTTGTATTATTACTGGAAAAGGTCAGCAGCTTGTAACTCAGATGGGACATCAGAGTGATCAAGGTGTAAAAAACCCAGGAAGGCAGGGATATCAACCTTTTTAGGAGTGGCCACTGCTCAGTCTCCTCGCCCCCATGCTGATCCTATTCAATGGAAAGATGATAAACCTATATGGGTGGATCAGTGGCCATTAACCAAGGAGAAATTAGGTCATATTCATGGATTAATACAGGAACAAATAGAAGCTGGTCATATAGAGCCTTCCAGTAGCCCTTGGAATACGCCTATATTTATTATACCTAAGAAGGTGGCAGGGAAATGGCGACTGATACATGATCTCAGAGCAATTAATGCTACTATGCATACCATGGGAGCTTTGCAACCTGGACTCCCAGCGCCTTCACAAATCCCTTTAAATTGGCCTCTCATAGTAGTAGGTCTTAAGGATTGTTTTTTCACCATTCCCTTGGCACCTCAAGGTAAAGAAAGATTTGCCTTTTCAGTGCCATCTATTAATAATATAGAACCCATGAGAAGATATCAGTGGAAAGTTTTGCCTCAAGGAATGGCCAATAGCCCTACCTTGTGCCAAAAATATGTGGCTCAAGCTGTTCAACATTTAAGGGACAGATATTCCCGATGTTACATTATCCATTACATGGATGACTTGCTCTTAGCAAGTCCACGGGAAGAGCAGACTTTGGAAATATTTTTCCAATTAGAGAAGGAGCTCCCTAAATGGGGCTTAAAAATTGCTCCAGAAAAGGTACAAAAACGAACACTTTTTAAATATCTGGGAACCATTATTGAAAACCAATGCATTAGGCCACAAAAGGTGGAACTAAGAAAAGATTGTCTCAAAACTTTAAATGATTTTCAGAAATGATTAGGGGACATTAACTGGCTAAGACCCTACCTAAAAATCTCTACGGGAGAAATGACGAATTTATTTGATATACTTAGGGGTGAGTCTGACCTTTCCTCACCCAGAACACTAACAGATGATGCCAGAAAGGAGTTGCTAAGAATTGAACAGGCGATATCCTCAGCTCAAGTAGCACGGGTACAGCCTGAATTGCCTTTATTGGGACAGATTAACCATACTGCAAATAGTCCCACTGGAGTCATCTTAGAAAATAAAGACTCTCCCGCTATTATTGAATGGGTCCACCTAGGCCATCAGTCCTCTAAAACTGCTATTACTTATATAGAACTGATGGCTCAATTAATATATCAGCTTAGGAAGCGTTGCAGGCAGCTGAGAGGAGAAGAACCTAAATGCATCTATCTTCCCCTCACAGGAAAGCAATTAGAAATGTTGTTTCAAACTGACGTAAATTGGCAAATTGGGTTAAGTGGATATTCAGGGGAACTTAGCTGTCACCTATTAAAATATAAACTACTACAATTTTTAAATAAGACCTCCATCATTATACCAAAAAATACTAGGCAGGAACCAATTCCTGGAGCTTTAACTGTTTTTACTGATGGGTCATCAAATGGGAAAGCTGCCTATCATACTATAAATTCTGACTGAGTCATACTGACCAGTCATACTTCTGTGCAAAGAATTGAATTAGAAGCTATTAAGGCTGCATTGCAAGATTTCCAACAGCCTGTTAACATAATTTCTGATTCCTCTTATGCTTCGGGCCTAGTAAGTAGAATTGAAACTGCCCGGTTGAAACGGCTTAGTGACCAAAGTTTATTCTTACTATTTAAGCAGGTTCAGCAGATTGTGCAGCAGAGAAAATACCCTTTTTATATCACTCACATCAGGGCTCACAGTGTATTACCTGGCCCATTAACTAAAGGAAATGCACATGCTGACCAATTGGTTGCATTATTAAAAGAGGCTTCAGAGTCTCATCAGCTTTTACATCAGCCTGCTAAAATGTTGTCCAAACAATTCTCAATCTCTCGACAGAAAGCAAAACAGATTATCAAGGAATGTCCCACTTGCATGTTACATCTACCTCAAGGGCCTAACACAGGAGTCAACCCTAGAGGTTTGCTAAGGGACCATATCTGGCAAATGGATGTAACACATTATACTCCTTTTGGACGTCTTGGAGCATTACATGTCTCTGTAGATACTTTTTCAAAGGTCCTATGCGCCACTGTATCTACAGGAGAGACAGCAAAACAGGTTATTAATCATTGCCTAGCTGCTTTTGCTGTCATGGGAATTCCAAAGATTATTAAAACTGATAATGGACCTGCTTATACAATCTGTCAATTCCAGGAATTTTGTAAAAAGTGGAAAATTCAGCACATTACGGGAATACCATATAATTCCCAAGGACAGGCCATTATTGAACGTCAACACCAAAGACTGAAATCTCAATTAGAAAAACAAAAAGGGGGGATGATGGAGAAATCACCTGTGGGTAGGCTGCATCAAGCCTTAATTACTCTAAATTTTTTCACTTGTGATGCTGATGGAAAGACACCTATGGAGCTACATTGGTGTCAGAATAAATCAAAAGAAAATGGTCTAGTTAAATGGAAGGATCCCGAATCTGGTTTATGGAAGGGACCTGACCCATTATTAACCTTTGGCAGAGGGTACGCTTGTGTATTCCCAGAGAATTTTTCCAAACCCGTATGGATTCCTGCTAGAAATATTAAACTGCATCAGGAATCTAGCCAGACTGAAGATCTTGCACCTGGAGCCATAACATGTAGCTGTAAACAATCAACTACCTCAGCCACAGAGAGCAGCGACTCCAAGCAGTCCACTGAAGATGAGGAACAGGAGGAAGACAAAACAGAGAAAAAACAGCCCAGAGACCACCTGGGGCACGGTAAAGTGAAATATGGTAACAATTAATTCAGGTAAAAACTGTAATTCAGATAACATGCCTAAGTTTTACATAGGTTACCAAAGGACTCTAGATAATTGTGTACCCATCACTGTAATTTAAATAGCATACCGTCTCTGCTTCTGTAAATTTCTCTTTTTTTTTTTGAAAACTAGGTCCCTCATTCCAAACCTTGAGTTTAAAATTAAGTTGTCATGACCTAGAGCAAAGAATATTCTTACATGGTATTATTCTACAAAGTTTTATTAATAATTTTTGATACTTTATAACAGTATATTGTGCATTTATCCCAAAAAAATTTACAAATGAATTTGAATGATTTACATGAAGGGATTTATTCCTTTGCACTCTGTGGAGGGCCTCCTGGGGAAGGCACTTAAGCTTTCTGTATTGACGTATCTTGACTTTTTTTGCCAAGATGATTCCAATTGCCTACAGCTGTTACCTGAGCTCTCTGTTCAAGCTGGGATCATGAAAAGCTGGTACCATGGATCTGTCTCTGGCCCAATGGCATAAGCTGGGCCCTCTCTGGAGAAGAAACCAAGGTTCCCTATGATCAATGCCGGGACCCCGCCAACAGGCAAGGGGATCCAAAGGCAGTTGCTGGGCATGGAGGCCAGAGGGACATAGGCTATCAAGGAGACAGAACTGAACCTCACATCACCCTACTTGGCCCAGAGATAGCTGGTAGTCAACGACGGGTAAGATCCCACAGGGTGGGACGACCTAAGACAGGCACAGCTGGGGGCCAGTAGGAGAAAACTTGAGGTGCAACAAAGGTGAGGCACAGATCCTCACCCCCCCCCCCCAGTGGTGCACAGGCTTGAACGGTGCACGGGCTTGAACACTCAGCCCTTCTGAGGAAGGTCTCCTGTCCCCATGGCTGCTTCTTGCTTCCCATGCCCAGTCCAGATCAGGAACCAAATAACAGAAGAGATTTGGTCCAGCTGAAATCAGTACCCAGAAAAACGGAGGCTTGGCTAACAGACCCTATGTCTAAATCTAGCCTAACAACAGGAATGCTCAGAGCCTTCACAAGGATGTAAAGTGAACCTTTCAATTAATATTTACAGTGTAAATTAAGATTATTGTTAAAATATTAAATTTGACAGCAAAATAGTTTTCAAATTAATTAAATTTGGCTAATTTGAAATAAGTAATTATTCAAAAAGTATTATCAAAAATGTTCATGGTAAACATGCTATGAACCTAAAGCATGTTCAGGTTCATTTTTTTGTATGCAAAAAATTAATATTTAAAGCTATCTAGACTGCATTATAAAATTTCCAAGAAGCCTCCTAATTAATATGAAAGGGGGGGTAGTGGAAAAATATAGTGGAAGAATACCATGTAAGGAAATAGATCCTGTAACTAAATTACATTTAGAAAAAAAAAATTTTCGTTTATAATACTAATAGTGAGACACCCAGAAAAACCACACATTAGTCCACGGTAAGCCAGGGAAAGATCATGTTAAAGAAAAGACCCCAAGTAAGGTTTTTTTTTCCTTTAACTTTTGGTCGAGAGTATGTTTGTATATTTTCAGAGAACAGCTCCAAGACCATGTGGATTCCTGCAACAAGGGATCCCGGAGAGAAAATGACCAGATTGCTCCAGCCACAAAGACAGGAGAGACAGTTCAGAGATGGAGATGGTGGAAGACGCCTTGCCATGCTAGCAGTCAGCAGCTGTGCGTCGCTGCAGGGTGCCCAGGAACAGACCAGAAAGGACCGGACCTGCATTTTCCACCATCCAGAACCAACATTTCATTGCTGGCGTGTACACATGAACTTTTGGACATTGAAACATGGACTCAGAACTTTTGGACATTGAAATTGGGACTTGATAAATTTTTAAAGAAAAAATAAGGGGGAGATGTGCGAAACTGTTTACTGCCTTCAATATCTGATAAGCATAGACAGAGCACTCCCCGAAACCCCCGAAGGCTGGGTGCCTTTGAAGCCCTAGCAAAGGTCTGAGCTAGGCGCCACCTCTGTTTGTCCAGACAATGGTAGCTGAAACTACTCCCCCATTTATTATTATGTAAATCCTTGCTGATGGGCTAGTCTACCTGTTAATGGGGGGTCGCCTGCCTAAGGGCTACTCCAGATCAATAAAAGATTGGAGCAGCCTGAGCATGGGTGGAAGTCCCTCTCCTTGAGTTGGACTTGCCCGCCTGGACCTCCGATATTCCAAAATTATCTCGTGTCTTTTCTCTCATTTGTTGTGCGGCTCCTCTTTCAGGTACCAAACCCTGCTCCACGCGGGTCGTGGAAGGAAACACTCAACAGAGGTCAGAGCAGTTTTCAGTTCAGAGGAGGGGACAGTTGTGGCGGAGAGAAGAAGAAAAGGTGTTCACAGCGAAGACTGAGGTAGGCAAAGACTGAGCTAGGCAAAGGCTGAGCTAGGCTACTGTGGTCTAGGGCAACAGGGCCCCATTGCGGGATACATGGCAGTGGAGGATCGGTGTCCCTGTAAAGGGAGGGGGCCTGGAGTGGAAGGAGCAGGGAAGCTGAAGGGCTCAGAGTGATCTGCAGAGTGGCCACTAGGATGGTGAGGATGTCTCGTCCTAACAGGGGCATGGGGCATGCTATCATCAAGGAGGCAGGAAAGGGGTCCAGTGGCCAGAAGGCAGGTGGATTTGCCGTCAATATACATGTCCAACATCTTGGAAGGATAAAGGGGCCCTAAAGAGGATGGCAGGACAGAGAAGGCAGCCCCCATGTCAACCAGAAAGGTGACCTACTACCTTCATTGTGACCCGAGGCTCAGCGAGGGTGATTGGAGTCATCGAGGCTGGGCTTCTTCAATCTTCAGCCAGTTCCAACATTGCCAGCACGTGGGTCCTGGCCTGGAAGGGTGTCCCCTCTACCCTGAGGTGTAGAAGGCCCCCCAATTATTCCAGGGCAGTCACTTTTCCAGTGACCATTTTGACTGCATACTGGGCAGGGCGTGGTCGGAGCTTGGGGCCTGGGGCACTGCATTGCCCAGTGGCCTTCATTTCCACATTTGAAGCATTCTCAGGTGGCGTTCCTTTCACTGCACCCCCACCGCTCACAGCCCCCTTAGGGCCATGGCAGATGCCGTCAACCTCAGGGCCACAACTAAGGCATGACTGCAGGTCTACTTCCTGTTGAAGGCAGACCTCCCATTCTGACTGTGCCTGCTCCTCCAGGGCATTAAGAACCTTCAAGGCCATTTTCACTGGACCTCAGACCTGGGTTTGAGGACTAATAAAGACCTTAAAGGTTGGGTTAGATAGTGGGGGGCATAGATTCAGACTATGCCCTCATTTCCTGGACTGGATTATGGCAGGGGTAGAATGGGCACAGAAATGGAAGAGGCTGTTTTGGAGCTGAAGTTCTTAGGATTTGGGTTCTAGGGGAGAAGGAAGCTTCCCGTTAAGAGGGTCTGAAGAGAGCACAGCTGCAACCTCTCACAAAGGGAACGGGCCGGCCACATTCCTGGAAGGGTCCGGAGAGGCAATCTCTGACGTGCCCACATTTTACAGATAGAGATGCCCGCGGGCAGGCGGCCACATGGGACCAGCACTGGGGCGGGGCGGGACTCACTGCTGATGCTGCCAAACTGGGAAAAGTTGCCAAGCTGAAGAGATGAGGTCCTTATGGGTCCAGAGCTACTAGGAGGGAGAGGCGGGCACCCAATCCGTGGAGGGACGGACAAAGAAAGTGCTCATGCCACCCAGGTATCAAGGCACCAAATGTTAGGTTAGGGCTCAGGAGACTGCTCAAGAAATAGAGTCCAGTGAATCAGAAAAGAAAGGAACGGAAAAGGTTTATTCGGCGTCCCCGGGAGACCCACATACCCCCAGGACAGGGCACGTGGATACACGCCAACAGGGAGGGGGCCCTTTTTTTATACTGCAGTTGGGTGAGGGGCGGAGACATGAGCTGAGGTATTCAGTTGAGAAAGTTTCAGCTGCAGGGTGTCGTTGAGAAGCCAGTATCTGTATCTGGCACGTTGACCTGTTAGAAATTCCAGGGGAAGTCCATTGTCTCATTACATGTCTTCATGTATCCGATCCTGGGCTCTCTCCGACCTAAGAGTTCTGATTTTGGACATTTAGATAGTTTTGAGCTGGAATTTCCTTACAAATGTGCAGAATAAAACCCAAGACTGGTTATTTCCTAAAGAAAATGGCGAATTTGATACACGGTAGAAATTCTAGCAACAAGATTGGTATTTTTCCATAATAATGTTAATGAAGCCTATTCCAAAACTAACTTTATGACCTTTACAAGGAAAATCAGTAAAATTGTCTCTGTTACAAAAATTTGCTAAATTAATTGCCTTGAAATAATTGAATGTGAATCTCAAAAATTATTAAAATATTTTATTTTAAAATTCTAAGTAACCCAGTAAAAAACCAGCCCTTTGTTTATTGAAAGGGCTGGCCAAAACATTTCTACTGAGAAAAGGGGCTAGTTGCTTCCCACCTGTAGCAAATTCTTAAAGAATGTGGTCAATTTACATCTGATTGGTCCAGGGTAGGCCAAACCAGTTCTTTCAGGGAAAACAGCCCCCCGCCCTTCCCCCCCAGTCCAATTTTGAACCTTCCCACCTTCAAACCAGGGTCAGGAAACAATGTAGCTACAACCTTGTTTCTTGACCTTCCCTAGAGGAAAAAATTATCGTACTTTTAAAATCAAAGGCTGGGCCACGCCTGCCTTGCCAGCCTCAAATGTGGTTTTCCAAAGCTGCTGGGAAATTTAAGACCTTGGAGTTTATACCTAGGTTCCTTGAAGTGACATAATACTGAATTAAATGAGATCTGAGTATTCCTTGTACAAAATCTAGAGGACAGTATTAAATCTGTTGGTTGATTCTGCCTTGCATTTTTAAAGATTATTCTTAATGTTACTGATTGGGAAATCCTGAATATTTGACTTGCCAGCTAAGAGTTTAAGATTCGGATTGAATTGGGAAAAATTGTATAATTATAATAGCTAAATGCTTAAAACATATTTTATTTTTGAGAAAATAATTTTTGTTGTCTCTGAAAAAATTAGAATTCAAAATATGTTGCTTATTGATGTGATTAAAAAAGAGGATTAATTTTTAAGATCTCAATTGAAATTTTTAATACAAAAACCAGTTTAAATTTGATTAATATTCTTTAAGATAATTATAAAGGGTATAAACAGCTAATGAGATTTCTGTTTGTCTACAATATAATGTTGGTCATCTATCTTTTAGGGGTTTTGGTTTGCTCTGTCAAAGAACAGTTTAGACAGCCGCCGATTTGAGTTGTGTGACTTGGCAGCTGCCATGTTGGCCGCATGGCTGACTGCGCCCCTCGGGGCCGCCATCTTGAAACAACAAAGGCCCCGCCCTCTGATTTAGCCAATCACAAAAGGAATGTCTGCTCACTGAGGCAGGATGGGATTACAGGGGTGGAGTTTTAAGGCAAAGGTTTACTGTGGAAATGTTGATGGGGCAGAAAGTGTGCTTGCCTCTCAGATTTACTTAATACTATTTTTAAGAAGATATTTTTAATGCTTAATAAATTAGCAATCATGGTCTTAATATAATTTCAGTGGTATGATAGACCAATGTTTTAAGCAGTTGTCTTCATAAGGGCCGACAATAGAGCTCATGTTTCTTAAAAGGCTTGTAGATACATTTTTAAAAGATATCTTAAATTCTCAGTAGAACCACAGTTATGCGTATATCATAAACAAATTAAGAGTAATTGATTCCATGGTCAAGACTAGATCCTATTATGTTGAGAACTGTTTAAAAAGTGTTGAACATGTTTTAATTAGATATGTATTTGGAAGTTTTTCCTGAGTGCAATATTTCAAAATATAAAATGCCTGCTTTCATAAAGAATTTCTGCCAAATAAAGAAAGAATTGATTTATTAGTAGCAAACTCTTTATTTAACCGAGCAATGCCTTTTATTTAAACGCTCCTCACCGCTGAATTTTAAATTACGCTGGAAGTGAAGCAGGGTTTGCATGTCGTGTATCAAAATAAAACTTTACTAAATTTAGTAATCTTTGTAAGAAATAGAATCCTAGTAAAGGAAAATTCTTCTAAAAATTTACTGAAGATTCCCATGATCCCTCTGTATATGCAAATAAGCCAAAGGGTATACTCTTTAAAAATATGATTGCTAACATTTACAGATTGTTGTTAAAATACTAAATCTGATTAGTCACCATAAATGAAATATCACTTGAAATATATAACTTTGCTACAGTATTTGTTAAAATCTCAAAAGGCAACCATGTTCCTTACATTTGTTGCTTGTGTGAGAAAGAAAACTGTCGGGAAGAAATAAAAAGAGGTTTCCTTCAGATGTCTAACTAAAATTAAAAATCAATATATTGGGCCTCATAAGCTAAATTAAATAATTTGTGTTTTGCCTCCTTAAACGAACTTTATGTAAATTTACTTAAAGACTAATACCAGAAACTTAATTAATGTGATTTACTGTCAATAAATTAGGACAAGTAAAATTACAAGAATAAATGTTATTTCAAAGTGACTTAAATTAGCAAATTGGGCTAAGTGGATATTCAGGGGAACTTAGATGTCACCTATTAAAATATAAACTACTACAATTTTTAAATAAGACCTCCATCATTATACCAAAAATACTAGGCAGGAACCAATTCCTGGAGCTTTAACTGTTTTTACTGATGGGTCATCTAATGGGAAAGTTGCCTATCATACTATAAATTCTGACCGAGTCATACTCACCAGTCATACTTCTGTGCAAAGAATTGAGTTAGAAGCTATTAAGGCTGCGTTGCAAGATTTCCAACAACCTGTTAACATAATTTCTGATTCCTCTTATGCTTCGGGCCTAGTGAATAGAATTGAAACTGCCCGGTTGAAATGGCTTAGTGACCAAAGTTTATTATTACTATTTAAGTAAGTTCAACAGATTGTGCAGCAGCCAATATACCCTTTTTATATCACCCACATCAGGGCTCACAGCATATTACCTGGCCCATTAACTAAGGCAAATGCACATGCTGATCAAGGGGTTGCATTATTGAAAGAGGCTTCAGAGTCTCATCAGCTTTTAAAAATCCCAACTTGAAAAACAAAAAAGGGGGATGATGGAGAAATCACCTTTGGGTAGGCTGCACCTAGCTTTAATTACTCTAAATTTTTTCACTTGTGATGCTGATGGAAAGACACCTATGGAGCTACATTGGTGTCAGAATAAAACAAAAGAAAATGGTCTAGTTAAATGGAAGGATCCCGAATCTGGTTTTTGGAAGTGACCTGAACCATTATTAAGCTTTGGCAGAGGGTACGCTCGTATATTCCCAGAGAATTTTTCCAAACCCTTATGAATTCCTGCTAGAAATATTAAACTGCATCAGGAATCTAGCCAAACTGAAGATCTTGCACCTAGAGCCATAACATGTAGCTGTAAACAATCAACTACCTCAGCCACAGAGAGCAGTGACTCCAAGCAGTCCACTGAAGATAAGGAACAGGAGGAAGACAAACCAGACAATCAACAGCCCAGAGACCACCTGGGACACGGTAAAGTGAAGTATGGTAACAATTAATTCAGGTAAAAACTATAGTTTCATACTGGTCTTAGAAGGCACATTTTTCCTTTACCTGGGAAGGACAGCATAGCTAACCCAAAGTCAGAAGGCTCCAGTCAGTGTGTCAACTCTGTGCTCTGGAAACCCAGAACTCTAATTTGGATAGCATGCTGTCTCTGATTCTGTAAATTGCTTTTCTTTTCTTTCTTTTTTTTTTTTTTTGATAACTAGGTTCCCCATTTGAAACCTTGAGACAGCCAGTTTAAAATTAAGTTGTCATGACCTTGAGCAAAGAATATTCTAACATGGTATTATTCTACAAGTTCTATTAATAATTTTTGATGCTTTACAACAGTATATTGTGCATTTATCCCAAACAAATTTACAAATGAATTTGAATGTTTTACATGAAGGGATTTATTCCTTTCCACTGTGCGGAGGGCCTCCTGGTGAAGGCACTTAAGCATTCTGTATTGACCTATCTTGACTTTTTTTGTCAAGAGGAATCCAATTGCCTACAGCTGTTACCTGAGCTCTCTGTTCAAGCTGGGATCATGAAAAGCTGGTACATGGATCTGTCTTTTTCCCAATGGCGTAAGCTGGGCCCTCTCTGGAGAAGAAACCTGGGTTCCCTATGATCAATGCCGGTTCCCCACCAGCAGGCGGGGGGATCCAAAGGCAGTTGCTGGGCATGGAGGCCAGAGGGACACAGGTTAACAAGGAGAAAGAACTGAACCTCACAGCACGCTACTTGGCGCAGAGATGGTAGATAGTCAAAGACGGGTAAGACCCCAAAGCGTGGGGCGACCTAAGACAGGCACAGCCCGGGGCCAGGAGGAGAAAACTTTGGGTGCAACAAAGGGGGGGGGCACAGACCCCCCCCCTAATGGTGCGCGGGCTTGAACACTCGCCCCTTCTGAGGAAGGACTCCTGTCCCCATGGCTGCTCCTTGTTTCCCATGCCCAGCCCAGATCAGGAACCAAATAACAGAAGCGATTTGGTCCAGCTGAAAGCAGAATCCAGATAAACGGAGGCTTGGCTAACAGACCCTATGTCTAAATCTAGCCTAACAACAGGAATGCTCAGAGCCTTCACAAGGATGTAAAGTCATCCTCTTCATTAATATTTACAGTGTAAATTAAGATTATTGTTAAAATACTAAATGTGACAGCAAAATAGTTTTCAAATTAATTAAATTCAAGTTTACAAATTAATTACATATGGCTAATTTGAAATAAGTAATTATTCAAAAAGTATTAACAAAAATTTTCATTTGATGGTAAACATGCTATGAAACTAAAGCATGTTCAGGTTCATTTTTTTGCGTGCAAAAAGTTATTATTTAAAGCTATCTAGACTTCAGTATAAAATTTCCAAGAAGTCTCCAAGTTAAATTAAAAAAAAGGAGGGATAGTGGAAAAATATAGTGGAAGAATACCATGTAAGGAAATAGATCCTGTAACTAAATTACATTTAGAGAAAAAATTGTTTCATTTATAATGCTAATAGTGAGACACCCAGAAAAAACACACATTATGCTAGGGTAGGCCAGGGAAAGATCATGTTAAAGAAAAGACCCCAAGTAAGGTTTTATTTTCCTTTAAGATTTGGTCGAGAATATGTTTGTATACTTTCAGAGAACAGCTACAAGACCATGTGGATTCCTGTAACAACGGATCACAGAAAGCCAGCCACAAAGACAGAAGAGACAGTTCAGAGATGGAGACGGTGGAAGACGCCTTGCCATGGTAGCAGTCAGCTGCTGTGCAGCACTGCAGGGTGCCCAGGAACAGACCAGAAAGGACCGGACCTGCATTTTCCACCATCCAGAACCAACATTTCATTGCTGGCATGTACACAAGAACTTTTGGACATTGAAACATGGACTCATAACTTTAGGACATTGAAATTGGGACTTGATTATTTTTTAAAGAAAAAATAAGGGGGAGATGTGGGAAACTGTTTATTGCCTTCATTATCTGATAAGCATAGACAGAGAACTCCCCAAAACACCCGGAAGGCTGGGTGCCTTTGAAGTCCAAGCAATGTTCAGAGCTAGGCGCCACCTGTGTTTGTCCAGACAGTGGTAGCTGAAACTAATCCCTCATTTATTATTATGTAAATCCTTGCTGAGGGGCTAGTGTGCTTATTATTAGGGGGTCACCTGCCTAAGGTCTATGCTATGGGTGCATCCGAGATCAATAAAAGCTTTGTGAGGCCTGAGGACAGAGGAAGTCCTTCGGGACTTGCCGACTGGTCTCCCAATATTGCAAAATTATCTCTTGTCTTTTTCTCTCCTTTGTTGTGCGGCTCCTCTTTCAGATACCGAAGCCTACTCCACGTGGAACATAGAAGGAAACAATCAACACAAAACACAAGGATGGTTGAACGAACTGCAAGTCCAAAAGCGAATGTATGTTGGTATTGGGGGGGTGGGTGGGATGGATGGTCATGGTCGCATTCATGAGGAACAGGGCGTTTTGTTAGTGCTGGCAGTGTATAATAAAGAATTTGAATTCATTTTTACATGGCAGACTATTGAGTATTGTTAAACTATTGAAAGAGTGGTCAGCTCGAGATGTTTAGTTTTATGCCACAACTGGTAGAGTTTTGCCTTTAACATCATGGTCTAGAACAGCATTGTTGGATATTGGAGATGCTGAGGAAGTGAGGTTTGACTCTGTTTCACTTCTGGGGAGGGATCTAAGGAAGGCGCAGGCATGTGAGAAGGGAGTAATGTAGATTTCTTTAATTGGGGCACCAGACAAGCCATTCCATACTGAGCCAGACACTTAGAATAAGGACAAGGAGAACACTGAATGGGGATTTTATCCTCAACACTTTCTCATACTGGCAAGGAAGAAAAGAAGCTGATGTTTAATTTAGGTTTGGATAGGGTGGGTGGGATGGATGATGGTGGTCGCTGTCATGAGGAACAGGGTGTTCTTATAGTGCTGGCAGTGTATCATATTGAATTTGATTTCCTTTTTACATGGTAGACTATTGAATATTGTTAAACTATTGACAGGATTCTCAGCTCAATATGTTAAGTTTTATGCTACAACTGGTACAGTTTTTATTTAACAACTTGCTCTAGAACAGCATTGGTGGATATTGTTGATATTAGAGAAGTGATGTTTCACTCTCTTTCAATGATGATTCATTTCATGTTACATTTGCACCATACCTAATTAAGATATTAGTAATAAGGGAAATTGGGTACAGTGTACATGAGTATTATCTTCCCAATTTTTCTCTATATCTGGAACTATACTAAAACAAAATTTTTATTAAAACAACACTCAAAATAATAGGAAACGGTAATATCTGAACATAGTAGAATGGACCACTGAAAAGACTGTAGAGTTTAGGAAGTGGATTAGAGGAAACACCACCTCCATGCCATATGCTAGACTATAGTGGAACTAAAGGTAGAGAGAAAGAGAGAGAGAGAGAGAGAGAGAGAGAGAGAGAGAGAGAGAGAGAGTAAATAGAGACAGAGGTCAGTTTGGGAAAAATTTTAGGAGTTAAGAGGAAGGTCTCTGTTCTATAACCAGAGTAGCTGAGATTACTGCATCCTCTGCCAACCCTGTCCCAATTGGATGGTCAAGCTGAGGCTATGTGATGTCAAGCCACACCATGGCCAAACTGATTTGGGGCAACCAGACCTGAAGTGAGTGGCTCCTCATTAATCGAAAGATAATAAATAGAGGCCAGGACCCTTTCAATAGTGTCTGTTGCCTCAAGATAGCAAAACTTTATAAGACGATAGTGTAGACTAGTAGAGATAAGGAATAAGACTCCAAACACAAGGATGGAAGAAGAAACTGCAAGAAAAAATTGAATTTATTTTTGTATTTGGGTCAGGTGGGCTGGATGGTGGTGTTCGCAGTCATGAGGAACAGGGTGTTGTGTTAGTGCTGCCAGTGTACAGTAAAGAATTTGATTTCCTTTTTAAATGGCAGACTATTGAATATAGTTAAACTATTGAAAGGATGGTCAGCTCAAGATCTGAAGTTTTATGCCGAAAATGGTCCAGTTTTTGCTTTAAAACTTGTTCTAGAACAGCATTGCTGGATATTGGAGATACTAGTGAAGTGAGGTTTCACTCTAACTGTTTCACTGATGATTCACTTTATGTGACATTTGCCCCATACATAAGTAACATATTAGTAATAAGCGAAATAGGGTATGGAGTACGTGGGTATTATCTTCACAATTTTTCTGTAAACCTGGAACTATTCTAAAATAAAACATCCATTAAAACAACACTCAAAATCCTAGAAATGGTCGCAACTGAACATAGTGGAATGTACCACTGAAATGAAAGGGGCGTATGGAAATTGTATTAGAGGAAACACCACCTCCCTGCCATATGCTGGACTATAATGGAACTAGGTGAAATGAGAGAGAGAGGGACATTTTGGGAAAATTTTAGGAGTTTAAAGGAAGGTCTCTCTTCTATAACTAGAGTGTCTGAAATTTCTGCATCCTCCTCCGCTCCCGCCCCTCCTGGAAGGTCAAGCTGAGGCTTTGTGATGTCAAGCCACACCATGGGAACCACTGAATTTGGGCAACCAGAGCTGAAGTGAGTGGCTCCTCATTAACCCAAAGACTATATAGAGGTTAGGACCCTGTGAGTAGTGTCTGTTGCCTCAGGATAGCGAAACTTAATAAGACGATGTTGTAGACTAGTAGAGGTAAGGAATAAGACTCCAAACACAAGGATGGATGAAGAAATTGGAAGTCCAAAAGTGAAATTATGTTCGTGTTGGGGTGGGGGGGTGGGATGGATGTTGGTGGTCGCTGTCATGATGATCAGGGTGTTGTGCTAGTGCTTGCAGTGTATAATAATGAATTTGATTTCCTTTTTCCATGGCTGTCTATTGAATATTGTTAAACTATTGAAAGGATGGTGAGGTCCAGATTTCAAGTTTGATGCCACTTCTGGTACAGATTTTTCATTAATAGCTTGGTCTAGAATAGCATTGCTGGATACTGGACATACTAGAGAAGTGAGGTTTCACTCTGTTTCACTGATGTTTCACTTCATGTTACATTTGCCCATACATAAGTAAGCTATTAGTAATAAGGGAAATTGGGTATGGTGTACATGGTTATTATCTTCACAATTTTTCTGTATATATGGTCATATTCTAAAATAAAACATCCATTAAAACAACACTCAAAATCCTAGGAAAAGTTAATATCTGAACATAGTCTAATGGACCACTGAAATGATGGTGGAGCATGGGAATTGTCTTAGAGGAAACACCACCTCCCTGCCTATGCTGAAATATAATGGAACTAGAGGAAATTAGAGAGAGAGAGAGGTTAGTTTGGGAAAAATTTTAGGAGTTAAGAGGAAGGTCTCTGTTCTATAACAAGAGTGTCTGAGATTTCTGCATCCTCTTCCACCCCTGCCATTCCTGGTCGGTCAAGCTGTGGATTTGTGATGTCAAGGCACACAATGGCAACCACTGACTGTTGGCAACCAGAGCTGACGTGAGTGGCTCCTCATTAACTTAAAGAGTATATATAGAGTCCAGGACCCTTTGAGTAGTGTCTGTTGCCTCAAGATAGCGAAACTTAATAAGATGATACTGTAGACAAGTAGAGATAAGGAATAAGACTCCAAACACAAGGATGGATGAAGAAACTGCAAGTTTAAATGTGAATTCATGTATGTATTGGGGGAGGGGGCGGGATGGATTGTGGTGGTCGCAGTCATGAGGAACAGGGTGTTCTGTTAGTGCTAGCAGAGAATAATAATTAATTTGATTTCCTTTTTACACAGCAGAATATTGAATATTGTTAAACTATTGAAAGGAAGGTCAGCTCAAGTCTGAAGTTATGTGCAACAACTGGTCCAGTTGATCCTTTAACAACATGGTCTAGAACTGCATTGCTGGATATTGGACATACTAGAGAAGTGAAGTTTCAATCTATTTCACTGATGATTCACTTCATGTTACATTTGCCCGATAATAAGTAAGATATTAGTAAAAGGGAAATTGAGTATGGTGTACATGGTTATTATCTTCACACATGCTCTGTAAATCTCGAACTATTCTAAAATAAAATATCCATTAAAACAACACTCAAAATCTTAGGAAATGGTAGCAACTGCACATATTGGAATGTACCACTGAAATTATGGGGGAGTATGGCAATTGCCTTAGAGGAAACACCACCCCCCTGCCATATGCTGGACTATAATGGACCTAGCGGAAATGAGAGGGAGAAGGAGGACAGTTAGGGAAAAATTAAAGGAGTAAGATGAAGGTCTCTGTTCTATAACCAGAGTGTGTGAGATTTCTCCATTCTCTGCCCCCCCTACCCTTCCTGGTTGGTCAAGCTGAGGCTTTGTGATGTCAAACCACACCATGGCAACTACTGATTTGGGGCAGCCAGGGCTAAAGTAAGTGGCTTCTCAATAACATATCAAGTATATATAGAGGCCAGGACCCTTTCACTATTGTCTGTTGCCTCAAGATAGCGAAACTTAATAAGACGATAGTCTAGACCAGTAGAGATAAGAAAGAAGACTCCAAACACAAGGATGGATGAAGAAACTGTAAGTGCAAAAGTCAATTTATGTTTGTATTGGGGGGGGTGGTATGGATTGACTTGGTGGCAGTAATGAGGAACAGGGTGTTGTGTTAATGCTGGAAGTGTATAATAAAGAATTTGATTTCCTTTTTACATGGCAGACTATTGAATATTGTTAAACTATTGACAGGAGGGTCAGCTCAAGATGTGAATATTTATGCCACAAGTGATTGAGTTTTTCCTTTAACATCATGGTCTATAACAGCATTGTTGTATATTGGAGATACTAGAGAAGAGAGTGTTGACCCTGTTTCACTGATTAGGAGGCATCTAAGGAGGGGGCAGGCATGTGAGAAGGGAGTAATGTAGATTTCTTTATTTGGAGCACCAGACAAGCCAATCCATACTGAGCCAGACACTTAGCATAAGGACAAGGATAAGTCTGAATGGGGATTTTATTCCCAGCACTTTCTCATACTTACGAGGAGAAAAGAATCTGATGTTTAGGTTTGGATTGGGCGGCTGGATAGATGGTGATGGTCACAGTCATGATGAACAGGGTGTTGTCTTAGTACTAGCACTGTATAATAATGAATTTGATTTCCTTTTTACATGGTAGACTATTGAATATTGTTAACTATTGACAGGATGGTCGCTCCAAATCTGAAGTTTTATGCCACAAATGGTCCAGGTTATCCTTTAATAACTTGGTCTAGCACAGCATTACTCGATATTGGAGATACTAGAGAAGTGAGGTTTCACTCTGTTTCAAGGATGATTCACTTCATCTTACATTTGCCCGTTAGTTAACCAAGATATTAGTAATAAAGGAAAATGGGTATGGTTTCCATGGTTATTATCTTCACAATTTTTATGTAAATCTGGAACTATTCTAAAATAAAACATGCATTAAAATAACACTCAAAATCCTAGGAAATGGTAGCAACTGAACATAGTGGAAAGGACCACTGAAATGACGGGGGAGTATGGCAATTGTCTTGGGGGAAACACCACCTCCCTGCCAAAGGATGGACTATAATGGAACTAGAGGAAATGAGAGAGAGAGTCAGGTCAGTTTGGGAAAAATTTTAGCAGTTAAGAAGAAGGTCTCTGTTCTACAACCAGAGTGTCTGAGATTTCTGCATCCGCTGCCACCCCCGCACCTCCTGGATGGTCAAGTTGAGGTTTGTGATGTCAAGCCACACCATGGCAACCACTGATTTAGGGCAGTCAGAGCTGAAGTGTGTGACTCCTCATTAATCTGAAAAATATATATAGAGGCCAGGAAAATTTGAGTAGTGTCTGTTGCCTCAAGATAGCGAAACTAAATAAGACGATGGTGTAGATTAGTAGAGATAAGGAATAAGACTCCAAATACAAGCATGGATTAAGAAACTGCTAGTCCAACAGCGAACTTATGTTTGTATTGGGAGGTGGTGGGATTGATGGTGGTGGTCGCAGTCATGAGGAACATGGTGTTGTGTTAGTGCTGGCAGTGAATAATAAAGAATTTGATTTCCTTTTTACATGGCAGACTATTGAATATTGTTAAACTATTGAAACGATCATAAGCTCAAGACCTGAAAGTTTATGCCACAACTGTTAAAGTGTTTCCTTTAACAACTTGGTGCAGAACAGCATTGCTGGATATTGGAGATACTTGAGAAGTGAGGTTTCACTCTAACCCTTTCACTGCTGTTTCACTTCATGTTACATTTACTCCATACATAAGGAAGTCATTAGTAATAAGGGAAATTGTGTATGGTGTACATGGTTATTACCTTCGCAACTTTTCTTTAAATCTGGAACTATTCTAAAATAAAACATCCATTAAAACAAAACACTCAAAATCCTAGGAAATGGTAGCAACTGAACATAGTGGAATGGACCACTGAAATGACTGGGGAGTATGGGAATTGTCTTAGAGGAAACAACAACTCCCTGCCATATGCTGGACTATAATGGAACTAGAGGAAATGAGAGGGAGGGAGAGGACAGTTAGGGAAAAATTTAAGGAGTAAGATGAAGGTCTCTGTTCTATAACCAGAGTGTCTGTGATTTCTGCATCCTCTGCCACCCCTGCCACTCCTGGCTGGTCAAGCTGAGGCTTTGTGATGTCAAGCCACACCATGGCAACCACTTTTTTGGGCAGTCAGAGCTGAAGTGAAGGCTCCTCATTAATCTGAAAAGTATATATAGAGGCCAGGACAATTTGAGTAGTGTCTGTTGCCTAAGATAACGAAACTTAATAAGACGATAGTGTAGACTATTAGAGATAAGGAGTAAGACTCCAATCACAAGCATGGATGAAGAAACTGTAAGTCCAAAAGTGAATTTATGTTTGTATTGAGGGGGTGGGATGGATGTTCGTGGTGTCAGTCATGAGGAACAGGGTGTTGTGTTAGGGCTCGCAGTTTATAATAAAGATTTGATTCCTTTTACATGGCTGAATATTGAATATTGTTAAACTATTGAAATGATCGTCAGCTCAAGTTGTGAAGTTTTCTGCCATAACAGGTAGAGTTTTTCCTTCAACCTCATGGTCTAGAACAGCATTGTTGGATATTGGATATACTAGAGAAGTGAGGTTTGACTCTGTTTCATTAATGAGGAGGGATCTATGGAGGGGGCTGGCATGTGAGAAGGGAGTCATGTAGATTTCTCTAGTAGGGGCACTGGACAAGCCATTCCATACTGAGCCAGACCCTTAACATAAGGACACGGAGAAGTCTGAATGGGGATTTTTTCTCAACTCTTTCTCATATGGTCAAGGAAAAAAGAAGCTGATGTTTAATTTAGGTTTGGATTGGGGGGGTAGCATGGATGGTGGTGGTCGCAGTCATGAGGAACAGGGTGTTGTGTTAGTGCTGGCAGTATGTAATATTGAATTTGTTTTCCATTTTACATAGTAGACTATTGAATATTGTTAAACTATTGAAAGGATGGTCAGCTCAAGATGTGAAGTTTCATGCCACAACTGGTCCAGTTTTTCCTTTAACACCTTGGTCTAGAACAGCATTACTGGATATTGGAGATACTAGAGAAGTGAGGTTTCACTCTGTTTCACTGATGATGCACTTCATCTTACATTTGCCCCCTAGTTAAGTAAGATATTAGTAATAAGGGTATTTGGTTATGGTGTACATGGTTATTATCTTCACAATTTTTCTGTAAATCTGGAACTATTCTAAAATAAAACATCTATTAAAACAACACTCATAATCCTAGGAAATATTAATATCTGAACAGAGTGGAATCGACCACTGTAATAACGGGGGAGTATGGCAATTGTCTTGGAGGAAACACCACCTCTCTTCAATAGGATGGACTATAATGGAACTAGAGGAATTGAGAGAGATGCAGGTCAGTTTGGGAAAAATTTTAGCAGTTAAGAGGAAGGTCTCTGTTCTATAAGCAGAGTGTCTGAGATTTCTGCATCCTCTGCCAACCACGCCCCTCCTGGTTGGTCAAGCTGAGGCTTTGTGATTTCAAGCCACACCATGGCAACCACTTTTTTGGGCAGTCAGAGCTGAAGTGAAGGCTCCTCATTAATCTGAAAAGTATATAGAGGCCAGGACAATTTGAGTAGTGTCTGTTGCCTAAGATAACGAAACTTAATAAGACGATAGTGTAGACTATTAGAGATAAGGAGTAAGACTCCAATCACAAGCATGGATGAAGAAACTGTAAGTCCAAAAGTGAATTTATGTTTGTATTGAGGGGGTGGGATGGATGTTCGTGGTGTCAGTCATGAGGAACAGGGTGTTGTGTTAGGGCTCGCAGTTTATAATAAAGATTTGATTCCTTTTACATGGCTGAATATTGAATATTGTTAAACTATTGAAATGATCGTCAGCTCAAGTTGTGAAGTTTTCTGCCATAACAGGTAGAGTTTTTCCTTCAACCTCATGGTCTAGAACAGCATTGTTGGATATTGGATATACTAGAGAAGTGAGGTTTGACTCTGTTTCATTAATGAGGAGGGATCTATGGAGGGGGCTGGCATGTGAGAAGGGAGTCATGTAGATTTCTCTAGTAGCGGCACTGGACAAGCCATTCCATACTGAGCCAGACCCTTAACATAAGGACACGGAGAAGTCTGAATGGGGATTTTTTCTCAACTCTTTCTCATACGGTCAAGGAAAAAAGAAGCTGATGTTTAATTTAGGTTTGGATTGGGGGGGTAGCATGGATGGTGGTGGTCGCAGTCATGAGGAACAGGGTGTTGTGTTAGTGCTGGCAGTATGTAATATTGAATTTGTTTTCCATTTTACATAGTAGACTATTGAATATTGTTAAACTATTGAAAGGATGGTCAGCTCAAGATGTGAAGTTTCATGCCACAACTGGTCCAGTTTTTCCTTTAACACCTTGGTCTAGAACAGCATTACTGGATATTGGAGATACTAGAGAAGTGAGGTTTCACTCTGTTTCACTGATGATGCACTTCATCTTACATTTGCCCCCTAGTTAAGTAAGATATTAGTAATAAGGGTATTTGGTTATGGTGTACATGGTTATTATCTTCACAATTTTTCTGTAAATCTGGAACTATTCTAAAATAAAACATCTATTAAAACAACACTCATAATCCTAGGAAATATTAATATCTGAACAGAGTGGAATCGACCACTGTAATAACGGGGGAGTATGGCAATTGTCTTGGAGGAAACACCACCTCTCTTCAATAGGATGGACTATAATGGAACTAGAGGAATTGAGAGAGATGCAGGTCAGTTTGGGAAAAATTTTAGCAGTTAAGAGGAAGGTCTCTGTTCTATAAGCAGAGTGTCTGAGATTTCTGCATCCTCTGCCAACCACGCCCCTCCTGGATGGTCCATCAGAGGCTTTGTGATTTCAAGCCACACCATGGCAACCACTGATTTTGGGCAGTCAGAGCTGAAGTGAAGGCTCCTCATTAATCTGAAAAGTATATATAGAGGCCAGGACAATTTGAGTAGTGTCTGTTGCCTAAGATAACGAAACTTAATAAGACTATAGTGTAGACTATTAGAGATAAGGAGTAAGACTCCAATCACAAGCATGGATGAAGAAACTGTAAGTCCAAAAGTGAATTTATGTTTGTATTGAGGGGGTGGGATGGATGTTCGTGGTGTCAGTCATGAGGAACAGGGTGTTGTGTTAGGGCTCGCAGTTTATAATAAAGATTTGATTCCTTTTTACATGGCTGACTATTGAATATTGTTAAACTATTGAAATGATCATCAGCTCAAGTTGTGAAGTTTTCTGCCATAACAGGTAGAGTTTTTCCTTCAACCTCATGGTCTAGAACACCATTGTTGTATATTGGATATACTAGAGAAGTGAGGTTTGACTCTGTTTCATTAATGAGGAGGGATCTCTGGAGGGGGCTGGCATGTGAGAAGGGAGTCATGTAGATTTCTTTAGTAGGGGCACTGGACAAGCCATTCCATACTGAGCCAGACCCTTAACATAAGGACACGGAGAAGTCTGAATGGGGATTTTTTCTCAACTCTTTCTCATACGGTCAAGGAAAAAAGAAGCTGATGTTTAATTTAGGTTTGGATTGGGGGGGTAGCATGGATGGTGGTGGTCGCAGTCATGAGGAACAGGGTGTTGTGTTAGTGCTGGCAGTATGTAATATTGAATTTGTTTTCCATTTTACATAGTAGACTATTGAATATTGTTAAACTATTGAAAGGATGGTCAGCTCAAGATGTGAAGTTTCATGCCACAACTGGTCCAGTTTTTCCTTTAACACCATGGTCTAGAACAGCATTACTGGATATTGGAGATACTAGAGAAGTGAGGTTTCACTCTGTTTCACTGATGATGCACTTCATCTTACATTTGCCCCCTAGTTAAGTAAGATATTAGTAATAAGGGTATTTGGGTATGGTGTGCATGGTTATTATCTTCACAATTTTTCTGTAAATCTGGAACTATTCTAAAATAAAACATCTATTGAAACAACACTCATAATCCTAGGAAATATTAATATCTGAACAGAGTGGAATGGACCACTGTAATGACGGGGGAGTATGGCAATTGTCTTGGAGGAAACACCACCTCTCTTCAATAGGATGGACTATAATGGAACTAGAGGAATTGAGAGAGATGCAGGTCAGTTTGGGAAAAATTTTAGCAGTTAAGAGGAAGGTCTCTGTTCTATAACCAGAGTGTCTGAGATTTCTGCATCCTCTGCCAACCACGCCCCTCCTGGATGGTCAAGCTGAAGCTTTGTGATGTCAAGCCACACCATGGCAACCACTGATTTTGGGCAGTCAGAGCTGAAGTGTGTGGCTCCTAATTAACTTAAAAGTATGTATAGATGCCACGGCACTTTGAGTATTGTCTGTTGCCTCTAGATAGCTAAACTAAATAAGACGATATTGTAGACTAGTAGAGATAAGAAATAAGACTCCAAACACAAGCATGGATGAAGAAACTACTAGTCCAACAATGAATTTATGTTTGTATTGGGGTGGGGGGGTGGGATGATGGTGGTGGTCGCAGTAATGTGGAACATGGTGTTGTGTTAGTGCTGGCAGCGTATGATAAAGAATTTGATTTCCTTTTTACATGGCAGACTGTTAAATATTGTTAAACTATTGAAACGACCATAAGATCAAGACCTGAATGTTCATGCCACAACTAGTCCAGTTTTTCCTTTAACAACTTGGTCTAGAACAGCATTGCTGGATATTGGAGATACTAGAGAAGTGAGGTTTCACTCTGTTTCACTGATGTTTCACTTCATGTTACATTTACTCCATACATAAGTAAGTCATTAGTAATAAGGGAAATTGTGTATGGTGTACTTGGTTATTACCTTCACATCTTTTCTGTAAATCTGGAACTATTCTAAAATAAAATATCCATTAAAACAACACTCAACAAATGGCGGAGGTTTAGACAGATGTGTTGGTGCCTTGTCCAGAGCAGATAATGACGGGCAGCTGAAACTGGTAGCCTACAGCCCGAATAAGCAGAGGAGATTCAGCTGAGAGACAGTCTGCAGCCAGGAAAGATAGAGAAATCCTAGATAAAGGGAACGGTTAGATGCTGAGGCTGAAACCTCTCCAGGTGTGCTGGCACAGCCGAGGAGGCCATGCCATCTTTGGTGACTGTCACCGGCATCCAGAGACCAGCTACTAACCCGACAACAATTGCTCTCAAGCAGCGCGACTACATGAACTCAGAGGAACCCCGCTTTTCCCCACAGAAAGGTTAGACTTTCCCCAAAGGTGTGGTTTGCAGTTTAGGTTTGAGAGTGGAACACGCACAGGGGACTGGGGACTCTGTGCCCCACAAAGACCGCAGCCGTTGGAGCCAGCGTGACCCACAAGTGTGGAAGGGCACCCCAAGGGCTGCTGGCAGAAGGAAACACTATAAATAATCCCACAGTTGGACGGAACACAAACGGGCAGCCTCAGATTACGCCAGTTTGCCGGCTACTCGGAGCCAGGAGCCAAAGCACTCGCAGAGACTTCGCGCAGATTTGGAAGGTGAAGCATTGCGAGTTCGCACAACTTCCCAGGCTCTTAAATCTGTGCGTTTGATTGTTGAACCCAGTGCAAGGGACTACCCAGTTGGGGTCAGTCACAGAGCTTGTAAGGGAAGGCTGTTTGGGGGGAGCCTGGGAAACAGAGCAGGGAGTGACTGCTGGGAAACCAGCTCTGGGCGCAGGATATTCCAAACCAGCTTCAGGTACAATAGAGGACACCTGGTCAGAGAGGTCCTATACCCTCAGTGGTCAATCCCGATGCACTGCCACCCAGAAGCAGAGCCACGAACTGACTCTTCTGTAAATACAGATAAGGGCTGTCTGGGAAACCAATACAGCCTGCCTTAAAATCAGGACTGTGGCTTACAACACGGAGGAACATGTATCAGAGGGAAATTCAACATTCTCCTGGATTCCTGGTGTGCCAAAAAGAGGAGCAGAAGATCTGAAGCACCTTCATTACAACCCTTTTTTTTAAATTATTTTTTTAAATATATTTTATTGATTTTTTTGCAGAGAGAAAGGGAGAGAGATAGACAGAGTTAGAAACATCGATGAGAGAGAAACATCGATCAGCTGCCTCCTGCACACCCCCCACCGGGGATGTGCCCGCAACCCAGGTACATGCCCTTGACCGGAATCGAACCTGGGACCTTTCAGTCTGCAGGCCGATGCTCTATCCACTGAGCCAAACCGGTTTCGGCTAAATTATTTTTTTTAATTATTGTTTCACCTCTTAATTAAGAAACCATTTATTTTCTTTTTTTCATCACCTGATTTTACCCTTTTAATTACTACATTTTTATTTTTAACCAGTATTATTACTGCTGCCATTTTACCATTTTTTTTAAAGTGTCATTTTATTTTCTCTTTATTTTATTTTGGGACTAAGGTTCTCCATTCTATTTTCATCGTTCCTTTAGCATCATTTTCCTCTACCTCAATTGTGTTGCTGTGCTAAAACCCTCTTCCCCACTTTTCCCCTTTTGCTGTCCTGTTTCTCTTACCCTATTCCTGCTTTAGATTTTCCTTATTCTTCATACCCCCTGTCTAAATTTCACCCTACTTATGTATCCCTTTTCCAATCACCTGCTCTAAATCCTTATCCTCCTCTCCCTTATCTTTCTTCACTATCCAAATTTTTTATGCTCTCCTTTCTCTATTTTTTTTTTTGTTATTGCTTGCTTGATTGTTGAGTATATATTTTTTTCTTTTCTTTAAGGATTGTTTGTGAGGTTGTTCTGCTTTTTGTTTTTCTGTCTCCCATTCCCCCCCGCCCCCCGGCCAGTTATTTTTGTGCTTCAGTTTTCCCTTGCATCACTTGATATTATTGGCTGTTTGTAGTTTGTATTCACTCCAGGGATCCGTTGCTGGAATTTGTTGGGATTAGTGGCGGTTCTATCGAAGTTTTCTCCTCATATGAATAGTCACCTCCCCTCTTCTAATTCATTCTCTTTTTCTTTTCTTTCTTTTTTTTTCTTTTTTTTTCTCTTTTTTCTGTTTTCCTCTCTACCTTTTTCTCTTCTTTCTTCCTTACCCCCCAACTCTCTTAGCTCGTGTAGCCATCTTTATTTGGGGTTATTAATACCATAATTCATTAGTGTTCAGTGCCTGGTATGTTGTGCCTTGTTGTGTTGTATTTTGTGCCTTTAAATCAACGCAGCAGATCCAAGCAACAGTGGCCTCCTGATCTCCACACGCTCTGTCTGAGGAACAGCTGCTGTGTGTGAAGCCTCCCTCCAACAGCCAGAAGAGCCACAAAAGCTGTGAACAGCACCCATCAGAAGACCCGCTAACAACAGAGGAGCAACTGCTACCACAACCGCCCAAGGAGCAACCACAGCCCGAGGAGCCACTGCCACCTAGGGAGCAGCCACAGAACGACTCAATATCTATATACATCAGTGAGATCAAACATGGATAGACAAAGAAATCCCCAAAGGAAAGAAAAGGAGGACTCACCAGAAAAGCAGCTAAGTGATACAGAGGCATACAACATGACAGAAAAAGAATTCAGAATAAGGGTCCTAGAGTGCAAACACCGGATGGAGGAAAAAATAGACAACTTATCCAAGAAGCAAGAAGAAACAGATGAAAAAATCAACAACTTAAGTAAGACCCAAGAAGAAATGAAGTGCGATATAGCTGCAATAAAGAACACCATTGAAAGTATCAACAGTAGACTAGGAGAAGCGGAAGACCGAATTAGTGAATTAGACGACAGGGAAGCAAAACACACCCAAACTGTACTTCAGTTGGAGAAAAAAATTAAAAGACAGGAGGAGAGCCTAAGGAAGTTTTGGGACAACATGAAACGAAACAACATACCAATAATAGGGGTGCCAGAACAACAGAAAGAGGAACAAGGATTAGAAAACTTATTGGAAGAAATAATATCAGAAAACTTCCCTGAGGTGATGAAGAAAAAAGTCACACAACCCCAGAGAGTCCCATGCAAGGTGAACCCGAAAAGACCCACACCAAGACACATCATAATTACCATGGCAAATGTTCAGGAGAAAGAGAGAATCTTACAGTCTGCAAGAGAGAGACAGAAAGTTACATACAAAGGATCTCCCATTAGATTATCAAATGATTTCTCAACAGAAACACATCAGGCCAGAAAAGAATGGACGGAAATTTACAAAGTGATGCAAAGCAAAGGACTGAATCCAAGAATACTCTATCCAGCAAGGCTATCATTCAAAATTGAAGGGGAAATAAGAAGTTTCACAGACAAAAAAAAAGGCTAAGGGAGTTTATCACAACCAAACCAGCAATGCAAGAAATGCTAAAGGGACTGGTGTACAAAGAAGAAATAAAAATCCCAGAAAGAAAACAGCCACACACAAAAAAAGAAATGGCTACAAACAAGTACCTTTCAATAATAACTTTAAATGTAAACGGGCTAAATGCTCCAACCAAAAGATATCGAGTGGCTGAATGGATAAAAAATCATGACCCATACATTTGCTGTCTATAAGAGACCAACCTCATTAGAAAGGACTCACACAGACTGAAAGTGAAGGGATGGAAAAATATCTTTCAGGCTAATGGAAAAGAAAAGAAAGCTGGGGTAGCAATACTTATATCGGACAAAATAGACCTCAAAGTGAAGGCCATAACAAGAGATATGCAAGGCCACTTCATAATACTAAAGGGATCAATACAACAAGAAGATATAACCCGGATAAACATATATGCACCCAAAGCAGGAGCACCCAAATACATAAAAATTCACCTGGAAGATATCAAAGGAGAGATCGACAACAATACAATCATAGTAGGGGACTTTAAAACACCACTGTCATCACTAGATAAATCCTCTAGACAAACAATCAGCAAAGAAACAGCAATCCTAAATGACTCACTAGATGAGATGGACATTAATTGTCATCTTCAGAACACATCACCCCACAGCCACGGAATATATATTCTTCTCAAGTGCTCATAGTACAGATTCAAAAAAAGACCACATATTGGGTCACAAACAAAGTCTCCCCAAATTCAAGAAGATTGAAATCATACTAAGCATCTTCTCAGACCACGTGGCATAATATTAGAAATAAACTACAATAAAAACAACCAAAAATACTCAAACACTTGGAAGCTGAAAAGCATGTTATTAAATATTGACTGGGTTACCAATGAGATCAAAGAAGAAATTAAAAACATCCTGGAAACTAATGACAATGAAAACACAACAATCCAAAACCGATGGGACACAATGAAAGCAGTCCTGAGAGGGAAGTTTATAGCCCTAAAGGCCTATCTCAAAAAACAAGAAAAAATGGTAGTATATCATCTAACTCTACAACTCAAAGAATTAGAAAGAGTGCAACAAAGTAACCCCAGAGTGAGAAGAAGGAAGGAGATAATAAAGATTAAAGCAGAAATAAATGACATAGAGACCAAAAAAATAATACAGAAAATCAATGAAACCAAGAGCTGGTTCTTCAAAAGGATAAACAAGATTGACAAACCTCTAGCCATGCTCACCAAGAAGCAAAGAGAAAGGACCCAAATAAACAAAATCAGAAACGATCGGGGCGATATAACAACAGACCCCACAGAAATGCAAATGATTGCTAAAAAAAATACTGTGGACTGCTCTTCTCCAACAAACTAGAGAACCTGGAAGTAATGGACAAATTCCTAGAAAAATACAACATTCCAAAACTCAATCAGGAAGAATCTAAAAATCTCAATAGGCCAATAACTATGGAAGAAATTGAAGGAGACATCAAAAAGCTTCCATCAAACAAAAGCCCAGGACCAGAGGGCTTCACAGGGGAATTTTCCCAAACCTTCAAGCAAGAACTAAACCCTATCCTCCTCAGACTACTACCAAAAATTCAGGAGGAAGGAACACGTACAAGCTCATACTCTGAAGCCAGCATCACCCTAATACCAAAACCCGGTAAAGACAACACAATGAAAGAGAATTACAAGCCAATATCGCTCATGAACATAGATGCCAAAATCCTCAACAAAATCTTAGCAAATCGGATCCAGCAGTACATCAGAAAGACCATACACCATGACCAAGTAGGATTCATCCCAGGGATGCAAGGATGGTACAACATCCGCAAATCAATAAACGTGATACATCACATAAACAAATTGAAAGAAAAAAACCACATGGTCATATCAATTTATGCAGAAAAAACGTTTGACAATATCCAACACCGATTTTTGATAAAAACTCTCAGCAAGGTGGGAGTAGAAGGATCATAACTCAACATAATAAAAGCCATATATGACAGGTCCACAGCCAACATCATACTCAATGGACAAAAAGTAACACCATTTCCCCTAAGAACAGGAACAAGACAGGGATGCCCCCTCGCACCACTCCTGTTCAACATAGTACTTGAAGTGTTAGACATTGCAATTAGGCAAGAGGAAGAAATAAAAGGCATCCAAATTGGAAAAGAGGAAGTAAAACTGTCCTTATTTGCAGACGACATGATATTATACATATAAAACCCTAGAGACTCCATCAAAACACTGCTAGACTTAATACATGAATTTGGCAATGTAGAGGCATACAAAATAAACCCCAAGAAATCTGAGGCATTTCTATACACCAAAAGTGAACTTTCAGAAAGAGCGATTACAAAAACAATCCCTTTTACCATCGCACCAAAGAAATTAAGCTACCTAGGAATAAACATAACTAAAGAGGTAAAAGACCTCTACTCTGAAAACTACAGGACGTTGAAAAAAGAGATAGAGGAAGACATAAACAAATGGAAGAACATTCCGTGTTCATGGATTGGTATGATCAACATCATTAAAATGTCCATACTACCCAAAGCAATCTATAAATTCAACGCACTTCCCATTAAAATACTAACTGCATACTTCACCAATCTAGACCGAACTCTCCAAAAATTCATCTGGAATAAAAAAAGACCCCGAATAGCTGCAGCAATCCTGAGAAAGAACAAAGTAGGTGGGATCTCAATACCAGATATAAAGCTGTATTACAAAGCCACTGTTCTCAAAACTGCCTGGTCGTGGCACAAGAACAGACATATAGATCAATGGCATAGAATAGAGAGTCCAGAAATTGGCCGGAACCAATATGCTCAGTTAATATTTGACAAAGGAGGCAAGAACATGCAATGGAGCTAGGATAGTCTCTTCAATAAATGGTGTTGGGGAAATTGGACAGATACATGCAAGAAAATGAAACTAGACCACCAACTTACACCATACACAAAAATAAACTCAAAATGGATAAAGGACTTAAATGTACAACAGGAAACCATAAAAATTCTAGAAGAATCCAAAGGCAACATAATCTCAGACACATGCCAAAATAATTTCTTCACTGATATAGCTCCTAGGGCACTTGAAACAAAAGAGAAAATGAAGAAATGGGACTACTTCAAAATAAAAAGCTTCCGCACAGCAAAAGAAACCATCAAAAAAACAACAAGAAAACCCACTGTGTGGGAAAACATATTTGCCAATGTCATATCTGATAACGGCCTAATCTCCAAAATTTATAGGGAACTCATACAACTTAACAAAAGGAAGATAAACAATCCAATCAAAAAATGCGCAAAGGACCTAAATAGACACCTTTCAAAAGAGGACATTCAGAAAGCAAAGAGACATATGAAAACATGCTCAAAGTCACTAATCATCTGAGAGATGCAAATCAAAACAACAATGAGGTATAATCTCACACCTGTCAGACTGGCTATCATCAACAAATCAACAAACGACAAGTGCTGGAGAGGATGTGGAGAAAAAGGAACACTTGTGCACTGCTGGTGGGAATGCAGACTGGTGCAGCCACTATGGAAGACGGTATGGAGTTTCCTCAAAACCTGAAAATGGAACTCCCATTTTACCCTGTGATCCCACTTCTAGGAATATATCCGAGGAAACCAGAAACATCAATCAGAAAGGATATATGCACCCATATGTTCATAGCAGCACAATTCACCATAGCTAAGATTTCGAAACAGCCTAAGTGCCCATCAGTAGATGAATTGATTAGAAAACTGTGGTACATCTACACGATGGAATACTATGCTGCTGTAAAAAAGAAGAAAGTCCTACAATTTGCAACGGCATGGATGGAACTGGAGAGCATTATGCTAACTGAAATAAGCCAGTCAATGAAGGAAAAATACCACATGATCTCACTCATTCATGGATAATAGAGAGGATTATAAACTTTTGAACAGTAATAGATACAGAGGCAGAGCTGCCTCAAACAGATTGTCAAACTGCACTGGGAAGGCCGGGGAAAGTTGGGGGGCAGGAGGGAGGGGTATAAGAAATTGACCGAAGGACTTGTATGCATGCATATATGCATAACCAATGGACATGGGATGCTGGGGGGTGGGGGAGGCCAGGGGATAGTCAAGGGTGGGGAAAAAAAAGACACATATGTAATACACTTTGTAATACTTTAAGCAATTAAAAAAAGAAAAAAACATATTTATGATGTAAAAAAATAAAAAAAAATAAAACCACTCAAAATCCTAAGAAATGGTAGCAACTAAACATAGTGGAATGGAACACTGAAATGACGGGGGAGTATGGGAATAGTCTTACAGGAAACACCAACCCCCTGGCATATGCTGGACTATAATGGAACTAGAGGAAATGAGAGTGAGGGAGAGGACAGTTAGGGAAAAATTTAAGGAGTAAGATGCAGGTCAATGATCTATAACCAGAGTGTCTGAGATTTCTGCATCCTCTGCCACCCCCGCCCCTCCTGGTTGGTCAAGCTTAGGCTTTGTGATGTCAAGCCACATCATGGCAAACACTGATTTGGGGCAGTCAGAGCTGAAGTGTGTGGCTCCTCATTAATCTGAAAAGTATATATAGAGGCCAGTATAATTTGAGTAGTGTCTGTTTCCTCAAGATAGTGAAACTTAGTAAGACGATAGTGTAGACTAGTAGAGATAAGGAATAAGACTCCAAACACAAGCATGGATGAAGAAACTGCAAGTACAACAGTGAACTTATGTTTGTATTGGGGGGGGGGGGATTGATGGTCGTGGTCGCAGTCATGAGGAACATGGTGTTGTGTTAGTGCTGGCAGTGTATAATAAAGAATTTGATTTCCTTTTTACATGGCAGACTATTCAATATTGTTAAATTATTGAAAGGATTGTCAGCTCAAGATCTGAAGTTTTATGCCGAAAATGGTCCAGAATTTCCTTTAAAACTTGTTCTAGAACAGCATTGCTGGATATTGGAGATACTAGTGAAGTGAGGTTTCACTCTAACTGTTTCACTGATGTTTCACTTCATGTTACATTTACTCCATACATAATTAAGTCATTAGTAATAAGCGAAATTGGGTATGGTGTACATGGTTATTAGCTTCACAACTTTTCCGTAAATCTGGAACTATTCTAAAATAAAACATCCATTAAAACAACACTCAAAATCCTAGGAAATGGTAGCAAGTGAACATAGTGGAATGGACCACTGAAATGACAGGGTAGTATGGGAATTGTGTTAGAGGAAACACCAACTCCTTGCCATATGCTGGACTATAATGGGACTAGAGGAAATGAGAGGGAGGGAGAGGACAGTTAGGGAAAAATTTAAGGAGTAAAATGAAGGTTTCTGTTCTATAACCAGAGTGTCTGAGATTTCTCCATCCTCTTCCACCCCCGCCCTTCCTGGTTGGTCAAGCTGAGGCTTTGTGATGTCAATCCACACCATGGCAACCACTGATTTTGGGCAGCCAGAGCTGAAGTGAAGGCTCCTCATTTATTTAAAAAGTATATATAGAGTCCAGGACAATTTGATTAGTGTCTCTTCCCTCAAGATAGCGAAACTTAATAAGACGATGGTGTAGACTATTAGAGATAAGGCATAAGACTCCAAACACAAGCATGGATGAAGAAACTGTAAGTCCAAAAGTGAATTTATGTTTGTATTGAGGGAGTGGGATGGATGTTCGTGGTGTCAGTCATGAGAAACAGGGTGTTGTGTTAGGGTTCACAGTTTATAATAAAGAATTTGATTCCTTTTTTCATGGCTGACTATTGAATCTTGTTAAACTATTGAAATGATGATCAGCTCAAGTTGTGAAGTTTTATGTCGGAACAGGTAGAGTTTTTCCTTTAACATCATGGTCTAGAACAGCAATGTTGGATATTGGATATACTAGAGAAGTGAGTTTTGTCTCTGTTTCATTGATGAGGAGGGATCTATGGAGGGGGCAGGCATGTGAGAAGGGAGTAATGTAGATTTCTTTAGTTGGGGCACCGGACAAGCCATTCCATACTGAGCCAGGCCCTTAATATAAGGACAAGGATAAGTCTGAATGGGGATTTTTTCTCAACACTTTCTCATACTGTCAAGGAAAAAAGAAGCTGATGCTTAATTTCGGTTTGGATTGGGGGGTGGGATAGATGGTGGTGGTAGCAGTCATGAGGAACAGGGTGTTGTGTTAGTGCTGGCAGTGTGTAATATTGAATTTGTTTTCCTTTTTACATAGTAGACTATTGAATATTAAACTATTGAAAGGATGGTCAGCTCAGGATGTGAAGATTTAGGCCACAACCGGTCCAGTTTTTCCTTTAACAACTTGGTCTAGAACAGCACTGCTGGATACTGGATATACTAACGAAGTAAGGTTTCAGTGTAACTGTTTCACTGATGACTCACTTCATGTTACATTTCCCCAATACATAAGTAATAAGGGAAATTGGGTATGGTGTACACGGTTATTATATTCACAATTTTTCTGTAAATCTGGAACTATTCTAAAATAATACATCCATTAAATCAACTCTCAAAACCTTAGGAAATGGTAGGAACTGAACATAGTCGAATGGACCCCTGAAATGACGGGGGAGTATGGGAATTGTCTTAGAGGAAACAACAACTCCCTGCCATATGCTGCACTATAATGGAACGAGAGGAAATGAGAGAGAGAGAGGACAGTTTGGGAAAAATATTAGGAGTTAAGAGGTAGGTCTCTGTTCTATAACCAGAGTGTCTGAGATTTCTGCATCCTTTGCCACCCCCGCCACTCGTGTATGGTCAAGCTAAGGCTTCGTTATGTCAAGCCACACCATGGAAACCACTGATTTTGGGGAGCCAGGGCTGAAGTGAGTGGCTCCTCAATAACATAAAAAGTATATATAGAGGCCAGGATCCTTTGACAAGTGTCTGTTGCCTAAAGGTAGAGAAACTTAATAAGACGATACTCTAGACCAGTAGAGATAAGAAATAAGAATCCAAACACAAGGATTGATGAAGAAACGGTAAGTCCAAAAGTCAATTTATGTTTGTATTGGGGGGTGGGGTGGTATGGATTGTCGTGGTGGCAGTCATGAGGAACAGGGTGTTGTGTTAGATTTCGAAGTTTATAATAAACAATTTGATTCCTTTTTACATGGCAGACTATTGAATATTGTTAAACTATTGACAGTATGGTCAGCTCAAGATGTGAAGTTTTATGCCACAACTGGTCCAGTTTTTCCTTTAACAACTTGGACTAGAACAGCATTACTGGATATTGGAGATACTAGAGAAGTGAGGTTTCACTCTGTTTCACTCATGATTCAATGCAACTTACATTTGCCCCCTAGTTAAGTAAGATATTAGTAACAATGGAAATTGGGTATGGTGTACATGGTTATTATCTTCACAATTTTTCTGTAAATCTGGAACTATTCTAAAATAAAACATGCATTAAAACATCACTCAAAATCCTAGGAAACATTAATATCTGAACACAGTGGAATGGACCACTGAAATGACGGAGGAGTATGGCAATTGTCTTTGAGGAAACACCACCTCCCTGCCATAGGATGGACTATAATGGAACTGGAGGAAATGAGAGAGAGAGAGAGGCAGGTCAGTTTGGGAAAAAAATTTAGCAGTTAAGAGGAAGGTCTCTGTTCTATAACAAGAGTGTCTGATATTTCTGCATCCTCTGCCAACCCTGCCCCTACGGGATGGTCAAGCTGAGGCTTTGTGATGTCAAGCCACACCATGGCAACCACTGATTTTGGGCAGCCAGAGCTGAAGTGAGTGTCTCCTAAGTAACTTAAAATTACATATAGATGCCAGGACACTCTGAGTAGTGTTGTTGCCTCAAGGTAGCGAAACTAAATAAGACGATAGTGTAGAGTAGTAGAGATAAGGAATAAGACTCCAAACACAAGCATGGATGAAGAAACTGAAAGTCCAACGGTGAATTTATGTTTGTATTGGGGGGTGGGGTCAGATGGATGGTGGTGGTCGCGATCATGTGGAAGAGGGTGTTGTGTTAGTAATGGCAGTGTATAATAAAGAATTTGATTTCCTTTTTAAATGGCAGACTATTGAATATTGTTAAACTATTGAAAGGATGATAAGCTCAAGACCTGAAGGTTTATGCCACAACTGGTCCAGTTATTCCTTTAATAAATTGGTCTAGAACAGCATTGAAGGATATTGGAGATTCTAGAGAAGTGATGTTTCACTCTAACTGTTTCACTGATGTTTCACTTCATGTTACATTTGCTCCATACTTAAGTAAGTCATTAGTAATAAGGGAAATTGGGTATGGTGTACATGGTTATTACCTTCACAACTTTTCTGTAAATCTAGAACTATTCTAAAAACAAGCATCCATTAAAACAACTCTCAAAATCCTAGGAAATATTAGCAACTGAACATAATGGAATGGACCACTGAAATGACGGGGGAGTATGGGAATTGTCTTAGAGGAAACACCAACTCCCTGCCATATGCTGCACTATAATGGAACTAGAGGAAATGAGAGAGACAGCGAGCACAGTTTAGGAAATATTTTAGGAGTTAAGAGGTAGGTCTCTGTTCTATAAACAGAGTGTCTGAGATTTCTGCATCCTTTCCCACCCCAGTCCCTCCTGGATGTTCAAGCGGAGGCTTTGTGATTGAAGGGACAGAACGGAACTTGAAAGAACTAAGCAGAACTAAGCAGAAATGCACCCTCCTCCCTCTTCAAGGACGAGGCAGATACATGCTCTTCTCCCTCTCCTCTATCTTGTCTTGCAAGGCTGGGCCCTCAGCCCAAGCCTCCCCTCTCTGAGAGTGACCCCAAGAATACTGGTATTGTCCTAACTCTCCCAACCACCCACCTGAGTGGACCAATGAAGCTCCAGAAATGTTACTAAGGTCCTAATAAGACTATAGTGAAGGATGGCTCCAACCTTCAGAATGTGATGGTCACTTCCTGACCCTTATGATGTAAAACCCTGACCAATCTCTGTAACTCACGTCACCCCTAATGCCCACCCCATGTAGCTAGCCCTATATAACCTTTGTTCTCCTGGGAAATGCTCTCTCGCCTCACCGCTGTGCCGGTAGAGGCTGGGAGCCAATTCTGGAATTGATCAATAAAGACTCGTTGCTTTTGCATCGGAGGAGGATCCCTAGTGGTGGATTATTGGGGACACCAAACTCTGGGCATAACATTTTGGGGGCGTGTCCGGGATTCCCAAGAAAAACCCGCGAGGGACCCCACTCTGAGACTCTGCTGTCCACGGTAAGTGTCTGTGTGTTGTCTGTACTGTCCTATGCGAGCTCGCTTCTGCAATCTGGCCTGATGAGATCTATGTGGACGCACTGGTGGATCTCGGGCAGGAGGAGTCAAGGGACGCCTTGATCCTCCATCTGGCGGTGTGTAAAAGCCCCATCTGGCGGTGTGTAATAGCCCCATCTGGCGGGGTGTAAAAGCCACATCTGGTGGGGGGTAAAAGCCCCATCTGGCGGGGTGTAAAAGCCCTATCTGGCTTTTTTTTTCCAGTTTTTCTTCCACGGGGTCGGAAGGCTGTTCTTAGGTGTCTCTGTTTGTTTGGTGTGTGTGTTCTTTTGTTTGATTTTGTGGACTCACTGGTCGGACGCTATGGGACAGACTCAAACTACTCCTTTAAGCATTATGGTCGTTTTAAAGTCAAGGGCTGGGACAAACGTGCTTGCCAGCCTCAGGTGTGGTTTTCCAGAACTGCTGAGAACTTGGGACCTTGAAGCTTACTGAATTCAAATGATAAAAAACTTATGTCTTGCATTTTTGAATGTTTTTCTTAAAAATGTTACTGATTGAGAAAAACTGTGTGTTGTGGTAGCTAAATGCCTTTGCTGAATAAATGTCTGGTGAAAGTGTGCGAGTGTGGAGGGAGGAGGCCTGCCCTCTCCTCTCCTTTGTGTGGCTCCACAAGATTGGTCAGGCAGGTACCTGAGTGAAGATCTGTGAAAACAGGTCACCAGTCCCTCGTCTGTCCCTCGTCACCGATCATCATGAGGTCGGGACAAAGTAAACCCTCTGTTCTTAATTACATGTTAAAAAATTTTTTTTTTAAGGAATACAATAGAGATTGTAAAATTAAAATGAATGCTAAAACACTGAGGAAGCATGAGTGAACTGAGTGAACAGCTGTTTGTTTGTGTGGAACTAGCCAATTTGCTACCAAGAGGGGGACTGGAAGCAGTCTTAACTCCTCCGGTAGGTTCTCACCAAAACGTTGGTCAAGAATTCTGTTCTGGGACATGGGTGCCAGGAGTGCCCCCACGCCCGTCTGGGGAGTTGGGCATTGTTTTGTTTATCTGCTCAGATCCAGTCTGTGCTAGTCTTCTGAGAGTGTGAATACGAGTGTTTATCTATTTTGGCTGCTCATTACTAGTCTGTGTAAAGTGAAAGCTACTTTGATTTATTTTGCATTTCTGTTAATTCATCTGGCTGAACGTTTGGACTGGACCGGCGGTGGGCTGCAAGAATCTCTAGCAATTCTCAGAGTCTTTTGCTCGCCACTACAGAAGGAATCAGCCCACGTAGTTAATATAAATTTCTGTCTATCAGTTGCTCTAACCTGAGTTGTAAATCGCTGTAAATCCAAGATTGCTTAGTTCTGAGATTGCTTATAAAAGAGTAAAAGAAAAAAATCTGTGAGGAAAAGCAGGTTGGGCTGAGAGAAGTGGGGCATGGGAGGGTTGGCAGTTATGCTGCTGGCTGCAAACCTAACAGGTCTTATCAATGAACTTCAAGGTTACAAAAAATAACTGTAAGCACAGTCTTTCTCTGCCCTGGTTTATTCTTTTAACCCCTCCAATGCTGAATCAGACCGATACCTGTTCTTTGTTTTATCACAAAAGGTCTAGATATATCTTAAGAGTAAAAGTACATTTAAAATATGTTCATAAATATTAATCTAAAATTGCTGAATGTTCACCTTTGATAATCATTAAAGGATTAAGGTTTCTAAGAATAAAATAAAACAACAACTGAACTCACTCTAGAAAAGCGGAGGAGGAACAAAGCTAGAATCTGCAGCCCCCCCTGCTGATTTAGAACTGTTTGCCAGGCTGACTCAGCCCTGAGAGCCAGTTCAAAGAAGTGGGGGCTGAATGCCTGAGCTGCCCAGAAGCCCCTGGAGGAGAAGAGGTGTGCACACAGTCAAGGAGAGCCTACAGGAGATGCAGCAGCTGCTAAGGGGCACCTAGCTGCAGGCTAAGCTGAAGAAGGCCTAGGTTCTGGAGCTGATGGTGCAGTGCTTGCTGCAGGGGAGAGCTTGTGGGCGCAAGCAGCTGCAGGCAGAAGCCAGTGAGCACTTCACTGAGGGCTACATCCAGTGAACCCCTGCTTGAGTCCATACCACTGCAAAAGGGCAGCGGCTTCCGGGATTTGCTGGGGGACGCTCTGTCTGGGCCCCTGGGAGACCCTAGGCTGGAAGAGGAGGGGTTAATATCTCCTTCCAGTGCACTCCCTTGAAAGAGGCCTGGTTGCTGCTCTGCCACAAAGGGAACTGTATAAAGGCAAAAAGCAGGGACCTAAGAGTTCACAAAAAAGCACTCTCCCTGGACCTGGGAGCTATCAGGACTTTGAAATTCTCCAAGAGAGGAGGAGTCTGACTCAGACTGGCCAAAACATCTTTGGGTTAGAAAAACCGGAGGTTGCATATTGAACTTATAGACTGCAGCTTGCTTGGCAGACGTCCCAGCCCAGTTATATAGGGGTTAAGCTACCTTGTACAGCAAAACAACTTTCTCCTGTGCCAGAATACATTGTAAAAAAATTGAATGCATGATAAACCAGTAAGCTGGAACAAGTAAAATAGGGAAACTGAGCAGAAATCCTATCTTCCCTAAACCAATGACACGTGGGAGTAAATGCTTTGCATTTTCCTCCCTAAAACAAAGGTTAAATAGTTTATGTCACTCTGATTAGTGTCATTTGTTGTCCACACCCAGGGACAAATGAAGTTAAAAAATAAGCCTTATTTTGATTAGTTCCTTTATTCAGAAGGAGCCAACCCGGTCCCTCCCTGCAACATAAATGCTAAAATGTATGTTAAGGAATTTTCAAATTGCTCAAACCTCGCTGCCTTGGGTCCAGTTCTGCATGTGTAAGAAGGAACAGAGTAAAAGCCAGAAGAAGCTGGCAAGGACATCCAAACCACCCAGCCGCTATTGGCCAGAGCTGCCTAAGCCGGACCTCCTCGGACTGACATCAGCTGACTCTGCCTAGGACAGATTGGGCTCTTTCCAACTGGGCCCCCATGAGCCTATGCTCAAAATGAAGACCAGGGCCCAGACTGGGAACTTTATGATTGATGCAGCAGCAGAGCACTGGGTAGTTACTCAGAAGGTAGCTCCCCTCTCAGGACAGGAAGTCACCAATATTGGAGCTACAGGTACAGTACCTCAGCTGCAGACTGTTCTGCCACCCCCGCCGATGTCAGTGAGGTGGCCATCAGGTGGTTCATGAATTCCTATATTTACCAGTTGACCTGGTCCCTCTAATGGGCAGAGACCTTTTAGCCAAAATGGAAGCAGAAACCACATCTGTTCTTGTCAGGCCCCCTCAGGGGACTTGGGCAATGTTTATGTTACCTTCCAAAATTCCCAATACTGTAAAAGTACTTGTTCACTGAAAAGGTATAAATGTAAATATTTATTTGATATTTATATATCTACTTAGGTATAAATATTTGAAAGATAAATAAAACCCCCGCTTAGCTTCCTGGTGTATTCTGGAGGAGCCTATTCAGTCTTGACAGTGCCAATGGCACCAGTAACATCTAAAAAGACACCAGTTCTAAAAGCCACTAGACAAACTACCTTTTTCCTTGGACATCAAAGAGGACTGGAGACCTCAGAAAGAACATGGTAACTCATTCGTTTCTAGTCATGCCAGAATGCCTGTACCCCTTACTTGTACATGATCACTTACAGAAATTACAAGCCACCCATAAGCTTGTTCGAGATGCCCTGCCAGTGCCACCTCGGACTCTGTACATCTTTTCCAGCCTGGGGACTCGATGTGGGTAAAAAAGTTCACGACCCCAGGACTCACCCCAACTTGAAAAGGACTATACTTGCAGAAAATTGTATAATAGACTCAGATGATGCCTGCATCTTCATAAACATGGCTTCAGAAAGAAAAGGACAATTTTACCTTATATAGAAAGGTCAAAGAGTGGACTTTAGTCACCTCCCTAAAATGTTTGTATAGCCCTGCCATATCTCATGTTTAGTAGCGGAGGATTTGACTGCCTGAAGAGGCCATGATGCCAATATTATGTTTCATTGTATAAATGTGTTGTATTAACCTTCAATTCTCTTACAGGTTTAAATGTAGCTGTAACTGGCAAATGTCCAGTCTCCCACACTGAGGAACATTGTTACAGCTATGTGTTAGCTGTTCTGGAAGAGGACTATGTGGGGTGAACTCCAAAAGTAAAGGGTGTCTAGTTGCCAAGAGGGCAGGTGCCCAACTGGGCAAAGGAGAATACCCATCATCTTTTAGTCTCTATCGAGAGACAGTTGACAGTTGGCAGCCTGTATATTATCTTGTAGGACAGGGTGACCATGCCCATGTCAGAGGTGGCACAAAACCTCAACTGTAGAAAACTGGGAAAAGCCTGTTTGGAATAGAATGTCTGAGGCATGGTTATGCATTTCTAAAGAATATAGAAAGAAGGTTTAAAGGCTGGTTTGAAAGTATAAAATTTATAAAAGTTGTGTACATAAAAAAAAAGAAATATTAAAAGAAAATGATTCAAATGGTACAGGCCAGTAAGCCAGAAAGAGTAAATAACTTACAGTCTGCCTCACTAAACCGAGGGTAAATAGTTATGCCAAAGTACTTAGAACGAACTGATTAAAGAAATACAGCAGTTACTCTTTTGTTATAACTCTGAAGAGTCCATGAGAAAGAACTAACAAGAAAAATCAGAAGATCTTAGAGCAGATCAGTATGTTTTTCTCCTTATATAATTCCTCTGAAATTTGGCAATGCTAAATAAGTCATGGCAATACATTTCTTTGCATGAAATCAATAAGACCGGTTTTCAATAGTGATTTTATTGACCAGAAACTTTGACTGGAGTATCATGTTTTAAAAAAACCTGTCTGAGCTCTGAAGACTTGAAGCCAAAAAAAGTGCCACAGGAAAGGCCTGGTATCCTACTTGGAAGCCCTGAAGATGGCTGGCGCTGGAGCGTCAGGCCCATGCCCTACCATCACTGGCGGTTGGTAAGAGTAGAAGGGGAGCAATAAGGATGCCTCTGAGTACCTGCGGAACCCCACACACTCTGGGCCACAACGAGTAGGAGGGCTACTGAGATGGGCCTTAAAGCCTAGAGCGTGGGCTCAGGTGGAGTTGCTACAGGTGAGGGATTCACCTAATGCAGCAGATACTGCAGGCAGGCGTGATGGCAGCTGGATGACTTGGCTTCCTGGCCCTACGGGACACATTAAGATTCAATCATGAAATTCCAGCAAAGGTAGTCAGTTACCATTATTGTTGTGTTTATGCAAACATCAGGCCAAATGGAATACAGTAGATAAATTGGTCTTGATTTGGCTTTTTGATAGCCATAGAGGAATTTTAAGAAGAAAAATCCTATTTCAATAGAAGTTGTTAAAGCTTCTTTCCCTTCCACCAAACCATTTGTTATAGTTTGTCTCTTCCAGGTCACAAGCCCAGCCCCTTCTGTGCCCAGGACAGCAGGGAGCCTGACTGGAAGGTGACCTCTGACTAGATACACCCACTGCAGATCACCCTCAAGAAGACAGCGAACCTTGGTGAACCCCTTGTAACCCTCCTGATGCTGTTGACTTTCGGCCCTTGCATTATCAACAGACTAGGCCAATTAGTCAAGGAATGTATGAAAGTAATTCAGTTAATAGTTCAGTCTGTCTCATGATTGAGCCGGAAGTTCCAAGACAAGGGGGGAATGAAGGGACAGAACGGTACTTGAAAGAACTAAGCAGAACTAAGTAGAAATGCACCCTCCTCCCTCTTCAAGGACAAGGCAGAGACATGCTCTTCTCCCGCTCCTGTATCTTGTCTTGCAAGGCTGGGCCCTCAGCACAAGCCGCCCCCCCACCCCGCCCCGAGAGTGACCACAAGAATGCTGGTATTGTCCAAACTCTCCCTACCACACACCTGAGTGGACCAATGACTCTTCAGAAATGTAGCTGACGTCCTAATAAGGCTATAGAGGAGGATGGCTCCAACCTTCAGAATGTGATGGTCACTTCCTGACCCTTATGCTGTAAAACCCTGACCAATCTCTGTAACTCACATCACCCCTAAAGTCCACCCCAAATAGGTAGCCCTATATAAACATTGTAATCCTGGGACACGCTCTCTTGCCTCACCGCTGCGCCGGATAGAGGCTGTGAGCCAATTCTAGAATTGATCAATAAAGACTCATTGCTTTTGCATCAGTGGAAGCTCCCTGTTGCTGGATTATTGGGGACCCCGAAATCTGGGCATAACAGTGATGTCAAACCACACCATGGCAACTACTGATTTTGGGGAGCCAGGGCTGATGTGAGTGGCTCCTCAATAACATGAAAAGTATATATAGAGGCCAGAACCCTTTGAGTAGTGTCTGTTGCCTCAAGATAGCGAAACTTAATAAGACGATAGTCTAGACTAGTAGAGATAAGGAATAAGACTCCAAACACAGGGATGGATGAAGAACCTATAAGTCCAAAAGTCAATTCATGTTTGTATTGGGGGGTGGGGTGGTATGGATTGTCGTGGTGGCAGTCATGAGGAACAGGGTGTTGTGTTAGTGCTGGAAGTGTATAATAAAGAATTTGATTTTCTTTTTACATGGCAGACTATTGAATATTGTTAAACTATTAACAGGATGGTCAGCTCAAGATGGGAATTATTATGCCACAAGTGATTGAGTTTTCTTTTAACATCATGGTCTAGAACAGCTTGTTGTATATTTTAGATACTAGAGAAGTGAAGTTTGACTCTGTTTCACTGATGAGGATGGATCTAAGGAGGGGGCAGGCATGTGAGAAGGGAGTAATGTAGATTTCTTTAGTTGGGGCACCATACAAGCCATTCCATACTGAGTCAGACACTGAGCATAAGGACAAGGATAAGTCTGAATGGGGATTTTATTCCCAACACTTTCTCATACTGACAAGGAAAAAAGAAGCTGATGTTCACTTTAGTTTTTGGTTGGTGCGGGGGGATGGATAATGGTGGTCACAGTCATGAGGAACAGGAGGTTTTGTTAGTGCTGGCAGTGTATAATAATAAATTTGATTTCCGTTTTACATGGTAGACTATTGAATAGTGTTAAACTATTGAAAGGCTGGTCAGTTCAAGATGTGAAGTTTTATGCCACAACCGGTCCAGTTTTTCCTTTAACTACTTGGTCTAGAACAGCATTGCTGGATATTGGAGATACTAGAGAAGTAAAGTTGCACTCTGTTTCACTGTTGATTCACTTCTTCTTACATTTTCCCCATACATAAGTACGATATTAGTAATAAGGGAAATTGGGTGTGGTGATCATGGTTATTATCTACACAATTTTTCTGTAAATCTGGAACTATTCTCAAATAAAACAGGGATTAAAACAACACTCAAGTTCCTAGGAATGGTAGCAACTGAACATAGTGGAATGGATCACTGAAATGACTGGGGAGTATGACAATTGTCTTTGAGGAAACACTACCTCCTGCCATACGCTGGACTATAATAGAATTAGAGGAAATAAGAGAGAGAGAGGTCATTTTGGTCAAAATTTTAGGATTTAAGAGGAAGGTCTCTCTTCTATAACCAGAGTGTCTGAGAGTTCTGCATCCTCTCCCAAGCCCGCCCCTCCTGGATGGTCTAGATGTGACTTTGTCATGTCAAGACACACCACGGCAACCACTGAATTTGGGCAACCAGAGCTGAAGTGAGTGGCTCCTCATTAACCTAAAGAGTATATATAGAGGCCAGGACCTTTTGAGTAGTGTCTGTTGCCTCAAGATAGCGAAACTTACTAAGAAGATATTGTAGACAAGTGGAGATAAGGAATAAGACTCCAAACACAAGGATGGATGAAGAAACTGCTGGTCCAAAAGTGAATGTATGTATGAATTTGATGGGCGTGGGATGGATGGTGGCGGTCACAGTCATGAGGAGAAGGGTGTAGTGAGGGGGAGGGATCTAAGGTGGGGGCAGTCATCTGAGAAGGGAGTAGTGTAGATTTCTCTATTTGGGGCACCATACAAGCCATTCCATACTGAGCCACACAAAGGAGAAGTCTGAATGGCGATTTTTCCAACACTTTCTCATACTGGCAAGGAAAAAATAAGCTGATGATTAATGTAGGTTTCCATATGGGTTGTGGGGTGGGAAGGATGGTGGTGGTCGCAGTCATGGGGAACAGGGTGTTGTGTCAGTGCTGGCAGTATATAATAATGAATTTGGTTTCCTTTTTACACGGTAGACTATAGAATATTGTTGAACTATTGAAAGGATGGAAATCTAGAACTTTTCTAAAATAAAACATCCATTAAAACAACACTCAAGGATGGTACAATATCCGCAAATCAATAAACGTGATACATCACATAAACAAATTGAAAGAAAAAAACCACATGGTCATATCAATTGATGCAGAAAAAGAATTTGACAAAATTCGACACCCATTTTTGATAAAAACTCTCAGTAAGGTGGGAGTAGAAGGATCATACCTCAACATAATAAAAGCCATATATGACAGGCCCACAGCCAGCATCATACTCAATGGACAAAAACTAACACCATTTCCCCTAAGAACAGGAACAAGACAGGGATGTCCCCTCTCACCACTGCTGTTCAACATAGTACTGGAAGTGTTAGCCATCGCAATCAGGCAAGAAGAAAAAATAAAAGGCATCCAAATTGGAAAAGAGGGAAGTAAAACTGTCCTTTTATGCAGACGACATGATATTATACATATAAAACCCTAGAGACTCCATCAAAAAGCTACTAGACTTAATACGTGAATTTTGCAATGTAGCAGGAGGCAAAATTAACCCCAAGAAATCTGAGGCATTTCTATACACCAATAGTGAACTTTGAGAATGATAGATTATAAAAACAATCCCATTTACCATCGCACCAAAAAAATTAAGCTACCTAGGAATAAACTTAAATAAAGAGGTAAAAGACCTCTACTCAACAAACTACAGGACGTTGAAAAAAGATATAGAGGAATACATAAACAGACGGAAGAACATACCATGTCCATGGATTGGTAGAATCAACATCATTAAAATGTCCATACTACCCAAAGCAATCTATAAATTCAACGCACTTCCCATTAAAATACCAACGGCATATTTCACAGATCCAGACCGAACTCTCCAAAAATTCATCTGGAATAAAAAAATGACCCTGAATAGCTGCAGCGATCCTGAGAAAGAACATAGTAGGTGGGATCTCAATACCAGATATCAAGATGTATTACAAAGCCACTGTTCTCAAAACTGCCTGGTACTGGCACAAGAACAGGCATATAGATCAATGGAATAGAATAGAGAGCCCAGAAATCGGCCTGAACCAATATGCTCAATTAATATTTGACAAAGGAGGCAAGAACATTCAATGGAGCCAGGATGGTCTCTTCAATAAATGGAGTTTGGAAACTTGGACATATATATATGCAAGAAAATGAAACTAGACCACCAACTTACACCATACACAAAAATAAACTCAAAATGGATAAAGGACTTAAATGTAACACAGGAAACCATAAAAATTCTAGAAGAATCTAAAGGCAACAAAATCTCAGACATATGCCGAAATAATTTCTTCACTGATACAAATCCTAAGAAACTTGAGACTAAAGGGAAAATGAACAAATGGGACCACATCAAAATAAAAAGCATCTGCACAACAAAAGAAACCATCAACAAAACAATGAGAAAACCCACTGTGTCGGAAAACATATTTGCCAATGTCATATCTGATAAGGGCCTAATCTCCAAAATTTATAGGGAACTCATACAACTTAACAAAAGGAAGTTAAACAATCCAATCAAAAAATGGGCAAAGGACCTAGATAGACACCTCTCAAAAGAGGATATTCAGAAAGCCAAGAGACATATGAAAACATGCTCACAGTCACTAATCATCTGAGAGATGCAAATCCAAACTACAATGTGGTACCATCTCACACCTGTCAGACTGGCTATCATGAACAAATCAGCAAACGACAAGTGCTGCACAGGATGTGGAGAAAAAGGAACACTTGTGCACTGTTGGTGGGAATGCAGACTGGTGCAGCCACTATGGAAGACAGTATGGAGTTTCCTCAAAAAACTGAAAATGGAACTCCCATTTGACCCTGTGATCCCACTTCTAGGAATATATCCCAAGAAACCAGAAAAACAAATCAGAAAGGATATAAGATCTGGAAACAGCCTAAGTGCCCATTAGTACATGAATGGATTAGAAAACTGTGGTACATCTACACGATGGAATACTATGCTGCTGTAAAAAGGAAGTTGCTCTTACCGTTTACATTGGCATGGATAGAACTGGAGAGCGTTGTGCTAGTTGAAATAGGCCAGTCAATGAGGGAAATGTAACACATGATCTCACTCATTCATGGATAATAGAGACCATTATAAACTTTTGAACAATAATAGATACAGAGGCAGAGCTGCCTCAAACAGATTGTCAAACTGCAGCGCGGAGGCCGGGGAGGGTTGGGGGGCAGGAGGGAGGGGGGTAAAAGATCAACCTAAGGACTTGTATGCATGCATATAAGCATAATCAATGGACATAAGACACTGGGGGATAGGGGAGGCTAGGGTACTCTCAAGGGCAAGGGGGGAAAAAAGGACTTGTATGTAATACCCTTTGAAATACTTTAAGCAATAAAAAAAGTGATTTCAGAAATTTAAAAAAAATAAAATAAAAAATAAATCTAAAAAATTTTTTTCATTTATAATTCTAACAGTGAGATACCCAGGAAAACACACATGGTGTCAAAATAAGCCAAAGGAAAATCATTTGGGCAAATATAAAAAGTACCCTAAGTAAAAATTTCTTTATTAACCTAAGGTCGAGAATATATTTGTATATTTTCAGAAAACAACTTCAAGACCACGTGGATTGCTGCAACAGAGAGGAATTCTCAGGAATGCTCCAGTCATGAAGACAAAAGGAGAGGCAGTTCAGAGATGGAGACGCTGAAGACGCTTTTCCATGCTAGCAGTCAGCAGCTGTGTGTCGCTGCAGATTGCCCAGGACCAAACCAGAGAGGGTCGGACCTGCATTGCCACCATTTTTCCACAATCCAGAACTGAAATATCATTGTTGACATGTACACATAAGGAACTGTTGGACATTGAAATTGGGACTTAAAACAATTTTTGTCCTTGAAATGTTATGCTTAAGTTTTAAAATGTTTTGGGTTACGGATTGGCATTGTTATCGTTTTAATAGCCAGAGTTTTGTTCTTGATGTTTAAGTTTTATTTTCATTATAGTAGCTTAATTAATAAAACAACAAAGGGTGAGATGTGGGAAACTGACATAGGGTTAAGCCTCGGACTGACCTGCTGGCAAAGTCACAAACAAGTCCTAGCTTAAAGGGCACAGTCCTCTTAGCATAATTAGGCTTGACCTTATGACACTCCCTAGATGTTATCTGGGAATCTAATGGGCTGAGGAAGTGCAGGAAGTATAACCATGGTGTAAACAAGTGAAACTCACAAGGAAAGTGAAACTTTGGTAACCACTACCTTGTTTACCACTTACTATAAAATGCTTCGTGCTGACAACACCCTCCACTCTCAAGGTGGACAGCCTCGCGGCCTGGGTCCATTACACTCCCGTCCAGTCAGCGGACCCATCCATGACCCGGAAGGACTTCATCACCAAATGGAGCATCGATCAAGATCAACGCTACCCTCTCAAGCTCAAGCTGCAGCGTGCTCGACCTGCCTGATTCTGGTAACATTGATCGCGATCACTCCAGTCACCAGGAGCCCCCACAATACTGTGTAGTAGACTTAGATGATGCCTGCTTCTTCATGGACATGGCTCCAAAGAGACAAGGACAATTTATAGGAACACATGTTTAGTAGCAGAAGATTGGGCTGCCTGAAGCGGCCATGATGCCAATATTATGTTTCATTGTATTGATATGTTATATTGACCTTTGATTATTTTGCCGGTTTAAATGTGTGTTGGCTGTCCGGGAAGGGGACTGTGTGGGGTGACCCCCAAAAGTAAAGGGTCTCTAGCTGCCAAGATGGCAGGTGCCCAACTGGGCAGGGAAGGGTGCCCATCAGGTTCTGGTCACTGTTGAGAGACAGTTGACAGTTGGCAGCATGTATACCGCTTCTAGGCCTGCGTGACCATGCCCATGTCAGGGGTAGTAAGCTAGAAAAGGCCTGTTTAGAATATAAGGTCTAACACAGGGTGTTGCATAGAAAGAAAGTTTAATGCCAACAATTACTGTTTTGTTATAACTCTGAAAAATCCATGAAAAGGAATTGACAAGGAAAGTCAGAAAATCTTAGAGTAGATCAGTATGTTTTTCTCCTTATGTAATTCCTCCGAAATCTGGCAATGCTAAATAAGTCATGGCAATACATTTCTTTGCATATATTTAATAAGACCAGTTCCTGATAATGGTTTTATTAACAGAAAACTTGACTGGAATATCATGTTTTAAAGAGCCCTGTCTGAGCTCTAAAGACTTGAAGCCAGTAAGAATGCCACCAAGAAAGCCTGGTATCCTGGTTGGGACCCCTGAAGATGGCTGGTGCTGGAATGTCAGGCCAATGCCCTACCATAACTGGCGGTTGGTAAGAGTAGAAGGGGAGCAGCAAATATGCCTCTGCATCACTGCGGAACCCCCGCACACTCTGGGCCACAACGATTGGGAGGGCTACTGATATGAGCCTTAAAGCCTGGAGCATAGGCTCAGGTGGAGTTGCTACAGGTGATGGATTCACCTAACTCCGCAGATACTGTAGGCAGGCCTGACGGAAGCTGGATGACTTAGCTTCCTGACCTACGGAGCACATTAAAATTCAACCATGAGACTGCAGCAAAGGTAGTCAGTTACCATTCTTGTTGTGTTTATGCAAACATCAGGAGAGTAGGTAAATTAATCTTGATCTGGATTTTTGATAGCCATGGAGGAATTTTAAGAAAAAAATCCTATTACAATAGAGGCTGTTAAAGCTAAAATGGTTTCTTTCCTTTCCACCGAACCATTTGTTAAGCATATATGGTAGTTCAGTTGATAGTTCTGTGTGCCCAGTACGGGCCTCTAGCAATGGTGGAATAGTAATGCAGTCCCTCTCATGATTGAGCAGGAAGTTCCAAGAAACTGGGGGAATGAAAAGGCGAAGGATATGTCCTCCATCTTCCCCGTATCCTCAATGTTGGGGCAGCCGCCATGTGCTCCGGGTAGTACCAGCTTCCTGTATCCCAGGACACTGCTGGCCAAACCCAGAACCTTTTTAACCTACCCAATGACAATCAGGGGATGTGCGTGCCTCGGTGATGACCACATCCTGTGTAATAAGACCCGACTTGCACCTAGCCAATCGGCAGGGCCCACAAACATCTCCCCTCCCCTAACTCCACCCTCCCTATTAAAACCCCATTTTTTCCCATAGGCGTTCTCTCTCGTCTCGTCTTTGTGAGGATAGGAGCCAGACATGGGTCTGTGATATTAAAGGACTCTTTGCTTTTGCATTGGACACGGCTGGCTCCCTGGTGAGGTCTGTTGGGGATTTAAAATCTGGGCATAACAATAACCAAGATAGTGGCGATGGTAAATTTGGACTTTAAGCTGAATGAAGATAAGAGGGAGAAAGATAGAACGAATCAGATAATTGTATTTTACTACAGGAAGGGGAAAACCTCCAGTAGGCAAGCCAACAAATGCAGAAGAAGAAGTGGTGGAGTGTTCATCTACCACAGGTGATACACAGGTTCTCTGAGGGGAATGCACGTAATAATGTGAATCCCTCTATAAACAATGCTTCAGAAAAAGGCATTATGAGAAGATGAAAATATTAATGGTGTCCTTGAAAAAATACCAGCAAGGGTATAAAGGAAATATGTATTTTTGTGTGTTTTCCGATGATGGGGAGGGATGTAAAGAAGGGGCAGGCCTGTGAGAAGGGAGTAATGTAGAATTCTTTAATTGGGGCATCAGACAAGCCAGTCCATACTGAGCCAGAAAGCTTGAATAAGGACAAGGAGAAGACTGAATGGGGATTTTTCCCCCTCACCATTTTCTAATACTGACAAGGAAGAAAAGAACTTGATATTTAAGTTAGGTTTGGATTGGGGCGGGGGGTGGGTGGTGGTGGTCACTGTCATGAGAAACAAGGTGTTGTGTTTCTCCTGGCAGTGTAAAGTAATGAATTTGATTTCAGTTTTACATGGTAGACTATTGAATATTGTTAAACTATTGACAGGATTGTCAGCTCAAGATGTGAAGTTTATGCCACAACGGGTACAGTTTTTCCTTAAACATCTTGGTCTAGAACAGCATTGCTAGATATTGGAGTTACTAGAGAAGTGAGGTTTCACTCTGTTTCACTGGTGATTACTTCATGTTACATTTCCCCATATGAAAGTGACATATTAGTAATAAAGGAAATTATGTATGGTGCACATTATCTTCACAATTTTTATGTAAATCTGGAACTATTCTAAAATAAAACGTCCATAAAACAACACTCAAAATACAAGGAAATAGTAATATCTAAACATTGTGGAACAGACCACTGAAAGGACAGGGTTTGAAGGCAAGAGGCTTAGAGTAGACACCACCTCCCTGCCATATGCTGGACTATAATGGTACTAGAGGAAATGAGAGAGAGAGAGAGACGTCAGTTTGGGAAAATTTTAGGAGGTAAGAAGAAGGTCTCTTTTCTATAATCAGATCGTCTGAGACTTCTGCATCGACTCCCACCCCCCCCCCCCTTCTTGGATGGTCTAGCTGAGGCTTTGTGATGTCAAGCCACACCATGGCAACCACTGATTTTGGGCAACAAGAGCTGATGTGATTGGCTCCACATTGACATAGAGAGTATATAATAGGCCAGGACCCTCTGAGTAGTGTCTGTTGCCTCAAGATAGCCAAACTTACTAAAAAGATATTGTAGACCAGTGGAGATAAGGAAGAAGACTACAAACACAAGGATGGATGAAGAAACTGCAAGTCCTAAAATGAATTAGAAGTCAGTTTCTCAACTGTATGACGAAGAAGTGGATAAGGTAAGAATACCTTATCCAAATGCTGCCCCTTCCCCAGAAATTCCTCACCCAAGATTCTGGCCTTGTGCTTTTTGGCCACAGACACTTCCTCATTCAATTCATTGTCACTCAATTACTATCCCATTTTCTAAACATTTTCCAATTTCTTTCCTCAACCAATGTCTTTTTGTGTTAAACTTGATCCAAACTACATAACCAAGATATTGGCAATGGTCAATATGGACTTTAAGCCGAATGAAGACAAGAGGGAGAAAGACAGAAAGAATCAGAAAATTGTATTTTACTACAGGAAGGCGAAAACCTCCAGTAAGCATTCCTACAAATGCAGAAGAAGAAGTGTTGGAGTGTTCCTCTTAAAGAGGTGATACCCAGGGACTCCCAGAGGAACACAGTTAATAATGTGTATCCCTCTATCAAAGATGCCTCAGAAATGGGCGTTATGAGATGATGAAATCATTAATGGTCTCCTTTAATAAATACCAGCAAGGGCATAAAGGAAATGTGTTTGTATATTTGCGTGTTTTCAGATGATGGTGAGGGATCAAAGGAGGGGGAAGGCATGTGAGAAGGGACTAATGTAGAATTCTTTAATTGGGGCACCAGACATGCCATTCCATACTGAGACTGACACCTAGAATAAGGAAAAGGAGAAGACTGAAGGGGGATTTTTTCCTCAACATACTGGCAAGGAAGAAAAGAAGCTGATGTCTTACATAATTTCTAATTGGGGGGGATGGGATGGATGGTGGTGGTAGCAGTCATGAGGAACAAGGTGTTGTCTTAGTGCTGTCAGTGTATAACAATGAATTTTATTTCCTTTTTACATGATACACTGTTGAATATTGTTAAAATATTGACAGCATTGTCAGCTCAAGATGTAAGATTTAAGCTGCAACTGGAACAGTTTTTCCTTTAACAACTTGGTCTAGAACAGCATTGCTGGATATTGGAGATACTAGAAAAGTGAGATTTCACTCTAACTGTTTCACTGATGATTCAATTCATGTTACATTTGCTCCATAACCAAGTAAGATATTAGTAATTAGGAAAATTGGGTATGGTGTCAAGGGGTATTATCTTCACAATTTTTCTGTAAATCTGGATCTATTCTAAAAAAATCATCCATTAAAACAACACTCAAAATACTAGGAAATGGTAATACCTGAACATAGTGGAATGGACCACTGAAATGACGGGGGAGTATGGGAAGTGTTTTAGAGGAATCACCCCCTCCCCGCCATATGCTGGACTATTATTGAACTAGAGGAAATGAGACAGTGAGAGAGCCAGAATGACGTCAGTTTGGGAAAAATTTTCAGAGGCAAGAGGAAGGTCTCTTCTCTAAAACCAGAGCTTCTTAACTTTCTGCATCGTCTGCCAACCCCACCCCTCTTGGATGGTCAAGTTGAGGCATTGTGATGTCAAGCCACACCATGCCAACCACTTAATTTGGGCAATGAGATCAGTAGTGAGTGGCTCCTCATTGCCCTAGAGAGTATATATAGAGTCCAGGTCCCTTTGAGTAGTGTCTCTTACCTCAAGATAGCCAAACTTAATAAGAAGATATTGTAGACTAGTGGATATATGGAAGAAGACTCCAAACAGAAGGATGGATGAAGAAACTGCAAGTCCTAAAGTGAATTAGAAGTCAGTGTCTCAACTGGATGATGAAGAAATTGATAAGGTCAGAGTATCTTATTCAAATGCTCCCCCTTCCCCCTTAATTCCTAATCCAAGATTCTGGTCTTGTCCTTTTTGGCCAAACACACTTCCTTGTTCAATCCATTGTCATTCAATTACAAGCCTATTTCCAAATCATTCTCCAATTTCTTCCCCAAAACCAATGTCTTTCTATGGTGAACTTGTTTCCAAAGTACATATGTTATGCCCAGATTTCAAGATCCCCCAAGACAGACCACTAGGGATCCGAGTCCAGTGCCAAAACATAGAGTCTTTTATTCATGCCTGGGACTTGGTCCTCCTCCTGCCTCTATTACTGGATGCAAGAGAGAGCCCCGAGTCCCAAGGGAAAAAAGTATTAATAGGTCTTGTGGTCAGGGGGTGGGGGCACACTCTGACCACTGATTTGGCCGATTCTGGTTGTTTTTTTGAGGGCAGGGGGCTAGTGATGCAAGGGCAGGGTGCATCTAGGGTCTTTTTACAAAAACACAAGGGGGTGGCTAGCATACCCTTGGCTTTGGGGTAGTTTCCACCGCTTTCCCATTGGCTGAGATAAGGGCAGGCTGAGTAACTGATACATTCTGCAGCTTTTTCTTGGCAGAGGGGATAAGGACACAGCTATCAGTACTGTTCTGTCCTTTCATTCACCCCTTGTCTTGGAATTTCCGGCTCAATCATGAGACGGACTGAGCTATCAACTGAACTACTTTTATACACTTCTTGACAAAGTGGACTAGTCTGCTAATAATGCAAAGGCCTTAATTCAACAACAGCAGGAGGATTACATGGGGTCTGCGGAGGTCCACTGTCTTCTTGAGGGTGATCTGCAGCGGGTGTGTCTAGTCAGAGGTCACCTTCCAGTCAGACCCTGCTGTCTGCCTCAGACCTTCCATTCTAAATAGGCCTTTCCCTGATCTCTACAGCCGAGGTTTGTACCACTCCTGACATGGGCATGGTCATTCAGGCCTGCAAGACAGTACACAGGCTGCCAACTGTTAGGTGTTTCTCAATAGAGACCAAAACCTGATGGGTATTCTTCTTTGTCCAGTTGGGCATCTGCCCTCTTGGCAGCCAGACACCCTTTACCCTTGGGGTTCATCTTATATAGTCCCCTTCCAGGACAGCTAACAGATAGCTATAAGAATGTCCCTCAGTGTGGCAGCCTGGATAATTGCCAGTTATTCCCAAAGACTACCAAGGACTGTAGACCATCACCGGTCCACCGATACAGCTACATTTAAAACTGTAAGAGAATTGAAGGTTAATACAACATATTAATACAATGAAACATAATATTGGCAGCATGGCCGCTTCAGGCAGCTAAATCCTCCGGTACTAAACATGAGATATGGCAGGGCTATACAAATATTTTAGGGAGGTGACTAAAGTCCACTCTTTGACCTTTCTATATAAGATAGAATTGTTTGTCTTTCTGAAGCCATGTCTATGAAGATGCAGGCATCATCTGAGCTTATTATACAATTTTCTGCAGGAATAGTCCTTTTCAAATTGGGGTGAGTCCTGGGGTCTTGAGCTTCTTTACCCACACCGAGTCCCCAGGAAGGAAAGGATGTACAGAGTCTGAGGTGGCACTGGCAGGGCATCTCGAACAAGCTTATGGGTGGCTTTTCATTTCTGTAAGAGATCACGTCCAAGTAAGGGGTACAGGCATTCTGGCATACCTAGAAACGAATGAGTTACCATGTTCTTTCTGAGGTCCACAATCCTCTTTGATGTCCAAGGAAAAATGCAGTTTGTCTGGTGGCTCTTAGAACTGGTGTCTTCTTAGATGTTTCTGGTCCCATTGGCTCTGTTAAGACTTAATAGGCTGCTCCAGAATACAACAGAAAATTAACCATGGGTTCTATTTACCTACAAATATTTATACCTAGGTAGACATATAAACATCAAATAAACATCCACATTTACACCTTTTCAGTTAAAAAGTACTTTTACAGGCTTTGGAATTTTGGCAGATAAAAGGAACACTGCCCAAGTTCATCGATAGGGGCCTGACAAGCACGAATGTGGGGGCCTTTGGCTGGGGGGTATAGAGTCTCCATCCTTTCTCTCTCGGCACTGCTAAGGACAGGATCATTGAAGAGGTCTCTTCACCTAGGCAAGGCTGTGCTCAGCCATCTGGGGCAAAAGTGGTTTCTGCTTCCATTTTGTCTAAAAGGTCTCTGCCCATTAGGGGGACCAGGTCAACTGGTAAATATAGGAATTCATGAACCACCTGATGGCCGCCTCACTGACATCAGCGGGGGTGGCAGAACAGTCTGCCGCTGTGGTAATGTTCCAGTAACTCCAATAACGGTGACTTCCTGCCTGAGACAGGAACTACCTTCTGAGTAACTACCGAGTGCTCTGCCGCTGTATCAATCATAAATTTCAGTCTGGCCCCCGTTCTTCATTGTGACCATCAGCTCATGGGGGCCTAGTTGGAAAAAGCCCAGTCTGTCTTAGTCAGAGTCAGCTATTGCCAGTCCAATGAGGTCTGCCTCAGGTGGCTCTGGCTAATAGTTGCTGGGTGGTTTGGATGGCCTTGCCAGATTCTTCTGGCCTGCTACTGAACTTTACTCCATCCCTTCTTACACACACAGAACTGGACCCAAGGCAGCGAGGTTTGAGAAATTTTAAAATTCCTTAACATACATTTTATCATTCAGGTTGCAGGGAGGGACCAGGTTGGCTCCTCCTGAATAAAAGAACTCATCAAATAAGGCTAATTTCCTAACTTCATTTGTCCCTGGATGTGGACAACAAAAGACACTACTCAGATTGCCATAAAGGATTTAACCTTTGTTTAGGGAGGCAAATGCAAATCATTTACTCCCAAGTGTCATTGTTTTAGAAAAGATAGGATTTCTGCTCAGTTTCCCTATTTTACTAGTCCCAGCCTACTGGTCTATCATGCATTCAATTTTCTTAAAATGTATTCTGGCACAGGAGAAAGTTGTTTTGCTGTGCACAGGTAGTTTAACCCCTATATAACTGGCTTGGACCTCTACATAGCAAACTGCAGTCTATAAGTTCAATATGCAGCCTCCGGTTTTTCTAACCCAACGAGGTTTCAGCCAGTCTCTGAGTCAGACTCCTCCTCTCTTGGAGAATTTCAAAGTCCTGATGACTTCCAGGTCCAGGGAGAGTGCCTTTTTGACAACCCTTGGGCACTGCTTTTTGCCTTTTTACAAGTTTCCTTCGTGGTAGAGCAGCAACCAGGCCTCTTTCAAGGGAGTGAACTAGAAGGGGCTATCAGCTCCACCTGCGAGCCAGCTGCTCCCCCTAGGGTCTCCCAGGGGCCCAGCCGGAGCTTCCCCCAGCAAATCCTGGAAGACGCTGCGCTTTTCCAGTAGTATGGACTCAAGCAGGGGGCTCACTGAATGTAGCCAGTAGCAAAGCGCTCTCTGGCTTCTGTCTGCAGCTGCTGGTGCCCACAAGCACTGCCCCATAGCACATGTCTCGCCGGTAGCTCCAGCACCTCAGTGTTCTCCAGCTTAGCCTGAACCTCGGTGCCCAGCAGCAGCTGCTGCAGCTCCTGTAGGCTATCTTTGATCCACGAGCACGTGGCTACTTCTCCACCAGGGGCTTATGGGCCTTGCAGGCAGCTCAGGCATTCAGGCCCACCCCCTTCTTTGACCTGGGTCTCAGATACTGAGTCGGCCTGGAAAACAGTTCTAAATTACCAGGGGGGATGCGGATTCTAGCTTTGTGCCTCCTCTGCTTTTCGAGGAGGAGTTTAGTTGTTGTTGTTTTTTTTCGTTGTTTTTTATTCTTAGAAACCTTAATCCTTTAATGATTACCAAAAGTGAACATTCAGCAATTTTAGTTTAATATTTATGAACATATTTTAAATGTACTTTTACTCTTAAGATATATCTAGACCTTTTGTGATAAAACTAAGTACAGGTATCGGTCTGATTCAGCATTGGAGGGGTTTAAAGAATAAACCAAGTCAGAGAAAGATTGTGCTTACAGTTATTTTTTTTTAACCTTGAATTTCATTGATAAGACCTGTTAGGAATGCAGCCAGCAGCCTAACTGCCAAAACCCCTGCCCCCATTATCTCAGCCCAGGCCCATTGCTTTTCCTCACAGAGTCGGCCTGGAAATATAACGGGTGCATAGTGAGGTTTCTTGTAGACAGAATACCTGGAGACCATCTGAAATCCAGTTACTGATGCTTTCAGAATCCAGATGAGGGAGGAAGGAAAAGACCTGGTTATGTTCTCTATGAGGGTTCTAATAAACAATTGAAAACAGCAAGTTAAACAAAATACAGTCACAGGCAGGTTTTCTTTCCGTCCTGCGGAGCTGTTCACCAAAGAGATAAGAAAACCATGAATAACAAGTTCTCTGAAATTTGCTACTTTGTTAATATGCTAAGCAAAAAATTAACTTGAAAAGACATCTCTCTTGCTCTTTTATAAGCAATCTCAGAACTAAGAAATCTTGGAAATACAGCGATTTACAACACAGGTAAGAGCAACTGATAGTCAGAAATTGATATTAACTAAGTGGGCTGATTCTTTCGGTAATGGCAAGCAAAAGACTCTGAGATCTGCTAGAGATTCTTGCAGCCCATTGCGGGTTCAGTCCAAACGTTCAGCCAGATGAATGAACAGAAATGCAAAATAAATCAAAGTAGCTTCCACTTCACACAGACTAGTAATGAGCAGCCAAAATAGACAAACACTTGTATTCACGCTTTCTCGGTAGACTAGCCCAGACTGGAGCTGAGCAGATAAACAAAGCAATGCCCCACTCCCCAGATGAGCATGGGGGCACTCCTGGCACCCATGTCCCAGAACAGAATTCTCCACCAACCTTTTGGTGAGAACCTACCGGAGAAGTTAAGACTGCCTCCAGTCCCCCTTCTCGCTAGCAAATTGGCTATTCCCACCCAAACAAACAGCTGTTCACTCATGCTTTCTCATTGTGTCAGCATTCATTCCAATTCCACAATCTCTATTGTACCCCTTTAAAAAATTTTTTAACAGGTTTACTTTGTCCCGACCTCATGATGTTATGTGACGAGAGACAGACAAGGGAGGGGGTGACCTGTTTTCACAGATCCTTACTCAGATTCCCGCATGAACGAAGTCATGGAGTCACAGAAATGAGAGAAGGTAGAACCCCTCCCTCCACACTCACATACTTTAAAGAAACATTCATAAGAAAAGGCATTTAGCTACCACAACACACAATTTTTCCAATTCAATCCGAACCTTGAACTTTTAGCAAATATTCAGCATTTCTCAATCATTAACATTTTTCAGAATAAACATCAAAATGCAAGACATGTTTTCTATCATTTGAATTCAGTAAGCTTCAAGGTCCCAAGTTCCAAGCAGTTCTGGAAAACGACACCTGAGGCTGGCAAGCAGGTTTGCCCAGCCCTTAATTTTAAAATGACCATAATGCTTAAAGGAGTAGTTTGAGTCTGTCCCATAAAGTCCTTCCAGTAAGTCCACAGAAAACAGAAAAAAAAAATACAAGCACAGACAAATACAGTCTTCCAACGCTAAGGAAGCAAAACCAAAACAACCTTCCTACTCCGCGAAAGCAACACTACAGATCAGCTTAGACGATGGCCATGCACCACTCCTCTCCAATTGAGGGGTTTCTCGGGCCCACCAGATGGAGGATCGGGGCGTCCCCCAACTCCTCCCACCCGTGGGCCCCCAGTGCATCCCCCTAGTCCGTTATCGGCATTACAGATTTCATAAGTGAGCTCACACTGGACAGAACACACAGAAAAAAACTGACAACACACAGACAGTTACCGCGGTATGTCGGACCCTCCGAATTGGGGTCTCTTTGAGTCTCAGGGGTTCCGGATGAGCCCCCAAATGTTTGGCCCAGATTTCAAGATCCCCCAAGACAGACCACTAGGGAGCCGAGTCCGATGCAAAGGCATAAAGTCTTTTATTCAAGCCCGAACTTGGTACCCCCCCACTGCCAACATTACTGGATGCAAGAGAGAGCCCCGAGTCCCAAGGGAACAAAGAATTTATAGGGCTTGTGGTCGGAGGGTGGGGGCACACTCGGATCACTAATTTGGCCGATTCCAGTTGGTTGAGTGATGGCAGGGGGCTAGTGACGCAAGGGCAGGGTACAGCTAGGGTTCTTCTTAAACAAAGTCAGGGGGTTGGCTAGCATATTATTGGCCTTGGGCTAGTTTCCCCCGCAATTCCATTTGCTGAGATAAGGGTAGACTGAGTAACTGATACATGCTGAAGCTTTTTCTTGGAAGAGGGGATAAGGACAGAGCTATCAGTCCTGTTCTGTCCTTTCACAAAACCAAGATAGTTGTGATGGTAAAAGTGGATTTTAAGCTGAATTAAGACAAGAGGGAGAAAGACAGAAAGAATCAGATAATTGTATTTCACTACAAGAAGGGGAAAACCTCCAGTAAGCAAGCCAACAAATGCAGAAGAAGAAGTGCTGGAGTGTCCATCTACCAGAGGTGATACCCAGGGTCTCCCAGAGGAACACACTTAACAATGTGTATTCCTCTATTAAAAATACTTCAGAAATGGGCATTATGAAAAGATGAAAACATTAATGTTCTTCGAGAATAAATACCAGGAAGGGAATAAAGGAAATGTTTTTGTATTTTTGCGAGATTTAGATGATGGGGAGGGATCTAAGGAGGAAGAAGTCATGTGAGAAGAAAAAAATGTAGAATTCTTTAATTGGGGCACCAGATAAGCCATTCCATAGTGAGCCCAGACATTTAGAATAAGGACAAGGAGAAGACTGACTGGGGATTTTTCTCCTCAACACTTTCTCATACTGGCAAGGAAGAAAGAAGCTGATGTTTAATTTAGGTTTGGATTGGGGGTGGTGGAATAGATGGTGGTGGTTGCAGTCATGAGGATCAGGGTGTTCTGTTAGTGCTGGCAGTGTATAAGAATGAATTTGATTTCCCTTTTACATGGTAGACTATTGAATATTGTGAAGCTATTGAAAGTATGGTCATCTCAAGACCTGAATATTTATGCCACAACTGGTCCAGTTTTTCCTTTAACAACTTGGTCTAGAACAGCATTGCTGGATATTGGAGATACTAGTGAAGTGAGGTTTCACTCTAACTCTTTCACCGATGATTCACTTCATGTTACATTTGCCCCATTCCAAAGTGAGTAAATAGTAATAAGGGAAGTTGGGTATGCGGTAGATGGGTATTAGCTTCACAATTTTTCTTTAAATCTAGAACTCTTCTAAAATAAAACATCCATTAAAACAACACTCAAAATCCTAGAAATTGGTAGCAACTGAACATAGTGGAATGGACCTCTGAAATGATGGCTGAATATGGGAATTGTCTTTGAGGAAACACAACCTCCCTGCCATATGCTGGACTGTAATGATACTAGAGGAAATGAAGAGAGAGAGAGGGGACAGTTAGGGAAAAATTTTAGGAGTTAAGAGGAAAGTCTCTGTTCCATAACCAGAGTGTCTGAGATTTCTGCATCCTCTGCCACCCCTGTCCCTCCTTGATGGTGAAGCTGAGGCTCTGTGATGTCAAGCCAAACCAGGCCAACAACTGATTTTGGGCAACCAGAGCTAAAGTGAGTGGCTCCCCATTAACCTAAAGAGTATATATAGAGGCCAGAAACCTTTGAGTAGTGTCTGTTGCCTCAAGATAGCCAAACTTACTAAGAAGATATTGTAGACCAGTGGAGATAAGGAATAAGACTCCAAACACAAGGATGGATGAAGAAACTGCAAGTCCTCAAGTGAATTAGAAGTCAGTTTCTCAACTGGATGTGGAAGAAGTGGATAAAGTCAGAATACCTTATTCAAATGCTGCCCCTTTCCGAGTAATTCTGCACCCAAGAATCTGGTCTTGTGCTTTTTGACCACAGGCAGTTCCTCATTCAATCCATTGTCATTAAATTAAAAGCTCATTTCCAAATCATTTTCCAATTTCTTCCCCAAAACCAATGTCTTTCTGTGTTTAACTTTTTTCCAACCTTCATAACCAATATAGTGGCTATGGTAAATTTGGACTTTAAACTGAATGAAGACAAGAGGGAGAATTACAGAAAGAATCAGAAAATTGCATTTTACTACATGAAGGGGAAAATCTCCAGTTAGCAAGCAAACGAATGCAGAAGAAGAAGTGCTGGAATGTTCATCTACCACAGGTGATACTCAGGTTCTCCCAGGGGAACACACTTAATAATGTGTATCCCTCTATCAACAATGCTTCAGAAATGCGCATTATGAGACGATGAAAACATTAATGGTCTCCATAAATAAATACCTGCAAGGGTATAAAGGGAATATGTTTGTATTTTTTGAGTTTTCAGTTATTGGGGAGGGAGCTAAGGAGTGGGAACTCACGTGAGAAGGGAGTAATCAAGAATTCTTTAATTGGGGCACCAGACAAGCCATTCCATACTGAGCCAGACAGTTAGAATAAGGACCAGGAGAAGACTGAAGGGGGATTTTATCCTCAACACTTTCTCATCCTGGCAAGGATGAAACGAAGCTGATGTTTAATTTAGGTTTGGAATGGGTGTGTGGGATGGATGGTCATGGTCGCAGTCATGAAGAACAGGGTGTTGTGTTAGTGCTGGCAGCATATAATAATGAATTTGATTTCCGTTTTACATGGTAGACTACTGAATATTGTGAAACTATTGAAAGGATGGTGAGCACAAGATCAAAAGTTTTATGCCTCTACTGGTCCAGTTTTTCCTTTAACAACTTGGTCTAGAACAGCATAGCTGAATATTGGACATACTAGAGAAGTGAGGTTTCACTCTAACTGTTCACTGATGATTCACTTCATTTTACATTTCCCCATAGCCAAGTAAGATATTAGTAATAAGGGAAATTGGGTATGGTGTCCATGGTTATTATCTTCACAATTTTTCTATAAATCTGGAACTATTCTAAAATAAAACATCTATTAAAACAACCCTCAAAATAATAGGAAATGGTAGCAACTGAACATGGTGGAATGGACCACTGAAATGACGGTGGAGTTTGGGAAGTGGCTTAGAGGAAACACCACCGCCCTGCCATCTGCTGGACTATAGTGGAACTAGAGGAAGAGAAAGAGAGAGACAGAGAGAGAGAGAGAGAGAGAGAGAGAGAGAGAGAGAGAGAGAGAGAGATCAGAGATCAGTTTGGGAAAAATTTTAGGAAGTAAGAGGAAGGTCTCTTTTCTATATCCTGAGCTTCTGAGATTTCTGTATCCTCTGCCACCCCTGCCCCTCCTGGATGGTCAACCTGAGGCTTTGTGATGTCAAGCCACACCATGGCAAGCACTGATTTTGGGCAACCAGAGCTCAAGTGAGTGGCTCCTCATTAACCTAAAGAGTATATATAGAGGCCAGGACCCTTTAAGTGGAATGTGTTGCCTCAAGATCAGGAAACTTAATAAGATGATATTGTACACTAGTAGAGATAAGGAATAAGTCTCCAAACTGTGGGAAACTGTTTTTTGCCTTCACTATCTGGTAAGCATAGACTGAGTACTCCCTGAAACCCCCTGAAGGCTGGGTTCCTTTGAAGCCCTAGCAAAGCTTGGAGCTTGGCCTCACCTTTTCTCTTTGTCCAGATAGTGGTAGCTGAAACTACTCCCCCATTTATTATTATGTAAATCCTTGATGATGGTCTTGTCTGCTTATTACCAGGTGGTCACCTGCCTAAGGTCTATGCTATGGGTGCATCCAAGATCAATAAAAGCTTGGTGAGGCCAGAGCACGGAGGAAGTCCTTCGGGACTTGCTGCCTGGTCCCCCAATATTGGAAAATTATCTCGTGTCTTTTTCTCTCATTTGTTGTGCGGCTCCTCTATCAGATACCAAACCATACTCCACAGGGGACGTGGAAGGAAACACTCAACATCTGGTGCCCGACGGGTAATCTGGAAGTGCAGGTCTCACTGGAGTGCGAAAAGGAAGTTTTCACCGAAAAGGTGTGGAAAACTCACCGAAAAAACCTGAGGGGGATTCTACTGCATGCAATGCCCAGGATCAACTACAGAAGCCCGGGTCTGTAAGTACACTGGGATCGTTTACTTAACCAGGCTAACAAATGGGGCAGGATTTGGCTTTAAAAAAGTAGATTCGGCTTTAAAAACGTATATTTGGATTTTTAAAACTAAGAAACTTTATTATAGACTTTTGATTTGCATGTTTACAGTGTTAAAATTTTAGAAGGAAATCTTTTACAGTTTTTGCATGTTATAATAGAACTTAACATTTGTTGTTCTTGAAAAAGGTACTCTCTTAGATCAGGCTGAAAAAAGAGTGCCATGGTCATCTTAATGTGTTTTCTTATCCAAATTAAAACCTTAATTTGAATTTGGAATCCATCTGTAATAAGAAATGAAACGCCGCTGCTGAATCTCGCTCTGGTTCGGAGAGATTTAAAGGTGGCAGGTGAGCGCGGAGCTATAAGCTCTCCCGTAATGAGATTACTAAATGTTCTGTTTAAAAACTACCTGAGGACATGTTGGGAATTGCAAAGTCTAGCCAATGTCACCTTGAGTGCTAGCTATTACTTTGGAAAGCGAAAAAGGAAAAAAAAACTTAAAAATCTGTTTTTTTTATTAAGCATGACTTTGGGAACAAATACTCCATCTGAGTCATTTGCTGAAACTTCCCCCAAAGCAGGATGTGGTGGAAAGGAAAAGGGAGCACATGGCCATCCAATATGGACGCCTCCTCTAATTTAAATTCTCCTTCTCATAATTGAAACGTTTTACAAAAATTTAAAATACGTCTGGGATTTCTGTTCAAGTGTACAGAGAAAACTTGGCTTGGAACTAATCCGCTCTCGTTCCTGTTAGGTTAGGTGGCTCAGGAGGCTGTGCAAGAAATAGAGTCCAGTGAATCATTAAAGAAAGGAAAGGAAAAGGTTTATTCTATGTCACAGGGAGACTCACGTAGCACCAGGACAGGGGACGTGGATTCACACCAACAGGGAGGGGGGCGCTTTTTTTATACTGAGGTATTCAGTTGAGGAAGTTTCAGCTGGCAGGGGGTCATTGAGAAGCCAGTATCTGTATCTGGCATGTTGACCTGTGAGAAATTCCAGGGGAAGTCCATTGTCTCATTACATATCTGCATGTATCCGATCCTGGGCTCTCTCCGACTTAACAGTTCTGATTTTGGACATTTAGATAGAGTTTTGAGCTAGACTTTCTTTACAAATGTGCAGAATAGAACCCAAGACTGATTATTTCCTATAGAAAATGGCCAATTTGAACCAGGGTAGAAATTCTAGCAACAAGATTGGTATTTTTCCATAATAATGATAATGAAGCCTATTCCAAAGCTATCTTTAAGACCTCTACAAGGAAAATCAGTAAAATTGTCTCTGTTACAAAAATTTGCTAAATTAATTGCCTTGAAATAATTGAATTTGAATCTCAAAAATTATTAAAATCTCTAATTATAAAAATGTGAGTAGCCCGGTAAAAAACCAGCCCTTTGTTTATTGAAAAGGCTGGCCAAAACATTTCTAATGAGAAAAGGGGCTAGTTGCTTCCAACCTGTAGCAAATTCTTAAAGAATGTGGTCAATTTACATCTGATTGGTCCAGGGAAGGCCAAACCTGTTCTTCCATGGAAAACAGCCCCCCCCCCTTCCTCCCCCAGGCCAATTTTGAACCTTCCCACCTTCAAGCAAGGGTCAGGAAACAATGAAGCTACAACCTTGTTTCTTGACCTTCCCTAGAGGAAAAAATTATGGTCCTTTTAAAATCAAAGGCTGGGCCAGGCCTGCCTTGCCAGCCTCAAATGTGGTTTTCCAAAGCTGCTGGGAAATTTAAGACCTTGGAGTTTATACCTAGGTTACTTGAAGTGACATAATACTGAATTAAATGAGATCTGAGTATTCCTTGTACAAAATCTAGAGGACAGTATTAAATCTGTTGGTTGATTCTGTCTTGCATTTTTAAAGTTTAGTCTTAATGTTACTGATTGAGAAATCCTGAAAATTTGACTTGCCAGCTAAGAGTATAAGATTCGGATTGAATTGGGAAACATTGTATAATTATAATAGCTAAATGCTTAAAAAATATTTTATTTTTGTTTTCTCTGAAATAATTAGAATTCAAAATATGTTGCTTATTGATCTGATTAAAAAAAGAGGATTAATTTTTAAGATCTCAACTGCAATTTTTAATACAAAAACCAGTTTAAATTTGATTAATTTTCTTTAAGATAATTATAAAGGGTATAAACAGCTAATGAGATTTCTGTTTGTCTACAATATAATGTTGGTCATCTATCTTTTAAGGGTTTTGGTTTGCTCTGTCAAAGAACAGTGTAGACAGCCGCCCTTTTGAGCTGTGTGACTTGGCAGCCGCCATGTTGGCCGCATGGCTCACTGTGCCCCTGGGGGCCGCCATCTTGAAACAACAAAGGCCCCGCCCTCTGATTTAGCCAATCACAAAAGGAATGTCTGCTCACTGAGGCAGGATGGGATTTCAGGGGTGGAGTTTTAAGGCGGAGGTTTACTGTGGAAATGGGGATGGGGCAGAAAGTTTGCTTGCCTCTCAGATTTATTTAATACTATTTTTAAGAAGATATTTTTAATGCTTAATAAATTAGCAATCATGGTCTTAATATAATTTCAGTGGTATGATAGACCAATGTTTTAAGCAGTTGGCTTCATAAGGGCCGACAATAGAGCTCATATTTCTTAAAAGGCTTGTAGATACATTTTTAAAAGATATCTTAAATTCTCAGTAGAACCACAGTTATGCGTATATCATAAACAAATTAAGAGTAATTGATTCCAAGGTCAAGACTAGATCCTATTATGTTGAGAACTGTTCAAAAATGTTGAACATGCTTTAATTAGATATGTATTTGGAATTTTTTTCTGTGTGCAATATTTCAAAATATAAAATGCTCGCTTTCATAAAGAATTTCTGCCAAATAAAGAAAGAATTGATTTATTAGTAGCAAAGTCGTTATTTAACCTAGCAATTTCTTTTATTTAAAAGCTCCTCACTGCTGCATTTTAAATTAGGCTGGAAGTGAAGCAGGGTTTGCATGTTGTGTATCAAAATAAAACTTTACTAAATTTACTAATTTTATAAGCAATTGAATCCCAGTAACGTAAAAAAGCAAACTTTAAAATCTGTATTTCTATTAAGATGACTTTGGGAACAAATACGCCATCTGAGTCATTTGCTGAAACTTCCCCCAAAGCAGCATGTGGTGGAAAGGAAAAGGGAGCACATGGAGATCCAATATGGACGCCTCCTCTAATTTAAAGTCTCCTCATATTTGAAAAGTTTTACAAAAATTTAAAATGCTTCTGGGATTTCTGTTCCCGTGTAAAGACAAAACTTGGCTTGGAACTAATCCGCTCTCGTCCTGTTAGGTTAGGTGGCTCAGGAGACTGCGCAAGAAATTGAGTCCAGTGAATCAGAAAAGAAAGGAAATGAAAAGGTTTATTCTGCATCCCCGGGAGACCCAGGTACCCCCAGGACAGGGCATGTGGATTCACGCCAACAGTGAGGGGGGGGCTTTTTTTATACTGCAGTTGGGTGAGTGGCGGGAACATGAGCTGAGGTATTCAGTTGAGGAAGTTTCAGCTGCAGGGGGTCATGGAGAAGCCAGTATCTGTGTCTGGCCCATTGACCTGTGAGAAATTGCAGGGGAAGTCCATTGTGCCATTACATGTCTGCATGTATCCGATCCTGGGCTCTCTCCTACCTAACATCCCGGCCTTTTGGTGATGGGGGGGGGGGGGGGAGAGGGCGACTCTTTCTAGCTACTTCCAGCTTACAACAGGCAATGAAGTGGGACGGATTTAAAGGCCAGGGTTAGTCAGAGGCAGATCAGAGGGCAGCCGAGCATAGGGATGGAGCAGGAGCTGATTCACAGTAACCCGTGACATCTCCATGATCCAGGAGTGGATGAACTTGAGGAGGCAGGGGGCTAGGAGAAAAAAAGACACAGATGAGAATCAGGGGCCCTATCATGGGTAGGACCCAGGTAGCTAAGGAGCTTTGGAACTAGCGGGAAGGAGAGTTGTCCTGGAAGTGTCCTGCATGTAGTTCTTCACTCAGCTTAGTCAGGGTCTGTACATTTACGTTTTGCTCCACTACTCTGGACTCATTGATGCAGTAACAGCATTCTTCTTGAAGGAATATGCAGGTTCCTCCTTTTTCTGCAGTCAGAAGATCTGAGGCGATCTGGTTCCGTAGGGCTACTAGGGCTACTGATGTCACTAGCTGCTGTAGGGAGGCTCAAAGAGGCGGTAGTAGACTCCAGGGCTAACTGGAGCTTGTCATTAAAGTACTGAGCAGTGACCAGACTATTTACAAGGGGCCCCCAGTGAGGCCTACAGAGGCAGCAATACTCGCCCCTAAAATGACAGGGAGGAAGGCAGCCTGGCGGGTCCAGGGATGGGATGGAGGGAGCAACCAGTGAGCTCCGACTCTCCATACAAGGTTAGTTGGGGAATTACTGTGACCACGAAGCAAGGCCCGGTGTCAGAGGAGTTCATGCAGTTCCTTACGGTGCCGTTGCAGCAAAAGAAGGTACCTGGGCTGGCCTTGGTGAGACTGGCTGCGGTGTGGTATGACAGTCTCTCCCGTGGCAACCCCATAGGTGTTGACATCTTGATTACATCTGTCTGGGTTCTGCTGGTTGTAAGCAAAACAGACATAGGGTCAGCCAGTATTGGACACTGACTGGATGTTGACAGCCATCTGGATCTTTGTCTGACATCCGAACAGAGGGTAGTCCTGAGATCCTACTTGCCTGTTGACATGTTTGCAGTCTGGTAGTAGGTTTCACTGACCTTGAACCTCCACACAAAAGCGGGTGGGGGTGGGTGTAGCTTTCTCATGGCCGGGAGGAGAAGGAAGGAGGAGGGGAGGGCAGTTAAGGCAGACCTTAGTGGGGCCCAACACCTCACATTTATAGAAGTCATGCTGCTCCAGGGTCCTCTTGAGTCTGGAGAGGCGGTGCCAGGGCAGGGCGTCAAGCTGGGGTTGCCAAGCAGCTTGGCCGCAGTGGGGTCTGTGAGGATTACAGTGTGAAGTCCTGTCCGCCTGGGCTGCAAGGCTTGTGGTTGTAGGTTCTTAAGGAGGACCGAGTCACCAGGGTGAAGTGCTGGTCTTGGGAGTCTTGGTCGGTTGGCTCTGGCTTGGGCAGAAACCTGAGCAATTGCCTGGTTAAAGACAGATATGGGAGATACGTACCCAGGCGAGGGGGATCGGAAAGAAGACAGTGGTTGAGCAAGAAGAGTCAAAAGGGCTCAAGAAAATGGGGCTTCTTGGTGTAGTCAGAGTTTGGTCACTGCCATGGGCAGGAGGTCTGGCCAGGAGCTGTGAATTTCTAGAGAGAGTTTAGTTAGATGGTTCAATAGATTGGAATTGAGTGGCTATGAAGAGGGTTCGAGCCAGTGACAGAAATCCAGCAGGATGTAGAGGAGGAGGGATTGATGTTCGAGAGTAGATGGAAAGTTGTGTTGATGAGAGTGGGCATAGGAGTAGGTCCAGGGTTCATAAATAGAGTGTGACACTAGAGGATTTCCAATCCCAGACAGTAGAATTGATGACTCCCTCATCATCCCAAGTCTGTTTCCCCCGAAATATGAAAAACCTGAGCAAAATTGTAGGGTCCCTTGCCAGGTAAGAGCCTGTGAGGAATGATGGGTCATCCGGTCCTGGATGGTGTCCCGGAAGAAGATGGTGGGAGGCACTCGGTGAGCCTGAGAGAGGTACGTATTGCAGTGAAAGCGGGAGAAAATGTTCGAATGTGCTGATATCCTAGGGAAAGTGGAAGGAGCAGTGGAAGCCAGGGACCTGGATATGAGGCTGGAGAAAAGGCGGGGAGGGAGAGAGCAGGTTGCGCAGCCTATTCCCAGGCCTCTAGCCACTTGGATTTTAAAGTTGCTGCATTTTTCCTTTGGGAACGGTGGAGGGGGATGGGGCGAGGTCAGAGCAGTTTTCAGTTCAGAGGAGGGGACAGTTGTGGCGGAGAGAAGAAGCAAAGGCGTTCACAGTGAAGACTGAGGTAGGCAAAGACTGAGCTAGGCAAAGACTGAGCTAGGCTACTGTGGTCTGGGACAACAGGGCCCCATGACGGGATACATGGCAGTGGAGGATCAGTGTCCCTGTAAAGGGAGGGGGCCAGGAATGGAAGGAGCAGGGAAGCTGAAGGGCTCAGAGTGATGTGCAGAGTGGCCACTAGGATGGTGAGGATGTCTCGTCCTAACAGGGGCATGGGGCATGCTATCATCAAGGAGGCAGGGAAGGGGTCCAGTGGCCAGAAGGCAGGTGGATTTGCCATAAATATACATGTCCGAGATCTTGGAAGGATAAAGGGGCCCTAAAGAGGATGGCAGGACAGAAAATGCAGCCCCCATGTCAACCGGGAAGGTGACCTACTACCTTCATTGTGACACGAGGCTCAGCGAGGGTGATTGGAGTCATCGAGGCTGGGCTTCTTCAATCTTCAGCCAGTTCCAACATGGCCAGCAGGTGGATCCTGGCCTGGAAGGGTGCCCCCTCTACCCTGAGGCGTAGAAGGCCCACCAATTATTCCAGGGCAGTCACTTTTCCAGTGACCATTTTGACTGCATGCCGGGCAGGGCTTGGTCGGAGCTTGGGGCCAGGGGCACTGCATTGCCCAGTGGCCTTCATTTCTGCATTTGAAGCATTCTCCGGTGGCGTTCCTTTCATTGCACCCCCACTGCTCACAGTCCCCTTAGGGCCATGGCGACTGCCATCAACCTCAGGGCCACAAATAAGGCATGACTGCAGGTCTACTTCTTGTTGAAGGCAGGCCTCCCATTCTGACTGTGCCTGCTCCTCCAGGGCATTAAGAACTTTCAAGGCCATTTTCACTGGACCTCGGACCTGGGTTTGAGGACTAATAAAGACCTTAAAGGTTGGGTTAGAGAGTGGGTAGCATAGATTCAGACTATGCCCTCATTTCCTGGACTGGACTATGGCAGGGGTAGAATGGGCGCAGAAATGGAAGAGGCTGTTTTGGAGCTGAAGTTCTTAGGATTTGGGCTCTAGGGGAGAAGGAAACTTCCCATTAAGTGGGTCTGAAGAGAGCACAGCTGCAACCTCTCCCAGAGGGAACTGGCCGGCCACCTTCCTGGAAGGGTCTGGAGAGGCAATCTCTGACGTGGCCACATTTTAAGGATAGAGATGCCTGCGCACAGGCGGCCACATGGGAACAGCACTGGGTCGGGGCAGGACACACTGCTGATGGTGCCAAACTGGGAAAAGTTGCTGAGCTTAAGAGATGAGGTCCTTATGGGTCCAGAGCCACTAGGAGGGAGAGGCGGGCACCCCTAGCCGTGGAGGGACTGCCAAAGGGAGTGCTCACGCCACCCAGGTATCAAGGCACCAAATTTTAGGTTAGAGCTCAGGAGACGGCACAAGAAATAGAGTCCAGTGAATCAGAAAAGAAAGGAAAGGAAAAGGCTTATTCGGCGTCCCCGGGAGACCCACGTACCCCCAGGACAGGGCACGTGGATTCACGCCAACAGGGAGGGGGGCGCTTTCTTTATACTGCAGTTGGGTGAGGGGCGGAGACATGAGCTAAGGTATTCAGTTGAGGAAATTTCAGCTGCAGGGGGTCGTTGAGAAGCCAGTATCTGTATCTGGCACGATGACCTGTGAGAAATTCCAGGGGAAGTCCATTGGCTCATTACATGTCTGCATGTATCCGATCCTGGGCTCTCTCCTACCTAACAGTTCTGATTTTGGACATTTAGATAGAGTTTTGAGCTGGAATTTCTTTACAAATGTGCAGAATAAAACCCAAGACTGGTTATTTCCTAAAGAAAATGGCAAATTTGACCCACGGTAGAAATTCTAGCAACAAGATTGGTATTTTTCCATAATAATGTTAATGAAGCCTATTCCAAAGCCAACTTTAGGACCTCTACAAGGAAAATCAGTAAAATTGTCTCTGTTACAAAAATTTGCTAAATTAATTGCCTTGAAATAATTGAATTTGAATCTCAAAAATTATTAAAATCTCTAATTATAAAAATGTGAGTAGCCCGGTAAAAAACCAGCCCTTTGTTTATTGAAAAGGCTGGCCAAAACATTTCTAATGAGAAAAGGGGCTAGTTGCTTCCTGCCTGTAGCAAATTCTTAAAGAATGTGGTCAATTTACATCTGATTGGTCCAGGGAAGGCCAAACCTGTTCTTCCATGGAAAACAGCCCCCACCCCCTTTCCTCCCCCAGGGCCAATTTTGAACCTTCCCACCTTCAAGCAAGGGTCAGGAAACAATGTAGCTACAACCTTGTTTTTTGACCTTCCCTAGAGGAAAAAATTATGGTCCTTTTAAAATCAAAGGCTGGGCCAGGCCTGCCTTGCCAGCCTCAAATGTGGTTTTCCAAAGCTGCTGGGAAATTTAAGACCTTGGAGTTTATACCTAGGTTACTTGAAGTGACATAATACTGAATTAAATGAGATCTGAGTATTCCTTGTACAAAATCTAGAGGACAGTATTAAATCTGTTGGTTGATTCTGTCTTGCATTTTTAAAGTTTAGTCTTAATGTTACTGATTGAGAAATCCTGAAAATTTGACTTGCCAGCTAAGAGTATAAGATTCGGATTGAATTGGGAAACATTGTATAATTATAATAGCTAAATGCTTAAAAATATTTTATTTTTGTTTTCTCTGAAATAATTAGAATTCAAAATATGTTGCTTATTGATCTGATTAAAAAAAGAGGATTAATTTTTAAGATCTCAACTGCAATTTTTAATACAAAAACCAGTTTAAATTTGATTAATTTTCTTTAAGATAATTATAAAGGGTATAAACAGCTAATGAGATTTCTGTTTGTCTACAATATAATGTTGGTCATCTATCTTTTAAGGGTTTTGGTTTGCTCTGTCAAAGAACAGTGTAGACAGCCGCCCTTTTGAGCTGTGTGACTTGGCAGCCGCCATGTTGGCCGCATGGCTCACTGTGCCCCTGGGGGCCGCCATCTTGAAACAACAAAGGCCCCGCCCTCTGATTTAGCCAATCACAAAAGGAATGTCTGCTCACTGAGGCAGGATGGGATTTCAGGGGTGGAGTTTTAAGGCGGAGGTTTACTGTGGAAATGGGGATGGGGCAGAAAGTTTGCTTGCCTCTCAGATTTATTTAATACTATTTTTAAGAAGATATTTTTAATGCTTAATAAATTAGCAATCATGGTCTTAATATAATTTCAGTGGTATGATAGACCAATGTTTTAAGCAGTTGGCTTCATGCGGGCCGACAATAGAGCTCATATTTCTTAAAAGGCTTGTAGATACATTTTTAAAAGATATCTTAAATTCTCAGTAGAACCACAGTTATGCGTATATCATAAACAAATTAAGAGTAATTGATTCCAAGGTCAAGACTAGATCCTATTATGTTGAGAACTGTTCAAAAATGTTGAACATGCTTTAATTAGATATGTATTTGGAATTTTTTTCTGTGTGCAATATTTCAAAATATAAAATGCTCGCTTTCATAAAGAATTTCTGCCAAATAAAGAAAGAATTGATTTATTAGTAGCAAAGTCTTTATTTAACCTAGCAATTTCTTTTATTTAAAAGCTCCTCACTGCTGCATTTTAAATTAGGCTGGAAGTGAAGCAGGGTTTGCATGTTGTGTATCAAAATAAAACTTTACTAAATTTACTAATTTTATAAGCAATTGAATCCCAGTAACGTAAAAAAGCAAACTTTAAAATCTGTATTTCTATTAAGATGACTTTGGGAACAAATACGCCATCTGAGTCATTTGCTGAAACTTCCCCCAAAGCAGCATGTGGTGGAAAGGAAAAGGGAGCACATGGAGATCCAATATGGACGCCTCCTCTAATTTAAAGTCTCCTCATATTTGAAAAGTTTTACAAAAATTTAAAATGCTTCTGGGATTTCTGTTCCCGTGTAAAGACAAAACTTGGCTTGGAACTAATCCGCTCTCGTCCTGTTAGGTTAGGTGGCTCAGGAGACTGCGCAAGAAATTGAGTCCAGTGAATCAGAAAAGAAAGGAAATGAAAAGGTTTATTCTGCATCCCCGGGAGACCCAGGTACCCCCAGGACAGGGCATGTGGATTCACGCCAACAGTGAGGGGGGGGCTTTTTTTATACTGCAGTTGGGTGAGTGGCGGGAACATGAGCTGAGGTATTCAGTTGAGGAAGTTTCAGCTGCAGGGGGTCATGGAGAAGCCAGTATCTGTGTCTGGCCCATTGACCTGTGAGAAATTGCAGGGGAAGTCCATTGTGCCATTACATGTCTGCATGTATCCGATCCTGGGCTCTCTCCTACCTAACATCCCGGCCTTTTGGTGATGGGGGGGGGGGGGGGAGAGGGCGACTCTTTCTAGCTACTTCCAGCTTACAACAGGCAATGAAGTGGGACGGATTTAAAGGCCAGGGTTAGTCAGAGGCAGATCAGAGGGCAGCCGAGCATAGGGATGGAGCAGGAGCTGATTCACAGTAACCCGTGACATCTCCATGATCCAGGAGTGGATGAACTTGAGGAGGCAGGGGGCTAGGAGAAAAAAAGACACAGATGAGAATCAGGGGCCCTATCATGGGTAGGACCCAGGTAGCTAAGGAGCTTTGGAACTAGCGGGAAGGAGAGTTGTCCTGGAAGTGTCCTGCATGTAGTTCTTCACTCAGCTTAGTCAGGGTCTGTACATTTACGTTTTGCTCCACTACTCTGGACTCATTGATGCAGTAACAGCATTCTTCTTGAAGGAATATGCAGGTTCCTCCTTTTTCTGCAGTCAGAAGATCTGAGGCGATCTGGTTCCGTAGGGCTACTAGGGCTACTGATGTCACTAGCTGCTGTAGGGAGGCTCAAAGAGGCGGTAGTAGACTCCAGGGCTAACTGGAGCTTGTCATTAAAGTACTGAGCAGTGACCAGACTATTTACAAGGGGCCCCCAGTGAGGCCTACAGAGGCAGCAATACTCGCCCCTAAAATGACAGGGAGGAAGGCAGCCTGGCGGGTCCAGGGATGGGATGGAGGGAGCAACCAGTGAGCTCCGACTCTCCATACAAGGTTAGTTGGGGAATTACTGTGACCACGAAGCAAGGCCCGGTGTCAGAGGAGTTCATGCAGTTCCTTACGGTGCCGTTGCAGCAAAAGAAGGTACCTGGGCTGGCCTTGGTGAGACTGGCTGCGGTGTGGTATGACAGTCTCTCCCGTGGCAACCCCATAGGTGTTGACATCTTGATTACATCTGTCTGGGTTCTGCTGGTTGTAAGCAAAACAGACATAGGGTCAGCCAGTATTGGACACTGACTGGATGTTGACAGCCATCTGGATCTTTGTCTGACATCCGAACAGAGGGTAGTCCTGAGATCCTACTTGCCTGTTGACATGTTTGCAGTCTGGTAGTAGGTTTCACTGACCTTGAACCTCCACACAAAAGCGGGTGGGGGTGGGTGTAGCTTTCTCATGGCCGGGAGGAGAAGGAAGGAGGAGGGGAGGGCAGTTAAGGCAGACCTTAGTGGGGCCCAACACCTCACATTTATAGAAGTCATGCTGCTCCAGGGTCCTCTTGAGTCTGGAGAGGCGGTGCCAGGGCAGGGCGTCAAGCTGGGGTTGCCAAGCAGCTTGGCCGCAGTGGGGTCTGTGAGGATTACAGTGTGAAGTCCTGTCCGCCTGGGCTGCAAGGCTTGTGGTTGTAGGTTCTTAAGGAGGACCGAGTCACCAGGGTGAAGTGCTGGTCTTGGGAGTCTTGGTCGGTTGGCTCTGGCTTGGGCAGAAACCTGAGCAATTGCCTGGTTAAAGACAGATATGGGAGATACGTACCCAGGCGAGGGGGATCGGAAAGAAGACAGTGGTTGAGCAAGAAGAGTCAAAAGGGCTCAAGAAAATGGGGCTTCTTGGTGTAGTCAGAGTTTGGTCACTGCCATGGGCAGGAGGTCTGGCCAGGAGCTGTGAATTTCTAGAGAGAGTTTAGTTAGATGGTTCAATAGATTGGAATTGAGTGGCTATGAAGAGGGTTCGAGCCAGTGACAGAAATCCAGCAGGATGTAGAGGAGGAGGGATTGATGTTCGAGAGTAGATGGAAAGTTGTGTTGATGAGAGTGGGCATAGGAGTAGGTCCAGGGTTCATAAATAGAGTGTGACACTAGAGGATTTCCAATCCCAGACAGTAGAATTGATGACTCCCTCATCATCCCAAGTCTGTTTCCCCCGAAATATGAAAAACCTGAGCAAAATTGTAGGGTCCCTTGCCAGGTAAGAGCCTGTGAGGAATGATGGGTCATCCGGTCCTGGATGGTGTCCCGGAAGAAGATGGTGGGAGGCACTCGGTGAGCCTGAGAGAGGTACGTATTGCAGTGAAAGCGGGAGAAAATGTTCGAATGTGCTGATATCCTAGGGAAAGTGGAAGGAGCAGTGGAAGCCAGGGACCTGGATATGAGGCTGGAGAAAAGGCGGGGAGGGAGAGAGCAGGTTGCGCAGCCTATTCCCAGGCCTCTAGCCACTTGGATTTTAAAGTTGCTGCATTTTTCCTTTGGGAACGGTGGAGGGGGATGGGGCGAGGTCAGAGCAGTTTTCAGTTCAGAGGAGGGGACAGTTGTGGCGGAGAGAAGAAGCAAAGGCGTTCACAGTGAAGACTGAGGTAGGCAAAGACTGAGCTAGGCAAAGACTGAGCTAGGCTACTGTGGTCTGGGACAACAGGGCCCCATGACGGGATACATGGCAGTGGAGGATCAGTGTCCCTGTAAAGGGAGGGGGCCAGGAATGGAAGGAGCAGGGAAGCTGAAGGGCTCAGAGTGATGTGCAGAGTGGCCACTAGGATGGTGAGGATGTCTCGTCCTAACAGGGGCATGGGGCATGCTATCATCAAGGAGGCAGGGAAGGGGTCCAGTGGCCAGAAGGCAGGTGGATTTGCCATAAATATACATGTCCGAGATCTTGGAAGGATAAAGGGGCCCTAAAGAGGATGGCAGGACAGAAAATGCAGCCCCCATGTCAACCGGGAAGGTGACCTACTACCTTCATTGTGACACGAGGCTCAGCGAGGGTGATTGGAGTCATCGAGGCTGGGCTTCTTCAATCTTCAGCCAGTTCCAACATGGCCAGCAGGTGGATCCTGGCCTGGAAGGGTGCCCCCTCTACCCTGAGGCGTAGAAGGCCCACCAATTATTCCAGGGCAGTCACTTTTCCAGTGACCATTTTGACTGCATGCCGGGCAGGGCTTGGTCGGAGCTTGGGGCCAGGGGCACTGCATTGCCCAGTGGCCTTCATTTCTGCATTTGAAGCATTCTCCGGTGGCGTTCCTTTCATTGCACCCCCACTGCTCACAGTCCCCTTAGGGCCATGGTGACTGCCATCAACCTCAGGGCCACAAATAAGGCATGACTGCAGGTCTACTTCTTGTTGAAGGCAGGCCTCCCATTCTGACTGTGCCTGCTCCTCCAGGGCATTAAGAACTTTCAAGGCCATTTTCACTGGACCTCGGACCTGGGTTTGAGGACTAATAAAGACCTTAAAGGTTGGGTTAGAGAGTGGGTAGCATAGATTCAGACTATGCCCTCATTTCCTGGACTGGACTATGGCAGGGGTAGAATGGGCGCAGAAATGGAAGAGGCTGTTTTGGAGCTGAAGTTCTTAGGATTTGGGCTCTAGGGGAGAAGGAAACTTCCCATTAAGTGGGTCTGAAGAGAGCACAGCTGCAACCTCTCCCAGAGGGAACTGGCCGGCCACCTTCCTGGAAGGGTCTGGAGAGGCAATCTCTGACGTGGCCACATTTTAAGGATAGAGATGCCTGCGCACAGGCGGCCACATGGGAACAGCACTGGGTCGGGGCAGGACACACTGCTGATGGTGCCAAACTGGGAAAAGTTGCTGAGCTTAAGAGATGAGGTCCTTATGGGTCCAGAGCCACTAGGAGGGAGAGGCGGGCACCCCTAGCCGTGGAGGGACTGCCAAAGGGAGTGCTCACGCCACCCAGGTATCAAGGCACCAAATTTTAGGTTAGAGCTCAGGAGACGGCACAAGAAATAGAGTCCAGTGAATCAGAAAAGAAAGGAAAGGAAAAGGCTTATTCGGCGTCCCCGGGAGACCCACGTACCCCCAGGACAGGGCACGTGGATTCACGCCAACAGGGAGGGGGGCGCTTTCTTTATACTGCAGTTGGGTGAGGGGCGGAGACATGAGCTAAGGTATTCAGTTGAGGAAATTTCAGCTGCAGGGGGTCGTTGAGAAGCCAGTATCTGTATCTGGCATGATGACCTGTGAGAAATTCCAGGGGAAGTCCATTGGCTCATTACATGTCTGCATGTATCCGATCCTGGGCTCTCTCCTACCTAACAGTTCTGATTTTGGACATTTAGATAGAGTTTTGAGCTGGAATTTCTTTACAAATGTGCAGAATAAAACCCAAGACTGGTTATTTCCTAAAGAAAATGGCAAATTTGACCCACGGTAGAAATTCTAGCAACAAGATTGGTATTTTTCCATAATAATGTTAATGAAGCCTATTCCAAAGCCAACTTTAGGACCTCTACAAGGAAAATCAGTAAAATTGTCTCTGTTACAAAAATTTGCTAAATTAATTGCCTTGAAATAATTGAATTTGAATCTCAAAAATTATTAAAATCTCTAATTATAAAAATGTGAGTAGCCCGGTAAAAAACCAGCCCTTTGTTTATTGAAAAGGCTGGCCAAAACATTTCTAATGAGAAAAGGGGCTAGTTGCTTCCTGCCTGTAGCAAATTCTTAAAGAATGTGGTCAATTTACATCTGATTGGTCCAGGGAAGGCCAAACCTGTTCTTCCATGGAAAACAGCCCCCACCCCCTTTCCTCCCCCAGGGCCAATTTTGAACCTTCCCACCTTCAAGCAAGGGTCAGGAAACAATGTAGCTACAACCTTGTTTTTTGACCTTCCCTAGAGGAAAAAATTATGGTCCTTTTAAAATCAAAGGCTGGGCCAGGCCTGCCTTGCCAGCCTCAAATGTGGTTTTCCAAAGCTGCTGGGAAATTTAAGACCTTGGAGTTTATACCTAGGTTACTTGAAGTGACATAATACTGAATTAAATGAGATCTGAGTATTCCTTGTACAAAATCTAGAGGACAGTATTAAATCTGTTGGTTGATTCTGTCTTGCATTTTTAAAGTTTAGTCTTAATGTTACTGATTGAGAAATCCTGAAAATTTGACTTGCCAGCTAAGAGTATAAGATTCGGATTGAATTGGGAAACATTGTATAATTATAATAGCTAAATGCTTAAAAATATTTTATTTTTGTTTTCTCTGAAATAATTAGAATTCAAAATATGTTGCTTATTGATCTGATTAAAAAAAGAGGATTAATTTTTAAGATCTCAACTGCAATTTTTAATACAAAAACCAGTTTAAATTTGATTAATTTTCTTTAAGATAATTATAAAGGGTATAAACAGCTAATGAGATTTCTGTTTGTCTACAATATAATGTTGGTCATCTATCTTTTAAGGGTTTTGGTTTGCTCTGTCAAAGAACAGTGTAGACAGCCGCCCTTTTGAGCTGTGTGACTTGGCAGCCGCCATGTTGGCCGCATGGCTCACTGTGCCCCTGGGGGCCGCCATCTTGAAACAACAAAGGCCCCGCCCTCTGATTTAGCCAATCACAAAAGGAATGTCTGCTCACTGAGGCAGGATGGGATTTCAGGGGTGGAGTTTTAAGGCGGAGGTTTACTGTGGAAATGGGGATGGGGCAGAAAGTTTGCTTGCCTCTCAGATTTATTTAATACTATTTTTAAGAAGATATTTTTAATGCTTAATAAATTAGCAATCATGGTCTTAATATAATTTCAGTGGTATGATAGACCAATGTTTTAAGCAGTTGGCTTCATGCGGGCCGACAATAGAGCTCATATTTCTTAAAAGGCTTGTAGATACATTTTTAAAAGATATCTTAAATTCTCAGTAGAACCACAGTTATGCGTATATCATAAACAAATTAAGAGTAATTGATTCCAAGGTCAAGACTAGATCCTATTATGTTGAGAACTGTTCAAAAATGTTGAACATGCTTTAATTAGATATGTATTTGGAATTTTTTTCTGTGTGCAATATTTCAAAATATAAAATGCTCGCTTTCATAAAGAATTTCTGCCAAATAAAGAAAGAATTGATTTATTAGTAGCAAAGTCTTTATTTAACCTAGCAATTTCTTTTATTTAAAAGCTCCTCACTGCTGCATTTTAAATTAGGCTGGAAGTGAAGCAGGGTTTGCATGTTGTGTATCAAAATAAAACTTTACTAAATTTACTAATTTTATAAGCAATTGAATCCCAGTAACGTAAAAAAGCAAACTTTAAAATCTGTATTTCTATTAAGATGACTTTGGGAACAAATACGCCATCTGAGTCATTTGCTGAAACTTCCCCCAAAGCAGCATGTGGTGGAAAGGAAAAGGGAGCACATGGAGATCCAATATGGACGCCTCCTCTAATTTAAAGTCTCCTCATATTTGAAAAGTTTTACAAAAATTTAAAATGCTTCTGGGATTTCTGTTCCCGTGTAAAGACAAAACTTGGCTTGGAACTAATCCGCTCTCGTCCTGTTAGGTTAGGTGGCTCAGGAGACTGCGCAAGAAATTGAGTCCAGTGAATCAGAAAAGAAAGGAAATGAAAAGGTTTATTCTGCATCCCCGGGAGACCCAGGTACCCCCAGGACAGGGCATGTGGATTCACGCCAACAGTGAGGGGGGGGCTTTTTTTATACTGCAGTTGGGTGAGTGGCGGGAACATGAGCTGAGGTATTCAGTTGAGGAAGTTTCAGCTGCAGGGGGTCATGGAGAAGCCAGTATCTGTGTCTGGCCCATTGACCTGTGAGAAATTGCAGGGGAAGTCCATTGTGCCATTACATGTCTGCATGTATCCGATCCTGGGCTCTCTCCTACCTAACATCCCGGCCTTTTGGTGATGGGGGGGGGGGGGGGAGAGGGCGACTCTTTCTAGCTACTTCCAGCTTACAACAGGCAATGAAGTGGGACGGATTTAAAGGCCAGGGTTAGTCAGAGGCAGATCAGAGGGCAGCCGAGCATAGGGATGGAGCAGGAGCTGATTCACAGTAACCCGTGACATCTCCATGATCCAGGAGTGGATGAACTTGAGGAGGCAGGGGGCTAGGAGAAAAAAAGACACAGATGAGAATCAGGGGCCCTATCATGGGTAGGACCCAGGTAGCTAAGGAGCTTTGGAACTAGCGGGAAGGAGAGTTGTCCTGGAAGTGTCCTGCATGTAGTTCTTCACTCAGCTTAGTCAGGGTCTGTACATTTACGTTTTGCTCCACTACTCTGGACTCATTGATGCAGTAACAGCATTCTTCTTGAAGGAATATGCAGGTTCCTCCTTTTTCTGCAGTCAGAAGATCTGAGGCGATCTGGTTCCGTAGGGCTACTAGGGCTACTGATGTCACTAGCTGCTGTAGGGAGGCTCAAAGAGGCGGTAGTAGACTCCAGGGCTAACTGGAGCTTGTCATTAAAGTACTGAGCAGTGACCAGACTATTTACAAGGGGCCCCCAGTGAGGCCTACAGAGGCAGCAATACTCGCCCCTAAAATGACAGGGAGGAAGGCAGCCTGGCGGGTCCAGGGATGGGATGGAGGGAGCAACCAGTGAGCTCCGACTCTCCATACAAGGTTAGTTGGGGAATTACTGTGACCACGAAGCAAGGCCCGGTGTCAGAGGAGTTCATGCAGTTCCTTACGGTGCCGTTGCAGCAAAAGAAGGTACCTGGGCTGGCCTTGGTGAGACTGGCTGCGGTGTGGTATGACAGTCTCTCCCGTGGCAACCCCATAGGTGTTGACATCTTGATTACATCTGTCTGGGTTCTGCTGGTTGTAAGCAAAACAGACATAGGGTCAGCCAGTATTGGACACTGACTGGATGTTGACAGCCATCTGGATCTTTGTCTGACATCCGAACAGAGGGTAGTCCTGAGATCCTACTTGCCTGTTGACATGTTTGCAGTCTGGTAGTAGGTTTCACTGACCTTGAACCTCCACACAAAAGCGGGTGGGGGTGGGTGTAGCTTTCTCATGGCCGGGAGGAGAAGGAAGGAGGAGGGGAGGGCAGTTAAGGCAGACCTTAGTGGGGCCCAACACCTCACATTTATAGAAGTCATGCTGCTCCAGGGTCCTCTTGAGTCTGGAGAGGCGGTGCCAGGGCAGGGCGTCAAGCTGGGGTTGCCAAGCAGCTTGGCCGCAGTGGGGTCTGTGAGGATTACAGTGTGAAGTCCTGTCCGCCTGGGCTGCAAGGCTTGTGGTTGTAGGTTCTTAAGGAGGACCGAGTCACCAGGGTGAAGTGCTGGTCTTGGGAGTCTTGGTCGGTTGGCTCTGGCTTGGGCAGAAACCTGAGCAATTGCCTGGTTAAAGACAGATATGGGAGATACGTACCCAGGCGAGGGGGATCGGAAAGAAGACAGTGGTTGAGCAAGAAGAGTCAAAAGGGCTCAAGAAAATGGGGCTTCTTGGTGTAGTCAGAGTTTGGTCACTGCCATGGGCAGGAGGTCTGGCCAGGAGCTGTGAATTTCTAGAGAGAGTTTAGTTAGATGGTTCAATAGATTGGAATTGAGTGGCTATGAAGAGGGTTCGAGCCAGTGACAGAAATCCAGCAGGATGTAGAGGAGGAGGGATTGATGTTCGAGAGTAGATGGAAAGTTGTGTTGATGAGAGTGGGCATAGGAGTAGGTCCAGGGTTCATAAATAGAGTGTGACACTAGAGGATTTCCAATCCCAGACAGTAGAATTGATGACTCCCTCATCATCCCAAGTCTGTTTCCCCCGAAATATGAAAAACCTGAGCAAAATTGTAGGGTCCCTTGCCAGGTAAGAGCCTGTGAGGAATGATGGGTCATCCGGTCCTGGATGGTGTCCCGGAAGAAGATGGTGGGAGGCACTCGGTGAGCCTGAGAGAGGTACGTATTGCAGTGAAAGCGGGAGAAAATGTTCGAATGTGCTGATATCCTAGGGAAAGTGGAAGGAGCAGTGGAAGCCAGGGACCTGGATATGAGGCTGGAGAAAAGGCGGGGAGGGAGAGAGCAGGTTGCGCAGCCTATTCCCAGGCCTCTAGCCACTTGGATTTTAAAGTTGCTGCATTTTTCCTTTGGGAACGGTGGAGGGGGATGGGGCGAGGTCAGAGCAGTTTTCAGTTCAGAGGAGGGGACAGTTGTGGCGGAGAGAAGAAGCAAAGGCGTTCACAGTGAAGACTGAGGTAGGCAAAGACTGAGCTAGGCAAAGACTGAGCTAGGCTACTGTGGTCTGGGACAACAGGGCCCCATGACGGGATACATGGCAGTGGAGGATCAGTGTCCCTGTAAAGGGAGGGGGCCAGGAATGGAAGGAGCAGGGAAGCTGAAGGGCTCAGAGTGATGTGCAGAGTGGCCACTAGGATGGTGAGGATGTCTCGTCCTAACAGGGGCATGGGGCATGCTATCATCAAGGAGGCAGGGAAGGGGTCCAGTGGCCAGAAGGCAGGTGGATTTGCCATAAATATACATGTCCGAGATCTTGGAAGGATAAAGGGGCCCTAAAGAGGATGGCAGGACAGAAAATGCAGCCCCCATGTCAACCGGGAAGGTGACCTACTACCTTCATTGTGACACGAGGCTCAGCGAGGGTGATTGGAGTCATCGAGGCTGGGCTTCTTCAATCTTCAGCCAGTTCCAACATGGCCAGCAGGTGGATCCTGGCCTGGAAGGGTGCCCCCTCTACCCTGAGGCGTAGAAGGCCCACCAATTATTCCAGGGCAGTCACTTTTCCAGTGACCATTTTGACTGCATGCCGGGCAGGGCTTGGTCGGAGCTTGGGGCCAGGGGCACTGCATTGCCCAGTGGCCTTCATTTCTGCATTTGAAGCATTCTCCGGTGGCGTTCCTTTCATTGCACCCCCACTGCTCACAGTCCCCTTAGGGCCATGGTGACTGCCATCAACCTCAGGGCCACAAATAAGGCATGACTGCAGGTCTACTTCTTGTTGAAGGCAGGCCTCCCATTCTGACTGTGCCTGCTCCTCCAGGGCATTAAGAACTTTCAAGGCCATTTTCACTGGACCTCGGACCTGGGTTTGAGGACTAATAAAGACCTTAAAGGTTGGGTTAGAGAGTGGGTAGCATAGATTCAGACTATGCCCTCATTTCCTGGACTGGACTATGGCAGGGGTAGAATGGGCGCAGAAATGGAAGAGGCTGTTTTGGAGCTGAAGTTCTTAGGATTTGGGCTCTAGGGGAGAAGGAAACTTCCCATTAAGTGGGTCTGAAGAGAGCACAGCTGCAACCTCTCCCAGAGGGAACTGGCCGGCCACCTTCCTGGAAGGGTCTGGAGAGGCAATCTCTGACGTGGCCACATTTTAAGGATAGAGATGCCTGCGCACAGGCGGCCACATGGGAACAGCACTGGGTCGGGGCAGGACACACTGCTGATGGTGCCAAACTGGGAAAAGTTGCTGAGCTTAAGAGATGAGGTCCTTATGGGTCCAGAGCCACTAGGAGGGAGAGGCGGGCACCCCTAGCCGTGGAGGGACTGCCAAAGGGAGTGCTCACGCCACCCAGGTATCAAGGCACCAAATTTTAGGTTAGAGCTCAGGAGACGGCACAAGAAATAGAGTCCAGTGAATCAGAAAAGAAAGGAAAGGAAAAGGCTTATTCGGCGTCCCCGGGAGACCCACGTACCCCCAGGACAGGGCACGTGGATTCACGCCAACAGGGAGGGGGGCGCTTTCTTTATACTGCAGTTGGTGAGGGCGGAGACATGAGCTAAGGTATTCAGTTGAGGAAATTTCAGCTGCAGGGGGTCGTTGAGAAGCCAGTATCTGTATCTGGCATGATGACCTGTGAGAAATTCCAGGGGAAGTCCATTGGCTCATTACATGTCTGCATGTATCCGATCCTGGGCTCTCTCCTACCTAACAGTTCTGATTTTGGACATTTAGATAGAGTTTTGAGCTGGAATTTCTTTACAAATGTGCAGAATAAAACCCAAGACTGGTTATTTCCTAAAGAAAATGGCAAATTTGACCCACGGTAGAAATTCTAGCAACAAGATTGGTATTTTTCCATAATAATGTTAATGAAGCCTATTCCAAAGCCAACTTTAGGACCTCTACAAGGAAAATCATTAAAATTGTCTCTGTTACAAAAATTTGCTAAATTAATTGCCTTGAAATAATTGAATTTGAATCTCAAAAATTATTAAAATCTCTAATTATAAAAATGTGAGTAGCCCGGTAAAAAACCAGCCCTTTGTTTATTGAAAAGGCTGGCCAAAACATTTCTAATGAGAAAAGGGGCTAGTTGCTTCCTGCCTGTAGCAAATTCTTAAAGAATGTGGTCAATTTACATCTGATTGTCCAGGGAAGCCAAACCTGTTCTTCCATGGAAAACAGCCCCCACCCCCTTTCCTCCCCAGGGCCAATTTTGAACCTTCCCACCTTCAAGCAAGGGTCAGGAAACAATGTAGCTACAACCTTGTTTTTTGACCTTCCTAGAGGAAAAAATTATGGTCCTTTTAAAATCAAAGGCTGGGCAGCCTGCCTTGCCAGCCTCAAATGTGGTTTTCCAAAGCTGCTGGGAATTTAAGACCTTGGAGTTTATACCTAGGTTACTTGAAGTGACATAATACTGAATTAAATGAGATCTGAGTATTCCTTGTACAAATCTAGAGGACAGTATTAAATCTGTTGGTTGATTCTGTCTTGCATTTTTAAAGTTTAGTCTTAATGTTACTGATTGAGAAATCCTGAAAATTTGACTTGCCAGCTAAGAGTATAAGATTCGGATTGAATTGGGAAACATTGTATAATTATAATAGCTAAATGCTTAAAATATTTTATTTTTGTTTTCTCTGAAATAATTAGAATTCAAAATATGTTGCTTATTGATCTGATTTAAAAAAGAGGATTAATTTTTAAGATCTCAACTGCAATTTTTAATACAAAAACCAGTTTA